>NC_136072.1:1083274595-1084625428 GCF_964261635.1 Lissotriton helveticus | reverse complement strand
ACCTATAGCATTTGGAATGCAACATGTTTAGTATTTACGTGACTTATATGGCAGCTCTGGTCGTTATGCTACATCTCTAGATAGTTTTATCTTCAGCAAATGTGACAGCTATTGTAACACAATATGTGTTGTGAGGGTGAGTGAGGGTGAGGGGTTGAGGGTGAGGGGTTGAGGGTGAGGTGTTGAGGGTGAGTGAGGGTGAGTGAGGGTGAGGGGTTGAGGGTGAGGCGTTGAGGGTGAGTGAGGGTGAGGCTGAGGTGTTGAGGGTGAGTGAGGGTGAGGAGTTGAGGGTGAGTGAGGGTGAGGGTGAGTGAGTGTGAGGTGTTGAGGGTGAGTGAGGGTGAGTGAGGGTGAGGGGTTGAGGGTGAGTGAGCGTGAGGGTGAGGGTGAGTGAGGGTGAGGCTGAGGGGTTGAGGGTAAGTGAGGGTGAGTGAGAGTGAGGGTGAGTGAGGGGTTGAGGGTGAACGGTTGAGGGTGAGTGAGGGTGAGGGTGAGGTGTTGAGGGTGAGTGAGGGTGAGGGGTTGAGAGTGAGTGAGGGTGAGCCGTTGAGGGTGAGTGAGGGTGAGGGTGAGTGTGGGTGAGGGTGAGTGAGGGTGAGGGTGAGTGAGGGTTAGTGAGGGTGAGTGAGGGTGAGGGGTTGAGGGTGAGTGAGGGTGAGGGGTTGAGGGTGAGTGAGGGTGAGGGGTTGAGGGTGAGTGAGGGTGAGGGTGATTGATGGTAAGGGGTTGAGGCTGAGTGAGGGTGAGGGGTTGAGGGTGAGTGAGGGTGAGGTGTTGAGGGTGAGTGAGGGTGAGGGTGAGTGTGGGTGAGGGTGAGTGAGGGTGAGGGTGAGTGAGGGTGAGTGAGGGTGAGTGAGTGTGAGTGAGGGTGGGGGTGAGTGAGGGTGAGTGAGTGTGAGTGAGGGTGAGTGAGGGTGAGGGGTTGAGGGTGGTTGAGGGGTTGAGGGTGAGTGAGGGTGAGGGGTTGAGGGTGAGAGGGTGAAGGTGAGGGTGAGTGAGGGTGAGGGTGAGGGGTTGAGGGTGAGTGAGGGTGAGGGTGATTGATGGTGAGGGGTTGAGGGTGAGTGAGGGTGAGGGTGAGTGAGGGTGAGGGTGATTGAGGGCGAGTGAGGGTGAGGGTGAGGGGTTGAGGGTGACTGAGGGTGAGTGAGAGTGAGGGTGAGTGAGGTGTTGAGGGTGAGGGGTTGAGGGTGAGTGAGGGGGAGGCTGAGGGGATGAGGGTGAGTGAGGGTGAGGAGTTGAGGGAGGGTGAGGGTGAGTGAGGGTGAGTGAGGGTGAGGGGTTGAGGGTGAGTGAGGGTGAGTGAGGGTGAGTGAGGGTGAGTGAGTGTGAGGGTGAGTGAGGGTGAGGGGTTGAGGGTGAGTGAGGGTGAGGGTGATTGAGGGTGAGGGGTTGAGGGTGAGTGAGGGTGAGGGGTTGAGGGTGAGAGGGTGAAGGTGAGGTTGAGTGAGGGTGAGGGGTTGAGTGTGAGTGAGGGTGAGGGTGATTGAGGGTGAGTGGTTGAGGGTGAGTGAGGGTGAGGGTGAGTGAGGGTGAGGGTGATTGAGGGTGAGTGAGGGTGAGGGTGAGGGGTTGAGGGTGAGTGAGGGTGACTGAGGGTGAGTGAGAGTGAGGGTGAGTGATGTGTTGGGGGTGAGGGGTTGAGGGTGAGTGATGGGGAGGCTGAGGGGTTGCGGGTGAGGGGTTGAGGGAGGGTGAGGGTGAGTGAGGGTGAGGGTGAGTGAGGGTGAGGGGTTGAGGGTGAGTGAGGGTGAGGGTGAGTGAGGGTGAGTGAGGGTGAGTGAGGGTGAATGAGGGTGAGTGAGGGTGAGTGAGGGTGAGGGTGAGTGAGGGTGAGTGAGGGTGAGGGTGATTGAGGGTGAGTGAGGGTGAGGGTGAGTGAGGGTGAGGGTGAGTGAGGGTGAGTGAGGGTGAGGGTGAGTGAGGGTGATTGAGGGTGAGTGAGGGGGAGTGAGGGTGATGTGTTGAGGGTGATTGAGTGTGATTGAGGGTGAGGGGTTGAGGGTGAGGGGTTGAGGTTGAATTTTTTTATTTTATTTAAATGTCGGACGCAAAGCGCCACCTTAACGCTACCTACATTTAACAGGTTAGCGTTCTAGTTTTTTTTTATTTTTCCTACCGTTACGTCTTTTTTTTTATTGACTTTTTTTTTAGCCAATCGGAGCGCTACGTTTTTGACGTCGCGTTCCGATTTGCATACGTAATCGGTCGAATTCTCCAGAACATGGAGAATAGCGGGATGCGGAAGGCGTGTTCCTGTTCGTGTGCTGTTGGTGCGTCGTATGATAGGTAAGAGATTTCCTCTAAGTGTTTTTTTAATCTAATTTAAAGTAGTATTGATAGTATGCATAAATTAGTTAATAATTATGAGTGTATTTAATAAAATAGTGACATATTTTGTTAGCGATTGTAATTATTTTAGTTAATTATTTAATTTATATGTAAGTAAGTGTTTTTATTTACTACCTATAGTGAGTTTAAGTTAACGAATGAATAGGAGTGTATTTTTAATAATGTTGACATTGTATTTTTTTGTTTGTAATATTTCGAAATGAATATTATGTAATGTACTTAAAGTCTTGTTTTTATTCTTCGATATGTAATGTATTTATTTTCTTAAAGTGTTATGTAATGTATTATTAGCAGTTGTTTGTTATTTGACGTACAAGAGCTGTTCTTTGAGTTTCTAAGTACTCTTTTCGCCATGAATATTGTACACTTAAAAAGTATTAATTGTATTACGCGTTGTTTTGTGAATCTAAGAGACATATGTAATGTTTATTGATGATGTTAGCGCTGAATCCAAGTTGCGTAATATGTTTTTTATATTTGATGTAATTACGTGTGATGAACTGCTATTGTTATATGCGTACGGCTTTTTGTGTAACTCTTGACAATTGTGTTTAATCTGTCCCATTTCCCGGATGAATAGTGCTTTTTTATTACGCCAGTTAAAAATAGGCTGTTTCACTTTTGTGTTTGTACATCCTCGTCCTCGCTTCCTGACAGATATTTCTTCGTTCTTTTGTTGGTGTTATTTTGTCCGAATAATTTTTGTTTGGTGACCTGAAGCCTGATAAACATCATTGCTTGCTGTAGCTCACATTTGGGAAGTAGATTTTGTGTGTAACGTATCTGATGCACGACTCCGTTGCCCCCCTTTGTTTTTAATTGCGTGCAAAAATTTGTTTTTGTCTCAGAAAATGGCATAAAACTTATCTATCTGTTAAATGCACAATCATTTCTTTGAATAGGGTTGAATAGGAGGCTATTTTTTGAGTCTTTACTTATATTGTGTTTTGTTTAGTTTTATTTGATTGTTTATTTGGCTGGTGCATTAGGATGGCGTATTTTTCCTTTGGTTTTTATTTTCTAGGATGTCTTTCTGTTGCGTATCTTGAGGGTGTATTTGTAGGGTGAATTAGGCTGTTAGTTTATTAGGGTGAATTAGGACTCCGGATTTCTATCTTGGAGTTAGAGTGTGGATTAGGATAGTTTATTTCTATTCTTCCTTTTGTTGTTGTATGTGTGTGTGTGTGTGTGTGTGTGTGTGTGTGTGTGTGTGAGGGTGAGTGAGGTTGTGTGAAGCTGAGGGTGTGTGACAGTGTGTGAGGGAAGCTTGCACTGCTGCTGTCGGTGCTGTACCTGTTCCATGTGTAAGGGAAGCTTGCACTGCTGCCGCCTGTGCTGTACCTGATCTATGTGTGAGGGAAGCTTGCACTGGTGCTGCCTGTGCTGTACCTGCTCCGTGTGTGAGGGAAGCTTGCACTGCTGCTGTCGGTGCTGTACCTGTTCCATGTGTAAGGGAAGCTTGCACTGCTGTTGCCTGTGCTGTACCTGCTCCGTGTGTGATGGAAGCTTGCACTGTTGCTGCCTGTGCTGTACCTGCTCTGTGTGTGAGGGAAGCTTGCACTGTTGCTGCCTGTGCTGTACCTGCTCTGTGTGTGAGGGAAGCTTGCACTGTTGCTGCCTGTGCTGTACCTGCTCCGTGTTTGAGGGAAGCTTGCATTGCTGTTGCCTGTGCTGTACCTGCTCCGTGTGTGATGGAATCTTGCACTGTTGCTGCCTGTGCTGTACCTGCTCTGTGTGTGAGGGAAGCTTGCACTGTTGCTGCCTGTGCTGTACCTGCTCCGTGTGTGATGGAAGCTTGCATTGCTGTTGCCTGTGCTGTACCTGCTCCGTGTGTGATGGAAGCTTGCACTGTTGCTGCCTGTGCTGTACCTGCTCCGTGTTTGAGGGAAGCTTGCATTGCTGTTGCGTGGATGAGTGGCGTTGCGTGGATGAGTGGCGTGTGTGAGTGGCGTTGCGTGTGTGAGTGGCGTTGCGTATGTGAGTGGCGTAGCGTGTGTGAGTGGCGTTGCGTGTGTGAGTGGCGTTGCGTGTGTGAGTGGCGTTGCGTATGTGAGTGGCGTAGCGTGTGTGAGTGGCGTTGCGTGTGTGAGTGGCGTTGCGTGTGTGAGTGGCGTTGCGTGTGTGAGTGGCGTTGCGTGGATGAGTGGGGTTGGAATGCAATAAG
This sequence comes from Lissotriton helveticus, assembly GCF_964261635.1. Lineage (NCBI taxonomy): Eukaryota > Metazoa > Chordata > Amphibia > Caudata > Salamandridae > Lissotriton > Lissotriton helveticus. Next base: position 1,084,620,912 of record NC_136072.1, on the reverse strand, counting down.
TATCGCATTAGAAAAGTTGTAGTTATTGTTCTTGTAAATGACATAATTTATTTATTTTTGCGATGTTAAAATTGCTATATTGATGGCTTTGTCATTTACAATGCCAATAGTTATAACGTTTGCAAATGTGACACCTATAGCATTTGGAATGCAACATGTTTAGTATTTACGTGACTTATATGGCAGCTCTGGTCGTTATGCTACATCTCTAGATAGTTTTATCTTCCGCAAATGTGACAGCTATTGTAACACAATATGTGTTGTGAGGGTGAGTGAGGGTGAGGGGTTGAGGGTGAGGTGTTGAGGGTGAGGGGTTGAGGGTGAGTGAGGGTGAGTGTAGGAAGGGGGAGTCTCTGGTTGGCGCTGTGCAACACTGGCGACAAGCAGGGCCTCTCTCTTCCCCGTCAGGGCTGAGGGTTACCTTCAAGACAACCTCTGCTTACCCTCTAGGTAGTGTGGCTTAAGCAGTCTTAGGCTAATCTCTGGGGCATGTAGGGTTAAACATTTGCAATATTACACCATCACAACCAACCCACCACACAATGACACCAAACTGTATTTGTGAAAATATATCTCTTTATATAAATCTCAAGCAGGCTTGTAAATACAGTCTTGGTTACTCTTTAAAAGCAGGTTCCAGTTACTCTTTTATCAATGTCACAGTTCTTTCTCATTCAGGAAAGGGGTTCAGGCTCTTCAATGTACTTTCTCTGTCCGTGGGCCTCTCTGCGCCCCTGGGCTCCTCCGCGTAGGAAAAGCGGGCCCGGTCTGCCCACTCTCACGCTTCTGGCGGGAGCGGCGGCCGGGGAGTCAGCGTCCGCCTCTCTCTGCTAGCTGCACGGCTGTGTGCGGCTGGCGGGGGAGAGAGCGGGGGCTCAGGGAGCGCTCTCCACGCGGCTCCGAGGGCTGGGCGAGGCAGAGGGCGGTGCGAGCGAGGATGGCAAGGACTCGCACCGCGGGGCAGGAAACAGTACCTTTTCGTTGAAGCAGCTGGGCGTCTGTCAGCGCGGCGATCCGCGTCGCGGGGTCTTCCTTCCGACGGTAGAGCGAGCGGCGGCTCGGCTCTGGCTCGGGGGTTGGCGTTGCGGCGCGGGCCGGGTCAGGCTGATGAAAACGCCTCGGGGTTTCCTCACAGAAGGGGGGACACACGCAGAGGGCAGTGATCCTCAGCGCAAGCCTCTGTCAATCCAGGCGACGCTCAGGCACCCCACGCAGCAGCTGTTTCTCAGACAGCGGCGGCGCGTTTAGGGGCACAAGACACGAAGGGGGGCAAGCAGGCACCGGGCACGGCCTCCTCTTCACGATGCGAGCTGCAGCTCGGGGCCAGTCACGGTGTTAGGATCAGCTGGGCTGGTCGTCACGTTGCTTCTGGGCCAGGCAGGCGGCAGTCACTTTGTTTAGAGCGAGGGCAGCTCCCAGAGTGGTGCTAGAAAGCGCGATTGTCAGAGCGCGCTCTGCTTTTCCTGGAGAGGCTCGCAAAAGGAAATCAGCGTCTTGTAGTGGTTCCTCTGTCAGGGGGTAGCGCTCACTGTTCCTGGAGCGCTGGTCAGGGGGCAAGTTCAGCAGCAAGCCCTTGGAGATCTTTTAGCAGAGTTTGGCACAAAGTTCAAAATAAAGCAAAAGTCTCTTGTAGTCTTTTTCTCTTCCTCTCCTTTGGCAGCAAGGCACCAGACACAGGCCAGAGTCAGCACTCCTCCTTGTAGTCCTTCCAGGTCCTTCTCTTCGGGCAGAGTTTCTCTTGTAGCACAAACAGGATCTAATTTACAAGGAGCAGGGCTCCTACTTTTATACTCAGTTTCTTTTGTTCTAGCAAGCCAGGGGGGCCTCTGCATAACTGCTCCAGTCTCTGAGTACTTGTTGTGGGTACTTATGACTTCTGCATTCAGTGTGAGGGCAGGCACATCAGCCGCTCCCCAGGGGGGCGGAGCCGGCATTGAGAGGGCAGGAGTGGCCTGAGCACTTTGTTTACAAGCTTCGGTCCTTCCTGGGCCAGGTGCAGGCTGAGTCATCAGTCGCTCCCCAGGAGGGCGGAGCCAGCATTGTGGTGGCAGGGGCACAGCCTGATGCATCATTCAGGGGAAACTCCCACCACCCATTAAGGGGTCCTCCTGCTAATCACTACCTGTCAACTCCCAGCCCTGTCACTCACACACACCAGACAGTCAGATCCACATCCAAGCAGAGGCGGGCTGAAATGGTTAGGCAAGCAAATGCTAACTTTCTAAAAGTAGCCTTTGCAAACACAGGATATTAAAATAAACTTTACTAAAAGAAGTATTTTATTATTCTGAGTTCAGGCATACTAAACACGAATTTCTACCATGTTCCCTGAGCCTGCTGGGATTATAGAGTGTAATAATTCCAGCAGCCCATCTGGCCTAGAAGGGAACAGGTAGCCTTACAATAGTGAAAAACGACTTTGGCAGTAATTCACTATTAGAACATGCCACACACATCAGGGCATGTTCTACCTTACACTTACAATGCACCCTGCCCTCTGGCCTACCATAGGGGTGACTAATATGAAGGTTAAGGGAAGGTTTAGGGGCTGGCAAGTGTGTGCACTTGCCCAGCCAGGGTGACAGTACCAGACTGCACGCAGGTTCTGCAATGGCAGACCCTAGACACATTTTAAGGCTGCTTCTGTGGGTGGCGCAACCAGCGCTGCAGGCCCACTAGCAGTATTGGCATTCACAAGCCCTGGCACTCCTGGTGCACTTTACTAGGGACTAACAGTGAATCCAATGAACCAATCATGGACATCAATCATATGTACACTTTACAGTAGGGAGCACTTGCACTGCGGCACGGGTTGGCCGTGGCGCAGTGCCCCGAGTAGCAGACACCATCAAAACATTGGAGGCACAACAGCAAAAAGTGGAAGGGAAACTCACGCCAAGGTGCCAGGTCTAACACGTGTCCCCTCCAGCTGAAATGTGGGGAGAACTACCCTTCCCCAGGGAGTTCCTCATCACTAAGGCGGAAAAATCTGGACAGACCATCAGCGTTGGCGTGATCTGTGCCAGGGCGGTGTTCCACCGTGAAGTCCATACCCTGTAGGGAGATGGACCACCTCAACAGTTTTGGGTTCTCACCCCTCATTTGCATCAACCATCTGAGGGGCCTGTGGTCCGTCTGAACCCGGAAGTGAGACCCAAACAAGTAGGGTCTTAGCTTCTTCAGCGCCCAGACCACAGCAAATGCTTCTCGCTCTATTGCACTCCACCTACTTTCCCGTGGAAGTAACCTCCTACTGATGAAGGCTACGGGTTGGTCCCAGCCCTCCTCAGTCATCTGTGAGAGAACAGCCCCTACACCATGCTCTGAAGCGTCTGTTTGCACTATGAATTCCTTGGAGAAATCAGGAGCCAGGAGCACGGGCGCCGTGCACATGGCAGTCTTCAGGGTGTCAAAAGCCTTCTGACAGGTGTCAGTCCAAATCACATTCCTGGGCTGCTTCTTAGAAGTCAGTTCCGTCAAGGGGGTCACAATAGTGCCATAGCCCTTGACAAACCTCCTGTAATACCCAGTGAGCCCCAGGAAGGCTCTCACTGCAGTCTGGGTCTTGGGGGGTTCCCAAGCCAGGATGGTCTCAATTTTGGGTTGCAAGGGTGCCACCTTGCCACTCCCCACTTGGTGTCCCAAGTACACCACTGAACCCTGCCCAATCTGGCACTTGCTTGCCTTGATTGTGAGGCCTGCCTTGCGCAGCGCCATCAACACTTCCCAGAGGTGCCGCAGGTGTTCTGGCCAGGTGCCACTGAACACTGCGATGTCATCCAGGTAGGCGGCACTGAACTCATCCAGCCCGACCAACACCTGGTTGACCAACCTCTGAAAGGTGGCAGGGGCATTCTTCATCCCAAAAGGCATAACCCGGAACTGGAAATGCCCATCTGGTGTGGAGAATGCTGACCTCTCCTTTGCCCCATCGGTCAAGGCGATCTGCCAGTACCCAGACGTTAAATCAAACGTGCTGAGGAACCGGGCAGCCCCTAGCCGATCAATGAGCTCATCAGCTCTGGGGATAGGGTGCGCGTCAGTCTTGGTGACTGAATTGAGTCCTCTGTAGTCCACACAGAACCGGAGTTCAGGTGTGGCTCCCGGCGCAGCAGCCTTTGGGACCAAGACCACGGGGCTGGACCAAGGACTGCTGGAAGACTCAACCACCCTAAGAGCAAGCATCTTGGAGACCTCCTCCTTGATGCAGGCCCGGACCCTGTCAGTTACCCTGTAAGCCTTATGCTTCACAGGTAAGCTGTCTCCTGTGTCCACATCATGGACGCACCAATCTGTGACACTAGGAACCAGGGAGAACAGGTCTGGAAACTGCCCCAGCAACTGGCGGCAGTCTTCCTGTTGCTCAGGGGTCAGGGTGGGTGAGAGGTTAACTCCATCCACTGACCCATCTTTCTCACAGGCCACTAAGAGGTCAGGAAGAGGCTCAGACTCCTCTTCCATTCCATCATCAGTGGCCAACAGCATGCCCACTTCGGACCTTTTCAAGTGGGGCTTGAGGCGGTTGACATGTAAGACCCTTAAAGGATTCCTGGGCGTCTTCATGTCCACCAAGTATGTCACTGAGCTCTTGCGCTCCACAACCTCAAATGGGCCTGTCCACTTATCCTGAAGTGCACAGGGTTCCACTGGGGCCAAGACATACACCTCCTGTCCAGGCTGAAGCTCTACCAGAGTGGCATTCTGGTCGTACCACCGCTTCATCTCCTCCTGGCTTGCTTCCAGATTTGCCTCAGCAAGTTGTCTGAAGCGCCTGGTTTGGTTTCTGAAGGCCAGCATGTAGCTATATACATTCTGGGGAGGTTTCCTGGGAGATTGCTCCCAGCCTTCCTTTACCAAACTCAGTGGTCCTCTCACGGGGTGGCCATACAGCAGCTCAAAGGGGCTGAACCCTAGAGACTTCTGTGGCACCTCGCGGTAGGCAAAGAGCAGGCATGGTAAGAGGACGTCCCACTTACGCCTCATTGGACCTTCCAGGCCCATGATCATGCCCTTCAGGGTTCGGTTGAATCTTTCAACCAACCCATTTCCTTGGGGATGGTAAGGTGTGGTGAACTTGTAGGTTACACCACACTCTTGCCAAAGGGACTTCATATACTTGGATATAAAGTTGGTCCCCCTGTCGCTCACCACCTCTAGAGGGAACCCCACTCTGGAGAAAATTCCCATTAGTGCACGCCCCACCACGGGGGCCGTCACTGTCCTCAGAGGGATGGCTTCAGGGTACCGGGTGGCATGATCCACCAAGACCAGGATGAACCTGTTGCCCATGGCTGTCTTGGGGTCCAGAGGCCCAACAATATCAATACCCACTCGTTGGAATGGCGTACTGACCACAGGGAAGGGTTGGAGGGGAGCCTTGTTCTTCCCTCCGCTCTTCCCACTTGCCTGGCAAGTTGGACAGGTCCTACAATGAGCATCTGAGCTCTTGTGCATTTGGGGCCAGTAGAAGTGGGTGACAAGCCTGTCATAGGTCTTGTCCATCCCCAAATGTCCTGCTAAAGGCACATCATGAGCCAGTCCCAGTAGGAAGGCTCTGAACTTCTGGGGTACCACCAGCACACGGGCTGACCCAGGTTCAGCAGCCTTAGGCTCTGAGTACAGGAGGTCATTCTCCCAGTACACATAATGTGTTTTGGCCTGAACACCATTGGCCTGGTCTGCAGCCTGCTGCCGCATACCCACGAGAGAAGGGCATTCTTTCTGCTCCCTGCAGAATTCCTCCCTGGAGGGGCCTCCTTCTTGCTGCCAATGGGTCAGCTCAGGCAGGTCCCCCAGTTCGGCAATCTGTTCCCCAGTAGGCTCCAGGGCATCCCCCTCAAGGTCTGCTTCCTCCTGGACCGTGGGAACTTCAGGGGCCGGTTTCCCGCGCGCCCTGCGCCTTCTCCCTAAGGCCGGTTCCTGGGCCTCTCCGTCAGGCCCCAGGACCTCTTGATCACCCCTACTGGCTGCCATTGACCGGGTGGTCACGCACGCCCAGTCAGGTAGACCCACCATCTTCAGGTGAGTCGTTTTCTCCACCTTTTCCCAAGGGGAGTCCTCCAAGTCATTCCCCAGCAAACAGTCAACAGGCATGGCTTTCCTCACACAGACCTGCAGAGTACCAGAGACCCCCCCCCACTCGAAGGGAACTTGAGCCATCGGACACTGACTCTCTGAATTGTCAGCGTTGACAACCCTACAGTAGGCATGGGGTACAACCTGCTCCTGAGACACCAGGTGATGCCTCACTGCAGTCACACTGGCTCCTGTGTCTCGAAGAGCCTCAGCTTTCTTACCATTGATGGTAACCACCTGCCCATATTTTTTTGTGTTAGAGGGCAGGTAGCTTGTAGGGACCATCTCACTGTCTCCTAGTGAGACTAGGGTCATCTGAACAGGATCTCCACCCCCCGGGACCATCACTTCTTCTCCTAAGTGAACACTGGTCACTTGTCGGGGCGGAGCACCAGTGGGTGCTGGTTTTCCAAACAGGCGACACTTGGGGTCACTGGCTATGTGCCCCGGGTCACCACATTTGTAACAATTGAAGGGCCCCTTTGGAACAGGTCGACCTGTCGGGGCCCCATTCTGCTTAGGGGGTGGGGGAGGCTGAGAACCTTTCTGCTGGTCCCCTTGGGGATTACTTTGGGGGCCTTTTTGGAACCCTTTCTGTTTTCCCTTGTCCCCCCCCACTCTTCTGCTGGGGACCCTGCCCACCCTTGGCGGAGTCTCCCACTGGACCCTTGTGGACCCTGGTGCTGAGCCAGCGGTCCGCCTCCTCAGCAAGTTTCCTCGGGTTGGACAACTTGCTATCAATCAGGTGCTGGCGTAACTCAGGAAAACATTGATCAGACAAGTGCTCCCATGCAATTAAATCAAAGAGACCTTGAAAATCATTCACTTTGTTACCCTTCACCCAACCATCCAGTGCTCTGCAAAAAAAAGTCACAAACTCCACATACGTATTCCCAGGCCGCTTATTACACCCCCTAAACTTCTGCCTATACATTTCAGGGGTAAGCCCATACCTGGTCATTAAAGCTTCTTTCATATGGGGATAGGATCTCTGGTCTTCAGTGGGCAAATCTAGCAGGGTGTCCCTTCCTTCGCTAAGGAACCTTCCCCATAACCCCGCTCCCCAATCCTTCTCAGGGACCCGGTGGGAAAGCATGGCTACCTCATATGCCCTAAACCACTGTCCTATGTCATCCCCCTTAAAGAACTCTTTAACTACATCTTTGGGGATGTGCACTCTTGACTCTACCTGCACCGGCGTTGTGCTGCCACCAGAGGGAGGATGATCCAAGGCTTTCTCTTTTAGACTCATCTCCCTCATTTTCATATCATACTCAAACTGGAGTTTTCTTTCTTCCAGAGCCATTTTTTTGCTTTCAAGCTCCATTTGGCCCTTCAAATTCAATTCTGCCATCTTGATCTCATGATCCCTGGTTGCCTGTCTGTCTGCCAGCTCCTCTGGCGACAGGCCTCTGCCAAAGCTAAGAACGCTGTCTGGTTTTTCCAGACCCACAGGATCCACAGGTGCATTCTGATCCTCAGGTGCCTTCCTAGATTCAATCCAGGCTCTCATGGCCTTGTAGAACTCAGGTTTGTTTCTGCATCCTGCGTGTGGAACCTTGAGTTTCCTGCAAAAATAACTCAACTGCTTCTTTGTGTAGTCATCCAGCTTTGATGCGTCCCATTCTAGCCCCTGCGCACTAGAGGCTATGGACTCTCCTCCATCAATGCTGTTTGTGCCAGGCATGTTTGCAACACTAGGGATCTTCTTCTTTAGCAAAATTAAAAAAATCAAAAAGTCTGTGGCTAAGTTACTGGACTGTAATCACTATGCAATGGTCAGTAGCTAAGGTAAAACACTGCAAATGTAAATTCGCGAATCCTCACCGCTGCGTCCAATGTAGGAAGGGGGAGTCTCTGGTTGGCGCTGTGCAACACTGGCGACAAGCAGGGCCTCTCTCTTCCCCGTCAGGGCTGAGGGTTACCTTCAAGACAACCTCTGCTTACCCTCTAGGTAGTGTGGCTTAAGCAGTCTTAGGCTAATCTCTGGGGCATGTAGGGTTAAACATTTGCAATATTACACCATCACAACCAACCCACCACACAATGACACCAAACTGTATTTGTGAAAATATATCTCTTTATATAAATCTCAAGCAGGCTTGTAAATACAGTCTTGGTTACTCTTTAAAAGCAGGTTCCAGTTACTCTTTTATCAATGTCACAGTTCTTTCTCATTCAGGAAAGGGGTTCAGGCTCTTCAATGTACTTTCTCTGTCCGTGGGCCTCTCTGCGCCCCTGGGCTCCTCCGCGTAGGAAAAGCGGGCCCGGTCTGCCCACTCTCACGCTTCTGGCGGGAGCGGCGGCCGGGGAGTCAGCGTCCGCCTCTCTCTGCTAGCTGCACGGCTGTGTGCGGCTGGCGGGGGAGAGAGCGGGGGCTCAGGGAGCGCTCTCCACGCGGCTCCGAGGGCTGGGCGAGGCAGAGGGCGGTGCGAGCGAGGATGGCAAGGACTCGCACCGCGGGGCAGGAAACAGTACCTTTTCGTTGAAGCAGCTGGGCGTCTGTCAGCGCGGCGATCCGCGTCGCGGGGTCTTCCTTCCGACGGTAGAGCGAGCGGCGGCTCGGCTCTGGCTCGGGGGTTGGCGTTGCGGCGCGGGCCGGGTCAGGCTGATGAAAACGCCTCGGGGTTTCCTCACAGAAGGGGGGACACACGCAGAGGGCAGTGATCCTCAGCGCAAGCCTCTGTCAATCCAGGCGACGCTCAGGCACCCCACGCAGCAGCTGTTTCTCAGACAGCGGCGGCGCGTTTAGGGGCACAAGACACGAAGGGGGGCAAGCAGGCACCGGGCACGGCCTCCTCTTCACGATGCGAGCTGCAGCTCGGGGCCAGTCACGGTGTTAGGATCAGCTGGGCTGGTCGTCACGTTGCTTCTGGGCCAGGCAGGCGGCAGTCACTTTGTTTAGAGCGAGGGCAGCTCCCAGAGTGGTGCTAGAAAGCGCGATTGTCAGAGCGCGCTCTGCTTTTCCTGGAGAGGCTCGCAAAAGGAAATCAGCGTCTTGTAGTGGTTCCTCTGTCAGGGGGTAGCGCTCACTGTTCCTGGAGCGCTGGTCAGGGGGCAAGTTCAGCAGCAAGCCCTTGGAGATCTTTTAGCAGAGTTTGGCACAAAGTTCAAAATAAAGCAAAAGTCTCTTGTAGTCTTTTTCTCTTCCTCTCCTTTGGCAGCAAGGCACCAGACACAGGCCAGAGTCAGCACTCCTCCTTGTAGTCCTTCCAGGTCCTTCTCTTCGGGCAGAGTTTCTCTTGTAGCACAAACAGGATCTAATTTACAAGGAGCAGGGCTCCTACTTTTATACCCAGTTTCTTTTGTTCTAGCAAGCCAGGGGGGCCTCTGCATAACTGCTCCAGTCTCTGAGTACTTGTTGTGGGTACTTATGACTTCTGCATTCAGTGTGAGGGCAGGCACATCAGCCGCTCCCCAGGGGGGCGGAGCCGGCATTGAGAGGGCAGGAGTGGCCTGAGCACTTTGTTTACAAGCTTCGGTCCTTCCTGGGCCAGGTGCAGGCTGAGTCATCAGTCGCTCCCCAGGAGGGCGGAGCCAGCATTGTGGTGGCAGGGGCACAGCCTGATGCATCATTCAGGGGAAACTCCCACCACCCATTAAGGGGTCCTCCTGCTAATCACTACCTGTCAACTCCCAGCCCTGTCACTCACACACACCAGACAGTCAGATCCACATCCAAGCAGAGGCGGGCTGAAATGGTTAGGCAAGCAAATGCTAACTTTCTAAAAGTAGCCTTTGCAAACACAGGATATTAAAATAAACTTTACTAAAAGAAGTATTTTATTATTCTGAGTTCAGGCATACTAAACACGAATTTCTACCATGTTCCCTGAGCCTGCTGGGATTATAGAGTGTAATAATTCCAGCAGCCCATCTGGCCTAGAAGGGAACAGGTAGCCTTACAATAGTGAAAAACGACTTTGGCAGTAATTCACTATTAGAACATGCCACACACATCAGGGCATGTTCTACCTTACACTTACAATGCACCCTGCCCTCTGGCCTACCATAGGGGTGACTAATATGAAGGTTAAGGGAAGGTTTAGGGGCTGGCAAGTGTGTGCACTTGCCCAGCCAGGGTGACAGTACCAGACTGCACGCAGGTTCTGCAATGGCAGACCCTAGACACATTTTAAGGCTGCTTCTGTGGGTGGCGCAACCAGCGCTGCAGGCCCACTAGCAGTATTGGCATTCACAAGCCCTGGCACTCCTGGTGCACTTTACTAGGGACTAACAGTGAATCCAATGAACCAATCATGGACATCAATCATATGTACACTTTACAGTAGGGAGCACTTGCACTGCGGCACGGGTTGGCCGTGGCGCAGTGCCCCGAGTAGCAGACACCATCAAAACATTGGAGGCACAACAGCAAAAAGTGGAAGGGAAACTCACGCCAAGGTGCCAGGTCTAACAGTGAGGGTGAGTGAGGGTGAGGGGTTGAGGGTGAGGCATTGAGGGTGAGTGAGGGTGAGACTGAGGTGTTGAGGGTGAGTGAGGGTGAGGAGTTGAGGGTGAGTGAGGGTGAGGGTGAGTGAGTGTGAGGTGTTGAGGGTGAGTGAGGGTGAGGGTGAGTGAGGGTGAGGGGTTGAGGGTGAGTGAGGGTGAGGGTGAGGGTGAGTGAGGGTGAGGCTGAGGCTGAGGGGTTGAGGGTAAGTGAGGGTGAGTGAGAGTGAGGGTGAGTGAGGGGTTGAGGGTGAACGGTTGAGGGTGAGTGAGGGTGAGGGTGAGGTGTTGAGGGTGAGTGAGGGTGAGGGGTTGAGAGTGAGTGAGGGTGAGGCGTTGAGGGTGAGTGAGGGTGAGGGTGAGTGTGGGTGAGGGTGAGTGAGGGTGAGGGTGAGTGAGGGTGAGTGAGGGTGAGTGAGGGTGAGGGGTTGAGGGTGAGGGGTTGAGGGTGAGTGAGGGTGAGGGGTTGAGGGTGAGTGAGGGTGAGGGTGATTGAGGGTAAGGGGTTGAGGCTGAGTGAGGGTGAGGGTGAGGGGTTGAGGGTGAGTGAGGGTGAGGTGTTGAGGGTGAGTGAGGGTGAGGGTGAGTGTGGGTGAGGGTGAGTGAGGGTGAGGGTGAGTGAGGGTGAGTGAGGGTGAGTGAGGGTGGGGGTGAGTGAGAGTGAGTGTGAGTGAGGGTGAGGGGTTGAGGGTGGTTGAGGGGTTGAGGGTGAGTGAGGGTGAGGGGTTGAGGGTGAGAGGGTGAGGGTGAGTGAGGGTGAGGGTGAGGGGTTGAGGGTGAGTGAGGGTGAGGGTGATTGATGGTGAGGGGTTGAGGGTGAGTGAGGGTGAGGGTGAGTGAGGGTGAGGGTGATTGAGGGCGAGTGAGGGTGAGGGGTTGAGGGTGAGTGAGGGTGACTGAGGGTGAGTGAGAGTGAGGGTGAGTGAGGTGTTGAGGGTGAGGGGTTGAGGGAGAGTGAGGGGGAGGCTGAGGGGATGAGGGTGAGTGAGGGTGAGGAGTTGAGGGTGAGTGAGGGTGAGTGAGGGTGAGGGTGAGTGAGGGTGAGGGGTTGAGGGTGAGTGAGGGTGAGGGTGAGTGAGGGTGAGTGAGGGTGAGTGAGGGTGAGGGTGAGTGAGGGTGAGGGTGAGGGGTTGAGGGTGAGTGAGGGTGAGTGAGGGTGAGTGAGGGTGAGGGTGAGTGAGGGTGAGGGTGAGGGGTTGAGGGTGAGTGAGGGTGAGGGGTTGAGGGTGAGAGGGTGAAGGTGAGGGTGAGTGAGGGTGAGGGTGAGGGGTTGAGTGTGAGTGAGGGTGAGGGTGATTGAGGGTGAGTGGTTGAGGGTGAGTGAGGGTGAGGGTGAGTGAGGGTGAGGGTGATTGAGGGTGAGTGAGGGTGAGGGTGAGGGGTTGAGGGTGAGTGAGGGTGAGTGAGAGTGAGGGTGAGTGATGTGTTGAGGGTGAGGGGTTGAGGGGGAGTGAGGGGGAGGCTGAGGGGTTGAGGGTGAGGGGTTGAGGGAGGGTGAGGGTGAGTGAGGGTGAGGGTGAGTGAGGGTGAGGGGTTGAGGGTGAGTGAGGGTGAGGGTGAGTGAGGGTGAGTGAGGGTGAATGAGGGTGAGTGAGGGGGAGGGTGATTGAGGGTGAGTGAGGGTGAGGGTGAGTGAGGGTGAGTGAGGGTGAGTGAGGGTGAGTGAGGGGGAGTGAGGGTGATGTGTTGAGGGTGATTGCGTGTGATTGAGGGTGAGGGGTTGAGGGTGAGGGGTTGAGGTTGAATTTTTTTTAATTTTATTTAAATGTCGGACGCAAAGCGCCACCTTAACGCTACCTACATTTAACAGGTTAGCGTTCTAGTTTTTTTTATTTTTCCTACCGTTACGTCTTTTTTTTTATTGACTTTTTTTTTAGCCAATCGGAGCGCTACGTTTTTGACGTCGCGTTACGATTTGCATACGTAATCGGTCGAATTCTCCAGAACATGGAGAATAGCGGGATGCGGAAGGCGTGTTCCTGTTCGTGTGCTGTTGGTGCGTCGTATGATAGGTAAGAGATTTCCTCTAAGTGTTTTTTTAATCTAATTTAAAGTAGTATTGATAGTATGCATAAATTAGTTAATAATTATGAGTGTATTTAATAAAATAGTGACATATTTTGTTAGCGATTGTAATTATTTTAGTTATTTATTTAATTTATATGTAAGTAAGTGTTTTTATTTACTACCTATAGTAAGTTTAAGTTAACGAATGAATAGGAGTGTATTTTTAATAATGTTGACATTGTATTTTTTTGTTTGTAATATTTCGAAATGAATATTATTGTTGTGTTTATTAATAAAGTTCTTTCCTCTAATGTATTGCTCTCGTGCCATGTCTCTGCACGAGCGACCTGCCGGTGCATTGTGACGTCAGTATGTCTAACTGACCACCGGCAGGTTGGCAGTTGATTGTCAGTTACTAGGTTATGGTGGCAGCGAACAGATGTGCCCTGGTGTCAGGTTATTATAATAAAGACCTTACACTTACCTTCTGTGTCAGTCGTCTTTACAACTTGGCGACGAGGCTCCTGACACCACGAAGAACCCACGGGAGGCCATTGGACCGGTTTGTGTTGGGTGCATCTGGCGCAGTGGTGTCCACCTGTTTATCGTTTTCCGCACTCCGCGGAATTTCCAGGATGCAGCTTTTCTATACATGCACGTTGAGCATGTGGAAGTGAGTCGGGGATCGGCGAACGGCTTTGCAGTTTGGTGTTCATTCCTGGAACACGCCTGGAAGAAAAGAAGGTCTGGAGGTCTTGTTGAACGCCATTGAATAGGGTGAGTCAGTGTTTCCCAGCCTTCGGTGCCAGCGCTGCGAGCGTTGAATGTTCCGCATGAAGATTCCGCAATTGTGACCTTCGGTCAGAATTTGAAGAGCGGCCCTTCTCCCGCATCCTTGCGCTGTTGGTTGTCTGTTGCGCATAGGAGTGCACTTGTACTGTTGTACAGCTACGTGAGGATAATTGGGGAGAGCGAGTTGAGTCTCCGGCGTGTGAGAAGTTCTGGAATATTTCACCTCAGCGGTTGTGCTCTGCGCAGGCACGGTAACCTGAGGAGAGATTCCTGTCAGCCGACAGAGTGACGTCAGTGGAACGCAACGCAGGACGACGTTGGGCGGCCATTTTATGCGTGTCTGTCATCCGGCAAAGGAGTTTCAGTCAGTTTCACGGAGGAAAATAAAAAGAGAAAGGAGGCGTTTTTTTAAGCAAACAACGCGCCGTTTTCAAGAAATGTTCTGATTGCGTGTTACTTACAGCGGTGACACGCACACCATTGAAAGTTATTCTTGGTATAGACTATGTGAACAGGGAACACATAAGTTTGTAATAATTAGTAAAAAGTAGAAAAAGAAGGACTACTATCCTCATTTAATAGAATAAGTGTTCTCCAGCTTAAAGTTGAATTGAAAAATAATTACTTACCGCTTAAGGTTAGGTATTGGCCATGGCTTCAGGGAATGTTTGGAATCTATCTCCACCTTTACCTTTCATACCGTCTACGGGGGATGACGCCCTAAAATGGGAAGAATGGAGAGAGTATTTTGAAAACTATTTATCCACATTTGAGGGAGATGAAGAATTGACTCCTGAAAAGAAAAAAAAGATTCTTCTTCATTGTTTGGGGGCAAAGGCTATGAAAATCTATAATCGCATAAACAAAAGAGCAAGACCAGGAGATGTTTATACTATTGCTTTGGAAGATTTAACGATGTATTTTAAACCTACTATTTCCATTTCAGTGAATAGATTCAAATTTTTTCAACGCAGGCAAACACAGGAAGAGTCTGTGGAAGATTATGTTGCTGCGCTGAAGAGTTTGGCATTAACATGCAGGTTTGGGGCATTACATGACGAACTGATTCGTGACCAGGTTGTTATGAGATCCTCAAATAAACATGTTCAAGAGAAACTGTGGGCGAAGGGAGAATTACCATTGGAAGAGGTTGTGGAAATAGTTAAATGTACAGAATTAACTGGAAGGTGTGCCAAAGCTGTTTTACAAGAGGAAAAATCCTCTACTGAGGATAAGTCCATGGTAGCAAAAATGATTAGTTCTAAAAAGTCAAGTAGTATGCCGGGTTCAAGGTATGCACAACGTAGTGATTCTAGTAGTAAGAGTAAACTCTCAGATGACAGGAGGTGTTACAGATGTGGCAGTAGATACCATTTGGCCAATGACAGGTCATGTCCAGCAGTGAGACAAAAGTGTTCAAATTGTAGTATGGTGGGACATTTTGGTGCTATGTGTCCAAAGAAAGAAAAAGGAGGGAGGAATGTAAAAGCTGTAATTTATGAGGAAGAAGAAGATTGTACATCCTCAGATGAATATGACATGAATTTGTTTGTGTTAAATGTTGAAGACAGTGTTACTAAGAAGAAAAAACCTATTTGTGACATGAACATTGGCGGGGTTGACATGTCAATTGTGGCGGATTCAGGCTCGCCGTATACTATTGTAAATGAAAAGGTATGGTTAGAGAAATTTGTTCCAACCATTGGAACAAGGTTGAAGAAACCTGATATTTCCCCTAAGTCTTTTAATTACGAACCAATTGAAATGCTAGGTTACAGGGAACTGGAGTTCATATTTAAATCACGCCAAGCTATGGGCAAGCTTTATATATCCAAGGTCGGTCCATCAGTGTTGGGATGGATGGACCAAGGGGAACTAGGTATAATACTTGATCCGAACAGTCCTGACCCAGTTCTCATATTACAAACTGAGGAAGATTGTAACAATTTCTTTAAAAAAAGATATCCTATGGTGTTTACAGAAAGCATAGGGAAACTAAAAGGGTTTGTACATGAAATCAAGCTTAAGAAAAATGCCATACCTTGCATACACAAGTCTAGGAACATACCGTTCTCTATAATTGGTGAGGTGGAGAATGAGTTGAAGAGATTACAGAGGGAGGGCATCATTGAGCCAGTTGAATCGGCCGAGTGGGTTTCACCTTTAGTTATCGCGAAGAAACCTAACGGCAAGCTCAGGCTATGCATTGATCTTCGCGATCTAAATAAAAACATATTGGTAGATCAATTTCCCTTGCCGAAGATTAATGAGATGCTGTCCCTTACCAATGGTGCTAAGTGGTTTTCAACTATCGATCTTAGCTCTGCTTACCACCAGGTGGCTTTGCATCCCAAGAGCAGAAGCCTGACTACATTTGTAACTCCTCTGGGATGTTTTAGGTTTAAAAGAGTACCTTTTGGACTGGCCTCTGCTGCGGCCATGTTTCAGAGGTTAATGAGTGAAATATTCAAGAAGGAGAAAAATCTATTAATTTTCCAAGATGACATCATGATCACGGGCAAAAGTAGAGGTGAACATGATGCTAAATTAAACAGAGTCCTAGGGTTGCTAGAGCATCATGGACTTACAGCCGATCTGCGCAAGTGCAGGTTTGCAACTAATAAAGTCACATATTTGGGGCACGAGATTGATGGGAATGGCATTAAACCAAAAGAAGAACTACTGTCAGCCATCAGGGAAGCTCCCTCACCTAAGAATAAGGAAGAAGTTAGAGCATTCCTAGGTTTATCAGAGTTTTATGCAAAATTCGTTAAGAATTTCTCATCTAAGACCTTACACCTCAGAGAACTAATAAAACAGAAAAACAAGTTTGAGTGGAATGTTGTGTGCGAAGAGGCATTCAAGAAGATTAAAGAGGATATTTGTGAGGCCCCACCTCTTCAAGGGTTTAACCCCTCTCTTAAAAGCATAGTGACAACTGATGCTAGTAACAAGGGTTTGGGTGCAGTCCTGTCACAAATTGATGTAAACGGCAAAGAGGTCACTGTTGCTTTTGCTTCTCGTTCTATCACTACCACAGAGGAAAAATATTCTGTGATTGAGAGAGAAGCACTAGCCTGTGCTTGGGCTTTGAACTATTTCAGGCAATACATTTGGGGGTACAAAATCACCCTTAGAAGTGATCATAAGCCTTTGGTGAAAGTGCTTTCTACCAAGGGTCTTCAGGTTGCTTCTCCTCGCTTGTCCAGAATTTCAATGAAATTGTTAGAATACAACTACGAAGTTGAATACCTTCCGGGTGTGAGAAACAAGGTGGCGGACTGTCTAAGCCGTCTACCTCTTCCAATCAGAGATGACCAGATTCAGGACATTGACACCTTCTGTGTAGCTAATATCACGGAAGAAGTACCATGTATCTCAGGGGCAGAGTGGAGTGAACAGATGGGAAAAGATGTCATTCTAATGGAAGTGAAGGAGAAAATAAGAACAGGGTGGCCAGAAAAGAAAAAAGTGTCTCCTCTTTTGCGTCCGTTTTGGGAGGTAAGAGATGAGTTATCTGTAGAAGGAGATCTTATCTTGAGAAATGGAAGAGTAGTTCCACCCGAGAAGTTACGTAAAAAACTGTTGGATATTTGCCATGAGGGACATCTTGGCATTGGAAAAACCAAGAGCAGGGTCAGAAATTCTTACTGGTGGCCTGGGTATGACTTGGAAATCGAAAGGGGTGTCAGAGAGTGTACAGCTTGTGAAAACTCGGACAAGACAAAATACACGTTGAGACCACCCCTTCAACCGTTGTCATGTCCTGATATGCCTTGGACAAGATTGGGAATTGACATTTGTGGGCCAATTCATGAACATGGTGAGATGCTGTACTTAATAGTGTTAGTAGACCATTTCTCAAAGTGGCCAGAGGTGGAGGTGGTGAAGGAAGCTGATGCTAAAAGTGTGGTAGGATTTTTGAGGAAGCTATTCCTTAGAGAAGGCCTTCCCAATTGCATGGTGTCAGATAATGGTCCACAATTCAAGTCTAAAATTTTTAAAGAGTTCCTGAGAAACCAGGGAATAGAACATAAAACCACATCTGTGTATCACCCGGCAGGGAACGGAGCTGTAGAGAGGTTTAACCGGGTGATCAAAGGCATAATTCAATTGGCTAATCAGAATGACATGTCATGGAGGAAGCAACTTATGAAAAACCTTTGGTCATTCCGAGTTACGCCATGTGTGTCTACTGGTACTAGTCCTTTTGTGATTCTGAGAGGGAGGACCCCCATTACAAAAGATAATGTAGGATGGGTTACTCCTAAAAGAGTAATGTGGTCTCCAGAGGAGATAAAGGAGAATGTAAGAAAATGTCAAACCATAGAAAAAAAATACTATGACAAAAAACATTCATGTAAAGAGGTTAACATTAAAGCAGGAGACTATGTGAGAGTGAGGAATAACAAAAGTGTCATCAATGGGAAACACCACTACTCACAACCGTTGCAAGTTAAGGAAGTGTTTTGTAATTCCGCCCTTTTGAGTGATGGGAAAACTTGGCATTTTTCTGCTTTATCATTATGCAAAGAAAGGAAAGGAATGTTTGACTTTCAATCCATTTATGATGAGGAAGGGGCTTCCGGTTCTCAAGACTTTGAGTGGATTCTAGACCGAGAAGATGGGGAAGGTTCTCAACCGAGTGGTACCAATATTGTATCTCTGGGTATGAATGAAGTACCTTCGGGTAGTGAGAATTATTCGGACGCTTCTCGGGTAGAAGACAGTGGTAGTAGTCTGAGTAAGGAGGCAAGTGAAGAATATAGGTATCAGACAAACAGTGAAGCAGATTCTGATTCCGAGGACTCAATTTATGAAGATGTTATGGCGCAAGACGCTAGTGGTCAGGATGAACCTTCTGTGAGCAGGTACGGAAGGGTGGTGAAACCACCAGCTAAATTACAAGATTACATTCGTGATTAGCAGTGGTCATTCCTCCCTTCCTCATGTTTCACCAGGACATCTTCTTTCTGACAAGTTGCTCTGGGAAGGGAGATGTGTTGTGTTTATTAATAAAGTTCTTTCCTCTAATGTATTGCTCTCGTGCCATGTCTCTGCACGAGCGACCTGCCGGTGCATTGTGACGTCAGTATGTCTAACTGACCACCGGCAGGTTGGCAGTTGATTGTCAGTTACTAGGTTATGGTGGCAGCGAACAGATGTGCCCTGGTGTCAGGTTATTATAATAAAGACCTTACACTTACCTTCTGTGTCAGTCGTCTTTACAATTATGTAATGTACTTAAAGTCTTGTTTTTATTCTTCGATATGTAATGTATTTATTTTCTTAAAGTGTTATGTAATGTATTATTAGCAGTTGTTTGTTATTTGACGTACAAGAGCTGTTCTTTGAGTTTCTAAGTACTCTTTTCGCCATGAATATTGTACACTTAAAAAGTATTAATTGTATTACGCGTTGTTTTGTGAATCTAAGAGACATATGTAATGTTTATTGATGATGTTAGCGCTGAATCCAAGTTGCGTAATATGTTTTTTATATTTGATGTAATTACGTGTGATGAACTGCTATTGTTATATGCGTACGGCTTTTTGTGTAACTCTTGACAATTGTGTTTAATCCGTCCCATTTCCCGGATGAATAGTGCTTGTTTATTACGCCAGTTAAAAATAGGCTGTTTCACTTTTGTGTTTGTACATCCTCGTCCTCGCTTCCTGACAGATATTTCTTCGTTCTTTTGTTGGTGTTATTTTGTCCGAATAATTTTTGTTTGGTGACCTGAAGCCTGATAAACATCATTGCATGCTGTAGCTCACATTTGGGAAGTAGATTTTGTGTGTAACGTATCTGATGCACGACTCCGTTGCCCCCCTTTGTTTTTAATTGCATGCAAAAATGTGTTTTTGTCTCAGAAAATGGCATAAAACTTATCTATCTGTTAAATGCACAATCATTTCTTTGAATAGGGTGGAATAGGAGGCTATTTTTTGAGTCTTTACTTATATTGTGTTTTGTTTAGTTTTATTTGATTGTTTATTTGGCTGGTGCATTAGGATGGCGTATTTTTCCTTTGGTTTTTATTTTCTAGGATGTCTTTCTGTTGCGTATCTTGAGGGTGTATTTGTAGGGTGAATTAGGCTGTTAGTTTATTAGGGTGAATTAGGACTCCGGATTTCTATCTTGGAGTTAGAGTGTGGATTAGGATAGTTTATTTCTATTCTTCCTTTTGTTGTTGTATGTGTGTGTGTGCGTGTGTGTGTGTGTGTGAGGGTGAGTGAGGTTGTGTGAAGCTGAGGGTGTGTGACGGTGTGTGAGGGAAGCTTGCACTGCTGCTGTCGGGGCTGTACCTGTTCCATGTGTAAGGGAAGCTTGCACTGCTGCCGCCTGTGCTGTACCCGATCTATGTGTGAGGGAAGCTTGCACTGGTGCTGCCTGTGCTGTACCTGCTCCGTGTGTGAGGGAAGCTTGCACTGCTGCTGTCGGTGCTGTACCTGTTCCATGTGTAAGGGAAGCTTGCACTGCTGTTGCCTGTGCTGTACCTGCTCCGTGTTTGAGGGAAGCTTGCATTGCTGTTGCCTGTGCTGTACCTGCTCCGTGTGTGATGGAAGCTTGCACTGTTGCTGCCTGTGCTGTACCTGCTCTGTGTGTGAGGGAAGCTTGCACTGTTGCTGCCTGTGCTGTACCTGCTCTGTGTGTGAGGGAAGCTTGCACTGTTGCTGCCTGTGCTGTACCTGCTCCGTGTTTGAGGGAAGCTTGCATTGCTGTTGCCTGTGCTGTACCTGCTCCGTGTGTGATGGAATCTTGCACTGTTGCTGCCTGTGCTGTACCTGCTCTGTGTGTGAGGGAAGCTTGCACTGTTGCTGCCTGTGCTGTACCTGCTCCGTGTGTGATGGAAGCTTGCATTGCTGTTGCCTGTGCTGTACCTGCTCTGTGTGTGAGGGAAGCTTGCACTGTTGCTGCCTGTGCTGTACCTGCTCTGTGTGTAAGGGAAGCTTGCACTGTTGCTGCCTGTGCTGTACCTGCTCCGTGTGTGAGGGAAGCTTGCACTGCTGTTGCCTGTGGTGTATCTGCTCCGTGTGTGATGGAAGCTTGCACTGTTGCTGCCTGTGCTGTACCTGCTCTGTGTGTGAGGGAAGCTTGCACTGTTGCTGCCTGTGCTGTACCTGCTCCGTGTGTGAGGGAAGCTTGCACTGTAGCTGCCTGTGCTGTACCTGCTCTGTGTGTGAGGGAAGCTTGCACTGTTGCTGCCTGTGCTGTACCTGCTCTGTGTGTGAGGGAAGCTTGGACTGTTGCTGCCTGTGCCTCACCAAGATTTGTGTAAGTAAATGGAGATGGAGGGAGAGAGTTGGAAGAGAGAGTGAAAGAGGCAGAAACGTGGAGAGTAAAAGAAAGAGCGAAGGAATCTGTAAGCTAAGAGATGTTGCATAACAGAAGGCTTGGTAGTGCGGGCACTGCTGCTTGGGGTATCTGCGAGATTTGTGTAAGTAAATGGAGAGGGGGGAGAGAGTTGGAAGAGAGAGTGAAAGAGGCAGAAACGTGGAGAGGAATAGAAAGAGAGAAGGGATCTGTAAGCTGAGAGATGTGGCATAACAGAACGCTCGCTAGTGCGGGCACTGCTGCTCGGGGTATCGGCGAGATTTGTGTAAGTAATTGGAGAGGGAGGGAGAGAGTTGGAAGAGAGAGTGTAAGAGGCAGAAACGTGGAGAGGAATAGAAAGAGAGAAGGGATCTGTAAGCTGAGAGATGTGGCATAACAGAACGCTCGGTATTGTGGGCACTGCTGCTCGGGGTATCACCAAGATTTGTGTAAGTAAATGGAGATGGAGGGAGAGAGTTGGAAGAGAGAGTGAAAGAGGCAGAAACGTAGAGAGGAATAGAAAGAGAGAAGGGATCTGTAACCTGAGAGATGTGGCATAACAGAACGCTCGCTAGTGCGGGCACTGCTGCTCGGGGTATCGGCTAGATTTGTGTAAGTAATTGGAGAGGGAGGGAGAGAGTTGTAAGAGAGTGAAATTTGCAGAAACGTGGAGAGGAATAGAAAGAGCGAAGGGATCTGTAACCTGAGAGATGTGGCATAACAGAACGCTTGGTAGTGCGGGCACTGCTGCTTGGGGTATCTGCGGGAGGGTAGGCCCTATCACGTAGTTGGGTCATTCACATCACTACACGGAGTTTTGTTTTCTTTAGCACAATTTTTTGATCCCCTTTACTTTTACGGTTGGCAACTGCTGATGATGATACAGTGGGGAGTCAAGCGAGTACCAGTTTGACACATCCTCCATGGTGGTTGCTCCCGTGAGGCGTTGCCAATCCCCCTCCCCCTTTTTTCACTAGAAAAGGGTTGAGGGACGGTGAAGTACAGCACCAGGGATTAATGGGCACACACACATATGGCTTTAGGAATGTATAGTTCAAAGTAAATGTGACAATAGACACTGAAACTAGTAGTAGGAGCAAATACATCCACTACTAGGATTATCTCAATTTATAGAAAGAAAGGGATAGTTCACCTTGCAATAAGGTCAGGCACATTGTTCAGAGCTGCCTGTGCTGTACCTGCTCCGTGTGTGAGGGAAGCTTTCACTGCTGCTGTCGGTGCTGTACCTGTTCCATGTGTAAGGGAAACTTGCACTGCTGTTGCCTGTGCTGTACCTGCTCCGTGTGTGATGGAAGCTTGCACTGTTGCTGCCTGTGCTGTACCTGCTCTGTGTGTGAGGGAACATTGCACTCTTGCTGCCTGTGCTGTACCTGCTCTGTGTGTGAGGGAAGCTTGCACTGTTGCTGCCTGTGCTGTACCTGCTCTGTGTGTGAGGGAAGCTTGCACTGTTGCTGCCTGTGCTGTACCTGCTCCGTGTGTGAGGGAAGCTTGCACTGTAGCTGCCTGTGCTGTACCTGCTCTGTGTGTGAGGGAAGCTTGCACTGTTGCTGCCTGTGCTGTACCTGCTCTGTGTGTAAGGGAAGCTTGCACTGTTGCTGCCTGTGCTGTACCTGCTCCGTGTGTGAGGGAAGCTTGCACTGCTGCTGCCTGTGCTGTACCTGCTCCGTGTGTGAGGGAAGCTTGAACTGCTGCTGTCGGTGCTGTACCTGTTCCATGTGTAAGGGAAGCTTGCACTGCTGCCGCCTGTGCTGTACCTGATCTATGTGTGAGGGAAGCTTGCACTGCTGCTGCCTGTGCTGTACCTGCTCTGTGTGTGAGGGAAGCTTGGACTGTTGCTGCCTGTGCCTCACCAAGATTTGTGTAAGTAAATGGAGATGGAGGGAGAGAGTTGGAAAAGAGAGTGAAAGAGGCAGAAACGTGGAGAGTAAAAGAAAGAGCGAAGGAATCTGTAAGCTGAGAGATGTGGCATAACAGAAGGCTTGGTAGTGCAGGCACTGCTGCTTGGGGTATCTGCGAGATTTGTGTAAGTAAATGGAGAGGGGGGAGAGAGTTGGAAGAGAGAGTGAAAGAGGCAGAAACGTTGAGAGGAAAAGAAAGAGCGAAGGGATCTGTAAGCTGAGAGATGTGGTATAACAGAACGCTCGCTAGTGCGGGCACTGCTGCTCGGGGTATCGGCGAGATTTGTGTAAGTAATTGGAGAGGGAGGGAGAGAGTTGGAAGAGAGAGTGAAAGAGGCAGAAACGTGGAGAGGAATAGAAAGAGAGAAGGGATCTGTAAGCTGAAAGATGTGGCATAACAGAACGCTCGCTAGTGCGGGCACTGCTGCTCGGGGTATCGGCGAGATTTGTGTAAGTAATTGGAGAGGGAGGGAGAGAGTTGGAAGAGAGAGTGAAAGAGGCAGAAACGTGGAGAGGAATAGAAAGAGAGAAGGGATCTGGAAGCTGCAAGATGTGGCATAACAGAACCCTCGGTATTGCGGGCACTGCTGCTCGGGGTATCACCAAGATTTGTGTAAGTAAATGGAGATGGAGGGAGAGAGTTGGAAGAGAGAGTGAAAGAGGCAGAAAAGTGGAGAGGAATAGAAAGAGAGAAGGGATCTGTAACCTGAGAGATGTGGCATAACAGAACGCTCGCTAGTGCGGGCACTGCTGCTCGGGGTATCGGCTAGATTTGTGTAAGTAATTGGAGAGGGAGGGAGAGAGTTGGAAGAGAGTGAAATTTGCAGAAACGTGGAGAGGAATAGAAAGAGCGAAGGGATCTGTAACCTGAGAGATGTGGCATAACAGAACGCTTGGTAGTGCGGGCACTGCTGCTTGGGGTATCTGCGGGAGGGTAGGCCCTATCACGTAGTTGGGTCATTCACATCACTACACGGAGTTTTGTTTTCTTTAGCACAATTTTTTGATCCCCTTTACTTTTACGGTTGGCAACTGCTGATGATGATACAGTGGGGAGTCAAGCGAGTACCAGTTTGACACATCCTCCATGGTGGTTGCTCCCGTGAGGCGTTGCCAATCCCCCTCCCCCTTTTTTCACTAGAAAAGGGTTGAGGGACGGTGAAGTACAGCACCAGGGATTAATGGGCACACACACATATGGCTTTAGGAATGTATAGTTCAAAGTAAATGTGACAATAGACACTGAAACTAGTAGTAGGAGCTAACACATCCAATACTAGGCTTATCTCAATTTATAGAAAGAAAGGGATAGTTCACCTTGCAATAAGGTCAGGCACATTGTTCAGAGCTGCCTGTGCTGTACCTGCTCCGTGTGTGAGGGAAGCTTGCACTGCTGCTGTCGGTGCTGTACCTGTTCCATGTGTAAGGGAAGCTTGCACTGCTGTTGCCTGTGCTGTACCTGCTCCGTGTGTGATGGAAGCTTGCACTGTTGCTGCCTGTGCTGTACCTGCTCTGTGTGTGAGGGAAGCTTGCACTGTTGCTGCCTGTGCTGTACCTGCTCCGTGTGTGAGGGAAGCTTGCACTGTAGCTGCCTGTGCTGTACCTGCTCTGTGTGTGAGGGAAGCTTGCACTGTTGCTGCCTGTGCTGTACTTGCTCTGTGTGTAAGGGAAGCTTGTGTAGTGTAGTTCCTATCTTCCCAATAGGCTCTGCGCATTGGAATAGTACCTACAGCAGTAAAGGCCTAGGCCAGACGTTAACTAGGTCTACTACTGTCGATACTAGACTTAATTTTTGGGTTTGCCAGCTAAGCTCAGAGTTCGCTAGAA
Source organism: Lissotriton helveticus (assembly GCF_964261635.1). Lineage (NCBI taxonomy): Eukaryota > Metazoa > Chordata > Amphibia > Caudata > Salamandridae > Lissotriton > Lissotriton helveticus. Next base: position 1,084,596,526 of record NC_136072.1, on the reverse strand, counting down.
ACTTTCTCGAATGTTCAAGGAAGGATTAACTTCCCTGATTAGACAAGAAGGGATTTAGTTTCTGACAACCATAGAACATGACAACTTTGCTCTCCCCTAATCAAGAGTCAATCTCGAGAGTCGTGTGAGCACAAGGCAATTATTTTACTCAGTCAGTACGTGCATTCTTAGTCTCATCAGAATGTAGAGAAAAGGAAGAGACGGGCGTGTTCAATAAAAAGGTGTTATTTATTGATCAGTCTCTTTTCTCATACATGAGAAATGGATCGATATTATTGCAATACTTATAGTTAAGTAAAGTGCATACATTAAAAGCAATAGTATAAAATAATACTGTAAAAACATTGATATGGTTTCTGAGCCATATGATGTTTAAAATGATTAAAATATATTTACATACACATATACATTTGACTAAACGTACTCAACTGGTGTTTCTAAATACGCCTACCCCGTGTACCTGACCTAAGTCTAATGCGTGGGCGGGAATAGAAAGTTACAGTTTAAGTTAAGTTTGTTTTTGCCAAGTGAATAACTAAAGAATTCTCTGTGAGGGGTTATTCAGTTCTGTACCTGGAATTTAGGATGGATGAGGAATGGTATCTCTTTCTCTGCTCTCGATATTCCAGGCTGCCTGCGAGGGCTGCCCGAAAGCGCCGGTGCTGGGTCTCTCGGCTTGAGATAGCAGCGCGTCTCTCAGCGCGTCAGGAAGGCGGGGCTGCGCCAGCGGGGTCTGCTTCTGCTCTCGGCTTCGGCAAGTATGGCTGCTCCGTCTTGTCACCACGCGTGTGTTTGCATAGGGCAAGGTCGGCAATATTTATACCTTAAAGGTGCCGAGATTGACGTAAGGATGGACATAGGTACGTCAATAAAGATGTCATACGACTTGCTCGTTAGCACATTCTTTTGCAAAAGTTCTCTGTGAAATCAAAACAATGGCCGCACGGATTATCCAGGTTGTCATAGGTTTGATTTGTTATGAGAACGTCGTATGCCTTATCAGGGGCTGGAGGAATGTCGCTTGTCTAATTAGATCTCAAGCGTTATGACCTAATCAGATAACACGTTCCTGTGCCGTAGTGTGACTGCGTCAGATAACGGTATCTGCATCATGGGGGTTTTCTTGCCTCATGGGCTGACTGTTAGTTAACTTGATAGTTAGTTTAACCAGAATAGGGTCAGGAATAGGGGGACTGATTCAGAACCTATAGAAATACACGACACCCACTCCACGCTAACTATGGTCATATCTACTAATCTATGCATAGTATAACATAGTACAACATACTATAGAGTATAGTGTATACCTTACCACCCCAAAATACATAAATGCATTTCGAAATTTTCAAATATACTGAAAAATTGCAGTCATATATATTGTATGCACTTAAGCTATGAATTAAATGCAAAAGTAAACACGCATTTTTATGCATTATTGCTTATTGGTATTTGAGAAATACACATGAAATGGCTCTTAATATGGCTATACAGAAAGGAAGTTCGAGACCATTTCATCACATAATAAAATATTTGTGAACATACCAGCGGGCAGCTAAAGTCTATATAAAGTATCTAAAAATAGAAATTTTAGTTCTCTAGGAATAGTTTCTTACTTTAAGCAGAAGATCAGTGTCCCGGGAAAAAATATAGGAAGAAAAATATTTTAGGGGCTTGCTGAAAAAATTGCTGTCCGTGAACTGGATTGTAATTGTTCATGTGACTTTATTTTTAAAAGTTGAAGGCCGAATTCAGGGAACGCCGTGTGCGAGTTTACTCAAAAGTCTCTATTTCTGTTCTGGAGAGAACATCATATCATTCAGGCTTTCGAAAAAACTGTCAACAGCTTCATGGGAAAGTTCCACTAAGTCGGAAATAGGGGTAACCATGCATTCGTGCGCATGATTGTCTCCATTGACATTCTGATTCGCATTGCTGACAGAAGGTCGTACCTGTTCGATGCTGCTTTCATCTTGAACTTCACTACTCTTCAATCGTAGTGGTGAAGATTCCAGGAATGCCGTCATCAGGATTGGCAGCCTTTGAGGGCAGCACAAAGCGTGAACCTTGGTAGGAACCAACAGTGTATCTGCATCCACTGGTGCATCCGATTGTAGCGTCAGACAGGTGTCTAACACGCATTCTTCTCCGCATAGCAGACACCTTAGTACAGGTAAAACACACCTTTGCCACATTGGTCGAAATGATAGAAACCAAGTCATGTTCAGGTCTCTAAGCCGGGAGAGTCCCAGGATTTTTGATATCCGGTCCCGGTATCCAATGGCTAGGATCGTATCTTCCATTGTCGCGAGAGTTTGATCTGTGACATGGGTTGCCATAACGAAAAATAAGGACTAGGAATAGGATTCCTGCAATTAGTCCCAGGATCAGGGGAAGTCCGCCAAAAATCGAATGGACGAAATCTGGAAAAATACCCAGTATGGCTTTGAATGGTGTTAATGCCATCGAAAATACTGTCTTAAATACCTTTGAGACCCCAGTGGTATCAGAAATATTTAAGATTTCGCTCAGGATTTCCGCGAAAAGTACGGGGGAATTAGTTGATAATAATGTATGTATCTCTGCAGTCGTCCTTGCGACTTGTAGATCATACGTTTCTTTAGATGACGTGATCCTTGTAGGCGTCTGAAGAAGCACTGTTTTCATTCTGCTTAAAGTGTCTATTCGAATAGAAGTAATTTTCAAACTGGGCCATGCCCTTGCCTCCCTGTCTGGAAAGGAGCTGGGGAATAAAGAACGTCCACAGCACTTGACCTTCGCCGTTGTAGTTACTAGATAAGGAGTCCCGGGCATAAGACTGCAACATCTGCGGTCTACAATAAGAATGTAACTCCCATTATAGAGTCTTTGAAAGAATGGTTCTATTTCAGTTGCAGGTGCGCCTTGCTGGTGACATGAAAGGTTGTATGAATTCCCTTCACAGGCTCCATGCAAACTAATTCCGTTACACAGAAGCGTGCCGCTTAGTGACATAGCACAATTGTTGCCACTAAGAAACACTTTCTGTCCTTTATTACTGACACATGCATGTGAATAGGGCAGGTTCCATGTTGTTTTAAGGTACCCCTTTCCCAATTTCTCGTACATGCCAGCCTGTATATATTTTTGGCAGTATTGAAACCTGAAGGTTGAGATTGGAATATTTATGATCCCGTGGATTATCCATTCACTGACAGGTCGTTCTGACATTGTCATTGGTAATCTTTCTAGTTTTTCAATGCTCAAGATTGTATAATCAGCACCCTTTTGCGCCATACCGATTTGTCTATCAGTAAGGTTAAAGATTTGGAATAGTGACGTTGTGTTGATTAAACGCCAAGGCACATAGCCTGAACGCAGATTTTGTAACGTCCAGCCAAGCTGTACAATAGAACGCAATTGTGACTGACCATGTTGTAATAACAGTAAGTCTTGCGATAATATATCGATTGCTGAAGACACAATGCTGTCCAATGAAAAAATTCTGGAGGACAGAGTCATTAACCCATTGTCCACTACAGAAAGTGATTTTTCCAAATTGATACGGTCAATTTCCCGTATTCTTTCTGCTGTCTCAATTTGAGTAACCTTCCAGGCCTCATTGTATGCTGCATATACAGAGGCTGCTATGAAACGCTTTTGACGCTGTTTGCGTGGTCCCAGTATGAAATCACGCAAGTCAGCACCATCAGTAAGTAAAGTTAGGTGTTGCTTAATTTCAGGCAGTGTGGAAGTCTGTAGCCATTGAAGGCATAATTTGCCCACACTGTAGATTGTTATTATCCCTGGGTGATGTCTTTGGGGATATCTAGGGTCTGGCCTGGTCATTTTGAAACCCTGTGTTTTATTCAGGAATCTATCTTGACAGTTATTTGTATCTGTGGGCCAGATCAACCATTGTTTCCAATCAGGATGTGTTCTGTTTTGGTTAAGTATATGGTTTACGTCTATCTCTTCATCTGTATCAGAGCTATTGCTAAACATTGTTGGCTTTGGAATAGACGGTTTAATTAAATCTTTGATTTTGGCTAAGCCAAGACAGGTGGTTTGTTGAACAGTGTCATTTAAAAATATCATTTGTTCTGGGATCATGCAGGCTCTAAACAAAGCTTCTAAACCCTGTACTTGCCATTCTTTTGTACCCCAAACACTTTTCAAATCAACATTTTTGTCCCAATAATCAAATCCAAAAGTATTCATTTTTTCAAAGAACGAATCTGAATATATCAATTTTGTGTTGGTTATCATGGTTTTCATCCCTGTCTTGTTTGACAATTTAAAATAAAATGTTTCAGCATTACTTATGTTAAAACCTGAGAAATATGAATATTTGTCATATACGGTTCTAGAGCTTCCTTTTGGAGGTGTAGCACAATGTTCCCATTGATTATAATTTAAAACATTTCTAGGTTGTGCCGATTTATGCAAAAAATGGTTACCATAATGGTTATAGCAATACATACTATCATAATTTGTAGAACCTTGCAAATAATCATGTTTTGTAAATTTAGCAGACATTACTAAATCAGACATCATATTGTTAATGCTTTCGAAGTCCCAATCATCAGCAAATGAGTTTGGTTTTGCAAAATCACTCAGAGATCTTGATTTGGTGTGGATATTTCAGGATCTCGACCGGACCATAAATTTCATAGTCAGTGTTGTCCCAGGCTACCCCACCAGGTATCGGATTGGCTGTGAAGTTGGCTGAAGAAAGTTCTGGAGAAAGTTCTCTTTTCTCGACGTGTGAAGATGTGTGTGGTTTGAGGACCAAGTTGATGTTCTGACTTGCTGTGTCCATTTTAGCATATTTTCCCTCAATGAAGCGTCCCAAAGTAAGTACCATGATGAGCCAAAGTATGAGGATAAATGCACCAAAACCCACCCAAAATTCAATCCATGGAGAAATCAGATATGTTTCTTTCAGTTGGTTCAAAAGTTCATTAGCTTTGTCTTTAAAGGATTTTGATGATGGCTGTGTCTTTGATTCACTGAGGCTTTCAGAGGAATCATCGAAGTTGATGAAGTAGCCGGATGCAGTTCTGTCAATTGTTCCAATTGCTTCAGGATTTTTGTTGCTTGCATTTTCACTTGGTACTTCATTATAGATTGGTGTGTCTCTGCTAAATGTTTTTATTTGGGTTTTCAGAGGTCTGAGTTCTATTGCATTGTTGCATAGTCCTTGTTGTTCTTCTGTAGGCGTTTCGAATGTGATGAGCCTCTTTGTTAGGACCTCTGTACTGGTAGCAAACCTTGGTGTTCTGCTACTTATTGGGAGTCCACTTGGCCTACTGTTTGTTATCGGCCACATGTTGTGGTTTTACCAGGTCGATGGATACAACTCGGTTCTCCTTTTTTCCAGCAAGTGGCGGTAGTACAACTGATCTTGTCCCGTTGACAGACAAGACAGGAACTGCTTTTCTGTAAGAAGGCCCAAATTCCTTCTTTACCGCGATCTTCTCCCTGACTAGATCCCCGACTTTTGGAATCCAGACAGGTCTTGCTGGGACAGGTGGTGATTCTTCAGTGGTCGTTGGCTGTTGTTTCAACTGTATGTTGCTCAGGTCTTTTCTTGTTTTGTTTAAGTCCTGTAAAATAGCCAAACGGTCTTTGACATCAAAGGTTTTTTCTATTACCACTGAAGTCTGACTATCAAGGTCAGAGATCAACATCCTAGTTCCGAATAATAATTCGTACGGACTGAATCCCTTCAGAGAATTTCTTGGCAAGTTATTTAGACTACGTTGGACACTTATTAGATGTTTGACCCACCCAGCTCCCGAACCTAATACCTTTGCCGTTATAGATTGTCACGGTTTTTTCTTTCAACAATTCCGTTCCCCTCAGGGTGAAATGGACAAGAGTACCGCAATTGCACGCCCATGCTGACCATGGCCTCCTTATAAGCCCGAGAGCTAAAAGCAGGACCATTGTCCGAATGCAGAATGCCAATTGCGTATGTGCCGATGAAGACCCGCAAATCTTTTATAACAGTTCTGGCGTCAGCCGTTCGCTGGGGCCACATCCATATAAATCTCGTGCATGAGTCCACTGCGACCAAGATATATTTATAGTTACCATCCCTTTGTAAGGGACCGCAGTGGTCTAGATAAACACAGGCTAATGGTTTATCCGAGATTAGAAGGGGCGTCTGCGCTGGACGTCTCACCGTTGATACTTTCATTTTTTGACATATTTCACATGCTAGAACATAGTTCCTTGTTTGTCTTCTCATTTGTGGCCACCAGTATCTCTGTTTTAATAATGATACTGTGGCTGAGACGCCAGCATGAATAGAAGCAAGCCCTTCGTGTGCCGCTATTATTAGTCCTAACCTATGTTCCATGTTTGGAATTGCCCTATCCCCCACTCCAGGGATTCGAGCAAAAGGAACATTGTTTGCATCAGTTATGTATGGGTATTTTACTGGAAAGCCTTTAGGGAGTGGTTCTATCGAATCCTTTTCTGAAGCGCTGACAGCTTGTAATATTTCGCTGTCTATTTTTGTTTTTGACCGGGTGACGGCAGCTACGGAAGCCGTTTGCACAGCTGCTTTCGCGGCCTCATCAGCCAATGAATTCCCTGCAACGTGAACGCCATCACGTTGATGACTCAGTGTATGTATCACGTGAGTCTTTGGTAGTTCTTTTTGTAAAAGAGCTACTTGTTCCCAGAGCATTTTATGCTTGATTGTGCCACCCTTTGCATCCTTGAAACCGTTCTGAAGCCAGATCTGCAAGTATTCATTATAAGACTGAACGCAATAATACGAATCGCACACTATAAGTGTGGGGAATTCTCGATCAGTATTTTCAAGCGCCATCTTGAATGCTAGTAGTTCAGCTCGCTGAGCTGTGCAATCTCCTAGAGATTGTGTTTTAGTGAGGGTTGGTTTAAATTTCCCTTCGTGCCAACGACCTTTAACAATCGCGCACGCAGCACTGTAAGCTTGTTTACCCCCTACTGCGGGTTGTGCTGATCCGTCTGTATATATTATACAGCCGTATTGGTCTAGAGGCAGAATTTCGGTCGGCGGAGGACATTCAAATTCATATTGGAGAAATTCTTGTGTTTTTAAGTAAGGATCAAATTCGTACACCACGTCTGTTGCAGCAAGAGAGTTAGCCCATTGTATCCATCTCGGATGGAGTGCTTTAGCATTTGGAATGCTTGCCTTTGTTACCGCCTCTAGGGCTGGTATCGGTGTCACGATTATTATTCGTTTACCTTGTGCCAGGGCTCGTTCTTTTGCTATAGCTGTCTGTGTCGCTGTAAGAATTTTTTCCGTTGGGCTAAATTTCATTTCAGCCTTAGTGTACAAGTGTGATTTGAATGCAATTGGTACCTTTTCTCCCTCATTAGAGGTCAGGTACGTGAATCCGCATCTCCCTGGGATGATTCGGATCACAAGGTTGCGTGTATTATCACGGGTTTCTAATTTTGTTTTAATTAGCATGTCTGTTTGTAAGGATCTCAAAATTTCTGTGTGTGTTTGAGTCCAACTGGATCTTTTAAAGTCTGGTTTAATTAGATCATAAAGGGGTTTGACCCTTTCTGCGTAATTTGCAATGTATGTTCTTCCGAAATTTAGGAAGCCTAGAATTGACTGTAGGTTTTTTAGTGTTTTAGGGGCTTGGATTACGGCACATTTCTCTAGGAAATTGTCTGCCAGGCTTTTGCCTTCACTTGATAACTCATATCCTAAGAATAGGACTGTCAGATGGGCAATTCTGGACTTTTTGAAGTTGAATTTGTAACCCTCTGCAGCGAACCCAAGTATTATGGTGTTCACTCTTTTCAAGTGAGTATCCAAGTCATCATCTGTTAAGTAAATGTCATCGACATAAGATAATGCTTCATCATCATATAGTTGTAGTAATTCTGTTACTCTCGCTGAGAATACCCCCGGGCTGTTCTTGTACCCCTGGGCTAACCGACAGAATTGTTTTTGAGTGCCATTTACTGAGAATGCAGTTAAAGATCTGCTCTCTGGTGCTATGTTTTGACAAAAGAATCCATTGGAGATGTCCAAGGTTGTTTTGTATTTTTTGCGCACTATGTTATTCATTAGTGCAGCACTGTGTGAGTTTTGCACTGCAAAGGTTTTGCAACATGTGTTAAGGTGTCGGTAATCCAAAACTAGACGATATGAATTGTCTGGTTTGGAGACCGGAAACAAAGGATTGTTCATTTGTGAGGTGCAAGTTTCAATCACCCCCTGGTATTCTAGCTGATCTAGTATTTCATTTACTTGTTTTTTAGCTTCTTGCTTAATTGGGTACTGCCTTTGTGCAGTTGGTTGTGATTTTAACTGGATTTTGTGAGGAGGAGAATCCTCATCCCATCCTACATGATTTTTATATAAAGCAGGTGCTAAGGCCACTGCCCACTTTCTAGCAAGTGTATATTTTTTATGAATCGGGATTTGATTCGAGAAGGCAGGCATAATTACTTCTTCGCCATGAGGGCACTCCCTGACAAACTCTGGTGGCCAGTCTTTTTCAGCTAGAAGGATGTCATAACCCTTTGAGAGGTTATCCCAAAATAGTCCCCTTATTTTCCTAGTCTTATCTCCCTCTATACGTAATGTTATCTCGTATATCTTGTGGGGCTTGCTAACTCTGGTGTCTGCAGTTTCCACTTGAAGGTATTCATTCGTGTCCACTGTCTCCAGATGATTCATAAGGACTTTGCGAGCTATGCTAACCTCTGCTGCGCTGTCTAGCATTGTCTGAGCCCACTCTCCGTTTTTCAGTTGTGTCCTCAGTATTCTCGGCATTGTTAACTACCTTGATACTGGCTACCTTCTTTTTTGGAAATTGTAATTTCTTTTTTAGCTGAGCAGATTCCTTGTCTTTGGACTTGGCGTGCTCTTCTGATCGTCCTCTTCTTTCCGATTTCTGCGAGGAATTCTGAAAAGATTGAGAGGGACGTGTATCAATGTCTTGATATCTATCAGGTTTTTTAATATTATCCCTATTTCTAAGGTTATATCTATTCCCAGAGGGGTCACTCTGCGGTGACCTCTGTCTTTGGTTTGGAGATTTCTCTCTTCGCCTCGGAGACCTTCCTCTGGACTGGAATTTCTTTTCTTTAGGATTGGATTGTTTGTTTCCATCCCAGTTCTTTTTTGGTGAATTATTATTATTAAAAAATATTTTTTCTGGACTTGTAGTCAGTTGCGGTTTTACTGGTATTCCACCTAGACTATCTCTGCCTAGTTCTTCATAGGATTTTTCTATGATTCTGGCAATTTCAGCTGGTTGGTCTGCTATATCTGTCTCTTTTAACCTCTGGCGGATCGCCACGTTTGCTGCTTCACCTTTTATGTTGGCTAATAATATAGCCGAGACCTGCTTGAAGTCTTTCAGTAATTTCATACCAAGAGTTAAAGCAGGTTCTGGACCGTATTCATCTTGAATTTGTTTAAGCACATCTGGTATTACCGAAATGGATGGAACACCGTGCGTTTTTGTGTAGATGGAAGCAAAGACTGTACCCCAAGTGTCACAGTCCTCAATGTGTGGTGCGATTCCCATTGGGAGACATATAGTCAGAATCCTGTGTTTTTCCAGCGGGGTGGTGTCAGGAAACACCGCCTCTATTTGGGTGATTTTCTGTGCCAACCAGAATGGTATTTGTTCCCGTTTAGCTGGAACTTTACCTAGGCAGGATTGGATGTTCTGTGGTGTGATTTTATTTGTGTTCCCCTGGTGAGGGGTCAGCTGTGGAAGTTTAATCGCTGGCTGAATTGTTGAAGTCCGCATTACATACTGAACTAATTGTCTATGAATTTTTAGTAGTTGTTTTAGCTGTATTAACAGCTCTGCTGCAGGCATTCTTTCGATGTCTGGATGTGGTGTGTATCCGGCTAAGACCGGCCACGTTGCTCCTGGTCTTCCTAAAGGACCGAGCCTTGTAATGTGATTGTTATGTTTTAGGGCGCCATCAAATAAGAGCAAATGCTCTTGGAATTTGAGTGGTACTTCCACCTCCTCGAAAGGAGTGTACGTTTCAGGAGGTTCCTCTACTTTGTAATAGTGGAAGTACTTTGTTACAGCATTTGCTGCTGGAAAATGTATCCATGAATAGTATACCTCTGTCTGCCGATATTCGTGTGCCTCAATTACGAATATGACTGTGCCACCTCTAGGTGTCAGTCCATTTTCTATAAGTTTTAAGGTTATAGATCTCCTTTTAATGACCGGAATGAGTATTATATCCACGTCTGCTGCTTGCATGGTAGCATCAGCATCTGCGAGTTCAGTTGCTAATCTAACTGCCTCTCTTTCATCATCACTCTCTGCCATTTTACAGACAGGATGGTATTATGTTTGTTTGCAGATCAGGTTTCTTTATGGAACAAAGATTAGATGTACAATATTTTGGAACTGTTTATCCTTCAACGTTGACTTGACCAAAAACCATACATAGGAGTTCCCTCCTGCGAGGTTTTGGAGGATATAACCTTTCACCCACTCCAGACGTCTTTGGAGTATTTGGGAAAAGGGGTCTGAGTGAGAAAGCACGACTGAGTTACTCTAAATGTCTTACGTTAGTTTTATCGCCCTTTCCAAACGCGTTGGGCGCCATGTAGTGTAGTTCCTATCTTCCCAATAGGCTCTGCGCATTGGAATAGTACCTACAGCAGTAAAGGCCTAGGCCAGACGTTAACTAGGTCTACTACTGTCGATACTAGACTTAATTTTTGGGTTTGCCAGCTAAGCTCAGAGTTCGCTAGAAACTTTCTCGAATGTTCAAGGAAGGATTAACTTCCCTGATTAGACAAGAAGGGATTTAGTTTCTGACAACCATAGAACATGACAACTTTGCTCTCCCCTAATCAAGAGTCAATCTCGAGAGTCGTGTGAGCACAAGGCAATTATTTTACTCAGTCAGTACGTGCATTCTTAGTCTCATCAGAATGTAGAGAAAAGGAAGAGACGGGCGTGTTCAATAAAAAGGTGTTATTTATTGATCAGTCTCTTTTCTCATACATGAGAAATGGATCGATATTATTGCAATACTTATAGTTAAGTAAAGTGCATACATTAAAAGCAATAGTATAAAATAATACTGTAAAAACATTGATATGGTTTCTGAGCCATATGATGTTTAAAATGATTAAAATATATTTACATACACATATACATTTGACTAAACGTACTCAACTGGTGTTTCTAAATACGCCTACCCCATGTACCTGACCTAAGTCTAATGCGTGGGCGGGAATAGAAAGTTACAGTTTAAGTTAAGTTTGTTTTTGCCAAGTGAATAACTAAAGAATTCTCTGTGAGGGGTTATTCAGTTCTGTACCTGGAATTTAGGATGGATGAGGAATGGTATCTCTTTCTCTGCTCTCGATATTCCAGGCTGCCTGCGAGGGCTGCCCGAAAGCGCCGGTGCTGGGTCTCTCGGCTTGAGATAGCAGCGCGTCTCTCAGCGCGTCAGGAAGGCGGGGCTGCGCCAGCGGGGTCTGCTTCTGCTCTCGGCTTCGGCAAGTATGGCTGCTCCGTCTTGTCACCACGCGTGTGTTTGCATAGGGCAAGGTCGGCAATATTTATACCTTAAAGGTGCCGAGATTGACGTAAGGATGGACATAGGTACGTCAATAAAGATGTCATACGACTTGCTCGTTAGCACATTCTTTTGCAAAAGTTCTCTGTGAAATCAAAACAATGGCCGCACGGATTATCCAGGTTGTCATAGGTTTGATTTGTTATGAGAACGTCGTATGCCTTATCAGGGGCTGGAGGAATGTCGCTTGTCTAATTAGATCTCAAGCGTTATGACCTAATCAGATAACACGTTCCTGTGCCGTAGTGTGACTGCGTCGGATAACGGTATCTGCATCATGGGGGTTTTCTTGCCTCATGGGCTGACTGTTAGTTAACTTGATAGTTAGTTTAACCAGAATAGGGTCAGGAATAGGGGGACTGATTCAGAACCTATAGAAATACACGACACTTGCACTGTTGCTGCCTGTGCTGTACCTGCTCTGTGTGTGAGGGAAGCTTGCACTGTTGCTGCCTGTGCTGTACCTGCTCCGTGTGTGAGGGAAGCTTGCACTGTAGCTGCCTGTGCTGTACCTGCTCTGTGTGTGAGGGAAGCTTGCACTGCTGCCGCCTGTGCTGTACCTGATCTATGTGTGAGGGAAGCTTGCACTGCTGCTGCCTGTGCTGTACCTGCTCCGTGTGTGAGGGAAGCTTGCACTGCTGCTGTCGGTACTGTACCTGTTCCATGTGTAAGGGAAGCTTGCACTGCTGTTGCCTGTGCTGTACCTGCTCTGTGTGTGAGGGAAGCTTGCACTGTTGCTGCCTGTGCTGTACCTGCTCCGTGTTTGAGGGAAGCTTGCATTGCTGTTGCCTGTGCTGTACCTGCTCCGTGTGTGATGGAAGCTTGCACCGTTGCTGCCTGTGCTGTACCTGCTCTGTGTGTGAGGGAAGCTTGCACTGTTGCTGCCTGTCCCTCACCAAGATTTGTGTAAGTAAATGGAGATGGAGGGAGAGAGTTGGAAGAGAGAGTGAAAGAGGCAGAAACGTGGAGAGTAAAAGAAAGAGCGAAGGAATCTGTAAGCTGAGAGATGTGGCATAACAGAAGGCTTGGTAGTGCGGGCACTGCTGCTTGGGGTATCTGCGAGATTTGTGTAAGTAAATGGAGAGGGGGGAGAGAGTTGGAAGAGAGAGTGAAAGAGGCAGAAACGTGGAGAGTAAAAGAAAGAGCGAAGGAATATGTAAGCTGAGAGATGTGGCATAACAGAAGGCTTGGTAGTGCGGGCACTGCTGCTTGTGGTATCTGCGAGATTTGTGTAAGTAAATGGAGAGGGGGGAGAGAGTTGTAAGAGAGAGTGAAAGAGGCAGAAACGTTGAGAGGAAAAGAAAGAGCGAAGGGATCTGTAAGCTGAGAGATGTGGCATAACAGAACGATTTGCAGAAACGTGAAGAGGAAAAGAAAGAGCGAAGGGATCTGTAAGCTGAGAGATGTGGCATAACAGAACGCTTGGTAGTGCGGGCACTGCTGCTTGGGGTATCTGCGAGATTTGTTTAAGTAAATGGAGAGGGGGGAGAGAGTTGGAGGAGAGAGTGAAAGAGGCAGAAACGTTGAGAGGAAAAGAAAAGAAAGAGCGAAGGTATCTGTAAGCTGAGAGATGTGGCATAACAGAACGCTCGGTATTGCGGGCACTGCTGCTCGGGGTATCGGCGCGATTTGTGTAAGTGGGTGACTGAAGCAGAGTGGGTGAATATATATGTCTGATGCTTGTGGATGTCTGATGCTTGCATGTCTGCTGGGGTGCAGGGTCAGTACAAGTCAAGCTCTAAGTTGGTGTGTGTCAGAACTGGTTGCCTCGGGGCCAACGAAGTCTGTTGCGAGGCGTGGGGGGCAGCCTTTGATGTGCGAGAGAGCTGCCGTGAAAGAAGTAAACAGCAGGCATGTAATTAGGGGGGAGGAGAAGTCGCGCTGGGGTGAATGGAGGGAAGGCAGAGAAGGGGAGGGGGGATGAATGCGAAACGGCGGGCAGGGGAGGGGGTGAGCGGCATGAGGGTGTGAAAGCAGCAGGGGCCTGGAGTGCGGCTAAGATAACTGAAGAAACGCGACACGGCAGGCAGGGGAGGGGGCGGAGCGGGGGTGTGGGAGGAGTTCGGCTGAGGGAAAATACATGCAAGCAGGCAGCTGGGGGCATGTGCACGCGCTTTTAAGCTCAATGCACATGCGCATTAAGCTTGTATTTCACGGGCACTGCAAGGAATCGCCACGATTCCTTGCAACTTGGTCAAAGACTGTTTAAGCCCCAATAGTCTCGCAAGCTCGATGCGCATGCGCATCGACAGGCGAGACCTAAAAAGGAGAATTTGACCTATCAAAAGGGCGTTTTTTTGACAGGTGGAATTGTAGTTTTTACACTGCTATGGACAGGCTACAGTGGTGGGCCTGAAGCTAAGTTTGCATTGCAACTGTAGTGGATGGCACAGTAGGTGCTGCAACGTACTAGTGCCATTTAACTTCTAGGTGTTGGGTAGACTTTGTACCAAATACTAGGGACTTATAGGCAATTCAATTATGCAAATTAGGTGTATGCCAATTCAATCATGTTTAAAGGGGGTGCTACTGGTTAGCAGAGGTAAAGTGCACAGAGTTCTAAAGTTGTCAAAGATATAGGGCTCAGCAAAAGACAGAAAGTCCAGGGTGGCCATGCAGAATGGTGGATTTCCTACAGCAGGCATTACCCAGTTCAGGTCCAGTGTCCTAATCTCAGTCTCTTCCAGTCCTATGCACCTTTCTTGTCTTTCGCTTTCCACACTTTGAGGTACTCACCTGTGTACGCAAACCCTTCTGCCACAGTTAACATTGTCCCAACAGAAAGCAAGCATTTCCTGTTAGTCAGTCTAGTCCTTATCTCAGCAGGGTACCCGACAAGAGAGTTACTGCATTGGGTTTTCAGGATTTTACCAATCTGGCTGGTATAGTTCTCTGAGAAAGGTGGCAGACCTAGACCTACAATGGGGCTGTACTGGAATGAAGACTCTTTGTGGCCGGAACTGGGGTTGAAGTGCAGTGAAGACAAGATGCGCCCAGTCTGTTTTGGGTTCTATAGCATAGCACGTTTCACATGGCTTCCAGTGCAGTTCTTCAGTAGTAATGGTTCCATTTGGCCATTGCATAGGTTCTGTTTTTGTTACAGCATAACTTTACTTCTTTGGCAGCATCTCTGCTTTACACATGTTGGCATATGGGTTACAGGGCCTTCTCTGATAACTCCCCTTTTTAAATGTACATGCATAGAGTACCCCGTTGTCCTTCTGGCTAGGCTAGTACTGTGTAGCTGCCCATATGTGGTATCCAAGCCATAATTATAATTCACGCATCCTCTCTCACATCGGTTTGACGCCTCTTAAATAAATACAGGCCATTTGTTTACATTTTGCTATTGAGTAACAGCCAACACGTTATGTTAAAATAAAATAGAAAATTGTCAGGATTTGTTTGTAACAAGGCAATTATCTCTCTGTTTGCTTTATTCATTCTAAAACAATGTAGGCAGTACTTAATTACTTCTTAAGTCATTTGTTTCTGCGTTTGCAGGTTTAGGTTTATGCTTCTGAAAGGAACAAAATGAATTTCACTATATTTACCAATATTTTTACTCATTTGCACTTAAAAAAATACGGGCCAGGCTGTTTAAAACAACAGCCAGGTGGCATACCTTTCGTCTTCCATCACACTGATAGACACTCCGCCCCAAGCCAAGAAAATAAAAGATTAGAGCACTTCTCTGGTCACACATGAATGACAGCAAAACGCCTCTTTCCCACATAGGTTCACAACAAATACAGCACCTTGCCAATCATGCACTTCCCCATGGTGACGTGTTCTACCTGCCTAAAAGATAAGCTTTGTCTGACATAAGGGTACAAAGCTTTATGTATAGGTGGGAGGCTCCCTAATTTTATTTTATTTTCTGTTCCAAAAGTTGTATTGATTTTAGTTTAATATAAGAGAAGAACTCTCCAAATTACAGAATTTCAACTTGCTGGTCAGTGTTTAGGAACAGAAATACGATTGCACCCATATTGATATACAAAAACTACAATATTCAGGACTCTGTGTACATATCACATGAACATGATACGTTTTCACCAACAAGTACCTGTGAAATGGAAATAAATCCCATAAACAATAACTGTTGGACCATTAGTGAACTAGATTATGGCGGGTGTTTCCTGCACACAGAACAGCAATAGGCGCGAGAAAGAAGTCAAAAGAGATATATGTAATCCCAGGGATGAGCAGTAAGGTGGAAAGTAGGGAGGAGCAAAGGGAAGAGACAGAGAATGAAAGAATGAGAGGCGCGAGAAAGGGGAATAAGGGCCATTGAGAAGGTAGCTTAGGCCACGGGTATGTCATCGTCTGACCCAGGTAGCTGGGCCTGGGCATAGTGAGGGGTCAGAGGTCATTACTAGTCTAGGTTATATATAAAAGGGTCTAACGTTCTCTAAATACGCCCTAATTTTTAAAGCCATAATGGC
Source organism: Lissotriton helveticus (assembly GCF_964261635.1). NCBI lineage: Eukaryota > Metazoa > Chordata > Amphibia > Caudata > Salamandridae > Lissotriton > Lissotriton helveticus. The sequence goes on along the minus strand of NC_136072.1, from coordinate 1,084,580,504 downwards.
TTTCATCCATCTGAAAATGTCCCCATCAATACCAGTCAATGGGAAAAATATATCAAGCAGATCTTTTTTTAATCCCCTCTTTGTGCCTCGCAAATGTTGGCATGTATGTTGAAGTAAATGCTTTCATGCAATAGTCCTGCCCAGGCCCGTTGCAGCCAGCAGGGGTGCTGTCTTTCAGTGAAAGCCCCGTCCGTGCCGCCTGCAGTTGTTGTAAACGGAGGGCCCCTTGCACCCGCTGCTGCAGGCCTTATGGCAGCGGTCGCCCCCTCCCTCAAGCCCCGGTGACCTCGCCCCTGAAGGTCGGCGCCGGGGCCATGTGTCCGGCTGAAAGAGCCTCTGTGCGTAACATGGACGCCCGTCCCCTGGGGGCGCCTCTCTTCCTTCTCTCGGCTTCTTCCCGGAGTAACTCAATCGCACCATCAGCCCCCCCTCCCGCTCCCGCGGGGCTGCTCGCGGGCTTGTCGCGGTGTTTTTCTCTCACACCTGTTACATGAACCCTCTGGGCCGGGTTTTATTCTCTGGAGGAGTCGGTGCGGGGACCGGAGCATGCACCTGAGACCAGGGGGCGGGGGCGGCAGGCCGTGCGAGTCAGCAGAAGGGGATCCCTCCCTGCCCCCGCCTCGCGCCGCTCGACGGAGCAGTCAGCCCCCGCCAGGCCCTCTCACCCTCGCGCGGCTACAGGAAGTTGTAAACATGTCCAGGGCGCGCGCCGGGGAAATAGCTCCGAAGATCCATGCACCTGCTGCAGGGGGCTGAAACCAGCAGATTACAGGTTGGATTTATTAAACGTGCACCACACAGTTTAACTTTTTATTGTACATTGAAAAACTCTAGAGTTGACCCTGAGGCTCACGGACGTGGGTCAAATCTCGGGGCCCCCAATAAACTTGACACAAGTCATTTGGCCACATCACATTGCTTGGTTACCTCGTTGTATATTTAAAGCACCAAACAGCTGATTCTGCACGCAGGTGTCGTTGATTAGAAAATTGCATATTTTGATGCAGATTAACAGTTTTGGGTCGCTGAAATAACTCCTCCCACCAGTTAACTCACGCGACCCCCCTCGTGTGTGGTTCCACTCTGTGAGAGCATGTACCGCGGTGTCTATAAATCAAAAATTCCCGTGTGAGTACTATGTACTTCACAATACATAGTTCTATATCAGGCTTTTTAACCAAAGCACTTTGCATGTTAATAATATTTTTTAGTCCATACTCATGTTAAACGTGCAACTACAAGTCCCAGAATGCCTATCCCTGATGACAAAAGGGACATACCTGCCTTGGGGTGTGGCCGCTTTGATAATGTGCTACCCAGACGATAGTTGCGGCACCAGGTGCCATGGAAAATATGTACATAATTGGTGGTATTCCTTAGAGCAGGCGTCATTATTCCAAGCCGCACCCGCACCTGAACCCTCAGAGTGCATAATGATGCCACTGCTGCTGGGCTGAGGCTTGTTACTCCGGTGATCTGGCAGATGCTTGACAACAATTAAACGAGAACCTTTTATATTAATAAATGTTATAGCCGCACTGTAAATGTGCATATTTGTGACCAAGGGCACTGCAAAATGTGAACATATGTAAGTAGTTTGCTGTCTCTACACTGCCAACACTTCTGCTTATAATGACGAGCTGTTACTTTCGTTGGTAAGGGCGCACCTATGCCCATGACAAGTGCTGTCAAGCACACTTAGGGCCTCATTTATGAGGCTGTGCTTCACTTTTACGCCGCCGGTGCGTCACTTTTCGTGACGCACCAGTGGCGTAAAAAATGCGCCTTGTTGCGCCATATTTACAAAATGACGCATCTAGGTAGATGCGTCACTTTGTAAACCCCTGCGCCACATTATACCTGCACCAGGTATAATGTATGCAAGGGGGGGTATTGACGCAAGAAAGGGTCATGGAAGTGACGCAGTGAAATCTATGAGATTTCAGTGCGCCACTTCTAGGACTCAAATGCGTCAAAATCTTACGCCTGCCTCACAGCAGGCGCAAGACTGACGCAAGCCCTTTCACATGGGGCTTGCCCCATGTGAAAGGACACATTGCTGGAGTTGCGTCACTTTTGTGACACACTCCAGCAATGCGCCACTTTTGCGCCTACAGATACGTCAGAAATACTGACGTATCTGTAACTCCTTGCGACATGATGCGTCATACTGTAAATACGACGCATCATTGGTGTCACAAGGAGGGCGCAATGAAAAGTGACGCATCGCTGTTTTCACGCAGCGATGCGTCACTTTTCATAAATGAGGCCCGTGGAGCGCATCACTTCTTCTAGGAGCTAGGTCAGCGCTTATATAAGGAGGCTTTTTTTGTAGTACTTGCAATTTCTGTCAGATCTCCGAGAGGAGGGTGAAAGATTGGCCCATGCTCTGTGCATCGGAGATTAGAGGACATTTCATCCGGCACAGAAAACAACTGTACAGTTTGAGTTGTGACAGTAAATTCACAAATATTTTTGTCCCAGCTCTCTAGTAAGGCTGTAAAAGATACAAGAGAAGGTGGGCCAGGTTCCCCAATAAGGCCTAAAAGACACAAGAAGATGAGGGCCCCTCCCGCCCAAAAAGGGTGGAAAAGACACAGGAGGAGGGGGGCCCAGCTCCCAAATAAGGATGTAAAAGACACAGGAGCATATGGCTTTTCTCCCGATGAAGGCTGCAAAAAAACACAACAGGAGGTGAGCTCCGCATCCATAAAGGGTACAGAAGACACAAGAGGAGACGAGCTCAGCATCCAAGTAAGGTTGCAAAAGACACAACCGCAGGCGAGCTCTGCATCAAAGTAAGGGTGCAAAAGATACGAGGAGGCGAGCTCAGCATCCAAGCAAGGGTGTAAAAGGCTAAATAGGAGGTGAACTCAGCATCCAAGTAAGGGTGCAAAACACACAACAGGAGGTGAGCTCAGCATCCAAGTAAGGTTGCAAAAGACACAACCGCAGGCGAGCTCTGCATCAAAGTAAGGGTGCAAAAGATACGAGGAGGCGAGCTCAGCATCCAAGTAAGGGTGAAAAAGGCTAAATAGGAGGTGAACTCAGCATCCAAGTAAGGGTGCAAAAGACACAACAGGAGGCAAACTAAGCATCTACGTAAGAGTGCAAAAGGCACAACAGCAGGTGAGCACAGCATCAAAGTAAGGGTGCAAAAGACACAAGGAGGTGAGCTCAGCATCTAAGGATGAAAAAGACACAAGGAGGTGACCTCGGCACCTAAGGATGCAAAAGACACAGGAGATGAACTCAGCATCTAAGGATGCATAAGACACAATGAGGTGAGCTCAGCATGTAAGGGTGCAAAAGACACAACAGGGGGTGAGGTCAGCATCCATGTAAGGGTGGAAAAGACACAACAGGGGTTGAGCTTAACATCCAAGTAAGGGTACAAAAGACACAACAGGAGGTGTGTTCAGCATCCAAGTAAGTGCGCAAAAGATACAAGAAGGTGAGCTCAGAATCTAAGGGTGCAAAAGACACAACAGGAGGTGAGCTCATCATCCAAGAAAGGGTGAAAAAGACACAACAGGGGTGAGCTTAACATCCAAGTAAGGGTACAAAAGACACAACAGAAGGCAGGTTCAGCATCCAATTAAGGGTGCAAAAGGCTAAACAGGAAGTGAGCTCAGCCTCCACGTAAGGTTGCAAAAGATACAACAGCAGGCGAGTGCTGCATCAAAGTAAGGGTGCCAAAGATACAAGGAGGTGAGCTCAGCATCCAAGTAAGGGTGCAAAAGCCTAAACAGGAAGTGAGCTCAGCATCCAAGTAAGGGTGCAAAACACACAACAGGAGGTGAGCTCAGCATCCAATTAAGGGTGCAAAAGACACAACAGCAGGGGAGCTCAGCATCAAAGTAAGGGTATAATAGACACAAGTAGGTGAGTTCAGCATCCAAGTAAGGGCGCAAAACACACAAAAGAAGGCGAAATAAGCATCCAAGTAAGGGTGCAAAAGGCACAACAGCAGGTGAGCACAGCATCAAAGTAAGGGTGCAAAAGACAAAAGGAGGTGAGCTCAGCATCTAAGGATGCAAAAGACACAAGGAGTTGAACTGGGCATCAAGAATGCATAAGACACAAGGAGGTGACCTCAGTATGTAAGGGTGCAAAAGACACGACAAGAGGTGAGCTCAGCATCCAAGTAAGGGTGGAAAAGACACAAGAGGAGGTGAGTTCAGCATCCAAGTAAGTTTGCAAAAGACACAACAGCAAGCGAGCTCTGCATGAAAGTGAGGGTGCAAAAAATACGAGGAGGTGAGTTCAGCATCCAAGTAAGGGTGCAAAAGGCTAAACAGGAGGTGTGCTCAGCATCCAAGTAAGGGTGCAAACCACACAACAGGAGGTAAGGGTAAGCTCAGCTTCCAAGTAAGGGTACAAAAGTCACAACAGCAGGCGAGCTCAGCATCAAAGTAAGGGTGCAAAAGACACAAGTAGGTGAGTTCAGCATCCAAGTAAGGGCACAAAAGACACAACAGGAGGCGAACTAAGTATCCAAGGGTGCAAAAGGAACAACAGTAGGTGAGCACAGCATCAAAGTAAGGGTGCAAAAGACACATGGAGGTGAGCTCAGCATCTAAGGATGCAAAAGACATAGGAGGTGAACTCAGCATCTAAGGATGCATAAGACACAAGGAGGTGAGCTCAGCATGTAAGGGTGCAAAAGACACAACAGGAGGTGAGCTCAGCATCCATGTAAGGGTGGAAAAGACACAACAGGGGTTGAGCGTAACATCCAAGTAAGGGTACAAAAGACACAACAGGAGGTGTGTTCAACATCCAAGTAAGTGTGCAAAAGATACAAGAAGGTGAGCTCAGCATCTAAGGGTGCAAAAGACACAACAGGAGGGGAGCTCATCATCCAAGAAAGGGTGGAAAAGACACAACAGGGGGTGAGCTTAACATCCAAGTAAGGGTACAAAAGACACAACAGAGGGCGGGTTCAGCATCCAAGTAAGGGCACAAAAGACACAACAGCAGGCGAGTTCTGCATCAAAGTAAGGCTGCCAAAGATACGAGGAGGTGAGCTCAGCGTCCAAGTAAGGGTGCAAAAGGCTAAACAGGAAGTGAGCTCAGCATCCAAGTAAGGGTGCAAAACACACAACAGGTGGTGAGCTCAGCATCAAAGTAAGGGTGTAAAAGACACAAGTAGGTGAGTTCAGCATCCAAGTAAGGGCGTAAAACACACAAAAGGAGGCGAAATAAGCATCCAAGTAAGGGTGCAAAAGGTGTCGTAATTTGGCAGTGACTAGGTTAGCATTTAGCCCAGCTACTCGAACTTTCGTGTTTAACTTGACCAAACTTGCGGGGGCCATTTTGTATTTTTCTGGCTTCCATTTTGTATGAACATGCGGCCTCGTGGTCAGCATGCCCTTTTGTCCTTTCTTTGTACCAATGACCATTCAACTTGCCAAGCAACAGGCTATTTTTAGCACTGGTCAAGCTCACGCATGCGTACTCGAACATTTAGATTAGTGATGGTCACCTCTCAGGAATGTTCTCCAAAACTGACCAGTGGTACTAGACTCCTCCCACACGTTGGCTGTGTTCCAAAAATGCCCTTATATGTACCTAAACTTTTCAAAGTATACCGCCTACCCTTTTTATTGCTGTAAAACTGTATAAAAGAGGTCGCGCACCGATGTTCGGTGTGATACTTCTTGCATTACCGAAGGGTGCTGTAGGAATGTACCACCACCCCATGGGGTCCTAATAAACTTGTCTTTTGCATTTCCAGTTTCCATGCCAACTTCTATTCTATGGTGTTCGAGAGTTTTTTGCAGAGTATGTAGACCTGACGAAACCCAATACCACAAATTTGCGACCACGAAGGGACTCATCGGCGACTCGGATTCCCGAAGGAGTGGTCGCGACGAAGGATTGGAAACTCGCCATGGACGCGTACGCTGCCACTGAGTGACCCGAGTCTTGGCACCCACGGTGTTTTTTCCTTTCCTTCCGACCTGACCTTCCAGGTGACGCCGGTCCTCGACTGAGATCCTGATCGGTTGGGTTGTCGTGCAGTGCCCGTTTGGCTGATTCGATTAAGGAACTTGGCAGTTGGAACCTGGTCGTTTGAGAATATTTGGTAAGCTTGTGATTGGTAAGGTAGTCTACTGACACTTACTGTGGCTTTTTGATTTGTTTGAGTTAGCTAACATTTGGACCTATGATTTGAGTTATATGTGGAGTGCACCTCACATAGACAGGCATGTAGAGATATTTCTCTGACTTTGTATTTGTTTGAACGGCACACCGTGTGTAAAACATATTTAAGTGCCATTTATGTAATATCGCGTTTTCGTGATATTTTGACATGCCTGTTCTCAGCACACTTCGAGGAATGTGCTGTCTTGGAAATGGTACCAGTTATCGATTAAATGAATCTCAGCCGGCTCCCCCAGAGGGGACACCTAATCGTGAAATGTACATAAAATTTGGCCTTCCTCCCATAATGTATAGTACATTGTGGCATAAATATACAAAAACTGATCGTGAATTGCAATGGCCACTACATGGGTCGTTTGATTTGCGAAAGGTTCAATATGTGGAGCAGTGTTTGTTTCAGCGCAGGTCTAGACAGGATATGGTTGATTGTGTGTGTATGTGGGAGAAAGCGGTGCGTGAACGAATGAAGCGTGAACAAGCCTTGGCGGACAAGGAGCAGCGAAAGGCTGCTCGTGACAAAGCTTTACAGTTACAGGAGAAAGAATTGCAGGAACAGAAAGAGAGGGAGACTCGAGAACGTAATTTGCAGGTTAATGGTCAGTTTCCTATTCGACGTCCTCTTTATCCTGTCCTTACTAATGAATCAGATGATTTTGCATTGTTAGATCGTTGCCCGCCTCCGTATGTTTCGCCTACGGCCCCGGATGAGGACTCGGATGAGGATGATCAGAGAGATACTCGTACCAGGCTAAGTGCTGATCGAACCGCGGAATTACGCGGGTTTGCTCGTAAACTTAATATTAATACTATAACTGTTTCAGAGATTGATGATCTTGTGCGTAAGTGGTCTGAAAAAGAACGATTGTATTTTCTGGATCATTTTGGAGACAAAGTAGTTGAAAGGTTTAGAAAATATTCATCCGAGTTGGAACCTAAGGATATATCAGTTGGTCGTGATAATTTACGTAAAGGTATTTTTGTCCTTGCAGATGCGGATGAGTTCTTCCAGCGTTTGGTTCAGCTACGGGATGAAGCATCACGACTACGGGCGTTGAAAAAGGCATCGGGTTCGCCTGCGTCTGGAGCGACGGAGGTATCCAGACAGTGTTCTATCTTTGAAACAGATAAGAGTGCTACAGTTCATGTTATGCCTATGCGAGAAGCTGCACCTTTGTATGTTCCTCCTAAAGGGCAAGGCACAGATGATGATAGGATGTCTAAAGATGCGAAGGGATATTTTATATATAATTGGGTTTATACGCCTTGGAATAGAACAGATGTTATGGCGCTTAAGAATGCTTTGCCTGACCCCCGCAAAAATCCAGCAGCTTTCTATGAAGGTGTGGAAGGTGCTCTTTCTTCGTGTGTTATGACATTAGTTGATATTGATCTTTTCTTTGGGTTGATACTGCCTCCTGATATGTGGAGGGCGATTCGTAAGTTTGATGATCGAGCGGTTTTCGGTGCAGATTGGAAGGATTTAGCTCGAGCTGATTTAGATAGGGAACCTGCGTGTAAGCCATGCCAAGTGATTTTAGATCTTCCGGTGGCTATTTTGAATAAATTAAAAACGCTTGTTCCCCCTAAGAAAATTGATTAGACAATGTTGGCTTCTTGTAAACAGAAGCCGGACGAATCGGTCTCTGACTTCTTTTCACGTTTCGAGGAAGCGTTTCACGATTACAGTGGTCAATTATTAACAGAGGATACGGGCAGGCATTTGTTCGTTGATAAGTACGTGGCTAATCTCCTACCGGAGATTGCACGACGTTTAAAGACTAGTGAAAGTTCATGGACCACGGCAACCCCTGCTTCTTTATTGACTATGGCTCAGTATTATGAACGACATGAATTGGAGGCTAAGGAAAGTAGTGATAAGAAAGCGAAGGATTTGAAAACGAAGGTGATGTTGGCTCAGGTTTACGCTACACAGCCGAGAGGGAATGATAGGGGTAGACGAGGATCGTATGGTACGTCTTCCGCCCATTCCGCTATTTCCGAGGATCAGTGTGCATACTGTAAACAGTTTGGACATTGGGCTTCAGATTGTCCGGTGCTTCGAGAACAGCATAATCAGCGTGGTCGAGGGAGTGGAAGGTCACGGAATAGTTATTCAGGACCGAGAGGTGGAGCGAATGATCGTGGTAGGTTTGAAGCGAGGGGTCGTGGTCAGGCTGATCATAATACTTTTGATTGACGGAATCAGTATCAGATAGCTGAGGGTGAGTCTTTCGAGTCTCAGGATAATACTTATGCATAGGACTGCGTAGGATGGGGTGTGGAATCGGTTGAGGTACCAGTTGATCAAAGGGGTCCATATATATCAGCACATGTTTTGGGTTCTACTGATCAGTTTCTGGTCGATACAGGAGCTACTCGTAGCGCTCTGTCCAAACACTTGGTTCCAAGGGCTCCCCTGTCTGGCGAAACGATTACATCAATAGGGTTCGATGGAACACCTTCACTTAGCCCATTGTCTCAACCCCTTACATTTCACATTGATAAATTTACTGCCCCATGCCCGTTTTTGTTATCTCCAAACATGCCAGATAATATTGTGGGACTTGATATGCTTAAACATTTTCGAGCAACTATACGCTGTGCCCCTGAAGGGGTACGGGTTATTTTGAATGAGAACTACCCAGAGGTTGAGAGATTGTGCCTCATGCAGGAGGCCGATGCGTTAGCTTCTCTTCCAAGCACTTTATGGGCCACTTCCGATACTGATGTGGGTCAAATGATTATTCCTCCCATACGTATTACTGTAAAGGAGGGAGTGTCTTTGCCCCGCGTACCACAGTAGAACATTTCCAGAGAAGGTGAAATGCTTTGACACATATCGTAAATGACTTGATTGAGGCAGGGGTGGTGGAGGAAGTCCCCTATAATGTTTGTAACAGCCCGATTCTTCCGACCCTAAAGAAAGACACTGACACTAAGATCTATCGTTTCATTATTGATTTGAGGGAAATTAATAAGATAGTTATACCCCAGTATCCGGTGGTATCTGACATTACCACCTTACTTACCTTGATTCCACCTACATCCACTACATTCACCGTTATAGACTTGAAGAATGCTTTCTTCTCGATTCCCGTTCACCCCGATAGTCGATATTTGTTCGGCTTCACATTAAATAACATATCATATAGATTTTGTCGAGTTCCTCAAGGTTACACAGAAAGCCCTAGCATTTATAGCCAGGCTTTAAAAAGACAGCTTGATTCTTTTAACTTACAGTCTGGGGTGGCTCTTATTCAATATGTTGATGACATTTTACTTGCAGCAGACACGCAGGAACAATGTGAGGAGAGTACTCTTTCCCTGCTTTCTTTCCGTGCCAAGAAGAATCACAAGGTCTAGAGGAAGAAGTTGCAATATTGTAGACCAAAGGTGACCTACCTCGGTCATCTTTTGTCTAAGGAGGGGCGTGCATTGACATCAGACCGAATTCAAGCGATTTTAGATACACCAGTCCCTTGCACTCAGAAAGATGTTCGTGCTTTCATAGGTTTGACGTCCTTTTGTAGACAGTGGATACTAGGATTTTCGCACATTATAAAACCTTTGTTAGCGTTGTTGTCCAAAAGTACACCAATTCCCCTTGAATGGACAGATGAATGTCAGAATGCTTTTGAACAATTGAGACAAGCCCTCTGTTCTGCACCAGTGTTAGGTACACCAGATTATACAAAGATCTTTACATTATATGTACACGAGAAGGATGGGTGCGCATTGTCAGTCCTAGTGCAGACACACAGAGACAAACAGAGACCTTGTGCGTACCCTGTGGCTCGAGGATTGCCTGGATGTTTTCGAGCAGTTGCAGCAACAGCTGTGGCCATACGACAGAGTGAGGGGATAGTTTTGTCACACAAATTGTTGGTGTTAGTTCCCCATGCGGTAGATGCTTTATTGAACCAAACGAAAACACAGCATCTAACTAGCGCTCATTTAACAGGATACGAGCTAACGCTGTTGGCGCCACATATTACACTGAAGAGGTGCGCCACTTTGAACCCTGCTACTTTATTGCCATATCCTGTTGCTGAGACCCAGAAGGAAGAACATCATGATTGTGTTTTTCTGACTGAAGAGCAAACAAAGGGTCGTATCGATTTACAGGATACGCCACTTCCAGATGTAGATGGGGTACTGTGGGTTGATGGATCGTGCTTAAAGTTACCAGATGGTACGACTTCCGCAGCCTATGCGATCACGACACTTAAGACAGTGGTAGAAACAGCACGAATACCGCAGAAATCGTCCCAAGCAGCTGAATTGATAGCCTTAACGAAAGCATGTGAGTTAAGTGCTGGATTATGTGTGAATATCTACACTGATAGTCGTTACGCTTTTGGAGTAGTGCACGATTTTGGCCTACTCTGGAAGGAACGAGGGTTCCTGACCTCACATGGAGTGCATATTATGCATGGAGAACTAGTACGTGATCTCCTGAATGCACTATTATGTCCAAAGAAAGTGGCGATAGTCAAATGTAGTGCACATAAGAAGGTGACAGACAAAATCGGACAAGGAAACGCTTTTGCAGATCGCACAGCAAGAGAGACTGCCATGTTACAAAACGTCTCTCCTATGTATGTGATAAAATCGCAGGCTGAGCGATGGCATGAGGCTAGAGAGGAAATATTAGACATACAAAAATCAGCATCTGAAGCAGAACTTGCAAACTGGGCAACAGAGGGAGTGTTGGATGATGAGGGTTGCTGGCGTAGCAAAGATATGGAGAGATGGAAATTGCCTGCCGCTTATTTACAAGCAATGGTTCAAATGACACATGGGCTGGCACATGTTGGAGCTCTCGCAATTTCTAAATTGCTTACACGAGTTTGGGAGCATCCTGAGATTGCCAGCACGGCTAAGAGAGTAGTGCAGACCTGTCTGATATGCTTACAGTACAATCCTGCTAAAGGGACTTATACTCCTAAAGGAGGGTTTGTTCCACCTACTGCACTATTTGAAGTACTACAGATGGATTATATCCAGCTTGAGCGTTGTAATAACTTGAAGTATGTCTTAGTGGTGGTGTGTGCCTTCAGTAAATGGATCGAGGCCTACCCCACGAAGGATAATACTGCGTTGACAACAGCTAAGGTGTTACTCAAAGAGTACTTCCCACGCTATGGTGTTTGTAAATTTTTGTGGAATGATAATTGTCCTCATTTTGTTAGGAAAATAGTGGAGTATGTCCTGAAAGGATTGGGGATTAAACAAAAGTTCCACGCTGTGTTTCACCTGCAGTCAGCAGGTCTGGTAGAGAGGTATAATGCAACTCTGAAGCTGAAGCTAGCAAAGATCGTGGCATCCACGTCTTTGAAATGGCCGGACGCTTTGCCTTTAGCATTACTGTCTATTAGATCAGTGCCACATTCCCGATCAGGCCTCACACCTTATGAAGTGGTGTTTGGAAGGCCTATGAATATATGGGGAGTCCCTAAGCCTCGCTTGGTACATGATGTGCCTTGTATAATGATGAACGATTATTTGGCACGATTAACAAATGATTTACTTTCTATTCATCAACAGGTTCGAGAAGCGCTCCCTGACAATTCCATTGGAGAGGCTCATGATCTCCGTCCTGGGGATCATGTTATGATCCGAGCGTTCGAGAGATCCAGCAGTTTGGAGCCAAGGTGGCGTGGCCCTGAACAAGTGTTGCTGGCAACTCGGACGGCTGTGCGAGTCACGAACAAGAAGCGGTGGGTACATTCCACTCACTGTCGTCGTGTCTCTCCGGACCTGGTGAATCCTGCGGTGCTGTCTGATTATCGAGACATTTTGGATGTAGAGAAGAGCCCAGTTACTACGCCTCACGAGTCGGAGGGAGCCTTCACGGACCACACTGTTTCTGGTGGAGCAAAGTATAACCTACGTCCGAGGAAGGAGTTTTTTTTGCGGGACTGGTTGAGTTACCGTTCTGAGGTTTGCGAAAACGGAAGCCGAGAATATCAAGGGGGGGGATCAGTTCTGTCCAGTGTAGCGACACCCGTCTTGAATCTCGGAGAAGAAACCAGCGGCTACCTCGGATCTCAGCACTCATTTTTATTTTTTAGCTTTGTTTTGAAACGTTTGTTCTTTACATTATGGCACCTACGACAATGAGAAACAGAAGAATTCTTGGTGCAGTGCTTTTTGTTGCGACTATAGTGGTAATAGCAGTAATAGCTTGGATTGTAGAACGATTGCTTCCTGCTCGAGAATATTTATTGTCTACCACTCCAATCCCATCTGAACATTTTCATTTTACTCTGCCTTATCATGAAGAGAGACATAGACAGACTTACTTAAATAACAGTTTTATTCAAATTCTACATCATACCCATAATATGACGAACACTTCGAACTGTTGGGTATGTGGAATGTTGCCTGGACATCAGAAGAAAGGAGGAACTCCACTTATTCCTCTTCCGTTCTCTCATAATGGTTCCTGTAATGCTTGGTACACTCTTCTTTTTACCTTGAGATGGCCAACAAAAGGTGGACTACTTTTTCGACTAAACAAAGTTTGTTATAATGATAGAGATGGTTACCCGCAGGCAGAAGGAACTAAGTTTGAATGGGAAGAATATCGACCGGACAATGTATCTACACCTCGTATGTTCACTAATCAAAGAATTGCAAATATGTCTAGTTTATATGTCATTACAGTCATTGATACCAAAGCTGATTTATTTGTAAGAAATAAAGGTACAATTCCGGTAGGGAAGAGCGAATGTAATACTACTCTCACATTTGACACACCAAATGGTATTGCCTTTGTAGCCTCACGAAATACTTATTTTATTTGTGAAAATAAGGAATACCACCGTCTCCCCATTGGGTGGTTAGGAACTTGTTACATTTCTTTTGTACTACCCCCTGTATTTATTGCCCCACCTATGTACCATAATGATTTTGTATTATATCATGATTTTATCTTAAATAGGGTTAAGAGAACATTAGAGATTGAAGCTATTGACCAAACTGACACCTCATTACAGCAATATGTAGATTTTAATTTATGCCTGTTTTCCTTTGTTGGTGCTTCCCTAAATAGCAGGAAAATAAGACGGCTAAAACGTGTTGTGGAAGCTGTTGCTAATGAAACTGCTTCTGCCTTAGGGAACTTGACTGAGGAACTCCAAATTACCAGAATTGTAACGCTTCAGAACAGAATGGTTCTAGATGTAGTATTAGCTGATCGTGGGGGTGCATGCTGCATTATCGGTAGTAGTTGTTGTGTGTACGTCCCAGATAATTCGCCTTCTGTGTATGATGCCATTTCGAAGTTGCACAAAATTGCTGCTGAAATTCATCCTGAAAATGGTACATGGACATTCTCTAATTGGTTCTGGACTCTGATTAGTACCTGGGGTTGGAAACTATTAACGATCCTATGTATGATTATTGGAATACTCTTCTTCTTTTGTTTATGTATTCAATGTGGCCCTACCTTATGTTCTGTATGTATTACAGCCTGCATTCTGTCCAAACGAGCTATTGCCAAAAAAGAGCAAATAATTAGCAAAGAAATAGGGAATATAATGATGATTAATACTGACGATGAATATCCAGATTACTTCCATTATGAGGTAGCTTCAGCTAAATGCTAAAATGGCCGTCTGTCGTAATTTGGCAGTGACTAGGTTAGCATTTAGCCCAGCTACACAAACTTTCGTGTTTAACTTGACCACACTTGCGGGGGCCATTTTGTATTTTTCTGGCTTCCATTTTGTATGAACATGCGGCCTCGTTGTCAGCATGCCCTTTTGTCCTTTCTTTGTACCAATGACCATTCAACTTGCCCAGCAACAGGCTATTTTTAGCACTGGTCAAGCTCACGCATGCGTACTCGAACATTTAGATTAGTGATGGTCACCTCTCAGGAATGTTCTCCAAAACTGACCAGTGGTACTAGACTCCTCCCACACGTTGGCTGTGTTCCAAAAATGCCCTTATATGTACCTAAACTTTTCAAAGTATACCGCCTACCCTTTTTATTGCTGTAAAACTGTATAAAAGAGGTCGCGCACCGATGTTCGGTGTGATACTTCTTGCATTACCGAAGGGTGCTGTAGGAATGTACCACCACCCCATGGGGTCCTAATAAACTTGTCTTTTGCATTTCCAGTTTCCGTGCCAACTTCTATTCTATGGTGTTCGAGAGTTTTTTGCAGAGTATGTAGACCTGACGAAACCCAATACCACAAAGGCACAACAGCAGGTGAGCACAGCATCAAAGTAAGGGTGCAAAAGACAAAAGGAGGTGAGCTCAGCATCCAAGGATGCAAAAGACACAAGGAGTTGAACTCGGGATCAAGGATGCATAAGACACAAGAAGGTGACCTCAGTATGTAAGGGTGCAAAAGACACAACAGGAGGTGAGCTCAGCATCCAAGTAAGGGTGGAAAAGACACAGCAGGGAGTGAGCTCAGCTTCCAAGTAAGGGTACAAAAGACACAACAGGAGGTGGCTTCAGCATCCAAGTAAGGGCGCAAAAGACACAACAGCAGGCAAGCTCTGCATCAAAGTAAGGGTGCAAAACACATGAGGTGGTGAGCTCAGCATCCAAGTAAAGTTGCAAAAGACTAAACAGGAGGTGAGCTCAGAATCCAAGTAAGGGTGCAAAAGACACAATAGGAGGTGGGCTCAGCATCCAAGTAGGGGTGCAAAAGACACAACAGCAGGCGGGCTCAGCATCAAAGTAAGGGTGCAAAAGATGAGCAGGTGAACTCTTCATATAAGTGAAGGTGCAAATGACGCAAGGAGGTGATCTCAGCATATAAGAGTGCAAAAAAATCAACAGGAGGCCAGCTCAGCATCCAAGTAAGGGTGGAAAAGACGCAACAGAAGGCAGGCTTGGCATCCAAGTATGGATAGAAAAGTCACAACAGGAGGCGAGCTCAGCATCAAAATGAGGGTGGAAAAGACACAAGGATTTGAGATCAGGATACAAATAAGGGTGCATAAGACACATCGAGGTGAGCCCAGCATCTATGGATGCATTGACAGAAGGAGGGGAGCTCATCATCCAACGGTGCAAAACGCACAACAGGAGGCGAGCTCAGCATCCAAGTTAGGGTGAAAAAGACACAAGGAGGTGAGGTCAGCATACAAGTAAGGGTGCAAAGACATGAGGAGGTGAGATCAGCATGCAAGTAAGGGCGCAAAAGACACAATATTTGGCGAGCTTAGCAATCAAGTAAGGGTGCAAAAGACACAACAACAGGCAAGCTCAGCATCTAAGGGTGCAAATACACACAGGAGGTGAGCTCAGCATCCAAATAAGACTGGAGAAGACACAACAGGAGGCAGGATCAGCCTCCAAGTAAGGATAGAAAAGACTCAACAGGAGGCGAGCTCAGCATCCAAGTAAGGATGCAAAAACAGGAGGAGGCGGGCTCAGCACCAGTTAAGGGTACAATAGCCTAGCCTGGTTTGGCATGTCTGAGAAGGAGCTGGCCATTAGTGTTAAGATTTGCATGCAGGTTGATATTTGATTAAGATGAAACCAATGAACGAATGAATGATTGGATAGGTCCACAGGTGAACCAAGCAACAAATGAATGATTGGATAGGGCCACAGGTGAATGGGTAGACTTATGTTAGTACTAATTGAAGAATTGGGCATAGATGGTTCATAGTTTTCCGTTGCTCAAGGAATTGCACAAGTTTGTCATTCCTTGGTGCCTCATGCTTCAGCTTGAGGATCTGGAATTTCTTAACCCCTTCATCAGTTCTCCCACATACATAGAAATGTCCCAAAAGATCTCTAAAATGGGCCAACTCAATATTCCTCAAAGTTTACAAAAAAGTAGTATGAGGGAGTGAATGAGCCTTCTCTATGCTAGCCTCTTATAAATGTAATGCCCTACATAAATAGTTAAGAACTACCAAGAACACTAATTTCAGGAAAAGTCTTAAAACAATGGGTTTCCCAGAAATATGTTTAAATGACTCCCCTGTGCAATGATGGCAGTATCTCTCTACACTCAGGTGTAAGAGAGCTATGTAAAAGAGACAAGTAAATACAGGCTACTCCCACATGGATGTGTGACACAATCATGCATGCTTTTAAAAAGCATGCCATTATAACGCGGGCAATTACAACAACTTGCCATAGGGAAGTGTTGGACTCTGGAATAGTTTACATTACTACTCCAACTCCAGTCTGTGCAATAGTAGGGAAGGTGTTGAATTTAAAATCCAACAACACGTTCCCTAATGTAAGTCGTTTAATGACTTATGTGGCAATGGAACGCGTGGTAACAACATGTTTGTTTTATTGCCCGGTTTGTAATGGTACTGCATAGTCCTGGGTGCATAGTAAAGGCTGTTTCCCCTTCCACATAAATACCCTACTACACTAGAATATTAGGGACCCTATTAAGTGCTGCACGGGGTAGGTGGGCTGAAATTACTTATCCGGAATCATTTATTCCGGCTTGATTCTGCACCAATGCACAGTTATGTTTTGATATTGTCATTTATACAATGCGCAGCTACTCCAAGGAGTGTCCTTGACATAACGGCACCTACAGTGACGACCTATGCAGCTTGTCAAAGAACCATGTGTTAAGATTTTTCTTAAAGGTGGTGAGATCACGCATTGTGTGTAGTTCCACAGGGAGTTTGTTCCATATAACCGGCCCCAGATAAAGAAAGGATCTGCTGCCCATTCTAGGCGGACAGGTTTTTGGGACTCTAGCCAAGTGTTCAGAAGACGAACGTAGAGTTCTGGCAGGTACATAGTCATGAATCCTCTCCCTCAGCTAGCCGGCACTTGAGCCATGCAGTGCTTCGTGAACCAGGACCAAGGATTTAAACAATATAATTTTTTTTATTGGAAACCAATGGAGGGCCTTTAGATGGGAGGATATATGTGTTGTCAGAGGGAGGTTGAGAAGCAGCCGGGCTGCTGAATTCTGGAGCATCCTGAAGTCTCCCTAGGAGATTCTCTGGAATGCCCCATAATCCAATTTAGAAGTTATTAATGCTTGGATTACCATTCTCTTGGAAGACTCTGACAAAAAATGCATCTATTTTTTCTGCATGCAAAGCATCCCAAAGTAGGAACCCATTAGAGCCTGGATCGGTGGTTGAAAGGAAAGGCCATTATCAAATTTGATGCCTAAGTTCCTTATTGAGCCTTGTTGAGGTCCCAGAAATGGAACATCCTACGGCCAGAAAGTTCTCCAGTGTTGTGGGGAATGCGTACCTGGAATTACTAGGTTCAAATATGCACGGTTATTCCCAATTGTAGTGTAAATCACTCCCATTTACCACCAAGCCAGGAGTAAAAAGGAGCGTGGGTGGCAGGTGAAGGCTGGGGGCGAGGGATATAGGATGCCAGGGGCCAGGGCAGGTTGTAGGCCAGTTAGGTAAAGCCTTGCACCTCCCCTGTCCTGTAGGAGGACTGCTACTATGGGAAAAGAATGGCACTGGGCAGAAGTGCTACTGATACTGATACATGTGTACAGTCAGCTATAACACAGATATGCGAACAAGGGAAAAATTAATCTAGACACACATGGTGTACAAAAAATATATATCTTGTTTATTATTTTTATAAAAGATTTTTTGTTTACTTTTATGTTTCACTGGTTTGTCATTACTTTCAAAAAAATATTTTTAAACTACATGATACACAATAAATCATTGAAAAAAGTTAATCAGAGACAAAACATTGCTGAAATCTCCCTATGATTTGATGTGACAGTTTGTATAATGAGGTATGACCACAAAACAGAAAAAAGAACAATAATATGATGACAATGACAACATAGTATCAGCAGATCCTGGGATGTGAAATTTGAAATAGATGTTGATATCCAAAATTCATATAGCGAAAACACCGGTTGAAAGACATAGATGTCACCAACGCGTTTCAGTCATGGACCTTCCTCAGGGTGAATCTACCAGTGGCATACTAAAACAAAGAAAAATCGACATAAACATATATCTGTGATACAGATGTGAGCTGCACTAATTAATTAACTAGGAAAGTTTTACACCCCCACCTCCCTACATAAACAGGCTTTTAAACAACGGTCAACAGTATGGTCCTCCAATCGCACCCTAGATGGTGAAAGTAGATATAACTAAAAACGAAAAGAAAGACCCCAATTACCAACAACAAACATCCATTCGCTTAAACGTTATTCCCAAACAGGTGAATACTGGAACCTCCTTATGGTTAAAAAGAGCCCTATTATTCCCAATGAACGCTTACCTAGACTTCTCTGTGTAGAAAACTGTCATATGATGGGTTCTGTGATTACTGGTACTGTTATCCACTTTCAGAATAATGCTCTCAATGGAAGATATTATGCCTAGGATGATATTATGAATACAACAGGTGATTTAGGGCACTAAGGCCTAAAGATTAAGACCTCAATATCCTGGTATAAATACCCTGTTGGATATTTACCTTCGTGTTTTGGTGTTTTTTGGGGCAGGATTGAAGAGCAACAGAATCACGTCTTTTTTTTTTGTAGGAGGACTGCACCTGTGCCCACCTGCCTAGCCCCGCACAATTTTTTTTCCACCAGCCAGTTGAACTAGCGGTGAAATCAGGCCTGATAATCCCCCAAACCTGTACTCCTGTGTTTGGGAACACTGGGTGGATTTCGATCGGCCGGAGTAGTATCCCATGCCAGTCGCCTCAAACTCTGTGCAAGTCTGTCCTACAAATCAATGCCCTCCCAGTTTTTATACATTTTAGAAAACTAACTGAGAATAAAATGCCCTGAAGGTACAATGCATTAGCTGGTGGAGCCCCATGGACCCATCTTCTCAAGATAAAGTGGTGCCCGGGGCTGCTGCACCACCCCCTGCATAGTACGACTACTGGCTGAACCAACCTGGGCAGCTCGAAAAGCCTATGCATTGTACCCTAACAAACTGACACACTTTGGCGACGAGGACATGGCCAAGCGCTCCAACAAGTCTACAGCGAAAAGACTGGAGCACCCAACGCTTCCCACACAACCCACACTATAAATATACTCTCTAACTGGTATGTACAGGCCTTAGCTTGCAACAAGGAAAGAATTTACTGGCCACACACGTGGAAGCACAAAATACAGAAAAAAGTGTTAGTCAATTAAAAGTATCGAAATGTGGGGTCTCCACTGCCACAGCAGCTATTTTGCCAACCACGTGTGCCCTCTTCCCCATACACATAACCAGACCCAGGCTTCACACCCTACATCTGCCTTTACTTACTATACAGCTGTCACACATGCATGGTTGTGTAGGCGTTTTGTTGCCCTGTTCAGTTTGTTTCCTATCAGGGCGCCTTGAAGCAGAGTCCCCTAAACCTGCCTCCTGGCACTAAAATCACTTAAGCAGATATACAAATATCCGTCACTTCCTGCTCACCCCTCTTTCTCTGTCCCCCAAACCCTCCTCTCATATGTGTCCTGCCATTTGATCTCCCCTCCTGTCATGGCAGCCCTTGCGCCTGTCTGATCTCTCAGGCACTCCTACACCTGCTCCCATCTTCGACACCCCGACCTGCTCCCTCCTTCCTCTCTCATCTTCCAGAGCCATGTGCTGGCTCAGGTTTCAAAGCTATGATGTCTCATGTCTGCAGGGGGGTCGAGGAGAGATGCTCACCTGGAATGTTCACATTAAAGTTAGTCTGTGAAAGATGATCAGACAGCAGGGGATGCCTGGCTGATCAATGCTTCTGTGTTTTCAGCTTCTAAGCCTCTGGTTGGTTCATGCACCATCACTCCCCATTGGCTGCCTCTGCTCTGTCTGGCACTGGACATAATTGACTAAATGCACAGCAGCAACTGCGTTATTGACTGCCCCAGTTGTATTTGACTTCAGCGCCTTGAGACCCTTACGGGTGAGTAGCCACACTTTACAAGCATTTGATTGATTGGAATGCAAGGTGCTGCAACTGGCAGCACCAGTCAACTAAGTGCCAGCTGCCCATTATCGAGGAAAAAGAGGCATAACAAGGTAGGAACAGTGCCAATACCCATAGGTTTTCATGCCTAGCTAGACGTAATAAATAACTCAGCCAGGCTAGCGCAAGCAAGGGACAGGCAGAATATTGGGTGATATCCCTATGTGTAACATATAATTACAAAGAATAACATATTTTATGTGACTTACCATTGGACGATTGTCCTCAAGTGTAAATTTTGCATTAGAGTATGTGGCAATATCTCATGAAAGGCGCTACTGGCTCACTCAGATTTTCCAACAACCATGCTGGCATATAATGTTAAAATAGATTATCGACAAGCAGGGCGTACAAGAGGGGCTTAAGGGGCTGCGGAAAGAGAGAGGAATGCGGTTTGGTAGGTGTACTAAGTGAGAGGAAACACATTATGTTGGGAAATAACCAACATTTTTTAAGTCTTTCCAAACAGAGAGAAAGGGAGAAAGTGTGTGTCTTTTTTTGTCTGTGTGTGTAAACATTCCTGATGAAACCCGACAGACACCTTACCATACCCTAAAATGGGTGAGTAAGTCTGGGATTTACGCTACCGTTGTAGAGACCCAATGTAGGAATGGCACGCGCCTCACAAATGGCTATTTCCAAGAACGCAGAGACCACGTTGCTTATACCATGGACTGAATCTATAGGACTACACCGCTGAAACCGCGCATTGAAAAAGCCCTCGGTCAACTGGCCACCGGCGAAACACGTGTCGGCTGCTTTTGCTTTTTTCGTGTGATATCTATGTCGTAAAGAAACAATAAAAAATTGCAACCTCTGCCTAAATGAGAACTCCAATACATAAATCTTGGAAATTATTATTCTGGAAATTATATTATGATTAAGGGGCACAGACCTCCAACCACAACTCGAATTACCTTACCATACCCGACTGAAATCACCTGTACCCAACTATTTGTCACAAAATACATTTATTAGGGGGGTGCAACACCCCAAATACCCCCTGAAGGCTACTACACCCCTGCATAGCACACCAATTAGCATTGTGCAAAAGCAGCTTTCTTATTTTGTTGCACTGAAGCATTTTATGCAGTGCGGTGCTGCGTGAATATTACTACATTTGACCGTAAGACTTTACATAGGCAAGTTGTGGCTTTTGAGATGTGAGTCTTTGCAAGTATGACAAACCACACTAACCTTCTGTGAACTGCACTGGCTCCCACTGCCCGCGTGTATCACATTTAGGATCTAAGTTGTTGTCTACATGTAGTTCACGTTAGCACCCACCATATCTGGGATCCATGATTGCTGCCTCTGTTGGATCCCATTGTAGAATTAGCATCGCCATACTGGAAAGCAGGAAATGGAGGAAAGAAATAATGAGACATTAAGGCCCAGACTCCTAAAGGTTTAGCATCGTTAAACCGACCCTAAACCTTTTTTGGGATTCACAAACCAACGCAAATTGGTATTTGCATTGGTTTGTATGGAAAAGTAACACAAAGCCACGCAAAATGCTGCTTGCATCACTTTGTGTCAAGGGGGCGTTACATGGGTGGTACATGGGCGTTCCCTTCCTACCACCCATGCTTTTGATGCTAAACCCTATTCTCAAACATCAGTAGAAAAGGTTTAGCACCAACAATTAACGCTGCAGAAAAGCGGGTATTAACTCGTTCACCGTGGCGTAAAATCCGCCGCGCTGCGGGTGTTTCCGTGCGCCGGAGGGCCGCATCGGCCAACAGACGTGCGCAGCACTACAGAGGTAGTGCCCGCAAGGGCCATTGGCCGACGCATGCAACATACGGGTTAAACAGAGAAATGTTTCTATTTCTCTGTGCTTTTCTGACTTTACTTGCGTTCTGCACTGTGCAGCACACATACAAAGTAGGAACAGCTTTTAAACTTGCCTAGGCATGGTATTTTGTACAGGAAGGATACCCTTACTGTACAAAACCTATGCTAGACTCACACACACACCCTAAGATATGTGCGGGGTGCTCAGCAGCTGAAATCAGCACCGGAACTAAGGAGAGGGGAGGAGAATGCCATATCTATGTGAATATGGCGTGCTCATGCTCTCTCCCTGTCACGAAATGCAGCGCAGCACCTTTGGGTGCTGCGCTGCGTTGCCTATCAGCTTTCCTATCTGGGCCCTAACTGTTATGCAATGCTCTTAGGATCTGGTGCACTGTTCTCGTTCCTATCAAGAAGGCTCCATCCCTTTTCCACTTACACAAGGACCACAACACACACATCACAGGGTGCTGGACCACCCGGGAAGAATTCACTGAAAGGGTTGAAATCAGACTGTAGAGGGGCAAAAGCTTAGGCAGGATGACTGACCAGAAGAGAGGAACTGGAGAGTCATCTCTGGCTCAAGTCTGAATACGAAACATGTGCTGGGAGTGCAGAGCAACAATTGTCAATTTCCACATTAGTCATCTAGTGGCTCAGGCAAGAGACTGAAGTTTGGTTCTGTGAACTGACAGAAGCTTCACATACTTCCTCGTTGTTTTGTGATTAAGTTTACTGGTAGGCATTCAGTCCACATCCTGCAGACTAGCCTCTGGAGCACCAAGTTCATGTTAGTCATGCGGGGGAACTTCTGCATTCAAGAACAAAGTCATTGGAAGACTAGTTTTAGTGCCCGCAAAGAGGACAGCAGTGGTATTTAACATAACATAAGGTTAGAGCTGAACAATGTTGGCATTGGCAGACCTAGAGAGCCTATCCCTGGACGGATAGAGGATCTACGGATGCTGATTCCAGAACGGATCCGCTATTTTGATCACCTGCATGTTGAGGCAGGGGAAATGGTGCACAAGTGGTGGTGTAACCCATGCAGGCAGAGTGTGGGGAAATTCTTGGGAATTGAATTCAAGGGGGATAATTTATTGAATCCCCTACCACCAGCTGAAGGCTGTAATGGATGGCTTCCACAATTTCACATTCTTTCAATTTTCTTCCCTCCTCCCTAGACACAGATATCATACAGTTGTTATGCCTTGTAAAGTAGGGGTGGAATTTGGAAATTAGCTTTACGTTTCTGTTCCTGCCTACTCCCCAGAAGGTAGGACCCCTGCCGTTGCCCCTCTCCACATACCCACCACCACCTCTCTCTTAGAGGGTCACTACTGCTCTCCCTGTCGGAGATGCCGGCCATGTCCTGGGGTATTGGATAGAGGTGGACATGTAGCCATAGTGCAGAAATGGGAGGCTGGAGGAATTAACTACTGCTGCCTGGGGGCTTTCAGGCTGGTAGCAGGCGGTAGTAGGAGATGGAGGCCCAGACATGGATACTAGGGGCTAAAATGTAGCCAGGCTGAGCAGTGAGGAACAGGGCTGGTCAATACTGTTAGCATCATAAGTGAAATGCTGGTAAATATTAGGAAATTAGTGTGAGAGAGTCTAATAGTAGGTTTGTTAGAGAGAATATGGTGAATGTGTGGAATGTAAGAGTATGAGTGATAGGTGTGTGCGAGTAATGTTAGCAAGATGAGTGAGTATGAGACAGAAGTGTAGAAATGAGTGAATGACAGGAGTAAAAGAGGAGGATGAGTGAGTCGAGTCTGCTTGAGATTTTATAGGAGTGATAGGACTAGAGGGAGAGCAGTGGTGAGGTGAGGACCATGAGTGTGTTCCTGGCTGGCCATGTGGTGGCCCAGAAGGGGTCTGGCTGGACCCAATCTGGGTGCTCACTCAGTATCAGTGCCAGATCTTATGCTGGCCCTTTGGTGGCCACTCTATCTGAGATGAGTGAGACGAGGAGTATCGGTGCATCAGATGTTGAGGACCACACAACCTCAACATCATCTCATACGGCGACGACACCCAGCTGATCCTCTCCCTCACCAAGGCCCCTACCACCACCAAATCCAACCTCCACGAAGGAATGAAGGCCATCACTGTCTGGATGATGAGCAGCCACCTGAAACTGAACTTAGACAAAATGGAGGTCCTCATCATCAGTGCCACCCCCTCCGCCTGGGAGGACTCATGGTGGCCGACCGCACTGGGAGCAGCACCGACGCCCACCGACCACGATCGCAACCTGGGGGTCATCCTGGACCCAGCGTTGTCAGTGACCCAGCAAGTAAACGCCGTCTCCTCCTCCTGCTTCAACACCCTCCGCATGCTCCGCAATATCTACAGATGGATCCCCACCGGAACCAGAAGGACTGTCACCCAGGCCCTCGTCAGCAGCAGGCTGGACAACGGCAATGCTCTCTACGCGGGAACCTCAGCCAAACTCCAGAAACGACTACCACGCATACAGAACGCCTCATCCTCGACATCACCGGCCACAGCCACATTATAGGCCACCTGAAAGACCTGCACTGGCTTCCCGTCAACAAGAGGATCACCTTCAAACTCCTCACCCACGTGCACAAAGCACTCTACAAAACCGGACCAGCGTAACTCAACGAACGACTCACCTTCCACACCCTGAACCGCCAGCTTTGCTCCGCCGACCTTGCCCTCGCCACCAACCCCCACATCCGACGAGCGACCGCTGGCAGCAGATCATTCTCCCAGCTCGCAGGTAAGACCTGGAACACCCTCCCCATCCGCATGCGACAGACCCAGGACCTGCTGAACTTCAGGAGACTTCTCAAGACCTGGCTGTTTGAGCAGTAGCAGCACCCCTGCCCCATCCCCTAGCGCCTTGAGACCCTCACGGGTGAGTTGTGTGCTCTACAAATGTACTGATTGATTGGTTTATGGAGGGCAATATTCTCGGGTGTTCCTGCTCAGAGAGTGAACCACATACATCAGGTTGCCTTACCTTAGGTGCACCATTGTCAAGAGAGGAGCAGCCGCTGTAAGAGTGTTTTCTGATTTAATGTCTGTTAACACAGTTAGACTAGTCAGATGATCTGTACATGTACAACTGGTGAGGGAAGGGTCTGCGCTGGGTCTCCTTATGCTTTTCACAGGAGACATGTTAGCTTCCAACAGAGCTTGCTATACTGAGCATCTGCCTCACACCATTAGTACCCCATGCATCTCACACCATCAGTTCTCCATGCCATCTTACACCATCCATACTCCATGCCATCTCACACCATCATTACTCCATGCCATCTCTCACCATCAGTACTCCATGCCATCTCACACCATCAGTCCTCCATGCCATCTCACACCATCAGTCCTCCATGCCATCTTCACCATCCATACTCCATGCCATCTCACACCATCAGTGCCCCATGTCATCTCACACCATTGGTACTCCATGTCAGGCTATTTGCAAATCATGGACAATTCATACCGATTGCTTCATCTCGTCCAGTCAGGTAGTGTCAATTCTATAGTGCTATGTTAATGCTCTGTCTTCACCGAGCCCCTTTCCTACAGGTCTGCCTACACAACTTCCATCTGTTGCACCAGCGTCCTGCCTGATGGCTGCTCCAGAGTTGATCATGGGCGAGTGGGACGTGCAGCTTCACGACTGCATTCAGACCAGGTTGCTGTTGGCGGGCTGCGGCACATGGCTGTTACACTTACCACACGGTGGCCATCCCACCGGTATGATTTCCCACACTCTTGCTCTTCTCCTGACGGGGGGCGGTGGGGGATGGACGATGCTTTCAGCGTCTCCATACTAGTTTCCCTTTTCTTTTTTAGAATCTTCTAGTGAGGATTTCTGGAATATATCCTGCTCTTTCCAAGATGGCCACCTTACCATTAGTTGTTATGAAGTAGTTCCCAATTCAATATGACTAAGATCTCTTATTGTGAGGTATAAAAGCCAGCTCGTCTGTTTCTCCTTGCATTGCAACACTGCACCCTATTGGTGTGTTTCTTCAATCCTGATCAGTTTTGGGATTTTGTGGTTCGTCAGCCATATATTCCAAGCTCCTGGCGTTTCCTTTATATCCTAAAGTCTCTTGCTCCTTGGAGTCTACCCTCCTTTCCTTGGCTTTCTGCTGTTACTTGGAACCTTGCTGTCAACTAGGAGGTTTTTGTCTTCAGAATTTTACCTCCATTCGGGGCTCCTTCTGATGGCACCATCTGCTTAGGTGCTTTCATGTGTCAGCGGCATAGTGGCTACTGGAATGGGTTGCCCTTACCTCTGGCAGACGAAGACTGTAAAGACCTGGGCTTCCCGATCTCCCCGCAGTCAGAGGTCTGGCGTCTGGCTCATGACATCACCACAATAACCTAACACAAACCAGTAACCCTCCACTACCACTGAAAAGCACATTTACCAAGAGTAGACCTCTGCCACAGCAGACCTCACAGTATGGCCCATTTGTATACACCTCCATGAACACTGTATGGTACACAGACATAATATCGACTCCAAAATATCGTTTGGACATAATATCGACTCCAAAATATCGTTTGGAGAAAATATTGACAGGACAGAATATCGACAGCCAAAATATCGTTTTTAAGGTAAGTAAAGTAATATCGTTTTTAAGGTAAGTGAAGTAATATCGTTTTTATTTTTAGGGTTCAGGGTCAGTTTTGGGTTTTTGGGTAAAGGGGTATTTTTAGGGTTCAGGGTCAGTTTTGGGTTTTTGGGTAAAGGGGTATTTTTAGGGTTCAGGGTCAGTTTTCAGTTTTTGGGCAAAGGGGTATTTTTAGGGTTCAGGGTCAGTTTTCAGTTTTTGGGCAAAGGGGTATTTTTAGGGTTCAGGGTCAGTTTTCAGTTTTTGGGTAAAGGGGTATTTTTAGGGTTCAGGGTCAGTTTTCAGTTTTTGGGTAAAGGGGTATTTTTAGGGTTCAGGGTCAGTTTTCAGTTTTTGGGTAAAGGGGTATTTTTAGGGTTCAGGGTCAGTTTTTGGGTATTATTTTATTATATTTTATTACTATATATATATGTTTAATAAATATGAAATAAAAAAATATTTATTTAACTTTCATTAATTATTTAATTATTATAAGTTAATTTAAGTAATTTTAAGTATATTTTAGTAATTAATTATTAATATTAATTTAATTTAACACTGTTTTTAGTAAATACGATATTTTTTACAACTATATTTTTTTTAACGATATTTTGTACTCGATATTTTTGTACTTACCTGTTTGTACATACAAACTCGATATTTTTGCTGTAGATATTTTTTCCTCGATATTTTGGGTAGTCGATATTTTGGTAGTCGATATTCTTTCAGTGATCCACACTGTATATGGGGATGGGGGTCAAGAAGAAAACTGTGAATAATATGAGATGGAGAACTTTCAAGACTAATCAAATGGGACCAAACATTGTGTAATAGGGATGGAGTTATGTGTACCTACCTTTGCAAAACACAGAGGGAATGGGGCTACATGGGAGCTGAGGGACATAGTTCACAAACTAGAAAGCACCCAAGCAGCCTATCTGGGCTAGACAGGCCTCTTAATGCCACATCTGGAAAGAAGGTCAGGCCAACCTAATAGCTTTTCAGTTCTAGGCTGAGTTGAAGAATCAAAAAGAGCAATACGCAACTTACAGAGTCCCTCCATCACAAGCATGGTGCTCTCCAACACACAGGAAACCCAGTAACCAGCCTGTGCAGTATTGGGTCTGCTAAAACCTAAAACATGGTTTCCACTTCCATAGCTGACTCAGGTCAGATGGAGGGTCAAAGCTGCACTTCCCACTGAGAAGCATTGAAGAGAAAACATGAACCATCACCAGAATCCACACAGGCCTGGACAGAAATTGAGAGGTCCACCCTCATGTGGACTGCATCCGCAGGAAAAACCCTACACGTATCCCACACCACATTTACTTACTGACCAGGGCATGTTCACAAGTGTCTTCACAAGGAGTCGTATCCGGCGGACAAACCCACAATTGCAGAGAAGCTTTGCAGCAAAGCCCTAAGATATCAAGTAATTGGTGAGCGTGCATTGTACAAAAAAAATTACACTAAATTGCCTCTGATCTAGACTTTTCGGGCCCTTGCTGCACATTCTTAACCTTGCTGGAAGTAGCTCTCCTACACCCAAGAGGTACCACTCTCCTCACTGTGTAACAGTTGTGTACAAAAGCGTGCACTATAATGCTATGTAAGTTATGTCAACAAGCAATGTCTGGGATGGCAACAGCCATTGTCACATTTTAATTGAGAAAGGAAAAGCAAGACGGTGCCACTGATTTTCAGATCCACTCCTATGCTTTTCTGTCTATTGCACATGACTGTCACGGTCAGCGGGGTGTTTTGTGTGCGCCTATTTCTCAATGATATGACTCTGTTGGTCATTCTCGGATGACCCCTCCTTTGGCGAACCCATTTTTTGTCTTTTTCTACATCACTGAAATCCAACCCTAATGCCCTTGTAGACATGGAAACTGAACAATAGGAACATCTGCCGTCTGAAGGTGACGTGGGGATCCTGCGGTCTTCTGCAGCATCCATACATTCTTGTGGCTTTCCGTGCGCGGGTAGGAAGATGATTCAAATCCCAAAACTCTTAAATAAGTCAGACCTGGGAGAGGGTAACAGTTTGTTCCAAACTCTGGTTGCTAAAGTGGAGAAGTGTGGCTCAATGGTTAGAGCGGCAGACCCTGATGCAGAAGTCTGGCCCGGGACCAGGTTTCAATTCCCGCCTCGGTGGGTATCGGGCTCAATTTCCTCAGAGCTGATAATTCTCGCCTCAGTGCCTATTCTAATCATGAGTCCCACTCTGCAGCTCTGGGCAATAGCTTGCTTAATCTCCACAACGGCCCCAACAACGCTAGGATGCCTGGCTTCACCTTGGGGGTGCCCAGGAGTGGGCACCTCACAGGGAAAGGCCAGGAAGGGTTCCTCAGCGGTATTCCAACAAGCGCCGGGATGCCTCCGGGTAGTCGTGCGCTATACAAGTGTGTAATTAATTATCATTAAAGGAGTAAAGCAAGTGAGGTGGTCTAAGATTGGTGGACGTCTAGGGAGGATTGCAGCTTATTCTGGACCTGTCCCTCAGAACAAGTGAGCTGAGTTAGCAGAACAATCCAGAGGTCCTGCTGGATTGTTCAAAGGGACTCTGCAGTAGAGGTGTTCAGACCTCTGGCCTGTGATTCTCTCTGCCCTGGAGCTGCTGCCCAAAAAGATCACTAAAGACTTTCCAAAGAGATTAAGGACTGCGGTTGTGGCACGTGAAATACATTGTTGGCAAACCTCTCAGCTAAGATCCTTTGTGCCAAGTAACTGGCAATGGCGCATACTATATCTGCCATATAACACAACACCGCATAACATAATGTAACACAATGCAATATAAATATGAGGTCAGCGCCACGGTTGGCTTCCTGGCAGGAAAACATGACAGCGATACATTCCAGTTCTGTGTCAGCTTTATGCAAGTTCCAGAGGCCGGCGGTGAGTGATGGAAAGACTTTGTCATGGCAGAAGACCTCCTTCCTTGAGTAGCATGAGGAGTGAATCTTTCAGTTTTGGATGAGTTGTGGTGGGGGGAGAGTGAAGGACATCCAGGTTTGGACAGAGGACAAGCAACTTGAAACAGGTCAGAGGAGGAGACAGAAACACAGATCTGGAAGTCTTGGGCTGAGAAGTGGCAGTAAACATTGAAAGGAGGAAGTAAGAGAAGCCTGGGGCGTGGTGCAGATGGAACAGAGGAGGGGAGCCATGCCAGAGGCCAAGGAACACCAAAGCAGAGCGAAAAGGGGGCAAAACGCTCACGCCCACATAATGAGGTGGATGTTTTTTAATTAATTCTCTGGCACAACTCTTCTCTAAGTCGAAAAAAAAATTCTTGAACGAACCACCCATAGCATTTCTTGTTTCTTTATGGAGGAGGAAGCAGCCATGGCTCCTGTGAGTCTAATTGCATCTAGGTGCCACAGCATTGACCATCGAAAAGACATCATTATGTGCTTCATACATCCTGGAGAATGTCCCTTGCTACCTTGGCATCAACACAAACCTGGAGGCAAATTACCTCACTGCCACAAACAATTGTTTCTTTTGATCCAGCATGAGTCACAGCCAGTTACTAGAAAGGGTGCGGCAATTTTCAAATTGCTTTTGTCACCTGAGAAAAATTAAAACCATTGATTATGCTGAACAATTTTGTGAATTACTTGCCAGTTTTGAGAAGACGTCACAACAAAAGGATTTCTGGCCTTTTAAACCCAAGTTCCTGGTTTTATTTGGAACAGAAACAGTGTTTAATTTGAAAAAGAATAATTGCCAGGCCCAAAGTTTTTCCTAGAAGCCCACCACCATTGCAACCAAATGTCAGGGCTGCCAACTAGTGAGGCTCTCCCATCTTGATTCTTGGAAGCAAGCAGAAAGCAGTTACCACTTCACACCTGATAGATCTCTCTGGTTGACTAAGAGGCAAAAAGGAGTCGACAATCAAATAAACAATTTAAAGTCTGTGTGACCCATTTGGCCACACAATAAGGACCAGGAATGAGTAACTAAAGTTAAGTGGGTTTATTACAAATTAATAATCATTCCAGTAAATGCAAATATCAGGAACTTGTTATCAACGATAAGAATTACTGCAAGCAACTTAAGGCGTCAAAGCAAATTCCGACTCAATAGCGTAAAGCATAAAATGACAATCAGAAAAATACAAATGCCAAGAACTGGAGTTCCTTTAAGATACTCAAGTCCTTCTTCTTAAACATGAGTAGGTTCTAAAGTCATCTAGTCAGGCTCTCGATCTTAACCCCTTGCATGCTGATGACGGCCCCCAGCCGTCATGCACTACAGCGCTCGTGTGCTGATGACGGCTGGGGGCCGTCATAAACCCGCCCACTTGCGATTTTGCCGCACAGGCGCAGAATCGCGGCAGCATGGAAGGGGTTAAATTAAGATGGCTTGGAAACAAAGCCCTCAGGGGAATTTAGAATGCAGGAATGTATCAGAATAGTGAAAACTTCAGTAGAGGTCCTCTAAAACAGGGAAAAAGTGTTAGCATAAAGCCACATCCGGGTAAGAATAAAAAGGAAGCAGGGAGGTCTGAATTTATCTGAGTCCCCAAGGAGCTGCCCTAACTGCTAACAGTGTGAACACTAATTAAAACAAACAGATACCTCATAAACAGCCATATCTCCCACCACTCCTCCAAGGACCAATCGTGTTTAACTCCACAGGTACAATTGCAACATCTTCAGAATTTCCAATCCCACAGAACTCGGATAGCCTCAGCAACCTTGAGGTTCCCTCCCAACCTGATACATGATGAATAGGAGGCTTCTTCTCCTCGTTAAATCATCCCGTCCTTGCCAATATTTCTCTTCTCAGGCCTCTCTATCTTTAATGCATAATACTCCATTCACTAGCTATGAAATCATGACAGCACACCATCAAATGAAAAGAGCAGGCAGAACAAGCAAAAGCATATTTCATGTTAAGAAATAAGTCCTAGTTAGGCTAGATTTAGTTAAACATTTGTAATGTGCAATGAAATGCATAACTATATGTACACATATAACTTCAAAATCAATGCAGCAAGAATAAACACAAACATAAATGAATGAGTTCACTGTTACATATGGAATGCACTTTCAACAAATGCAATAAAACTTGAAACAGGAGTGTAAATATATGTGATAACTACATGTTTGCACGATTAAACTGAATATTAATATGCATGAGTCTTTAGTTTTCTACAGTGAATACACTTCAGAAGTACACTTGAATGCCTCAGTTCACCTTAATAAAGTTAAGCCGCACAGAGTATAAATTACACGTAAATATTGCACTTCAGAGATGTATAATGGTGGAGCCTAAATTGCACTGTTCCAATTCCATGTAATGCCTATTTCATCCACCACTGTACTCTGTTGCATCTGTATCCCACTTCTGAAAGTTTGCTTTCATCCCTGCCTTCTCCCTTCGTCACTGTTTTCCTTTCTTTCTCATTCTCCTCCTTTCTCCCTTTGGTACTGTTCGTACGACCATTCTGGATCATAGTCTAATGATGAACAATAAGTCCCGCTCCCCAAAAATGAGTGCCAGTGGGCCCCACCGACAAGCACCGGCTCATATGAAGCACTACAGAAGAACACCTGCTAAGAACACAGGTACTTAATCAACAAAAGGAGCTAGAACTCTTATTGTGTTTGCTGAACATTTGGATTTGATATAAAGTTGCATAACTGTTTATCATTCTCTGGTGCAGTCTCTCCTCTGAGCCCATATTTTCCCATGTTACCCCACTGCAACGTCAGAGACCAGATTTTTCTTATGCATTATCGGCCAGATTCATCAATGTACCGTTTTGCGAGTCCTTAATAGTGATTATTAAGGAATCGCTATTAAAGACTCGCAAAACGGGATTCATGTAGAAATCGCAAAATAAATTGCGATTTCTACAGCTTCCTTATTTGCGATTAGCAAATTGCTAATCGCAAATAAGGAATAACTCCCCTTTCATTCCTATGGGCCTGAAGGCCCATAGGAATGAATGGGGAGGTATTCCATATTTGCGATTAGCAATTTGCTAATCGCAAATAAGGATGCGATTTCAAGGGTGCCAGGGGTGTCCAAAGAACACCCTGTAGCACCCCTGAAATGAAAATGTAGACTGATATTGCGCACACACATGTCCAAAGGACATGTGTGTGTGTAACATACAACTTAGAAAAATCCACTAAAGTGCATTTTTCTAAGTTTTCGCTATTTACCACGGTCAGACTTCGCGGTAAATAGCGGCCAAAAATTACGAATTCGCAATTCTGAATTGGTTCATGAATAGCATTTAAGTAATCTCTAATTGAGATTCCTTAAATGCGATCGCAATTTGATCAATCGCAATTATTTGCGATTTTTCAAATTGCGAGTTCATGACCCATTGATGAATCTCA
The DNA here is from genome assembly GCF_964261635.1 of Lissotriton helveticus. NCBI lineage: Eukaryota > Metazoa > Chordata > Amphibia > Caudata > Salamandridae > Lissotriton > Lissotriton helveticus. Next base: position 1,084,547,649 of record NC_136072.1, on the reverse strand, counting down.
AATGCCATTTTTGCGGGCGCAAACGGCCGAATTTTGCAATTCGCACCGTTTGCGCTCGCAAAAATGCTTGATGAATCTACCTGTATATCTTTATTCACATTTAAGAAAGAAAAGTACATAAACATTGAGGCCTACCCCGCTAGGTAAAAACACTTGTGACGAGCAAACGATATTAACAATGGAAGACTTTGGAAATAGTTTCTGTGGAACAAGACTATCATATATGAGTTCTCAACATCATTCACAAAAGATTTATCAATGCCTTCTGACCAACAGGAGCAGAAAGTCAGTTCTCTCAACTGGTACCAGACCCTCATCCCACTGCTTACCAATATTAACTCACCCACCACCCAAACATAAGACTCTGCCAAGCGAGGGTTAAACTGGAAGCTAAGAGCCCACTGAGAGGACAAGCCATTGAGCTCAAGGCTTTCCTTCAGATGCTGCTTGGGCTCCCCAGTCAGTCTCTCCATATTTTCAACAGGGAGGGAGTCTGCTCTGTATCCGCATTACAAATGCATGACCACCTCAACTCGGGGGTCGGTAACTCATCCGTGGTTTGCGACTGCAATGCAGTCATACATTTATAAATCGCTGATACATTTCTTTCCAAATTGAAAATAGGTGGAGGAAACCTCTTTCACACCCCCTTCTATTTGAAATTCAAAAAGGAACGAAAAATCCCTATTACGAGTCTAAAAGAATTTCCAGGCTCGTTTACGCACTTTTGCGGTATCAAGCTGTGATTTTACGAATCGCAGGGTTTGCGATTGCAAAAGGCTTTGGATATGAGGCTCAAAATCCCTACCTTCTCTCTGAAACCCCAAAACCTCTTCTTCACTGGATAAGGCTTAATTCTCTCCTTTATAGAAGTGTCCTAGTCCAAGAATACTAGCACCAGAGAGCACTTATACTGGTCCTTTCTCTTGCCTTCTTCCTCACCCTGTTCAAGATTAATTCCTTGGCCAAATTATCTCTAAGGTTTTCAGGCGGCTATCTGTGCTACCTTAGTGTGGGATGCTGAAGAGCTTGCCAGCACAGGTAGCACACTACACCATGTAGGATGTGTGGTTGATAGGGTATTGTTCTTTTTATGCCTTGTGGGAAGTGTTTGCATATTGTGCATGATGATAATTAATGTGTAATTATGTCCTGTGTGGAAAGTGTTTCCATCTTGTACAGATGAACATCGAGGTGCAGCTTTCGAGTTATAGGGTGCAGCACTTAGCGATGTGATGGATGAGGAGGTGTGAGACAGAGGCATGTAGTGTATGGTTAGCAGTATGCTGGTTCCGCTGATCAGCTCTGTAGTTCCCTTTATGGTGTTCTTGTATGTTACAGTCCACGTTGATGGGCTTGTCCATTCTAAGGTATTATGTACCTTTTTGGATCCAAGGAGAAGGTATGCTAAAAGGTCCTGCTGGGGACCTTCCTGCTCCAATGGATGCTGTGTTCCAGGCCAGTTTTTCAGACAATGCTTTAGGTCTTGCTCCTCTTTAGCCGAATAAATCTCAAGAATCGGTAGCTAGGAGGCCTCAGAGTTCTCCAGCATTTCAGTACGGCTCGCCAGCACCCTTTTATGTTTAACATTAAGCCTGCAGCTTAGGCATTTAATGTCCCCCATCTCAGAAGTCAGTGGCAGTGATTTAAGATGTCTGTCCTCGCCTTCCAACATACTCAAGATGTGTTATTTAGCCTATCCAACTTAGCAACTGTCCTCAACATAGTTTTTTTAATTCTTTGTACCATATCAGGTGTAACATGTCTTTCGGTGACCATGTCTCAATCAATCAATCAATCCATCAATCAATCAATCATGGGGTTTATATAGCGCGCTACTCATCCGTCAGGGTCTCAAGGCGCTGGGTGGGGGGGGGGTTTGGGGGGGAGCGGCTCCTGATCAGTCGAAGAGCCAGGTCTTGAGACCCTTCCTGAACGTGTGCAGGGTCGGGGAGTGCCTGATGGTCACGGGGAGCTCGTTCCAGGTCTTGGCTGCGATGTGGGAGAATGCTCTCCCGCCAGTTCTGTTTCTGCGGATGTGAGGGACCTCTGCCAGGACGATGTCAGCGGAGCGGAGGTTACTCTTGGGTACATGGAAGGATACTCTATCGCTGAGGTATTTGGGTGCGATGTTGTCGAGGGATTTGTAGGCGTGGGTGAGGAGTTTGAAGGTGGCCCTCTTCTCGATGGGGAGCCAGTGGAGGGCTTGACGGTCTTGGGTCATGTGTTCGTGACGTGGTGTCCCAAGGACGAGTCTGGCTGCAGCGTTCTGGATGGTTTGGAGTTTGTGTAGGAGAGTTCTGTTGATTCCAGCGTAGAGGGCATTACCGTAGTCCAGTCTGCTGCTTAGGAGTGCGTGGGAGGACTGTCCTTCTGCAGTCGAGGGGATCCATTTGAAGGCCTTACGGGGGATGCACAAGATGTACTAAATGTACTTTGATGTTCATATCCTTTATGTGAAAAAACAATAAAATATGTTGTTATAAAGTGTCACATGATTAGAGGGTTACGAGGAACTGGGTGGTTTATCGCTGGTTTAGTCTTCCTCCCTAAGAGTACCCTGTAAGCTCCAGTGTGTGTTTTTTGGGTGTAAGTGACATTAAGACAGCGAATAGACCCTCGCAATATAAGAGCTAAGCTACATTTCCTGCTGCCAGCTTCATTGCAACAATACAAATTATTTGTAAAATCTGCTCTCAATATTTCGATAGAGTAGCCCAGAACCTTCCCTTTAGAGTTTCTATATCAGTAAGCTCAGTCTGTCCATGTGAGAAAGTGGCTCTATATATACTGGACTAGAAGGAAGTACAGCGTGTATAGAGTCCACAAACCCCAGAGGTATAACAGAGGTTAAAGTCAGAACTGACCTTACTCTCCAAAGTGGTAGCTTGGTCGAGCAGTAAGGCAGTACCAGAGGACAGTGTAAAGCATTTGTTGTACACAGTCAGCAAAAGGTTTCACACACTCAAGAACTGAACTCCAGGCCAATTGTTATTATATCCTCAGATATTGTTGTTTTATTTTTAGAACCAACAGTTATAAAAAATATACTTTTCAAGGTACGAGTACTCTCATGTAAATACTTTGCAGAGGAGGAGCAATAAGTTTGTACACACAATAATTACAGGATAGATAATAAGCAACACAGTTCTGAAACACACTCTAGCATTGAGCTCAATGGGTTTTTCATAGGAAAGTACAGTTGATTACTTTATGGATTACTTTGGTAGTTCCAGGACTAGATCTTAGATTCAGTCCTGGGGTCTAAGCTGAAAACAGATTAGCAAAAACGTTTTAGTTACTGTGAGGAATTTTCCTGAATATAAAGCTGTTTTAAAAGTTCACACTTAGAAACTTTTCAAGGTGATTCTGACAATGTTATCCAATGGGAGGAAATTCAGGTTACAGGTAAAGTACGATCACGTTACTTTTGTAACCCAGCACTAGTCTCCTAGGGCCAGCACTGGGGGCTTAACTCAAAACAGGTTGGTAATTGCGTTTCAGTATTTCGTACGATTTTTACAGAATATTTGCAGTTTTCAACATTAGACACTTAGAAGAAATTTCATAGAAAAGCAGACAATGGGTCCCTATGGAGAAAATACAGGTTACTAGTAAACCCACTAGGGATTACTTTTGCGGTTCAGTGCTGGGCTAAAAGGTACAGTACAGACTTCTCTCCTGATCACAGGTGAGTATTTTCAAATTCGGACTTTGCCTGATTTTATAGGAATATTTTCAGTTTTCAAAACTTCACACAGAAAATTTTCGAGTCAAAATGGGTCAATGTTATCCAATGGCAGGTAAGTGAATTACCGGTTTTCAGGTGAGTACTTGGTTGGTGAAGTTAGGGTTCTGGGCATAGACTCAGGGGTCCCCCAGGGTCAGGTGAGTACAGTTAGTTCAGTCCCAAAGTCACAGGGGCGGCCGGATGGAGAGGTAGGTAGGCCCAATGTTATCCAATGAGGTAAGGGGGGCCTTCGGTTGGTGGCGGCTGGCTAGCAGGCCACGCAGCTCTGGGAGCTGGGCTTCTGGTCACTTGCTCAGGGCAAGGGGGGAAGTAAGATAGGACAGAGAGGTCGCAGCCAGGGGCACTCGGGCGGCTGGGTGCAGGGGTGCAGGGGTGCTTTTGAGCCGTTGGGCGCACAATGTTATCCAATGAGGATCTTTAAAAAGGAACAAAGGCTGCAGGCTCGGGGACGGTGACTCTCCAGGGACGACCAGCACTTCGAGAGGTAAGTTGGGATCTTGGAGCACAGGTAGGTATCCCAGGGGGCCGCGTGGCGCCGGGTGCAGGGGTGTCTTTGGGGGTCGGAATAGCTTACCCTCGGCTGGTCGCGGTTGGGGTGGCCCCTGGTTCTGAGTCTGCAGGCGTCGGCTGGTTCGTCGAGGAGGGTCTTTGGGCACTGGACTTCGGGTCCCAGTCGCCGGGGGGACACGCTCGTGGTCTTGGATCGGGTTGGCCCGGGCTAGGCTGGTGCAGAGTGGGCTGGGCCGGAGCTTCCTGGTGGGCACCAGGTGGGTTGTTGCAGCAGAGCCTCTGCTGATGGGAGTCCCAATCTTCGAGAGGGTCAAGGCAGGCAGATACTCTGGGTGTCCCAAGGTTGCTGTCCGCGGAGGTCGCCGGGATTAGGCAGGAGCAGGTTCCAGGATCAACAGGCCGGTAGGGCTGGGGCCAAGTCAGTTGTTGTTGTCCTGTTGTTAGCAGTTCTTCTTCTTCTTGATCTTCTTTCTTCTTTTGATAGCGGGATCTGAGGAAGGAAGGTTCAGGGAGCCCCTAAATACTAAATTTAGGGGCGTTACAGGTAGGGCAAGGGCAGGGACCAATGGGTCCCTGTCCTGGGGTGAGGACACCCCCTGGCCCGCTCCTCTCCTGTGGGAGGGGGGCAGGAGCCTAGCTGGGATTGGGCAGGGCTCCCTATCTACAAGATGGCCGGAGCCCGGGGTCGTGCTTCACCTCGCCTCCTCCACCTGAGGGGTGGGGTTGACAAGGTTTGCACACCCTCCTTCCTGATGTAGTTTTTCCCGCCAGTCTTCCAGCCAGAGTGGGGGTAGAACGGGCGGGGGGCCAGTTGCTGGGTACAGCAAATGGTCTGGAGAAGCTCTCAGAGGCGGTATGCCTTTGAAGCTTCCCCCTGTCCATCCTGGGGGAGGAGACCTAGCACCTCGCCCAGGATGTGCATTGTTGCAGGCCTAGGAGAGCGGGTGGCTCTCCACCCAGGGGTCCAGCAACATGTTTGCTGTGTGGCAGCCTCTGCAGCCACTCAGCCCAGATGTGGATTGTAGGTTTGGGTTTTGGAGGGCATCTCTAAGATGCCCTCTCGTGCATTTTACATTAAATCCCACACTGGCATCAGTGCGGGGTTAGTGTGCTGAGAAGTTTGGTACCAAACTTGTCAGTCTTCAGTGTAGCCATTATGGTGCTGTGGAGTTCGTAATGACAACCTCCCAGCACCATATACTCTTAAATGGCATCACTGCACTTACAGTGCCCAGGAATGGCCCTGGGTACTGTAGGGGCACAGGGCTCATGCCCCTGTGCCCTCACCTCTGGCATAGGGCACCCAGCTAGAGGGGTGACTGAAGTATGCCAGGGCAATGGGTTCTGTGGACATGGCACACAGGGATGTGTGCCATGTCGACTCTTATTTTAGTTCTGTATTTAGGCACTCAGCCTGCAAAGGCAGTTTGTGGGTGCCAGTATACAGGGCCCTGAGGGTGGCACAATAAGTGCTGCAGCCCTCAGGGGTCTCCTCTGGTCACCATGCCCTGGGTACCTAGGGAACCATTTACTAGGGACTGACAGGTGGCCAGAGGTGCCAATTGGGTATTTTGTTTCAGCATAGCCTTTCTCTTTAGGGAAGGAACACAGGCCCATGGTACCTGATTGGCAGGGACCCAGGGCACACTCAGTCAAGCACATCAGCAGTTCAGAAAGAAGTGGGGGCATGCCAAGGCAAGAAAGATGGCACTTTCTCACTGTCCGCCTGACTCTCTAGCTGCCACCCATATTGGCTGATTCAGTAGTTCCCAGTGTCTTGTGCCTAAATTGTTCTTGGGAATGAGCCTTCTGGTTCAAAAATGGCGCCGCAGCAAGATCACTGCACCCAAATGACCTGCCACCGTCGTGTCCAGGAGCTCCAAGTGAAGGGGTCCTCTTTCACCCCCTCCGAGACCCGCCCCAGGTACCTCACTTTAATTAAACTGGCATTATTTTCAAATGTTTTATCTGGGTGTTCAATCTTTTATGTTTAACATTATTATTATCGCTGCATTCCACACTTATAAAGGGACAACATTTGCTGAGTGTTATTAGAAATAAAGGTGAGTTGTTTAGTGATTTTAAAGGTCTCATTCCGGCTTATGAATACTGTATTAAACGGGGTGCAAAAAATTTCAGTGCCCCGTTTTCACTTTGCCCCATTACAAAATTAGCATAAATATTGCTTATTGCCAATTTTTGTGGCTGGAGCTTCCTTCTAGCAGCAAATTGCGCAGATCAATATGGTACTCAACAACGGTGGTAAAGATCATTTTCACACATTGTTCCCCGTTGGCTACTGCAGTGTTATTAACCAGGCACAGAAATGACCTGACACCCTGGGCCAACCAGACTTGAACCAGGAGTTTTTGAAGCCATTACTGTAAGGGGGTAGCGTGGCACTCCTCAATCAGCTTGCCTATGGACAGATTAAATAGTTCTTATTGAGCCTTCTTAACTTTGATCTGTGATTTGCTTGCCACATGACAGAAACATAAGCCATAAATTATACAGTGCAAGTATTGGGTGGGGGGCAAAGGGTGACAATGAATAAACATGGTCTGAAAAAGAGAAAATAAAAAAGTTCAAAGAAATAAATAAGCAAGAGGCAAATTAAATTAGTATCTGAAAGAAGGAAAGAAAGGAAAATCCAAAGAAGGAAAGAAAGATGGAAAGAAGAAAGGTGAAGGAAGAAATGTAAAAACAATTCCAGTGGCCCATCCTTGAAAGAGACGGCCTCACATATTTCACTCACTGATGTAGATCAATGTGGTTCAGGGCGGGGGTATTTTATTTTTCTGGCTGCTCTTTTGCATTATTACCACGGTACTCGGAATGAAGACTGAAGAAGACCCTTTCCTCCCTTCCCTTGTCTTCGGAGTGCGAGGAATAGAAGTCCAGCCTTTTCCATTCTTGCTCCACCACATTGGAAGAGATTGCAGCATTCTATGTGAATTACTTGACACAAATAAGCGCTAGGATGCTCCTTTCGGAGCGATAGTTCGCGCTTTATAAATATCCCATACAAATACAAATACATACAAATACATAACAGCATACTGTTTTGATAAAAATTGTAAACTTGGCTCTTTAAACATTATCACTAAGTTTCACATCTGGCAGGTGCTTCTGGAAGATGTTTGCTACTTGAGCACCAAAAAACCATTTGAAGTGTGTGCTGCCCTTTACAAATAAAGTGATGATGAAGTAATGAAGATAATTAAGGGCGTGCGGTCACCCTGCATTACCAACATGAGCCTGGAAAGAAACATGCAAAATGCCAATTTTGGGGTGTAACGGCTCCAAGGCCTCAATACCTGGTCCTTTCAAGAATGCCAAAAAGTAAAAAAATAAAGTCATAAATGGGGGCATGCAATCTTACGAAGTTGTTCACTCCCACAATTCTCACATGTATTGGAATTGCATATATATAGCACTTACTACACCTGGTTAGGTGTGATCATTGGTGGGGGAGTGTGACTTCATGCAGATGGTTGGTGGAATTAATAGATGAGCTACAGGAGAGGTTTTGATAAGTCGCACGTGTAAGACTTTCAGTGAAGGAAAGATTGTCGTCGTGAAATGAGCTGTGGATAACTTGCAGAAATCAAATACAATAATAAAGATTAAGGCAAACAAGCATGTAATTTAGGGCCACTTTAGGATGGTGGTTGGACGAGCGTCCGACTGCCATTGTTTCGGTCACGAGACTGTCCAACAAGGAGTCGGCGGTCCCGACAGCACAATAACGATAAGGCCACCATGCAAGCGGTCATAAAATACTGTTTACAATTACAGCTTATGCAGCGGCATTTAAGCCTCAATAGTAAAAAGCATTTTGAAAACATCCATGCACCGTGTGCCAAGTACCATGTTGTGCCTGGCACACTGTGCATGGATGTTTGGGGCGCACCACATGTGCCCCCCTGACCACTTAGCAATGGCCCACGGAGGACTGTGGCCCTGCTGGGGGTCCCAAAAGTCCCTTACCGATAGCCTTTTCATGTTGGTGGAAACGCCATGAAAGGGCAGTCGTAATATGACATCTTAATCCCTACGGTAGTGCCTCTCCAGGCACCACCTCCATTGTAGGGATTAGGCTTCGATCGCTGCCCTGGCGGGATACTTGAGCTTGTCGGAGGTGGCGGTCTCCCGCCCCACAAATCACTCCGATTGCCGGTATTGTAATCCAGTGGTTGGACGGCTACCCTGGATGTCAGGTTGACCGCCACCAATGGCCTGTTGGTGGCGGTCCGCCTGACATTGTAATCGGGCCCTTAGAGTCGGTAGTGCTTGGGGGCATATTACCAACAAGTAGCGATAATTATCGCTAAATAGGCTAAGCGACGATTTTTTTATTGCTGCCTATCGCTGGATATGTTAGCGGAGAAAACATGCTATTAGCAACGTTTTTCTCCATTGTGCTAAAATATACAACGATAGTGGCGAAATGCGTGAATATAACTGAGAATACAGCGATATTCACGCATTAGCGACGAAGGCGCATATTACCAACAAATAGCGATATTTATCGCTAAGTAGGGTTAGCGGCAATATTTGTATCGCTGTGCATCACCGGGTTTTATCGCTGAGATAACTTGCTATTAGCAAGGTTTATCTCAAAAGCGATGAAAATCAGGCGAAATGCGTGAATATCGCTGAGAATACAGCGATATTCACGCATTAGCGACGAAATGCTCTTAGCCATGTTATCCACCTCCCATTGGATAACATGGCTAAGAACTGGTCTGAGCAGGCGTTGGTTTTTGGCGATAGCGGGAATATTTCCATCGCTACGCCTGCCTTGCTAATAGGCGATAGCGGCGTTAGCGACTGCTTTCAGTCGCTAACAGGTTGGGTACGCCCACTTTGCATGTCATTAGCGATTAATATCACTGACATGGAAAGCGGGCCCCAAACCGCTCGCTATCGCCTAAAAGCTGTCGCTAACATCAGTTAGCGACAGCTTGCTAATAGAGCGATAGAATTATCGCCGCTTAGCGGCCGAAAACGGCCGCTAAACCGGCGATAATTGCCTATCGCTACCCTTTGTAATATGACCCGAAATGCTCTTAGCCATGTTATCCACCTCCGATTGGATAACATGGCTAAGAACTGGTCTGAGCAGGCGTTCGTTTTTGGCGATAGCGCGAATATTTCCATCGCTACGCCGGCCTTGCTAATAGGCGATAGTGACGTTAGTGACTGCTTTCAGTCGCTAACAGGTTGGGTACGCCCACTTTGCATGTCATTAACTATAAATATCGCTGACATGCTAAGCGGGCCCCAAACCGCTCGCCATCGCCTAAAAGCTGTCGCTAACATCAGTTAGCAACAGCTTGCTAATAGAGCGATAGAATTATTGCCGTTCGGCCGCTAAACCGGCGATAATTGCCTTTCGCCACCCTTGGTAATATGCCCCTTAGAGACATGAAGCATGCGGAAGGTGGAAAGGAAGCAGAGAGTCATTCGAAAGCCAAAGCAGAGTCGACAATCGAAAGCTTTAAGTCAAAATCAGTTCACGCCCAGGTATTTTTTAGGCGCTCTTTTGAGACAGCATGCAGGCTGAGGATGCAAGGCTGTAGAAAGAAACATTATAGTCATGTGAGGTAGTGCTCTGTTAGGTACGTGTGTAAGCCCCTAGAACAGTGCTTCAATTACTAGTAGTAGATGCTGATGTGATTTGCACGTTGGTTTTCGCGTTGCAATAAGAACTTTCACACCCTTTCAAGTTTCTTTAGTGAAAGAAAAGTTTGCCAACTTCCAGCCAGTTTGGAATCCGCGAAGGGACCGGTTTTAAAGTGAACGTGTGAGTGTGTGCGAGCCTCCTCTTGCATAATAAAACATTTTGGCCACCCCTACTCTTAAGTCCACTGTCAAGGGGCCCTGCCAGACACAGCCCTTGGTGGCCTCGCGGGCTTATGAATGGGGACAGTGTAGCTTCCTGCACAATGCTCCATGGGTACCCCGTAGCCTCGCTGGGCTTTTGGCTTCGCTCTGTGTTTTCTGGGCCTCCGCTGGCACCGACGCACAGATGACTTGGCCTGTCTCGCACAGGTTTTTCTTCGGCACATCTCCCACCGGGTCGCGTTTGGCCTCGCGCACAGATATCTTTGGGCCTCTCACGGGTCTCATGTTGACAGCTGGAAATCCAGCTCGGCTTTCCAAACTGAATAATTCATTAAGAACAAAATAGTTGGTCGGGCAAGAGCCTGTTGGTTCGCTCTCTCCTTTGTCTGCATAAAGTGCCTTTCAGGGCTGCAGTTTCTAATTACAGGTCAGGGGAGGGTGATCGCCTGGCTGAGCCCTGCCCGGGATGCCACTCCGGAGGGCTCGGCTGCACACCTGAATCCAGCAGGGAAGCCGAGGAGGCTGCTTTAAAATGTCAGATTTAATTTAAAACAAACCGCAGGCCCGGCGGCGGAGAAATATCACAGAGGCGCTCCCACGTGGATGAAAGGATGAGCGCTCCCACGTGGATGAAAGGATGAGTGTGAGCGAGCAGCCTGTGTGATCCTGTAGGAGCCACGGGTGACGTGCCACTTGTTGTGACGTGCCTCTTGTTGTGACGTGCCTCTTGTTTCAGGTTTGCTGCCTCAGCTGAGGTTGCCCGGTTCCCATTTGGGCTGCCCTGTGGGTGAAGTTATGGCCCCTCTGCTGGGATGCCTGCGGGTTAAGTGGCCCTTGCCCTCTGAGAAGCCACTTCCAGCTGCAGTTGTGCTGTAATGTGAGCCTCTAACCTTCCTTGGTTGAGTTGATTTAAAGCAAGGCTCACTTGTCCCTGAGGGAATTGCCTTTGGGTAAAATGTCTCGATTCTTGTCATGTGTGGCCTTGGGTGACGTTGACTTGTTTCAGTAGCGACCTCCCAAGGTGAGACATTTCTTTCTGTTCCAGAAGTGAGTTTCACCTCTGAAGGTGCTCCAATTCTGCGCCGCTGGTGAGATGCACACAGCTCTTGGGGCCAAGTTGCATTGAGGTTGTCAGGGCGCTGTAATGACTTGCTGTTGGATGTGATTGCCTGCTGTGTAGGACGGGTTGATCAGTTCTTGTTGAAAATGTCCATGAGATGAGGGTGCCCTCACCCACCTGCAGTTGTCCTGTTCATGCAGAGAGTGGTACTCAGAGGTCGTTGCCCTGTTAATGCAGTGTTCGGCACCCTCAGGTGGTTGCCCTGTTCAAGCAGTGTTGGGCCCCCTACGGTGGTTGCCCTGTTAATGCAAAGAGTGGCACTCACAGGCTGTTGCCATATTCAAGTTGTAGGTGGCACTCACCTGCTGTTGCCCTGTTCATGCAGTGAGTGGCACTCACCTGCTGTTGCCCTGTTCATCCAGTGAGTGGCACTCACAGGTCGGTGCTATGTTCACACAGTGTGTGGCACCCTTACGTAGTTGCCATTTTCATGTAGTGTTGTGTACCCTGAGGTGGTTTCCTTTGTCATGCAGTGAGTGGTACTCTCAGCCCGTTGCCCTGTTCATGCAGTGAGTGGCACTCACAGGTCGGTGCTATATTCATGCAGTGTGTAGCACTCTGATGTGGTTGTCATGTGTATGCAGACAGTGACTGGCAATCACCTACTGTTTCCCTGTTCATTCGGTGATTGGCCCTCCCAGGTTGTTGCCTTGTTTATGCAATGTGTTGTTCTGCTATGTGTTTGTCGTGTTTATGCAGTGAGTGACTCTCACCTGCTGTTGTCCTGTTCATGCAGTGATTGACACCTGCTGTTGTCCTGTTCATTCAGTGAGTGGCAGTGTGGCACTCACCTGCTATTGTCCTGTTCATGCTGTGATTGGCACTCACAGGTCGTTGCTATGGTTACACAGTGAGTGGCACCCTTAGGTGGTTGCCCTGTTCATGCAATGCTGGGAATCCTCAGGTCGTTGCCATGTTCATGCAGTGAGTGGCACTCACCTGCTGTTGTCCTGTTCATGCAACGTGTGGCACTGTCATGTGGTTGTCGTGTTTATGCAGTGAGTGTCACTCACCTGCTATTGCCCTGTTCATGCAGTGATTGGCACTGACAGGTCGTTACTATGTTCACACAGTGTGTGGCAAGCTTAGGTGTGTGGAAAAGTAAATTTTGCCATGTTCTGTGTCCCTACGCCTCATCCATCATATGTTATGTGTGCATGACCAATATGCATATGTTATTCCCCGTGTCTGATTAATGACGCAATTACAGTTGTGTCCACCTCTGGTATGTCAGTTTCCAGTCCTCGTGAATACTACGAATATCAGGCCTATGTAAAGTTATATTGCCACGTTTCTCAGTGTGCACGTTATTCCATTATAAAGTCCCCGTTTCTAGGCCTCAAAAGGGCCCGGACATCAGATTCAGCTCCTGTCTCCTGAAAGCCTCGCTGAGGAGCGATACAGCCCCCACCTGTATCCTCGACCCTTCACTTACTTCCTGCCTCGCAGTGCCCGGTGCAGCTTGGCTCTGCCTCTGAGTCTGCCAAAAGTATGTTATAGTTCCAGTTATCAGTTCAGTCCTCCTTTTCTGCATTCCTAAGCTACTGAACTGCATCAATAGTTTCCGTCATTGTCTAGCCTTCTCGGCTCCACGTTAGAGAAATACTGTATTAATGGTCATTTAATATTCTTCATCACGCACTACATGTAGAATAATGCATGGTCCAGTCTTAGAATCAAGTTAGCTTTTCCCCTCATGACTTCTAGTTTATATCAACATGTTCCCTAAACATCAGATACCAGATAGGGTTTAGGTACATGTCGCTCCGACCCTCCAGACTCTAGTCTCTGCTCCTAGCACAGAGTCCGTAGCCCCCAGCTTCTCCTAGTAACACGTCATTGCCAGTTTTCGCGCACCATTAGGTTAGAGGTCCCGGCTCCTTAGGTAGCCCCCTCCAATGTTTCCGCCCATTCATGACATATTCTGTTACGTTTGCATCACACGTCTAAATATACTCCCAGTTACACCTCTTTCTACTGTTATCTTTCGCGACTGCTATGCGTCACGCCTTCTGCTCCACCCACTGCTACGCCTACTGCAATGTAATGCTATGTGTTTGCGCTATGTATATAAGTCGATGTATTGTTATTAAAAGTTAGCGCGCTCATCCCAGATCAAGCCCCGGCAGCTGCTGGGCCCCAGTTGTCCTGCTGGGCCCTGTTACCCCCGTTCTATGCAGGTTGTCCTGATCCTGTCCTTATGCTGTAATAAACCTGCAGAAACTCCTACTACCTCGAATCTTGACTCTTATTTTATTGAGCTATCTGTTATACATTTATTCATCCAAAAATAGATCCGGTATTATTTATTTATATACCACATAATGGCGCCCGAATAGGGACTTGCCCTTTCCCCACGCGTCGGTGAAGCCACGCCGACCCCCTGACCCTCTGCAGCCGTGACGGAACCATACCGGCCACGTGCAGATATTTCTGCTTCAAGTATCCCTCAGGCCCACGGAGGAGACGGAGGAGGCGGTCCAGCATCCGAACGAGACGGTGGAGGAACGCGGCGAGTCCCGACCAGAGCCCAAGCCGAGAGTCCAAGGTCCGAGGTATCCGGAGGCCCACCCGTAACTGAAGTCCGAAGTCCGAAGTTCGTCGTCGTAGCAGTCCAGTCCCGTCCGAGGCCTTCCGTTCCGTGCTGCCCGGTGAGTACCATTGCTGGGGTAGTATCTAGACAGGACCAATCTAAATTGACTCCTGGTCCGTGGGTTGGTGGTGCCCAGACTCACAAACGAAGTGTTCACCTAGGTGGATACGGGTCTTGATGCGTCCCTTTATGGGACCGGTATGTTCCGTACTGTTACAGCAGTGCATCCAGTAATTCTAGTCTGTTCCGTTCTCGAGAAATTCTGTTCTGTTTCTGTTCTCAGTATTCCAGGTAATATTCTGTTCGAACTGTCATTTATAATGTTGTTTAATGTCTTTCCAATGTCGTGGTATGCCTGAATTGTTTTCCTAATTGTTATTGTTTTTCGTGTATTGTATTGTGTTCCGATTCAAGTTTACAATGCCGCTCTTTTCCAAGTTACGTCAGTTAAAAACTAGAAAGGGTTTATTAGAGGAAGCAGTTCCTGTCCCGCCCAGGGACAGTCCAGGTCATTTTATGTATCAGAAACATGGCATAAGCGCCATAATGTATCTAGATTTATGGGTAGAGTATACCAAACAGTTAGAAGAAAAGTATAGATGGCCCGTATCGGGTACATGGGATGCCGAATGTATCATGCGAGTAGAAGAAGCATTATGGAAAAAGAAAGCCAGACAGTCACAGAAAGATGCCATCGAGTTATGGCGTAAAGAAGCTCATAGAAGAACGGAAAAGGAGGTCAGAAAGTCAGAGTTAAGTAGAGAATCCCAGGAACGAGCCCAAGAAAGAGAATTAATCGAGATAGGTGAACAAGTCAAAGCCGAACAGTCAGACAGACAGAGGCATGCCCTCATTAAGGGTATGTATCCTCTTCTTGCCGAAGGTTTGCCAAAAGCGACCCCAGAGGCATCCAGTAATTTCCCGCCACCATTAGTTCCGACCAAGCTACGTCACAAACAGACCGCAGCTGATATTTTTATTTCGTCCTACTTGGACGACACAGTCCCAGAATATGCAAATCCTGTTCGCGCTCCGCCAGTCCCTGTAAATCAGGCACTTCCCGCTCCTCCAGACACCGGGGTGCCCTTAACAGCTCCCCCGGGTCAGCCTGCCATACAAGTCCAGCCCACGTTACAATTACCGACCCTGCCAGGACGAAGAATGTCAATCGACGATTCTAGTCTAGGGGCCGTAGGAGGAGGTCCTCCTCAAACCCCGCCGCCACACAAGCGTTTAACATTACTCGAATTACATGCTCAAGCGTTACAGCGCACGCCTAAACATCAGTCTGTTACAGAAATCAGGCAAACCCTTACCGAATGTGTCTATGATCCAGTTCCAGGCGAATATAATATGGTTTTATATTCCTTACGTGTAAGGAGAGTGACCGAGTATCTAGTCACCTTGCCGAATATGAAAGAAGATCTAGACAGAATATATCGTTTCATCCGTACAGGGGATGATCCAGAAAGTATTGGCGAGATTATGTCTCAAAGGAAAGCCGAGATCCAGCTCATGATATTAAAGTTCCTGATCAATTGTCTAATAAGAGAACAAGATTACCCGTCTAAAGATTCTGCCGAAATGAGAATCCTGACAAGGTGGAGTGATAATATAGCCGAGGGTAAGCACAAGACCGTCGGTGCTATGGAGAGTATGTACAAGAAAATTCGTAAAGAAATAATAAAGATACACGAACAGCGTAAAGCAGCACAAGTAAGCGAGAAAGAAAGTATCTCTGATCCTGAAGAGGAAGACGAGAATCCCGCCAGAATAGCGTATGTAGGAAAATCTAGATTTCCAGATCGCCATTTACGCCTAGAACGCAAGTCTATTTTCCATCATCAAGCACCAGAACAAGGTTCTCTAGAACAAGTATTTCAAGCTACCGATCACATTCTGAAATCACGAGTCGGTTACAGTGAATTAAGTACTATGCATGAACAAGAACTAGCCCGATCAGCAGTCCGATGGATTACTGATTCTACCACTTTTCCAGACGAAATAGTGGCACAAATGTTTCTGAAACTGCCCCCAGCCGAGCAGCGACTGGTGGGTATGTATATGATCCAGTACCTCATTACTCTGTATGAGGGTCAACATTCTGATCCAGGCCCGTTACACGATATCCTGAACGAGTTACTCCAGTATAGATGGAGAGGTCTAGGTACCGATTTAATTAGTGTCATTCTAGAACAGCGCCACAAATATAGAACGTTCCTGAACCCGCATTTTGTTCATGTCTCACCCCCAGAAAGTAAACCATTCTACATAGACAGACAGAATCCGTTACGAGAGGTCCACCCAGTCCAAGGGGCGGGTGGCGTAATGCAACGAGTGTTTGTATACACTCCGATTTCAAAGATGGAACTTCTTGAAATGAAGAAATTAATTCCCTGTCATGACAAAGATCCAGCAGGGTTCCATAGAGAATTAAAAGACATGCTCCGTATGGGAGAATACACTTACCCAGATATCATTAAAATGTTAAAGGTCCTGCTGCCCGCAGGGGTATATGAAAAGCTAAAGGAAAAAGAATGGGAGGTGGGAGAGAAAAAGATCGATTGGACAGCTCTAGAAGCTGAAGACAAGGCACGAGTACCAGGTACCGGTCTTGGAGATAAATGTAAAGAATTACCAGAATTATTGATTCAAGTTTTACCCAGATTATTGACAACGAGAAAAGAAGACTGGGATGCAATCTCAGCCTGTAAACAGAAACAAGATGAAGATATTAGTGATTTTTATTCTAGATTTGAAAAATGTTTCAGTATCAACAGTGGTCTCAAGACAGGTAGTGAGTCATACCCTCACCTTTTCGTTACCAAATTAGTCGAAAATTCAAGCCCACAAATTAAAAACCGAGTTTTGAAAGTCGAAAGCACCTGGCAAGCAAATACTCCGTCCCAGATGCTCCAGATGCTCCAGTATCACCAGAATAGAATCAGGGAAGAGCAAGAACACGAAAGAAAACGTATGAAAGACACGAAAATGAAAGTACTAGTTGCACAATCCGTTCCTCAAGACAGTCAGAAGAGGGGTCCGAATCAAGCCAGTCATCCTGCAGCTCCCGTTAGAGGGAACTGCAATTATTGTAAACAGCCAGGTCATTTTATAAACGAGTGTGCAGTTCTGAAACATAATATAGCTACTGGTAAGACTAAAGAAAGACCACGTCCGCCTAGACAAGAACAAGTTTCACAGACTTCTCAGCCACAGAATGCACAACAGACAGTTACCGCACCGCAGCCTATCGCTGCAACACAGCATGTCACATCACAGATGTACCAGTATGCACAGTCTGAGTATCCAGAGTACCAGCCATATTCATGAAACAGCCTAGAGAGGGAGGTAGGCTTGCCTCTCATCGAGATACCTGTAGATCAAGAAGGTCCCTATGTTCACAGTCAAGTATTAGGGAAAGACAGAAAGTTTTTGATCGATACAGGGGCAAGTAGGACCACAATTAGTCATGCCGAAGTTCCAGGGGCTCCGCTCTCAGGCTCAAGAAATGTTTCCCTTGGATTTTCAGGAAAGCCAATAGTTAATGAGATATCTAAGCCAGTTACTCTAGAAGTAGGTCCATTGTCCCGTACTACTGATCTGTTACTTACTAAGTCATGTCCAGAAAACCTATTAGGCATTAAAACACTGAAAGAGTTAGGTGCAGTCATATGCTGTTCCCCAGAGGGAATACGTCTGTTCCTACGTGACTTTAAGGGTCACTATGTATTACGAGATTTTGATTCAAGATTGTCTAATGTTCCACAGCATTTATGGGCGCAAGGTCCAACTGATGTAGGTTACATGCAAATCACACCCCATCGTGTGACTCTCAAACCAGGTGTAGTGTTACCCCGAATCAGACAGTACAGATTGCCACCTGAGGCTGTAGCAGCCTTATCCAAAATTATTGACGAGCTCATGGCTCAAGGAGTAGTTGTAGAAACTGACTCCAATGTATGCAATTCTCCGATCATTCCAGTCATGAAACGTACTGATCCGAATGCACCCCCAGTATATCGATTAGTGATTGATTTACGAGAGCTTAATAAATGTATTATTCCTCAGTACCCAGTTGTCCCAGACATTTCTTCCCTGTTAACTGCTATTGATTCCGAAGCCATGTTTTTCACTGTCATTGACCTCAAGAATGCATTTTTCAGTGTTCCCATTCATCCAGACAGCCAGTTTCTTTTCGGATTTTGTTTAAATGGAAGGAGCTATATGTTTACACGCGCTCCTCAAGGTTTCACAGAAAGTCCTAGTATTTACAGTCAAGCACTCAAGAGACAACTAGACAATATTCACATGCCAACTGACACTGCCCTGCTCCAGTATGTCGATGATCTACTGATCACAGCCCGTTCTGAACGTGACTGCGAGCGAGCGTCACTGACAGTTTTGTATTTTCTAGCCGAGATGGGGCACAAGGTGTCACCTTCGAAGCTTCAATTCTGTGTCCAGCAAGTGGTATACTTAGGACACTTGCTGTCCAAGAGGGGTAGGCAGTTGACACCAGACCGTATCCAGTTAATAGCGAGTCTTCCCCAGCCCAGAACCCAGAAGGAGGTACGTGCCTTTATCGGCCTTACTTCTTATTGTAGACAATGGATTCCCCAGTATGCATTTCTAGCCAAGCCACTGATACAGTTAACGACACAGGAGGCAGCCGTATCGACTGTCCTCCCTTGGACATCTGACCATACACTTAGTTTCAATGAGTTAAAGAAAGCCCTATGTCAAGCTCCAGTTCTAGCTACACCGAACTACAGTAAGCCTTTTACACTTTTCGTTACTGAACGCGAAGGTACAGCATTATCTGTTCTCACACAAGATCAAGCAGGACAATACAAGCCCTGTGCTTATTTTTCGAGCACATTAGATCCAGTCGCCCAGGCGTGCCTGCGTGCCTCAAGTCAGTTGCAGCCACAGCACTAGCTATCAGACAAAGTGATTCCATAGTTTTAGGGCATTCCCTGACAGTACAAGTCCCACATTCAGTAGAAGTTCTTTTAAACCGAACACAAACTCAGCACTTGACAATTGCACGTTTAACAGGTTATGAATTGACACTGTTCCAGCCACACATAGAAATTAGACGCTGCAACGTTCTGAATCCTGCTACACTGTTACCATCAGTTAATTCAAATCCAGACACACATGACTGTGTGGAAGTAGTTAACATTACGACAAAGCCAAGACAAGACCTGACAGACATTCCGTTACCAGATCCTGACCTGACACTTTATGTGGATGGTTCATGTATGAGAACTAGTACAGGAGAACTAGTCGCCGCGTATGCAGTAACTACTGACACCGAAGTTATTGAAACACACCGTATTGATACCCTGTCCGCTCAAGCAGCAGAGCTAGTCGCTCTGACACAAGCTTGTATACATGCCAAGAACCTGAAAGTTAATGTTTACACAGATTCACGTTACGCATTCGGAGTTGTACACGACTTCGGAGTGCTCTGGCAGGAGAGAGGTTTCATGACTTCTCATGGAACCAAGATTCAGCATGGTCTCCTTATTCAAGCCCTGTTAGAAGCCATACATTTACCGACATCCATTGCTATCATGAAATGCAAAGCACATACGAAAGTCACTGACATTATTTCCCAAGGTAATGATCTAGCAGACCGCACAGCCAAGCTTACAGCACAGACTCCAGACATTCCAGTTAACATGACACATACTCCAGATCCGATTACATGCATGACAGTTAAGGACCCTACACAAGACGTCATAGATATACAGTTACATGCTACTCCCGATGAAATCAAGAAATGGTCTGAACAAGGAGGGGTCCAGACAGATCAAGGATGGTTAACGAAGGGTAGAGCCACATGGTTTCTCCCCGACTCTATGGTTCAAGTCATTATTAATACCGCACATAGTCCAGCACATTTAGGAGAAAAAGCTATGTTAGACAGTATTCAGAACATTTGGTTCAACAAGCATTTACGAGCTGCAGCCAAACAGAAAGTCCGTACCTGTATGATATGTTGTCAGTTTAATACAGGTAAAAGTGTCCCGGTGGAACAAGGTGGTTTCCAGCCCCCTGACCACCCTTTTGAGGTCCTCCAGATGGATTATATTCAGATGGAGCGATGTCGAGGTTTCAAGTATGTCCTTGTAGTAGTATGCGCTTTGTCCAGGTGGACAGAAGCATATCCAGTCCCAGATTACACAGCCGCGACCACTGCCAAGCAGTTGGTTCGTGAATTCTTTCCTAGATACGGACTCCCTAGAGTCGTATATTCTGATAACGGTCAGCCATTCTCATCCGAACTCATGAAGCATGTTTCCCTGTTGTTAGGGTACCAGTGGAAGTTTCATTGTGTACGCCATCCTGAAGCAGCCGGTCTGGTCGAGAGACATAATCAGACCCTGAAAATCCGTATTGCCAAAGTCTGTAAAGAAAAAGGTGTGGACTGGCTAGTAGCTCTGCCAGTTGCTCTGTTTTATATGCGCATGGTTGCACATTCCAGATCAGGTCTGTCCCCGTATGAGGTCGTATTCGGCCGCCCCCCTAACATGTGGGGTACTCCTAGACCCCGAAGTATTACCGATGTTTCATGTAATATGCTGACAGATTACCTAGCTTCCTTGATGTCTGCCCTCAACTCATGTCGTTCACAGGTTGCCGCCGCATTTCCAGACAATACCGAGGTGGCACCGCACGAGATCGTTCCAGGCTCCTTGGTGATGATCAGAAATTTTGACAGATCAAGTCCGCTGGAACCACGTTGGAAGGAGCCACGTCAGGTCCTCTTGACCACCCGTACTGCCGTCAAGTTGGAAGGCAGAAAAGGATGGATCCACCTTTCTCATGTAAAACTTTTTAAAGGATTGAAATCCGTTTCTAAAAACATTTCCCAGGATTCGAAAGATTGCCAGAACATTGCTCTTAAGGACTGTCCCGCACAAGACATTATTACAACCCCTCCCTTGTTAGAGAAAACTCCGCAACAGGAGTATAAGTTAAAGCTCAGGTCTAGTAAAATAAGTCAGTCAGTTTGATTGTATAAGTCCTCCCCTAGGTGAAACGGTTAGACTGTTTCTGACATGTATAAAATAGACCCCCATAGTGAGAGAGTCAGTAATAACTCAATTCAATGTATCGTTTTTCTGAGTTTCGTATTATTCATCAGCATAATGATTTCCTGCACCAGCTATGCATTCTATCTGTATTTTCCAGTTCCTCATGTAAATATGTCTGCTAATGCTACAGTAGAGCACACGTTTAGTGATCTGCCTCCTCACGAATATTCATACCGCCTCGCTATGCGCAACAACACATTTATCCGTATGTTACATTATTCACACCAGACCAGCAATGCCACTAATTGTTGGGTGTGTGGTCGACTCCCCCCTTTTCAGACATCAAAGGGAGTTCTGCCACTTTTTCCTTATCCATTCTCACATAATGGTTCGTGTGGAGCATGGTCCACGTTAACGTCATCCTCAACAGATATGTCTTTTCTTAACAGTACATGTTTTCCAGACAAGCAAGGTCTCCCCCACAGAACAGGTTTAGATCTAGAAAATGAAGTATATAATTTAGGTAATTATTCGTCGAATTTTATGGTCCTGAATGTTCAGTCTGATACTACTCCAGACTTACCTGCTATTTCAGTACTACCTGTCAAAGGCGAATTATGTGTCCGTAGTTATGGTTCTGTACATGTAGGTCATAGTGAATGTACTACTGTTATCCAGTATAGTGACAGTGGGAAATCTGTTTTCAAAGCTTCACGTCATTCTTATTTTATTTGTGGTCAAACCGCATATGTCCGTCTGCCCCTCGATTGGGAGGGAACCTGTTACATTGCCTTCCTACTGCCACCTGTTTTCCTAGCCCCATCTGATTATCACAGAAACACACATTTAGTACACATTAGACATAGAAGGGAGTCCCCAATTGTCGATTATACTGAAACTACTCTAGAACAGTATACAGATTTCAATAAAGGTTTCTTCTTCTTTGTAGGACCTGTCCAGAATAGTAAACTGATCCGTAGGTTAACAAGAACCCTTGAAGCTGTAGTAAATGAGACTGCCTCTGCTCTAGGTAACCTAACCGAAGAACAATCTGCTATGAGATTTGTCGTTTTGCAAAATCGTCTCGTCCTTGACGTCATACTGGCCGATAGGGGCGGGGCCTGTAGAGTCATCGGATCTAGTTGCTGCATTTTCATTCCAAATAACGCGCCGTCTGTTTATTCAGCTATAACCAGACTCCATAAAATTGCCCATCTGTTACACCAAGATCCAGGCACCTGGACATGGTCCGGTTGGTTCTGGAATATAATTTCCGCATGGGGATGGAAAGTCCTGTCCTTCTTAGGTATTGCAGTAACGATCATATTTAGCTGCTGCCTCTGTATACAATGTGGCCCTGCGATTTGCAGCATGTGTGCTACCTCTTGTATTCCTAGTCCCAAGCCCCGTTCTAAATCCCGTTCCAAGACAATTCGAGACGAGCAAATGGTACTGTATGAAATGATAGATGGTATCATGAATATTGATGTTTCCTGATGGAAACGTAGTGACAAGGAGGGAATGTGGAAAAGTAAATTTTGCCATGTTCTGTGTCCCTACGCCTCATCCATCATATGTTATGTGTGCATGACCAATATGCATATGTTATTCCCCGTGTCTGATTAATGACGCAATTACAGTTGTGTCCACCTCTGGTATGTCAGTTTCCAGTCCTCGTGAATACTACGAATATCAGGCCTATGTAAAGTTATATTGCCACGTTTCTCAGTGTGCACGTTATTCCATTATAAAGTCCCCGTTTCTAGGCCTCAAAAGGGCCCGGACATCAGATTCAGCTCCTGTCTCCTGAAAGCCTCGCTGAGGAGCGATACAGCCCCCACCTGTATCCTCGACCCTTCACTTACTTCCTGCCTCGCAGTGCCCGGTGCAGCTTGGCTCTGCCTCTGAGTCTGCCAAAAGTATGTTATAGTTCCAGTTATCAGTTCAGTCCTCCTTTTCTGCATTCCTAAGCTACTGAACTGCATCAATAGTTTCCGTCATTGTCTAGCCTTCTCGGCTCCACGTTAGAGAAATACTGTATTAATGGTCATTTAATATTCTTCATCACGCACTACATGTAGAATAATGCATGGTCCAGTCTTAGAATCAAGTTAGCTTTTCCCCTCATGACTTCTAGTTTATATCAACATGTTCCCTAAACATCAGATACCAGATAGGGTTTAGGTACATGTCGCTCCGACCCTCCAGACTCTAGTCTCTGCTCCTAGCACAGAGTCCGTAGCCCCCAGCTTCTCCTAGTAACACGTCATTGCCAGTTTTCGCGCACCATTAGGTTAGAGGTCCCGGCTCCTTAGGTAGCCCCCTCCAATGTTTCCGCCCATTCATGACATATTCTGTTACGTTTGCATCACATGTCTAAATATACTCCCAGTTACACCTCTTTCTACTGTTATCTTTCGCGACTGCTATGCGTCACGCCTTCTGCTCCACCCACTGCTACGCCTACTGCAATGTAATGCTATGTGTTTGCGCTATGTATATAAGTCGATGTATTGTTATTAAAAGTTAGCGCGCTCATCCCAGATCAAGCCCCGGCAGCTGCTGGGCCCCAGTTGTCCTGCTGGGCCCTGTTACCCCCGTTCTATGCAGGTTGTCCTGATCCTGTCCTTATGCTGTAATAAACCTGCAGAAACTCCTACTACCTCGAATCTTGACTCTTATTTTATTGAGCTATCTGTTATACATTTATTCATCCAAAAATAGATCCGGTATTATTTATTTATATACCACAGGTGGCTGTCCTGTTCATGCAGTGTTGGGCACCCTCAGGTGGTTGCCATATTAATGCAGTGAGTGGCACTCACCTGCTGTTGCCCTGTTCATGCAGTGAGAGGCACTCACAGGTCGGTGCTATATTCATGCAGTGTGTAGCACTCTGATGTGGTTGTCATGTGTATGCAGACAGTGACTGGCAATCACCTGCTGTTTCCCTGTTCATTCGGTGATTGGCCCTCCCAGGTTGTTGCCTTGTTTATGCAATGTGTTGTTCTGCTATGTGTTTGTCGTGTTTATGCAGTGAGTGACTCTCACCTGCTGTTGTCCTGTTCATGCAGTGATTGACACCTGCTGTTGTCCTGTTCATATAGTGAGTGGCAGTGTGGCACTCACCTGCTATTGCCCTGTTCATGCTGTGATTGGCACTCACAGGTCGTTGCTATGGTTACACAGTGAGTGGCACCCTTAGGTGGTTGCCCTGTTCATGCAATGCTGGGAATCCTCAGGTCGTTGCCATGTTCATGCAGTGAGTGGCACTCACCTACTGTTGTCCTGTTCATTCAGTGAGTGGCACTCACCTGCTATTGCCCTGTGTTTTACGTGAGTGGCACTCACCTGCTGTTGTCCTGTTCATGCAACGTGTGGCACTGTCATGTGGTTGTCGTGTTTATGCAGTGAGTGTCACTCACCTGCTATTGCTCTGTTCATGCAGTGATTGGCACTGACAGGTCGTTACTATGTTCACACAGTGTGTGGCAAGCTTAGGTGGCTGTCCTGTTCATGCAGTGTTGGGCACCCTCAGGTGGTTGCCATATTCATGCAGTGAGTGGCACTCACCTGCTGTTGCCCTGTTCATGTGAGTGGCACTCACGGGTCGTTGCCTTGTTCAAGCAATGTGTGGCACTGACAAGTGGTTGTTGTGTTCATGCACTGAGTGAAACTCACCTGCGTTGCCCTTTTCCTGCAGCGTGAGGCAAACTCATGTGGTTGCCCTGTTCATGCAGCGTGTGGCAAACTCATGCGGTTGCCCTTTTCCTGCAGCGTGTGGCAAACTCATGCGGTTGCCCTTTTCCTGCAGTGTGTGGCAAACTCATGCGGTTGCCCTGTTCATGCAGTGTGTGGCACTCTTATGTGGTTGCCCTGTTCATACAGTGAGTAGCACTCACCTGCATTGCCCTTTTCATGCAGTGTGTGGCACTCTGATGTAGTTGTCATGTTTATGCAGTGAGTGACATTCACATGCAGCCGCCCTGTTCATGCAGCGAGTGGCTTGTTATTTGTATGGAGTGAGTAGCAGCCGCAGTTCTTCTGTTCGTAAAGTGAGTAGCCACGGACGAGTGGTCCTGTTTGCCTGGGAGTTCCTCCCAATGGTGGGATCTCGTCAGCTGAGGTTGCCCTGGTTATGCGCTAAGCTGGCATTTGGTGTGTCACTGAAGTGCGCTGCCCTCTGCTCAGGTTGCCCATTTTCTGCAGTGTATTCCCCGGGGTAGCAGCGCCCTGTTCCGGTACTGAGTCACCCTCTGGAGTCTTTTCCATATACCTGCGGAGAGTGACGACAGGTGAGCCTCTTCCTTTAGGGAGCTCCTTCCAGCTGAACCTGCTCTCTTTCTGTGGTGAACTGTCCTTGGTTGTGGTTGTTGTACCACCACAGTACATTACCCTCACCTCAGGTTGCCAGATCCCTAGAAATAGAAACTCTCTGGCCAAGATGCCATATTGTTGTGGTGCTTAGATGGCCGTCCTGGTTCCCAGGTCCTAAAGCAAGTAGCTTTCCTTTGACTTTGGTCAGTTTCTATAGTGATTGGACTTCAGGGGAATGAGAGGCCTTTGGGTCTCTGCAGAGTAACTCCAGGTGTGGTCCTTCTCATTTAGAGTTTTCTTCAGCTTAGGGAATCCTGTTTATGTACTGATCTGCCCTTGGGTGAGTTTGCTGTGTTGATGTAGTGCATCACCCCCAGCTTCCTTTGCCCATTTCCCAAAGTGGACTTCCCTGGGCTGACATTGCTCTGGTTTGTAATGGTTGATATTGGGTAGAGTTGCTCCTAAAGTGAGCTTTCCTCGGCTGAAATTGCCCCTTTTCTGTAGAGAGGTCCCCTTAAGTAAGTCTGCTGGATCACTGTCATGCATTGCCCTTAGCTCCTGGTACCCAGTTACCCATTTCCTGTATTGTATTTCTCTGTGGTGACTTTTCTCTGTTCCTGGGTGAGCTGTTCTGCCTCTTTAGATTTGCCCCAAGTATGACGTTTTCTGCAGGAGTTTGCTCTGTTTTTGTAGTGAGCTGCCCTTGGGTCTGTTTATAGTAGCACCATAATACATTACCCACAGCCCAGATTGTCAGTTTCCGCCAGATGGAGGTTTTCATATTTCTCTGTTGAGCTGTCCACAATCCTGGAGGCCAACTTTGAGTTGTTTTAAGGTGCCATTATTCTGTTCCTGTATGATTAACTTGTGTCTTTACACTGACCCCTGCCTGGAGTAGTCCTGTTCAGTTACTTGCTCTGGTTGACATTGTTCCTATGGTGACTTGCCACAACCAATGTTGGCTAGTTCCTGGGGTGGGTTTTCCCAGCGCCCGGCTCCTATGATTGGTTGCCTCCTGAGCAGTTTGTTTTCTGTTTCTGCATAAAGTTATATAAGGCCAAGTTGTCCTGTTGCTTAAGTTAGTTATTGCTTTGATACTACTCTATTCCTGTAGTGTGTGGCCTCCACCTGAGGTTACCCTCCTATAATTAGACACCCTCCGGGGAGCTTGCCATGCGCCTGTAGAGATACCCCACAGCTTGTTGCGACCCTCTAGCAAACTTCTCTGAGTGACACTGTCCTTTCTCTGTCGTGAGGTATCCCTTAGGCAGGATGCCCGTCCCAGTAGAGAGAGGCCATTTGTCAGTGTTCCAGGATCCTGTGTCTATTGCCCCGTGGTCAGGTTTCTATGATCCTGTAGAGAGTTGCACCAGGCGAGGTGGCTCAGGTTATTTGAGTAGTTGCCCTGGGTGACACTACCTTCTTTCTGTATGGAGTGGCCTTCAGCATGAGTTACTGTGTTCAAGGAGTTACTGGCCCTCCGTAAAGGCAGCCTCGTTTTTAGAGGTACCTCAGGTGAGGTTTCTCTTTTCCAGCACTGTGTTGCACTAAATGCGACTAGCCTCTTTCTTTAGTGTGTTGCCGTCAGATTGCACCTATATTGTGTTAGTCTCGGCTCATGTTACCAGGTGCGCGCATGAATTGCCACCAGCTGCAATTTTCCTTTAGACATATGTCTACGGATCACGTTGCAGTTTTCTTGTAGACAGATGCTTTCGGCTTACGTTGCCGCCTTCATGTGCTGATTTGCTCTCAAATTACCAGTCAGGGTCCTTTAGTGAATTGCTCTCCACTGTATTGCTAGGTTTCTGCCATTCAGCAAAAGTTTACCTGTTTTACATCACACCTACATGATCCTGTAGAGAAATGCACTCAGATCATGGTTACCTGCTTACACATTTGTGTGATCCTGTAGAACGATGACCTCAGATCATGGTTGCGTGATTCCACATTTGTGTGATCCTGTAGAACGATGCCCTCAGATCATGGTGACATGATTCCACATTTGTGTGATCCTGTAGAACGATGCCCTCAGATCATGGTTGCAAGATTCCACAATTGAATGATCGTGTAGAGACATGCCCCAGATCATGTTTTCATGATTCCACATTTGTGTGATCCTGTAGAGTCAATGCCCTCAGATTAAGGTTTCAAGTTGCTTTAGATGGATACTTTCACATCACATTTGATGCACGTGTAGGGTGGTGCCACCAGGTCACACCAACATAATCTTGTAGAAAGATGCCCTCAGATCACAGCTGCATGATGCTATAGAGCAGGGGTCTTTTATATGTGGGGCGCGACCCCTAGGGGGGTTGTGGAGTCCTGGGAAGGGGGTCGCAGATTGTCAGTTTGCCTTGGTGGCGTCGGGCTGATTGAGGGTGCTCACGGCGGTGGCCTAATTCACACCGAGGGGTGAAAAACAACAAAGCCTCATTAACAAGTAAAAGGTCTTTTAAAGACCTGTGAAGTACTTGGGTGCAACTTTGTGTGTGTCCCTGAAGGTGTTTAAGCCCGGCTCACATACACGAGGAGGGGAAGGGATGGGGGGCAGGGGAGGGTGGCTGGGGGAGGAGCCTGTAGCCCTTTGAGTTCAATGGCCGTTGCGCGCCTGGAGCTGTGGGTCCCGCCTGTAAAGCACAAAGCACGAACCCTCATACCTGGCGCCTGTGCAGGACAAATGTGCCTGAGAGTCTGTTTTTCAGGTGAGATGTTGTTACAGCCTGTCCGCCCCCAGCCCCCAGCAGGGAGGCACGGAGATGCCCTCCCATGAGAGAGGAAGAAGACGCAGAGAGATACTGACCCCCCTCCGCTCCCCCAGAGGCCCAGAAAAGGTGGGTGGATGAATGGATGGGAGGGTGGATGGATGAAGGATGGATGTATGGATGGATAAAAGGTTGCATGGATCATGATGGATGGATGTGTGAAAAGGTGGGTGGATGAATGATGGGTGAATGGATGGATGAAAGGGTGGATGGATGAAGGATGAATGTATGGATGTAAGGATGAAAGGGTGGATGGATGAAGGATGGATGTATGGATGGATACAAGGTTGCATGGATCATGATGGATGGATGTGTGAAAAGGTGGGTGGATGAATGATGGGTGAATGGATGGATGAAAGGGTGGATGGATGAAGGATGAATGTATGGATGTAAGGATGAAAGGGTGGATGGATGAAGGATGGATGGATGGACATGTGAAAAAGTGGGTGGATGAATGATGAGTGGATGGATGGATGGATGAAAGGGTGGATGGATGAAGGATGGGTGGATGGATGGAAGGAAGGATGAAATGGTAGATGGGTGAAGGATGGATGTATGGATGAAAGGGTGGATGGATGAAGGATGGATGTATGGATGGAAGGATGAAAGGGTGGATGTATGAAGGATGGATGTATGGATGGATAAAAGGTTGCATGGATCATGATGGATGGATGTGTGAAAAGGTGGGTGGATGAATGATCGGTGAATGGATGGATGAAAGGGTGGATGGATGAAGGATGAATGTATGGATGGAAGGATGAAAGGGTGGATGGATGAAGGATGGATGTATGGATGGATAAAAGGTTGCATGGATCATGATGGATGGATGTGTGAAAAGGTGGGTGGATGAATGATGGGTGAATGGATGGATGAAAGGGTGGATGGATGAAGGATGAATGTATGGATGTAAGGATGAAAGGGTGGATGGATAAAGGATGGATGTATGGATGGATAAAAGGTTGCATGGATCATGATGGATGGATGTGTGAAAAGGTGGGTGGATGAATGATGGGTGAATGGATGGATGAAAGGGTGGATGGATGAAGGATGAATGTATGGATGTAAGGATGAAAGGGTGGATGGATGAAGGATGCATGGATGGACATGTGAAAAGGTGGGTGGATGAATGATGAGTGGATGGATGGATGGATGAAAGGGTGGATGGATGATGGATGGATGGGTGGATGGATGGAAGGAAGGATGAAACGGTAGATGGGTCAAGGATGGATGTATGGATGAAAGGGTGGATGGATGAAGGATGGATGTATGGATGGAAGGATGAAAGGGTGGATGTATGAAGGATGGATGTATGGATGGATAAAAGGTTGCATGGATGAATGATGGATGGATGTGTGAAAAGGTGGGTGATAGATGGAAGGGTGGATGGGTAAAGGATGGATGTATGGATGGAAGGATGAAAGGGTGGATGGATGAAGGATGAATGTATGGATGTAAGGATGAAAGGGTGGATGGATGAAGGATGGATGGATGGACATGTGAAAAAGTGGGTGGATGAATGATGAGTGGATGGATGGATGGATGAAAGGGTGGATGGATGAAGGATGGGTGGATGGATGGAAGGAAGGATGAAATGGTAGATGGGTGAAGGATGGATGTATGGATGAAAGGGTGGATGGATGAAGGATGGATGTATGGATGGAAGGATGAAAGGGTGGATGTATGAAGGATGGATGTATGGATGGATAAAAGGTTGCATGGATCATGATGGATGGATGTGTGAAAAGGTGGGTGGATGAATGATCGGTGAATGGATGGATGAAAGGGTGGATGGATGAAGGATGAATGTATGGATGTAAGGATGAAAGGGTGGATGGATGAAGGATGGATGTATGGATGGATAAAAGGTTGCATGGATCATGATGGATGGATGTGTGAAAAGGTGGGTGGATGAATGATGGGTGAATGGATGGATGAAAGGGTGGATGGATGAAGGATGAATGTATGGATGTAAGGATGAAAGGGTGGATGGATAAAGGATGGATGTATGGATGGATAAAAGGTTGCATGGATCATGATGGATGGATGTGTGAAAAGGTGGGTGGATGAATGATGGGTGAATGGATGGATGAAAGGGTGGATGGATGAAGGATGAATGTATGGATGTAAGGATGAAAGGGTGGATGGATGAAGGATGCATGGATGGACATGTGAAAAGGTGGGTGGATGAATGATGAGTGGATGGATGGATGGATGAAAGGGTGGATGGATGATGGATGGATGGGTGGATGGATGGAAGGAAGGATGAAACGGTAGATGGGTCAAGGATGGATGTATGGATGAAAGGGTGGATGGATGAAGGATGGATGTATGGATGGAAGGATGAAAGGGTGGATGTATGAAGGATGGATGTATGGATGGATAAAAGGTTGCATGGATGAATGATGGATGGATGTGTGAAAAGGTGGGTGATAGATGGAAGGGTGGATGGGTAAAGGATGGATGTATGGATGGAAGGATGAAAGGGTGGATGGATGAAGGATGGATGTATGGATGAAAGGGTGGATGGATGAAGGATGGATGTATGGATGGAAGGATGAAAGGGTGGATGGATGAAGGCTGGATTTATGGATGGATAAAATGTTGCATGGATGAATGATGGATGGATGTGTGAAAAGGTGGGTGGATGAATGATGGATGGATGGATGGAAGGGTGGATGGGTAAAGGATGGATGAAAGGGTGGATGGATGAAGGATGGATGTATGGATGGAAGGATGAAAGGGTGGATGGATGAAGGATGTATGAATGAATGAAAGGGTGGATGGATGAATGATGGATGTATGGATGGAAAGATGAAAGGGTGGAGGGATGAAGGATGGATGTTTGGATGGATAAAAGGTTGCATGGATGAATGATGGATGGATGTGTGAAAAGGTGGGTGGGTGAATGATGGATGGATGGATGGAAGGGTGGATGGGTATAGGATGGATGTATGGATGGAAGGATGAAAGGGTGGATGGATGAAGGATGTATGAATGAATGAAAGGGTGGATGGATGAATGATGGATGTATGGATGGAAGGATGAAAGGGTGGATGGTTTTTTTTGGAGGATGGATGTATGGATGGATAAAAGGTTGCATGGATGAATGATGGATGGATGTGTGAAAAGGTGGGTGGATGGATGGATGGAAGGGTGGATGGGTAAAGGATGGATGTAAGGATGAAAGGGTGGATGGATGAAGGATGTATGTATGTATGGATGGAAGGATGAAAGGGTGAATGGATGAAGGATGGAAGGATGGATAGATGTGTGAAAGTGTGGGTGGATGAATGATGGATGGATGGATGTGATGAGGTCTAACAGGCGCATTTATGGTTGTCGATAGTTGTTGATGATGAGGAGTACCAGTTTCTAGAAACTTTTGTTGGAAGGGGGTCCTTAAGCCTAAAAAGGTTTTACAAGGGGGTCTCGGAATCAAAAAGTTTGAAGACCTCTGCTATAGAGGGATACTTTCAGATCATATTTGATGCACGTGTAGGACGATACCACCAGGTGACACCTACCTTATCCTGTAGAGAAAGGCCATCACATCTAAAATTCCTTTAGAGATATGCCCTCAGATCACTTTTGCATGTTCCTGTACAGTGATGCACTCATGTCATGTTTACATGATTCTGTAGCAAGATACCTTCATATCCAATTGTGTCAGGTTCCCGTAGCAGGTGAGCTGCCATCTGCTGAAATGTACCAGTCCCTTTACAGTGTTGCCCCTTGGCAAACTTTCCCTGTTGAGGTGACTTTGCTTCTTTGAGGGGCCCTAGTTGAGGGGGCCTTGTTTCCCTGAGAGGTGCCCTTAGTGAGATGCCCGCTCTCTTTTCAGAGGTGCCCTGGGTGAGTTGGTTCTGATTCTCAGAGAGGTACCATTGGGAGAGGTGGCCCTACCCCATTTGAGGTGCCCTATCTGAGGTGGCCATGTTCGTCAGAGAAGCGCTTCCATTGAGGTGGCTCTTTTTGGTTGACATGTGCCATAGTGGAGATGTGCCTGCTCGTTTGAGACGTGCCCTAGGTGAGGTGACCCTGCTAATCTTATTTTTATTATTGCCATTTGTAGAGCACACTGTAACCCTACGGGCATCCTGGCGCTAAGACAGCAAAAGGGCCGGAATACTAGACTGCTGAGCTAAATGGAAGCAGCTGATGTAGAGTTAGAACCAGGGATCACACTTTGGGAAAGAGCCAGGTCTTTACTTTCTTACGGAACGGCATTAGGTTCTGAGTGCTCCTGATTTCCAAGGGGAGGCTGTTCCAGAGGCGGGCAGCCGCCACACTAAAGGCTCTTCCCCCCATGGTTGTTCTCTTAATCCTTGGTATCCTAACAGAGTAGGCAGATGCAGAGCAAAGGTTACGAGTGGGTACGTACCATTGAAATCTAGCTTGGATTGGCTTTGGTCCTTGCCCATGGAGTGCTTTAAATGTAACGCACAAGGATTTAAACAGGATCCTTTGCGCCACCGGGAGCCAATGTAGGTCTGCAAATGCCTGTGTTGTCGAGAATTGACGTGGACGGTTCAGCGCAAGCTTGGCTGCTGTTGTCTGGATACTCTGGAGTTTGGCAATCAGATATCCCAGGGATTCCAAAAGCAGGGTGTTGCAGTAATTCAAGCGACTTAGAATAATGCTCCTGACTACTGTGGTTCTTGCCTGGACTGGTAGCAAAGGTAATATTTTACGCAGTCCTCGAATGAGAGTAAAACAGGCTCCCACTACTTTATTATCGTGGGACTCCAAGTTCATTTTCTCATTGAAGCTGACCCCCAGATTGCGTACTGAGCTTACTGGTGTCAGAGAGCCGTTTGTGTTTGTTGGCCATAAATCATTTGGCAATCCTCGAGAGATCTTACCCACTTTACAGTGGAGAATCTCTGTCTTCTCGCTATTGAATTGAAGCAAGTTGCCGTTCAGCCGTATTGCCATTTCAGACATGCAGGCATGAAAGTTTTCCAATGAATCTGCTTGGTCACCATCCAGGGACACCATGAGCTGGGTGTCATCAGCGTAGTTGATCACGCTGATGTTGTGCGTTTTAATGATCCCCAGCAATGGCCGCAAGTACACATTGAACAAAATCGGGCTGATCGAAGACCCCTGTGGAATTGCAAATTCATTTTTTACAAATTGTGGTTGATATGGAGGGAGCGCTACTGCTTGCCACGTATCAAATAGATAGGAGCGCATTCATCTTAGAGCCACACCTGTCACTCCTAGGGATTCCAGCCTTGCCAAAAGAATGTCATGGTTGACTGTGTCGAATGCGGTGGACCGGTCTAGCAAAACTAAAGTTGCCGAATGACCCCTGTCCGCCCGCATTCGCAGATTGTCCAAGGCTGTCTCTGTTCAGTGACCCGGTCTAAACCCAAATTGCTCCTCAGCCAGGAAAAGAGACAGTGCCCTACTGACCAGGCATTCCACGATCTTGGTCAGATAGGGTAAGAGGGAGATGGGCCTGTAGTTCTTATAGCATCCAGGATCTAGTGTGGGTTTTTTCCGAAGTGGCGTGATAATGGCCTGCTTCCAACTGGACGGTACCATTCCATTGTTGAGCGATTGGCAGCACAGTTGATGCAGAATGGGGAACAGCTCTGGCATAAGTTCTTTCATTATCTTGTGGGGGATGGGGTCCAAGGGCGACCCGGAAGACATTCTCAGGGCAGTTCGGGTGAACTCCTCTTTTGAGGGTATCGGGAAGATATCCATGAAGACCTTAGCGACAACCGAGCAGGTGTCCTTGTCCCAGTTATCAAAAATTGGGCGGAAGGTTCCCCTGGTCTACTTAAACACAGGTTGGGGGACTTTACTGCAATAAGAAACGGAGGACCTGTGATTTTCGTAAAGGACTCTATTAAAGTCAAGAGTCCTAGTTGGAAAATACCAATATCCACACAAAACCTAATCACATGTAGGTCCTAAAGATAATAGCCACTCTTGAACATGTAGGAAAGCTATATGACAAGCACCATCCCAAGTGAAAACAATAGTATATTTTAATTAAAAATAAAGCCAGCTGGAGGCTCACTCTAATAAAATATAAAAGTGAAATAGTCACTGCATAAGCAGAATATTTCGCTTCTACCATCCTCAGAAGTGCCAATAAATCTAGAGATATCTTTAGGATTGTGAGAGATTTGACCCACCCTGACTCTATCAACAGTAAAATCAAACCTACGCAGGAGCTGTGCGATGGTTTAAATCTCTTCTTCCAAGAAAAAATCAACAGGATTATGGAGGGTCTGAAAGATGTGTCCCCACCTAGGCTGCCAGACCAGATAAAAGGTGACACCTGTGATAACTGGGACTAGACTGCAATAAGAAACGGAGGACCTGTGATTTTCGTAAAGGACTCTATTAAAGTCAAGAGTCCTAGTTGGAAAATACCAATATCCACACAAAACCTAATCACATGTAGGTCCTAAAGATAATAGCCACTCTTGAACATGTAGGGAAGCTATATGACAAGCACCATCCCAAGTGAAAACAATAGTATATTTTAATTAAAAATAGACATCTGTCTAAGAACAGGTAAACAGGTAAACACACCAGAAAAATGAAAGTGTTAACAAAATTTATTAAAATACCTCCCACTAGGGGTTACACTCTAAATAAAAACAATAAAAATGAACACATAAAAAGGTCAAAGTACAAGTACAAGTACTTTGACCTTTTTATGTGTTCATTTTTATTGTTTTTATTTAGAGTGTAACCCCTAGTGGGAGGTATTTTAATAAATTTTGTTAACACTTTCATTTTTCTGGTGTGTTTACCTGTTTACCTGTTCTTAGACAGATGTCTATTTTTAATTAAAATATACTATTGTTTTCACTTGGGATGGTGCTTGTCATATAGTTTTCCTACATGTTCAAGAGTGGCTATTATCTTTAGGACCTACATGTGATTAGGTTTTGTGTGGATATTGGTATTTTCCAACTAGGACTCTTGACTTTAATAGAGTCCTTTACGAAAATCACAGGTCCTCCGTTTCTTATTGCAGTCTAGTCCCAGTTATCACAGGTGTCACCTTTTATCTGGTCTGGCAGCCTAGGTGGGGACACATCTTTCAGACCCTCCATAATCCTGTTGATTTTTTCTTTGAAGAAGAGATTTAAACCATCGCACAGCTCCTGCGTAGGTTTGATTTTACTGTTGATAGAGTCAGGGTGGGTCAAATCTCTCACAATCCTAAAGATATCTCTAGATTTATTGGCACTTCTGAGGATGGTAGAAGCGAAATATTCTGCTTATGCAGTGACTATTTCACTTTTATATTTTATTAGAGTGAGCCTCCAGCTGGCTTTATCTATTTCGCCAAAATTCTTCCTCCACTGTCTTTCAGCCATTTTGCAGGTCAGTTTCAGATTCCTAAGATTTTCCGTATACCAGGGGGCTGAGGGACTCCCTCTTTTTCTAATGTCAATTAACGGAGCAAGTTGGTCGATCTTTCTGGTAAGCTGCTCACAGAGAGCTGTGTAGTTTTCTGTGACTTGTTTCTCAGGGTTAACCAGGGATCCTAGATCTAACAGAGAGACAATTTTTGCCTTTCTCAGTATTCCTTTCCCGTCTCTACCACCGAAAGTCCTTTCATGCCCCTTAACAGGCCTCGTCTGATTTAAGGTTTGTACACTAAAATTAACCAGATGATGGTCCGTCCATCCCACTAACAGGGTTTTCCCCATGGTAATAAGGCCATCCTCAGCAAATATCATGTCTAAAATGTGCCCTTCCATGTGTGTCGGTTCAGTCACCCATTGTCTCAAGTTCAGGTTTTCGCAGGACTAAGTGAGATTGTTAAATGCTGTATCCAGCCTTCCACTGGCCCACAGGTTGAAATCTCCCAAAACCATCAATCTAGTATGGGTGAGGGCCATATTATTAATTACATTAATCAGCTCATGCTGTTGTTGCTCGTTCATTACCCCCAGAGGTCTATAACAGACCATACCCGTAAGGGACTGTCCTGTCTGCTCTTTAACGGAAAATCCTAGGAGCTCCGCGCCAGACACTACATCAATGTCTAATGGGGAGATATTCAGGGTTTCTTTGAAGATAATTCCAATCCCACCTCCCCGACCCCTAGATCTGGGTTTATGAAAGGCCCTGTAGCCCACTGGGCATGCCAGATCTAGCTCCATCTCCAGCCCTTCCGTGGTCCAGGTCTCCGTCATAAACAACATGTCTAGGCTATGTGTCTCTACCATCAATTGTATTTCTGTGGAGTGTTTGGGGAGAGATCTTACGTTGAGCAGACCACAGTTTAGAGACCATGTCTGTAGGAGAGTAGGGTCTGCAATCCTATGATCACCCAGATTTTTGCTTTTTGCTGCACTGGTTTACGACTTTCCCTGGCTGTGGGCCTGCTAATCAGACCCACAGCCTAGCTGTTCTCTCTATCCAAATTGTACTCAGGTACTGAATTGGCACTGGGCCCTCTCTAAGTCCCTGTACCCAGGGCTGGGGTGTACCCAGAAGCCTCCCAGGGGCTGAAGCACGTATTGTGCCACCCCTGGGCTGACTAACTAACCTGACACAACTGGCTGCACGACAGCTGGGGCAAGGTGGTGTAATCACCCTTTGCTTTAGATATAGTATACCTATATCTAACCCTAAAATGGACACACAGATCTCCTATCAGTCACTCCTATGGCAGGCCTTAACAATCCTGAAGGCAGAGTGCTTGGAATCGTGTGAGATAGTGCTCTGGCATGAGCTGAGCCTGTCTACGGCTTTCGGGATCCATCCCTTAGCCATTTCCATGATATCGCATACCATATACTCTTAAGTGCATTATAATCCTCGCGGTTATATGCCAACTCTGGTATCGCTTTATCAAAACATGTCGAGTAAGGTGTCATACGAATTGGAATACTAACCCCTCACCAATTCTGGCGACGGGGTTAGCATTCCACCCTTCTAGAGGGACACGACATGCATGTAACCTATAACCCCGGTTAAAGTCAAACAGAGCCTCATCCCCACAAAATGGATGCTGCCACCGAGACACAAGTCTGCCCTCCTGCTGCTGGGAGTCCTCCCAGAGCAGGAGATAAGGACAAAGGGTTTCCTGCCAGGGGCGGTGCCAGCACCGTCCCAGACAGGGTTTTGTGTATTCTAGGTAGGCAGGGCTTCAGAGGAAGGTGACTGCAAGTGGCACCCCGGTGCTCACTGTGCATAGGCCGGCTTGAACCAGTTCCAGGGGCACACCAGACCCTGAGCTGGGGAAAGCCCGCCAAAGGAGAGGGGTGTAACCACCCCCCTCCTGGTCCCACCCATAGGGCAGGACTTAGTCGCGTGCCAGCCCCCTTTTCCCAGATAAAGGTAGGAGCAGGCCCCCTTCCAAATTAGATCATCTTTGGAATCAAGACACGACTTTCTGCGAAAGGACTTCAAGATTTCTTCTTCAAGATTCTCCCTTGTGACTAAGGAGTAGTCACCCTGCATCCGCAGGCACCATCTCAAGAACACTGCGGCCTGCTGCAAGTCCTTCCTCCGGAATCCGACTGCCCAGCTCGACAAGACCCGGCTTCCCTGGCACCTCCGACCTCTACAGCCAAGCTGAGAACCGTGAGTGCGACGAGACCTCAAGGGACCGGCTATTGCCAAGACTGCACGACTTCTTCACAGCAAGCCCGCCGGGTAATCTACTGGCGAGTGCTTTGGGGTCCGAGAAGCCCCGACCCTGAGCAGCTCCAGCACCGAAGAGCAGCCCCCCAGCATCTCCACGATCGGCGTGGGGCCCTTCTGCTTTTTGCTGCTCACCGCGTTGTTTGGCTACTAGCCCGCTGGCTTGTGGCCTCCTTGACGACGCCCGACGACATCACTACTGCTGGTCTGGTTGCTCCAGACTGGTCCTTGCTTCCCTTCTTCAGTGAAGCACCCCAGACCCTCCTGGTCCACTCCAGACGCCATTTTGAGTCCACCGCGTGGGCTTGAATTAGCCAAGGCTTTGTTGCCCAATCCTGGGTTCTTCGACGCCGACAGCTTCATCCATCGTGGGACAGCTCGCCCCTCCATCCTGGTCACCGACAACGCCTCCTGGTCCGTGAGATCCGCAGAGCACAGCGTCGCCCACTCACCTAGTCGAGGTGACTACCATCCGGTGCCCTCCTGGTGCCCCCTGACTACTGGCTAGTAGTCACGAACTTGGTCCCCTCTGCTTTCAGGTATCCTCCATCTTCAAGATCCAGGCTTGGATCACCTCGAACTCTCTTCACTGGTCGCCTGCCAGCATCTTCCTTCCAGGCTCCTGGTTCGTCAGCGAGGATTCCCGACGTCTTTTGAGACATATGCAGCTGCAGCCCCTGGGCTAGGTAACTTCGGCATTTCGGTGCCCCAGCATAGCCTCACTATCCAAGGGTCAGGATCCACTTTCGTTTTCTCCCTACCAGGTCGGGTTCGCCCGTGAACACTAACTTTACCTTTACTAGCTATCATAGACTTTGTCCCGCATCCCGCGTGAGAGTGCACACTCTGCACCCGAGTCCCCTGGGCCTCCTAGAAGTAATCTAACGATTCTATAGTCAAGTCCTAGCGATTCCAAAGCCTATTAGTATTGTACTTACCTGCTAGTAATTTCGCATTCCACTTTTAGAGTATATGGTTTTTCGTGCCCCTCGGGCATTTGTGTAAATTGTGCAACTTAAAGTATTTTCATAAGAGTTTTGTTGTGTGCTTAGCTCCCTGTCTCATAAAGAGCCAGGGTAGTCTTGTTATAAATAAATACACTGTTTATTTTCATAACAACTTGTGTGGTGTCCTTTCACTGGGTGTTCAAGGGGTAATGTGATGGTAAAACAGCTGGCTTAACACGCCCTCTAGAGTCTTAGCCTTAGACTGCTCGTATCCATGCTACTAGGATAGCTGGTCTATAAGGTTGACTTACAACCAATCATCAATAAGGGTTGTTTGGACTGATATATAGTGATCACTAGAATAGTGAACACTGCACATCAGGCCAACTTCTCACATTGGTGAGCAGCGGTTGGGATTTGAGCTTGCTGTTGTTTTACCACACATATCCTAAGAATATCTTGTGAAAGATCACATAAGTACTAAAGGTACATATAACTTAGCTTAGAATACTCTGAGTTCTACTGAACCAGCTGTTGTAGCTCCTAGGGCCTAGCACACCCTAAACTACAACTCTAGCAAGGGATCAGTAGGTAAACATATAGTGTAGGTAAGTGCACCACTTACACCTCACTAGAAAAGCATGTCTAACCAGGGAGAGTCTACTGAGACCCCTCTTGTGGTTTTTGACCCTCCACAGGTCACTTCAAGATATGCAGCTCTCAGTTTCCAGGAAATGAGACAAGTGTGTACCTCCAGGAAACTGAAACAGGGGTCTAACCCCACCATTCCATTTCTGATAGGTCTCTTAGAGACTTATGATGCGAGAAAGATTTCTCAGCTAGATGGGAATATGCCAGCCTTAGAGGGTACCTCTGGGGATCCAGACCTCCCCAACACTGCCAATGCAGTTGAGGAGGAGGATCAAGAGGAACTCTCTGGGGACGAGGTAGACAAAGGTCTTGAGGTAGTCAGAAGGCTAACTAGGGCCAACTTAGACTTACTTGGGCTAGGATCTGGGGACCCCCCAGTACTAACCCGAAGTGGGCCTAACCTTGGAGTTAGGAGAGATAGATCTCTTTCTAGGGACTCCAATAGGTCTCTGCACTCTAATGCCTCTTCTCGTAGGAGAAGGAACTCTCCCCAGTGGAGATGTACTTCCCCTCAGAGAAGAGAGCATGAAGCTAGGATGAAACAGGCTGCTCTGAGGATTGAAAGGGAAGAACTTGCCCTGGCCAAAGAAAAGCTTGCCTTTGCTAGAGAGCAGCAGATGAGTGGGCTAGCTCCCACTGGTGGCAGCAATCTCCCAAGAGATAGAGAGAAGGGTTTAGATACTAAACACCTGACAAAAATAGTGCCCCCCTTCAAGCAAGGGGATGACATCCAGAAATGGATGGCTGCTCTGGAGAGGGCCTGCACTGTGCAGTGCATTCCCCAGAGTCAGTGGGCAGCTATACTGTGGCTCTCCTTTGATGGTATAGGTAGAGATAAGCTCCTCACTACAAGAGTGGAGGATGCTAACGATTACCAGGTCCTGAAGAATACACTGGTTGATGGGTTTGGTTTAACCACTGAGCAGTACAGGTTGCTGTTCAGAGACACCCAGAAAACTCAGTCTCAGGACTGGTCTGACTTTGTGGATTGTGCCACTAAGGCTTTGGAGGGCTGGTTGCTGGGTAGCAAGGTTACAGATTACACAGGATTGTATAATCTTATAATGAGAGAACAAATTTTAAACAATTGTCAGAACCAGTTGTTGCACCAGCACCTTGTTGATTCAGATCTGACCTCTCCCCAAGAATTGGGAAAGAAGGCAGACAAATGGGTCAGGACAAGGATCAAGCAGAACCAGAACCAGAACCAGGGTGGTCAGAAGAAAGCAGACCAGAAGGGTAATGTTAAGAGTGAACAAAACGACCAGAAGTCTTCACCAGGTCCCCAACAAACCAAAGAGGGTGGGGGTCAGGCTTCCCAGAAGAAGAAGACTCAAGAAGGCCAGTCGAAAAGGTGGTGCCAGTACTGTAAGAGTAAGTCTCACTGGTTTAGTGAGTGCACCAAAAGAGGAGGGCAAACTCCTACCACTACAGCCCCTAAGGCAACTGCACCCCCTAGTACAGTCAGTAGTGGTAGTGCACCTCCCAAGGCATTAGTTGGGTTAACCTTGGGAACTGAGGGGTCTGACAACTTAGTTGGCACACTCACTCAGGCTGTCCT
Source organism: Lissotriton helveticus (assembly GCF_964261635.1). Classification (NCBI taxonomy): domain Eukaryota; kingdom Metazoa; phylum Chordata; class Amphibia; order Caudata; family Salamandridae; genus Lissotriton; species Lissotriton helveticus. The sequence continues at coordinate 1,084,506,902 of NC_136072.1, read as the reverse complement.
TGTCTGTACAGGGGATGTGGATACATCCCCTGACATCAGTCCCAATACTTTGGGCAAATACAGGCAGACACCTTTGATTAATGGCAAGATGGCTCAGGCCTATAGGTACACTTGTGCCAGTGTCACCATGGTGACACCTAACTTTGTGGACCCTGGACAGATCATGCCAGGTACTGATTTCCTGGTGACCGATGCCAGCAACGTCACTACTAGTCATAGTATGGCGATTGTGGCTTTCTCCTGGGGTGGAGTGAAGGGGCAAAAGAAAGTTGTAGTCAGTTCAGACCTCCCAGTTGATTGTTTGTTGGGCAATGATTTGGAGTCATCACTATGGTCAGAAGTGGAGAAGAGGACTCACATGGAAATGTTAGGCTTGCCAGCACATGTGCTTGCTGTGACTAGGTCACAGGCCAGAAGATGCCCCACTGAACAGGTGCTGGATCCTAAAAGAGTGGACCAGACACCTCCCAAGAAGAAGAGCAGTAGGGTTAAGGCTTTGCCTTCCCCCTTGCCCCAGGTTGAAGATCAAGTCTCTGAGGAGGCTGATCTGAGAGAGCTGAGGGAAACTGAGCCTAAAGAGCTTGAACTTGATCAAGTTGAGTTTCTGGGCTCAGGGGGACCCTCCAGAGAAGACCTGGGGAAGGCACAGTTAGACTGCCCTTCCCTTGAACCCCTCAGACAGCAGGCTGCTGCTGAGGCTGCAGGGAATGCCACAGGTGCCCACAGGGTATACTGGGAAGATGGACTCCTGTACTCTGAGGCAAGAGACCCCAAGCCTGGTGCAACCAGGAGGCTGGTCATCCCCTTGTCTCTGAGAGGTTTCCTTCTCACCTTGGCCCATGAGATTCCCCTTGCAGGTCATTTAGGTCAGACAAAGACATGGGACAGGCTTGTCTCACACTTTCACTGGCCCCACATGAATGAGAATACCAAGGAGTTTTGTCGCTCCTGTGTCACTTGCCAAGCCAGTGGTAAGTCAGGTGGCACCACAAAGGCCCCCCTCATACCACTACCTGTGGTGGGGGTTCCCTTTGAAAGAGTGGGGATTGACATTGTTGGTCCAATGGAACCCCAGACAGCATCAGGGCACAAGTTTATACTGGTGGTGGTGGACCATGCCACCAGGTATCCTGAAGCTATTCCACTTAGGGCCACTACAGCACCTGTAGTGGCAAAGGCCCTAGTTGGAGTATTCTCCAGAGTGGGTTTCCCTAAGGAGGTCATTTCTGACAGAGGTACAAACTTCATGTCAGGATATCTGACTGCAATGTGGAAGGAGTGTGGTGTGAACTACAAGTTCACCACACCCTACCACCCACAATGCAATGGGCTTGTTGAGAGATTCAACAGGACCCTCAAAGGGATGATTCATGGACTACCTGAAACTCTTAGGAGAAAATGGGATGTCCTGATCCCCTGCCTCTTGTTTGCTTACAGAGAGGTCCCTCAGAAGGGGGTTGGCTACAGCCCTTTTGAGCTTCTGTATGGGCATCCTGTAAGAGGACCCCTGTGTTTGGTGAAGGAAGGATGGGAGAGGCCTCTCAGAAAGCCTGCAACCAACATAGTGGACTATGTACTTGGTCTCCGCTCCAGGATGGCAGAGTACATGGAGAAGGCATCTAAAAACCTGGAGGCCAGCCAAGAACTCCAAAAAGCTTGGCATGACCAAAAGGCTGTCCTGACTGTGTACCAGCCTGGACAGAAGGTGTGGGTGCTGGAGCCAGTGGCCCCAGCAGCTCTGAAAGACAAATGGTCTGGGCCCCACACCATCATTGAGCAAAAGGGAGAGGTTACCTACTTGGTGGACCTTGGAACTCCCAGGAGCCCTCTCAGAGTGCTCCATGTGAACAGGCTCAAGGCATATGTCGACAGGAAGGACATGAGCTTGCTCATGGCCACAGATGAGGGACAGGAGGAAGAGAGTGACCCTCTCCCAGACCTGCTCACTCAGAATCCTGATGATGGATCAGTAGATGGTGTTGTCTTTTGTGGCAGCCTCACTGAACATCAGCAACAGGATTGCAGGCAAGTTCTGCAATCCTTCAGACATATGTTCTCTCTGACACCCAGCCAAACTGATTGGTGTACCCATGATGTTGACACTGGAGACAGTCTGCCTGTCAAGAGTAAAATCTACAGACAGCCTGATCATGTTAGAGACTGCAGCAAGACAGAAGTGCAGAAAATGTTGGAGCTGGGAGTCATTGAGCCCTCAGATAGCCCTTGGGCTAGCCCAGCAGTTCTAGTGCCAAAGCCTCACACCCAGGGTGGTAAGAAAGAGATGAGGTTTTGCGTAGACTACAGAGGCCTCAATGCAGTCACTAAGACTGATGCCCACCCAATACCAAGAGCAGATGAACTTATAGATAAATTGGCTTCTGCCAACTTCTTAAGTACATTTGATTTGACAGCTGGGTATTGGCAAATCAGGTTAGCTGAGGAGGCCAAACCCAAGACAGCATTTTCTAACCCTGGTGGGCATTATCAATTTGTGGTAATGCCCTTTGGTTTGAAAAATGCACCTGCCACCTTCCAAAGGTTGGTGAATCAAGTCCTCACTGGGCTGGATGACTTCTGTGCAGCATATCTTGACGATATTGCTGTCTTTAGCTCCACCTGGGAGGATCACCTGGTCCACCTGAGGAAAGTGTTAGAGGCCCTGCAAAAGGCAGGCCTCACTATCAAGGCCACTAAGTGCCAGATAGGGCAGACACAGGTTGTATACCTGGGCCACCTTGTAGGTGGAGGCCAGGTTCAGCCATTGGAGAGTAAAATACAGGCCATCAAGGACTGGGCTCCTCCAATCACCCAGACTCAGGTTCGAGCTTTCTTGGGCCTGACTGGTTATTACAGAAAGTTTGTCAGAAATTATGGGTCCATAGTGACCCCTCTTAATGACCTGACAAGCAAAAAGATGCCAAAGAAAGTTCAGTGGACAGCAAGCTGTCAGAAAGCATTCAATGACCTAAAGCAGGCCATGTGCACAGCACCTATCCTTAAGAGTCCAGATTACTCCAAGCCATTCATTGTCCAAACAGATGCTTCTGAGTTGGGTGTGGGAGCTGTTCTGTCTCAACTGAATTTTGATGGTAATGATCAGCCTATTGCTTTCATTAGTAGGAGGCTGACCCCCAGAGAGAAAAATTGGTCAGCTATTGAGAGGGAGGCCTTTGCTGTGGTTTGGGCCCTGAAGAAGCTGAGGGCCTACTTGTTTGGCACTCACTTCACCATTCAGACCGACCATAAGCCCCTCTTGTGGCTAAATCAGATGAAGGGTGAAAACCCCAAACTGCTTAGGTGGTCCATTTCCCTACAGGGGATGGATTTTACAGTGGAGCATAGACCTGGTACTGATCACAGCAATGCTGATGGGCTCTCCAGGTATTTCCACTTAGAACAAGAAGACTCACCTGGTCAAGGTTAGTTTATTGTCCCAAAGTTTGGGGGGGGTCATGTAGGAGAGTAGGGTCTGCAATCCTATGATCACCCAGATTTTTGCTTTTTGCTGCACTGGTTTACGACTTTCCCTGGCTGTGGGCCTGCTAATCAGACCCACAGCCTAGCTGTTCTCTCTATCCAAATTGTACTCAGGTACTGAATTGGCACTGGGCCCTCTCTAAGTCCCTGTACCCAGGGCTGGGGTGTACCCAGAAGTCTCCCAGGGGCTGAAGCACGTATTGTGCCACCCCTGGGCTGACTAACTAACCTGACACAACTGGCTGCACGACAGCTGGGGCAAGGTGGTGTAATCACCCTTTGCTTTAGATATAGTATACCTATATCTAACCCTAAAATGGACACACAGATCTCCTATCAGTCACTCCTATGGCAGGCCTTAACAATCCTGAAGGCAGAGTGCTTGGAATCGTGTGAGATAGTGCTCTGGCATGAGCTGAGCCTGTCTACGGCTTTCGGGATCCATCCCTTAGCCGTTTCCATGATATCGCATACCATATACTCTTAAGTGCATTATAATCCTCGCGGTTATATGCCAACTCTGGTATCGCTTTATCAAAACATGTCGAGTAAGGTGTCATACGAATTGGAATACTAACCCCTCGCCAATTCTGGCGACGGGGTTAGCATTCCACCCTTCTAGAGGGACACGACATGCATGTAACCTATAACCCCGGTTAAAGTCAAACAGAGCCTCAGCTCCACAAAATGGATGCTGCCACCGAGACACAAGTCTGCCCTCCTGCTGCTGGGAGTCCTCCCAGAGCAGGAGATAAGGACAAAGGGTTTCCTGCCAGGGGCGGTGCCAGCACCGTCCCAGACAGGGTTTTGTGTATTCTAGGTAGGCAGGGCTTCAGAGGAAGGTGACTGCAAGTGGCACCCCGGTGCTCACTGTGCATAGGCCGGCTTGAACCAGTTCCAGGGGCACACCAGACCCTGAGCTGGGGAAAGCCCGCCAAAGGAGAGGGGTGTAACCACCCCCCTCCTGGTCCCACCCATAGGGCAGGACTTAGTCGCGTGCCAGCCCCCTTTTCCCAGATAAAGGTAGGAGCAGGCCCCCTTCCAAATTAGATCATCTTTGGAATCAAGACACGACTTTCTGCGAAAGGACTTCAAGATTTCTTCTTCAAGATTCTCCCTTGTGACTAAGGAGTAGTCACCCTGCATCCGCAGGCACCATCTCAAGAACACTGCGGCATGCTGCAAGTCCTTCCTCCGGAATCCGACTGCCCAGCTCGACAAGACCCGGCTTCCCTGGCACCTCCGACCTCTACTCACCTCTACAGCCAAGCTGAGAACCGTGAGTGCGACGAGACCTCAAGGGACCGGCTATTGCCAAGACTGCACGACTTCTTCACAGCAAGCCCGCCGGGTAATCTACTGGCGAGTGCTTTGGGGTCCGAGAAGCCCCGACCCTGAGCAGCTCCAGCACCGAAGAGCAGCCCCCCAGCATCTCCACGATCGGCGTGGGGCCCTTCTGCTTTTTGCTGCTCACCGCGTTGTTTGGCTACTAGCCCGCTGGCTTGTGGCCTCCTTGACGACGCCCGACGACATCACTACTGCTGGTCTGGTTGCTCCAGACTGGCCCTTGCTTCCCTTCTTCAGTGAAGCACCCCGGACCCTCCTGGTCCACTCCAGACGCCATTTTGAGTCCACCGCGTGGGCTTGAATTAGCCAAGGCTTTGTTGCCCAATCCTGGGTTCTTCGACGCCGACAGCTTCATCCTTCGTGGGACAGCTCGCCCCTCCATCCTGGTCGCCGACAACGCCTCCTGGTCCGTGAGATCCGCAGAGCACAGCGTCGCCCACTCACCTAGTCGAGGTGACTACCATCCGGTGCCCTCCTGGTGCCCCCTGACTACTGGCTAGTAGTCACGAACTTGGTCCCCTCTGCTTTCAGGTATCCTCCATCTTCAAGATCCAGGCTTGGATCACCTCGAACTCTCTTCACTGGTCGCCTGCCAGCATCTTCCTTCCAGGCTCCTGGTTCGTCAGCGAGGATTCCCGACGTCTTTTGAGACATATGCAGCTGCAGCCCCTGGGCTAGGTAACTTCGGCATTTCGGTGCCCCAGCATAGCCTCACTATCCAAGGGTCAGGATCCACTTTCGTTTTCTCCCTACCAGGTCGGGTTCGCCCGTGAACACTAACTTTACCTTTACTAGCTATCATAGACTTTGTCCCGCATCCCGCGTGAGAGTGCACACTCTGCACCCGAGTCCCCTGGGCCTCCTAGAAGTTATGTTATGTTATGTTAAAACTATATTTCTTGAGCGCACGGCTACCCAGAACGGGTGTCCCGGCGCTTTGTAACGATTCTATAGTCAAGTCCTAGCGATTCCAAAGCCTATTAGTATTGTACTTACCTGCTAGTAATTTCGCATTCCACTTTTCGAGTATATGGTTTTTCGTGCCCCTCGGGCATTTGTGTAAATTGTGCAACTTAAAGTATTTTCATAAGAGTTTTGTTGTGTGCTTAGCTCCCTGTCTCATAAAGAGCCAGGGTAGTCTTGTTATAAATAAATACACTGTTTATTTTCATAACAACTTGTGTGGTGTCCTTTCACTGGGTGTTCAAGGGGTAATGTGATGGTAAAACAGCTGGCTTAACACGCCCTCTAGAGTCTTAGCCTTAGACAGCTCGTATCCATGCTACTAGGATAGCTGGTCTATAAGGTTGACTTACAACCAATCATCAATAAGGGTTGTTTGGACTGATATATAGTGATCACTAGAATAGTGAACACTGCACATCAGGCCAACTTCTCACAATGTCCCTTTGGGCCAGACACCATCCCTACCACGTTGTCTAGCGCCCGCTTACTTAGTCCATCATCTTTATGGTTGTAAATATTTGTAATCCGAGTGGGCGACAATCTAAGAGGTATACTCTGTGGGGGATGCGACAAGGAGTTAGTACAGAGAGCTACTAGACCTTCTCGGTAATTGTCAGGTGACAGCCTAAGGCAATTCGCCTCTTCCCTCAGAGGGCTACGGTTCAAGAGAAAATCTCTGGAATAGCATATCCTCCCTGGAGCAAGAGAGCCAGGGGGACTGGCCCTGAGCCCGGTCTGAGCGCGGACGGGCACAGACGGGCTTGCCTTTGGCGCGACGCTGCGCGCAACCGCTGCGCGGCCGGCAACCTATCTACCTTTAATCTCAGTGCCCCCGGAAGTGATGCAGTCAATGGGAGGAGCTATGTCTCTCCACTCAATCGGTCCGCGAAGACCGTGGTGGACCGGGGACCAAACTAAGCCCTGAGGTGCGAGTGCAGGTAAAAACAATGTTTAAAAAGTCCTCAATTAGCAGCAATTTTTTAAAAGACAAGCAAGTCTGCCCTTCCGGTGCGCGTTTGCTGACTCAGCGTGACCGGCAACCCATCAACCTTTAATCCCAGTACCCCCGGAAGTGACGCAGTCAATGGGAGGAGCTATGTCCCTCCACTCAATCGGTCTGCGAAGACCGTGGTGGACCGGGGACCAAACTAAGCCCTGAGGTGCGAGTGCAGGTAAAAACAATGTTTAAAAAGTCCTCAATTAGCTGCAATTTTTAAAAGACAAGCAGGTTTGCCCTTCCGGCGCGCGTTTGCTGTCTCTCTGACAGGTGCATTAGGGCAGTTGGCCCATTAGGGAAGAGCTTTATCCTGACAGCTCTGGTGGCGCTTTGACACTGCTTGAACCGCCAGCACCACTATCCCAGTTTGCAGAATCGAGGGTCGACTGACAAGCTTCCCTTGTGAATCTAAACCCACCCGTCCTCACCCCCTGTCTTGATAAAGACCCGCCGCGACCACCAATTGGGGCGCCATAGGGTCGAAACGTCGACGCTCTTATTTGGCCAAGATACCACCAGGAACTTGGACAATAACCATCTGTTTCCTTGGAATTCTAACTCTTGAATACTGGCCCCCCAACAAAAGACATTACCCCCTTCCCCGCTTCCCCTCAGTATATATTTGTATATAAGTGTCACTATATGCTTTGCACTAGTCACTATGTTCACAACAGTCACAAATAATATGTTTTAAATGCTGAACCGAAAACGGAATGAAGTAATTGCCGTGCTTTGTGTTCCCTGCTTTTACCATATAAAATACATTTTTTCTCAGAGAGAGGTTTTTGTTTGTTATGTTTTGAGCTTTTCAGCCTTCATTTAAAGCAATGTTAGCGCTCACCCGACAGAACCACTTTTGTTTTCAATCATTAGGGAAGTTGGCCCTCCTCCTTTGAGAGGTGCCCAAGCTGAGGTGGCCCTGCTCATTTGAGAAGTTCCCTAAGTTACGTATTTCTTTCTTCAGAGAGAGACACCAGGATGGACCACAGCGTTTATGAAGGGAGATTTGCTTGGGTAGTTCCCTTTGTGAGATGGCCCCACTCGTGTGAGAGATCTCTTGGTGGCCCTGCTCCTTTCAGAGATGTAAATGTAAATTGATACTTGTATAGCGCACTACTCACCCGCAAGGGTCTCAAGGCGCTTGTACGAATACCGCTGAGGAACCCATCCTGGCTTTCCCTGTGAGGTGTCCATTCCTGGGCTCCCCCAAGGTGGAGGCCAGGCATCCTTAGCGTTGTGGGGGCCGTTGTGGAGATTAAGCAAGCTATTGCCCAGAGTTGCAGAGTGGGACTCCATGATTGGAATAAGCACCGAGGCGAGAATTATCAGGTCCGTGGAATTTTGAGCCCAAGACCCGCTGAGGCGGGGAATTGAACCCTGGGCTAGACCTCTGCATCAGGGTCTGCCGCTCTAACCATTGAGCCACACTTCTCCACTGCCCCTGGTGAGGTGGTCCAGCTCCTTTGAAAGGTACCATGGGTCACATTGGCTCGTACTTTGACGATTGACCTGGGTAAGGTGGTCCTGTACCTTTAGGGGATACCCTTGGTGAGCTACAATTTCGCTTCAGAGAGGGTCTCTTTGTGAGGCGATTCTCTTCCTTCAGAAAGTTACCCAGGTTGGGCTCATGTGATTGTGAAGTGAGATGTACTTGACAGTCCTCCCAAGTTTTCCAGGTCCATGCGTGATGCGCTGCTTTAGTCCAGGTTTTTTTGTTTTTTATTCTGAGATGGGTAGTGTTGTTTATTCCATTATAAAATAGGACCCCAAGTCTCAGAATTCAAAGAAAAGAAAACATGAATGAAGTCGGCTATCACGAATGGGCATGGTAGACTTGCCTGCTATGACTTGGGTAAGGCTTCCTGTTTTAGGGGTCAGCCTTGGCGTGGTGTCACGGTGATGGTGGAGCATTGCTTTTTTCCTGGAGGGAGACGCCCCTGGACTCATAGTTAATTGTCCATGAGGCAGTTTACACTGCTCAAAAAGTAAGAACAGTCAAACACTGGGTGCTAAATAAGTTATTAGTTATTATTATCCACGTTCTGGCAGTGCCACCTAAGATGTAGGCTATTTTTTACTTTTACGTTGTCAGACCTCATTCTGAGTACACATGGCAAAAGAGCTACTGAGTCCCAGCCTTATCGGTTGAGGTCATTTGCTACAGGTGTCTTTGGGTCCATTTTCCTTTAGCTCTGTAAACTGGGCCAAGTACAATCCTTTCCACACTTGACTCCCAAGGTATCAAAGCCGAGCAACCCCTTCTTCTAACGAAGCTAACAGCCAACCAACAGACACAATAACATAACGTCCTGCACGGTGCTTATCTTATGTGAAAAAGGAAAGTACTTTAACCACACAGCAAAACGAAATACTACACAACACTCTTCGACCTGACATCTTTGGAGTGTTTTTCCCGTCTTTTTGCTTCTGGACGCCTGTTTTTTGACTGTGTGCTGCATTTCGTTTTTGATGGTTTTAGAACTCTGGGCACTTTACCAATGCTGATCAGTGCTAAATTGCAAGCGCTCCTTGGGTAAATTGCGATTATGATTGGTTTTCCATGATTGGCATATTTGGTTTACTGGCAAGCCCCTAGTAAAGTACACTATATGTGCCCAGGGCCTGTAAATCAAATGCTACGAGGGGGCCTGCAGTACTGGTTGTGACACCCACATGAGTAGCCCTGCAAACCTGTCTCAGGCCTGCCATTGCAGTGTCTGTGAGTGCAGTTTTAAACTGCCATGTCGATCTGGCAAGTGCACCCACTTGCCAGGCCCAAACCTTTCCTTTTATTATATGTAAGGCGCCCCCCAGGGTAGGCCCAAGGTAGCCACCTGGGCAGGGTGCAGCGTAAGTGGAAGGTAGGACATGTGCTGGTGTTTTTTACATGTCCTGACATTTAAATACTGCCTGTTTAGTTTTTCACAATTGCAAGGACTAGCCTTTGCATAGGTTATCAATGGAGCTGCCTTGCAGCATCTTACAAGTGTAACTTTCAATTGTGAAGAGCTAGAAATTTGAAGTTTGGGCTACCTGAGCTCAGGATTTAAATATACACCTTTTAGTAAAGATGGCTTTTAAATTGTGTGTTTTTGAAAATGCCACTTTTAGTAAGTGTGCATTTCTTTTCTAACCATCCTGTGCCTCTGCCTGCCTGTGGAATCAACGCATGGTTTAGACTGACAAGGGCCTGTTAATGCATTCACTCTAGACAGTCACACAAAGGGAGTTGTGGTATGCCCTGCATATCCTTATGTCCCATCACAGGCTGACGGGCCTTAATGAGCTAGAGTGGTGGGAGGAGTTGTCATCTACAACTGAATAGCGCTGTGCCTGGACTCCCACAATGCTGTTTCCACCCCCCTGGAATGTGCCTGGAGCTAAGACCAGGCAGGACAAGAACTTGTGCACTACAGAGACACTCCTTTGAAGAATGCCTACTTCAAAGGCCAAAAGTGGTAAAAGTATTGGACCTAAAACCCCAGACTTGTAGAACAATTCTGTATCAAGAGGAGACTCTGCCAAGAGGAAAAGCTGGAGTGCTGTCAGGAGGAGTAATGCCCCTTTGCTGTGTTGCTTTGCTGGGTTAGTCTGCAGTGGCTACTTCTGTCTTGGAGAGGGCAAAGACTGGACTTTTCTTTGGTATCCTGCTTATGAAGATTCTCCAAAGACTTGTGGGTTCCTGTGTCCTGTTAAAAAGTCTCAGGGACATTAAAGACTTAATCTGCAGCATCAATGAACTCCACTTCTGGGAGTTCTGACTTGCCAAGTGGTGCTATTCCAGTTCGGGTCTTGGAGGTAGGTCTTCTGCTTCTGGACTTGAAAATCCAAGCTTCGCCCTTCCAGCGCCTTTTTCTCCTATGCAGCACTGCAGTGCGGTCGAAATTTCTACACACCTCCTCCATGCGGACAAAGAAATCGAAGCAGCGCCTGTCCGCGGCTGAAGAAACCGCCACAGCCTGAGTTCAGCGCATTGTCTTTCTGAAATCCAAGACCATTGCACTGACTCTGAAGCAGGCCCTGCTGTGCGCCTAAGAAGATCGACGCATCATGGCCACAGCTGAAGAAATCAATGGAGTGTCTATTTGCTATTGCCGCATCGATCTCCAGTGTGTTTGGATTTCCACGCATTGCACCTGTGCTCCAAGTCTTCATCAACGCTGGGCTTCAGTAAGGAACCGAGGTCGCGTGCCTGAAGAATCACAAGCATCACCTCCCCATACAGTAAGAAACCAACGCATCACTTCCTCTCACAGTAAGGAACCAACGCATCACCTCCCCACTTGTCTAACAAACACAATACAAGTATAATACATTGTTGTGATCAATTGCATCTAACAGTGAAGCACTACACCTTCCTTCACCCTTGCACCCCTCTCCTCCCACTAAAGTAGAGTTTCTGTCACTACAGTGTCCAACCCTGTACAGAGTAGGCAAGGATTAGGCACAAGTAAAGATAATCCAAAGCAGTTCCACCTCGTTAGCAGAGCAACTTGGTTCAATGTCTTTTTCAACCCTTGGTTACTTTAAAGTTTGTCCTGTACAGTGGAGGTAGGGCACACTTCTACACTTATGCCACTGGTCCTCTCTTCAAGCTGGATGCAGCGACAACCTTGATCTGGACTGGGTTCATGAAGCGTATTCACTGGACTGGTCTGTGCAGTCACACCAACCTTCGACAGCGGTGGCCCTCCTGGCTGGCTGCAGAATGGTGAGAAGCCTCCCAGCTATGTTTCTTTGCAATATGTCTGTCACAGTTGAGGCCTCTAAGCTGATATTGGCTTCCATTTATGATGGCGTTGCGACTTTTGTATTTTCCAATGGCAGTGTTAATATAAATATCTGAAGGCCGGGGTGGACTGCCGGATGAGACACAGATCTTCGCTCTGCCGCATTCATAATACAGGTCCGTCAGGAAATGTGCAGAGAGACCCGGGGTACCCGTTTGCAACACTGGTCCCCCTTGACAGTAGGAACATGCTGGGACTCTCCTCCTGGGTATTCTCTCCTTCAGCAGGGCCAGGGACACTCCTTCCCTCTGTCAGCACTCAGGCTTGTAGGATCATCGGGCACAGCATCATATCTTCCAGCAGAAAGAGCAGGCGTCAAGTAATGTAACTTCTGGGAGACTGACTGGCAGACAATAGCCATGGTTACATAGCAGCTCTTCAGATAGCCACTCTGTAAGAATAAGATCCAAAGAGTTTTCCAAAGATTTATTGAAGAACAGCACAGCAAAGATCCTGTCAGGAAAGCAGCAGGATACAACTGCCTTCCAAGTACAGAATGCTACATTAGCACAGTTCTGTTTAGAAAAAAGAACCAATATAGAAATACAACAAGTCTCATGCCTTAAAGGAATACAACAATATATATACAAATAATGTATTTACATGAAATACAGAATGTAACACACTCCCTTCCTTGGTCAAGAAGAACCAGGGATTTGATAATTGTGTGGTGGTTTGTATGCCACTTTTATACACATTTTTCAGACATGGGATATGGATCTACTATCCAAAGTTTCCAAACATGTTTGTGTTGGTTGTCTCTCAATGTCATTTCACGGCAAAGTGATGTTTCTGACAGCCTAGAGCAAAGGGGCTGGCTCCAGGTAGGACTATCCAAACAATGGGCAAAATGAAGTGAGAGTTCTCTGCACATGGCTGTCCTTAGCCTTCCAGAAGCAGTATTCAGAGACAGACAAAAGGGCAGGACCTGCTTGGCAACTTTCTCGCTTTGAACAACAGAATTTTTAGTCCCACCCCTCATCCCTACCATCTACCAAGTGGTAGTTCTCAGGAAGAACTAATTAGTGGTCATTTGCTAAGAAGGATGTTGTGGTACTTCTAAAATTAGCTTTGTCTCTGTCCTCCTCACTTCTGGGTCTCGACCAAGGAATGAAGACACCACACGTCCACTGTCTGGGGAAGCTGTCCTGTTCCTCCATCTTGTTCCATGCTAAACCGGGGGCATCAAATGAATCCCATTGGCCTCAGTGTTCAGACATACAGAACATCAAGTTCCACAACCGCACAGGTGCTACACATGCACTGCACACACATGTGCATGTGACATGCATACACACGTCAGCGCAAGGTTCTGCATTTCACAGAACAGCAGGACTTTACATGACAGGGGTCATTAAACAGCACTGTCACTGAAACTGAAAAGGTCGGCCACACTACAACTTCACAAAACAAGGTGCGCCAAGACCACTGCTGTACATCAATTACCTTGGGCAGGATAGTAGTCCAGTGCCTAGTATGAGGGCATGGTTGGTGCATCCCTCATGGTCACAGGACAGATTCTGGACTGTGCATTGCCAGGGACAGGCCTAGGCCTTTGTACACACACTAGATTAGCACGAATGAAAATAAAAGTCAGGCACTCATGGCAGTGGAACATGTCTGGTTACCATGCAGGAGACAGTCCCCTTCCTACAGATGCCCAGCTAACAAAGCCTGCAGGGAAACCAATGATAAGTGCCCTAAAGTTAGCTAGTATTCGGGACACTGGAATGCAATATTATATTTTCTGACCCACTTGTCATAAAGCAAACAGACCAGTTTCACAGAGAAACATGGACAAGGAGGAGGATGTTGGTGGACTTTCCAAAACAAATCTAGCTATCCTGAGATGGAGTAGAACATTTTAGACAGAAAAGATGACTGCTGCCTAGAAATCAAATTGAGTCAGTGGATCTTTTCTCCTCTTCATTTCCTGTATCGAAGTCTGCACTTTAATGTATTCATGCATTTTGCATTTCTTAGCTCCTTGAAAGCTCTTTTAACTTTTTAAATTGTATTCTCTGTATGTTATAGAGATGCCTATTTTAACATTTTTTTTAAAAATTCCTTTTATTGTAGTGTGCTCAGAAAACAATCAAGGACACAATTTACTGTGGATCTTAATCTATACAGCAAAGATACAGCAATCATTTCGACAATCATTGATCGAGTCATCCACACAGTGTGGTAACAGAGTCTACTTATTCCTCCCTACAATCCTCAATAAACCTGCCAGCTCCCCAGCTCTTTGCGATGTTACGTTTTGCTACCACCGTGGCCAGTGTCAGCCAGAGTCTTGTATATTTGGGCCAGGGCCTATTTTAACTTCTATATTGTATCCTTTATATAGCAGAGGTTTTATTCATTGCAGGTTCTGTTTTAAAATAAAGTGTCAATACATTTAAAAAAGTCAAATTTCTTACATCTTCCTGTGAAGTTGCCACTAGTTTAGAAGCCCCAGTTCTCATACTTAATTGCCTGCGCCCTGTTGGTAAAGTGGAATTCTCTTATAGGATATCTCTACAGGCGCTTAGTAAGGTGGACCTTTTCCTGGACAGCGATGCTCCTGGACCAGTTTGCTCTGTTCCTGTGGTTAGTTATCCAGGGTGATGTTGTTTGCTCCTGTAGGTGGCTCCTGAGGTTAGTTTTCCTTCTTTCTGTATACAATTAAAGTTAGCACATATTTTGGGGTTCAGGAAATGAGATGCATTTTGTGGCTTTGCTTTATGCCTGTGCCCCAATGCCCTTGAAGAATGCCACCACGTTTTTGCAGCCTGATCCTTGTATGGTAAGTGGTCTAATACTCCATAACGTCCTGTTCAAAGTTAACCACAGCCAAGGTGGCCCAATTACTGCATTGTGGAGTCCTTCCTTGAAGCATCCTTTAGTAAGCGCCTTTCAGCCGACGCCACCTAGTTCCCAATGTAGTGTAGTGGCCCTGTACATGTTCTGTATTACCTTTTACTGAGGCCTTTAGTTCCTGTAGACAGCTGAGCATAAATCTTTTTATAAACAGAGATTCTGTTGCATGAGACTGTCTTGCCACTGCAGTCGGTCTCCACTGTGGGCTGCTCAGTGTATACTCAGATATGTTATTAGGGACTTGTAACCTGCACTGTCTCAGGAGTATCTTGGCACTGAGAGACGTCCAAGGCTATCTTTACATCATTCTTGGAATCCCTGGCCAGGACGGCATGTGACGTAGGTTTGTCTTCACATCAGTTTTCCTAATGTCAGCGGCTCTGCTACTTATTTACAGACGTGTGTTCCTGTACAACATTCTGACCTAGCACCGATGGTAAGTGCTTTGTCTTAGGACCTACCCAGTTAGTATCAACACGTAAGACTGTTTTTAGTACATTATGTTACAGTAAAATGCAGGAATGTAAAAAAGTGCCATATTTTGTATCCTGTGATTACACAGCTGAAGTTAAATAGTTTATCTGAGTGATGTGCTCATTATGATGCAATATGACTTTATGTATCTATATGACTGCATACAAAATTAAGGCAAAACAGATAAAAGAGAATATTGAGGTCATCGCAAAGAAAGGATTAATTTTCCAATGATAAGTGAGTGTATGATTAGAAGTTACCTGACTCTTGGAAAGGAGCAGTGATTTTACCCATTTTTAAAAAAGGGGATAGATCTGACCCAGGAAATTACAGGCCTATCAGCCTGATCGAATGTTTGCAAAAGGTAATTGCCAGGCTGGTCCTGAGTCGTATACAAGTCTGGATTAACGAATGTAGTATTTTATCCCCTTTACAGGCAGGGTTTCGCGCTCATCAGAGTACCATTGACCAGGTTTTTAGATTTGTTTTAATTTATTGGCACGTAGTCCTCCTTAATGGCGGGAGAATTTATGCCGCTTTTGTAGACCTCAAGACGGCATTTGACCTGGTGCCTAGAGCTAGGTTGTGGGATGTTCTAGCCGATCAGGGGTTGCCAAGGGACTTGTTGGCATTTTTGATCAAGTTACATGAAGGAAACTTTGCACAAGTCCGTTGGGGTCAGTACGGCCAAGTAACAGACAGATTCAAAATAGAAAGAGGGGTCAGGCAGGGGTGCATATTGGCACCGACCTTATTTTCATTATACATTAACAGGGTTATAAACTACTATTAGAATTATCCCACCGACGCCCCAATTCTAAATGGTAGCAAAATACCCCTGTTAATGTTTGCCGATGACACCCTGCTGTTGTCAAAAACCCAAATGTGCCTTCAGACGGCTATAACCAGGTTCGAGACATTCTGCAAGGACTATGGTCTTATAATAAATGTGGATAAGACCAAGTTTATGGTTCTCCATAACCAGAAAACAGTAAATGGGGAAAGCCAGTATGAATGACGTTCCACTTAAGCAGGCAAATGTATTTAGATATCTGGGTATCACACTAAGTTCCAAACTAAAGTGGACTCCGCACTTGGACATGTTGCTACTCAGACATGCCCAATTGTCTGGGGCACTGCTTAAAGAATACCGACAATCTTACTCTAATCCGATAGCCCCCATATTGAAAATATATAATGCCAAAATTTCAGCATCGGTTTTATACGGAGCGGAATTATGGGGCTTTAGCAATCTATCTGCACTCTCGACCTCGCAGAATAAATCTTTGCGGTCCATAACGGGTTTATCTCAATCTACCCCACTTTTACCACTCTATTACGATCTGGGCTGTCAATTTTTGGAGGATGTGGTCCGTTTTAGACCAGTGGCATACTGGAGGAGTCTATGGGTTACTGAGGAGCTCTCCGAGTATGCCCACGCTCTTCTGGAGGTCAGGGATGCATATGGTGCGGGAACATTTTTGTGGTTGAAGCAGGTCAGGTCAGTCCTGGGTGATCTGGGGTTAAACCAGCTGTGGCTCAAACCAACCAGTGCCCCATTTCCGTCCCGTAAAGAACTAAAGGGGGTATATTGGAACATGGTGATGATTAAAAGATTCTCGTCCTTGATGAGTAACTCGTTGTCCAAGGCCTTTTTAGAGATTATACATGTACCCGTTTAAGAAAAGTACTGGAATCTTATAACAGTTCCCTGTGATAGGAAATGGTATCACCAATTTAGGATAGGTACCCTTCCTATCAATTCGTTCACAAGTAAATGGGGTACGGAGACAAGCATGGAATGCCCCTTTTGTCCTACACAAGTGGAATCTATTGGCCATGTTCTTTTTATTTGCCCAGCTTACAGGAACCTGAGGCATAAATGGTTAAAGCCGACATGCCAACTGTTGGGAATTACTTCTGGTACAGAGCATTAAGGATTTTAAGATCTGACGGGAAGGATTTTTGTATAATCGCTATCTCAAAATTTCTACATGGAATGTGGTTCCTCCGTCCCCTTGGTTTGGCTATATGATGAATTTTTGAGATGGGATCTTTTTATCTGTTCTAATGGACCTGGTATTTGTACGAGGCTGTATGGACACCATTGTTTTAACTTGGATTTTATAATAATTTATTTATAGAAATTATGTACTCAGGCAACATTGGAATTTTCAAGGGATTCTCGAATTTTGTAACTCTTTGGATGTATTTTAGGTGTATGGATTATTGTTTTAAATGAATATATGTATTTCATGATTTTGAAACCGAATAAAGACTAATATGATGATGATGATGATGAGTGTATGATTATATGATCAAGAGGATATTATCATGGGTATGTCCAGTCTCTAATAATTGTAAAAGTAGCTCAAATGAGAGAAATGTCCCAGTATGGACCCAGAAAAGAACCTTTTTGAAAACAAATACCAAATACAATATTTGCATCTAAATCTCTTCTAAACTTCTATTTTTGACAGCTGGATTATCTAATCATGTAATTGTTTTCTCAACAGGAAAATAATGGCTCAAAACTCCACCCAATAGTTTTGTCTTCAGACAACTGTCATTATTTCAAATGAATTATGTGATATTTAGAAGGATTTGTGTTCAGTGTAAGAGGTTGTGGGAATGTGAGGACACTGTCTGAAGGAGTCAGCTGCTTGGAAGAGATTATCATTGATCATATTAATTGATTAAATGGGTGACCTGTTCAATGCCTATTTTTTTTTTTAGCAGTTTAATATAGTGGGTGGCAGAGCACTTTAGATATGGTCACGTTCCCAGTTACTTGTTAAAAGAGACCAAGAATATAGACAATGGGTGAAAATAAAAATATAGTGAGTTTAAAATCTTATGCCACGCAAGAGTGTGTACTTTGCATAATGAATGTAAAGAAGAAGGAAGGAACCCCGAGCAGTTCCCAAGTTTTAGGTGGAGAGCAGCTCCTTTGCATGGAGCACCCTACGCCACCAGTGACATGCTAAATATGCTCACTCCAAATGCCTGCTTTTCTAGTAGAGTGCTTAGGCATAGGATTAGTGCTGTGCGATCTACGCCGCGCTAGAAAGTGACAACGCCTTTTGCCATCTTTGCAGAAGCGTCTTTATGCACAAGGATAAGCACAGTGCCCTCCACACCAAGCTGAAAACTGACAAATGCCTCCCAGAATAAGTCTAATCGAAGCCCTATGAGGCTCAGAGTGCCACATAATTTAGGCACAGAAATAAAAGGAACCTTAGGTAGGTCCCACATTTTTAGGTGGAGGGCAGTTACTTTATATGTGGATGGCATTCCAGATCTGGGGGGCACTTTCTGAGAAGGGTACTGGTGGGAAAACCCATGGAATATGGCGTCCATAAACCCGAACAGTCTTACCTCAGCCCTCATACAACAGCGAGGTCTATTCAAGTTCAGATGGAAACTGAAGACTTTTCTGTTTGACCAGTGTGGTACTATCTGTCTTTCATTTCTTTTGTAGTTCTTTAGTTGGTAGGCTTGTGTGTTCATTGTAGAACCCTGTTACATCATTTAGAGTCTTAAGCATGTAATGTGGAATGTATTTATGTTGTGCTGAGGCTCGCCTGCCAGAGAAGCGGTTGGAGCTGATCTGGCAGGACACCTTAGCTTGTATACCAGTGGGTCTTTTGTAATACTTAAATAAATAACAATTTAACTTTATCATTGCCTCCTCCGCTCTTTACAACCAGGCCTTCCCCGAGTCTGCTTCCTGATTGACTGGATATTTATAACGACTGTGAATCAATAAATCTGTGGGCAACATATCACACTAATATAAGCCTAATGAAACGATCCGCTGGTTATTGCATGGAACAATTAATTTGTCTTGCTGTGGACTGTTCAGAGGAAGACCCGCAGACGTCTGCTGGGTAACAGGAACTACGGAACCATATTAAGGGCCCTTCTCAATCTCCTCTTGGCCACTTTCTTTATCTAAAGACATGCCGGAAAGACAATCAGCTGCCATGTTTCTCCTCAAGTCCAAGCAGCCACCTGGCTACTCATGTAGTAGAGTTCTCTAAACCTTTAGGCCTAAAGGCAAAGAGCCAGTGCCTCTTGTAGTTATTCTTCAAGACATTCAAATCTCTTTAAACAACTGCTACAATTTCCGCTTTTCTTCCCACCACCTGGGTCAACGTCGTGCATTACCACTTGCTGTTATAGTTAGGAAACCTTCAAAACAGTCTAAGTTCATCTGTTTCGTTTTGTGCCAGGGCCTTCCCAACTGCTTCCACTGAGTCATTTTTTGGTTTTACATACTATTTTGCTATTGCATTTCTAACAAACTTTTGTGTAATGCCTTCTCCTTTCAAATTTTTTGCATAATGAATTCTTGGCAAAGCAAGTAATGCTATTGGCCAGGCGCCCTGTGATGCAACAATGATAGCCCTTCGATTCAGCTTTATCATTCACACTCATGTTCCCACTCAATACTTTGTTCTCACGCTTTCATTGAGTTTGTGACTTTCTTTCACTTCACACGCTTGTTGTTCCGGGGATCACATTTCCTACACACAATCTGATGTGTGTTTAAATGCCTCAGAAATGGCATCTGCCTCTTTTAGACCAGGAGTAAGTTCAGGAAGTTTTTCTTGAATTGTATTTGAATCTCAGTTAATGCCTTGTTGAGTTACACAGTTCCCCAAACCCTCTTAAAAAGCAACACGTAACTTAACTTTTCCACAAAACGTTTGTCTTTTGCCTGTATTCATTCCCCGAAGTCTTCTTAAAGTTTTTGAAGGTGACATTAAAACATCTCTTGGTTCTTCTGCTCCCTACTCCCTCAAGGCTTTCAGAAAAATCTCTTTTAACTTTCCTACTCTCTACACCCAAAACGTGCACTAAAGCATGATGTTTCTGTAAAGGTGTGGTTGTTCTCCCTCAATAGCTATTAAGTATGGCTGTGATAGTTTCACCCAATGTTTGTAAGGTAGAATTGATTCACACACCAAATTATGAAATGGAGATGGTTGGGACATGATTTCCACAGCCGATATGCTTAACAAATTTAACAACAATAATAAAAACAATAAATTAAAATAATACTTCGAAAGAAATATTCAAATGAATAGTTGAATATAACATTTTGAACTGTAGATACAGTTTGAAATACCTGCAATGTTCTTTAAGTGCTCAGGTACAGGAGACCTAGGATAAAGGGTTCCTGATTGTAGATGTAGACCCCAGGGCTATTCCTTTGAGATTGGTTGCACAACTGAACTGATACCCCTACTTCACTCTCTACTACAGTTACAATCCCATAGTCCTCAGACACATTGCAGGAGAATCAGAGAGGCGGAGACCTCAGCGTGCCATCAGGAGGAGGCAACAAAGCATCTTCATTCCTGTTGTCACAGAGGGATTTGTTAGTTGTTGCCTTGGTGTGCTGCCGATGTTATTTATAGGTTTTATATAGCGCTACCTAGACCCGAGGGTATCAGAGCGCTTTAAGAGCACAGTATAATCAGGTTGCTTACCATAAGATGCGAGGCATATTAGATTTTTAGAAACACACACAAAAATAAACAAAGACAATCGTTATGCAATGAGCATGGATTAACAGTATGAGGCAATAAGAACAGAGTAAGTTTAAGGGAGAAAAACACCTAATAAACAGCAGAAACAAACCAACAACTGACTATAACCAAGGGCCGAGACCTATAAAGAGAGATAATTAACAATGTTCAGTATGCTCAGGTATTAAAGTATTTGTTGAGGAGGAGTAGATTCAGGTCACTTTTGAAGCAAGAGAAGGAGGGGTTGCATTGTAGTTCTCTAGGTAAAGAGTTCCGTATGCTGGGTGCATTTCCAGAGAAAGAGCGAGTCTGGGTTGATTTCCTATTTAATTTGGAAGGTACGAGGAGAAGTGCGTTGGAAATTCTCAAGTTCTGGTTTTTCCAGCTTTCGTGAGCTTGTTGTCTAAGTAGTAGGGGGTATGTGTGACCCTCGACCTTGTTAGGTAGGTCGCTCCCCCTCCGCACAGCACCGCCTGTGCGTCCTGACCCTGCCCCAGCTGCCGCTGCTGAGGAAAGTTGAGGCCCTCCTCCATCCGCAGGCTACCACCTGCGCCTCATGCCTGGTGGCCAGTGGTAGGCCTTAGGTTTGTTCTATTGTCGGTGTCATTCATTGTACTGCCCTTATTGTTTTTATTGTTTTTTGGTGTCTGTGACTGCTATTGTCTGTCTTCTCCCTGTGCCTGTATTTTCTCCTGTACCCTTTTTTCCTTCTGTTCCCATCGTTGCCCCCGTGATTCTGTGCCCTTTTTCCTTCTGTTCCCATCGTTGCTCCCGTGATTCTGTGCCCTTGCTTTCCGTTCCCTTCGCCGTTCCCACCTCTGCGGCCCCGCCCCCCTGACTGCCCATTCGCTGCCGCTGCCTCCCGCCTCCCAGCTGCTCCCGCCTCCCAGCTGCTCCTCCCTCCCACCTCCCCATATATGGCGGCAGCTGCGTGGCCGCGCCTAAGGCAAGCTCGCCTGCACCTGGACCGTGCCCAGCGCCAGAACCCCTGGACCCCGCGTCCACCACGACGACCGCCGCCGCTACGATGCCAGCACACTGCACGCTCTCAACTCCGGACACGCCTCTACGACTCAGGGATCCGAGACAAGGCCCTGGAATGGACCACCTCCTTCCTCTCCGGCAGAACCCAGAGCGTCCGCCTTCCCCCATTCCGATCCGAAGCCCCCAGGGATCATCCCTCAGCCCGACACTGTTCAACATCTACATGGCCCTGCTCGTACAAGTCGTCTGACAGCATGACCTCAACATAATCTCCTACGCCGACTACGCTCAACGGATCCTCTCCCTCACCAAGGATCCCCTCACCGCCAAATCCAACCTCCACGAAGGAATGAAGGCCTTCGCCGACTGGATGAAGATCAGCCGACTGAAGCTGAACACAGACAACACGGAGGGCCTCATCCTCGGCTCCAACCCTTCAGCCTGGGATGACACCTGATGGCCCACTGCACTGGGGGCAGCCTCGACACCCACCGACCACGCACGCAACCTGGGGGTCATCCTCGACTCAATACTCTCAATGACCAAGCAAGTCAACGCAGTCTCCTCCTCCTGCTTCAACACCCTCCGCATGCTCCGCTAGATCTACAGGTGGATCCCAACAGATACAACAAGAACAGTCGCGCAGGCCCTCGTCAGTAGCAGACTCGACTATGGAAATGACCTCTACGCGGGAGCCCCAGCCAAGCTCATCAAATGACTGCAATGCATTCAAAATGCCTCTGCACGCCTGATCCTCGACGTACCATGCCACAGCCACATCACCCCCCACCTGAGAGACCTGCACTGGCTCCCCGTCAACAAGAGGATTTCCTTCTAGCTCCTCATCCACGCACACAAGGCACTCCACAAGACCGGCCCAGCCTACCTCAACAGACGACTTTTCTTCTACATCCCCAACTGCCAGCTCCACTCCACCGACCTCACCCTCGCCACCGTCCCTCGCATCCGAAGAACAACCACCGGTTGCAGATTCTTCTCCCACCTCGCCGCCAAGACCTGGAACACCCTCCCACTGAGCCTACGACAGACCCAAGACCTGCTGACCTTCAGGAGGCTACTCAAGACCTGGCTGTTCGACCAGTGGCGCCCCCCCGTTTCCACCAGCGCCTTGAGACCCTTGCGGGTAAGTAGTGCGCTCTACA
Organism: Lissotriton helveticus; assembly: GCF_964261635.1. Lineage (NCBI taxonomy): Eukaryota > Metazoa > Chordata > Amphibia > Caudata > Salamandridae > Lissotriton > Lissotriton helveticus. Next base: position 1,084,484,305 of record NC_136072.1, on the reverse strand, counting down.
AGTTCTTGATGTGAGTGAAGGGCTTTGTGGGTGATGCAGGCATTCTTGAAAGTAGATCTTCCTTCTATGGGAAGCCAATTGAGAACCCTGAGGGCTGGTGTGATGTGTTCAAACTGTTTAACACCTGTTACGAGCCTGGCCGCCATGTTTAGAAGTGATCTAAGGGGGGCGAGGTGAGTTTTCGGCGTCCCTGTGAGGATGGCATTTCCATAGTCCAGTTTGGAGAGTACGAGAGACTGGACCACCATCTTGAAATCATCAAAGGGAATGAATGGTTCAATATTCTTGAGGTGTTGAAGTGTGTAGAGCGCTCCATTGGCTGAGTTTTTGATGTGATCCTTCACTGACATGTTCTTGTCCGGGATAAAGCCTAGGGACTTTGCTAAGGTGGACAGAGTGAGAGAACAATTTAATGCATTCAGGTCGCTGAGCTATTCGTGGTTATGTAGGTGGTTGCTTTAAGGGGCGAACAGAATGATTTCTGTTTTGTTGGGGTTTAGCTTCAAGTGTTTAGAGTTGAACCAAGATTGAATCTTGCTCAGAGTGGCTTTGAACTGTAGGATGTCACTAGGTGATTTGATTTTGTAATACAGCTGGGTGTCATCAGCATATAGGTGATTTGATCCTTGCTTGTTTCAGGATGATTGTAAGGGGTTCCAGGAAGAGGTTGAAAAGAGAAGGGGAGAGAATTGAGACCTGGGGCATACCATGTGTGGGATTCGATAGGCAGGAGTTGATTTTGATTTGTTGCGATCGATGTTGTAGGTATGATGTGAACCATTTTTAGACTGTGCCATTGATACCAAAGCAGATCTTCAGTGATTCAAGTAAGGCTGGGTGATTTACGGTATCAAAGGCTGCTGATAAGTTAAATATGATGAGTAGGCAAGCGTCCCCATTGTCTAAGGATCTGTGGATGTCATCTGAGATATTGAGCATGGCAGTTTCAGTGCTGCAGCATTTCCTGAACCCTGATTGGAAGATGTCATGGAGGTTGAATTCCCCTATATGGTGGTTAAGTTGTTGTAAGACACATTTTCCCATAGCTTTGGCTAGGAACTGGAGGTTGGAGATAGGTCTGAGGTTGTTTTGATCATTAGGGTCAGCCTTGGGGTTTTTGAGACTGGGTGTGATTTGACCAACTTTGGAGGGAGTCAGGGACTCAGCCCGAGGCGAGAGATGCATTGATGATTTTTGCCCAGTACGGGGCAATGATGTGGTTGAGATTTTGTACAATCTTGAATGGGAGGGGATCTTTCGTGTGTGAAGTGGCCTTTAATATTGCGATAATATTGAAGACTTCAATTTCAGTCGTGGGTTTGAAGCCAGACCAGTTGGCATTGTTTTTCAGTTGGGTGCGATAATGGTTGCTGTAAGTACCTTTTAGAGCTATTTGGCCATTGGTGAGTTCAGGGGGTGCAGCTGTCATGAAGGGAGGTGGGTTGGTGAGGATGGTTATGATGGAGGATTGATAAGTCACTTGTGAGAAAGGTTGCTCAATTTTCGTGACTTTGTCAGTGAAAAAGTTGGCAATTTCTTCAGTGTTCATTAGTGTTTTAGTATTTCATGTGGGGGTGAGAACGCGGTTTGATGTTTGACAATGTTGAAGAGCTCCCTGGGTCTATTCTTTGCATGTTCCAGTTGGTTGCGGAAGAAGGAGGCCTTCTAAAAATGTGCTTTTTATAAGACAGCCTTGTAGTTCTAAGTAGAGCTAGGTGGATTTTTTGAGGGGTTTTGTCTCCATTGCCTTTCAGCTTGTATGAGTTGTCTTCTCTTGTTGTTGAGATCGGGATTAAACCAAGATTTTGATTGGATTGGTCTAGGTTGTTTTAGTTTGGGTGGTGCCACTTGGTCAAGAACTTCCGACATTGCTGTGTTATTGTGTTTAGATGTTGTGTTTAGGAGTGTATAATGTGGAGTGCTTGATTACAAGAGACGTTCAGGCAATCGTGACTTCCAGCTGACCATAGCACCACAAACAAGTCCTGCGCTGCACTCCTCATGCAACCTCCACAGCAGGGTTCATGTTGAGGTCATGTGCATTCATAGGTGCACCAGTACTTGCTCAGTATAAATGTCCCAGCCACAGTGTCCCCACACAGGACACAACATTGTGCTTGCTGATAACAGTTTTGTTGTGCGCTATTGAATTGAATGACAGATAGCCTTAGGTCCACTAAGTTCTATAATTTGACATATATGCAGAAAAAAATAAGTACATGAATTGTTCCATAGCATAAGTCAATTCAATTTCAAAGTACAGTGTAGTAGCGACACTGTAGTACCTTAGAAATATGTTATAAGGTTTTGTAGAGTGTGCATATGCCCTAAAGGGGCGTTCAGCTTAGGGAAGTTGAAGCAGTGACAAAGGAAACATTCATAAGAACCATGTCTTAAGTTTCATGCAAAAAGTCAGATGGTCAGTTGTGAGCTTCAGGTCTAAAGGAAGGGAGTTCTACAGCTAAACTGAGTGATTCGAGAATGCTCCACCACCTGCGTCTGACTTATTGATGCACAGGATGACAAGGACCTTCAAAAAGCTAGAGCGTAAAGGTGAGTAAATCCTAGCCCAAATTTTCAATTAGGCAGGCTTGTGGATCACTTTATGAGTAAAGCACTATGCTTTGAATATATCTCATATACCTATCAGCAGCCTATGTCATTTTTCTCAGATACCTAGAAACAGAGGATCATGGTGGCAGATTTAATATAAGCCGGACTGCAGAGTCCTGTACAGTTAGAGGTCTGTGAATGGGGTAGTTGGGCACATCCGGGTAAAAAGAGATTCCATAATGCAGCTGAGATGTGATCAGTGAATGAACATTTTCTTGGCTGTAATTGGTAGGAGAGGGGTGATTTTTCTAGGCATACATAGCAGAGAAAAACAGAGGGCAGATAGAGGGTTACTGTTATTGGCAAAAGATCAATTGTTGTCTAACGAAATTCCATCGTTCTTTTCGAATTTGTGTACCTACAGGAAAAGGGCCAAACGCCACCAAACTGGAGACCATGGAAGTTGTTGAAGGCCAAAAATGAGAACGTTGGTTTTGTCTCCGTGTAACTGCATGCGGTTTTCCCACATCCGGGCACAACAACTGTCATTTGGTCACAGAAAATCTGTTCAACTACTGTTCTGTCCACTGGAGAGGGAAATTTTAATGTGGGTATCATCAGCGCGTAGGGGATAGTTTCGAGCCCAAATTCACAGTCTAGGGAAACCAAGGGACTGATATAAATGTTGAAGAGGGTGGGGCTGATGGAAGAGCCCTGGGGGACACATCAGTTTGACAGTAGAGCGTCCAATGAGAAAGGAGAGAGTGATACAGTCTAAAATCTAGAAGAAAGGAAGGAGGAAATCCATATTAGGGCTCGTGACCTATCTCAATGTTGAACAGACTCTGTAAAAGTGACGTATGAGAGACAGTATTTAATGCTGCTGAGAAGTCTAAAAGTATCAGTGCTCCCTTGATCTAAGTGTATTCTCGGGGTGTGGGAACTGCTAACCGTGCAGTTTCTGTTCTGTACTGTGAGCAGAATCCAAACTGGGATGCGTTTAAAAGTTCATTATGCTCAAGAAAATCTGGGAGTTCGGAGCTGATGACTTTTTTTCTACAATTTTGGATGGGAACGGCAGCAGTGAAATAGGTCTATAGTTGTTCAATGTATTGGGATCTACAGAGGGCTTTTCAAATGGGGAACTAAGACAGCATGCTTCCAGCAGTAAGGGACTGAAGCCGAAGAGATAGGAATGACCACAGTTCACTCAGAAGGTGGTGGAAAATAGAAGAGGTGAAATTGACAATATGAGGCAGGCAAGGATCATTAGTTAACCAGGTTGAACATTTAAAATATGTATATTCACATCTTTCACCATAAGGAGTTTGAAGTCGGTAAGGACCTGGGAGGGGTGGTGGTGGTGGAGGTTCAGAGGTTGGTGGGGTTTCAGAGAGTGTGGCTTCGGTAGTTTGGATATTTCTCTGAGAGTTTCTGCTGGTTTCAACTGTGGAGTGTTTTAGTGGGCAGTGGTATTTCTCAGATTGCTTCTGGTGACCGGTAGATTTAGGGGCATATTTACAAGCCCCTATCGCCACTGGAACGTCACTTTTTACAACGTTCCTGTGCCGATAGGGGCTTTGCCTTATTTACAAGGCAGCGTTAAGCCACTTAATGTGTCTTAACGCTACCTTGTAAATAAGGCCCCCTATGCTTAGCGTGAAAGGGAAGGGCAATGGAGTTGCTGTGGGTGTTCCACAGCAACACCCATTGAATTTGACGCTGCCTCCTATTTACAAGGGCGGCGTAAATAGGAGGCAACGCCAAAATTAAGACTAGGGAAAACCTGTTCTTACCCTGGCGTAATGAGGAGAAATATTTCATTTCTCGTCGTTTTTGCTGTTTTCATGTGTGCTGTGTTGTGCAGTACACATGAAAACAGCAAAAGCCCAATGATGGTTTATGTGCAGTAAGGGGGACCTTCATGTACCTAAACAATCTTCCCCGGCACGCAGACACCCTTGCACTATGGTGCAAGGGTGCCTGAGTAGGCACTATGCTGCTAAGTGTAGCACCAGAGGAGGGGGAAACGTAAAGCTGCACCATGTTCTTGTAAATATGGTCCATTCCTGCATTGCTGAAGTGGCGGAGTGAGGCGTTAAGCAAGGAAGGCCTTGTAAAAATGCCCCTTGGTGTTTGTCTGAGTGTTTTGAGGGACTTCAGTGGGTGTGGATATTTTTGGAAGGGTCTGGGGTTATTTCTCAGAGTGTGACTGCAGGCTTCGGTAGGAGGTGGTGTTTCTCTGAATGTTTCTGGGGGGCTCTGTAGATGAGATGTTTCTCTGAGCGTTTCAAGGCGCTTCAAGGAGTGTGGACGTTTCTCGTAGGGTCTATGGTTCAGTAGGTGGGATGTTTCTGAGAGTCCCTGTGGTCTTTAGTGTTTGGTGGTTGGTTGAGTTTCAGAGAGTGTGGCTTCGGTAGATGGGGTATTTCTCGGAGTGTTTCTGCTGGTTTCAACTGTGGATTGTTTTAGTGGGCGGTGGTATTTCTGAGTGTTTCTGGTGACTTCGGTAGATGGGGTGTTTCTCTGAGTTTTTCTGGTGACTTCGGTAGATGGGGTGTTCCTCTGAGTGTTTCTGGTGACTTCGGTAGATGGGGTGTTTCTCTGAGTGTTTCTGGTGACTTCGGTAGATGGGGTGTTTCTCTGAGTGTTTCTCGTAACTTCGGTAGATGGGGTATTTCTCTGAGTGTTTCTGGTGACTTAGGTAGATGGGGTATTTCTCTCAGTGTTTCTGGTGACTTCGGTAGATGGGGTGTTTCTCTGAGTGTTTCTGGTGACTTCGGTAGATGGGGTGTTTCTCTGAGTTTTTCTGGTGACTTCGGTAGATGGGGTGTTCCTCTGAGTGTTTCTGGTGACTTCGGTAGATGGGGTGTTTCTCTGAGTGTTTCTGGTAACTTAGGTAGATGGGGTATTTCTCTCAGTGTTTCTGGTGACTTCGGTAGATGGGGTGTTTCTCTGAGTTTTTCTGGTGACTTTGGTAGATGGGGTGTTTCTCTGAGTTTTTCTGGTGACTTCGGTAGATGGGGTGTTCCTCTGAGTGTTTCTGGTGACTTCGGTAGATGGGGTGTTTCTCTGAGTGTTTCTGGTAACTTAGGTAGATGGGGTATTTCTCTCAGTGTTTCTGGTGACTTCGGTAGATGGGGTGTTTCTCTGAGTGTTTCTGGTGACTTCAGTAGATGGGGTGTTTCTCTGAGTGGTTCTGGTGACTTCGGTAGATGGGGTGTTTCTCTGAGTGTTTCTGGCGACTTCAGTAGATGGGGTGTTTCTCTGAGTGTTTCTGGTGACTTCCGTAGAGCGGTGTTTCTCTGAGGGTTTCTGGTGAGTTTGGTAGATCTGGTGTTTCTCTGAGTGTTTCTGGTGACTTCGGTAGATGGGGTGTTTCTCTGAGAGTTTTTGGTGACTTCGGTGGATGGGGTGTTTCTGTGAGTGCTTTTGGTGACTTCCCTAGATGGGGTGTTTCTCTGAGAGTTTCTGGTGACTTCGGTAGATGGGATGTTTCTCTTGAGTGTTTCTGGTGAGTTTGGTAGAATGGGTGTTTCTCTGAGTGTTTCTGGTGACTTCGGTAGATGGGGTATTTCTCTGAGTGTTTCTGGTGACTTCGGTAGATAGGGTGTTTCTCTGAGAGTTTTTGGTGACTTCGGTGGATGGGGTGTTTCTGTGAGTGCTTTTGGTGACTTCCCTAGATGGGGTGTTTCTCTGAGAGTTTCTGGTGACTTCGGTAGATGGGGTGTTTCTCTTGAGTGTTTCTGGTGAGTTTGGTAGAATGGGTGTTTCTCTGAGTGTTTCTGGTGACTTCGGTAGATGGGGTATTTCTCTGAGTGTTTCTGGTGACTTCGGTAGATGGGGTGTTTCTCTGAGAGTTTCTGGTGACTTCGGTAGATGGGGTGTTTCTCTGAGTTTTTCTGGCGACTTCGGTAGATGGGGTGTTTCTCTTCAGTGTTTCTGGTGAGTTCGGTAGAGTGGGTGTTTCTCTGAGTGTTTCTGGTGGCTTCGTTAGATGGGGTGTTTCTCTGAGTGTTTCTGGTGACTTCGGTAGATGGGGTGTTTCTCTGAGTGTTTCTGGTGCCTTCGGTAGATGGGGTGTTTCTCTGAGTGTTTCTGGTGCCTTCGGTAGATGGGGTGTTTCTCTGAGTGTTTCTGGTGACTTCGGTAGATGGGGTGTTTCTCTTGAGTGTTTCTGGTGAGTTCGGTAGATGGGGTGTTTCGCTTGAGTGTTTCTGGTGGCTTCGGTAGATGGGGTATTTCTCTGAGTGTTTCTGGTGACTTCGGTAGATGGGGTGTTTCGCTTGAGTGTCTCTGGTGACTTCGGTAGATGGGGTGTTTCTTTCAGTGTTTCTGCGGGTTTGTTTCAGTAGTGCATTATTTCAGTGGGTGTCTTTTTCTGGGACTGAGGTGGACGGTGAGTGTCTCTGGCAGTGTTTCTCTTAGCTGCTCCTTCTCGTGCTTGAGGGCGGAGCCCGGGCGTATGTATCTGGGCAGAGTGATGCAAGGACCGCGCTGCTGCGTTGGGCCCTGCCTCCCCGGGCCCAGGGATGCTCCGGTCCCCGAGCACTGCCTCCTGGGGCTGTCAGCGGCCACAGCTGCACGCAGATCATGATAAATGAAAGGCCGGCCCGGAGAAAGGGCGCTCTGGCTTTGTGTCTCTTTCCCAGCTTGTGTTTGCTCTGCTCTGCTCCTGTTGCCCATTGATCAGGCATGTGGAAACATTCCGCTTCCTGAGCTCCCATTGTCGGCCTCGGGTTGCCAAGCTGCAGCAGACTTCAATAACCTCCCTAAACCAGGGCCCCTGTCCTCGGTGCTGCCACCCCTGCCCGGGCTTTCTGCGCGAGCCCGCAGGCCAGCCTCACACCATCTCTGCACGCCAGCCTCCTTCTCGGACGAAGGGGCCATCTCGGGCCGCTGCACGGCTCGAAAATCAAAAACACAAGTGCAGGTGTTCACAGGGGCGTGGATTCCGCTGGAGCAGCAGGTGCGCTGGCACCGGGGCTCAGTGAACCCTGCTCATTGCAGCCTGGGGACCCATTTATTTCCTTGCACAGGGCCCTATGGGACACGGTCTACGTCACTGGTTGCTCAGCGCCCTGTGGTGCTTGCCTGCTTTGAAGAGTGCAGGTGCTACCTTAAGCGTGTAGGTGATACTCAACGGGCCTGTTGAGACGTGCAGATATATAACTCCGCCATGTTAAGTCTAGCATCCATCTTGAGGAGTGATGAACTTTTCGATTAAAAGAAGAAATGGTCGTACTCGTAAAGCACAGGCGCGAGTCACAATCCTCTCAGTCATATGCACAACCATGCTCAAAAGCCATCTGGTATGATGGCACACACACACACACACACCACACACTGCAAGAACCCACTCACCTTCTCACATGCTACATGGCTCCAGAGCCACAGCATGGCCTAATCAACTGTACTGTCAGGAATCACACCAATGTATATCCTGGAAACACACAGATATACACTGTCACATGAACAACACGTCATCAAAAGACAAGCGCTTAGAGACCAGTGGTGATAATGCGCTATAGAAATCCCAATTAACATTAAGATTAACAGACCTGGGGTGGGATGTCTGAATAGAACATACTGCCTTCGAGCCCAGGCATGGAAAATAGATTCCCCCACTGATTAAAAAACTGAAAATACTTTGGCACCTGCGCCTTTAACGCCACAACATATCCACCGAAAGCGAGCTTAATTTAGTTTCACAATAACTAACACAAACCATTTCTAAGTTTACCTAACCTCGAACTAACTCTCTAACCACACACAACCAAACAACAATAAAACATACACTATCGAAAGACAGTTCTTCGAATTTGTTGACACCCTTCCCATATACCCACGAATAGAGAGGTTGCTACAGTGCCATAACAAAGGTATGCCGCAAAAATGCAGAATAACATCACAAACACCCCTCACAGAAGCACCTTACTGATCCAGATGAGAGGTCCTGGTTATTCCCCCTTTCAGGGATCCCAGCCCGCTGACTTGAAGCGATGGTGTATGGGTTAGCAGTATTGAAGGCCTGCTCTGAAGTGTGTTCCTGAACATTAACAGTCTGGCAACTCTTCTCTTTTCAAGATTATGAAATGAGCGAACGCACATGCCTTTCCTGTCTGCTGTTCCCTTCGCCAGCTCGGTCCTGTTCTTTACTCCTCATAGCTGCAAAGCAGGAACTGAAATTATGCTCTCAGGCTAAGGTCTTATCAGTAACTGATAAAGCCATAATGAGAGCTTCCTTGTCTTATTTTGCGGAATGTAATCATCAGAAGGGTGCAGGAAACACTTTCAATTTGTTTACTTTTAAAATAAAACAAACAAATCTAAATTTAGCACTTCCAGTATGAAGCAGCAAAAATACTTTTGATAGAGATTTCCAGTCACAGATACCTCACCTTTTGAATATTCATTCCCCCGGCGGCAGACAGAATCTGGAAACTTCGGCGGTACCTCTGCGCACCTGTAGGCAGGGCCTGCGCTAGGCATGCGCAGTGTGGGCAGGTGCCCAGGGCCTCGCACTCAGCCTACCAGTATGGGGCCCGCACTGATCGTGTGTCCTGTTGTTTCCCTGCAGATCGAACTAAAAGAAAGGTGTCTCCTTGAATTTAGGGGCCTCTCAGGGATGGTGTCTCGGAGGCCTATGGGAGAGAGACCCTTCCCCATGTCCCAATTGCAAGGAGACTAGCCAGAGACACTGCGGGAGTCCCATTGTCGAGCATTTTAGCGACCCACAGTTTTAACTTTTATCCCACAAGCAATTCTCACACCTATCGGACTGAAGTTGTGAGAATTGCTTGTGGGCTGAAAGTTAAAACTGTGGGGGCGCTAAAATTATTATTATTATTATTATTATATGAAACTTATTACGCGCTCAGCTTACCCGGGGGCATCCCGGAGCGAATGCTGGACAAGGGGTCTCCCGCAGTGTTTCTGAATGGTCTCCGTGCAAGGGGTCACTTATGTAAATTAGAGGGGCCTCGCACATTACCTTTTGGCCCAGGGCCCGCAAATCCTAGAACCGGCCCTGCCTGAAGGTGGCGCCATGCGGCTCCGCACAGATGCCATTCCGCTCTGGAAATGATGTGCGAGCCTATATAGGCCAAATCTTTGAATAGGTCGAAGAAAAAGCAAAATAAATCTTAGTGGGACTTGGCCCCTACCAGCCACTTACATCGTCCTGAGAAGGAAGGAGCGTAGATGGCGCCATACAGCTCGATCTTACTCCCAAAGTTGTTCGACTTCAGAGCCAATACCAGATCCAATCCCAGAACTTATTCTGGCACAACCTGGGTTTCCAGGACTGTCTGTCACTCCTAAGCAGAGCAAAGAGTTCTGCGAGGTCATGCTCCTACTGTTCGGATCCTTGCCAACGCCCGCTCGAACGGCAATGGGTCCCGCGGAGCTGAGAGGTTCTCTACCCGGGCTACCACCGGTGGGTTCACCCTCGGCACCACCTGGACCATCTAAGCCCACCATGGGACCTACTCCGGCTCCACTCAACTCCACCTCCGGCGCCAAAGTCCAAGCACGTTCCCAGCACTTCAACGCTGATGCTGACTCCTTCAATGCCGTAAAACTAGGCCCCCATTATCCTCTCTGGCATTGAGTCGTCGCTGTTTCAACCTCGATCAAAGTCACATCTGGCCACCGTTGATGCTCTATTTCCTCCATTTGATCTGCCTCCACAAATACAACAGCACCCCATGCATTCCCTATTCGGAGGTATTTGGATAACAATTATGATGCGGGTGATGAGGTTGGCCAACCTTATCATGAGGAGAATTGGTATGATGGCCAGCAGGAGGCTAGTGGCCTTGATAATCTCCCGAGTATGGTTTCCTTTCACCCCCTGGCCCTGCCATGGAGGAAGGTGGTTACTATGCCATGGTTATGCATAGGGTGGCCTTAGTCCCTAACTCCCAGCTCCACACCTTGGAGGTCAAGACCAATGTACTTATGGAGACTCTTCAGCTGGGGCAGACATCTCCTGTGCCCCTCCTATTATTTAACGAGGCCCTTACGGATACTTTGTTGGGGGCATAGGCCAAGCCTGACTTTGGTCCTCCCAGTCCACCACCAGCACCCCTCACCTGAAAGCATACTGGTTCAGGCATCTGCAAGCAAGACTGACCCAATACATTCCAAATTACTCCCCTGATAGGGAGTCGAAACTGGTGGAGACGGTCAGGAAGAGGGTTTGCTGCTTAGGTCTGTAAATGCCAGCTGGCTGCTGGGGAACTACTTTCACACCCTTTGGAACTCAGTGACTCAAGTCTTTGCAGGTGTCCCTGATGATCTCCGTTGGTCCTCACCCAGGCCATACAGGACGGTCGCGATACAGCCAAGTTCTTAATTCATTGTGGCTTGGACACCCCCGATTTCACCGAGCGGGCCGGTTGCATCAGTGTTGCCATTTGATGCCACGCTGCAGTCCATCAGTTCTTCAGGTGATGTCCGGTTGTCTCACATGCACCTGCCGTTTGACTGGACTCACCTGTTTGGGGACAACGCAGGCTCTGCTCTAAAGCGGTTCAAGGAGAGCAAGATAACGGCTCATCTTCTCCACCTCTTAGCCGCATCAGCCCTACTGTTCCTCTTGTGGATTCGTCAGAGGAACCCTATACGGTAAGCCAATTCAAACCCAGCATGTTTTGCGGCTGCAGCACTACTGCCCAACACCCCACAGTCAAGGTAAGTGGCCTCCCCAGTACACTGCCCCATCTGCAGCTCCACTTGCCAAGCCCGTTTAGTGTGCCCTTGGTGGAGCTGACCCACCCAGTAGGAGGCAGGATCAGATGACTCTTGCCAGGACGACAGGCCATACCAATGGACTGGTCATTCCTGCAAATTGTGCAGAAGGGCTACGCTCTACCTTTGCTTTCTGCTCCGCAGCATCTTCCATCATCCCTCCAGTGACTGACGGAGGACCATCTTTCCGTTTTGCGATAGGAAATACAAGCCCTTATGGACAAAGGGGCTATCAAGAGGATGCCTGTACCAGAAATATGACATAGTTTTTATTCATGCTACTTTCTGATGCTAAAGAAGGATGGAGGCCTTCAACCGATTTTAGACCTGCACCCTTTCAATGCCTTTCTCTGGGAGAAAAAAAACAAAATGCCCAAAAACTGGCCCGTCATGTCTGCCCTCGACCCGGGAGACTGGATGGTGGTGTTGGACCTTCAGGACGCCTGCAGGCCCATCAATGCTATCTGCAGTTTGTGGTGGGACAGGACATTTACAGTTTGCTGTGCTCCCCTTTGGTCTCACCAGGGCCTCTTGGGTGTTCCCGAAAGTGATGGCAGAGATGGTAGGACACCTCCGGAGGTCAGGGGTGCCAGTTTTCCCCTACCTCGACAACTGACTGTTGGAGACAGGCTTGCCTCAGGCAGCCTTCAACGACCTCCAGACTAGAGCGGAGCCTCTTGTCATCTTTGGAGTTCAGTATCGATGTGCTGAAGTCATGCTTGACTAATTCTCAGATGCTCCCGTGCCTTTCCCCTGGGAAAGCGAGTCCAGGATATTCGGGCAATGATCCTGATCTTTAATCCTAAATCATGGATTTCAGTGAGGTCTAGTCTGAGGATGCTGGGAGTGATGGCCTTCTGCATGCTCCTGGTTGAGCACAACAGATGGCCTATGCAGGCTTTGCAGTGGGATCTAAAGACTCAGTGGGCCAAACATCAAGGGGGCTGCTCCAACCATGTTCACATTCTGGAGGCAACTGTGAAAGATCTGCAGTGGTGGTTACTGGACCACGATTGTTTCAGCAGCAGACCCTTCTTCCTTCTTCACCTAGATCTCACAGTGTTGACCAATGTATCCCTTCTGAGTTGGGGTAGCATCTGGGAGAAGTGAAGATCAGAGGTCTTTGGTCTCCGGCAGAGTCCCGGCTCTTTTCGTAGTTGAGGGCCACCCGCTTGGTGTTGAAAGCCTTCCTTCCATCCATCAAGGGGAGGCTTGTGGGACTGCATGTGGGTCACGGATCATGTACCAGGAGGCCTTGCGCCTCTGGAAGTGGCTGAACCACCAAGGAATCTTACTGGTGGAGAATCACTTGGAAGTATAATTGAACGTCATGACAGACCAGCTCAGCCATTGGCGCCTAGTGGATCGCGAATGGCAGTTACACCTGGAGGTGGTAGGTCGATTCCGCGCATTGTGAGAACATTGGCGCCCATCAGTTCACCTCTGCAGAGAACGCGCATTGTCAGCACTTCTGCATGCTGGAATTTTCAAGGTGTCTCTCTCTCAGACGTGTGCTGCCTTGAGTGGACCTTGAGACTCCTTTATGCCTTTCTGCTGATACCACTACTGCCTTGTGCTCTCAAGAAGATCAGGTACAACCAGACTCAAGTCATCCTTGTGGGCCAGGACTGCATGACCTCGCAGGACCTTCAAGGTTGTTCCTTGCGGCTTCTCAACGGCAGGACAGTGTTTTTCGTCACCATACCATTGGTGCAGCATTTTAGTGGGTTTAAGCTCTTTGTGTCAACCTGCCATACATCACTTTCTTCCTAGTTGAGTTGGTTTTGCAGAGAGGTGTGTCCTTTTTGACGATAGTTGTGATGCCATTCGACGTTGGTGGATGATCAGCTCTTTGTGGAAGTCTGTGGAGCCATGAAAGGCAACGCTGTGCAGCAGAGAACCATCTCCTGCTGGAACGTGCTCAGCATTAAGATCTGCTACGCATTGGCTATAAAGCAGCCTTTGGACTGACTGGATGCTCATTCAACGAGGGCCAAAACTGCTACTATCATGTTAGTTTGCAGATTCCCTGGTCTAGACATTTTCCAGGCAGCTATATGGGTGTTCTTCCATACGTTCATGAAGCTCTATTTTCTGGATAGTAAGGTTCACCGACAGGGGTGTAGCATCGTGCTACATAGAAAACACAGATCGGATTATGATTCTACTGGAGCTTTATTGCCTGCTTCCATTGCCTTCCCTGTCCCTACTCTGACTGACTTGGTTCCTGTCTCTGGCTCCTCCCGTTCCTGCTCCTCCCTCTTCACTCCACCCCAACCACTAGACCACATCATACAATCCGACATCTCCCCCTTTCTTAACAAACTGAACTTAATTTCCACAGTGTTCGCAGTTCTTCAATCCACCACACGGGTTGGCGGACGGCTTGTTCTTCAAGCATCAGTAGTGTCGAATCCGTGTTGGTCCTGACATTGACCAATCCTTTCGGTGCCTTAACCAAGACATCCTTGACTACGGGAGTGCACTTTTGAGAATGCAACCCATTATGTGTGGGCTGGTTATTATCCGGTTCCGCAGTTATCATGGTTCTTTCATGTTGTGTGACTGTTACTGGCTCAGCTCGGCAGTGGCGGTTTGCTTTCCTTGGTGGCTCTTGTTCTGTTGACGGTTGATCTCCTTCGGGAGTGGACAATGTTCCGGTCTTCTTCCGAGCTCCCCTCTGTAAGGTTATTTCTCTTTGTTTTATCAGGTTCTGCTGTTCACCCTCGGGCATGTCTGTACTATCTGAAATGGGTGTCCTGTCTTGATTCTTGAACTCGTTTGCTGCCTCTGTTTGTCTCTCTCTCTCCCACTCGTGTTTGAGACCGGCAAAACCCCTGACCATCCGGTCAGGTACCTGTTTCTCTCTCATTCGGTGACAGTCGATCTCTGGCACTACTTTTGGTCCTCCTCTCGGGGTGACAGGATGATCCTTTTCTACTTGGTAGATACTGTTCCTTCTCTTTGTTTTTCTTCCGTCAGTTCTGTTAGTTAGCCTCGCTGACCCCATCAGGGGTGACGGCATATTACTCTTGTCTTGAAATGGCGATGACTGATGTGACATGGTGTCCTTTGGTTCTGTTGTGCGGTCGGGTGACTGATGCCATGGACGTGGTCGGGACCATGAGTTTGTTGACCTGAATGATTGGACAGACATATTTTCCGACTCGGAGGAGTCGTTCGTGGATTCCTTTTGAGAACGCTCCTTTGAGGGCATCGTGACCGATAAGTTAATTGAGCCGGTGGTTTGGGATGACATGCTCCTGCAGTCGGAGCTATCTACGGAGCATTCTTTTGGGCACGTCTCTTTATGTGTCTTTTGTGTTGTTGTGATGGAGAGATTGTTTGCTAACCACACATTTACTTCTCTAGTTTGATCTCGGCGCATTTGGTCTTTACCCTTTACACGGGACGTCACTTGTCCCTTCTCCATGTTCTCATTGACGCAACTGTCTTGGGGGCACGTGCCCCTCCCTTTTCGGTGTCTGAGTGACTTACCACTCCTCATGTGGTTGGTTTCTTCTTCTTGTTCACTAGACGTGCTGACGTCCATGCCATTGGGGTGATATGTCTCGCTGATTGATGCTTCCTCGTTCTTATCCATAGACTTCGGTGCATAGCGGGAGGATGCCCGGGGATGTTCGTGTGTCGATGTCCGGCGTTGACGGGACTGGTCCTGTCTTCTGTAGTTTGTCTTGCTTGCCCCTTTGTTGAGCAATCTGCCATCATGTCCATGGGTGTGATCTGACCTGCTTGACACTTCATCCGTTTCATAACATTTTCATCCTCGGTTGACTGACTCCTTGAGGTTGAGTAACTCCGTGAGGTTGTATCGGTATAGTCATCTGTTGACTGACTCCTTGAGGTTGAATAACTCTGCGAGGTTGTATCAGCGTCGCTTTCGCAGTCCTGATTCATCCTGGTTTGTTGTGATGGTGACTTGGGGTGTTCCATGACGCTGTGTTTCTTGTTTCGTCTTGGCTCTGATTCACCCGCCTTCTTTCCAGTTCTGTTTGTTCCCTGGGCCTTGCCCCAGGCATGAGGGATGTCTTTCTCCAGACATCCATGTGTCTTGCATTCGAGTGCATGTTTTCCGACAAGTCTTTCGCGTTCATCCGCGCTCCAGCCTCGGCCCCTCTGATGATTCTCTTTAGCGACCACTGTTCCTGAAGAATCTTGCGCTTTGTGTCTGTGCTTGAACAGCCTTCGATTATCCGGAGCCGAACTGCTTCTTCATCTGTAAATGTATTGAAATAGCAGCCGGGTGCCAGACTTAGCAACCGGGTGATGAATTTCGGCAGTGGTTCTCCTGGTTCCTGCCGTGCTGTATTGAAAGCGATGCGAGCATGATCCACTTCCACCGGTGCATGGAACTGGGCGCGTAACTTCACTTGGAGTCTTTCATAGCTCTCTGTGTCCCTTTTGGGAAATGTTCTGATCAAACATCGGCCCTCATGACCGACCAGTTGGAGGAGTAGCATCAGACATTTACTGTCTCTTCGCTCACCAATGGCCTCAAGAAAGTCGTCCAGTGAATCCAGCCACCGGTTCCATTTTGGCCCCAGGCTCTGGTTGTTAGTCTGTGTCACCGGGGGTGGCACTCCGATGCAGGGGCTCGCAGTATGTGTGTTTTCTCTCACCGACATGATGGTGGACTGCACTGGCTTGACAATATCGCAGTACTGTCCCCTTACTCTTCTTCTTGTCTTCTTTCGCTGACCCTCCCCGGTCTCTAGTCTCTGTTTGGTTATCTCCTTTGGAATCGGGTAGGTTGAGCCTTTATCGTTGCGTGGCGCCGGAGGTGTGCTTCGGTATTTGCCTTTGCTCGTGTTTGTGTACGTGCAGGATCCGTGTTTGCTGGTGTCAGTCTTGTGCAAGGTTTGTGTGATCCTGAGCTTGTTAGCGTCAAGGCTTGCAGTTGCTTGGGCTTGTTTATATTCGAAACATGTGTTTGCTTGCATTTCGTTCCAAGCTAATGCAGATTGGCCGGTCACTCAGTCGATGAGAGACGACTTCTTTTATACTTGTCTGCTCCCGCTTCTGGATCATTTGTTTTCTTGACTTCTCCCACTCCTGCAACTATTTGTCTACCCGTGGTGCTGAGGTTGACTTTGGAACTTGTCTTTGCTCGTGTTTATTGGTGTCCACGTGTTGCTTCCATCTATCTCTTGCGTGCGTTTATGCTTGCTTCTTACCTCTTCTCATTTACTTTGCACTTACCAGTGCTTATTGATCCCTTTTGGGGCTCGAGTGTTGTAACTGCGAATCTCCTCGCACGACGCCCAGGGACTGGACACTCCTCGTTGGGACCTGGGGAGAGCCAACGGCTCGTGCATGTCCTTGTGCTTGTCTATGTGTTTTGCCTCTTGCTTCAGCCTGTGCTTGTTTGCCTTTGCACTTGCCAAAGGTTGTTTGCTGTTTTTAGTGTGTCTTCTAGTGCTTCATTGAGGTTTCAGGCTCTCCGCCTGACTTCAAGATGGCCGCCGAGGATCCCTCGCAGGGGATTGGCCAATGCTGCCTGACTTCAAGATGGCCGCCGGGAATCTCGTTTTCGACGAGATTTTGGTCGTTTCTGCTCGTTCCTTCGACCGGAGCCACACATTCACTCGGGGCTGCAGCTTCCCACTCACCACTCGCCGTTTTCAGCCGCGATCCACCGCCAGAGTCACTGCTGCAGGTGAGATTTCTTTCCTTCTTCTCTTGCCGCCGGAGTGGGCTCCCGGTTGGCTTTTGGTTCCACTCCTCACACGTGGGGTGATCTTCGCTGCTACTGCCGCCAGGTGGGCTCCGGTGGGCACGCTCAGGCCTCCAGGCACGGGGCGAGCTCCGCTCTGTTCGCCGCCGAGGTAGGCACTCGGTGGGCGCTGTCACTTGCGCTTCTGCCGCCGAGGTGGGCATTCGGTAGGCGCTCTTGGCTCCACGCTCCAGCCCCACACGCAGGGCGAGCTTCAGGCTAGTGCCGCCGGGGTAAGCTCCCGGTGGGCGCTTCTGTTCTTGTGCTCCAGCCCCACACACGGGCGAGCTCCGACCCTCCTACGCGCGACGGCGCTCCCACGCTCATTTACCGCTCCACGCGGTCATGGATGTCCAGGGTCGGCTTTTCCTTTACGCTGCCGGGGGACAGGGTCGCAGTGTCGGGCAGCGTCACCGGATCAGCACAGGTCACACCGTGTGCTCGATCCCACCCTCGTCGCCAGCTGTAGCATCGTGCTACATAGAAAACACAGACTCGGATTATGATTCTACTGGAGCTTTATTGCCTGCTTCCATTGCCTTCCCTGTCCCTACTCTGACTGACTTGGTTCCTGTCTCTGGCTCCTCCCGTTCCTGCTCCTCCCTCTTCACTCCACCCCAACCACTAGACCACATCATACAATCCGACAAGGGGCATTTTGCCCGATCAGTCCTGCAGGATTTTCTGGTTTGAGACCATCCACAGGCAGGGTCAAACTGGGACAAAAAAAGTCCCAGGGCGCTAAAATAAAGGTGGCTTATTAGGGAACCAGACAGCTAAAAAGTGGCCCAGATTTGCAAAATAGGTCAGTTTTGAACTTGTAATGACACGCTGTATGGGTATTTTGCAAGGTGTGCGTGACTGCATGCAATGTATGTGGTAATATCAGGGAATTCAAAGTTGAAAACCAGAAGGTAAGAAACTTCATTAAAAAAGCCACTCACTCAGCCAACTCCTGAAGCGTGCTGCCTGCATCGTCCTGGTAGAGAGCAGAGCTCCGTCTGCTTTTGATTTCTGTTCCCTCTGCGTGCCGCCTCCCCTCTACGAGGACTCGCTGGTGTGAGCGAGCCCTGCAATCGGCAGGGCGAGCACAGCGCTCCCAGCTTGAGTCCCCTGGGTCGAGGCTAGGCAACCAAAAACACCACCAGTAAGCCGGGGGACTGCGAGGACCAGCAACCTCCACGTTGCACAGCTGGTTCCTCTTCCCCCGGCGGAGATGCCTACGGACACGCCCACCAGCCTATTACCTTTCGTGACACCCGCTCCGCGGGTGCCACTCACTCAGCCAACTCCTGAAGCGTGCTGCCTGCATCGTTCTGGTAGAGAGCAGAGCTCCGTCTGCTTTTGATTTCTGTTCCCTCTGCGTGCCGCCTCCCCTCTACGAGTACTCGCTGGTGTGAGCGAGCCCTGCAATCGGCAGGGCGAGCACAGCGCTCCCAGCTTGAGTCCCCTGGGTCGAGGCTAGGCAACCAAAAACACCACCAGTAAGCCGGGGGACTGCGAGGACCAGCAACCTCCACGTTGCACAGCTGGTTCCTCTTCCCCCGGCGGAGACGCCTACGGACACGCCCACAGCCCATAAGCATTTAACTTTCACCACTCCTCCCGCGCAGCGGGACGCGCGCGGGTCGTAGCCCGGGGCGAAGACCGGGCAAAGAGCGGGCCGTTTGAGGCCGTTCGAGAACGTGAGGAGACCGGGCCGGGCCCTCCCTCCAAGCTTCCATTTCCACGTTACCCAACTGCATACCACCGATCGTAACATCTCCCAATCGACCGCACAGGAAATGAACACCAGGAGTCACAAACTGAAGAAACTGAAAAAGGGAGGCATAGGAGAACAACTTTTAGGCCCAATGGACGATTTTCTCACCAGGGCTAATACTTTTATTGATCACAGTATTAGTCTAATAGAGCGAAGAGTATCTACAGACCTAGCGAACGCAAGACGTTCCTCCATGGGCCCATTGGCCACAGCAAGAACCCCAGAGGTGGAGAAAGCCCTTGCTGAACCAACCGAAGGAATTAAAAGGCTCAGTCTCCCGAATAATGTAGATCTCTCAGCCTCTCAACTTTCCCTTTCATCTACCAATTCCGACCTAGAAAAAACACCTGAACTCTTACGTGAGCACACACCAGAAGATGTAAGACAAGCAAGAGGGAGGAGGGAGGGGGCTGTAAAAAAAAGGAAGGATCAGGGAAAAGTAGACGTAGCCAACGGAATTGAAACATCCGAGACAACTGACCTTATTACGCCCTCAAACCTGGCGCGCTCACTCCCAAGAGTGGCGGATACTACTAATCATCAGGTTTTAGTACATCATTCTTCACCTAATAATAACATAAATACCACTGCTATAGGTTCACCTGTTATAATTCCCCATAGCAACGAACCAGATATTCCTGACCTGGTAAACAACATTACCTCGGTATTAAAATCCTTACTTCAACCTCTTGAAAGAAGACTAATAAATATCGAGACTCAAATGTTAATAATTATCAATTCTTTGCAATCTAACGTAACATCCAAAATTAAAAAAAAGGGAACACATAACCAACCTGTACCCTCTCTGCAAAGCAAAAAAGCTATCCAAACCTGCCCCGTAACAAATCCACAACCGGTCGCAAAAAATCCTGTAGTAGAAAAACTGCTTCCGGTAACAAAAACTTCAACCTCAAATCCCAATATACTTTCAAAAGCTCCTGTCACAAAAACAATAAATGTAGCCACGCCAGCACCCAAAACGCCAGTTGTTACAAATATCCCTCAGAATAAACCACAGTCCACGGTAAATAAAGGTATCACGCGAGGAGTCCCTGAATCTAGATCCTACATGCATCTACCACCCGAAGCATCGCCATTTGTGGTCGTAATGACGGGGGTACCAGAACTAGTTGGGGAGACAGCAGAACCAAATTGGTCATTAAAGAACAAAGTCCAGCATTGGCTGAATATAAATCGCCCCTCTCCTCCTAATCGTATAAATAGGATAGCTACAGTTAGTAGGACCCCATGGGTGGGACATACAAAAAAAGTAATACAGGGTGATTGTATCGTTATTACATTTGAGGATCCCAAAGTTGCTGAATATATATGCTCTTGGGATCAACATAACCCAACTGGGGGTATAGACACAAAGAGTCTTTCCTTTTTCTATCCTAAAAAACATTTTAATAGTCATTTCAACGAACAAAATAACTTTTGGCGTAAAGCAGTCCCACAGCCCTGGGATTTTACTAATGCTGGCTTCAAAATCCCCCCCACAGCAGAACGGCCTTGAGCCCTCCTGGTGGTCGGCCGATCAAAATTATCATCAACAGGACGGCCCATGGCAGGTAATGGGACCCCGTAATAGGTGAAGAGATTGGGAACAATGGGGTGCTCCACCACAGCGGCAATACAGACCCAGATATGGAGATACACCATACTGGGAAAACTGGCAGGGCATCCCAACAACGAATCGATATAGCAGTCTGGAGATGGTCGATTGACCATCACCAGTTTCCACCAATGATAATCTAACTATATCATCTCGGGTCTCGGAAAGGAAAATGACTAAAGGACAAGATAACAGCTCTAGTTTATTGTCGGTCATTTTCTGGAACATAGCGGGACTCCGCCCAAAAATAGAAGACGGTTCGGCAGCCAAAATGTTAGAGAATGGCAAAATAATATGCCTCCAGGAAACATGGGCTACAAAAGAGCTACATATAGCAGGTTATAAAACTCTTTTTTCCCCAGCCCTCCCCAGTAGTGCGGGTAGACCCAAGGGGGGCTTGACCACCTAGCGAATACAATCCCTAACTTGAAACTACTTAAAAGTGAGAACTCATCAAACTACCAACTACTCTCTATTTCAGTTGGCAAAGAAACCATTGTCATCCTAGTAAACCTCTATAATAACCTAGAAGAGGACAAGTTTATCAAAATTCTTGTGACAATCCAGGAAAAAATCACTAGATCTATTGAACTACATAGTAAAAAAGCCACCGTCCACCTACTATGGGGAGGAGACTTCAACATACATCCCTGCCCACATTTGAACAACCACAATTGTGGGATGGTGGATGAACAGGACAACCCCCTTGCTCATTTCACCCATGATGGAAAAGGGGAGGCGATGAACAATCTCCTTACAGACCTGGAACTATCAATAATAAACAAGCAAAACTCGGATGATAACACTTTCTGCCCCACTTATCTAGGGAGGGGACATGAGACCACAGTCGACTATGTTCTCTCAACGGATGGACTGAGACAGCTTACCGCAGACTTCACTCTAATGACAAATAACCTAAGCGACCACTCAGCCCTCAGAGTGGATCTGAACCTCTTAAACCACCCAACAAAGACAACCATAATTGCACATACCCTTTCCCAAAATCAACTAGAGGTGGGTAAAGTAAATGGCTTCACGGTGAAATGGGGTAAAATAGACCCAATTCAACTAAGCAGCAATATTATCAAGACTCTATATCCTCATATAATAAAATGCCTAGATTTGGATTCTGATGATAACATCGTTCTCGTAAACTTCAGGATTATTTTGGATAAAATCAAACAATTGCTGACCAGGAAAAACAAACCAATTAATTCAATAAACCCAGGCTGGTTTAACCACGATTGCACCACTTCACTAAATAAACTAAAAGAGGCCCTCAGACAACCACCAAGAGATAAGCAACTGATTAAACATCTAAGACTGCAGTACAAAAAGGTCAGGAAACAAAGAAAACAGGAGTTGAAACAATCACTATGGAACGATTTACATAAAAGCACACTCACAAAAAACAGTGAGTCTTTCTGGCGGATTGTGAAAACCCCTTTTCTCTCTGACTCTAACAGACCTCAGATTGATGTAGTGATAGATGAGGAAACCTGGGTAAATCATTTCTCCCACATATTTAAATTAACATCACCAAATGAAGAAACAACTTATCCTCATCTTCCTGTCAATTTTCCAATAAACTTGCAATTTGATATCTCCGAGGTTCTAAAAGCTCTGAATCTAAGTAAGGGGGGCAAGGCCCCAGGGCCAGACGGGGTCCCTGTCGATCTTTTTAAACAGCATTTGGATCTTTGGGCCCCTATACTCACCAGAGTATGCACTGCAACAGCGAGACTGGGCCTAATGGAGTCTTGGTCTAACTCCATTATGGTACCCATTTTTAAAAAGGGGGATCGCCAAGACGCTAAATGTTACCGACCGATCTCCCTTTTAGATTCCACAGGAAAAGTAGTTGGCAGAGTAATTCTGGAACAACTACAACAATGGGCTGATGACAATAAGATTTTGTCGGACCTTCAATTCGGCTTCAGAGAAGGGTTTGGAACCGTAGAACAGGCCCTTAATTTAAGCCTAATTGTGTCCAAGTATATACACGCAAAGCAGGGGACTATGTACATGGTATATGTGGACTTGTCCTCTGCTTTCGATTGCGTTTCCCACTCAAAGTTATGGACTCTTCTGCGAAACATGGGGGTAGATCCCCCACTATTGGACTTCTTAAGGGAACTATACACCAACGCTTCTGCGCGAGTGCGCTACGGGACAAAGGGAGAGCTTACTGCGTCATTCAAGGTAGAGCGAGGAGTCAGGCAGGGGTGCGTCCTAGCCCTCTTCCTTTTCTCCCTATATACAAACGGGCTGGAAGAGAAAATGCTGAGAGGGGGGCAGGACCTCCCAAGACTAAAACAACGCATGATCCCGGCACTGCTCTACGCGGATGACGCAGTGATTCTGGCGCGCACCCCTATAGAACTTCAGAAATCCCTAAATAAATACGCTGACTTCATGTGCACATTAGACCTGCACATCAATGTGAAAAAAACGTTTGTAATGGTGGCTGGCGGAGGGAGAAAACGAACTAAGAACATTATTTTAAATAAACAAAACATTGAGAGAACTCCACAGTATCCTTATTTGGGCATAATGATCGACGAGAAACTAAATTGGAAAGCAGCTATCGAGTCGAGGAGACACCTTTTTAGGAGAGCAAATACGGCCCTGATTAGTTTCTCACAAAGACTTGGAAGGAGATCGCCAGTGGAGATGCTACAAATCTACTCTGCAAAAAGCTTAGCCATTGCCCTATATGGGGCTGGCGTTTGGGGACATGCTGACGCTGGATCTCTTCAAATAGCTGAGAACTCTTTTTTAAGATTCCTTTTATCTGCCCCCAAGTGCTCATTGACATATGCATGCCACATGGAATTAGGAACTCCCTACATCGAGGACCTAATAAAAGTCCAGCCATTGCTACTCTGGAGGCGCATATGGTTATCTGACAAGAACACGCTGACCAAGGCCATTCTAGAGGATTCAATGGCCCTGGATAACGCGCACAGGATAGCATGGCTTACCTATGTCAAACGATTCTTTAAGGACATGGGTCTAGAAAGATTCTATTCTAGTCCACACTCTCTGATTGAGATGAGCAAGAAAGAGCTGAAACAGAAAGCAATGAGCCACCTAGAGTCGCTCAGAATTATCTCGCTTTCAAACAAACAATCTGTACAACACGCGAACATGGTACAGATAACGCCACACATTCAGCCCTATCTTGCATTGGAAATTAACTCATACGAAAGAATGCTTCTGACTAGGCTTAGGCTTAATCTGTTCCACAGACTAGTAGCTTTTCCGCAAATGAACACTTGGGAATCAAAATTGACTTTGTGCCCTTGTGATGAGTCTTCCGCACAAACATGCTTGCATACGATACTGTTTTGTAAATATCATCACCCTCACAGAAAAATTTGGCTATATCCATTACTAAAAGCCTGGGGTTTTAGACAATGTCGTCCGGCCATGATTTCCTTACAGATGCTAGATTCGGAGCGTTCCTGTTACTATATATTGAACTTTTTAAAATGTATCATCAGGCACCGAAGGAATCTCTAAAAAAAAAAAAATTCTGTGTGATACAACCTTAATACTGTAAATTTTATACTGTTGCTTTTATGGTTTTATAATGACAAAAACCGAATAAAGAAATTTATATATAACTTCATTAAAACTACAATTTATCAATAGCTGTTTAATAAGATGTTAAAAAATGCAGAAACTCAGTTCTACATACTTCTGTTGCTTCTGTAATGTATACTGACATGTTATTTTCACATTTCATAATTCTCAGTGACTCTTGTTTCCCCATATTGAAGTAAGGAATGGCAGCACCAAGACAAGCCTTCATTGTCTGCATTCTTGCTATTAGTACAGCATAGCATAACAACCAGGTCTTAGAATTAGCTGCTCTTAACTGTTCTAATCCAGAAATATTTAAAGAGACACTTTTCTCTGCCCTGCACTAGAGGTTTTATTTTTATTCTTCATGTTTGCAAATATGCTGTCTCACATGAAAGAGCTATACACCAAGGTTCTAAGTGGTTTGTGGGAAAGGTGATGGTGTGGCGATGCTTAATATGGGATAACATTCCCCCTGGTTTACGTGATAAGGATATTGCAAGTCACCTCGGAGTTCCATAACTTATAAAGAAACTCGGCCTTTAGCCTTCTTCCTCTATATAGTTATGGCACTCTTTGGTGGCTTACAATATCCATTTAATGTATGGAAGGGGGTACTTTATCCCATATATATATATATATATATATAGTTATATGTGATCAAGTACTCCCTGTCATACATTATAAGGATAAAAACAATGTTAAAATGATCTTATAGTTAGGTACGGTACTAATATCGTACTTTGCATTTAATAAAACCTGAAAAAGTCAATGAAAAAAACAAAAGGTTAAAGGTATGTTATAGTCTGAGAAAATGTCACTAGGGATCATGCTATATCCATGCTATTTTATTTATTTATTTTATTTAGAAGTTTTCTATAGCGCTAACAAGACCCGAAGGTAGCAGAGCGCTTTACAGTAACAGGCGTGACAGGGTGAACAAAAATACATGTAACAGGTAGAGGCAGTCCTCGAAAGGCAATATTGGGGGAGGGAAAGTTCGTAAAGTGGGACTTTTGGTATAAGGATACATAGATAACACATAGTTCAGTAGGAGATCTTAGTTATCTGGGACCTAGGGAGCGGATGAGGAACAAGGATTTGAGTTGGTTCTTGAATTCCGCATAGGACGGTAGAGTTCTGATATGCGGAGGGATAGAGTTCCATATTTTGGGGGCATTTCCAGTGAAGGAGCAGTCCGCAGTTTTCTTCTTTCTGGTTTTTGGAAGGATGAGCAGCAGGGAGTTGGAGCTTCTCAGATATCTGCTTTGGCCTGCTTTTTTGAGCTTGGTTGCCAGGTATTCTGGTTTACCGGTGTGGAGGGCCTTGTGGGTTAGGCAGGCCGTTCTGAAGGTGCTACGCATTTCCACCGGGAGCCATTCGAGTTCTTTAAGTGCTGGGGAGATGTGGTCGAATTTTTTGCATCCTGTGATCATTCTTGCTGCCGCATGTAGTGTTGTTTTTAGTGGCGCCAAGTGTGATTTGGGGATACCTGTAAGGATTGAATTCCCATAGTCCAGTCTAGATAGAACTAGAGATTGTGTGGCAAGTTTAAGATCCTTGTTTGGAATGAAAGGTTTGATTTTGTTCAGCAGTCTGAGGTTGAAGAAAGCACTTTTTGCCGAGTTCTTTATGTGGTTTGTCAAGGTTAGTTTAGGGTCTAGGGTGAAACCCAGAGATTTGACGGAGTCAGTTGGCGTGAGTGAGCCTTTAAGAGCATCGATCGACTTCAGCCACTCGGTGACTTGAGGGTTGTCTTCTTTGTTAGAGATGAGAAGGGTTTCGGTCTTGTCGGGATTGAGTTTCAGGTGGTTTTTTGTCAGCCAATCTTGAACATCTTTTAAGACAGCATTTAGTCTATGGATGTCGTTAGGTGAAGAGGTTTCCAGGTAGATCTGCGTGTCATCCGCGTAGAGGTGGAAGAGGATGTTGGCATTCCTGAGTAGTTTGGCGAGCGGTTCCATATAGATGTTGAAGAGCTGAGGAGAAAGTACTGATCCTTGGGGGACACCCTTGTTGACTTGCTGTGTTTCAGAAGTGTAGTTCTTCAGTTTTATTATTTGCGAGCGGTTATGGAGAAAGGAAGAAAACCAGTCAAGAACTACCTCGCCGAGGCCAGCTCTTGTTTGCAGAGTTTTAATGAGGAGCTTGTGGTCCACCGTGTCGAACGCTGCGGAGAGATCAAGGAGTATGAGGAGGCAGCACTTGTCAGCGTCAAGAGAACCGTGAATGTCGTCTATGATGTTCAGCATTGCGGTTTCTGTGCTACGACCTTGTCTGAAGCCAGATTGGAGGGGGTCCAGGAGATTGATGTTATCCAGGTGATGAGTTAGTTGGAGGAGAACGCAGCGTTCCAGTGTTTTGGCTAGTAGAGGGAGGTTAGATATCGGTCTGAAATTGTTCAAGTCAGTAGAGTCGAGGCCGGGTTTTTTCAGCAAAGGGGTGACTTGTCCCATTTTTAGACAGTCAGGGACCACTCCGCTTTGTAGGGAGCTGTTTATAATTTTGCCCCAGATAGGTGCTAAGGTGAGCTTCATATTTTTGACAAGTGAGGGGGGAATGGGGTCTGAGATGTGAGCTGATGGTTTGGAGGTCGAGATTAGCGAGATTATCTCAGTTTCATGCACGTGGCGAAAGCTTAGCCAAGGGAGGGGAGGGGGGCCGGAAGGGAGGGCCTGAGGGATGGTCGTGTTGCTGATATCTAGAGATAGTTCGATTTTTAGGACCTTGTCGTTGAAGAAGCTGGCGAAGTTGTCGCAGAGTTCTTTGGACGCCTGCAGGGGTGAGGGCCGAGGCTTGGATGTTTGATGTCTGATTATGTTGTAGAGTTCCTTAGGTCTGTTTTTGGCGTTGGCAAGTGCCTCTCGGAAGAAGTTGGATTTCTTGTTTTTGATATGGTTGTTATACTTCTTTCGGGCTGTTTTTAGTTGTAGGCGAAGGATGGTTGTTGGGTTGTTTCTCCACTTTCTTTCTTTGGCTCTCAATGTTCTTCTTTCTGCGTTGAGGTCCGAATTGAACCAGGTTCTAGACGGGGTGGCACGGCTTCTTTTGAGCTTTGGAGGAGCTAGATTATCGAGAATGGAGACTAGCTCAGAGTTGTACTGGTCGATGAGATCGTTGGTCGAAAGGTGTGGAGAGTTGTCTGGGAGAAGTGAGCTTAGCTGCCCTTCTAGAATGTCTAGGGGGACTTGGGAGAGGTTTCTTGACCATTTGGGTGGGTCTTGGGGAGGTTTAAACGGGATGATGGGGTGATTAATGTGAAATAGGATCATATGATGATCAGACCAGTCAACGGGGAGTATGTGGTTGATCGTGATTGAATTCTTTTGTGCAATGATGGCGTCCAGTGTGGCTCCTTTGTAGTGTGTCTCCTCGGTGCAATGTTGAGTGAGGTTGTTATCTGCGAGGAGGTTGGATAGCGATCTAATTAGAGGGTTGTGGGTTTCATTCCATCTGAGATTTAGGTCACCAAGAATTAGGTTTTTGGAATCGTTGAGAGCGTCTTGAGCGATCAGGTTGGATAGTTGGTCTCCAAACTCGTTGTTTCTGCCTGGGGGGTGATAGAGTAGATGGCAAAATAGAGAATCATTGTCTTTGGTTTTGATGGAAACGGATAGACATTCAAATGAGTTGTATTCAAAGGGGGATGTTTCTGTGATGTTCCAGCTGTCCTTGTGGATGATAGCAACTCCACCTCCTCGTTGTTCTATCCTGTCTTTGGAGATGAGGGAGAATCCCGGTGGAACCAGCATGTCTAGGCAGGGGGGAGATGACCCACACGTGTACACTCATTATTTCTATGCTGTATATGACATCATCGACTGATGTCATCAGTGATATCATAAATGATGTCATTTAACATGGCATGGTTGATGTAAAATATGATGTCATAAGCAGTATATGATCAATCAACAGGAACTAGTTCTGTTTGGTGTTTGCTGTGTGTCTGTGTGGGAAACCCATTTGGTTTTTATGAAGGCCCTCACCCACCAACCTGGCTGGTGGCATGCTTCATCATCGGGCCCCACCTAAGGCACCGAGTGTGCCTTAGGTGTGCTGCGACGCCAGATTACTGCGGAGCGGGTTTTGTTGAGTTTGTGAGTGTGCTGTGCGTGTGCGCTGTGTGGGGTTTTAAAATACTGTCCTTGGAGTCCCAAAGGTTACTTTATTGGTGGGCTCCAGGCAGTAACTAAAAACAAAGGCTTGGGACGTGCATGGTAGACTTATGGTCTCCAACGGTCCGCACTGGACGTCGGAGAATTCCTTCTAAGCTCAAGACCACCTACATCACCTAAATTAGAGTACTCAGTGATAAAAAGCATATTGAGCCCCAAAAAACTTCGGGCTTATCTCTAATGGGGAAATGTATTGGTAAACTCATTCAAATAGCTTCACTCACACACATCTCCACTTTCACAGAACGGAAACAACATACTCTTTGACCACCAAACAGGTTTCTCAGAGGAATGGACATTTTCTTGATATCAATAGTGGTTGCACTACTATTGCTTATCTATGCACCACCTGTGACACTTTCCACCGACCACCCCTACTACTGAAACTACAAAAGTGTGGCATTGAGCAAGCATCCTAGGCTTGATATTTTCCTCTCTTCAAGGCAGCATCAACATTACCTTGCTGTCACCATTCATGTCAGTTCTTTTACTAATAACTCCGACTTACCTCCTGGTTCGATCTTCTCACTGATGTTCAGCCTCTACCTGATTCCACTACCAGATCTAATCAGCTTCTTCAACTTAACCTGCAACATCTACACTGACAACACACAGTTCATCTTAACACTGGAAAACCCAAAGGATCTAGGGGCATATTACCAAGCAATAGCGATAATTATCGCTATTGCTTGGTTAGAGACAAAAATGTATCGCCGAGCTGTGGCGATTTTTATCGCAGATAAACCTTGGTATTACCAAGGTTTATTGCAAATGCGATAAAAATCGGCCGCAATGCATGAATATCGCTGAAAAGTCAGCGATATTCAGGCATTAACGAGTTAATGCTCTTAGCCATGTTATCCACCTCCCATTGGATAACATGGCTAAGAACTGCTCAGGGCAGGTGTTAGCTTTTAGCGCGATTATTTCCAAAAGTAGGCTTTTTAAGATATTTTTATGTCGAAATAAAGCCTTTTTGACTTGACTTGGTAATAGGAGATAACGATGTTAGCGACTGTTTCCAGTCGCTAACATCTTGGCACGCCCACTTTGCATGTCATTAGTGATAAATTTCTCTGACATGCAAAGTGGGGCCCAAGATGGTCGCTATCTCCTACTAGCTGTCGCTAACTGGTGTTCGTGACAGCTAGGTAATAGGGAGATAATTTTATCTCCGCTTTCTTGGGTTTTAAAGCCAAAAAAGCGGAGATAAACCCCCTTGATAATATGCCCCCTAGACTCATCAACGAACACTATCTTGTACCAAAAACTCAACATCCCACCGGATAAATTAAAGTATGAAATCTGGGAGTAATCATGGACTCCAACCTTTCCCTTACCTTTCAAGTGAACCGTATAATAAAAAGCACAGTCTACGCCATGCAAACTCTTCCTTCATCTAGACTACCCTCAGCAGCTGCAGTCCATTCTCATTGTTGTCATTTTTCGCCCAGACAACAAAAGTTGTCTTTACATAGAAATCCACTCTTCCTAATTCAAAAATTGCAGAGGATCCTAAAAGCACCAACAAAACAAATCCTACACTTTTGTACATGGGAATACATCACACCACTGTTCCAAGTGCTTCACAGGTTTGGTATAGCCAGGTGCTCTGCCTTAAAGTCACTCTGCTTCTGTACAGGATCATTTATAGTCAGACTCCATTGTTCACCCGGAATACGTTACAAGGCTATTCAATGAACAGAACACTCTTTCTACACTAGTACCTAACATGAGCACCCCAAACCCTACATGACGAAACTCTTCAGTGGAACACCCGTTTTTGCAAGTTGCACAAACTCGGATTTCCTTCCCAAAGAATAGAAATATTGAATATCACTTGGAATTGCGGAAGGAAGGTAAAAAAGACCTGGCTCTTCCCAAACAATTGGTCTCTACAACATATGGCTAACAAAAAAATTCTACAGCTCACCAGAAAAATACAGACATCAGTTGAGTCAAATAAACTGAACTTATTTACAGTCAAGAATGGAATACTCATGTTCACAAGCATATGTCAATCTACTTTATTCCACTCAAAGCATAAGCATAGTTACATATTCTAAGTGGCATACAAAAGGAATTCCTTTACTCATCATGCACACCACCAACACATTTCCCACATAGGCCACATTCATTGCCCACTTCCTCCAATCAGACACAATAATAAAAGAATACAAAGTATGCATTGTACTCACTCTTACTTACTCCATACAAACGTAAGCCACCAATATCATGATGAAAGAACTACTCTGAATGTCACGCATGATGCCAAAACACTCCCTCCATGGGCATCACTACAACTCAACATTCTTCGTTCCAAATACTACCTAGGGTGTAGCATGCTGCCCATTTGCTAAAGAGCTTCCGCACCTATATACGAGTTTGAAGTACTACATAAACGCAAATACAACCAAATACAAACGTTGTGCATGGTCAGGATACTGAAATAGGTGTAAAGTTACCTTTAAGAATGCCAGACATTTTCTGTTATTTACAAAATGTAAGTTACACATGTTTAAATGAGGCACAAATTAAAATGTTTGTTGATCAGCAAAAAGTAATTTACTCCACATGACATCGCCATTGCCATCCCCGACAGCTACAAGATCAGACGCAACGACCACCCGACCGCCCAGGAGGAGGAATCGCCATTGTCCACAAACTCACGCTCCGACTAAGCACCCACTCTAATGGCGGATTTGTCTCTCCAATTGGATTCTGTAAACGCACACGCACCAAGACTAGGATCATTGACGATATCCCATTTAGCTTATGCTGACGATATTGTACTGTTGAGTCACACAGAAATTGGTCTTCAAAGACTACTTCAAAAAACAGCGACCTATACAAAACATAATAATTTGGAAATAAATATCTCTAAAACAAAAGTTATGCGTATAGGGAGGAACATTGGTGCATCTCTAAAGATTAAGCTGGAAGATCAAATCATAGAAGAAGTTACTACCTATAAGTACCTGGGGTTTCATTTCGATAAAAATGTTAATTTCCAAGCACAACATAATTACATGGCTGGGAAAAGCAAAGCTCTGATACATGCATTTAGCTTGTTGGCAAGAAAATTAGATGGACCCTCCTATCAACCCCTGCTTGCAGTAATTAAAGCAAAGTTCCTTCCTTCGCTAACTTATGCAAGTGTGGTGATGTATGGTAGGGATGCTAAATTATTAGACAGCTTACAAACGAAAACATATAAACAGGTTTTCCATCTTCCATCGAATGCCTCCCCAGCCCAAATCCGTTTAGAATTTGGCTTATTGCAGCAAAGTATAGCAAGAAGGTATCACTTTAATAAAACCATGCATAAAATACGAAATAATGAATCAAGTGTTTTAGTGAAAGTACTATGGGAAACCATAATCCATGATACTAAGTCAACCTATAGTAAATACTTATATTCCTCTTTACGTTTAATAAATGTGGGTGATTTGTGGACCCTAAAACTGTCTCATCACACGTTTTGCCAGGCTCTCCTTTGTGCCTACTAACAGAAATAACCAATTTCAAACTAAACTAGAACTATACAGATTTTTCAGGACCATAAGGCTCAAAATTTTTTTTGCAAATAAGCCAGCTAACCCAGACAAAGATATTACAGGTCTACACCATCCATCGACCTTCTTTCCCCCAAATAACTTGGTGGCGAAAGAAATTTTGACATTCGAAAATGCAGTCATGATCCAGACTGAGAATCTCTTTCAAAAGCCACCTTTCTGTAAAAACAATCTCAACAAGGAAGAATTTCTAGCCCTTAAGAACTTACAATCACTTGAAAACACCTTAATTAAACCAGCGGACAAGGGCGGAGGGATCGTCCTCTGGGATCAAGAGTTATACAGAACAGAAATGCTGAAACAACTTAATATAGAGACCAATTACCAACGGTTAACATCAGATCCCTCAAGAAGGCTAGAAAAAGAGATAGCTGCATTAAGCAAAAGGTGTCTGGATGGTGGTTGGCTGAGCGAGAAGGAAGCCTCTTTTTTGATCAATCAGGCACCCACCATTCCAGCAATTTACATTCTCCCTAAAATACACAAAGATGCAGAAAAACCACCAGGTAGGCCCATAGTTTCGGTTGTAACTCTTTTCTGAAACCGTTAGCTGAGTATTCAGATTTTTTCATCAGACCATTTGCAGTGGGTGCAAGCAGTTACATTAGAGACACCACTGCTGTGATCAATAAACTACAACATCATTTTTTTGATCCAACAAAGGAGATAATGGTCACGATGGATATAGAAAGTTTATATTCTAATATCCCACAATCAGAAGCCTTGAGTCTACTTGAACAACTATTGAACACGCGTCCTATTCCTCATAATGTACCAACAAATTTTGTGATTGACTGCATTAAGATATCCCTTTGTGAGAATTTTTTTCTGTTCGAAAAAACTTTTTAC
The DNA here is from genome assembly GCF_964261635.1 of Lissotriton helveticus. Taxonomy (NCBI): domain Eukaryota; kingdom Metazoa; phylum Chordata; class Amphibia; order Caudata; family Salamandridae; genus Lissotriton; species Lissotriton helveticus. The sequence goes on along the minus strand of NC_136072.1, from coordinate 1,084,451,700 downwards.
AAACAGCTCAAAGGGGTAGCTATGGGGGCTGTATATGCCCCCAATATAGCAAATATTTATTGTATTGTATTGTATTGTATATGGATTTATTAAGCGCGATTGCTGCCCAAGGGCGTCCAAGCGCTGAGTAAGTAGGCGGAGATGGGCAGTGCAGAAGAGATTAGAACTCGGTGGATTTAGCAAACAGTAAGGTTTTCAGCTGTTTGCGGAATGAGAGCAGGTTCGAGTTGGACCGGAGTTGTAGAGGAAGTGCGTTCCACAACTTCGAGGTGTTCAGGTAGAACATCCTGCCTCCGGCCCTAGCTCTCCTTACTCTGGGTACCACTGCCAGGAAAGCCTCCGTGGAGCGAAGGTTTCTATTTGGGTGGTAAGGAATGACTAGATTGTCGTTGATTGCTGGGCCTGTCTTCCAGAAGGCCCGATGGGCAATACATAGTGCCTTAAATGTCACTCTCTGCCTTACTGGTAACCAATGTAGACTTTTTAGTCCGGGTCTGGCTGACTGGGTGCGTGGGATCTGTAGCAGGGTACGGGCTGCACAGTTCTGTACCACCTGCAACTTCCGAAGAGTCATCTCAGGGGCCCCCACAGATAGGGCGTTGTTCGAGTCTAGACGGGACTGGATCAGGCCTTGTACTGCCACCTGTTTGGCTTCCAATGGTAGAAGCGGGAGAACCTTCCTCAGTGTTCTTAGTATGCCAAAACATGTGGCCGACAACTTGGTGGCCTGGGTGGAGAAAGAAAGACTTTTGTCCAGCCATACTCCTAGACTCTTTACACTTTCCTTAGGGGTGGGAGGGGTACCCAGACAGGGGGGCCATAAGGAGGTGAAAGGCACTGGTGAGGCTGGTCCCAGGAGCATGAGCTCCGTTTTATCTCCGTTTAGTTTGAGGGAGGAGGTAGTCATCCACTCCTTGACGTCCTCTAAACATTTCAGCAGGCCTTCCGGAGTTTGCCTGTTGCTCTCTTGTGCCAGCGAAACCAACTTTGTCGCCAACTTTGAAGAACAATATGTCAAGAGTGCACTCAACCCATATCTAGCCAACATTTCATGTTGGCTTAGATATATAGATGATATATTTTTAATTTGGAGAGGCACTGTGGAGCTCTTAGCTCACTTCCATCAATGGCTCAACAAAAGAAATCCTCATCTCAAATTTACAATGGAAAAAGACACAAAAGAGATTAATTTTCTAGACATAACCATCAAATCAGGAGAAGACAATACACTTTATACCACCCTCTACACAAAACCTACAGCGAGGAATACACTTTTAAAATACACAAGTCATCATCCCAAGGCGCTTAGAGATGGGTTGCCCTTTGGGCAATTCCTCAGACTAAGACGTAATTGCACAAAACGCTCTGATTATTTCTATGAAGCAAAAAAGCTTAAAGTCAAACTAGCAACAAGAGGCTATCCAAACAAGCTTCTGAAAACCTCCTTAAAAAGGGCATGGTATAATAATCGGGAAGCCTTCTTGAAATAAAATAGCAAACAGAAACAAAAGCATTAGTTTGTGTTACCACTTTTGGGACAATGACACAACAGTTGAAAAAACTAGTGACTAAAAACTGGTCCCTCCTAAGCGGCCTTCCAGAGTTACAAGCTAAACCAATGTTTGCATTCAAACGTGGCCAGAATCTCAGGGACAAATTGGTTCGTGCCTGTGACCACCAGAGCAACACAAACATCGTGGATAATATGAAGCAACTGGCACCCATTAAAGGCCATTACAAATGCAATCAATGTATGGCATGTGCAACCACAAAGAATATGAAGACTTTTACATTAAATGGCAAGTTGACAGAACTCAAACAATTCTCCAATTGTAGAACCACAAACGTGGTATATTGTGTGAGATGTCCCTGTGGTTTACCATACATAGGGAAAACTACACAAATGGCCAAACAAAGAATATTGCAGCACCAATCACGGATACGCTGTAATGTTGAGAATGCCCCATTGGTTGAGCATTATAGAACTCTCAAGCACAGCGAGAAAGAAATGGACTGGTGGATCATCGAAGTGGTGAAACCCACCATTAGGCAGAAAAATGTAGATCAGAATCTAACCATGAAAGAAAATCGCTGGATAGAGGCAGTTAACAGTATCAAACAAGGTCTAAATTCAGCTACTGAGTGGCATACATTGGCATGTCTCAGATGATACTCGGTACATCCTTCAGTTCACACAATTTCCCTAATGTATCTATGTATCAATGACATTGGCATGTCTTAGATGATACTCGGCACATCCTTTAGTTCACACAATTTCTTTAATGAATCTATGTATCAATGAAGAATAGATTACAAAACATCAATCAGATTGTACGCAGCATTTGGGCTGATAGTACAGGTAATTTATGTAACTAAAGGAATTGTGTCAATATTGACAATGACAACAGTAAAATACTAATTGGTTTATAACGATTTCTGTATGTACTCGCTATACTCGCTTATGTCAACGCCAGGTACCATATGATATCTACTTCCAACAATAATTACGTTGTTGCTCTGAATGCTAGAAATATTGTGATTATAGAATTTACATGTTATCTCTGTTAAATGGAAGAATGTTTCACAATATCTTAAACATTCCTTTACATAGTGAGCGCATATTAGAGCGACAGCGGAAAGAGCCACAATGCTTGGTTTGGTAATAGTGTACTCAGGATCTATTGAATGTGGAAGACAGAAGTCACTACAGATAGTTATAATTGGGCTTAAAAATACGGAATAACAAAAGAAAACTTCAGCAAAAATATCGACTTTATTGAGGATTAAGATTTAATCGACAAGTGACGCGACTTAAATTACATATACCACTGTTTAAATACTGTGGAAGTCTCGATGCGGATATGCAAATAATTCACAGAGTTGTCTCTGTATTGTGGACTCCACTGAAAGATGGCTGCCATAAGAGGTAGACAAATCCAGATACCATCAAAAAGGCGGGCGATAGCAGGTATTTAAATAGATGCAAGGCGTGTCACAGTTGAGTTATTCTCTCTCGAGACTACGCCACGATTGAGACTGTTTCGAAGAATCACAATTTGGAACAAGTAAGTGTACCAGCTCTGTCCCCCATTTTAATATTCTCAATTTCTGTTCTCTAATAATCTGTAAACTAGAGATCTGAATTTCGGCAAGGGTTATCCCAGACTCATGATACCAAACGATATGACGCGAGCTAAGTCACGTCAATGCCGTGTGTTCTTTGCTAAAATTCAGGGACATCGATATCACGATTTAAGTATTCCAATGACTACATATAGATGTTTATACATCTTTGTATCAAAATCAGTCCCTGAGTACGAACTTAAATGTAGTGGTAACCAGAGAAGGATAAATACCCGATATAGTGATATGATTGTAAAAATATAGCGTAAACACAAAATACTTTATCCTCTTTTAAGTTAAAGCAACGGTGAACACTTGAACAAGTGTATTAATACATATAAACACTCTCGATAGTAATGTTTTCTGTAAATAGCATAGTGATTTATCCAGCCAGCATAAATATGTTATAACCGAAAGAATCCATTTCTTTAGTTCCGCTGTGGAGACGCTGACTCAAAAGGCTCGTCCCATCATCTTTTCTTGCTCAAATTATTACAAGAGAAGGTAATTCTTTTTGACTTTGATATATCGACGAGTGCAATGCAGGGTTTTCTGCCATCAGACCACTATATGTAATTGGAACCTGTTTTTTCTGGCAGGACTCTTGGAAATCGCAAAATCTTTGATATCGCAAACGCGGATTCCATCATTTTTTCTAGCTCGTATGTCAATTAAGAAAAGGTAACTCTTTAATTTCAATAGTCTAATGAGTACAATGTCAACAGACTTTCAGGTGCAATTTGTACTGATGTGTCTGAAACTGTAAATCTACCGCCCGCAATTGGGTGTATTTAGACAACATGCAGGCACCAGATATCTAAATACATGGAGACAAATCTTCATAAAGAGGTTGTCTGCTCTAGATAACCTACGTAAGTTAAAAACTGTATATGATTCCCCCAAACAAGTTAGTTTGATGGTGTAGAAAAGTGTAAATCCATTTCATCACAAGGCAAGGCATTTGAGGTGATGTAAATAATAATTGAAGCATGAGCAATCAACAGCAAAACTTTATGGTGGTCAAAGTAGTAAGGCAAGCCAGTGACACCAATAGCAGGTTCATGGTCAAGTTCATAAATACTCAATGTATCATGTAAATATCTTTAGGAATGCAAAATGTTCTTAAACGACAAGCTGAGCATTAGCAACACCTGAGTTAATCAATTCATGTATCAATGTATAGATTTGATGTAATTACTAAAATAATGTATAAGAAAGAGCCTAACAGCTCTATTGGCACACGGTTTATATAAGTTTTTGAATTTTACATAAGAAAGGTAACATAAGTATTGTTGTATCTTTCACAGGGGGTCTCTACTCTCTAAAGATTGAATTGTACTGAGGATGGCCTTAAGGATTTAACAACTACAAGGCCGAAACGTCGACTTTTTTTTGTCCACATCTTTTAAGTTGAAATAATTCAGACAATTGAATCATTGTTTTAGGTTGTGCAAGATTCATTGTTATTTACTCATTAAGAGTGGACTACAGCGCAAGTGGATCTCACGAATAATTCATTTATTTCTAATCCATTTGTTTTTGATGAATTTTCTTATTGTAACAGTACCCTTTTAATACAAATTTTTATAAAGAGATATTGTTTAACAAAGATAATACCCGTGTAGCTTTTCTTCTTCTTGAGTATTTTGATTACTGTGTCCAAACTAATGAGACAAAATATAATAACAGCAGGTATTAATTTAATTTAGTTGATCAGAAATACATACGTTTATGCGATCAATTGCCTGTGATATAATTTTGAACAAATTCCCTTGTAGGCATCTTTACTGTATTGAGGCTATGAATAAAGCAGCTAAAATCACTCACTGATAGAGGATAAAAGTCTCTTTTCACGACTAGCTCATGCATGGATGACAATTCAAACATATGTCACATTGCAACCTGCAATTTATTTCCAATTAACTTATCCAGTGCGCTTTAAAAAGCAATTAATGGCTATGCGCCTAGGGGACTTGCCGTCTTTATCAGAAAAACCTTCTTGGCGATATAATGGACCAAAAACATGTAGATTATGTGATGCTGTGGAAGAAGATTTTATGCATTTGGTTTGTATATGCCCCGAAATGATGAATGCACGCCGATTATTTTTTAAGTTTTTATTTAATGAGCGAGGTATCCGTACATGTAGGATAGCAATCATGAGAAGCTTGGACTCTACTGATCCTCGCCTAAATTGTAACTTGCTGAAATATTTGGAAATCCACAACAAAGCAGTAAAAGAGAAAGTAGGAAGCATCCATAAAGCCGGCTCTAACTGTATGTTATTGTTAAGGTAGCTAAAGTTATGGTAATGATGCCATCATGAACAACAGAATCATGCTTGTCATATCTCCTATGTACCCCCCATACAAACTTGTTGAAATACTGTAAAGTACTTATAACCTCGCTCGGATGATATTTTATAAAATTGGAATATAACTGTTATTTGATGTATTAATATATATAACGTTTTAATGAGATGGAGTGACATCCTTTTAAAGAAAAATGTATTTAAATTGTATTTTGTATTGTGATGGTTTTTATTAACTAAAAACAATAAACAATAAGCACCCACTCTAATGACCCAACGACGACCATGGATCACCTCCACTTCCAGATTTGGACCAACCCCCACGGCACCCTCATTTACAGCCTGCCGAGCTCGACCCCTCCTTCACCGACGCCATCATAGATCTCATCGCAACCCAGGCTCTCGCATCCACCGACTGCATCCTATTCTGAGACTTCAACTTCCACCTAAACAACCATGGCTGGACTGGGAATAGAAACCAGCCCTGGCAACTCCACTCGACAGCCCCCACCCTCCATGAGCCCTGACACACCTGCAGACGTCTTGAGAAGATATGGAGGAGCAAGAAAACCCCAGAAACTCATGTAACCTTCAAATCCACCGTCGACGCACACCACCTCCTCCTGAAAACCCCTAAGAAAAAGGCCCTCCAAGACAGAATCAACGCTAATGCCCACAACAGCAAAGATCTCTTCGCCATTGTCAAGGAGTTCACCAGGCCCAACAGCGAGACCACAGCTGTTCCCTGCTCCCAAGACCTCTGCAACAAACTCTGCACCTTCTTCCACCACAAGATCAGGAAGATCTATGACAGCTTTGAAACCCTAGACCCGGCCGCCGCACCCGCACGATCACACACAACCAAGCCGCCCCTCAACAGACTGTGCTCTGCTGGACCGCGCTCACTACAGAGGACACGCTCAAGACCATGAAAAGCCTCTACTCAGGAGCCCCGATGGACCCATGCCCGCATCACATCTTCCAGAAAGCAGCTGCCGGCATTGCCCCCCAGCTCCGCCGCACCTTCAACTGCTCTATTGAAACTGCCACCTTCCCAGATGACTGGTAACACACTGAGATCAACCCCCCAAGTCTTTCTCAGAGCCGACAGACCTCAAGAACTTCAGACAGGTCTCCCTCCTTCCCTTCCCAGTCAAGGTCTGGGAGATGACCATCAACTCTCAGCTCTCCCAGTTCATCGAAGCGAACCATGTCCTGGACACCTCCAATCCGGCTACTGAAGAAACCACAGAGACTGAACTCCTCGCCGCCACAGATGACATCCGCTCCCTCCTCGACTGGAGCAAAAACGCAGCCCTCATCCTACTAGCCTTCCGGCCGCCTTTGACACCGTCTCCCGCCGCACCCTACACCAGACTCCACGACGCTGGCATCCGAGACAAGGCCCTGGACTGGATCCACTCCTTCCTCACCAGCAGGACCCAGCGAGTCTGACTACCTCCATTCCTCTCAGATCCCACGGAGATCAGCTGAGCCCCACCCTCTTCAACGTCTATATGCCACCCCTCACAGCTATCGTCAGAGGCCACCGACTCAACATCGCCTCCTACACTGACGACAGCCAACTGATCCTCTCCCTCACTAACCAACCCTCAACTGCAAGAACCACCTTCCACAGTGGAAGGAAGGCTGTCGCTACATGGATGAAAGACAGCTGCCTGAAGCTCAACTCGGACAAGACCGAAGTCCTCATCCTGGGACTCACCCCATCAGCCTGGGACGACTCCTGGTAACCAGCCGCTCTGGGTGCTCCACCCATCCCGACAGACCACGCATGCAACCATAGCATTATACTGGACTCCTCGCTCACAATGAACCGCCAAATCAACACAGTCTCCTCAGCCTGCTTCCACAAGCTCCACCTGCCCTGAAACATTTTCAGATGGATCCCCACAGATTCCAGAAGGACGACACCCATGTACACATCACCAGCAGACTCGACTACGGCAATGTGCTCTATGCCTGCAAAACCCAGTAACAGCTCAAGAAACTACAGAACCTTCAAAATGCCACCGCCAGACTGGTCGTCAACATTCCCCGTTGCAGCCACATCATGCAACACCTCCGACAACTCCATTGGCTTCCAGTCAACTAGAGAGTCTGGTATACACCCGTTACAACGGATCTTTTACTCCGCAGACCCATTACAACGCGACCATTACTCCGCATACCATTACAACGCATTGCGCTGGGGGGCGCTCTAGGATAGGGAATAAGTATAATTTACTATCCAACACCTTCCCTAGGGTCCACGGGGACTGGAGTTAGAATAGTAAATTATACTTACCACTATCCAGCGCCCCAAGGCGCTATGCGTTGTAACGGTATGCGGAGTAAAAGTCGCGTTGTAATGGTCTGCGGAGTAAAAGTATGCGTTATAACGTCATACATCCAGAGAGTCTCCTTCAAGCTCCTCACTCACGCCTACAAAGTCCTACACGACGAAGGTCCAGCGTACCTGAACCACTGCCTCACATTCAAAGTGCCCACCAGACAGATCTGATCCTCCCAACCAGCCCTCATCTCCATCCCCAGGATCTACAAGACCAGATCCAGAAGAAGATCATTCTCTTACCTCGCCGCAAAGACCTGGAACACCATGCCCCTGCACCTCAGGCAATCTGTGTCACTGACCCAATTCAGGAAGGACCTCCAGACCTGGCTCTTCGACTGATCCTCCACCCAGTCCGAACACCAGCTCCCTCCTCCAGTGCCTTCAGACCCTCACGGGTGAGTAGCCGCGATTTACCAGCCACGATTGATTGATTGATTGATTGATACCACTCATATACAAAGTATTCTCATTTTCACGTGAAAGTTGAATCTTTGACCAGTTTTTGCAAAAATTATATAAAATTTGTAAACCCCTAGGACACTGTTGCGTCAAAATCTTGCGCCTGCCTCACAGCAGGCGTAAGACTGACGCAAGCCCTTTCACATGGGGCTTTCCCCATGTGAAAGGACGCATTGCTGGAGTTGTATCACTTTTGTGACACATTCCAGCAATGCGTGACTTTTGCGCTTACAGATACGTCAGAAATACTGAAGTATCTGTAACTCCTTGCGCCATGATGCGTCATAGTGTAAATATGACGCATCATTGGTCTCGCAAGGAGAGCGCAGTGAAAAGTGACGCATCGCTGTTTTCACGCAGCGATGCGTCACTTTTCATAAATGAGGCCTAAAGTGTTCTGCATCCCGAAGTGTTGACAGACACGCAACCCGGTATAGTCTAGAAGCTGTGTGCCCTGTGCATCCTGAAGTTGTGGACATATATCCTTTGGAGCACGCAGGAAGCGGTTACAAATTCTCACATGTTAGATCTTTTTGGTTGACAAAAAGGCAAAAAGGGTGTAGACATTACAATAAAAAATGTACAGTTTGTATAAACCATTTGGTCACACTATAAGGACCAGGAATTGATACAGTAAAATAGGTTGATGACAAGCTAATAATCATTCCAGTAAACACTAAAATCAAGAACAAGGTATAAGCGTAGAGAATAGACCACGTTACAATGCATGCGATACATCGCATGCCATTAAAATGCGGTTGTTACAACGACCGTGTGGTTACATTACATACCATTACAGCGCAAGTCGTTACAATGACTTGCTGTAGGGGGCACTTGATGTTGGAATTGTATAATTTACTATTCCAACTCCAGTCTGTGCAACAGTAGGGAAGGTGTTAGATTTTAAATCCAACACCTTCTGTCCCGTACAGCAAGTTGTTGTAACGACTTGCGTTGTAATGATTTGCGATGTAACTAAAAGGTTGTTGTAACGACAGCGTTGTAATGACATGCAATGTATCGCATGCGATGTAAACAATGTTTCCCAAGCGTACAGTAGTACAACAAAAGAATTTAGGCGTCAAAGCCAGTTCTGAGTAAGTATAGAACATAAAATAATAACAGTCAAAACAAATCAGATGCCAAGAATTTGGAACAAGAGTTCCTTCAAGAAACTCCGCTTCTCCTTCCTAAACATGAATAGATGCTAATGTCAACTAATCTATCTCCAATTCTCAAATTAGCATAGACTGGAATAAAAGGACTCAGGAAGATTTTAAACGCAGGAAGGCCATTTCTCGAACCACCCCTCCAAGAACCAATGGATTTCCACTCTGCAGGTACAGTGGCAACATCTCCGGACTTTCCCATCCGACAGACCTTGGATAGCCTCGGCAACCTTGAATTTCCCTTCGTTCCTGATATGCAATGAATAGGAGGTTTCTTCTGCTCATTAAATTACCCCATTCTTCCCAATATTTCTCTTCTCAGGCCTCTCTATCACTAATACAATACTACTCTCTTCCCGATCTATGAAGCCTTGAGAATGCAACTGCAGAGGAGAGAACACGCAAAGCAACAAGATACATTTCAAAATTGTTGCCAAGTCATGCTAATGTTAGTTAAACATTTGCAATGTGTATGTTAAATACATGATTATATGTGCCCGAATGATTTTAAAATAAATGCAACAAGAATAAGTGTTCATGGTTATATATACACTTTCAAAGTATGCAATACAACTGGAACATTAGTGTAAATATAGGTGCATACTATATGTTTTCAAGATTAAACTAAACATTAGTATGCACACATTCATGATTCTCTACTTTCTACAGTGAATTCGATTCAGGAGTACATTTAAATGCTTCATTCCACGTTAATAAGGGGAAGGCACACAGAGTATATATTGCTAAGTGTACTTAAATATTGCCCCGCTTGTGGCGTGTAAGGATCGAGCCTAAATTGCACAGCTCCAATTCCCCCTCTGATGACAAATCTAGCCATCACTATCAAGATATAGGGCCATATGTATCAAGCTAATTTTTAGTCGCAAATGCTGCAATTGCAAATCACAGCGTTTGCGATTAAAAATTCGCTATTTCCAATGTATGATGCACAATCGCATCGCAAAATGAGAAATCGCTAAAATGGCGAATCCTTACGTTGCGAGACCCAGAATTCTGCGAATTCCCTAGCGATTCCTTATTTTGCGATTTCCTCAGTTAGCGAAATTCGCAAACAGGAAATCGCAAAATAAGAAATCGCTATGGAATGTATGAAAAAATCGCAATTAGCGAATTCATGAAATTCGCAATTTAGAGAATCGCAATTAACACCAAGTAGGAGCAGGTGGTAACCAGGTGCAAACAATTTAAGGAGTTCCACAATGCAACAGACTTTTTCCACAATGGCTGAGCTGTACGTGATAGCCAGGAGGCTGCGACTCAGAGCTGCTGCACAGAGAAGCCGACGCCAGGAGAGGATATTCTGTGCACGCATTACCATGTTCCAGCGGAGTGTGGACGACATCTATACACACTACAGACTGGATGAAGAGAGCATCTTTGATTTAATTGAGGAACTCAAACCCTTACTTGAACACCCCACACTCAGGTCACACTCCATCCCCACCCACATCCAGGTCCTGTGCTCACTGCACCGCTTGGCATCAGGTAGCTTCCAGGGGGTGATTGCCTCAGCAGGAGGGGTGTCACAGAGTGCACTTTCGCGCTTTTTCCACGCGTTCCTTGATGCCATGGTACAGAGGCTGCATCACCACATTCACTTTCCAAGCACCCCACATGCACTAGACCAGACCAAGCAGGACTTCTATCAAATAGCCCAATTTCTCCACGTCATTGGATGCATAGATGGGACACATGTTGCAATATCCCCCCCTCCCAGAATGAGTACGTGTTCAGGAATCGCAAATCCTACCATTCCCTGAACATACAGGTGGTGTGTGATGCCAACACATCACCACGGACATTGTTGCTAAATACCCAGGTAGCACGCAAAACGCTTTCACAGTGGGATACACCGTCGACTCACAAGTGGGGAGTTTGGTGAGGGATATCTACTAGGTAAATGCATTTGAACATAGGCCACACTTGTTAAGGATAGCATTTGCAGGACAGCGTTTAACCATATTCCTCCCACCCCACAGGTGACAGTGCGTATGCGGTCCGTGAGTTCATACTGACGCCCTACCTGAATCCAGCCAACCCTTGGGAGCGGCGGTACAACAGCGCCTACATAGCAACCAGAGGCACCATTGAGCGGACATTCGGGATACTCAAGAGCAGATTCAGATACCTACATAAGAGTGGAGGGGTACTACAATACAGCCCCCAGACCTGTTGCAAGATAGTGGTAGCATATGCCATGCTGCACAACATCGCCACCGGGAAAGGCACACCGTGGAGCTCAGTGCATCGGATTCATCAGATGTGGAGGGGCCAGCTCCAGGACGCATGCCAGCCGGTGTGGTTGGGGCAGCTGCTGGGCGCCAGAGGCGAGATGAGATTACACGCAACTATTTCTAGGTAAGAAAATATGACACAATGCTAGATATCATTTGTGAGACTGTGTTTTATTCCTTAACTTCAGGATGAATTACGTCACACAGCCTGAGTGACACACAATGTCTCTCCCAATGTCCAGTACATGTTACTGTCACAGTGCAAGTCTTTCATCAGGAGCAAGTGTCCATGGAAAGTGGGTAGCTACACCCATCCAGTGGTCCCATTTAGTGCACCTCAAATGTGGTGCTGTCGAGAGGAAGCCCCTGTTTGGAATTGCACAGTGCCCTCCTCACTTGGCCCCCTAGGCCTACTGGTACGGCCACTACGGCGCCTATCCATGGAGGGCGGGGAGGGGGTGATGCTGCTCCTTCCTGATTGTGCGTCCTCATCTGTGGGAGTTAGGACTCCTGGCCCAGTAGTGCGAACTGCCCGCAGCTCATCTACAGAGGATGTTATTTGGACCAGGGCCCATGCAACGTCCTGGCTGTTGTGTGCCATCTCGCGCTGCATGCAGATGATGCGCCTTGATAGTACATTGATAGCAGAGGACAGGCGGTTCATCGCCCGTGTGTACAGGTCTAGGCGCTGCATCTCCCTGCGCTTAGCAGCACGGTGGGCCTTGAGTTCCGCACAGAGTACCTCTAGGGCACCCGTCATGCCCCTGAAGTCTGCCCTGACTTCCCTCTGTAATGATTTTATATTTTGCCCTGCAGGCGCTGTACTTGCAACATGTGCATCTCCAATCCGCCGAACACTGTGTAATTCCCTGGGTCTGCAGCACTGCTGGATGCACGAGACCTGCGCCTGGTTGGGACTGTTGGGATCGGATCAGCACGTGCACGGTGTTGTGGCTCTGGCTGTGTTGGGTCAGGTTGGACATCGCCATCGGTGTCCTGGCCCTCATCCTCCAATGGGGGTAGTGGTGGCACTACATTTCTCCTGCGGCGCTTTGGAGGGTTTACTGGGCTGTCCTCCTCCTCTGTTTCCTCCTCTTGCCCTGCTGCTTGTCTGTTAGGGGAATCGCCCTGTCTTCCACTGCCTGTTGCCTGTGTTCCAGATGTTGCTGTGGACGCAAAAGCACACATTTATTTACTGTTCTGACTTGCACTTGTCAATTATTAAATATCACTGTTTGGGATTACATGTGTCTTGTATTTGCCTTTCCAGATGTGCACATGCTATTGGGGACTGGCTGGGTGTAAATGCACCACTGTAATGTGCATGTGACTATATCTCCCATAATGCATTGCAGTGTGTGCTTGTGTATCTGCACTGGACTTCTAGTTTTATCCTGCCCCTGGGTCGCTGCTGGGTGTGTGGGGGTAGTTGGGGGTTATCAGGGGTGTGATGGCATGCTTCTTACCTTGTCCTGGTACCGGGGGGTCGGAGCTGTCGAGGTCTGCCATGCTCATTACACTTTCCGGAAGCAGGATCCCCTCCACCAGTTCCTCTAGATGTGTGGAGTCAGTGGCAGTGGAGGTCCCTCCACCAATCTTCCTGGCCTGCTCCAACCTGGCAGCCACCTTCTCCTTGGAGCGCTGGCGCATATCGTACCAGCGCTTTCTTGAGTCTTCCACACTCCTGTGTGTGACACCAACAGTATTCACTTTCTGCTGGATTTCTGACCATATACGCCGCTTGCGTGTCTTAGGCACCCGGAGTGATTTCTTCCCAAATAGGTGCTCATGGCTTGTCACCATTTCTTGTATGAGCACCTCCAACTCAGCTTCAGAAAACTTTTGTTTCCTTTTTCTCTGGGTTTCCCCCTGCTGCTGCTGCTGTGTGTCCTGGCTGGCCATGTCTCCAGTGTCTTCCATTGTTTTCACCATTGCAGAGTTCCCTCTCTACCACTCCTTCTCTCTGACTGTGCTTCAGAAACTCAGGTGCAGCATGAGTAGTCACACTTCCTGGTTGTGATGTCATCAATCTGCACCTGAGTTTCAGATTCTCAGATTTGCAAAATTCGCAAATTTGCGTTTTTTTCCGTTAAGGAATCGCTATTTGGGGTGTCGCAATGAAAATAGCGATTTTGACAGAATCGCAATTTTTTTGCAATTTTTTACATACATACCGTTTTGCGATTCTGAAATTGCGATTCGCTAAAAATCGTATATTGAGAATCGCAAAAGGGGAGCTTGATACATATTACCATAGATCTTATCAGATGGACCAATTAAAACCTCGGGGGGTTTATACATTTTCGTTTGGACTCCTCCAAACGCATAATGTCATCATAGTATCTACACTGACTCGCTTCAAATTCTACATCTACTCACTTTCTTTTCACTCTCCTCCTTGATTGCATACTCTTATACCCCTTGAAGATCACAACTAAAAATATTGTACAAAGAGCAATTATCAGAAGGGGCTTCAAAATGGTACAATTCCACTTCTCAGGTTTCCAAACCATTTGCCAACTGCAGCAAATCCATTTCCAATTGCTTCCCAAGCACCTGTCGCTTCTAACTCCTTCAAATCTCCCTTCAGACAAGTAATATTCTTGATATATTTTCTCAAATCTTTACTCCTGGTCAGGGAAGTAACTACAGCATTGATGAACTGTTAACATTTGACAGATTCTGCCCTCTTTTGTGACGAGGATGTCTAAGGCAAGTCTATTTTGCAAAACCATGGATCTTCTAGCTACCATGTCAGTATCTACTACTAATAAAGCTCCTGCTGTACTGTTGCACATTTTATCCACCATAGTGGACAACTTTCGAATCTTGGTGTCGTAAAAAATCACCCCTTCAGATAGGATCATTGCACCAAAAATATCTCCCACTCTTTCAGTAGCATTACTACTTCATTTAGTCCTAGAATTTGCTTCCCACACGGGAACATAAAAATGATCCACATGTAAATTTAGGGAAAACTACACCTAAATAGCATACAGCATACCATACTCGGGGTAAACTGAAATATGTATGTTCTCCACAAATATAATAAACTCTAGGAATCACAGCATCCTCACCTCCCAATGACAATGGCTAATTTCCTCCATATTCAATGGTGTGGTCACATTTACTATGTCCCATACATTTAGTGTGTATCATGAATTTACTTCTAAGTATACATCATTTTCCTTTTTATTTCCAATCTAAGGTCAATGCTGGTTATTTCCCGCATCTTGATGCTCTATCTCTTCTTCGGCCAACTGATGTTTATCTTTGAAGTCAGTGTCTAATTTGGATTTAGCTTCCGTATCTCTCCTTCTATCTTCAACTAGATTTTAAAGTTTCTTCTCACTATCTGTCAAAACACAAGTCAAGTTGTTCCTGTGAGCATAAGCAGTGTCTAGTGTTTGTGTAGGTTTAATGAAGCAGTCTGCTGTCTCCATTTCCTTTGCATTATAGTGACGATTTAAAAGCTTAAACATGGGAACGTCTGAGCGAACTAAATCAAATTGAAAGAATAATAATAGTGAAAATGACCTTGTACATATAAAAGGCTCATCAAAAGGCTACAAGTGACACCAAACGTTAACGCGATATAATGGTAAGTGATACCTCCTGCCGCTAATGCAGGTAATTGCAGTTCTTAACATCCAGTGTGTGAATGTACTCCTAAAGCAATTTAAAATAAGCATTAGAATAAAAAACTCTTCTTGATGAATCCACGTGCATTTCTTTAACATTCAGGGAATGCAAACTACCAGCAGTAGGAGGTGGTGTTTTAATACTTATTGTAGGCTTAATCTTCACTAAACTAGAAGATGTGGACAAATACAATCCTACAAGCAAAAAAATGAATACTGCAACTACAGCTTCTGACACACCTGCTAATATGTACCTACGCCTACTATGGTTGTTAGTTTCCATAACTTCTCTAAAATCAGACCGTTGGGTGGAAAGTAGCAGTAGAAGAGTCTTCTCTGTCAGTTTCCATCTGTGCAAATGGCAAAATAAAGTTCAACTATGTGACATGAAACTATTTACAAAGTCTCTGTGATTCTTCCTTAGCCTTACTCTGTATCCTTCTAAACAACACCCTTGAGCTCCTTCAGCAGCCTTGGGCCTGAGTAATCTTCTTAGGACATTCAACAAAGTCTATTTAATTGTCTCAAGTAAAAGTACAGTTCTAATCCAATGATGGATCACATCAATGATAAATCGGGTCAATCTATTCAATGACAAGGTAAATTCAAAACACAGTTCAGCCACAATGTTCAGTTCAAGGAAGCTCAGTTGTATTTGCAGTTATTCTCAGAATCCCAAATGTTCCTAAACTCCCCCTCTCTGTCATTGGCAGCAAAGTATGTCAATTCAGGTGAAGAGTACCTTTAACAGGGCACTCTAGCTCTTTACGATGTTCTGAGTGCAATCCTTTTTCCTTCACTATCACTCAGGCCAGAATCCTCAGTATCCTCTGGAATGGTGGTAGCACACGTTCCTCCCGCAAACTTGATCTCTCTCTCTCTTGTCTTTGTGGCCAACGTTCTTCAGCTTCCACTCGCATTACTACAGCACTAAGCCCTTTGTTAAAGTCTAAATCTGGTTCAGGCAACGCCACAGGATGAGACTCTCTTGTCTCAACTACAGCTGTTGACTCATCAAGACCCTCCTCAGACCAAACATGTGCTGTTTCAGGCACTCGTTAGTCCCCCACAGCTTGTCTAACCTGTTCCATATTTCTTTCTGTCACCACTGGCACTTCTGGAACAGGTGCTGTTACATCATCATGGGGACACTCGGCTCTGCAAGTATGGGCAGCATGCACCCAGTTTGGGAGACCTCCGCATTTCACAACAGTTGTTGGTAAGGGCAACGCTGAGTTAACAAGCACGTTTTCCGAATATGCTTATTCACCAGGACTCAGTCGCCGGCACCAAGGTCATAGCACTGCTCCTTATGAGGAGGTGCTGGGACTGCTCCAACCTGGTGAGACACAGAAGGCACCACGTCAGGCAGTACTTTGTAGTAATCAAGAATCATATCATCTGCAATGTTCACATATGCATTTGCAGGCACATCTGGCAATCTCATTGCTCTGCCCATGATTATCTCAAGAGGAGACAATCATGTCCTCCCATCGAGAACACTGTGGAGACTCATCAGCACAAGAGGCAAA
The DNA here is from genome assembly GCF_964261635.1 of Lissotriton helveticus. Lineage (NCBI taxonomy): Eukaryota > Metazoa > Chordata > Amphibia > Caudata > Salamandridae > Lissotriton > Lissotriton helveticus. Next base: position 1,084,434,854 of record NC_136072.1, on the reverse strand, counting down.
GCATCAGGCCACTTCAAAGACGTGGAAGCACACACTTTAGAGTTCCATTCTCACTTGTTCCACGATCCCTGAAGCCTCAGGTCGATAACAGCAATGTAGTCTCTGCTCCACTTGTAATGCTGCGCACATTACAACTGCAATGTAGTGTCTGCTCTACTTGTAATGCTGCACACAACTTTAGGACCTCATTAAACTGAGTCCCTCTGTCTGACTCCAGAGAGGTCGGGAAACTGAACCTTGGTATGAACGCCCGCAACAATAATTTAACTTCTGTAAGACTGCCCTTTCTTCTGGTCAGATAGACTTCAACCCAACACAAGAAGATGCACACAATTACTAGGATGTAATTCAATTTGCTGCAACCAGGCATTTCGATAAAGTCCAACTGCATCCTGTAGAAGGGACCACCTGATCTTTCTATGTAACTCAGTGTCACTATGGTTCTTTTCCCTACTTGCAGTTGTTGGCACACAACCCATCTCTGACACAACCCTTCAGATATCAATCTGAATCTGGGGTAAAGCACATTTGCAGAAACTGTCAATCCATAAAATCCCTACCAATTGAGGGCTGGGCCATGGTAAAGTCTTGCCATGGGAGGTAACAGCCTATCTGCCAACACAGGTCTTCCATCTCCTGAAAACCAAATCTCATCATCTCTTTTGACACATCCTGCTCTGACCCAACTTTTTTTGTTCTGCCTGTGACACTTCGTCCAGTAACCTATTGACCTCCTCCCATGTGTCAGCTGTCATTAACAAAAGGTTATGATTGGTCTCATCTTCCCCTTCATTACTGTATTCACCGTTCAATGTAGAGTCTCCATGGACAAAGTATTGTGCAACTTTGTCAGTATATCTGTTGCAGACTGTCCCATAATCATCTCCACTGCAGTGTGCAGATAATTTCACAATGGCAATCTGGCCAGGCAACTGTAATGCCACAGCAGCCTTCTTACATCCTCACCATTCCTTATAGGGGTACTTGAAAAGGTCATAAAACCCCTTTGTGATCATAACTGTCTGAAATCATGTACAACACCAAAATCATACTATGAGTGAAATTTGTCACTTTCATCTGTTCAGAAACAGCACGTCCTAAAAAGAGCAATCAATTTGGCCACTTGTGCAGAAAACACTCCTTGAAGCCAGGAGGCTTTAATTATGCCTAATACTGTGCATACTGTGTATGCAGCTCTCAAGTTACCTCTGTTGTCTCTTAGGCAAGATCCATCAACAAACAGTATAAAATTAGACTCAGGCGGTGACTCATCTTGAATATCTGGCCTTGGCTTGGTGCACAGTTCAGTGACATCGAGACAGTCATGCTCTACTACTACATCGTCATCCTCCGTTTTAGGAAGGGGTAACAATGTAGCAGGGTTCAAGGTAGCACACTTTTTCAAAGTAACATTGCCCGTTGCCAGTATGATTTGCTCATAAGTGGTCAGACAGCTGTTTGTTAGCTGTTGGGTAAAAGTCAACAATATTTCAACAGAGTGGGGTACGAACACAGTAAGTGGCTGACCCATCACTATACTTTCACACCACTCTATGCTGACACCTGCCACAGCTTGAAGGCATCCAGGCAGCGTAGCAGCTATGGGGTCAAGGGTAACGGAGAAATAGGCCACTCGCCTTTGGGTGTTTCCATGAAGCTGTGTAAGCATTGAGAGAGCGCAGCCCTCCCTCTCACTGCAGAAGACAGCAAGCAATTTGTTATAATCAGGCATTCTTAATGCTAGGGCACAACAGAGACTTCCTCGCAACTGTAGGAAGGCAACCTAAAAGCTGTTATCCCAGGGTATAGGATCAGACACATCCTTGTAAGGGAAAAGTTGGGAATCCACTAATGGGTAGTCCACCATTGACAAGAACATCCTGACTTCCTTCTGAATAGTTGGTAGATTCATTTTCAAAATCACTGAGATTTTTATTTAGGACACCTTCCTGGTTCCATTCTCAATGTGATGTCAGAGATATAGGGCTTCTTTTTGACAATACTGCAACTTACTCTGGGACACTTTATGTCCATTCTTAGCCAAGTGGTTCAACAGGTCAATAGTGTCCTGTTTGCAAGCCTCCTGTGTGTTCGACGCGATCAACAGTGTGTTCGACGCGATCAACAGGTCATTGATGTATTGCACCAAAACTGAGTTACAGGGCATGATTAAGGACTCAAGTTTCTTTTTGGGGATCTCCTTAAAGATTGATGGGCTCTCGGTATACCCATGTGGGATTTGGCACCATGACAAGACATGGTTCTGGAGCCAAAATGCAAAGAGGAACAGGCTGTCCTCATGCAACAGTATGGAAAAGAAGGCTTGACACAAATCAATGACAGTAAACCACTCAGCCTAACATGGAATTTGAAATAAAATCACAGCTGGATTTCGTACCACAGGACAACAAGGAACAACTATAGAGTTTATCTTTCTCGGGTCTTAGACTAAGCAGTACTTACTGCTAGGCTTCTGCAAACCTATAATGGGTGAATTATAAGGACTTCCCATTATTTCTTTCAAGATACCTTGAGTCAATCACTGGGGTAATCCCAGCAATTGTTTCCGGAGTAAAATGATATTGTGGGGCTCTCGGGTACTCAATGTTGGGTTTTATTTTTATGCTGACCGGCTCAACTATACTTTGATGAGATCTGTGTCCTGCCTGAAAAGTCTGAGACGTCTAGTTTCATGGTATCTTTAGGATCGGGTGGTACTTCATCAATTGTCATCAAGGGATATAATCTAATGTCCGGACCATGCATTGCCAATTTGCAGGCAATATCTTCATCACATGTCTCGTATTCTATACCATCTGGGGAAAAGTAAATAGTCCAGTTCAATTTGCACAACAGGTCATAGCCTAATAGATTCATAGGGCTCCAATCACACACCACAAATCGGTGATTCCCCTCAATAGACCCTAATTTAACAGGAACATCCTCTGTCACTTGGTTTGTCATTTGCTTGTTTGCAACTCTTACAACTTGAATTATTTTTCCCGAGAGGGGTAGGTTTGGAACTTCCACTGTAAAGGGGGTAGCACCAGTGTCAATCAAAAATGATACAGGGTGGCCATTCACCTCACTTTCTACAAATGGACCACTCTGGCCTACCTCTAAGACTGCGCCAAGAAAACAATCTTCCTCCCCCTCAGGCACCATCATAATGACTGGTCAGATCCGTAATCCTCAAATGCTTCAAACATAGGAAACTGTTGAAACACACCCTGGTTCTAGAAAGAATTCTGAGTTACGTTTGGGGCTTTATTTGAATGAAATCTAGGACCATTTGAATTTTGCTGTGGCATCGGGCTTGTGGGATCTGCATCACTGGAACTTGGGGTACATTAAAATTCTGCATTTTTGGTCTATGTACAATCTGTGACTGTAGTGGGTTATTGCTCTGGGTGCAAACTCTGAATTCTGAGCCTGGTTGCTAGGATTAGTATGACATTCCTGCTTCCAATTCCCCAAATTATTGCATTAATGACAAGAATTTGTTGTCTTCAAAGTTGCCACATCAATCCCAGTACTCGGGTCAATCAGCACACCATGGCCTCTACCCTGTTGCAGGATCCCATTCCCATCTTTCATCACAGAGCTGCTTGTTGATAGCTTGCATGGACTGAACGTTCCCTACAAAAGGTTGACGTGGATTTCCTCTTTGTTTAGCTCTCATCTGCACCACCATCAATTTCTCTTTCAGCCTCTTCTGCTTCATCTCCAATTCATCACTACAATATTAAGCATATCTCAAAATCTCATCAATCGACTTGTTCTGCCAACAAATCAACTGCTGAAGAATCATCATGCTAACTTCGGATCTCAATCCTGTCACAAACCTAGACACAAAATGTCCCATGACTTTGGGCTCAAGAGTCTCCATTCCACTGTAATGTTAAAACACTTGCAGCAAACTCTCATAATAGGCATACATCATCTCTTTTAGTTCTTGGGTCGTCTGTTAATCTTGACCCAATCAATGTCTTTAGGCGATACATACCTTCGCTTTCAAAAATGTCATCCACTGATGAAACTTTTTTTTCACTAGTGGTGACGGGGCATTTGACACTGGATTTCTTGAAGGTTCCTTCTCTGCATAGCTATTTTGCATTCTGCCCACAAATGCTTGGGACCCCAATGTCAAACAAAGTATTCAGGTCCACCCACAAAACCTTCGAAACCTTCACAAACCACTCAACCTGTGTATAACATTCCTCTGGTTTCTCTCTCAATTTGGTAAAATTGTTTGCAAATGACGCAAGATCACTTCTACTCCAAAGCACATGGACATAACCTCCACAAGACACTTCCCTTAATGGAAAGGTTCTGGTACCCACTCCCTCCACTGTGTACAGGGGCGGTTCTCCTCTAGGTTTCTTTTGTTCTGTCTTCTTTGCACATCTGCCTTCCCACTTATCTAGCTTGCACCATGTTCAGCTGTTACAGATTAAGAGTTAAATCTGTAATTTTATTCCTGATGTCCTCATGCTAGTTATGTCATTTTCATCAAAACATACACTGTAACTTTTCAGTAGTGACTTGACCCTATTCAGATCAGTCTCATACCGCTGAGCTAATTCGGAAATCTTTCATGAACTTGTTCAGTATCTAATCGAGAAAGTCCAAGGTTTCCTAGTATTATCTCATCCAATTCTAACTAAATTTGCCACATCCTCTGCATTCTCTCTTAACAAAATCACTGCTTTCCCGATCCTGATCCTGCACCGTCACTCTAGGTTTCCACTAGACCTATAAGCCAATCATCAAATTCTTTAGAACAAAGGCCCGTCTGAATTACAGGGGCATTAGACACTGTCCCTTATCTGTGAGTACAATGGTTAATACTAGGAAGTGAATTCCAAATAGAAATGTCAGAATTTGCCAATCTTTGGGCAAACCCTCCTGTTTGGGGAGATCCTCTCTGGTTCATGGTTGGATTTGCACTTACAGCACAAGTTGTATTTATCTGATTGTGAACTGAAGGAGCATGAGCGAATCCTCCCATTGTAGGGCCTATAGTGGTGCTACCTGAGGTGTCCATTTCAGTAGGAACTGCCAAAGTATGTGTTGTATTTCCTGTCGTTCCAGGTTTATACAAAGGAACTACTGGGCGAATAGTAACAGGAACAGTGAGTGCATCTGGGGCGTTCAAAAGACTGGGGTTAATAAGGGTATTAATCCTTGTATTCTCGCCCATCAGGTTAAAATTTGCGTTCAACCATGTGGTAGCTACTCTCGAGCTTCCACTAGCTCCTACATTTCTCATTCCCTCCAAAAGGGCTTAATTGTACAGAGGGGAATGTGCTGACAACAACACATCCAGGTAATCAGGTAATCATCACTGGAATCACTATCACTGGTTTCAACCTCACTGTAGGAAGCTGGCTCTTTATGTGATATACCCAGAGCTTAAAATGGGATAACAAAACTGGGGCGGGGGGGGGGTCTCTCAAAGGGGTGTGGCCGATATAATTAAGGGTGTGGCTTAAAACATTTATGCTAAAAATATCTGCTCTGCATAATGTGCCGACGGAGCTGTATGTTGCTGTTTCTGATATTGCCTTCACATATATAATACAGCAAGTAACATTACACCTACAACAAGCCAAGGCTATTGGCTTTGTCAAAAGGTTGTTAGTTGGATAAGATAAATATACAACATGCATACATACAACTATGGCTTTGTTGTATATAATATTGAAAATGCTTTAGTTCTTGCACAAGAGGTTGTGGCGTAATGGCTAGAGCTGCCAACTGTGAAGCTCAGGAAGCAGGTTTGAGTCTCAGCGTCGACTCAACATCCTATGTTTCTGGGCAAATCACTTGATCGCCTGTGCGTACCAAAAAATAAATGAATATATCCTTGTTGGCGCTCGTGTAAAGCACTTTGAGTTTTGCAATATAGAACTGTAAAAAAATTAAACTTACATCAAAATCAGTGAACTGCTGCAGAGTTAAGATTGTTTTCCATTCTGAGACTGAGGACGAAAATGGAGAGCCTGATAGGGACCCATCTTTGCACCTGCTTTTAAGAACTGCCAGTGCTCAGCACCAGCAGGACCCGGCCCACTCAAAGCCCTGGGTATACCACTAAAGGTACCAGTGATTCCCCAGAAATGTACAGGGCTCAATGTAAACCCAAAGTGCTCTATATGTGTTAGTGTGGTTGGGCAGCCTTAGGCCTAACAGATAGGAGTGTAAACATTTATTATACACACAGTGACTAATAAATGACACACAACTCAAAAAGTAGATCCACACAAAGTTTATAAAAAAGAAACTTCTTTCAAGATTTATTTTAAGACCTAGATGTACGTTAAAAGCTAAGTACCTTTGTCAAAAAAATACTTTTTACTTTAAATAGTGGACAAAGAGCAATTTTTCAGTTCAGCAATATTAACCTATGAGAGGAAACAAGAATGCAGTTTGGCAGGTAAGTACATGACTTACAGGTCCAGTCTTCGGGGTTTCAGGTCAACACCAGAAAAGGTTCAAATTAGTACCAAGACTGCACCACCAGCCAGGGCGTGGCCAACCATCAGAGCTGATGGCCGCACTGTAGCGTGTCTCCGGCCCTGATCCCCCTAAACACCTGAATATCCGCACACCTATCCGTCACTGCAGACACGTCTCCGTCGGAATCGAGGGCGCGAGGGTCAGAGATCGAAATCCGGCGTTCGAGAGGGACCAGACAGGCGCTGGTATCCTGCTACGATTTGCAGCCTGCTCGGCGCCGTGCAGCCCTGCCTTGCATAATCACACAGCCGGGAGTTGTGACCATCTTGAAAGTGAAAGTAGGTGCCCCAGCCGGAGCTGAACACGAAGCGCACCGCAGTACACTGAGCCGTGTGGGCACATTGCAGTGGAGGACACACCATTAAAACGGCAAGTGGCAGCCGGCGCGTACACTTGGGTGTGCTGTGTGGCCCAGCCACAGAGAGAGGTGCTGCGGGAGTGCGAGACGGCCGGAGTGAAGTCTTCGACATGGAAGAGCTACGGGTGGGCCCAAACATTAGCAGCACTGCAGCAGCAGCAGACAGGCTCTGTTCCTGTTAATTACAAACACACAAAGACGCCCGTGAAAATAGAGTTTCAACTGAATTGATGCACCAACCTGCACAAGTGAAAATAGCCATTTAAGCAGGACCTATCATCACCTCCAGTGGCAGAAATGTTCGAATTAGTAGGAACATCTTCCTTTCCACAACATAAGAACAAACCACGTACAGGTCCTGACGAAAACCCCTGACTGCTGACAAGGTTGGAATTGCGTTGACAACAGCGTCTGGGAGATGCAAACCCTATTGGTTTAGAAGAAGGCTTAATTAATTCCCTCCATTAGCTGTGCATATAGGCAGGAGTATGAATAGTGGTAGTAATCTGTGACTTGCTACTCCGCCTTGATGCTGTTACTGATTTATGGACTGGTGCTTTAGGTACCCTTTTTGTGTTTTTGTAATTGTCCTTCGATTACACACAACTTATCAATGTATTATACACATTTGCAAATACTGTTTCATATTTGTTAATGTTTTTGTATTTTCTATGTTGAAAAATGTCACCAGTTTGTGTTGTCCTTAATGTTTGACATGAATTGAATGTTGTTGCATTTACGGAATAACCTAGAATAATTGTGAAATAAATCACAATAGCCTATGAATTTATTCCATTGGCTCTTTTCTTGATTAAACTTTAAATAGTAGCTACTGGATACTTTCAAGTATATAATAGTATAAAATAGAGGCATCCTCGCAGACCACTGGAAAAAGAAATAACACACAAGTGCACAGGATCCAGTCAAATAATAGGGGCCTACAATAATCACGCATTTCAAGACAGCATGCTGGGAGACATGGCTGCATAGCCCAATCGACGTGCTAAAGACGGCCATCTACATCCACTTGATGGAGCCCAGCCGCACAGAGAATCTCCTTTGTCTCTGTGCATAACTAGCAGCATGAGACTGAAGGGCCCTACGTGATTACACCCCTTGCAGTGCCACCAACGTGGAAGACTCCGAAAAAATAACGGGACGGGCCCAGTTGTGGCGCACTCACTGGCAGCTGGGGGATAGAACTGTTAACATGGCAACCCTGTTCTTTCTTTTCCCTCTGAGCTCCTCTTTGTGATAGAGGGTATAACTATGAACATCCTCTCAGTGTACATCTTCCTGCTTTACACAAGTTAGCTTTGCTGGAACTGAGTAGGATGATTCTATCCTTCCCAGAAGGTGAGGTGGTGTTGAGTGGTGACCTCAATATGACGCTTTGTGACCAAGCTGAGAGATACCCCCCGAGGGGGGCTGCATGAACACAAAACACACTGGCTGAATTCGCGACAGCACTGGGTCTGACAGATATATGGTGGACGGCTCACCCGCAGTCACGGCAGTGTGCATACTTGGCTGCTCACAAAAGTCACTCCTGTATTGATCACATGCTAACTTTGGCTGACACTGCACACCACTTCACTGAGGTCCAACATTTGGCGACGGGCATCTCCGACCACGCTCCCGTAAAGGCATGATATGCAGTAAATGCTACCCCTGCCCGCAGGACACTTACCATTAACCCGCGATGCCTTCAGATCCTCCATATCAAAGAAGCATTGATCAAAGACATTGAATTCTACTTCGCCGAAAATGTGGGGACGGTTCAGTCTGTGCAGATTCTGTGGGACGCCTATAAGGCAGTAATTAAGGGCCAAGCCCTGTCATTCACAGTAGGACACAGTAAAGAGAGGGACCGACAACTTATCGAACTGGAGCAGGGCATCCTGGCAGGGGAACACGCGTTAGGGGACAGCCGAGAATCATATTCTGTACCTTAAATGTAAAGAGTACAGAGGCCTTGCCAAGCTCAGACACCGTGCCACACTGTTCAAAATATACGAGCAGGGAGACGGAGCCAGTAAACTCCTAGCATGGCTAAATAGGAAGGAAAGGGTGGACCGCTGGATTAGAGTAATACACGATCAGAATGGGACATGTCTACGTGACCCACAACATATAGCAGAAGGGTTTGCAGAATATTATACGCAACTTTACTCGCCGGTTGCAGCAGTTACTATAGAAGAAGTATAGGAGAAAATAACCGATATACAACTCCCTATTCTAACCTCAGACGACCAGCAACTCCTGGAAGGTGATATCACTGTTGAGGAGGTCACAGCCGCCATACTCAAAATGCATTCAGGGAACGCTGGGGGTCCCAATGGTCTCCCAATAGAACTCCTCAAAGTAACAGTGTCCAAGGAGGCCCCACACCTCCTTGGAATGTACTTTGAGAGCAAATCGATCGGCATGCGCCTCAGAGACCGGAGGCTGGCGTTTATAGTTGTAATACACAAGGCAGGTAAAGTGGCTGAAGATTTGGCCTCATACCGACTGATATCTTTATTGAATGTTGAAGCTAATATTCTCGCAAAAGTGTTAGCCAATAGATTGCTCCCCGTCATCACAAAGTTGGTCCATCCGGACCAATTGGGTTTATGCCTGGTCGTAACACCGCTATGAATCTACGCCGCCTCAATGGTATACTAGCCGGAAAAACACCGTTAGAGAGGGTGTGGCAATACTTTCCTTGGACACACGTATGGCCTTCAATACGGTAGAGTGGCCGTATATGTTCACCATCCTTGAGCATATGGGCCTTGGCAGGGAATATCTCGAGTGGGTCAAACTCGTACATGCTGAACCGCTGGCTCAGGTGGTGGTGAATGGCCATGTGTCCACTACATTCACCCTGCACCGTGGAACGAGACAGGGCTGCCCTTTATCTTCTCTTATATTCGCTCTCGTCCTGGAACCCCTTGCATGTTGGATACGCCGGAACCCATTGATACGGGGGCTGAAGAGGGCAAATGAGTGGGTGGACAGAATATCGCTTTATGTGGATGACATCCTGCTCTACGTCGAATCCCAAGGTGCCTCAATCAGCAGAGTCCTCTCGATACACCATAAACTGGTCTAAGTCTGTGATATATTTACTACATGGGCCTGCACCAGCCCTCCCGGCCACCTGTGAAGCCATGGTGGTAGAGAATGGGTTTAAATACCTAGGTGTGTTCGTGACTACAAAGCGATGTGCGCCACTGGCGTATGCTGCCGGTCTCGCTACTGGGACGCGCTGCTCTCTACAAAATTATGGCTCTCCCTTGGCTCCTATATACATTGCAAAATACCCCATATTGCATACTTTACATCGATTGAAGGGGAAATCAGGAATCCACTTAGGGACGGGAAGCCTCCACGCATCTCTGGGCCGAAACTGGTCCGTGGGTGGTATGATGGGGGAATTGCCCTACCGGACATCCGACGTTATTACTGGGCCGCCCACCTATTAATCATAAACAAATGGGTTTTTGGATCACAACAGGACCCAGCATGTTGGATGGATACATGGCTGATGGGCCACGGAGGGTACAGAGAGGCACTATACACAAAATTAGGCCGTCAACAGCTTACTGGGGCCCACTGCTCTAACGGTCGCCATATGGCACACTACCACTACAAGACTTAGCTGGAGAAATAAATTGATGCCAATGACACCCCTATGGCATGCTGACATACTGGGCAATTTAAGAAGGTGTAAAGGGTTCGATAAATGGGACATCATTTGACTATCACAAGTTAGCGACTTAATAAAGAAAGGTAAAATATTGACCTTTGCAGAAGTGCAAATAGTGTACAAACTATACGTAGACAAAAACTTCCAATACTTACAAATACGCCATGCCTTACTAAAAGCAACTAAAGAGTTAGATGGGATGCCGGATGCCACCCCCCTGGAAGACAGACTACTGGCAGATATCATGTAGAGTAAAGCAATCTCCCTCACGTACCGGAAAATAATCAATAACTCACCAGACCCGATGACCCCCCTATACACACGCTGGCAGACTGACGTAGGAGACTTAGAGGAAGAGGACTGGTGTGATGCGCTGTCCTCCCTGCGCGAGGTAGCCATACTGTCAAGGCTAAGACTGGTACAATTGAAAGTTTTACACCGCTCGTACATTGCCTGCACGACATTGGTCAAGATGGACCGTAGTAGTTCAACAGACTGTAGAAGGGGATGTGGGGAGGCGGGTATGTTCTACCACATACTCTGGGAATGTCCCTTGATGCAGAGTTACTGGGAGGCAGTTAACCAAGTAGTGAGTGAGGTGAGTGGAATTGCCCACACACTGTCCCCTAGGACATATCTCCTCAACATCTGGGAGGCCACTGACTACAACTGTACGGATCAATTGTCGGCATCCAACGGTTTTACACTTGCGAAGTGTAATATTGCCCGCAAATGGGGAGTTCCAGATCTACCAACGATTGTAGAATGGAAACGGGATGTGGATTGGTGTATGCTGGCAGAGCAAGCAGTCTATTAGTCTGGCGGCAAGAGAGTCACTGGTCCTTCTTCTTTCTTGCTGGAGGGGGGCTCTTCGGCATCCAGGCTACGTGGGTCTTCAGGAATCTTATTTCAGCGGCTAGGGTTGCCACCTAAATACTACATTTAGGGGTGTTACAGGGGAGTGACAGGTAGGGACCAATGGGTTCATTACCGGGGGTGTCTACACCCTCTATTATGCCACCCTCCTGTGGGAGGGGGGATAGTCCTAGCCCTGATTAGATACATCCCACCATCTTCAAGATGGAGGGCACTGAAAAATGTGCTTCACTTCGCCTCCAGCACCTGAGGGGTGGCGTTAGCGAAGGTGGGCACGCCTTTTATTATAGCTTAGTTTTCCTGCAGGTTCTCTCGGCAAAAGTGGGAGTTTGAACCGAGAGCTGCCATCTGCTGCTAGCAGTAGAGGCTGGGGTCACATTACAAAGGTGGCAAGGCCTTTGGAGCTTCCCTTTTGAGCACAGTGCCTGCTTGGGGGAGGAGGTGTGACAACTCCACCAGATGGGTTTTGTTTCTGGTCTCAAGCGAGCAAGGGCTCTTGTCCAGGGGTCCAGAAACATGTCTGGTGGTGGCAGGCTGCCTTAAGACAGTTAGAGACCACACCAGGGTAGGTAGGTTTACAGGGGGCTCCTCTGAGGTGCTCTCTGGGTACATGTTTTAATAAATCCAACACTGGCATTAGTGTGGGTTTATTAAGAGGAGTTGTTTGGTACCAAATACTCGTGGGTTCAGTGAAGCCATCATGGTGCTGGTGAACTCCACTTGCCACGCTTCTAGCTCATGTGCTCTCTATGGCTTCCCTGGCACTTAAAATATTAAGAATAGACTAAAATATTGAAGGGGCATATCTGCTCATGCAGATATGCCCAAACCTGAGATATGGTGCACCCTGCTTTAGGGCTTGTAAGGCTTGCTAGAAAGGTGACTTACCCATATCTTAGGCTGTGCTGCTTTGACTTGGCACACAGGTAACTTTCCATGTCGACTTTGTCGTTTTTGTCTGCACCAAGGCATACAGGCTGCAGTGGCAATTACCATGGCCTTTGTTGGGGGTCCCTAGGGGATCCTCTACAGTGCCAATGCCCTAGGTACCAGGTGTACCATTTACTAGGGACCTACAGGAGGGTCTGAAGTTATGCAAATTGTGGGGCAGTTTTAGGGAAGGAATACTGGTACTGGGAACCTGGTTAGCAGGGACCCAGTACTCTACAGTCAAAGTTGCATCAAAAGCCAGGCATAAAGCGGGGTGTACTGCCAAGAAACCCACTTTCCTACACTCATTCTTTACATTTTCTGTCTTGTCCCCTTTTTTCTTCTATTCTCTTGCTTTCCTTTCTCTGTCTCTTAACTTGTCAATGCAGGATACAGTCTGGCTCAAACTATCAAGTCTGTTCTCCATTTCTTTTGCTCTGTATCCCACCTAGCATCTGTATAAATACGCACTGCCTTTCTAGCTCTTCCCTGATAGTTTTTGTGGTAACGCAGACACGGGAGACAGGTAAGTTGGACTCCGTAGCTTAATGTAACACTGGACCATCACAGGCAGAGCAGAGGTGTCAACCACCACCAACTGAATCTGCCACCAACGCTCGGTAGGGAACCCTCACGCAGTGAGATTCTGAACCGAGGAACATTCTAACTAGCATAAGCATAAACTACTACATGGGTCTTTCCTTAAAACACAAAAACAAGAGAAGAAAAACCTAAAAGAGAGGGAGCATAAAAAGTGAATATAAAAACAAGCAAATAAGTACAACAAGAAAAATACCATAGTAAAATGGCAAATTACAAGGTAAGCACAACAGTACCTGTGAAGCAAAAGAGAATTAAAGTGGAACATACCACAGTAAAAATCCAAGTTACAAAGTAAACACAACAGTACCGATGAAATAAATAGAACATTAAGGTGTAACAGATCAGTCCCTGTAACAGGAAGGAAGATTCCTAACCCTAGACCTGCGTCTCGAACCAGACTGACTCAACCATGAAAAACTCTTTCACCATCAACACTACAACCACCCAAACCTTCATCAAAAACATCAGACTTAACCACCCAGCACTTGTTCCACCACTGGTCATTCACAGGCTTCACGGAATCACCCCTAATCTCCACAACCTCGTGGATGTCCAAAACTTGGAACAACCCTTCCTCACATGTACAGGTTTTTTCACATGAACAGAATCACCCACACCCAACTAAATCTCCTTGACATTCTTCCTGGAATCAAAGTACTTCTTCTATTTCTCTTGGGTCAAACTCACATGACTCCTCAACCTGACATGAGACCACTGCCCACCTTTGAACCATTTACTCATCCATCTGGGACAGAAGCTGGTAGTAGCCCTACGACCTCATAACAGCTCAAAGGGTGAAAACCCAGTGGTCGAATGAGGGTTAGTACGACAGAACCAAAGCATGCTCTTGACTGAGTTAGCAACCACACAATTATTAGCAAGAGCCCACTGTATGCATTTCCCCAACACCCTGTTTGTCTGTTCTACTAAACCATTGGTTTGAACTCTTGAGATGCTTAATTCCACTGGTCTGAAGAAACTTTTCAACCTCACTGGCGACAAAATGAGTACCATTGTCAGTTGAAAGAGTTTCTGAGAAACCCTCCTGCAAAAATACATCTTTCAAAAATTCAACAACAGTCTTTGAGATCTCCTCTCTCACAAACCTGACCTCAGGCCATTTAGAGTAATAGTCCATCATGACCAACGCAAACCTTGAGGAAGCATCAAGCACGTAAAAGGGACCAAGAATATCAAGCCCCAACTTTACCCAAGGTGCAGACGGCAACTCAATAGGAGAAAGGGGAGGCATGCGCAATTTTACAGTCTCATCACAGCTAGAGCAAATAACACATGCCTTCACCATTTCATCAACCTCCCTTTCCATGAAAGGCCAGCAGAAGGATAGTCTTTCCCTTTTTTTTGTCATTGTTGCTCCCAAATGCCCCTCATGAGCACGCAAAATGATACAAGCTCTCAAACACACAGGAGGAACCAACTTGTCAGCTCTCATCAACAAACCGTCCTCAACGGCCAAATCTTTCGCCACTTGAACATACGTTTTAAATTCAAAACTAAGGTTCCTCTCCCTTGGCCAACCCATTTCCACATATTTCATGACTGTCAACATAGAGACGTCATTACTGAGGACTTGACGCCATTCACACTCAGAAATCGCACACATGGTCAACAGTCGCCACAATGAACTCTTCTTGTCCTCCTCACCCATAACAGACTCCTCCTCCACAATGTCAGAAGAACGTGAAAGGTAATCACCACAACCATTCTTACTCCCAGGAATGTACTCAGGCAAGATATCAAACTGCAACAATTTCGAGGACAAGCGAGCAATACAAGGGGTAAAACGTCTTGCATTTTTCCCACTCAAAATGAATACTAAAGGCTTGTGATCAATTCGGAAACAAAATCTCCTGCCCTAAATTAAATTACGACATTTTATCACGGCCCACCAACAAGCCAACAACTCCTTCTCGATGACGGAATACTTCTTCTCTGTGAGAGACAGCACTCTTGAGGCAAAGCCAATGGTCCTGACCTCCCCATCTTTGGTTTGGCTCAGCACAGCCCCCACACCTACATTACTTGCATCAACAGTCAAGGTGCATAGAAGTTCAGGATCATAATGCTTTAACACTTTGGGCGAAATCAGCAGTTGCTTGACCCAATCAAACACATCTTGACACTAAACACTCCACTCAAACGCAACCCCCTTCATGAGCATTCATGATAGGGGCCTCAACTTGGTGGCAAAATCTTGAACAAAGCGTGAATAAAATTCACAAAGCCCTAAAAAGGACTTGAGACTAGCCTTATCTGAAGGGGCCTTAGACTTGGTAATGGAATCCACAAGACCTGACTTAGGAAGAATATCTTGGCCAGTGACTAAATGACCCAAGTACTCCCCCTCCTTTGTCAGAAAGACACACTTGTCCCTACGCAGTACCACACCATTAGATTGAAACCTAGAAAGCACCTCTTAAAGTGTGGCATCATGGGCAGCTCTATTGGGAGCAAATACCAAAACTTCATCCTGAAAAACAGACAATCCTTCGATCCCCTTAAGCATGTTGTTCATCAAACCGTGGAAGACGGATGCTGCTGACGCAAGGCCAAACGGCATACGGACATACTGGTAAGTACCAAAAGGGAAGACAAAGGTAGTAAGATGTCTAGACTCAGGAGCTAACTCTACCGGGTGGTAAGCAGAGGCTAAGTCTAACTGAAAATACCTTGGCGTCCTTCAACCCTGCTAAAAATGTGTTGATGTTGGGGAGGGGATGGGAATCCAACCAAATCTCTTTGTGTAAGCAGCGGAGATCAACACAGACTCTCAGCTCCCCATTCTGTTACGGGCAACTACCAAGGGGGAAAACCACAGGGAGGAATCAACAGGTTCTATTATTCCCTTCGTGCACAGGGAATTAAACTCTTTCTCCAAATCGTGCCTTATGCTAAAAGGAACGTTCCTAAGCTTGTGCTTGATGGGACTTGCACCATCTTGCACAATGACTTTATGCTGGAAGTCCTTGACCTTCCCAAGAGCACCAGAAAATATGTGAGAAAATTTGTTAATGATGCCCTTGGGATCCAAATTGTCCTTTACAAAGAGAACTTGCTCTCTGGTCACAGGCCTGAGTACCATACCGAATAACCCAAAACCAACCCAAAATACGTAAACCTTTATGGGTAACATACACTTTCCCGGCAATTTTTCTTCCTCTAAACTCCATGATATCTTTAATGTACCCAGACAAATTGATTTCTTCCCCTTCATAGGAAACTGCTTTACGATCAGGGGCAAAAGTGGTCTAGAAGGCCAAGTTTTGTCAAAAAGTTCTTGCAGGATCGAGGAGATGCGAGCACCAGTCTACCTGAAGTCTCACAACCTTATCCCCAACCTGAGCCTCAACATAGGGATCCACACATAGCTCTGGATTGCCCACTTTGACTTCCTCATTCTGTACCACCACAACCATGTACCTAAGATCTTTAGTGATGGACTCATCACTGTCACAAGACGTTTGCATCCATAACACATTTGACAGAGTAAGATTGTTTGCCTCTTCCAGCTTGACAAACCTTCCCATAGTGGCTAGGCCTATTACAAAGTCTGCAGGTCACAAACTTAGCCTGGCACTTGCTACCTTTCACGTGTGTCTTTTACCCACAACTAAACAAATATTTTGCTGTGAAAAGAATGAATTTTGTTTTACACCATAACCAAAATGCGACCTGTCAGAAGCTTTGCTGTCCTTAGTCTCCTTAGAATCCTTAACTTTGACAGCAGAAACTACCTCACTGTTTTTGGTCTCCAGTTCCTTAGCCGACAACTGAGACGTTTCAATGCTCTTGACCATTTTAATAGTATCCTCCAACGTTGGATTGCCCATTGAAAGAAGCTTCTGTTTGATCATCTTGTTTGTACAGTGCCAAATAAATTGGTCTCTCACCAACAGGTCTGTAAAATTTTCAAATTGACACTCAGAAATTAACCTTTTCAGAGCGGTTATATAAGAGTCAACATCCTCTCCAGTATTCTGAACACGTAGAAAAAACTTGTGTAGCAACACAATTAAACTAGGTTGGACATCAAACCTGGTTTGAAGTCTTTTCACAGTGTCTTGATAATCATCAAGAATGTCTTCTCCTTGAATGACTGGTGGAGGCAAATGTTTCAAAATCGCTCTGCCTTCAAAACCTAAGGAATGAAGTAAAAGGTATTTTCTTCGCTCAGACCTGAAGCGGTTAGCCCCAATTGCACCTCAATTTGTCTCAAACCCATCAAACCACTGTTTCCATTTGATGGGAGGATCACCAGGTGTTTCCAAAAATAGGGGTGGAGGTGTTACAGCTTGCATACTTGTACAGTATACATCACAAGGAAGATGCAGTAAAAAGCCTGATCAAAAATAAAACCAAGAAGCTGTACAAAATGTGTGGACAACTGCCCTGACAGTGTGCAGCCAGGTGCTAGATAAGGTATGGTGTGCGTCTTCACCTCAAACTTAAATTGTGTCAGGACTTTGGTGCCTCACAGCGCTATGCGCAATGCCAAAATTAGACACAGGGCATTAAAAGAAAACTTTGTATCGAAAGGCCAATGCGCTTACCCAATAGCACTTCCAACCAACACAGCGATCAGTCTCCTGAACATCGGTACACCACACTGGATGCACAACATGAGGCATGAAGTGTTTGTCTGGATATATGATAGCAAATGTGTAGAGCTTATGGCTGTGCGCCTGTGTTCCCGCACCCTCGTCCTGCAGTGCCTGTAGTTGAGGATTACTCATGAGAGAGATTGAAGGAGCCTAAAGGCATGAAGTCCAGCCAAACGACATAGGCTGCCCTGGTCCAGCGGACACACCCAACCATGTTGATTTCTGTGTGTGTGGGCCTGTAGGGCTGAGAGAGTGCAGTGGGTAGCAGCCATGGAGTTGCTAAACCTGCTTCCACAGCCGTGTTAAGCTGAAAGCACAAGGGATAGAGTCAAAAGTGGCGATACTGGGCTGGAGCGCAAAAAACATATAGTGTCATGTCCGGTGCGTTAAAGCCTCCCTGCTGGAATGGGAGTGAAGCCTCTCTCAGTTAATTCTAGGCTGTTTCCCAGCCCATACTGGGGACACCACGTTAGAACACAGGAGCTTAAATAATTGTGAAGTGAGAGGAAGTGGAATATTTAAGAATAAGTTTAGAAATTGAGGTAGCACAACCATATTCACTATAGCGATTCGCCCTGTCAGGGACAGGGGCACCCTATTCCAGACCAGGATCTTTTCTTTCAGTCATATCATGCCTTTGTCAAAGTTAGCTCACCTTATCTCATCAATGTTGCAGCTAAGCCAGATGCCCAAGTAGCATACTGGCTCTATGGCCCACTACATAGGGTATTCTGATTCGAGCAGCTGTGTGTTTTCAGTAAGTGGAAAGAAAGTGGACTTGCTCCAGTTGATCTGAATACCCAAACTACCCCCGAACCGGATGAACTCACGGATGACCGGATCTATGTTGGTTTGGGGTTTGCGAATATATAATGTGATGTCATCCACACACATGGAGATTAGGATCCAGCAAGTGTTAAAGGCAAGACTTTGTTCGGCATGATGTTTTTTTTAGCCGAGCAGCTAAGGGCTCCTTAGCGATTCGCAAATAGCACATTGGAGAGCGAGCACCACTGTCGAGTGCCACGGGTAACCGGGAACGGGTCGGAGATCCTACCGTTCATTCATAGCCTAGCCATCGGGAGTGTGTACAATAGGCAGATTGAGCACACAAAGTGAGGGCTAAGGCTGAGGCGCTTGAGATGGGGGAATAGGAGGGGCCACTCTAGCGAGTCAAATGCATGTATAGCACCTAGCATGACTGCGGCTGCAGCGAGCTGGGCTTCCACAGAGTTCAAACATTGGGCACCGGTTGTGTGCCGTGGAGCGTCCAGGCACGAATCCTGACTGATCTGGGTGAACTATTACTTGCAGCAGAAGAAGTAGGCGATTCCCCAGTAGTTTTGCTAATGTTTTTTTGTCCACATTAATCATTGATAACGAGTTGCACCGGTTCAAAGGTTTGTCTGACTTAAGTATTTATATGATGACTGCCACACTGAGAGATGGGACAGCACTCCCAATTTCAAAGGATCGTTAAACAACGCTAGGAGGTGTTGGATCAAAAGGCCTGCATACTCCTTATAAAAGGTGGTGGTAAGCACATGCAGTCAAGGCGCTTTATCATTGGGTAAGCTCTGTGTAACTTGACGCACTTTTGCTTCTGTGAAAGGAGAGTCTAGATAGAGCCAGTGAGTCCGGTCGAGCCAGAGCAATTGTATGGTATCAAAAGAGGCTGCCAATTCCTCACCGCCCCGCACCCGAGTAGCGGTGTAAAGGCGGGTGAAAAAAACATCATAGTTCGGAGCAAGCCATCAGGCAAAGTTTGGCGCTCCTGTCTCTCATCTAATAGCTCATAAATAAATATAGAGGCTTGAGGCCTGCAAAGGAGAAGCGCTAAAGTCTTACTGGGGTGGTCCCTTCCCCGTATCCGCACGCCATGCAGATATCCAGTTTCCCGTAGGCCGCCTCATGGTATTCAGAAATTTTTGCCCAGATGCTCGCCATGGAGGAGATACTTTTCATAGCAAAGTACTCCAATTCAAGAGCCTTAATGTCTCCTTCCAGCTTAGCGAGCTTTGCTCGGATCACCTTAAGGACACCAGTCGGTTTTGCGATGCAGATTCCTCAAATAACTACTTTGAACGCTTCCCACAGCGCGGAGACAGATGGGACGGATCTTGCATTTGTTGCAAAATAGTCTGATCGACGGAATGTGGAAAAAATGAAATATTCACCCCGCAGTCAAGAGATCTCGGTTAAATCCATCATTCTTTTGCTCACCTAGCCCCCCCCACCAGTTTAGACCCAGTTATACGTGTAAGGATGGAGTCAAAATTGCACTGCTCCTGCCCTGTGCGTCCTGGAGGTGTGGACAGACTGTCAGCCAGGGATATGCTAGGAGCTGTGAGCCCCATCCTGAAGTTGTGGACATATAGCCTGGTGTGTTCCAGAGGTGTGAAGGGGCATGCAGCCCGGAGTATGCGAGAAGCTTTGTGCCCTGTGTCTTGAAGTTGTGGACATATAGCCCTGTGCATTCCGAAGGTATGGACGGACATACAGCCAGGGGTATGCTAGGAGTTGTGAGCCCTGTCTATCCTGAAGCTGTGGACATATAGCCCTGTGTGTCCTGGAGAGGTAGGCGGACATTCAGCCTGAGGTACGCTAGAAGCTTTAATTGAGCCCTGTGTATCCAGAAGTTGTGGACATATAACCCTGTGTGTCCCGGGGGAGTGGACAGACATACAGCCCTGGATATGCTAGGAGGTGTGGGCCCTGTTTATCCTGAAGTTGTGGACAATATAGCCCTGTGTGTCCCGGGGGAGTGGACAGACATACAGCCCGGGGTATGGTAGGAGCTGTGAGTCCTGTGTATCCTAAAGTTGTGGACATAAAGCCCTGCTCGACTTGGAGGTATAAAAGGCATAAGCTGTGGACAGACATACAGGGCCCTGGAGATGTTGAAAGCTATAAAGCCCCTTGCACCCGGATACAGCCGTGTAAACCCCAGAGCTGCGGGCATATAAATCCTGGGTCCCGCTGGGGTCGGACTATTATGCATCTAAGACTCGCTGGATTCCGGATCTGCTTCCGGTGTGCCGGCCAGCCTCAAGGCACTAAGCCCACGGTATGCAGGGACTCAGGGCAGAGCTACTCTAGCAGACCTGACTAACTTGCAGGCCCGGGGGGTTGGGGGGGGGGGGGGGGGGGCTTCAAGGAATCTATTACCCCCTTTGTCTGGCAGATCGGGGTCTGCTTTCGTCTTACCTGCCAGCCTGAAGGGCACCGAGGCCGCTGATCTCATCTGATTAGCATAACAATCCCCGGGATCCTCTGCTAACACCCGGCTTATTCAATCCAATTTCCAGCCCCCTCCTTTAGCTGATTCATCAGGGGGGAGGAGGGGAAGTGACCTTCTTAAAGGGAGGCCGCAACGAACTTCCCGGCCAACCACAGGGAGCGCGAAAATAGGTCACGGCAAAAGGCCCGAGCCAGAGACACTTACAACAAGTGGGAAGCAGGGACGAGGGAGGGGAGAGCAGCGGCCCCGTCCCTGCCCTCCGCGC
The DNA here is from genome assembly GCF_964261635.1 of Lissotriton helveticus. Classification (NCBI taxonomy): domain Eukaryota; kingdom Metazoa; phylum Chordata; class Amphibia; order Caudata; family Salamandridae; genus Lissotriton; species Lissotriton helveticus. The sequence goes on along the minus strand of NC_136072.1, from coordinate 1,084,413,743 downwards.
GCACACAGGGCTGCAGGCACCGGCCGGGCAGCTGTGAAAACACGGGAGCACACACGGGTGGCGCACAGCCGCACGGCCTAAACACGCAAGCACACACGGCCACGGCAGGGGGGCGCCCAGCCGCACGGCCTAAACACGCAAGCACACACGGCCGCGGCAGGCTGACGCACATGCACACAGCCGCACGGCCAAAACACGCAAGCACACACGGCCTCGGCAGGGTGACGCACATGCACACAGCCATACGGCCAAAACACGCAAGCACACACGGCCTCGGCATGGTGACGAACATGCACACAGCCGCACGGCCTAAACACGCAAGCACACACGGCCTCGACAGGGTGACGCACATGCACACAGCCGCACGGCTTAAACACGCGAGTACACACATCCACGGCAGGGTGGCGCACACAGCCATACGGCCTAAACACGCAAGCTCACACGGTCTCGGCAGGGTGACGCACATGCACACAGCCGCACGGCCTAAACACGCGAGTACACACGGCCACGGCAGGGTGGCGCACATGCACACAGCCGATCGGCCAAAACACGCAAAAGCACACACATCCACGTCAGGGTGGTGCACACGCACACAGCCATACGGCCTAAACACGCAAGCACACACAGCCACGGCAGGGTGGCACACATGCACACACCCGCCCGGCCTAAACACGCAAGCATGACACGGCCACGACAGGGTGGCGCACATGCACACAGCTGCACGGCCTAAACACGCAAGCACACACAGTCAAGGCAGGGTGGCACACATGCATACAACTGCACGGCCAAAACATGCAAGCACACACGGCCACGGCAGGGTGGCGCACATGCACACAGCTGCCCGGCCTAAACACGCAAGCATGACACGGCCACGACAGGGTGGCGCACATGCACACAGCTGCACGGCCTTTACACGCAAGCACACACAGTCACGGCAGGGTGGCACACATACATACAACTACACGGCCAAAACACGCAAGCACACACGGCCACGGCAGGGTGGCACACATACATACAACTGCACGGCCAAAACATGCAAGCACACACGGCCACGGCAGGGTGGCGCACATGCACACAGCCGCACATCCTAAACACGCAAGCACACACAGTCACGGCAGGGTGGCACACATACACATACATGCCAATAGACCCGATTCAGGCGGGAGTCTACCGATTTTTCAAGGCAAAAATGGCTTTATTTGAAATGTCTCCCGCCTGAAATTGCATTATCTATAATAGAAGTCAATGGGGAATTTTCATTCTCCCGATTTTATATTGTAACTCTCCCACGTCCCTGTCCTAAAATGTTGGCATGTATGCACATACATACAACTGCACGGCCAAAACATGCAAGCACACACGGCCACGGCAGGGTGGCGCACATGCACACAGCCGCCCGGCCTAAACACGCAAGCATTACACGGCCACGACAGGGTGGCGCACATGCACACAGCTGCACGGCCTAAACACGCAAGCACACACAGTCACGGCAGGGTGGCACACATACATACAACTGCACGGCCAAAACACGCAAGCACACACGGCCACGGCAGGGTGGCGCACATGCACACAGCCGCACGGCCTAAACACGCAAGCACACACGGCCATGGCAGGGTGGCACACATGCACACAGCGGCACGGCATAAGCACGCAAGCACACACAGCCACGGCAGGGTGGCGCTCGGCCGCACAGCCTAAACACGCAAGCACACACAGTTGGGGCAGGGTGGCGCACATGCATACAACTGCACGGCCAAAACACGCGAGCACACACGGCCACGGCATGGTGGCGCACAGCCGCACGGCCAAAACACCCAAGCAAACAGAGGTGGCGCACACACATACAGCCAAAACAAGCGAGTACACACAGCCACAGCAGGGTGGCGTACAGCCGCACGGCCAAAACACGCAGCCACACACGGCCACGGCAGGGTGGCGCACATGCACACAGCTGCACGGCCTAAACACGCAAGCACACACAGCCACGGCAGGGTGGCGCACATGCGCACACAGCCCCGGCATGGTGGCGCACATGCACACAGCTGCACGGCCTAAACACGCAAGCACACACGGCCTCGGCAGGGTGGCGCAAATGCACACACAGCCACGGCATGGTGGCGCACATGCACACAGCTGCATGGCCAAAACACGCAAGCACACACAGCCACGGCAGGGTGGCGCACATTCAAAACACGCAAGCACACACGGCCACGACAGGGTGGCGCACATGCACACAACCGCACGGCCAAAACACGCAAGCACACACAGTCACAGCAGGGTGGCGTACAGCCGCATGGCTAAAACACGCAAGCACACACGGCCACGACAGGGTGGCGCACATTCACACAGCTGCACATTCACACAGCTGCACGGCCAAAATGCGCAAGTACACACAGCCACGGCAGGGTGGCGCACGGCCAAAACACACAAGCACACACGGCCACGACAGGGTGGCGCACATGCACACAACCGCACGGCCAAAACACGCAAGCACACACAGCCACAGCAGGGTGGCGTACAGCCGCATGGCTAAAACACGCAAGCACACACAGCCACGGCAGGGTGACGCACAGCTGCACGTCCAAAACACGGAAGCACACACAGTCACGGCAGGGTGGCGCACATGCATACAACTGCACGGCCTAAACACGCAAGCCCACACTGTCATGGCAGGCTGGCGCATAGTCGCATGACCAAAACACGCAAGCACACAGCCACGGCAGGGTGGCGCTTGGCCGCACGGCCTAAACACGCAAGCACACACAGTCACGGCAGGGTGGCGCACATGCATACAACTGCACGGCCAAAAAACGCGAGCACACACAGCCACAGCAGGGTGGAGCACATGCACACAGCTGCATGGCCAAAACACGCAAGCACACACAGCCACGGCAGGGTGGCGCACATTCAAAACACGCAAGCACACACGGCCACGACAGGGTGGCACACATGCACACAACCGCACGGCCAAAACACGCAAGCACACACAGCCACAGCAGGGTGGCATACAGCCGCATGGCTAAAACACGCAAGCACACACGGCCACGACAGGGTGGCGCACATGCACACAGCTGCACGGCCAAAACACGCAAGTACACACAGCCACGGCAGGGTGGCGCACGGCCAAAACACACAAGCACACACGGCCACAACAGGGTGGCGCACATGCACACAACCGCACGGCCAAAACACGCAAGCACACACAGCCACAGCAGGGTGGCGTACAGCCGCATGGCTAAAACACGCAAGCACACACAGCCACGGCAGGGTGACGCACAGCTGCACGTCCAAAACACGGAAGCACACACAGTCACGGCAGGGTGGCGCACATGCATACAACTGCACGGCCTAAACACGCAATCCCACACAGTCATGGCAGGCTGGCGCATAGTCGCATGACCAAAACACGCAAACCAATCCAATCCAAAAATTCTTTATTTCGGTCATATAGACCATAAAAGAGACAGTAAAAAACAGCACATAGAATAAAATACACATTATATTTAAGAGAAATACATATTATAAAATACTCCATCCCGGCGTGGGAATAATTAAGAGACTTAAAGTTCAAGAGGGTTCAGCAGATATTTTTTTTCCTGATCAACCATATAGCCATAAGAAATTTCGAGACAGCAAACACAATGTGACCCAAGGTACTGGTTTTCAAAATCCTGTATGCCTGTGCATACTCTCTGAACCCTAGATTTTTACAAAGTGGTGCTATCCAGCGTTTCCTAGGCCTTTGGTAGGCGAGGTACACAAACAAGATGTGAAGGTCATCTTCCAAGTGGGTTTTACAGCATGGGCAAGATTTATCGGCCGTGTTAGACCACTTGGATGTGAAAGTTTTAGTAGGCAGTGTGCCAAGCCTCCATTGGACAAAAAGTTTTCTCGCCAGGATGGGAAAAATAAAATCCATAAAAGATTCAAAAATATATGAATTTTTGGATTCTAAAAATCGCAAAGTAAGGGTGCCACTGTGTTGCGCATTTACCAAGAGTGCAAGAGACCTGTCCTTAAAAATTTTTGACAGGGCTTTGCGCGAGATTGCTTGGCAGCCTCGCGCTGGGTCCTCCCAAAGGTCACGGAGATTCATTGTAATGAGTTCATTTTTCACAGAGACAAGCCACGGAATTTTTCCACCACAATTAAGGCTCAAGACGTGGGTTAGGTCCTCCCTATAATGGTGCAGTTCATTCGTGGACCAGAGCCTGTGCCAGAACTTCACTGGTTTGGACACAAGCTCCTCTGCAATAGGGGGGAGCCCCAAGTCCATTCTCAATGGCAATAGTGGCGTTGCACGCGGAAGAGTCAATAAGCGCCTTAAAAAACTATTTTCAACTGTAGACAAGTCCTTCGCCGCTTTATGCCCCCAAAGTTCACATCCATAAGTGGCCGCTGCCTTGGCCTGGGACCTATAGGTTTCAAGGGCCGGGCTCACAGGCTTAAAGGACGAAGAATTGGCCACCTTCAGGATTGCACCGGACAGTTGAGACAGTTTTACCCTTGAGCGTGCTATCTGGTGGTCCCAAGATAAGTGTTCCTGTAATGTTACCCCCAGATATATGAAGGTGGACACCCTCTCGAGGCTGGACGTCCCCAGGGTGGGATTAGGTCTTGTTTTAGTGGGTGGATTAAAAATCATGTACTTTGTCTTTTCTGTGTTTATCTCCAACCCGTGCTGAGCACAAAAAAGTCCAAATCCATCCAGGATCCTCTGAATCCCCATGGGGGATTTGGAAAGAAGGAGGGTATCGTCGGCAAACATAATTGCCGGTACCCTCCTTCCTGCCAGGCAAGGGGCGTCGTTGTTATTGACATTTTCCAGGTGGGAGATGACATGGTTGATGTACAAACAAAACAGGGTTGGTGCCAGGACACAACCCTGCCTAACCCCTTGAGAAACGGGGAACCTAGAAGACAATTTGCCATCTTTCCCGCACCTGACCTGCGCATAGTTGTTCTCATGCAGCCTGACTAAGATGTTAAGTAGCTGGGGGGGAACTCCTAGCTTTTCCAGCACCTCCCACAGCTTCCTGCGCGGGACTATGTCAAAGGCTGACCTCAGGTCCACGAAGACCATGTACAGTCTTCCCCCCTCGATGATCACGGTCTTCCAGTAAAGGAGGACAAGGCGGAAGATCTGGTCCATGGTCGACGTGTTCTTCCTGAAGCCAGCCTGCAGAGGACTCAGGATGTCATTGTCCTCTACCCAGTCTAATAGATGGTTCAGAATAAGACGCGCAAAGAGCTTTTGGGGGACGTCTATAAGGCTGATTGGCCTATAGTTAGTTGGGTTCAGAGGGGAGCCTTTCTTGTGGATTGGCACAATTTCGGCCCCTAACCAAGAGGAAGGAACCACCATACCTCCTAGTATAGCGTTAAATAAAATTAGAAGGTACGGAGCCCAGATATCGGGATGGTACCTAAACAGATCACCGGGTAGCTTGTCCAACCCCGGTGCCTTCCCCAAGGCCAGACATTCCAGTGCGGTCTTCACCTCACCTAGAGAAAATTCCAGGGACATATCTGAGGGACAGGGAAAATCCAGCGCCAACCCATCGGGCCATAGTGTGGTTGCATGGTATAATGCTCCGAAGTGAGCCTCCCAAACAGAGGGGGCAATATTAGGCTCTACAGCAGGCGTGAGCACCCCAGTACCGTTATTAACCAGAGCCCAGAACTTCCTAGAGTCTCTGCACTTCAGGGCTTCAAACAGTTCCTGCCAGTGGTTCCAATCCCACTCAGCCCTAGCGCTGGCCACTGCTAATTTGTACTCCCTCCTCAGGGTTGCAACCCTCTCCCTATCACTACCTTCTTTGATGGCTGAAAGTAGATCGGATTTGATTTTCCTACAGGTAGGAGTGTACCAAGTCGCAGTACGGGTAACTTTCCTTCTTGAGGGCACCACCGGGTTAAAAACATCTGCAAGGTCCCTGACCAAAGTCTGATGGATACCGGAAAGTCTCTCATTATAGTCAGAGAGTCTGGGTTGACTAATGAGAGCATCCACCTCCTGAAACATGGGGAGTGCTATACCATATAACTTATTCATGGCATTTTCATTATTGACCAGCTTCCCCCATTTCACCCGTCGTCTACTTGTGGTGAGGAGTATGTCCCCCTGATCACTTCCGGCGTCAGTGGTTGCTAGCCCTACAGCGGAGGTTGGGTGCTGAATTTCCAAGAGGAGAGAATTGTGATCGCTATCTGTTCTTGATGCCACTTTGAAATCTTGCACTTTAGGCCATAAGGATATATCAATAAATATATAATCCAGCCTGGACTCGTGCCCCTTTCTATTAAATGAGCACACCGATGGAGTATCGGAGGGAGTGCGCCCATTGCACGCCCTCAGTGCAAAGTTCAAGGTAAGGGAAGTGAGTTGTATTGCCAGCGGGGACCATGCTTTAGGGTGAGGCGAGGAGGAGGGGGGAACTCCCCAATAATCATCCTCAGCTGTAAATGGTCCCTCCATTAGACCCTCGAGTGGTTCAAAGTGGCAATTGAAGTCCCCTCCCATCACTAATTTCAGGTCAGCTGGTAGTTGACCTAGAAAGGATGAGAGTTCGACTAAGGTGGAAGATTCATTGCCCACAGCGACTGGTCGAGAGTAGACATTTACAATTGCCCAGGACCCTTTACCAGGCCAGTTGAGGCGAACACACTGGATGTCCTGGGAGAGAGTATCCATACTTTCCACCTGACACCCAATGTGGCTCGCCACCCAAATTGCCAACCCGCCCGAAGGTCTCCCCCTACCATTCCATTTTGCCGGGATTTCATAAATATCATACCCCCTCATATAATGCGGTTCCCTTGCCCACGTCTCCTGTAGGAGAAGAATGTCACTCCCATCGACCAGGGTCTCCCACTCCGGAGTACCCACCTTATTCATAATACCCGCCACGTTCCATGACAGAATAACCAGCCCTGAGCCTCGGGATTGCGGGGAAACGTCACTTAGTGCTGAGCCTTGGGGTTGGGGGGCGACTTCGCTTGGTGCGGGCACAATATCGCATGTGTGCATTGCCAAAGCGCCCGGCCCAGGTGTAGTAGGCTGCAAGATGGATGATACAGCACGCTCCTCCTGTTGCGATATGGGGACAGAACCTGAGTAGAGTGGTTCCTGCACTTGCACTTGGGTACATCCCTCAGAGATCCCCCCCTCATTGGGAAGAGCCTGGATCTTTACCTCAGCTACTGGATGGAGAAGGTCCGCCCCTCTAACTGAGGTCGCATGGGGAGATTTTACAGAGTGTTTTGGTATGACTCCCCATTGTGGTCAATCAACATGGTCCAGGCAAGAGAATCTGTTCTGGTGAACAAAGTTACCAAGAGCGGGGATTGGGTTATACTTGGGTCTGTACCGTGAACCATCAATTGCAAAGCCCACTCTAGTCCAGCTCTGCTCCCTCCCCGTGGGTAGGTTGGTCACATGTGGATAGAAATCTGAGAGGGGCACTAGTTCTATATTAGACTTATCCGGCCTTACCAGCCAGTTGCAGATGTAGGGAGCAACTAGTGGGCTTTTAAAGCTAATTATGACACAGTCCCCAGCCCTATTCTTGGGAGTGACTCCAATCCATGGAATCCTTCTAACCATTAGGACATCTCCTTTGATGTTGGGGGGGAGGGGTCTGTTGATATTGAGCCAACTAATTACCTTATTGCGAAGTGAGTCCTGTGGCTCTCTGGTACCACCAGTGAGCTCAGGAACTCCCACCATTATTGCCGTATAGGGCACTGCCTCCGGGGGCAGATTAACCACCCTACGCCTGGTATTAGGACTGGAAATGTGACTAGAAGGTGCATTAGTGTCGCGCCCCACACTCCTTGACTCAGGTGCTACTGGTGGCTTGGATCTTCTTGGTGCGGGAATAGGGGGCCTACGGGTTTGTGAAGGAGGGAGTGGGGGGGCATGGTTAATTGTAGTGCTATTTGGTACCCTCGTCTGGGCCTGTGTAGATGTTTCAACAGTAGGATGACCATTCCCCCCAGGTTCTCGAGGAACCAGCTGTGCGCTTGTATCCAACCCTCCACCAGAAGTGTTTCGCATATGCGCATTTTCTATAGCTGTGAGTCTAGCGTCTATAGAGTCTAATTTTATAGATAGCGGTTCCAACAAATTCTTAAAAATGACCGTGAGTGAACTAATTAGAGCCTCTGCAGGGTTGAGTGGGGGCCCCCCAAATATGAATGGCCCCAACCCTGGTTCCGCTGCAACATAAGGTGAATCTGGATGATCAGACTCAAAGCCCAAACCAATACTATCAGAAGATGCCGACATGTCCGTGCTGGCATCCAGTGTTAGAGTAGTCGTATCCACTTTAGCCCTTTTTGAGCCTGTTATCTCTCTTGACCTTTTCCTTTTCGGTGGATGGGACCTTCCACGACCTACAGAGTCTGTTACCAGTAGGGCCTGGCCCTCCTCCATTGACTCGATTGATTCCACACAATTCACATACGGAGTGGTTTCCACTACCCCGGAAGGACACAAGGACTGACTGTCCCTTGGTAGAGTTGTAGGGGTCCTAAGTTGTTGGAGCACTGACTCAATTGTCTCATCAATGCTATCCAGGAGTGACATATGAGTGTTATGAAGAATTATTGGAGTACTGGCTTCATTTGACGAAGAAACCAGAATTTCCTGAGACAGATTTTCGGTATTCGCCTCAAGCAGTGTCTCTGTCACTATGGAATTTTTCCTGGCCGCAGCGCTAGCCTTGGGGAAGAAGTTTTCAAGAGTGTTAGCATGCTGTTGGGCAGACTTACTCCGGGATCCTCTGGAAGCCATGAAGATGATTCAAACAGGAAGGGCAGACTTAGCAAAGCAAGGGCAAATATCAGAAGAGGCCAGGAGTCAGAGGGATGGCCCGGTCCGGTCTCTTCCGGCCTCTAACGGCCTAGAACGGCCCGCCCTTTGCCCGGGCTTAGCCCGGCGCCCGCCCGCGCGCGTCCCGCGATGCGCGGCTGGGGAGGTTAAGATATAGCTAGTCAGGCCCTGGAGGCGTGGCCAGCTGGGAAGAGTCTCCAGGTGCGGCGTCTCAGCAGCCGCTTGAAAACCTGGGACTCGCAGTCCCGCTGCGCCGCTGTAGCTGGTGACTCTGCCTCTTTCCGCACCCCTGGAAGCTCGTTCAGCACACTCCCGTTGGTGAGTCCTTAATACTCCGCAGTCAGTGATTTCCCTCAGCCTCGAGCGGCTCCCGCGGAGCGGGGGCCGCGAGGCGCGGTTTTAGCAGCCCAGGCAAGGCAAGGAGACGCCCAGAGGAGGAGGCGCGGCCAGCTGGGAAGAGTCTCCAGGTGCGGCGTCTCAGCAGCCGCTTGGAAACCTGGGACTCGCAGTCCCGCTGCGCCGCTGTAGCTGGTGACTCTGCCTCTTTCCGCACCCCTGGAAGCCCGTTCAGCACACTCCCGTTGGTGAGTCCTTAATACTCCGCAGTCAGTGATTTCCCTCAGCCTCGAGCGGCACCCGCGGAGCGGGGGCCGCGAGGCGCGGTTTTAGCAGCCCAGGCAAGGCAAGGAGACGCCCAGAGGAGGAGGCGCGGCCAGCTGGGAAGAGTCTCCAGGTGCGGCGTCTCAGCAGCCGCTTGGAAACCTGGGACTCGCAGTCCCGCTGCGCCGCTGTAGCTGGTGACTCTGCCTCTTTCCGCACCCCTGGAAGCCCGTTCAGCACACTCCCGTTGGTGAGTCCTTAATACTCCGCAGTCAGTGATTTCCCTCAGCCTCGAGCGGCTCCCGCGGAGCGGGGGCCGCGAGGTGCGGTTTTAGCAGCCCAGGCAAGGCAAGGAGACGCCCAGAGGAGGAGGCGCGGCCAGCTGGGAAGAGTCTCCAGGTGCGGCGTCTCAGCAGCCGCTTGGAAACCTGGGACTCGCAGTCCCGCTGCGCCGCTGTAGCTGGTGACTCTGCCTCTTTCCGCACCCCTGGAAGCCCGTTCAGCACACTCCCGTTGGTGAGTCCTTAATACTCCGCAGTCAGTGATTTCCCTCAGCCTCGAGCAGCACCCGCGGAGCGGGGGCTGCGAGGCGCGGTTTTAGCAGCCCAGGCAAGGCAAGGAGACGCCCAGAGGAGGAGGCGCGGCCAGCTGGGAAGAGTCTCCAGGTGCGGCGTCTCAGCAGCCGCTTGGAAACCTGGGACTCGCAGTCCCGCTGCGCCGCTGTAGCTGGTGACTCTGCCTCTTTCCGCACCCCTGGATGCCCGTTCAGCACACTCCCGTTGGTGAGTCCTTAATACTCCGCAGTCAGTGATTTCCCTCAGCCTCAAACGGCACACGCAAACACATAGCCACGGCAGGGTGGCGCTTGGCCGCACGGCCTAAACACGCAAGCACACACAGTCACGGCAGGGTGGCGCACATGCATACAACTGCACGGCCAAAAAACGCGAGCACACACGGCCACAGCAGGGTGGAGCACATGCACACAGCGTAAACAATCAAGCACACACGGCCACGGCCGGGTGGCGCATATGCACACAGCGCACGTCCTAAACACGCAAGCACACATAGTCACGGCAGGGTGGTGCACATGCATACAACTGCACGGCCAAAACACGCGAGCACACACGGCCACTGCAGGGTGGCGCACAGCCGCACAGCCAAAACACATGAGCACACACAGCCACGGCAGGGTGTTGCACATGCACACAGCCGCACGGCCAAAACATGCAGCCACACACGGCCACGGCAGGGTGGCGCACATGCACACACACAGCCACGGCATGGTGGCGCACATGCACACAGCCGCACGGCCTAAACACGCAAGCACACACAGCCACGGCAGGGTGGCGTACATGCACACACAGCCACAGCATGGTGGCGCACATGCACACAGCTGCACGGCCAAAACACGCAAGCACACACGGCCACGACAGGGTGGCGCACATGCACACAGACGCACGGCCTAAACACGCAACCCCACACAGTCATGGCAGGCTGGCGCAAAGTCGCACGGCCAAAACACGCAAGCACACAGCCACGGCAGGGTGGCGCACATGTACACAGCCGCATGGCCTAAACATGCATGCACATACGGCCACAACAGTGTGGCGCACATGCACACAACCACACGGCCTAAACACGCACACACGGCCACGGCAGGGTGTCGCACATGCACACAGCTGCATGGCCAACACAAGCCGAGGCTTCTCTCTGAAAACATATGCAGCAACACACACACAGCAATGCACACATACTGTTGTCAGAACACATTCACACCTTCCGGAACATCTACAGCAGCAAACACGCATGAAAACAGGGCAGAATGGCACAAGTGCACACCTCTCTCTCACACACAACTCAGTCAGAACACCCTCGCACCTCAAGGAACATCTTCAGCAACAAACATACGCAGCCATGGTATGGCAGGGTCAAAGGCAAGCGCACAGATGCACACACTAGCTGACACTTTTCGAGGCACATATAGAGAACCACACGCAGAATGAGGTGAGCTGCACGTGTGCACATAGTCACGCAAAAGAACACAGGCGGATACTCCTCCAGAAACATATGCAACAACACGCATGTACACCTACTGAGGCCAAGGCAGAGGGGCACATGGGTGCACAGTGCCAAATATTACAGTTGGCACTCATCCATGAACATATGAAGCATCACGCACAAGTGGGCACACACATACACATATGTGCGCTCTGCGCAGTCAGGATGCAGCAACACACAGATACACAGGCTTGACTGATACGGATGGAGATTTTCTTGACTTGCTATTAAAACAAAAGATATAACTTTTTGGGGGATTTAGCGTTTATTCCTGTTTCTCTTCAGTATTTATTGGGCCCGATCATACCTTTAAATGGATGTTGGGAAACTTCCTTTTCCCTGCATCCGGTGTATCTAGCTTTACCTTGTAGGCGTTGGACCGCTGCAGCTAACAGAGCCAGACTGGAATGTGAGCGCATGTGACAGGCTTTCAGTTGCCATCACAATGTCCCTGAAGGCCAAATTGCCTCTGGCACATAATCGCAAGGAAACACAGACAGCTCACAATGTGGGACAGGTCAAAAGTCACTTTGATCCAGAAGACAAGCTGTGCATGAGGTGGGATGTTTAGGTGGACAAAGCAAAAGGCAAACAATAGCATTAAAAAAAGCTAACAGAAAAGGACCACACTCGCTAAAATGCTGTCCATCAACAGAACAGTCTCCTTATAGCAAGCAATGGGCAACTGAGCACAACAGAGTAATGGGGTCAGAAGTAAACAGTACACTGTAAAGTTTTCTGGCATAAGTACACTCATCTTATTCGAACCATCAAACAGAACAAAACATTACTAAACAATTCATTGGACAAAAGGTACCCAGACTCTGATGATACTCAGACTCTGAGAGTTCCACGCGACAATAAAAAAGTTAGAACTGTTCTATATAAATGCTAGTAACATCCTGTGCCTTAATACAGCATAACATGCTCACGTGCAGCCTCTTCTAACTACACTTAAAGCACATATAAAGAGCAAACAAACCCATATCCAGACAGTCACAGTGAACATCATAGCACCGTGCATTTAAAGGTACTGGGTGGGAGTTTATACGCGCTCTCTGGTGACCACTGAAGCCCCCTTAGTGATCACAGAAATTCTGCAATCCACCCCCTGCTAACAGGTTCTGTGGACGGCCGGGGTCTATGCCAGACGTCTTAAGGCATGGGCAAAGTGGGCAATTGCCCAGAGCCCCCCATCTTCAAAGGGGCCCCTTGGGAAAGTGAACTATATATATTCACTGAAAAAAACCTCAAAGATTACAGGGACATTATAGTTAGAATGACATTTCACTCATACAAAACCAGAGAAATTCAGCAGTTATAGTTAGCCCCTCTAACTATAACTCACACCCCGTAATGCATTACTTATGACCTCACGTCACTCATGACGTGGTCAGTGACATCAATTATGACATCACTGATGACATCTCGAATGACATCACTGATGACATCCTCTAGGAACTGTGAGTGTTTAAAAAAGTTTATTAGTGTTAAATATATATCTACCAAGTTAATTATTGACTCAGTGGGTGTATGTGTGCCTGTATGGATGATTCAGTGGGTGCATGACTGACTATAACTCAGTGATTAGGTGTCTCAGTTAATGTATGGGTGGCAGGGCAGGATTGGGCACCTAAACCAGCCCTGGCAAAGTGCTCGGCTGGGCACCCTGGGGGTGGAGCTGTTTGCTTGAGCCAGTTTCGCCGATTTTGTTACAGGGGGCGGATATTGCAGGCTCCCGGTAAAAAAAACACCCACCCCCCCGAGGGCCAATGCCACCCCCCACCCCAGCGGCCCACCGGGGAAACGCCCGGTGCCCTCTACAGCCAGTCCGGCCCTGATGGGTGGGTGACTTGGTTGTGTGAATGTCTGTATCAATCTGTCAGTTGGTGTATAAGTGGCTGTTTGGGTTGATGAGTGGGTACATGAGGGGCTGTATGGGTAATTGATTGGTTGTCTGAGTATGGGTCTATATATGTCTGTGAGGGTGGGTGAGGGGTTGTGTGACTGCCTGCATGGATGAGTGAGTGGGTGAGTCAGTGGCTGTATGGGTATGTGAGTGCGTCTGTGAGCGGCTGTATGGGTGACTGAGTGTGTGTAAGGCTGTGTCGGTGAGTGAATGGATGTGTCAGTGGTATATGGGTGAGTAACTGCATATGTGAAAGGCAGTATAGGTGAGTGTTGGAGAATATGAGTGGCTATATCTGTGAGTGAGTGATTATGAGAGTGACTGTATGGGTGAGTGTGTGCTTGTGTCACTGACTGTATAGGTGAGTGAGTATGTGTTAGTATCTGTATGATTAAGTGGGTGTGTGTATAACTACATAGGTGAGTAAATGGAAGATTTATTCTTTGCATGACAGACTAGGTGTGTGAGTAACTATGGATGAGTGGCGGTGTGTGAGTGTCTGTATAAGTGAATGAGTGCATATGATAGTGTTGTATTGATGCGTGACTGCATGTATGAGTGACTGTATGGGTGAATGAGTGGATGACCTCCTCCTTGAGGTAAGCTCTGACCCTGTCAGTCACTCTGTAAACCATGTGCTTCACAGGAGGACTGTCCCCGGTGTCCACATCATGGACGCACCACTCAGTGACACCAGGAACCAGGGAGAACAAATCAGAGAATTGTCCCAGCAGTTGGTGACAATCTTTCTGCTTCTCAGGGGTCAGTGTGGCAGAGAGGCTGACACCATCCACTGACCTATCTTGCTCTGTTACAGAGAGGAGGTCAGGAAGGGGCTCGGTCTCCTCCTCCATTCCATCATCTGTCGCTAGGAGCATGCCCACTTCGGACCTTTCTATGTGGGGCTTCAGCTGCTTAACATGCAGGACCCGCAAAGGGTTCCTAGGAGACTGTAATTTCACTAGGTAGGTGACATCACTCTTGAGCTCCACCACCTCAAATGGTCTGGTCCACATGTCCTGGAGACTTTGGAAAGAAGGGGACCCCTATATATCAAAAATGGTATACTAGCTATACATAGGGAAACGAAAACAGTTTGGTAAAGGTCTATAGTCAAGTAGGAATACACATTTATACACAACAAATTGTTGTAATCCCCATAAGAACCCAGTAAACAGACTGATTACCCACAAGTGCAATTCTATTGAATTGTATACTTTTATTTAATCAAGTGAAATTCTTTTTTCTATTATTTCAAAATTATACTTTATATACATATATCTCTGTTTTTCATTATCTAATTGAGTTCGTTTTGACACTGATTTATAGTTCATAGATTTTGTACATTAAAGCTATTTACAAACAAGCATAACACATAAAACCAGACGAGTGATGTATGCAATACGGCAAGGTTATCCACAACGCGCGTTTCGGCCGGTTAGCCTTCCTCAGGTGGTCATGTATTGCACTACAAATATTAAAAAACAGTGTGGGTAAGAGTGAGACAGTGATACATACTATATACATGTGAATATAAATCAAACAGACTTTGTGTACAAATTATACAGACATATTCCCCATTTTCCCCAGTCGCTGATTTGTTTACATATCATATCGAGAGAGACACATATGCGAGACAATTGCCTATGTACATAACAAATGTAACTTTGTATCCATTTGTTCAGTTGAGAGCTATTCTTTCGTTATGATTTCCATCCTACTACTTCAAAAGCACGAAACGATTCCTTGTATATAAATTCCATAACCTCCTTAAGCATTTTAGTGTATACCAATGCGATTTTATATTAGGAATGTACCCTATTATCCACTTGGATTCTGAATGATTCAATATTCTCAATGTAACATCCACCATATCAAATGGTGTATATATATATATATATATATATATATATACTTACAAGCGATGTATACCCCAATCTGCTGGCAGAATTTTCTAGTGGGTGTCACCATTCATTACTTGCGGACAGATAGATAGCTATGAAAGGGAATAACCACGGTGTATAGTTTACCACTTATATTATTTGTGTATGATTAAAGTTGCATGTTGCTATAAAAGGGAGCAATATTATTTAACAACAGCCTGTGTATGCATAATAAAGTAAAATATAACAATGTCTACAGGATATTCATGATTACTTCTAAGAAGGGCTGCTCATTTCTCCTGTGCAGATACCATTACTTTCCAATTGGCTGTATAGTGATATTTGCAACGTAGATATAACGGGCTTGTAGGAATGACGGAAGTTACTTTCTAGTCTTATAGCGTACAAGCTGACAGGTCATTCGTCCCCTATAATGGTCAGGATCACTTTTAATAAATTAAGCTAAATAAAGCATTCTGTTATTTACCTTAAAGTTGCAGTGATCATATGTTTAAGGAGCTGCTATGTAGCAGTTGGTAGGATGTGTTTCTGTGGGGATAGTCAGAGGACATCATCAGTCATTTATTATGAAAAGTAATAGTGATGCCAATTATAGCCCATATAATATAGAGAGCCAGATATGCATAATTACCCAAGCGTTCAAAGATGTAAGCGCCGAGATATAGATTTCCCGGAACTTTGTTTTTTCTCTATGTTCTAAGGGAATATATAGTAGAGCAAGGGTATGTTTAATTATTGTTATGATATTCCCAAAGTAACCAGCGTCCCGACTGAAGCCCCTTTTCCTGATGACAAAATCGGTGCACCGTCGTCATATCTGTAGTCCGTTTTCCATAGCCACTACATGTCGGGACGTAAACAAACGCTTGGGTAATTATGCATATCTGGCTCTCTATATTATATGGGCTATAATTGGCATCACTATTACTTTTCATAATAAATGACTGATGATGTCCTCTGACTATATAAAATCGCATTGGTATACACTAAAATGCTTAAGGAGGTTATGGAATTTATATACAAGGAATCATTTCGTGCTTTTGAAGTAGTAGGATGGAAATCATAACGAAAGAATAGCTCTCAACTGAACAAATGGATACAAAGTTACATTTGTTATGTACATAGGCAATTGTCTCGCATATGTGTCTCTCTCGATATGATATGTAAACAAATCAGCGACTGGGGAAAATGGGGAATATGTCTGTATAATTTGTACACAAAGTCTGTTTGATTTATATTCACATGTAGATAGTATGTATCACTGTCTCACTCTTACCCACACTGTTTTTTAATATTTGTAGTGCAATACATGACCACCTGAGGAAGGCTAACCGGCCGAAACGCGCGTTGTGGATAACCTTGCCGTATTGCATACATCACTCATCTGGTTTTATGTGTTATGCTTGTTTGTAAACAGTTTTAATGTACAAAATCTATGAACTATAAATCAGTGTCAAAACGAACTCAATTAGATAATGAAAAACAGAGATATATGTATATAAAGTATAATTTTGAAATAATAGAAAAAAGAGTTTCACTTGATTAAATAAAAGTATACAATTCAATAGAATTGCACTTGTGGGTAATCAGTCTGTTTACTGGGTTCTTATGGTGATTACAACAATTTGTTGTGTATAAATGTGTATTCCTACTTGACTATAGACCTTTACCAAACCACATGTCCTGGAGAGCACAGGGCTCTACAGAGGCCATGATCCAAACTTTCTGACCAGGCTGAAGCTCAATCAGAGTGGCATTCTGTTCGTACCCCCACTTCATCTCTTCCTGGCTGGCTTCCAGGTTCGCCTGAGCGAGCTGTCTGAATCGCTGAGTCTGGTTCCTGAAGGCCAGTATGTAACTGTATACATCCTGGGGAGGTTTCCTGGGAGAATGCTCCCAGCCTTCCTTGACCAGACTCAAAGGCCCTCTTACCAGGTCACCATACAGCAGTTCAAAGGATCTGAACCCTAAGGACTTCTGTGGCACCTCACAGTAAGCAAAAAGAAGGCATGGCAAGAGGAGTCCCACTTACGCCTTATAGGTTCCCCAAGACCCATATTCATGCCTTTAAGGGTCCGTTTGGATCTCTCAAACAGCAGATTACTTTGGGGGTGGTAAGGAGTGGTGAACTTGTATGTAACACCGTACTCCTGCCACAGGGACTTCATATAATCAGATATGAAGTTTGTTTCACGGTCTGACACCATCTCTCTGGGAAACCCCACACGGGAGAAAATCCCCATCAGTGCCCGTCCCACCACGGGGGCCGTCACTGTGCTGAGAGGGATGGCTTACGGGTTCCGGGTAGCATGGTCCACCAAGACCAGGATAAGCCTGTTGCCCATGGCTGTCTTGGGGACCAGTGGCCCCACAATGTCAATGCCCACCCGTTCAAAGGGGGTACTGACTACAGAGAAAGGTTGGAGAGGAGCCTTTTGCTTCCTTCCACTTTTCCCACTTGCCTGGCAAGTTTGACAAGTCATACAATGAGTGTCTGAACTCTTCCGCATCTGGGGACAATAAAAGTGGGTGACAAGCCTTTCAAAGGTCTTGTCCTGCCCCAGATGTCCAGCTAAAGGCACATCATGAGCCAAAGCCTGTAGGAAGGTTCTGAAGCACTGGGGTACCACCAGCACACCGGCTGACCCAGGCTCAGCAACCTTAGGCTCGCTATACAGGAGGTCGTTCTCCCAGTAGATCAAATGTGATCCAGACTGATCACCTGCCGCCTGGTTTGTGACCGGTTGCTGCAAACCCACAAGAGAAGGGAACTTCTTCTACTCTGCTCAAAATTCCTCCCTGGAGGGTCCTCCATCTTGCTGCCAATGGGTCAGCTCAGGTAGGTCCCTCAGTTCAGCAACTTTTCCCCCCTGTAGGTTCCAGGGCATCCCCCTCAAGGTCTGCCTCCTCCTGGACTGTGGGAAACATGGGGGCTGGTTTCCCGCACCCTCTGCCTCTTTTCTTCAAGGCAAGTACCTGGGACATATTTTCAGGCTCCAGGATCTCTTGAACACCCCTTTTGGCTGCCATAGACCGAGTGGTTACACACGCCCACTCAGGCAGACTCAACATCTCCAAATGAACCTTCTTCTCCACCTTAGCCCAAGGGGAGCTTTCTAAATCATTGTCTAACAGACAATAAACAGGCATAGCTGGCCTCACAGCTACTTGGAGAGTACCTGAGACCCCCCCCACCCACTCAAAGGGAACTTGAGCCACCTCACACTGGCTCTGCGAGTTGTCTGCGGCAACTACAGGGAAGAATCCATGGGGGATAACCTGCTCTTTGGACACCAACTGGCAATTGACAGCTGTCACACTAGCCCCGGTGTCTCTTAGAGCTTCCACCCTATGGCCATTGATGGTCACCCACTGCCTGTATTTCTAAGTGTCATCAGGCAGCTAGGTCTTAGGGACCATCTCAAAGTCTCCTAAAGAGACAAGGGACATTTATGCAGGACCCCATCCACCTTGGGCACCCATCTCCCCCCTGGGATACACTTGCCATCTGACGGGGTGGTGCGCGGAGTGGCACATACTGACCCTTTTGCGGACACTGGGGATCATACCAACGATGTCCCACTTGCTTACACTGAAAGCATGTAACTGGTCCCTAAGAACAGGTTTACCTGTCGCGGGCTCTGACTTTTTCTCAGGGGGAGGCTGGGAACCCTTCCCTTGGTTTCCTTGGGAATTACTTTGTGGCCCTTTCTGGAACTCCCTCTGTTTACCCTTGTCCCCCCCACTCTTCTGCTGGGGACCCTGCCCACCTTTGCGAAGTTTCCCACGTGACCCTTGTGGACCCGGGTGCTGACCCAGCGGTCCGCCTCCTCAGCAAGCTTCCTATGGTTAGCTAACTTGCTATCAATAAGGTGCTGGCGTAGCTCTGGAAATCAATTAGCAGACAAGTGCTCCCATGCAAACAAAACATAGAGTGCTTCAAAAGTATCCACTTTGCTACCCTTCACCCAACCATCCATAGCTCTGCAAAAGAAAGATACATATTCTACCCAAGTGGTTGCCTCCAGCTTCTTACAATTCCTGAATCGCTGTCTATAGAGTTCTGAGGTCAAACCATACCTTGTCTTCAGGGCTTCTTTCATGTGGGCATAAGACATCCTATTCTCACTGGGTAGGTCTAACAATGTATCCATCCCTTCACTCACAAAGTGGCCCCACAACTCCGCTCCCCAATCCTTCTCAGGGACCCGGTGGGCCAACATTGCTATCTCATAGGCTGCAAACCACTGCCCAATATCTTCATGCTCATTGAAATCTTTGATGACAGCCTTGGGGATATATAACCTGCCTTCTGAAGGCAGAGATGGTGCACTGCCGCCAGAGAGATTGATTTCTAAGCTCTTTGCTTTGAGCTCTAACTCCCTCAACATTCTCTCATGTTTCAATCTCATTCTCTCTCTTTCCAAGGACAATCTTCTATTCTCTAGGTCCCTCTGACCCTCCATCTTGAGCTTGGCCATCTCCATTCTGTGCACCCTATATCTTTCCCTGTCTTCCATCTCCCTGGGGGACAGGTCTTTGGAAGAGACTCGGTACAAAAGAGGGTGGTGATGGACGGAGCATCTGAAACAATCAAACACTCACACCAAGTCAACAGATCTGGGTTTAATCCATCACCGTTCTTTAGCCCACTCTGCCACCCCAGTTCAGACATGGCCATATGCAAATCAGTCTGACCCTGTGCCTCATGGGAACAGTCCAGCCCGAACTGCCAAGTCATGCCTTCCCTGGACCGGAAACAAGCTTCCTAGCACCGGTTTCTGGCATTTCAGCTGTCTTCAGCCAACTTGCTTGAATCCAGTGGCAAAGTGAGCAAGGGACTCACGTCTGAGCATACCCTACCAAGTTATGGCGAACAAAGCGGTACAAAAGGGGGTGGTGATGGACGGAGCATCTGAACCAATCAAACACTCACACCCAGTCAACAGATCTGAGTTTAATCCATCACCGTTCTTTAGCCCACTCTGCCACCCCAGTTCAGACATGGCCATATGCAAATCAGTCTGACCCTGTGCCTCATGGGAACAGTCCAGCCCGAACTGCCAAGCCCTTGCTTCTAAGTCAGGGAAAGGGGATTACACACCTGGATAACCCCTGCTCACCCCGTGGTAGCAGAGGCAGTGTGTTAAGCATTGGTGAACACATACTGTAATACAGTGAAACCACTACAGATGGACACCACACAGGTTTTATAAAAATAAGTATTCTTTATATAGACTTAACACAAGACCACAAACGACAAAAAAACACAATACTGTACTCAATATAGACTTAAAGATGGTAGAATTAGCTTAGTTCAACTTGATGATAAATACAACACGTTTCTCACAAAAGTACCTGGATGCGTAATGCAAAACAAACAAAAGGTTAACAGGGAGGGTGATGCGTTGGTTCCTTGCTTCGGGGGAGGCGATGCGTCGCTCCTCAATGCTTGCGCAGAGTGGGGGATGCGTCTTGTTCCTTACCGGAGAGGAGGTGATGCGTTGATTCTCGTACTGCGGTCCAGTTACCATGCGGCAAGATGGCACCTTGATGTGATGCGACAATCGGGTGCGATGCGATAAGATGGTACCCTTGATGCGATGATGTGAAAACGATGCGGGCACGCCCAGCGGCCGTTCGGCGAACTCTGTAATTTTGAAGCCGCGACAGCCCTAGCCCTGCGACACGCTTCTCCGGTGATGCGGCAGTGACCCTCGGGTGGCGACACGCCTCTCCGGTGATGCGTCGGTAAATAGCTGTGACGAAGTCAGGCCTCTCTGGTTATGCGGTGGCGACCTCTGCGGCGGCGATACCCTTCTCCGGCGATGCGACGGCAACAGCTGCGACTACGACACGCTTCTTCTCGTTGAGTTGCGCTTCCAGCTCCCAGCAACATGCAGGCTTCTGCAGACAGAATTACCAGCAAGGAAATCCAGAGGGGAGCTGGTGATGAAGTCTTCTGTCCCTGAGACTTCAGCAGGAGGCAAGTACAAGGTCAAGCCCTTGGAGAAATATTCTGCAAGATGATGAAATTTCTTTAAAAGTTCCTTCTCCTTTCCTTGGCAACGAAGACACCACTGCAGGCCAACCCAGCAACACAGCACACTGGCAAGGGGGCAATCCAAACTCCTGCAGCTTCCTTGGTTCTTCTCCTTGGCAAAGGTTTGTATTGTTGTTCCAGAAGTGATCTAAAGTCTTGGGGTCTGGGTTCCCATATTTATACTGCAAAATCCTTTGTCCTCTGAAGGCAGAGGGGCCTGTACCTAGTCCAAACCAGGTCTGTGACGTCTTGGAGAACTTTGTTTACAGGACTCCTTCTTTCCTTTGGCAGATTGGGCCAGGGGTCCTCAGAAACACCACAGGAGGTGGACCCATCATTGCGGAAGGCAGGCACATCCCTATTCAGGCCCAAGTGCTACTCCCCCCACCACTCTACATGCAGATAGGTCTATTCAGCCTTGTGCTGACTCGCCTTGTCTCCTGGAGCCTCCCAGCCCCCTGTAACTCACAAAAACAGACATACAATACACAAGCAAGCAGAGGCAGGCTGGATGGTTAGGCAAGAAAATACCTACTTTCTAAAAATTGTATTTTCAAACACAGAATGTTAAAACCAACTTTACTAAAATATGTATGTTATCATTCTGAGTTCAGGCATACTAAACTCAAAGTTGTACCATTTTCGCTGGGTCAGTTAGGATTATAAGATGTTATAATCAAACTGCCCATTATGGCATATGGGGACAGGTAGCCTTGCAATAGTGAAAAACAAAAATGGCTGTAATTCACTATTTAGGACAGGCCACACACATCAGGGAATGTCCTACCTCTTACATGCAATGCACCCTGCCCTTGGGCCCACCTTAGGGGTGTCTGATATGTAGAAAAGGGAAGGTTTAGGGACTGGCAAGTGGGTGCACTTGCCAAATCGACATGGCAGTACTAGACTGCACACAGGCTCTGCAATGGCAGACCTGAGACACACTTTCAGGCTGCTTCTGTGGGTGGCACAATCAGTGCTGCAAGCCCATCAGCAGCATTTAATTTACAGGCCCTGGGCACACATGGTGCACTACACTAAGGTCTGACAAGTAAATCAAATAAGCCAATCATGGAGTCACTAATCAATACATCAGTTTAACATAGGGAGCACTTGCACTGTGGCACTGAATAGCAGTGGCACAGTGCCCAAAGCATCTAACCATCAAAAACATATCAAAAACAGAGGAGGCAATCTGTAAAAAATGGAAGGGAGACTCACGCCAATGGTACCAGGTCTAACAGTAGTGTGGAAGTTGGAGTGGGTGTATGAAAGGTCATTTTGGGGTGTGAGTGGGTGCGGCAGATATTCTGTGGATGATGTCATCATTGATGTCATTTGAGATGTCATCAGTGATGTCACTGACCATGTCAAGAGTGATGTAATATGTGAGGTCATAAGCAGTGCATTGTAGAGGCGCGTGTTATAGTTAGTTCAGCTATCTATAACTTCTGAATTCTGAATTTCTCTAGTTTTGTATGAGAAAAATGTCAGCCTTACTATAACGTCCCTGAAACCTTTGTTTTTTTCAGTGAATATCCAAGGTTTTTTAAATTTTGATTTCCCAACTATAACGTCCCTGTAACCTTTGTTTTCTTCCAGTGAAGTTCTAAGATTTAAAAAAAATTCTATTTCTTCATTGTAACGTCCA
This sequence comes from Lissotriton helveticus, assembly GCF_964261635.1. NCBI lineage: Eukaryota > Metazoa > Chordata > Amphibia > Caudata > Salamandridae > Lissotriton > Lissotriton helveticus. The sequence continues at coordinate 1,084,390,739 of NC_136072.1, read as the reverse complement.
TTTTTTTTAAGTGGGCCTTTTAGATTTTTGTATTTTCTTACTATAATTGGATATTCTATATTATATTTTTACTATATACCAGTCACTTTTGGATGTGCTATATGTTTATCAAAAAGTACATTAATAACTGGTTTTATTTTTATACATTTTTGAGACAGCACAACATTGTCAGTAGATGCATGAGTGCCTTTGTCCATTTGTAAGTAAGTATATGACTGACTGGATCTGTGAGTGGATACACAAGTGTCTACATGGGTGTCTGAGTGGGTGCATGAGTGGCTGAGTGGATCTGTGAGAGAGTGCAAGAGTCTCTAAGTGGGTGTATGACTGGCAGCATGAGTATCTGAGTGGTTCTGTCAGTGGGTGTGTGGGTCTGTAAGTGTGAGTGTGCGTGGGTACATGAGTCTATGAGTATAACTAACTTGGTGCATAAGTCTCCGAGTGGGTCTATGCGTGGCTGTGTGAGTGACTATGGGTGTGTGAGTGTCTGAGTGGGTCCATGAGTAGAAGTATGCCTGTCTGAGTGGATCTGTGAGTGTGTATGAGTGTCTCAATGGGTCTGTGAGTGAGAGGAAAAGTGTCTGAGAGGATGAGTGAATGGGTGCAGCATGAGTGCCTGAGTGGGTCTGTGACTTAGAGGGCGAGTGTCTGGGGGTCTGTGAGTGGATGCATGAGCCTTGACTAGGAGAGCGAGTGGGTGGGTGTATATCTGAGTGAGTTTTTGAGTAGGTATGAGAGTTTCTGAGTGTATGAGTGACTGCCTGAGTCCCTAATTCTCTGATTGAGTGTGGGAGGGACTGTATGGGTGCGTGAGTGGTTGTATGAGGGTCTCAGTGGATCTGGGAGTAGATGTCTGAGTGTTTCAGTGGGTCTGTGGGAACATACGTGAGTGGGTCTGTAAGTGGGTGGGTAAGTCTCTGAGTGGGTCTGTACATTGGTGCGTCAATCTAGGAGTAAGACTGTAAGTGGGTGCATAAGTACCTCAATGGGTGTGTAAGTGAGTGCATGTGTATCTAAGGGGGTATGTGACTGGATGTGTGCGTGAGTGGATATGTGAATGGGTGTATAAGTGTCTGAGTGAGTTTGTGAGTGTGCACATGAGTGTGTGACAGTGACCGGCAAGTGTGTACAAATATATATTTTTTTATATTTTCACTAATGTACGTGATGACGTCGCGATATTTCCGATGTCCCCTCGATGGTACACGGGGGCCGCGCTGGCGGTCATGGCCTAGTTGTGAATATCGCGCAAGATAAAACATTTTTATTTTGGTACATACCTTGTGTCACTAATACACACATTTCTCAATCATGGGGTCAGAGTATCTCCACCCTGACCCCTTACTTTAGCTTTCACACAAATTTTCAGCCCCAGGAACCATTCCTGGATGATAAAATGTTGGCCGCAACTTTCTGTTTATGTTGCGCCCAGCCAATCAGAGCAATCCTGTTGGCGCGCATTCGCGATTAATCACGAAAGCACCGTGAAATATCTGCGGCCAGAGATATGTCTATAATTTTCTGCTTACATTTCTCAAAAAGTCCTGGAAGGATTTGCACCAAATAACTAAAAGCACAATCAGCTTAACAGCATCTACCTTTATGCCAAATCTGGTGTAATTCCGTCCAGTTCTTCGGGCTGCACGTTCCTATGGAATTAATATTCCAAATGCACCCTTTGTTCAAGCCCCTATTTCGAGGTCCTCACTGCACGTATCACCCCCAAACTTTCCATGACACACAGAACCTACTTTGACACGTTTTGGGGAAAATTTCATGAAGATTGGTCAAGCGACGCCAAAGTTATAGGCAAGTCAAAAAATGCTTTTCCTATGGGAACTAGGTCCTAATTATAGCTAACTACATGCTGGACACTTTTTACCTTTTTTTTAATTAGAGTTTTTGTTTACTTAAGTATACTACAGAATGCAACATTGTCAATAAAGTGTAGCACAATAGAGAGAGGCAGTAGAATTACAGTGTATAGTCCAACCCACTTCATTGATATCTGCGAATGACTAGCAAAAAAACCAGCCTCAACCATCTTCCCAAAAAAGCTACAATGGTTCTGTCGGGTATGAATAATTGCTGTACATATTGCAGAGTTAATCAATAAAGTGATTTAAATAGCAAAATTTGCAAGGCGGAAAAAGCTGAAACACACAGAGAGACAATGGTATACACAAAGTCATAATTTTTGTTACTCTTTTTCAAAAGAATTTTTGAAAATTTCATATGGCTGTTTAGAATCCCCAAAAATATTAAAATGGCGATATGTTCAGGTGACATAAGTGCTCCAGTGACATGGGTGAATAAGTGCTATGTACACATGGGTGAAGAAAAGACAAAGTTATATATACAACATTTACAAGAGAAGTATTTCATTAATAGGGCCATTGGGTTGGCAAATCAGTGTCTCTTTATGGGTATGAGTGTCTTTCACAGGTTCAACCTAGAGACCCAAAGGAACTGGCCCCATATTGATCATCGACTTTTTGACCCTGAATTAAGGGCATCTACTGAAGCGTCATGGCTGGTCTTCCTCAGGACAGGAAAAGCAGTGAAGCTGGTCGTTTATCAATGGACCAGGGAGTATGGCTCAGCGTGGCTTTAATCAAGCGCCTAATTTATTAAGGTGTTGGGTGGACTCCTTGAAAAAGAGTAAAAAAATTATGACTTTGCATATACCATTGTTTCTCTGTGTGTTTCAGCTTTTTCCTCCTTGCAAATTTTGCTATTTAAATCACTTTATTGATTCATTCTGCAATATGTAAAGCAGTCTACAGATGGCTCTGTCGTAATTTAGTGCTAGGCTTTGCTCAGTGTCTAAACTAATTGATACGTCTAGATATTTAACGGGAGAGTATGCACAAGTCATTGGATACTCCAACTCAAATTTACCCATGCAAGATATAGGGGAAATAAGCTTGACTTTTCCCAATTTATGGAAAGACCCGACCATTCTCCAAAGTGGTTGAATTCTCTTAAAAGCAGATGGAGTCCTTTTAATGGGATCCTTACATACAAAGTGATATCATCCGCATATAGCGAGGTTAATAGGGGGTCTGCTACAGAATCTCAGATAGTACTGGCTATATTTTTTGCGCTGCGTAGCCGCAAGGGGTTCCAGCGCTAGAGCAAAAAGTGCAGGTGACAATGGACAGCCCAGTTGAGATCCCTTGTTAATCTTAAAAGGTGCCGAGACCTGTCCTTTCAAGTACAGACTCGCTACTGGTTTAATATAAAGTAATTTAGTCAGTTGCAAGAAGGAGTGGGGGAGTCCCATATGTTGAAGGGTTGTCAGAAGGAATTCCCATTCAAGGTAATTTTGGGGCATATTACCAACAAGTAGCGATAATTATCGCTAAATAGGCTTAGCGACGATTTTTTTTATCGCTGCCTATCGCTGGATATGTTAGCGGAGAAAACATCCTATTAGCAACGTTTTTCTCCATTGTGCTAAAATATCCAGCGATAGCGGCGAAATGCGTGAATATCGCTGAGAATACAGCTATATTCATGCATTAGCGACAAAATGCTCTTAGCCATGTTATCCACCTCCCATTGGATAACATGGCTAAGAACTGGTCTGGGCAGGTGTTAGTATTTGGAGATATTCGCGCTTAGCGCGAATATTTCCATCACTACGCCTGCCTTGCTAATAGGCGATAGCGACGTTAGCGACTGCTTTCAGTCGCTAACTGGTTGGGTACGCCCACTTTGCATGTCATTAGCGATAAACATTGCTGACATGCAAAGCGGGCCCCAAACCGCTCGCTATCGCCTAAAAGCTGTCACTAACATCAGTTAGCGACAGCTTGCTAATAGGGCGATAGAATTATCGCCGCTTAGCGGCCGAAAACGGCCGCTAAAGCGGCGATAATTGCCTATCGCCCTGCTTGATAATATGCCTCTAAATGCCTTAGTAGCCTTCAGGAAAAAAGCAGCACCCTCCATTTCCAAAGCTATTTGATGAAGTAGGGCAAAGAGTGTTGTGCAGGAACCCTGACTGGTCTGGAATAACCAGGGAGCATATTAGCAAGGGCGATATCGCCGTTTTAGCTGGAGTTTTTCCCGCTAAAGCAGCGATATTTTTATCGCCCTATTAGCAAGTTGTCGCTAACAGCAGTTAGCGACAGCTTATAGGCAATAGCTACAGGTTTGGGGCCTGCTTTGCATGTCAGCGATATTTATCGTTAATGACTTGCAAAGTGGGCGTACCCAACCTGTTAGAAGACTGAAAGCAGTCGCTAACACAGCTATCGCCTATTAGCAAGGCAGGCGAAGCGATAAAAAAAATTGCACTAAGCGCGAATATCGCCAGAATCTAACACCTGCTCAGACCAGGACTTAACCTGTATATCCAATGGGAGGTGAATATTCAGGTTAAGCCCCCATTAGCGTTAATGCCTGAATATCGCTGGATTTCCAGTGATATTCACGCATTGAGTCGCTATTGCCGGATATTTTATCGCTTTAGAGCTAAACGTTGCTAATAGCACGTTATCTCTGCGATAATATCCGGCGATAGGCAGCGATAAAAAAAAATGCGCTGAGCGCATTTAGCGATAATTATCGCTTTTTGTTGCTAATATACCCCCAGGTTCGACAGCCATCTATGAGTTGCAGTCAGTATCAGGTTTATGAAGTTTAAGCAGGGTTATAATTATGGCTCGACGCATTGAGTCAGGTGGTTCACCCTTCTCCATGGCTCCTTTAAACTGAGGTTGATACAGACAAAATGGTCCCAGCTGAATACACACTTAACTCAACTATAACATCAAAAATTTACATACACAAATGTTCATAACAACATTGTTTTTAATCACAACGTGTATCATAAATTCATTCATAAGAAGATACACAAAATATAAAGCCCATGAAGGTTGGAAAGGGAAGGGTAGTGTTGGGATGGTGAAGGTAAAGAAAAAATAGCAATAAATCACATGGAACCGAATACAACAAAATTGGTACTGAATTAATACAAAAGAACAAATGATTCGTCAATTTAATTAAACAACCATGCCTCAAATAAAATCAGCAGGACCACCCGGAAAAGTGCCTGAGTGAAATCTACAAAATTTCACTCAGTCACATTTCCGACGCTGCTGCGTCACAACCTTGCACCTGCTTGAACCAGGTGTAAGGCGTGACGCATCACGTTGAGGATAGGCCAGTTTGGAACAGTGCTGGAATTGCGTCGCGCCCGCGACACAACTCCAGCACTGCGCCAACCTTACGCCGGCAGATGCGACACACATCTGTTTATCCTTGCGCCATGATGCGCCACATTGTAAATGCGGCGCATCTGTGGTTGTGCAAGGGTAAACTTGCGTCACGCATCTTTCCTGGCGTACCTTGTTGGAGGCCCAACTTTGTGTGATGCCAGATATCATTCAGCTGACCATCCATTAAAATGTTGTTGATAGCCATGGTCGAGCTGATATATATTCTCTAGCTAAAGAGTGCAATCTATGTAGTTGTGGGCTCCCAGTTGTGTTTAAATCACCACCCCATATTACTGGACCAGTATAGTCCGTTTGGATATGTCCCCAGAGTGTATGGTACAAGTCAGGATTCTCCGTATTGGGGTTGTATGCGTTCACCAATGTCAAGGTCTGTAGTCCCAGCAGCCCTGCAGAATTCTGTATCACCCCTTAGGATCAGCTAGCATGTGCATAGGGCAGAACGGTGTTCCACGTATGAAGAGGATGGCTACATCCCTTGCATAAGATGAGTGGGAAGGGATGTATGACGGTACAACGCGTGGTATTACCACGCGTACCATTACAACGCGTCTTTTACGCGTCTTTTACAACGCAAGTCGTTACCACGACTTGCGCTGTAGGGGTGCGGACTTAGGAATAGTTAAATTTACTATTCCAACACCAGCCTACGTACAGTAGGGAAGGTGTTGGAATAGTAAATCTACTATTCCTTATCCTTGAGCGCCCTCCAGCGCAAGTCGTGGTTACGACTTGCGTTGTAAAAGACGAGTTGTAACGGTACTGCGGGGTAACATCCGTGTTGTAAAGGATGTTCCCCAGTGGGAAGCAGTGTAAGCAGGGTTAGCCCATTTATTTAATACTTGTTTATCATTTCTGGGCATCAAGTGCGTTTCTTGCAGAAACACTATATCGCTGTTATGTTGGCAGGGTTATTTAACCCACGGACATTCCAAGTGAGCAAAGAGTAAGACTGCCTTTGATCACAATTGCTTGTGGGGGGCACCATTGACCATGGGGAGCATATGATGTATTGGTTCATGTATTGGAGTCACATAGGTAACATGAATTTCCCATCTGGTGCTACACTGGTGCGTTGGTATGGAAGCAATACCACTCATTGCCCACAACTTTTCTCTCCCTCCATTCCCTACACTTTGTTGGCTAAATGTAGCACCTGCATGTCACAAAATCAAGAACTACTTGGACCATAAGGAGCATAGTTTGGCTTCCCAAGGGCCAGTGTGAAAGAAACAAGGAAAACGTTTACCCCTCAAGTTTACCAAAGGGTGGTGGCCATATCCTGGTGCCCCGGCTGTGGGCCTCTATATGTAGTGTTTAATATATCTGTTACATCAATATGTTATCAATCAGCGTCCGGCAGGTTGTCCACCAGTTGAGGTCCATGCAGGCTTCTGGAGGTTCTAGCATCTTTTAGTGCCTAGTGGCCCGCTACTGCCCTTGGCAGGGAGCAGGCATCAGTATCCTCATGGGGCCGAGGTCATGGGTTCAGTGTCAGAATCCGGACAGGATTGATCAGCTCCCTCTCTTTGCTTTTGGGCAGTTGATGACCAAAGCTTTTTTAAGTAAGTAGGCGCCTGTTGGGGCTCCGTGAAGATTTTAGCTGTACCTTAATGAGAAATTTACAATCGGGCAGGGTATAACATGGTATCCTGTATGTTAAGCTCCCTTAGCCTCTTTTTTTGCTGGCAGAAACATGCGGCGCGCTCCCGGAACTGCCAGTGTGGAGTTAGGAAATAATGAAATACTGTTGCCTCGATACTGCAGTCCATTTTTTCTCTCTTGCCAGGTGAAGCACAGTATCCCTATCACAGTAATTCAGCAGTTTGGCTACAATGGGGTGAGTCAGCACACCCAGGGGAGGTAGGGGAACTAGCGTCCTGTGCGCCCTCTTCACAAGGAACATCTTGGAGAGTATTTCTCACAAAAGAGTTTTGTCAGTAGTGACTCGACAAAGGTTTCCATCTTGCCAATATCAGTTGACTCAGCCACTCCTAATATGCGCAAGTTACTGAACCTTGACCTGGCTTCTAGGTCTTCATTTTTAGCTTTAATTAGTTTCAGGACTTGATTCATGTGTAGCAGTTGCTCCTTTTCTGTTTCCTCTTGGTCTTCCACTGCTGATATGCAGTGTTCCGCTTCTGTGATGCAACTTCATATTTATTTAACTTAGTGGCAATAGTGTCCATTCTTGTACTTAGAGTCCACTTTTTTATCTATTGAGGTGAGGCTGGATTGAAGATTGTGTAGGAGTTGCCTAACCTCCAGAGTGTCAGTCTGTTTTTGAGAGCATGCTTCCATGTGGAGGGTGCTTCTTCATTATCAGCGTGTTTAGATGATTTACGTCTCTCAATTGGGAGCTTCAGCTGCCTGGGGTCAGTATGTTTACTGATGTTGCTGTCTAAGGTGCTTCGGTTGCTTTCCTGCGAAATGCTATGGCACCTAATTGCTCCCACAGGGCCTGTAAATTTCAGGCCTGACTTCCAGGGGGCACACCATCCTCCCAACTCTCATGCCAAACACTTGGGTTCTTTCCCTCCAGGCAGCCAGTCGCAGCCATCCAGCCAGGATGACCCATCACCTGCTCTCCATTCATTGAAATTAGGCACCTAGTACTCACTCAGCCTCTCTTCGCGTGCAGCCCAGGTGGTACTCCTCCGGGCCCCCAACTCGTGGTCACGCCGCTCACCTCTCTCGGTATCTGCCACTCCGTTGCGTGGCCGATACAGGGCTTCCAGGACCACCAGCTAGGGGCACACTCGTCCCCAATTAGTTGCTCTAGATCTCGATGCCTGTAGGCACCCCACACAACGCGGTTCCCTTCTTGAGCTCAGATGGCCACTGTCTCAGAGGCAGGAAATGGAGCTCGCTTGCACCACAACCACCATTTTGCGTCTCAGGTGGGTTTCGGGCATGGCTGCTGCCCGCTACGAGAGTTCACGATGCAGCTCAGTTCTTCCACCTAGGTCGTTGAGGGCGACACACACCGGTCTCATTGGCTGAGGTTTCAGCCAAGGTTGAGGACCCCATGCAAAAAATAATGGGAGATCAGAGGCCCTGTACGCCGGAGCTCCCGATTTATGCAGCCATTTTGGCTCGACAGAAACCACTCCCCAGAACTTTCTTTATATTTTACTTTTGTCTCCATACCTAGTGTCATCTGAGGATTTTTTAGGTCTTGGGCAAGAACTATTTCAACTATTTTTCTGTGTTTCTGTTAAAATGTAACATATAATTTAGCACTGTATGGCATCATACAGGTTTGAATTAGATTAAATTGATAATAGAATTCAAATGTGTTCTCTACAGGAGCCTCAAAATCCTTAAGATGACACTTGTTCTGTATAAGGATGTGTTGCTTGGGACTCACAACATACTCAAACAAAATATGAACTTTGATATTAGAGCTTTCTGAGTGCAAATGCCTTCACCCGGTGTCCTGTCAGTGCACAAGTGGCAGTGGCGTAACACAGGCCCCTCAGCACAGTGCTCAGGCATGGGAGGTCCGGATTAAATCTGAAGCGGGGGCCCCTCCATGTATCTTGCAGGGTGGCCCCCTCAACTTTTGTTACGCCACTAACAAGTGGCTTTGGGTTGGCTTTGTGAGGACTGGGCTTATTTTAAGGTAGGGTTGAGTTTTGTGAGTGCCAGTGGCCCAGGCCCTGCCAGTTTCACTTCTCTCTGTGTGCTGCAGTGTACATCCTATGGAATTACATGCTACACACTAGAACATCTTCTTTGGTGCTAAGGCTACTAGATGGCAGCATAGCACATGAATTCCATGTTTGGGTCCCATCCCATTGACAAGCTCTTGGAATCCATTATTTTAGTTTAATTGGATCAGCTGATAAGAACCACGCCCACAACTCAAAGAATGCTTTAGTTTGTTAAAGGGAAGCCCATGTTTGAGGCATGTCTCTAGTAACACAGAGCCATATTTAAGCTCAACTATATGTCCTCTGCCTGGATGTACGACATTACAACGCATGCTTTTACATCGCATGCTTTTACAACGCGAGTTTTACAACGCATACCATTACAACGCATAGTGCTTTGGGGCGCTGGATAGTGAATTATTTAATTTACTATTCCAACTCCAGTCCCCGTGGATAGTAGGGAAGGTGTTAGATAGTAAATTAAATATATTCCCTATCCTAGAGCGCCCCCCAGCGCAATGCGTTGTAATGGTTTGCGTTGTAAAAGCTGCGATGTAAAAGCATTGCGTGGTAAAAGTTGCATTGTAAGTGATGTTTCCCCCTCTGCCTACACTTCAAGTGGATCCCCCCAAATTCAGAAAGACCATCACCCACGCACTCATAACCAGCAGACATGACTATGGTAAAGCCCTCTACGCCGGAATCAACAAGACCCTGATACACAAGCTTCAAACCATCCAGAACACCGCAGCCAGAGTCGTCCTCGGAACCCCAAGACACGAGCGCATGACCCAGCACCTAAAAGACCTCCACTGGATGCCCCATCGAGAAGAGAGTAACCTTCAAGCTACTCACCCACGCCTACAAGTCCCTGTAACAACATCGGACCCAAATACCTCAACGAAAGTGTGTCCTTCCAGTGACCCAAAAGGAACCTCCGCTCCGCCGACTTCGCCCTGGCAGAGTCCCCACGCATCCGCAGAACCAGAGCAGGTGGAAGAGCCGTCTCCTACGTCACAGCAAAGACCTGGAACGAGCTCCCAGTCAACATCCTACACTCCCCCACACTGCACACCTTCAGGAAGAGCCTCCAGATCTGGCTTTTCGACTGATCCGGAACTGCACCCCCACTCCCCCCCTGCGCCTTGAGACCCACACGGGTGGTAGCGCGCTCTATAAACCCCTGATTGATTAATTGACTTCCATGTACATGTTGTCAGAAACACACACAAAGAGACACACAGTCCCGCAGAAAGGGGATGGTGTAACACAAGAACAGTCACTGTTTTGAGCGGTACGTGTTATGTAAAGCATTATCACACAAACACACAAACACATCTCTCTCTCACCTTCTTCCTTTTTTTAAGGTAGGGGCTACCATATAAGTATTGAGGGCAATGCATTCCTAATCCTAGTCTCTTGTCCATCACATAAGTAAATTCTGAGTTTTGTAATCTTGGTTTCATTCAAGTTGACCCATAAAACAGCCAGGTGAGTTCAATTGAATTTGCTATCACACCTGAAATCAATGATTTGTAAAAAGAAAGCCCAGCACAGGAGAAGTTGTGTGCCCCACCCCGTGACTCTTACGGTAACCCAAAACCTTATGAAGTTTCTTGTACAGCGACTTGCACACCTCCCAGCTTCTTTCATACTCTCTCTTAGCTTGGTCCTGCTATAAAGGAGTGGAACAGGTGTGACGTGGGCCTCCCCATCCTGGGTGACTCTCCATAGATGTTCAGTGTGTTGGGAAGATGGCCTAATGCAAAAGTTTGCAGACTTTCTCTACGAACGTTTTACCAGCCTCAGTATAAAAATGGCGGCCTGGCAGGACAATACTGGGCGCGAAAAGTGCCAACCCTTGTTATAACCAATTAACAATCAGACAGTGATGGCTCGTCGGGTCATTATGAAAGGGGTCTGCAGTCTCAGTCCAGTTCCCAGAGACTAAATTGTAAGTGACAGAAGGCACTGTTCTTGTCGGCACTCTCAGTGAAGTGGTCCAGGTCTGAATTGTGTGCTGAAAACTCAGACAGTTTTCAATTACTCCCACTAGGTCCCATGACGCCACTTCCAAACGAATACCTTACGTTTCGACTTTAAGCGCCTGCACGAAGCTCCTCGTGCACAGGGACAAGAATTTCCACTCGGTGGCTCCACGGCCGCGGCGTTTTTCTTTTCCTTCGGGGGGTCTCTTCTTCTCCCTCATTTTCTCCCCCGTGCTCGCCACATACTTTCTACACTTAGTTTCTTGCCATCTCTTTCTCCTCCATGTTTCACAAGTGTGCGCGAGGGCAGGCCCCGGGTCACGCCGCTTGAGTTTTAACAGTGCATTGTCTCTTTAAGAATTCCTAAATCCTGCCTCCCCTACCCCCCCACCTGTGAACCAATTAAATCTCGGTGAATTCAAGTGAATTCTTTTGTGCTCCACATGAGCAGCGCTAACAAAGGCTCCCCCTGGACGGAGGCTGGACAGAATAAAAGCCTCTATTCACGTCCCTCTTGGTCCTCATGCAATCACTTCCACTTCAGCCTTTCCAGCTTCCTCGCCCCTCCCTGAATGCTCTTCATCCAGGCACTGTAGCAAAGCCCGAATCCGAACTGCAAAGTACATTAGAACTGCTCCAGAAGTAGACAAACAACATGTATGAGAAAGAGAAAGAGAGAGAGCGAGAGAGAGAGGGAGTTAGTTTACTGGAAGGCCCTGTGACAAGTGCGCGCTCTGAGATGCAGAATGAAGGGCTGTGGGTGGAGAGTGGAGATTCAAGTAAACCACTTTCATATAGTTTCTATTGGAATGCAATTGCTGACTGATGTTATGGCGACATAGATTTGTGTACACGGATTAGTTGCACCTTTGACCTGGTTAGTGGTGCTTTTCCTGGTCTTTTGGTTTCAGTGAGCACTCCTGTTTAACCACTTTTGTGTTTTTTATTGACTTATATGGCCCAGTGTCCAATAACCCATATGCTGTCAGTAGATCCAGGTGAAACCACTGGTAAGTGGGCAACTGGGATTTATACCAGGGCAGAGTGTTACATTGCAGGATATTGTGATAAACTGCAGTGGACATTAAGTGCTAGAAGGGTTGGTATATGACAAGACTGCAAAAAGCCGTATAGTGTCAAATATAACATCGAATCACTACATTTGCGACAAGATACTCTAAGTACATGGTAGTCGAACTTAGGTGAGAGGGACCAGATTTGGGCCCGTTTTTCAGATAATCTTTGACTATTGTAATGTACGCACAGATGTTGAATTTGTATAGGCCAAGCCTAAACGAAAGGCAGCAGAGCACTGTACAAGGTCCAAGGCCGAGATATAGTCATACAGGAATTCGGGGCAGGGGGTTGCTGGGGTCTGGGAGAGGAGGTACATTATTTACTGCTGCGCATTGTAGTATTCTTTTAAGCCGTAAACATTTCCAGTCAGATTTGTTGTATGCACATATATTTTATGTGACAGTCCTGAGAATTTAGCATTGCACTAGCCCTCCTGGATCTAAGCTGGACACTCCTGCACATTTCAATTCAGTTATGCACGAATGAAAAAAACAAAGGCAACAAGGGCTGCCAAATTCATCCATTCTCCCCATTGTCCTGCCTTCTCTTGATTCACCTTCTCATGGTGTTCTCCAGCAATCTCCTGGTTTCTGAGCACTGTTGCTTCCCTTTGCCTTTATTTCATGTCTGTCTAGTTTGTGCATACTTCATGTTTGCTGGGAGGTTGTTGTATGTACTATACTGACTATGATAAACAGTATTTTGAATGTTGCTTCTCAGCCAGCCCTCTACTAGTTTCTTGTCCTCACATCTGCACAGATGGAGGGGAAACAAGAAACTGGAGTGGGTACGTTGAAAGGCTTCATTTAATTTGATGTAGTTTTATCTGAATTTAGCCGATTCCTACTACAGAATGTGGACTTTTCCATTACTTTAGAAGGCATCTATAAGTGTTTTAGTGTGACAGAGCGATGAGCACTCCGATGTCTTCAAAGAAAGGAAAGCATATGTGTATATATATATATGTGTGTGTATTCCAACACCCTTCTTCCTCTGCTTGAAGAAAATGGAGTCGCACTTCACTGGGCTCACGTAAAATTCTTTATTATTGCAGTTGCAGGTTAGGCTGTCCTGACGCGTTTCGTTGATCACTCAACTTTTTCAAAGGTGTGCCTCGCTCTGTCATCAACGCGTTCCTACAGCGATAGCCATTTGACTTTTATAATTCATTTAGTGGGTTGTCCCTCTGGTGGGCATGCTGGTCACTGTAGTTCTCGCAGTTGAGTTCTCGCAATTGAAATATTTAAATCCCTCTGGTGTTTTTTTTTGTTAAGCCATAGTGCCCCGCTTCTGCCTCTCTTCAGGAAAAACCAGGAGTCATGCTGGAGCCGGTCTCCAGAGGCAGCCACTTTCCCTTTTATCCGCTTCTGCAAGATATCCAAGTTTGGTTCCTTTCAGGGAAATTGTTGGCGCTCTCACTGACTGTGCGGTGCTCCCACGGCTGAACCACGCCGTAATAAATTCAAACACCCTTCTTCCTCTGCTTGAAGAAAATGGAGTCGCACTTCACTGGGCTCACGTAAAATTCTTTATTATTTGTGCAGGTTAGGCAGTCCTGACGCGTTTCGTTGATCACTCAACTTTTTCAAAGGTGTGCCTCGCTCTGTCATCAACGCGTTCCTACAGCGATAGCCATTTGACTTTTATAATTCATTTAGTGGGTTGCCCCTCTGGTGGGCATGCTGGTCACTGTAGTTCTCGCAGTTGAGTTCTCGCAATTGAAATATTTAAATATGTGTGTGTATATATATATATAACAGCAAACTAAATGTACATCAGTACCTTTAGTAAACTGCACAACCTAAGAAATCTTTCGTGAGAATATAGGTATGATCATCAATAAGGAGCTTGTAAAAATAAATAAACTCTGTGTATTGTACTCTAACATTTGTCTAACACTTCATGCTTCTTTCCTGGCCCTTACGAGCAATAAGGGACACTTATCTGAGGTGGGCTGATGATAAAGAGACCATTAGTGGACTCAGATGAGACTGATGCAGGATCCGATATAAGTTCTGCATAAGGACAGGAGTAAGAAGAGAGGAGATCTAAGATAAACATGTAGGATTTTGTGGGCCAGTTGATGCTCTTTGACAGGAGGAGGCCTTAAGCACCATCTGGTTGAATGGATTTAAGTAAGATGGGCTAATGAGCACCAGGTGAGGGCCAAGAGGCTAGAAGGGGATCATGGAGGTAGGTATGGATTTGTAATGGGCATTATTTACATTTGGGAACTTTGACTGAAGGTGCAGAAGCCCGATTACTCGATGAGTGGCCTTGGAGCGTCGTATGAGGGGCATTAGAATGTAATTCAGGTTCAACACTTTGGAGATACATGAAAGAATGAATGTTATGGATTAGAGGCTTGTCCTTCACCTGTACACTTATTTTACTCCATAGTAGATTCTCTTTTTACCTTCACAGTGTATTCAATTTTACTGATAGTATGGCTGTTTTCTTCACATTATGGGGCCTATTACGATTGCGGATTTCCCGCATCCACCGGGCCGGCGGAAGCCACCGCCGGCCCGGAGGATGCGGGAAATCCGCCGGGGAGCCTTGAAAGACCCACCGCCATATTAGGATGGCTGGTGGGTCTTACTATCTGTCCGCCGCTTTTCCGCCGCGGGCGGATTCCGCCCGCGCCGAAAAAGCATTAACATGGCTGGCGGTGTCTATCAGACACCGCCAGCCATATTAGGATGTCTGCGGAAAGATGCCTTTACACGGCTGCATTTACGCCGTGTAAAGGCATACGGATTTGTGTTTGGGGGCCCGTTGCGGGCCCCCAGGGGTGAAGGGGGGGTGGGGGGTGCACATGGGGGGTACCTATGGTACCCCCCTGCATTTGCCTGTACAAAGCGGCAGGCACAACTTACTTTTTTATCATTGCTTCAAGCAGCACCCGCCGCAATGATAAAAATACAGGATGTAACCGCCAGGGTGGCGGTCACATCCTAATTTGCACGGAGGGACCGCCGCTGCCCCTGCGGACGGTCCCTCCTTCTCTATGGTGGCGGACGGACTCAGGTCCGTCCGCCATCATAATCGGCCCCTATATTTGCTTCTCCTCACATTAAACTTAATATTTCGTTGAAGTATCCTACTTTTTCCTCATAGTATATTCCTGTTTCCATTTCAGTAACCACCACTCAAATGACTTTCATATTTCACTATACTAATTCAACACTAATCCTTTATGGGTTCTGGAGTAGCGTGCTTCTCTCCGAAAAAGTGCTTTGCCGCCTTGTCAGGGGTAGTTAGCGCTATATAAATGCATAAATTACAATGCAATACTCATTACTTCATCGACGTATACCATCTTCCTTATTCCCTCACAGTTCACCTATTGCTCCACATAATTCTTTGTATTTAAAATGAACAGTAGATTCCTTTATTTCTGGACAGTGCATTCTCTTCTCATCAAAGCGCAAGCATGCTTTTATAACAGTACTGATTTTCTCCTAACAATATATATTATTTTAACATCCTGGTTTCTTCGCATTTTGTTTAGCTGTCTTTTTTCTGTATAGAACATTTTCCTGACATTATATTCACTTTACCAAATGTATAGTCCTTGATGGCTCACATTGTATTCCTTTTTTGGTCAGAATATATTCCATTTTAATTCATAGTATATCTTTAGCATCATAGTATCTTTATTTACTTCTTCAAGATATAGACTTTTTACTCCAGTTGATTCTATGCCTTCTTTGCAGCAGTTTGTTTTCCTCACATGTATGTTGATTTTCTTGTTAATCACTTGTGCTCGCACAATATTCTCTTTCCCTTCTTAGTATATTCTAATGCTTCATGACACATTCACATTTCCTCCATTTTTCCTTTTCCACACTGTATAATGTATTTTTCTCATGGGCAGACCTTTTCCTTGCACATTTTAATAATTTACTGCATAATATATTTTACTCTCCTCACTGGTTATTCAAATGTGCATTCTGTTTTCTTCACAGTTTCTTCACCTTTTATTTTATAATGTTCATTTTCCTCACATGTATTTGGTCTCATACTTTTCTCCCTCCTTGTATTGTCCTCAGTGTATTCTCTTTTCCCTACCTGTATATCTTGTTTCTCTCACTGCCTACTCTGCTTTCCCCAGATTATCCCCTACTTCTCATTGTATATTATATTTTGTTTCCATCAGTAGTCACATATCTCTTTGTCCTAGTTTGTCCTTTTTTGCCTCATATTACTAAATTCTCCATCTCTTCTAGTGTATTCCCTTTCTGCCTCGCGGCATATTGGTTTATCTCACAAATCTGTTTCCTGACAGGTTACTTAATTTAGCCCAAGTTCAGTCGCAGTTAAATGACTGTTCCTCGCTGTTCAATTCTGTCTCTCTTATAGTTTATATACCTTCGCTCCTCATCGTGTGCTTGTCTTTGCGCACAACACAGTCTCTTTCCCTCACATGAAACTCTGTTTCTGTGGCAGTGCGTTCCCTTTTCTCTCAGTATGTCTCCCTTTCCTCTCTGTTGTCCCCGCAGGTTGTTAAGGTTCCCGTCCCTCTTTTCTCCCTTCTCTTTCGTGATGCTTTTCCCGCTCTTTTTCCGTGCGCATCCCTGTGGCCCCCCGGGAGTCGGTGTCCTGGACCCCCTCTTCTTCGTCGGGTTACTCCGGCTCCGAGTCAGTATATACAGCCCGGGCGGAGCCATAGAGGGGCGGGCGCCCTGGGCGGACCCAGGCAGCCGCCCTGAAAGGGAAGGGGGCGGGCAGGGTGGGCGGAGATGGCCAGGCCTGGGACGGCCGGGAGGAGGAGGCGGCCGGGCGGGCTCTCGGGGGCAGGGCCGGGGATAGGACGAGGAGGGGCCGGAGGGCAGCCGGCGGCGGGAGGAGGGCGGTGGGAGGACTGATGCTCGGCAGCCCGCCTCTCTGCCTGCTCCTCTGCTCTGCCCCGTGTGAGCCGCCGCTCGCTGCCCGCAGGGACGCACCAGAGACCCGAATGGAGACAGACGGCAGCCAGTCCGGCCTCTCGCCCCCGGACTCCGCGCACGATCCCTGGTGAGAGGGGCGGCCCGTGCCGCGGGGAAGGGAGCCCGGGAGAACTCCCCGGAGCGCCGGGGTGCGGGCACTCGCAACTCCGGGAACCCATCGTTCCAGGATCCCGGCAGTCAGAGCTCCCGGATCCGTGGACTCACGAATCCAGGATTCCGGGACTCCAGACCCGGGATCCACTGAATCAGGGTTACGTGATCCCGATCTGGAGCATCTCCGCTCGGGGGTCGCGGGTCGCATCGCTCCAGGGGATTAGAGCCACTCGATCCCCGGACTCTGAGCTGCAGCTTTCGGTATTCTGAGATCCAGGATTCTCCAGGGTGATTTAGAGCTCCGGGATTGGCGACTGGTCGCCCTGTTGTCCCTAGACCCCGAGCTCCAGAATCCGGGTCCTCGGACCTGTCCAGCCTGCAGGTTCCCCTCTCTCAAGGTGCCCGGGGCTCGCGGCTCCGGGATGCACACAGGACGGAGCATCAGAATTCCGAGCCTGACCTCCAGGATCCCAAGGACTCTGAGCTCCAGGATCCCGAGCATCCGAGCTCCGGGATCCCGAGGCGCTGAACTCCATCCAGGATCCGGGGACCACGAGCTCCGTGATCCAAAGACTTCGAACTCCGCCACTCCGAGCTCCGGATCCAGTTACTTTTAGCTGTAGCATCCAAGGGCGGATTCTGACCTTCATGGTCTTCGTTTCGAGCTCCGGGATCTGTAGATCGGTGATCCCTGTCCATAGGCGCACTCCAGCACGAATCCGCCGGAGATCGGGACTCCGGGATCCCAGCATCCTTGAGTGTCAAGCGCGTGCCCACTTCGGTGGAGGATGCTAGCGGTCGGGAGTCAGTCACCCAAAATCAAAGAGGCTGCGATCCATGGACCGCTCCTTCAAGATCCTACATCTTTGGGGTCCAGGGTCACCGTGCACTTGGATCCCATCTTTGGGGACCAGGGTCACCCTGCACTTGGATCCCATCTTTGAGGTCCAGGGTCACCGTGCACTTGGATCCCATCTTTGGGGACCAGGGTCACCGTGCACTTGGATCCCATCTTTGGGGTCCAGGGTCACCGTGCACTTGGATCCCATCTTTGGGGTCCAGGGTCACCGTGCACTTGGATCCCATCTTTGGGGTCCAGGGTCACCGTGCACTTGGATCCCATCTTTGAGGTCCAGGGTCACCGTGCACTTGGATCCCATCTTTGGGGACCAGGGTCACCGTGCACTTGGATCCCATCTTTGGGGTCCAGGGTCACCGTGCACTTGGATCCCATCTTTGGGGACCAGGGTCACCCTGCACTTGGATCCCATCTTTGAGGTCCAGGGTCACCGTGCACTTGGATCCCATCTTTGAGGTCCAGGGTCACCGTGCAACTTGGATCCCATCTTTGGGGTCCAGGGTCACCGTGCACTTGGATCCCATTTTTGAGGTCCAGGGTCACTGTACACTTGGATCCCACCACAGTAGTCTAAGCAGTGCAGTGTTTTTTGTTGCTAATGGTAGTAACCAAGTCAGGTGCTGCAGAAGAGAAAAGGATGAGTGCATGTTTTTGTTGCCGAAGGGGTGAGTCTGGGTTTGTTGTTCTGCACTTCAGAGTGCACTGGTCAGTGGTGGTACCCTGCTGTAAAGTAGCGATGGTAGCCCTACGATGGTGAGCAGGGTCTCACAGCTCTTGTTGTATTGAGTATGACCTTCTTGGGATAGGGTGGGTGGCTGGTTCTTAGCTGGGTTGATTGTAATGTGTGAGTGGAGCCTCCTTTGGTTGCAGTGCAGAGCTGCAGTTGAGGTCCCACTGGGGTGGGCTGTGAAGTAGAGATTGGGTTATTCTTTAGTGAGTGTGGGCCTCGGTTTTGGATTGTACAGCTGAGCTTGCTAAGTTGAATTTTTGGAGTTGTGAGTGGGCTCACGGTGGCTTCAATTTTGGGACAGTGGCAGTGGCGCACTGGGATGGGTTGTAGAGTAGTAAGCGGGGATCGTTGTTTTGGTTGGTGGGTGCTGTACTCGGTTGGTTGATGGGTTGAAGCGCCCTGCACTAGGTTGGGTGGTCACGCGGTGAGTGTAGCCTTACTAGAATGAATTGTAGAGTAGTAAAGGGAGGCGCAAAGGCGTCTCATTGGCAGATTAATGTATATGTTTACACTTCAGTTGTTTGGCAGGCTGGTGGGTAGAGTCTTACTAAAGTTTGAAGTTGTGGATGTGGTCAGAGCACCAGAGAAAGAAGTATTGCTCCTAAAAACAACGCACTAATGCCGGATTGGGTTCCATTTTGAATCAGTGAGTTGACTGAATGTTGGTTTGACAATTAATAATGACCTGTGCTGCCTTGTATTGGGCTGTGAATGCAGTCTAAATAGCTTGCATTGTGAGATGGTGGACATAATGTTCCTGAACCCAGATAAGTGTTGGGCAGTGCCTTTCTGCTGTAGTTTTTTCCCTGCTTTGGAGTACACAGCGGAGAATGTTCCTTTTCAATGGTGTTTGTAGTGTGGTGGCCGAGTCCCAGTCAGGAACTGTAGGATTACAATCCACTGTGGTGGGTTTAAAGGATGGGAATGTGGCTTCCATAGTTTGGTGTAAATAGTGCTGAGTTCAAGTGTTGTGTGTTAGGGTGTTGAGTGGTCCTACTTCCACTGCAGGTTTTTTTGGTGTTCTAGAGATGTCAGCAGAGCCTCCTGGGGTTGGCCTGTAAAGTCGCTAGTGGATTCTCTCTTGGTTACTGTAGTGTGGCGAGGCGAGCCAGCGCTTGTTGATCCTGTAGAGTGGGTGATTAGTGGGTTATATTGAGACAGATGTCCCAGATTTGAGATGATTAGAGTCTTGCCTGATGGCAAAGGCCTGCTTTCTTGGGCTGGGAACCCAGAGGTGTAGATAGGGTAGATGAAGAAGTGCTTGTATTTTAGCCCCTCGTGTGATGCAGTGCATTTTTGGCACGTGTTCCTGTGCTGTTTCGAATGTGGTGATTGAGTTTAGTGGTGGCCTCGTTAATCACTCCTCGGTGGTGATGTATTCTGCTTTCGTCAGTGATTGTCTTTGAGTGATGAGACTCTAGGTTTTACGAGTGACGGTCATTACCATATTATGGCATAATTCACTTTATTTGCATGTGGATTCTGTTTGACCCTTCTTAAAACTGTGGGGTGTGAGTGAAGTCCTTATTTTAGGAGAAGTGCACAATAGTGATTTCTTTCGTGTCCATCGAGTGCATACATTTTTGTAAGCCAATTAACGCCGCTTCTTTCGTAGTAGTTTACTTTTTGAAAGGGCCTTGGGGAGGTTTGCCCATAATTGTTCCTCTCTTTTGCTACAGCGATATCCTTAATTGGTTGTTATGTGTATGGAGTTTATTTGGTGGTTGTTCTTTTTTTAGGCTGGAACTATATATTTTTTTATTGTACTGTCGCAATGTAAAAATTCTTTTAGGAATTATGCATTTAAATAATTAAAATCATAGAGGTTAATCCTATTACAATAAATGAGTTCACAATTTACTCCACGTAAAGATGATCTTCTTTTGTCAGAGAACCACAAAATAAAGTTGAATTTAACGTTTACTGTGCCCTCGTTAAAAGGGCTTGCAACTTTATTAGGGCAATCCCTTTATTTTTGTTGGAGTTGTAGGGACGGCTTAGTTTGTACATTGGGACTAGAATGGGCGAGAATTATCTTAGGTCTACTTTCAACAAGTCAGTGCCATAAATTAACAGTAAAACTTGTGCTTACCTGGTATACTTTTTAATTTCTTTCTGCACTGTTGCTTATTTGGCAGAGGTCTGTCGTATTGCAGGGAATGCGGACATTTTTAGTTGGTGGGCATTTCAGGTGAAATCTAGGTGTCTTTTGGACTGACTTCACATTGTATGTGCTGTATTTTACATCTGGTTGTTTTTTCTTTGGGTGATCCAAGGATGCCATTGTGAAAGTTTCTTACATTTTTAGATGGTTGTGAGTTTTGGTCGTTCTCAATTTTTTTTTACGTGTTGATTGGTGGAGCTAGATGAAGGTAGGTTTGGGGGTTGATATATTGGCATGGTTGATTACTTGTTCTGCAGGTGTTGTAAATATATATTTTGCCCTGTTATCTCAAGTTGATGTGGTCCTGTTCGTGACAGTGTCCTTGGTTGGAGTGGCACATTTTCAATATCTAACCACCTGATTTAGTAATACTGTGTTGCCTTTTAACACCGCCGAACAAAATGTCCACTGTTCTTTTATTGATATTCAGAGGAAAAGGGCTCAGTGGATCCTTCTGGGGTTCAAACCTGTAGGTTACATGTAGATCTCTTTTGTTGGATTTCAGCGCGCTGATCCTTCTTTCATGCTGTGGGGACTCTACTTTCTAACTGGGTAAAGTGTGGATGTTATTTAGATGGTAGCTGTATTTAGTACTAGAGCAGCTAAGTTTTTTTGTTTTTGTTTAAGTGTTGTCTCTTTGGGTTGCATTGCAGTGATCGGCCTAGAAACCTGCATAGGGTGCAGCCGCACTCCCTTTTGAAGTAGACCCATGCCTGGTGCTAAAGTAAGTTTTTGATCTCAAAAAGTAGGTTTAGTTTCCTACATTAGAAAAAATACCGCCCTCTTCTAATGTTGGGCTCATCCACATATTGGGATAGCATATTATCGGGGTGTCTAGGTAGTTTGCATGTATCCATTAGTTAGTGGCTGTCATTTCTGATAGTATATCTTTTAGTTAGTTTCTGTCTTTCTGGGTTGTTTCCAAATATACTTTGAATGGTGACTGTAGGAGCTGTTTAGTCCGTTAGATGTACTTTCTTCTCTGTTAGCTCTACAGGCTTTGTCTTTTAGTTGGTGTCTGTCTCAATGGTTTGTGTGGGAAGTTAATATTTTTTTAAGATTCAGGATTATTTTGATGGAACTTTTGATGATTGTGGGTCATTATTTGTTTGCCATTTATAGGCGGGAGGGGGTATTTCGATTGCTAGCGATGAGCTCTGTGAAAAACTAGAAAATACAGCACAGTCAAATGAACAGTGAGCAAGTGAAGGTCCGAGAGCAAATGTATGTGGAAAGAATATCACGTCCAAATTATCTGAATATGTTAAGGGAGGAAGAATGCACAGATATATTTTGCCAATGTCCCATTAACATATGAAAGATTTCCTTTAAGCACTCAAATAATTTCTTCACAGAACAACATTCAAAAAGCCTTTATTCCGATTGTTATATATTTAATTTGTGCCACGATTCACCGTAAGTACATTAGCCATGTGTTTCATCTATGGATTTGTAACCATCAACATCTTTAGGGTAGATGCCGCACACGAATAAACATTGTGTACGGAGCACAGTCCGTTCAACAACCAGGACACTATTTCCCCAATAGTTTACAGTGACCCCAAATTGTGCTTCTACTATTGATTGATATTCTGTATTTGGTTATATCCTGACAAACCAAGTATTCATACTACATGATAATTCGAAATATCCTGAAGAAGTCAATAGCTACAAATCCACAGGCGAAACTTGTTGGTTGGCTAGTGTACGTATGGAAAGTCGTGGCACGAAGAAAATGCAGAAGAATCAAAAACAAGACAGTGTGAATGTTGCTCTGTGAAAAAAATATTTGAGTGCTCAAAGGAAATCTCTTAAGTCTTGGACTTTGTTTTACTGAGGGCCACTGGGTGGCTGATCTTCCCTTTTTGAGCACAAATCTAATGGCTTGTGGCCATAAAACAGTAAATAACTAGCTTAGTGTTTGCAAATAGAACCCAGCCACCCCTTATTTTTTACGCCACATTAAAATATGCAGGTTGAGATATCATTTTTCTGGCTACATCGGAAGAACGGTCTTTGTGGTGAGAATACATTTGGCTCCTAATTCGAGGGATGTTATTGAATAATAAAATTAATTGGTTTGGCAATTAACACAACAAAGAAAGTCAACACATATGACACCAATGAACCAGTGCAATACTTTGTCGTTCCCAAACTCATGGGACAAAAAGGCAGTCGATGGCTGTAATGGGGCTGCCTGGCAATGCAACTTCGATCCTCAGGTATAACAAACTGATTTAGGTAGAACATTGAGGTAGCAGGGTCTTGTCACTGGTGATCCTGAGTTTGTCATGGAAGTGGTTTGTTTCCGAAATCTTGCACTGAACGTATTGACTGCAGTGAGCCTAAGACACTAGGTTGTGGCATTCGTGTGTCAGCCATCTCTGTACTTGGTAGCTGGAAGGGAGAAGTTTTATTTTGATTAGCATCCCTTTGGTGCTGCATCCTGCATATAACTTCTAATCCGAATGCTAGTTACGTTTTTTGAACTCTTAAGTTGGTCTGCAGGTCTTGGAGTTATGTTATGTGTGGTGTCTTGTTTCACTGATGGTGTAAGTGGTAACAACATTCTGTTTGGTGTATTGGTTCATCGTCGGTATAGGTGTATCTTTTGCTTGGTGAACGATTCAGGTGTCTTATGTGTGGCATGGTGAGTTATGCGTTATGGTTTCTCTTTAGTTTTTGCATGAACATATCTTAGTCAGTGATTGTGTCCTTTGGCCATCCAGGTATTTTGTGCATGCATGCAGAGCTCATTCTGAGAATCCCTTTCAGATGGGCTTGACTAGTTCTGGCTGTTGGAGGATTTTCTGAAGGGGTGGGTAAGGCATATTTTCAGGTTTCATACAGACTACTTGGGTGGGCAGCAAAGTTGTAGTTGGGACCTGTTTTTATTTTAATTTAGTAATTGTGTGCTCCACATTGTTTGAGGGTTGTCTTGCTGCTTAGCATAGAGTTTACTCTGCTGGGGCTAACTATCTTTAGTTTTGAATAGTCAGAATTTATATTCTTGCCTCTTTAGGTGATGTGATTGCCTCTTTGTGGAGTAAGAAATGCCTTTGATTTAGCACTGTTTGGGTGGTTGGTTTGACAGTATCGTTTCCAGTAGATGGCCTTTCATTTGTTAGTGGTGTGCAGATCCTATTCAGTGTCTGGCTATCTTTGGGAGATGTAGGAAGGTCTTTGTTTTTTGCGGTGTTTGTCTGGATAACAGATGTGTGGATGCCTTTTAGTCTTTGATTGTTTTAGCTGGACACTGATTTATTGAAGTATAATGACTATGGGCCTGACATATATGTCTATATAAATACGCTGATACTTAAGAGCCTATGGGCCATATGTACATATTTTAGGGATAGCGATTTCCTAATTGCGATTCACTCCGAATCAGAGTTAGAAAATCGCTATCCCAAATGTATGAAACTCTTTTATTTGTATTTAGTGATTCCTAATGGGGCCGCAATTGACCTACCTCATGAATATTAATGAGGTAGATCGCAATTTGCAACCCATTAGTAATTGCTGCCATCACAGGGATGGTGCCCTGCTGAGGTCAGCCGACCACCATGTCTGTGATTGCTTTTTAATAAAACAATTTAAAAAATGCAGCCTGTTTTCTTTAAACACAAACTGGAAGCGTACAAAAAAAAAAAAACTTTGTAAAGTTTGGAACTGCCTGCCCTTAAAAATAATTTGTTTCAACATTCATGACGGGGAAGTGGTGCCATTGGGGCCTCTTCCCATTTGCGAATGGTTACCACTACCCTTGAGGTGTCTGTAAAAGATAAATGTTTTGCGACCGTAATTTGGTCAGAAAACATTCATAGATACCACTGTGATTCTGTATTATTAAGGTACGCCTTAAACACGTCCCTCTTACAAATACTGAATTGCAAATCCAAATTGCGATTCTGTACCGAATTGCAATGCGCCTTTTGTACTTCCCAAAACATTTTTTGTGGTAGCAAACTGCCCAGTTTCACGAATTGGGCCGTTTGCAGTCTCAGTATAAGTTTTGAACAAGTTTTGCACAAATGGCCCTTAATCTTTTCGACACAGAGCTAGGCTAGTTTGCCATAGTTTGTTACTTCCGCTCAGGGTGTTTTGTGAATACCGTTTTATTTTGTGGTTTCCCGTTTAGTGATATCTGGATGTAGTTTAGATTGTGACTGTATTTTTAATTACTGTGCTCGTTCTCTTTAATTCATCATCAGACTTTTTGGTGGTTTGCGAATTAATTTTTCTTTAAAGAATTTGCGCAAAGTGGTAAATCTCTTAATTTGTGACAGTCTGTTCTTTTGGTGTGTAGGCTCCCTTTCATTTATCACTGGGTTTTGGAGCGCGGTGTACGTCTTTTTTGTACTTTTTACTTTGAGTGCTATTCTAATTCCTTTTAGATTACTGGATTTTAGGTTTTGCCTTTCTGTTTTGCCGCTGCCTATTGAGAGATGTGAGGATGCTTTATAGGTAGCACATTTCACTAGGATACGTGTTTTCAAACTGGGTATAATTTTGTATACATAGCAGAATTAGCTAGGATAATGTTTGGAACCAAAAGCTACCGGCCATCAACTTCTATGAAACTATATTTGTGCCTCATCAGCCATGCCACTGATTTTCATGTTTTTTCTTGGCTCCTGTTGTGAGACCGACAACAGTGCTTAAAATATTCTAACCACAGCAGAGATTGCTTTTTGATGGTTCCGCTCTGTTGCCGCCACCGCATGAACTGCAAGATGAATTGAGTGGGTGAGCAATTCAGCATACTGAATGTGGTTCTCAATTATATTTCTATTTCTTGTTTTAAAGACTAGGTAAATATTTTCTAATTGTGTTGTTTGGTCAGTGTACCCTAGACCTTTTTTGGTGCAGTTTAGGTCATAACTTACTGTCTTTAGCGTGTGGTGCCTCACTGGCTGGTGACTAAGTTGTGCAATGGCACCACTGTTGCTAGGAGTCATTTTGGTTTTCATAGAATATCTTTTTTTTGTGCTAGAGAGAAGAGGTGTGCAAATAGCTTTTCATTAGGTTTTTAAGTGGTTGGAAGTAAAGTTTAAGTTGGAACCTTTTTTAATTTATAAATGTAACTTTCATTGTAGAATCTTTACAAACATATATATATATATATATATATATATATATATATATATATATATATATAATATATGTTTTAGGAGAAATGTTGTTTCATTTGAGTCGTAGAAGAATAATTTATATTGCTGACTGCAAAGTCAATTGACCTATAGTGGCCAATTGGATATCAAACTGATATCTTTTGAGTAGTAACTCCTTTCGTTCTGTGTTTGTAGCCACCATTTGATAATTCTCTATCTCTTTGTCTGTGATAGAATTTTAGGTGGCAAAGGATTTTCTATTTGTTGGTTTGGGCATGGAACTGTAGAAAACGTTTTGCTTTTGTAGATAGGGATTCAGGGCCTTTTTTTCAACTTTCGTGATGCTGATATTCTTAAGTTGTTGGGTTGTTCAAATTAGAAAAGATGGCTGACCGCCTAGGTTTATGAATAGTGGTTGGTTTACATGTGGAATACTTCTTCATTGGTGTTTCAAAGTGTTTAGGTGATGCGTGGCTTAAGGACATTGCTGTAGTCTTGACAAAAAGAGCATGCCTTATAGTTTGTGACAATCTATGTGGGGGTGCAGTAGGGTAAATATCTTTGGTAGATAGGATCCTATTTGGATCCTGAAGGATGTCCGGGTTGGTATGATTTTTGGCAGATATTGACCAACCTCATTCTGCATAGGGATTCCATATGGTGGTAAGACATCCTATTTAGGTAATAGCGATAATCTTTAAATGGCTAATACTCTATATTGCTGTAGGTAGTAATTTGTTTAGTTTATATGAGTGTTTAGCTAATTGGAGTTTTTGACTGGGTATTAAACAGATTGTTATAAATAGCTCTGTTACTGTCGGGTTTTCCCATGGCTCTGAAGCAGATGTAGAGTGCTGGACAGCATCGCTATCACTGTAATTCTCTTCTGAAGGCACCTTGTCCAGTAGCTTTCAAAGGTTAGCCAACACTCTATTAAGTTCCTTGACTATCCAGTGCTCGCTGTGGACAAGCAGTCACAGCTTACTCATCTGCATTACAGTGGGGTTAGGTTTCTGATTCAACATTACACAAAAGCTGTCATTCATTGTAAAGATCACTATCCACTTGGAAATATTCCTTTACAAAAAGTATTCATTTTCATGTACTCATAGGGTAACAAAGAGTACGATACCGAAAACCTAGAAGAGTCACACTCTTGCAGTTACTGAGATGTGACAACAAACACCAATCAATGTTAATCTACGTGGCCAAAACTCGGCTCAGAATTCCATGGAATTCACTTAATGCGCTTTTTGAAAGGGACTCTAGTGTTCTGGGTTACAACCGTAAGAGAAGTAAGTTAATGGATACACTGTCCCTTTATGTTCCGGACAAGTCCAAGAAAACAGCCTGGTAGAGTTTCATGGTATCTCAGCAAGTTTGACTCCTGTTGCTATGACTGGTTCAAAACGTCGAGTAGAATTTACCAATAAGATAAATTGAAGTTTGTAAGGGAACTAAGATTTTTACTCCTGCATCACAATAGAGTACGGTAGCTCAAACAGTAAAAAGACAGACTGTTTCTATATTTGGGAATACAAGTCCAGGCCAATTTGGACGTCACAGGAATACTGTTAGGGGACTGTAGTGGGAAGAACATTCTTTAGGATGAGGAAGCGTTCCACACAATTTGTGTCATGCTTTATCATCAGTAACCTCTCCCCACCCTGGTAGGACAATGCCACCAGGGTAGACTGAACCATCTGGTGGACTTGATTGAAGGAAGGAGTTCTTAGATAAAGATCTACTGGACAAATTGCGGGATCCAGATAAACAAAAAATACCTTGTGGTTCCCCAGTATATCACCTTTAATAATGGGGACCTCCGGTATATCTAAAAAATAAGAATGAGATGGTATTTGAGGACACAGGCTCAAACCGTCTTCCTAAGCCAATATGTTTCTGCCCTAATGTTTAGCCTATACCGGTCTGGGGCATTCTTCAGGTCAAAGGATCCCTAGTTAAATGTCCTAATCGCCAAATACACAGGACATTAAAACCAGAATACCAAGGTGAATCCTACCTGAGCATAGATAGATTACAACTTAATTAAGGGCATTCCTCTAAAAGAGCAGGCCGGAAGCCTTGGATTGATCAGTGGGTCTTTGCGCCACAGATTAGCCAACCTTCAGCCGGCAAAAAAATCAGTTTGTTCATGACATATCCTATTTACTTTCGCTTTGGAGTCAGGGGGGGGGGGTTCTTGAATGTTTAACGTCCTGGATCCACCTGTGTTGACTAGCTTTCTGATAAAAACACTTTGATTTACTGGATCAAGAAGCAGTAGAGAAAGCCTAATATGCATGTTCTCTGCTGAATGACCAGCTGACACGACTGAAAATCAGGAAATTCCGAGAAAGGCCAGGGTAAGCACTTTGTGTAACTACCCTGAGCCTGCACTGTCCCTAGACTGTGAACATTGGGACCTTTTCAGATCCGAGTTGACATTCAGAGTTTCCAAATAGTGGCTACGATCACCAAGTACTATAATGCAGGCATCCTGACTACTTTTACTGAATCCAGCGACTGACTCCTTGATTATTTATACATTGTTAAGGATTATTTTCACAGCGATCTCCCTTCCCTCCTAGTAGCCTTTCTGTCAGCTGACTATGGATTTTCGTCCGTAAAGTTACTAAAGCCTAAGCAGCACCTGAACCTGAGTGGGATCTGTAGCGGATCCTAATGATAATGTTGGATGCTTATAGAAAACACTGAAGCCGTAAAATACAACCATGACCACGGTCAACACTGAGTCTTAAGTGGCCAATTCTTTGCAGGCCACCAGAAAACGAAAAAAGTGTTTGCTCTGCAAAGTAGTCTGAAGGAATTCCTAGGTGAAGCGTCTCTTGATACAAACAAACTACTTTTGTTCAGGGGGATGGATATGAAGTCTCTTGGGGTAAAGTGTCCTTCATGTTTGGTGAATTTGACTTCTGTAGTTTTCAGGTAGTGGTACATTTTGGTAAACATAAATAACTGTCTGGAGGCTGATTTCGGTTTTTGTTTGGAGATATGTCTTTTAATACAGCAGTCTGTGAGTGATGCGTTTGCATTTAATAGCTGAGTATGTCATTAGTGTAAAAAGTAATATTTTGTAGGTGATAGACTTTTTGGCTGGAATGAAAGGGGCATATTTTGGTAAACTTGTCTTTTAGGTTGATGTGCAATATCTTACGATACCACACCACAATGTTTTCTTGGAGGACATTCTCATTTGTGGTTTTTGAGAGGCTAATCATCTCTTTAATCTCACAGAGATATTTCATTGGTAGATGTCTCTTTTGGTGTTTATGGTTATTTTGTCATGGATTGTCTTTGTGTTTGGTGTTGCTATTTTTTTTAGATAGTATTATTATTGGCTGAAGGATATGGTTATTGGTGGTAGGAAACTATTAAGTTGTGGTGTTGATGTTTGTGTTGGTTGATTCACATTCTGGTTGCAGCTGTTTCTCTTTCTCGTTGCGTGGCACTTGATGTGGTGGTTATTACCAAGCTGCCTTAAGACAGCTTCAGAAACACAATAAGGAAGCCATGCCCAAATGCTGAAACAAAAAGGTATCCTGAGAGTGGCAGTGAGCAGAGTGGGAAATGGAAGGGGATGATCTCGCAAAGGTGACCCCTGGAACACTCCCAAGTAACTACTGAAAGGCCTCAAGTGGCAAAGTCTAAGGGTCCCATTCATTTGTGTGGAATGCCCTTCAGTAGGGTGTGTTTTCGTAAATGTATGCCCAAAGCCATTTAGTGTATCAGTAGAAAACATTAAACCTCTAAATAAATGATAGGAATCGTCACCCTTGAATAGAGCTCCTCATTGTAAATGATACTGAATCATATATTTTGACTTCTACACATGGTCAGCTCTTCTTTGCACTATATAAATACTGATGCATACAGGCATGCATAGAAAGATAGAATTGTGTTAGGAGTTGATGTCTTTTAGTGTATAGTCTCATTGGTGGCATATATGCCTATTGGTACATTACACTGTTTGTGTCATTTTGGATTTTCATGTACCGCTTTAGGTTGGTTGAAGGCTTCTTGAAAAGCATATAAGATCTCTGAGTCAAGGTGGTGGAGAGAGAAAGAGGTCCGAAGTTGGGGAGCAAGGGAGAAAATGAAGACCTGGAAAGAAATAACTCATGTGGAGGTGTGAGGAAGGATTATGTCACTCTAAAGATACTTCACAGCTCTAATTAAGAAAGGGTTCTTTTTCGCCACTAATTGATCACTCTCTTGAATAATGATGTAATTATTTACCAAACAAGTGGGATCCATTCTGTCAAAATGATGAGGAGTAAAAGGAGTCGACCACGTTACAATTTGTAGCCTTCTTGTGCACTAGCGTGAATTGTTTTACTATTTGAAAAAGAGCAAATAAGCCCGAATAACTCCTCTCATCTTTGTTCTACCTCACCTCACCACCAGTCAGCCGTGATCTCTTGGAGTTGCTGTTGCGAGGGAAGAAAAGGCTTGGTACTCTGATAAATGAGGGTTTGAAGCCAACAGAATGACCAAGCACTAGATGGCCATGTGCAGCACCACAAGGATTTGGCTGACGTACTGTATCCCACAAAGGGTCAGCTGCCTTGCTGGAAGAAAACATTTCTTGTAAATTTCATGGAGAATCTACATAAGCACTGATGGTCTGATGCTAGTCTCAGTTACAACGGGGGAGCAAACAGCTCTCAGGAGGGGAAGACCTGTGATATCAGGAAAACCAAACTGTCCCCAGAGATTGGGTTATGTTGTCTGTTAATGTAGTTGAAGGTCTACAGAACTTGTAAGAAGCTTCTGAGACAGACGTGATCCCCTTGCAACGCTATGGTTCAGGTTTTGCATTTGGAGTGGTCTACGCCCTAATTTAGAAATGTATGTGTATAATGATTTCTTATGGAGTAAAAAATGTTAATTCCTGATAAGAGTATTTTTAATTGGGTGGAAAATAAAAAAATATATTTAAAATTGTAGGTATATATATTCTGTGCCTCACACTTTCCTGTGCCTAAATGAAAAGATGTATTTTCACATTACATCCCCGCTTCAGATCAGGAAGCAAAATAGCATAGGACCTTCACGTTGCACGCCACTAAGAATTTCGTGGTGTACCTTTGGTAGTGAGTGAAATTTTTCGGAAGAGTTCTTTGTTTCCGGTTCTCTGCTTCTTTCTGTTGAGTGTATTTGTCTTATCATAGGGAGTAGAACAGGACAAAACATTGCTTATTTGGTGGGCTGCCCCATGACACCAGTAACGTTGAAACCCCTTCTCCATCATCATGCACACATATTCAGATCTATAATGCACATTCATGCTAATAGTCCCTATTCAAGTGGATAGCTTTGGTAACTTGCTGGGTTTGGGTGCAGCATTTTTAGTGAATGGTTATCTTTACATGTCTCCTGGAAGGCGGATGATTTTTTTCTATTGGAATTGCATTTTGCTAGCATATGGTCTGGTGGCATGCAGTTGTCTTTTTCTAAAATGAATATCTCTTTGTGGCTGAAGGATTTCATTTTGTAGGTGCCTGCAAGTGCATCTTGGTAGTTGCAATCTTTCAGTTGTTGTGACCATCCTTTATTAGGAATGATGCAGCAGATAATTAGTGTTACCTTGAGAATTTTGCGGACAGTTGTTTCAAGTGTTCTGTAGAACTACTTTAATCAGTGGTTGGGTAGTGTAAGACGTTTTGTTGATTCATAACAATGTGGTTTATTTTTTTAATGATCATTGTCATTCAGTAGCAATTCAGTTTATTTGTAAATGTATTTTTAAAAAGTATATGGTGGTGATGATCTCATTGCGTGTTGTGGCAATGTCTGTAGATTTCAGCATTTTTCTATTTATTGCTTCTTCTTGATTAGTTGGTTTCTTCTTGTTTCTCCAACAGTAAGATGTTTATCGGTGGCTTGAGCTGGCAGACCACGCAAGGTGAGTTACTGGAGGAGAAAGGTGGACCAGGAACCCATTTGTGTACTTTTCTTTTTCTCATTCTTTCCTTAAACCTAAAGACCTAGCTCTCGTCCTCGTTCCAATTCTTGACGGGTTTTCTTTCTCCACGGTCAGCTCGATTTTTATTTCCTTAACCCAATCTTTACTCACTCCACACTTTTGTGGTACTGACATTCCATCCCCATTTCAGAGGTTTTCTTCTCCACCCATACAGAAAATATCCTTAGAGCTCTCAGTGTTCTTTCTCCTTCCCAACTTTGAAGTACACTATAATTTGGTAATCATATCTCGCCATGTCACCAAAATACTATGGGCATGATTAACTGATTGGCGGACACGGTACTCCAAGGCAAAGGCGGCGGGGTACCAGGCCCACCACACCCTCGATCCACCTGTGCCATTTAGAGACGGTTGGACCTTAAGTATTCCATCGACTGAGCCCATTGTTGGCTTCATCAACAGAATACTTCTGACGGGGCCACTGAAAGGAGGAAATTGCTCCTCCCACTCTATTTAGGTGGACAATGTAATGTCTTTTTGTTTTTGTGTCCGTCACCTACAGGAAAATCTGGCAGTGAGTTTCAGAAAAAGAACAATAATAACTCCACTCCCTGGGAGAAAACTCCCAGGGTGTGGTGGTGGTCATTAGCTTTTTGTTTTTTAAAAACAAAATAACGCTAAATGCTTGCATGGCGTCAAAACTGGCGAGAGTTATCCACCATACCGATGTGATGGTGCTTCCCTTCGTTTTACAGAGATGATTGCTAGGCCAGTGGTCATCTCTAAAAATGGCAGGCAATATTCCGTCAGGCTGGAGTAGGTAATGTCCTCCTTCGCACTAACTGATTGTACTCCACCTGCCAAACCTCTAAATCTGGCCCTCTGTTTTGAGTTCTTGACTGTGTTTACAAACCACTTTCTTCTTGCTAACCAAGCTTAGCAATGTGTATTTGTTTTGCAAAGCCATATAGCCATTCTCTCTTTTATATATATGTTGTGTGTTCCAGTGTTAAGGTCTTGTTTAATTCTCCTCTTCTTTGAAAAGCAAATGTTCACTTAATTTTTGTTTCCTTCAGGTAGTCTCCTGCATGTAACTGCCTTTTCCATATTTCCCTGCCTTGCCTTCTCTTGTGTAAAATTGTTTTCACTATCACACAAAAGCTTTTTCACCCTCCCTAACTACCTGTACTGTAAAGAACTGCTGTCTGATCTTTCATGTACGACCAGTCAGAACTCTTAAAGGACTCACC
Organism: Lissotriton helveticus; assembly: GCF_964261635.1. Classification (NCBI taxonomy): domain Eukaryota; kingdom Metazoa; phylum Chordata; class Amphibia; order Caudata; family Salamandridae; genus Lissotriton; species Lissotriton helveticus. The sequence continues at coordinate 1,084,357,660 of NC_136072.1, read as the reverse complement.
TACTGAGCTTCTGGTTAAGAAGAGAGTTGTTTGGTTCAGCCATGATTGTCTATTATAGTGGGTCTGATGTCTGTCTTTTGGTTACAGAAGGCCTGCGGGAGTACTTTGGGCAGTACGGTGAAGTGAAGGAGTGTCTTGTAATGCGAGATCCCCTTACAAAGAGATCCAGGTGAGCCTGAAGATGTATCCCAGATCATTGTTGTATGTATTGTGCCCATCAATTACCTAACATTCTCCTTTTTTCTCTCACTTCTTTGGCACATATTGTGACGGACACAGGGGTTTTGGCTTTGTTACGTTCATGGACCAGGCCGGAGTGGACAAGGTTCTCGCCCAATCAAGACACGAGCTGGACTCCAAAACGGTGAGAACCTTTTGCTTGAGGGTGTTTTGATGTCAAGTGAATTATGATTAGGGTTTACGGTTTTACTGTGTCTATTTTTTAACAACTCCAGGTGTATGTATCCATATTGATTTTCTGTTCACCTTGTCGCCATTTATCAGTATTTTGCGTTCAGTAAAATAAAAGTTTTAACTGGTATGTTTCCACGCTAATTTTATTATTTAACCAATAATAATACACACTTTTTTTGGTACATGTAAGGCTTTAGAATACTAAGCTTCACTGTACAACGATACACTCACTTTAAAACTTTTGCATTGTATTGCAAGCATTGGTGCACAAATACAACTATGTAAGGATTCTCATCCCGCTTTTCTTAAGCTCCCTTTTGGTGCCAATATGTACCAATATTAGCCTAAGTGTGTCAACTGGAAGAGTAGAGGGTCACTCTGAACAAAACCTACTTGCTGTACATTTCCACTTTTAAAAGGAAATACAGACGGAAACTACATTGTGTTGTCAGTCCTTAAGTGTAAATATTTGTAAAAGCAGATAACTGGGAGCCATAATTATTATTTACAAAAAAAATGATTTGGCTCCCAATGGCGCTTCCTTGATAAGACAACTAAGGAAGAGTCCTTTCCTGTGTAACTCTCTCTCCTTTTCGACCTCTTTGTCTCTCTCTCTCTTTCTTTTTTTCTACCCACTCTCTCTCCTTTTACTGTACTTTGGACCCTCCGACCTATTTCTCCTGGTTCTCTATTTTTAACCCTATCCTATTCCCCGTTCAATTCTCTCACACTCTCCTTTTCTTTCCCTCTACCACCACCACACTCCACTGACTCCAGGTGTACAACATTTTCTCTTTTCTCCTTCCCTGTGTATCTAAACCAGCCTCTGTTTCATACTCCCGTGCTTTCTTTCTTCTGTCTCCTGGGTTTTGAATTAGCCTCTACAGAGACCCTGTATACAACACTAAACACTTATCTAAATACAAAATCCTAACTAATCCAATTGACTCGATGAATGGGTTTTTGTGGGGGAATATGTTATGTGTTGCAAACGAGGTGAGCATACAGTGTTGATGTCACTGACTGGGCATCTTCGACCTCTGGTGCTTAATGACACAGGCGGCTATTATGAAATGAAATGAAATGATTACGCACTTGTATAGCGCACGACTACCCGTAGGCATCTCGGCACTTGTACGAATACCACCAAGGAACCCTTCCTGGCCTTTCCCTGTGAGGAGCCCACTCCTGGGCACCCCCAAGGTGAAGTCAGGCATCCTCAGCGTTGTTGGGGCCGTTGTAGAGATTAAGCAAGCTATTGCCCAGAGGTGCAGAGTGGGACTCATGATTAGAACAGGCACCGAAGCGAGAATTATCAGGTCCGAGGAAATTGAGCCCGAGACCCGCCAAGGCGGGAATTGAACCCTGGTCCCGGCCAGACTACTGCATCAGGGTCTGCCGCTCTAACCATTGAGCCACACTTATTACTGTGTAGCAACACGGGTTATCACTGATGAGCTGTGTTTATGGCTGGGCAACTTCTACTGCTAACACTGGCAGAAAGCTTTCACTGCTGGTTGTCCCTAAATGGTAAAACATACACCACTTACTACCACTGGCAAACCCAACTTTCACTGCTGCTTTTCACTCACCAAGGTAACAAACACCACTAGTTATTACTGTCCGGGCCATTTTCTATCACTGTTTCTGAGGGAACAGGACAATCCACTGCTAGTTAGTTACCCTGACCATGGACACCTTCCACTTCTATTTATTACAGACCAGTGCAACTTCCATTGGTAATTCTCACTGACCGCAATAACTTCCACCGATAATCGTCACTGACAGCAACAACTTTCACTAGTAATTTTCATTAACTGCAGCAACTTTCACTAGTAGTTATCACTGATCATTGAATTTCTAGTGGTAATTTTCGCAGAGTGCAGCAATTTTCACTGGTAATTTTAACAGATTGCAGCAATTTTCACGGGTAATTTTAACAGACTGCAGCAAATTTCACTGGTAATTTTCACAGACTGCAGCAACTTTCACTGGGAATTTTAACTGACTACAGCAACTGCCACTGGTAGTTTACACTGACCACTGAACTTCAAGTGGTAATTGTCACTGACTGCAGCAACTTCTACTGCCGGTTCCCAGCACTTCTGGTGACCTCAGACCACAGCAATTGTTAATTAACTGATAAATGTACACTCATCATATCCAAGGGTTTTACTGTGCTAAGTGGCCACATGGAATAAAACAATACACTCACCTGCAAACAACAGAGGTGTAGCACTGCCCCAGTGTCCAGCTAGAAACCAGAGGTCTTCTACTTCTCGCATTTATGAATCCCTCTTATTCACATGTACAGAACATGCGGGTGATTTTGCTCGTAGCCCCCAGGGCATGGACCACTCTTACCTTTCACGCTGGGCTCACGCAAAATCATGTCGGTTTCTGAAAGGCATTACAGACCTTTTTGATTAATTCCTGTGCATAGATCCAGTATCCTGATTGTATATATATATATATATATATATATACCTCTGTCCCTCTTCTACCCCTTTGCTACCCTTCACAATCCAAATAACCAACTAACATATCCTTCACCACTCAAATTACTTTCACATTTCACTATACTAATTCAACACTAATCCTTTAATGGGTTCCGGAGTAGGGTGCTACTTGCCAAAAAAGCACTTCAACAAACCAACAGGGGTAACAAGAGCTATGTAAATGCAAACCTCTGCTATCCTTCTCAATCCAAATAACTGACTAATATCCACCACTCAAATTACTTTCTTATTTCACTATACTAATTCAACACTAATCCTTATGGGTTCCGGAGAAGCGTGCTACTCACCAAGAAAGTGCTTCAACACCCCATAAGGGGTAACAAGCGCCATATTAATGCAAACCTTTTTCCCCCCTCTTCTCTCCCTCCGCTATCCTTCTCAATACAAATAACTGACTAATATCCACCACTCAAATTACTTTCCTATTTCACTATACTAATTCACCACTACTCCTTTATGGGTTTTGGAGTAGCGTGCTACTCGCCGATAAAGCGCTTTGACGCCTCGTCAGGGGTAGTAACCGCTATATAAATACAATTACAATATAAGCGGCACTTAGAAATAAAAAATTAGGTAAATAACCTAAAATTATTTTTTCCTGCGGTGCTGTCAGAGTGGCGGTCATGAAGATTTGAAAAACCCTGAAAAGGGCCTCCTATCTCTATTTTGCGATTTAAAAAATACGTTCTCTTAATTACAGGTTTGGTTTTCAATCGGTATTTACATGAAAAAATCAGTAAAATCTGGTAACTTGTAACCAAAGTTATAATTGCCTCAGTAGCGGTCCCTTCTAGCCGGGGGCAGGAGGGTTTACAAACAAGGGACGACGAAGCTTGGAGAGTAAAAATTACGTCGGAGGGGGGGCGGTTGGTCAGAGAGGCTGCACGTGCCATTTCGCCATGTTTACAGCGCGCGCCCCGCTCCCTGGGCCTGTTCCTGGTTAGCTCGTTATGACGCATCTGCTTTGAAGTCTGTGGACCCCTCTTCCCTCAAGAACAGGTCTGCCCTGATCTCCCTCCCCTCGGAGTGTCACATTCCCTCGGTCCCGAGCCCCGTGTGGGTACCAGGGGCACTGGCAGGGCGGGAGAGGGCCCGAGTCCCCAGAGGCCGCCAGTCTGTCGTGAGGCTACCGTGGGGGTAGAAGGTGCGCTGAGTGGAGCTGGCCGGAAGTTGTTCGAGGCCCCCAGGGGAAGTGATTCACCGAGGGGGGTCAGAGGGTGGGCGGTGCAGGTGTGACGGAGGGCGCAGCGGAAGTGTGTACTGAGCTGCAGGAGTCTGTGCTGATGGCCTGCCAGGATAAAATGAAATTGTGCTCGGGGTTTAAAATAGACTTTGTTTTCCCTCTGAAGTTAAATTTAGTTTTTCCTTGAACAACAGTGTAACTTTGCATGCTGACGTCTGTGTTGCCGGATTTGGTGTAGGTAGAAAGGCTCATAAAGCCGGTAAGGTAGCTCAGTGCACTTATGCACCCATGGTTGAGATCTTTGTATGAACTGGGCAGACTGAGGTTCAAGTCAGGACGGGGTTCACCCAGCCACTCATTCTTCCGAGGTTGATAAAATGAGTCCCAACAACTTACATAAGTAGCGCTTAAGAAGAAGACAGTGCGTAAACTGTCTTACACAAGAGTACTAATTGTTGATAATATTGTTATATTTACTATAATCAAAATGTCTAAGCACCTAAGTTGAGTGCACTTACAGGCTTAACCATTAATGTGTTTGGCTATATTTATTGTGGTACTTTGGGCTCTTTGGTGCAGTTGGATGCTTGCACACCTACCTGGCTTTGTTGGTGTAGTGAGAGGCTGGGTTTGGTGCATTAAAAAGCTCTGATGTATCTGGACCATGACCCTCGTCACTAGATTTGATGTGGGGAGATGCTCTGCCAGTGTCGCCTTCTTTATACCCTGGTCTCTATGCCGCAATACGGTGCAGTGAAAGGCTCGGACCTGGTCCGATTAATGGAGTTTGTGAATTCAAGGGCATATACCTTGGCCTGTGTGGCTGGGTTTAATGCATTGAAACGTTGGTGCACGAGTTTTTGCATTGTGAGTCTTGGACACTGGTATGTGGATTTTGTGCAGTGATAGGTTCAAACATCTAACTCTGTTTTTTAATTTGGTCCAGTGAAAGGTTCGAGCCGACTCCCTCTCGCTGGATTTGGTTTCCCTACTAGAGAGAGGGAGTTGCAAAGGATTGAGGCTGTGGGAAATAAGGTCTTCTCTTTGAAGACCCTTTCCCTCTGTACCACAAACACAACCTGTATTTTGATCTCTTATTCCCATGCGTTGTGGGAATTGGCGCAAAGGCTTACTTAAAACCTCTCCGTCCACTTGTGTGACTATTATGCAGTTGTGCATGATGGACAAGACCCAGCCAAACGTACCCTCCACTATGTCTGGATACAGAGGATTGTGTGGCGTGATCCATGGGCTCTTCTGCCACCAACTGCTGCCATACATACATTCCACTGGCTTTTTGGGTGATCTCCAGGCCAACCCCATGGACATGACTTTTGATAGAGTTTGCCTCTTTGAAGTTAAGGCTAACTCAGCAACGGACAGCTACAAACACGGTTTGTCTTTGGCTCGGTCTTGGGGATAGTTTTTTTCTGCTAGCCAGTTTCACCAGGAGTACAGTAGGTAAAGCGGATATTCCAGGGGCCTGTCTTATGGGCGGCGCCTGCCATCGCAGCATGTGTAGCTGCCCAAATTATTTTACAGCTAACGAGGGGTGTGGCACAGCCAAGGGCCATTAAGAGCTGCAGCACAGTCCTCTTTCTCCTCTTCCCTGGCTCCTTCTGAAAAACCACTTTAATTCGCACTGGAAGGAGCATGTGCGGCCTCTCGGGCTGTAGGGTGTCCTTTCATTTAACACGCTGTCAGTCTATCACCAAGGACTGTTCTACCCTTCCCTTTCAGGACTTGCCTCCTCCCATTTCTCCTGTTCTCTGTGTCTCTCCAGAAGATCAAGCCCACGTTATGCAGCAGGAGGTTCTCGATCTGTTGAGCAAAGGGGCTGTGGATTTGGTTCCATAGTACAGTAAAAGGCAGGAATGCCACATCTGTAATTTTCTCGGCCCCAACAAAGTGGTCTCTGTCCCATTCTAGAGCTTGGTATTCTGAATGACTTCCCCCACATGGAAGAGTTCAAGATGCAGGTCTTTTTGATTCTGGAGCTGGCAGATTAGGTAGTGTTCCTCGAATTGCAGGATGCATGTATCATTATGACGATGCTGAAGGCTAGTTCGCTGGTTCTGGTGTCAGACCACTTGCAGACCACAAACTCTCTGCTCTTTGACTTAGGGTTTTCAAGCATTCTCCCCAAGTCTCACCTCCAGCCCTCCCTGTGTCTTTTCTTCATTGAGGCAGAACTGACCACTGTTTCACTTGAAGCCTTCTCACCTCCCCAGCGAGTTTAGACGTTCATACTATATTCCTGATTTTTCGAGAGAGAGGTCTTGTGGCCCTAAGAGTCTTCTGCCTTTTGGGCCTGCTTTCTTCTTGCTTCTTGTTGATTCCCCACTCTTTATTTCACATGCTTGCACTCCAGTGGCGTCTCAGTTTACTTTTGGTCCAACACTGGGCAGTCCTGCTGAACAGCATTCAGATTTACCCAGAAACAGCTTGAGACGTATGAAGGCAAGTGACAGACCACCTTACACATGGGAAGCTTTTCTGCCTCTCCTCAACTTGCAACAGCAACAATAGTTTCCTATTCCTTCTTACTCAATTTAGGCAGTCATCTTATTGCATTAGAGTTCATAGGCCTGTGTCTAACACTGAGCAGTTTCCCACTGAGCAGAAATCACACATCAAAGGTATGAGTTTAATGGGATCTGCCTGGCATGTAAGGCGTTCATGTTTTCTGTCTGCGATTGGTCAGTTCAAGTCCTGACGGACAACACAAATGCAATGTGATATGTCAGCAGCAGGGTGGAGTGGGCATGTTCCATTTGCCCCTAAAGGCATTGAGGCTGTGTTCTTGTGTTCAGGCTTACAATGTATAGTTGGTTGTGAACCATCTGCTGAGCTGCAATGCCTGGCTAGTTGTGAACCATCTCCCTGAATGGGTGACGATCTCAGTAGGCAGCATCTTGCTGATCACGAGTGGCATCTTTACTTGGAGATGGTTCAGTCCATCTACGTTCTCTATGTCTATCCTCTGCGGGACCTCTCTGCTACTCACGCGAATACAGACTACCTGCGATTCTGCACCCTAGAGTTTCTTCTGCAGGGAGTTTTGGGTGATGCGTTCCGCTTAAGGTGGGACTTTCATATCTACTTTGCTTTTCCTCACAACTCTTCAATTGCTTTGGTTCTGAGGAAATTGCACCAGGACTGTGTGCACGTGTTTTTAATCATGCCAGACTCGCAGTGTAGGGTGTGGTATTCAGATCTGCACCTTTTCCTGTACCCTCCTCTTCAGCTTCTGATCCGGGCGGACTGCCTGTCGCAATCGGAGGGGCAGGTTATCCACCTGAACCTCCATCTTCATGCCTGGAGATTGAGCAGTGAATTCTGAATTCTTATGACCTGCCTGCAGAGGTGGTGGATGTTATCTTGTCAGATAAATCACCCCTCTACCAAATCTGTTTCTTCTGGTCTTTGGTCCCATGCTGTGTCTTGGAGTGTTGATTCCCTCAAGGCACATTTTTGCTGCTATGTTGTGCTTTGTGATTTCCTTGGCCCTGTAAGACTTTACTGTGGCTTTGTTATGGGTTATTTATTAGCCCTTTTGGATTTCTTTGTTTGCCAGATCAGCTGCAGCTGTTCAAGTCTTCTATTGTTAGGCATTTCCTAAAGGTATTGACCAATTTGTTTCCCCATTTCCATTGGTGATGCTTCAGAGGCACTTTACCCTGGTGCTCGCACTCCTGGAGGGTTTGCTATTTGAACCCATGTACAGTTATCCTTTGCAACAGCTTACCTCGTAGGCCGTGTTGTTGATGGCCATTACCTCATCTCGGCTTGATAGCGAACTGCAGCCTTTGTCTATAGTTCCTCTTTTCTGCAGACACACTGTACCTTCAGACTAAGGCATCTTGTTGACGGTATTTACCCCATTTCACATGGGTCAGTGCATCACTCTTCCAAAATTCTAATCGTCTCAGATTCCTACCAAAGAGGAGGAAAGACAGCACTGCCTGGATCCTCACAGGGCGCTCTGTTGCTACATTGACAGGAACCGCGAGTCCCGGACCGATGATCAGTTTTTCTTTGGCTGGTTTCAAGAAAGGCAAGGCCATCCAAAAGTGTACAATTCCCTGCTGGATTGTGCTGTGCATCAAAATATGCTATACCTCCTGGCAGTGTCTGGCCCATTTGACCAGGACGAAGGTCGTTTAATCAGCATTTTCTGGGCTGTTCTTGCCTTGGTCATCTGCAACATGGGGTTCAGTCCACAAAACCAGGCATTGTCGCCTTCAATCTGAAGTTCGCAGGAGTGGCTGTTTTGCGAGATCTGTGTTGTAGGACTTTCTGCTTTGATAATCTCTTTAGGACCCTCCACCCTGGAGATACTTCTTGGACATTAATTCAAGAGGTGAGGAATCTGCGGGTAAAAGTGTGCATCAGAATAACAAGTTATGACCTTTTTGGTAGATAACTTATTGACCTGCAGATTTTCACCGATCCCGCTCACCTCCCTGCTCTGTTATGAGGAGTGTGTATGCGATTTATTAATAAGGTTCCAAGATCATTTTGACTCCAATTTCTGTCAATCTCTTCAGCCTCGTCTTCACCTCTGAAGGCATGGAAAATGGATGGAGTGCAAATGTCAGGATACTGGAGAGGCACTTTATATTTCTCCTTGATGTCATATCCAGGATGGTCCCCGGAGCCAAGGTGTCACCTATCAAAACAGGAGAGCTGTTTTAATTTTCAAACCCATTCTGTTGCACGGAGGAGATTATAGAGGTGAGGAATCTGCAGGTAGGTAACTTTTCCAGCAGAAAGATAGCCAACAAAAGGCGTTAAGGGGCCTTAGTTGAGTGCATTTGAAATGTATATGTTCTGCAATGTCTTCAGGTGGTTATCTCACTGAAGAGTTGGAAAGTGTCATTGCAGCTGGGTGTCTCAGCACCAGGGTACCTTGTGGAGTTTAAAGTATCACAGCAGCTGGATATCTCACTCTTTTAAGTTTGAAAGTGACAGTGCAACTGTGTATCTCTCGCCGTGGCGTTTGGAAATGTTATGGTAGCTGTGTGTCTCACAGTGTATAGTTTAGAAGTGTCACTGCAACAACAAGTCTCCCACTGTGGAGTTTGGAAGTGTCACTGTAAGTGGGTGTCTCTCCATGTGGAGTTTGGAAATACCACTGTAGCTGGGTGTCGAATACTAGATTTTGGAAGTGTCATTGTACCTTCGCACTGCAGCTGGATGTCTCCCTATGTGGAGTTTAGAAGTGTCACTGCGGCTGGGTGTCTCCCAGTGTGGAGCTTGGAAGTGTCACTGCAACTGAATATTTTGCACTCTGGAGTTATGAAGTGTCTTTACAACGGGATGCCTTCCACTGGAGTTCGGAAGTGTTACTGCAGCAGGTTGTGTGCTCTTGTGCACAAACCAGGGGGTCGCCTCGCCCACCTTTGCAAACATCTCAGCACATTTTCCACTTTGTCTCGCAGGACTTTCCCATGAGTGCCACGGGGAGCACTGACAGCTTCTTTCTTGGCAACAGGTGCAGGCAAGAGTCTGAGCTAAAGATTGTTGTTTTGCAGAGTCACGCTTGAAAGAGTGTTATTGGAGGCCTGGTATGAGAGCATGCAGTGCCAGGCATGTGTGGTAAGGGCCTCTTGAAACCAGGCATGACAGCGTGCAGTACAAAGCAGAGACTTGTTGAATTGGCAGAGATTGAAAGTAAGATAATGCGTTGCCAGGTAGAGGCTGGACGGATGAGGGTAAGGGCAAGTGCCGGGCACCAATAGATAGAGAATGGATACAAGATTATTAAATAGCAAGGCAAGGAGGGTACCAAAAAGTAGAGGCCTAGTCCAAGAGCACGTAATAGAGTTTGGAGTAACTCCTGTGTTATATACCTCCCTGCATGGTTGCTTGCTCTCTTTGATTAGGTCCTTGTTACCCGACTCCTACTACAGCTTCATCTCCCTGTATCTGAGGTGTCTTGTTCAGGTTACAACGCCCTGCATGGTAGCCTGCTCTCTTTGGTTACACCCTTGCTAATAGCTTCCTGCTACAGCTTCCCTCCTTGTACCTGAATTGTCTTGTCCAGGTTACCTATCCATCTGCAAGGCCCGTGCAGGTAAGAGCGGTGGGCCACTGGGGGGTTCCGACGGATGATGACGAGGGAAAATTAAATAACGAATTTCCACTCGTCGTCATCTGTCGGACCCCCGCCACCAAACCCCACCACTTTTACCTGCATGGGCCACGGCTGCTATCCATGCATTGGCGATTGCTCTTTTGGCTTATGCCCTTGTTGTGATTAGTTCATTGTTTCTTGGCTCCTGTTGCAGGTTCGTCTCCTTGTACCTGCATGGTTGCTTGCTCTTTTTGCATAGTTGTTACCCTCCCCCTGATTCACCTTCACCTCCTTGTTCCTGAGGTGTCTTGCACAGGTTTTACCTCCCTGCATGGTTGCTCGCTCTCTTTGGTTGGGTCAGTGTTGCTCGCCTCCTGCTACAGCTTCACCTCCTTGTACTTGTGTTTACTTCACCTTGTTGTACCTGAGGTATCTTGTTCAGGTTACACCTCCCTGCATGGTTGCTCACGCTGCTACTTGACTCCTGCTACACCTCACCTCTTTGTATCGGAGGTATCTTGTTCTGGTAATACCACCCTACATGGTTTCTCGCTCTCTTTGGTTAGTGTTTCTAACCTCCTGCTATAGCTTTATCTACTTGTAACTGTGTTGACTCCATCTTGTTGTTCCAGAGGTGTCTTGTGCAGGTTACGCCTCCTTGCATGGTTGCTCTATCTCTTTGATTAGGTCATTGCTACCTGACTCCTGCTACACCTCACCTCTTTGTATCTGGGGTATTGTGTCCTAGTAATACCACCCTACATGTTTTTTCGCTCTCTTTGGTTAGTGTATCTCGCCTCCTGCTACAGCTTTACCTTCTTGTAACTACGTTGACTTCACCTTGTTGTTCCAGAGGTGTCTTGTGCAGGTTACGCCTCCTTGCATGGTTGCTCTATCTCTTTGATTAGGTCATTGCTACCTGACTCCTGCTACAGTGTCACCTCCTTGGACCTGAGGTGTTTTGTCCAGGTTATACCTTCCTGGTCCTCTCCATCTCTATGGTTAGGACCTTGTTAGTCGCATCCTTCTACACCTTACCTCTTTGTTTCTGAGGTGTCTTATACAGGTTATATCTCCCTGCATGGTTGCACGCTCTCTTTGGTTAGGTCAGTGTTACGTGTCTCCTGCTACAGCTTCACTTCCTTTCACCTGTGGTGTCTTCACCTCCTTGTACATGAGGTCTTTTGTCAAGGTTACATCTCCTTGCACGGTTGCTTAGTCTCTTTGGTTAGGTCCTTGTTAATTGGCTCCAGATAGGGCTTCACCTCCTTGCACCTGCTACAGTTTCACATCCTTGTACATGAGGTCTCTTGTCCGGGTTACATCTCCTTGCATGGTTGCTTACTCTCTTTGGTTGGGGCCTTGTTACTTGGCTCGTGCTATGGCTCCACCTCCTTGTACCTGAGGTGTCTTGCCCAGGTTGCATCTCTTTTTATGGCCCACTAGTTGTTTTTGGTTTGGGCCTTGTTACTTCGCTACAGCCGCAGCTTCGCCTCTTTTTACCTCCTTTTCCTTTAAGATGTCTAGTCCAGGGTGTGCTCAGCCACATGAGCACGGTGGCTGGTCCTTGTTGCTTGATCTTATAACGTACCTTACATACAACCATGTCTTGTTTTCTCTGTGTTACACATGCAAACTCTCTTAACTGCCCTGTTCGAGGACTGTGTTGTATCCTCTTTTTACTCTCACACACTCTCATGCCATCTCTTAAACGTATTCTCCCCAGCTTGCTGTCCCCACTCACTCTTGCTCTCATATACTCCCATGCTCTGTCTTTTAACTTTCACAAACCTTGCCTCCTCTATCTTTCATCCATCACCCATACTCTTACTTCATAGCGTCAATATTTCCAGTATATTTCACTTGATTGGGTCACACACTTTGATATGCTTTCTGTCTTTCATGCACTCCTATGAAATGGTTTCCTCGCTCCGATATTCCTACTTTGTCTCTTTCCACCGCATCATGCTTCTACATTTTAGACTTTTTTCGCTCTCACACTCCTACACTTTGCATCCTCCATCCCGCTTACAAGTTTAAATTTCGTCTTTCTCCCCTCCCTATCACATTGGGACCTTTGCTTTGTTTCTTACTCCGATTTACCTACTTTGTCTCTACCCTAAATTTTTCTCTGCTTTGTGAAGTCACTCTTCACAGCACTCTTTTTCGTCAAGCTTTCCTTTTTACATGCCGCCTTTTATATTTTTTGCACACTCTCCCACTCTATCCTTTTCCTCTCACAATCCTACACTTTTCCCTTCCCTTAAACCAGTATACAGTGTTTGTCTCTGTGACACTATTACACTTTTTCTCATCCTCGCTATCTTACTACTGCACTTTCTCTCCTCTCACACTTTTTCTCCCTCCTCACTTTGACGCTCCTGCACTCGTTCACTTTTCATTCTCACTTTCTTCTTTTTTATATCTCCCATCACCCTCCCCATGTTTTACACTCTTCATTTTCTTTTTCTTCACAGTCTCCATTTCATATGTTGTCTTTTGGTTTTCTTTCATTGCTCTCACACGTACTGCTCACTGCACTGTATGTCCTGACTCTCACACTGTCCCACGCAGTGTCTCCTTCCTCTTACACCACTTTATGCAGTCTGCTCATAACAAGCTCTCCTTCGTGCACTTTCACTATACACTCTTACTACTCTGTTTTCTCTCTTATCACTCAGTCCCCCCAGCAGTCTCTCTCTTCACCTTTACATTGTCCGATGCAGTCTCTCTCATGAGACCCACACTACCCCTTAAATGCTCTCTTCCTGATGTTTTATCACTACTCGATGTAGTCTATTTCCTTGCTGCTCTCTCACTGTCCCATGTAGACGTTCTCGCTGGTGCTCTCTCACTGCCCCTTACAGTCTCTTTTACTCTCATACTACCTAGTGCAGTCTATCATCGCTGTAACACTGCTCTGTGCACTCCTTTATGATTCTCTTACTGCCCCATGGAGTCTCTCTACTCACTGTTACCCTGTTTTGAGAAGTCTCGTCGCCTTCACACCGCCCATCCAGAGTCTCTCCTCAGTGTCACAATGCTCCATGAGGTATCTTTCCCTGCTGCTCTCTCACTGTCATATGTAGTCTCGCTTCCTGCCCTACTGGTATCTCAGTGCTTCATCGAGTCTCTCATGTCTCACTCAGCCCAATGTGTCCCCTCTCCCTGACCGTTGCTAGTCTCTCACTGCCCCAGGCAGTCTTTCTCGCCTGCTCTCTGACTGCCCCCTGCTCCTGTCTCACTGCTCCATGACATCTCTCCCCTCCGATGCTCTCCCCCCAAATCCATGATCTACCCTCTACGGGCTCACTGCCCCTTGTTCCACTCTCACTGCCCCTTGTTCCACTCTCACTGCCCCTTGTTCCACGCTCACTGCCCCTTGTTCCACTCTTACTGCCCCTTGTTCCACGCTCACTGCCCCTTGTTCCACTCTCACTGCCCCTTGTTCCACTCTCACTGCCCCTTGTTCCACTCTCACTGCCCCTTGTTCCACTCTCACTGCCCCTTGTTCCACTCTCACTGCCCCTTGTTCCACTCTCACTGCCCCTTGTTCCGCTCTCACTGCCCCTTGTTCCGCTCTCACTGCTCCTTGTTCCACTCTCACTGCCCCTTGTTCCACTCTCACTGCCCCTTGTTCCACTCTCACTGCCCCTTGTTCCACGCTCACTGCCCCTTGTTCCACTCTCACTGCCCCCTACCGCTCTCTCACTGCTTCATGAAGTCTCTGTCTCCCACTGGTGGTCTCTCACAAGTCCATGCTCTGCCCTCTGCTGTCTCACTGCCCCTTGTTCCGCTCTTACTGCCCCCTGCTGCTCCCTCACTGCTCCATGAAGTCTCTCTCTCACTGGTGGCCTCTCACAAGTCCATGCTCTGCCCTCTGCTGTCTCACTGCCCCTTGTTCCACTCTCACTGCCCCTTGTTCCGCTCTTACTGCCCCTTGTTCCACTCTCACTGCCCCTTGTTCCGCTCTTACTGCCCCTTGTTCCACTCTCACTGCCCCTTGTTCCGCTCTTACTGCCCCATGTTCCACTCTCACTGCCCCTTGTTCCGCTCTCACTGCCCCTTGTTCCGCTCTCACTGCCCCTTGTTCCGCTCTCACTGCCCCTTGTTCCACTCTCACTGCCCCTTGTTCCGCTCTTACTGCCCCTTGTTCCACTCTCACTGCCCCTTGTTCCGCTCTCACTGCCCCTTGTTCCACTCTCACTGCCCCTTGTTCCACTCTCACTGCCCCTTGTTCCGCTCTTACTGCCCCTTGTTCCACTCTCACTGCCCCTTGTTCCACTCTCACTGCCCCTTGTTCCACTCTCACTGCCCCTTCTTCCGCTCTCACTGCCCCTTGTTCCACTCTCACTGCCCCTTGTTCCACTCTCACTGCCCCTTGTTCCGCTCTTACTGCCCCTTGTTCCACTCTCACTGCCCCTTGTTCCACTATCACTGCCCCTTGTTCCGCTCTCACTGCCCCTTGTTCCGCTCTCACTGCCCCTTGTTCCACTCTCACTGTCCCTTGTTCCACTCTCACTGCCCCTTGTTCCACTCTCACTGCCCCTTGTTCCACTCACTGCCCCTTGTTCCACTCTCACTGCCCCTTGTTCCGCTCTTACTGCCCCCTGCTGCTCTTTCACTGCTCCATGAAGTCTCTCTCTCACTGGTGGTCTCTCAGACTTCCATTATCTGCCCTCTGCTGTCTCACTGCCCCTTGTTCCACTCTCACTTCCCCTTGTTCCACTCTCACTGCCCCTTGTTCCACTCTCACTGCCCCTTGTTCCACTCTCACTGCCCCTTGTTCCGCTCTTACTGCCCCCTGCTGCTCTC
Source organism: Lissotriton helveticus (assembly GCF_964261635.1). Taxonomy (NCBI): domain Eukaryota; kingdom Metazoa; phylum Chordata; class Amphibia; order Caudata; family Salamandridae; genus Lissotriton; species Lissotriton helveticus. Next base: position 1,084,342,650 of record NC_136072.1, on the reverse strand, counting down.
TTACTGCTCCATGAAGTCTCTCTCTCACTGCTGGTCTCTCACAAGTCCATGCTCTGCCCTCTGCTGTCCCACTGCCCCTTGTTCCACTCTCACTGCCCCTTGTTCCACTCTCACTGCCCCTTGTTCCACTCTCACTGCCCCTTGTTCCACTCTCACTGCCCCTTGTTCCACTCTCACTGCCCCCTGCTGCTCTCTTACTGCTCCATGAAGTCTCTCTCTCACTGCTGGTCTCTCACAAGTCCATGCTCTGCCCTCTGCTGTCCCACTGCCCCTTGTTCCACTCTCACTGCCCCTTGTTCCACTCTCACTGCCCCCTGCTGCTCTCACTGCTCCATGAAGTTTCCCACTGGTGGCCTCTCACAAGTCCATGCTCTGCCCTCTGCTGTCCCACTGCCCCTTGTTCCACTCTCACTGCCCCCTACTGCTCTCGCTGCTCCATGAAGTCTCCCACTGGTGGTGTCTCACAAGTCCATGCTCTGCCCTCTGCTCTCTCACTGCCCCTTGTTCCACTCTCACTGCCCCTTGTTCCACTCTCACTGCCCCCTACTGCTCTCGCTGCTCCATGAAGTCTCTCTCTCCCACTGGTGGTGTCTCACAAGTCCATGCTCTGCCCTCTGCTGTCCCACTGCCCCTTGTTCCACTCTCACTGCCCCTTGTTCCACTCTCACTGCCCCCTGCTGCTCTCTCACTGCTCCATGAAGTCTCTGTCTCCCACTGGTGGCCTCTCACAAGTCCATGCTCTGCCCTCTGCTCTCTCACTGCCCCTTGTTCCACTCTCACTGCCCCCTACTGCTCTCGCTGCTCCATGAAGTCTCTCTCTCCCACTGGTGGCCTCTCACAAGTCCATGCTCTGCCCTCTGCTGTCCCGCTGAACTCTCGCTTTAATGCGCATCTCTGCCTGCCCCACCCAGGCCTTCGCTCACCTCCAACAATGGCTGTTTGTGCCGAGGAATGCCTGCGACGGCGGCCTGTCCCTGGCCTGCGCACCGGGCTCTGGTGGGGATGTCAGGCGGGGGCTGAGCCGCGGCGGCCTCACAGTATCATCTTGGCTTCGCTTGAATGACACTGGCTGAGAAGAGAATGACAAAGGATAGTTTGTGCTCATTATCTGCCATCGACCTTCCCTCTCTGTCCCGCTGCCCCCTTTCATCCGCACAAGAGGATCCCTTTCCTGGGCCTGCCCTCAGTGGGCAGGTCCTGGGACTGGCCCTGTCAGGGCGAGTGTTTCATTTGAGAGCTTCAGTGGTCTGGTGTATCTGTCCTCGTGTGTGTTCTTTGCTGTGTGGGTGTCCGCGTGCACATCCCAGTTGCTGTGTGTGCATTCCTCGTGTTGTGTGTTTTCTCATTGTGCAGTTATCCCAGGTTTTGTCCATGTATACCTCCATCTTTGTGATTGTTGGCTGTGTTCTCCCTCTCTGCAGTTCCTGTTTGTGTATCTGTGTATGCATCCCTTCGTGCATCTGTTCTTATGTGTATTCCTTTCTGCGTGCGTCTGTTTCTGTGTGTCCATGTGTACATTGCTGTGTGGGACTGTATCGTGGGTACTGTCTTCGTGTGCACTTTTTGTGCGTGCTGTGTACTTGTAACCCTCTGTCCTTCTGTGTTCTTCCACGCTGCGTGCGACTGTTATTGTGCGGGTTATTGTCTCTGTGTGAATGTGTTCGTGTTTGCGTGTCTCTGTGCACATTCCTCTATGCACTGGTCATTTTGTATTTTCTTTACTCTGTGTGCATCTGTCCCTTGGTGACCATGTGTACGTCACTCTGTGCGACTGTCACTGTGTGTGCTCTTGTCTCTCTTGTGCAGTTTTTCCTGTTTGCATGTCCGTGCGTGCACTTCACTGTATATTGATCCTTATGTATTTTCTTTATTCTGTGCACGAGCCTGTCCCTGTGTGTACATGTGTGCATTCCTCTTTGTCGCTCTTATTGTGAGTGTTCTTGTCTCTGTGTGCATTCATTGCGTGTCTCCTTCGATGTACCTGTCTGTGTCTGTAGGTATGTGCCATTGTCTGATTTCCTGTTGGCTGGTACCCGTATTTGTCCGTGTCCATCCTGTGTGTGGCTGTTTCTTTTTTGTCATCCCTATTTGCCTGCCGTGTGTTTGTGTGTGTACTGCTGTCCCTATTATTGTCTCATTCGTTTGTGCTTACGAGCGTCTCTGCAGTGTTTGCCCCAGTGTAAGTGTCCTTGCTTGTTTGTGTTTGTGCGTTTACATCTATGACTTTGTTCCTGATTGTGTGTGGATGTGTCCCTGTTTATGAATGTAAGTTTATTTTCCTGTGTTCGTTCCCCGTTTGTGTCTACATGTGTTGTTGTGTTCTTGTGTCCGTTCATGTGTGTCTGTCGTTGTGTGTGCTCATTTATACGTTCCACTACTCCCCTGCTTGCTTCCTTGTTTCTGTGTGTGCCAGTTTCTGGGTGTGTGTGCATTCTTGTGCTTCTGTTTGTGTGACGACGTGAACTGTTGCTTTTGCTCTGCGTGTGTCCTATACGTGTTGTTGCATTTTTCATCAGAAACTTGGCAAAAATCATAGTCTGTTCCTTTAAACCTTTTCCACACATAAATCTGGGACGCTCGTATGAACATTGCAAAATATGCTCTCAGGATCTCTAGTCACAAAGTCAGAATTTGCAAAGATTTCGGTTCAGAGATGTGCTCTGCGGCTGCACAGTATTACCTACCTGTTTGAAATGCTGTCCGTAGTGGCACTGAGTGCACTAGAAGTGCCAGGTTCCCAGGGTACCAGCCCGTCAACATATGAGAAACACCCACCAGCTGCTCTTTTGCTGGTATTCACCAATATGTGCAATGTCTTTGCCACTCTCTCGCGCAGTACTCAGTTCACTCCTATCACAAGTGGGGCAGGAACAAAGCTCACACCTAATTTTAAGTGGGTCTGAGAAAAATAACTCTTACCATGTAAATTGTGTTCTATTTAAGGAAAAAAGAGGATTTAACTTAAGGCTACACATATAGATTGTGCTTGAGGACGTTTCACGCTGGCATTGTTGTGGACTATGTGCATATAACAGGGAGTCTGTGACAATCACACATTTACTGGGCGTGTGCATGGGGATCCTGGATATAGTGTAAGGAGGGGGACATCTACATAAGTTACAAACGTATGACATGGTCTGTGGAGGCTTCTGACAGTGCTGTGATGCTCAAGCTATCACGACTGGTCCCCCTACTATATGACCCCCGGTGGCTCACACCCGCAGAAGGGAAACTATCAGGACAAGTGTAACAAAACCTCAAGGCAGCAGGCCTCTTCCATCTGTGCATCTAGCACAAGAAGTAAACGCAGCATTGTGCTGCAGACCTTGCTAATAGATTAGTGAATGGCAGATGGCGTTTGGGAGATCAGACTGATGGCTGTAATCCTGACCGGGCACAACCAGTAGTGTGAAATAATGACTGTCTGTCGAGGACACCTGAATGGCTGTGTCTCACTGCGGTTTACTGCTGTACTCTGAAGGTCACCTTCGGTGCACACCCTGAGCATTTTTATGATTCTTCCTGTGGTGTGCGAGGTTTATCTTTTCTCTACCTCAGCGAAGTTTTATGAACAGTTTGCAACATCACGAAGTGGAGCAGTTTGGCGATTTTACACATTTGCACACAATTCTTGACTTTAGTGACATTTGAATGCACAAGCTAAACTATCTTGCTTAGAAACGCTCTGCAAATAAGAAAAAACGAATAGATTAAGTCTGCATACATTTTCCATGTTGGCTACGTCTGATAAGAGTGAAAATGTTATTGCAGTGAGGTGAAAATGATCTCATATTGCAGTGAATGTTGGCTAATAATAATGCACAGTAAAACTTAAAAGCGACTTTTCAAATGGGAAAGAGTGCAAAGGGTGAACCCTGGAAACTTTGTATAACTTTACTAGCATAAAGACAAGGCAACAGCCCAAGATCTCGAACAGCATCGCAGTTTCCATTAGAACCACCCAACCCTGCTCCAATTTAGGAAAGAGCTGAAGACACAGCTGTTCAAAGGCTGCTATATCATAACGAAGTAGCAGCTCACCTCCACTCTCAGAACCCAGCTTCCCCTCCAGTCGCTCATTGGCTGTATGCTTGCCTCTGACCCTGTACTGAGCTTCCCTTTGGCTTGGTTCTCGCTGTACTAATACCACAGACATACACACAGAGGTTATCTGTATTCAGTACGTCTACTGCAAAGTTCTACTGTTCATTAATGGTGTTTTGTATTCATAGACGTCTGTAGGCGTTGTTTGAACTGCTGTGATTATACTTTCTATTCACCCATGGTTGTGTGTTGCAGTCATGTTTCTCTGTGTACCAGCATGTCTGCAGTGTTTTCGTTCAGTGTTGTGATCGGCCGATAAGGCTGCATGCTGTTGTGCAGTCTTGTTTTTCCCCCCTCTATATTCACTGATGTCCACAGTATTTGTATGCAGTCCCATGACTTCAGTGCTATGATTGTGCTTTGCATCAAGTTGGGACTTTAGTGCTGCAATGGCCCTTTCATTCTTTTCTTCGTGACCTCAGTACTGTGGTGGTGATCATCTGTATTCATTTGTGACTCCAGTGCTTTGATGGCTTTTAGTACCTGGTGACTTGGGGACTGTGACGGGCCTCTTTATCTTCTTCTGGTTTTAGGGTTGCTGTGGGCTTCTCTAGCTCTTTTTGACTCCAGTGCTTTGATGGCTTTTAGTACCTGGTGACTTGGGGACTGTGACGGGCCTCTTTATCTTGTTCTGGTTTTAGGGTTGCTGTGGGCTTCTCTAGCTCTTTGTGACTCCAGTGCTTTGATGGGCCTATGTATAGGCAGGGAAGAAGGGTAAAAGATTTCGTTGCTGCACAAAAATGAGATCTTGTCCAGGAAGTTGAAGTGGGCGGGAGTGCCAAAATAAACCTAGCTGAAATATGTAGGATGCTGGGTCTAACTTTAACAGATTAAAGTCTCCAAATAGGGATCACAAAGGGCACACTCCGCGCTTTGGTAAAAAATAAACCCAGAGAACTATTGCCTCATGTAACTTAACTTTTGCTTTTGTAATTTGTTCACTTGTAATTTTCTCCTCATGTATCAGTACTGTTCCTATTGTGAAGTGCTCTGACACCTTCGGGTAAAGTCCGCGCTATATAAAAACGCATAAATAAATAAATACATGTATGTCAACGTCCTGACAGAACGAAGAGTGGTTTCCCTAAATTGATGCTCTACCTATTCCCAGTCTAGGAACAGCGATTTTTTAACTAAGAATTGGTCTCAACCCGTGCCACATGAATAGTAAAGTAAAGTCAGCAATGATGGATGAGCACGAAATATGCACCTGTGGGTTACAGGTAAAGTGTGAGAGCCCGCACATTGCTTAAAGTTGCAGACACCTTGGAAGGTCATTTTAAAGCTACTCTTTCTCCAATATGGTATTTATGAACGGAGGCAATCAGTAGCACACTTAACCGAAATGCGTTTTTTGGATGCGACAAGCACTCTAGAAAGATTTGTGGTTGCTGGTAAAATTATCTTATCTGATTTTCAAGGGTTTAAAAAATGATTTTATGGAATGTTTAACTTTTATGCTTAGTTTGTGTAATGTGATTCGAATTGTTTTTTTATATGTAATAGGATGATTTTTAATTAGAATGATTTGTGTGATATTTAAAGACTAAGGTCAAAATAAACTGACTGACATATAGGCAGTTATGACTATACTTCTGGAATGGTCGTCTATATCCCGTTGTCCCTTCAGCACGCTCATGGTCCTCTGAATGCAGTTGCAACCTGAGGGCTTCACTGTTCCTAGGTATTCCGTGTGCCTTGACTCTTTGTTTTGTTTGTTACTTCTATACTGTGCTGGTCCTGTGCATCCTGTTGTGATGTAAATGCTTTGATGATTTTCAAGATGTGGTCGTGAGCAGTAATGGTTGTTGCTGCAGGTGGACGTGGTTAAGCGACTAAGTCAAAGTTCTCGCCGAGGCTATCACAGTTTTAGACTTGTGGTAAGCATCTACCTTATGTAGGACTCCGACTGAACACCATCAAAGCCATTTCTGTTTCCAGTTGTGTAGTTGTGTCTGCAAGTTTGTTGTCTTACTTTACTCCTCAGTTACTTGATGTCATAGAGTCTGGATCGGTTTGAAAGTTCCCACAGCCACATTTGTGCAGCGTGACTGTATCTCACTGCTCAGATTTAACCCATTCTGTTCAGTGCTATGTTACCACTAGGTAACCTGTATGTGGCATCAGTGGGCAGTGAATGTTTCTTCTTTTTTGAAGCCGTGTAGAGAACACCTCATGGTGCATTGATTTTTGGCGTGTATTGGTCTGATTTAGAGCCGCTGGAGTCACATAAATTGAGAAGTTCGAGTCACCCACTTTTCTGAACTCCTTAGAACGTCAACTTTTTCGAAAATGTTGGTTATTGCACTGCTGTGCGATTAGAAGGTGATTACTGTGTGTTGTCTGTTCGGTCATGTGCAGCCTTTTATTACTTCTCATTAGGTAATCATTTCCAAACCTATGTCCCAGGGAATGTTGCATCCATGATGTTGGATGCTAGTCATTGCCCTGGGTAAGCTCAACGATGTGTTCATCTATAAAATGGTTGTGTCACTCCTCCTCTAAGTGCTTTGAGAGCATTGTGGTTGCAGTTCATATGCTTGTACTCCTGACTGTCAACGCCAATAATATTGTGGTACAAGAATATCCAGAGTAGAATATCGAGGGTCAAAAAATCGAAAGGTAAATGCATATAAGGAATCCTAGATTTACTATTCCTAACTCCACATCTACGTACCTTGAAGATATATGTACATCATAGGTACATGTATGTGGAGTTAGGTATAGAAAATCTCAACTGACCTGTGAATATTTTATTTTCAATAGTTTTTATTCAATATTGTGGTTTTGATATTCAGGGGGCACAGCATTCACATACCTGACCAGGTGCTGAGCTGCATGTATAGTTTATGTAGCATGCTACTCTGGGAGTGCCTAAATAAACAACACAGAAGCCAAATTCTGGAATATCAATTCAACAACCAAAAAATTGCAAAAAGAGCTGCTTTGATTGAAACAAAAACAACCTGTTTGTCATTAACACCATGAAGGTTTATTCCTATTTATAACATGATCATTTTTCTTTTTAGCTCATTATTTGTCGTGCTTGGAAAATACAACATACAAAATGCAAAACTTTTTTATATACAATATATACAACCATATAAATATACAATTTCAAACATGCTTAACCATTCATTCATACACAATCCTTACAAGACAGTGAAAACAATAATAAGAAATAATAATACGAAAACAGTGCGTCCAAACATCGGTTAGTAGATCAGTCCTAAATATTTCTTTTCATATTTTAGCGATTTGTTGCAGTTTGTAATTGTCACAAGAACTCTCGTGAAACCAAATAAATGCAAAACAAGATTAGGGGTAACCAGACGTTGGACAAAAAGGTGGTCGACGCGTTTCAAACCCCTATCATTAGGGTGGGGTTCTCCTCAGGACCGGATTGGTTCTGAAACAATAAAGATGACTGAATTTAGCGCGTGTGTCTAGAACATAGACGACTAACTACAAGAAGGGATCAACTCCCTGTGTGCCACTGGAGCCTCCTACCTTATTCCAAGAATCACAGCGCAATCGATAACAGGCAGTAAGATTTCACACAGGAATAGTATTTCCCAACAGACGTGATTTCAGCAGCTGTGCAGAGAAAACGCGACAACATTTACTGGTGTGTCACACTTGACCCATTCTTTCGTTCTGTTCATGTACAAACGCGGGAAGGTGTGGGGAGCAGTAGTACTTACCCGCTGTTGCACAGCTGGTTGCTCTCAGATTAGTTTCTTAGGCGTCTGCTCCTTTCCTGAAAAATGGAGCGAAATGCGCGTTAGCTGTCTGGCGCTTCAAACGCCACTGTGGTGATAAACCGCAAAGCGGGGTGACATACCAGTGTGAGCAGAAGGCATCAATCCTTCTCCTTAGACGGTTTGACTGATAGACACCGCTAGAGCCCTCGAGTGGAAGTGTGGCCTCAGTACTTCCTGGATGTTCACAGATCTCAGGGGTTTCTGGGATTTGTAGTTCCAAGACCGGTCTGACAAGTGGGTGGAACAAAACCAGGCCTGGATTAGGCGTCATCATAGTCAATGTGGCCTTAGACAGTAGGCTTGTAGATTTCCGAAATTTCGTTTAACCCCCGCATGGCGGTGTTAAACCTCATTATAAGCCTTGCCTCACGTTGAGACAGTTGGGCATCTACATCACCGCCCCTCGGATTTTTTTCAATTTTGGACAGCACGGTCCAGCGGAGGTCAGTATTTGCGTGATTACACTTGGCCCAATGATTGACCAATGGGGCATTTTCCACTCCCCTGCGGATACGCGATTTATGTTGCGTAATCCTACTTCTGATTTCCTGTGTTGTTTTTCCAATGTAGACTAGAGGGCATGGGCACACAATTTTGTCCAACGTCTGGTTACCCCTAATCTTGTTTTGCATTTATTTGGTTTCACGAGAGTTCTTGTGACAATTACAAACTGCAACAAATCGCTAAAATATGAAAAGAAATATTTAGGACTGATCTACTAACCGATGTTTGGACGCACTGTTTTCGTATTATTATTTCTTATTATTGTTTTCACTGTCTTGTAAGGATTGTGTATGAATGAATGGTTAAGCATGTTTGAAATTGTATATTTATATGGTTGTATATAAAAAAGTTTTGCATTTTGTATGTTGTATTTTCCAAGCACGACAAATAGTGTGCTAAAAAGAAAAATGATCATGTTATAAATAGGAATAAACCTTCATGGTGTTAATGACAAACAGGTTGTTTTTGTTTCAATCAAAGCAGCTCTTTTTGCAATTTTTTGGTTGTTGAATTGATATTCCAGAATTTGGCTTTTGTGTTGTTTATTTAGTCTGGTTGGACTTAGCCTTTCTGAGTAAGGAGTCAAGGCCCTTTTTAGGTCTCGCCTGTCGATGCGCATGCGCATCGAGCAAGCGAGACTATAGGGGCTCATCGACTCTTTATCTAACTTGCAAGGAATCGTGGCGATTCCTTGCAGTGCCCGTGACTTTTAAGCTCAATGCGCATGTGCATTGAGCTTAAAAGCGCGTGCACAGCCGCCCGCATTCCTCCGACACCTTTGAAGTGAAGCTTAGCTTCACTTCAAAGGCCCGGCTTCTTCACACCCACATGCCGCTCTGCCCCGCTCCGCCCCCTCCCCTGAGTCATCCTGCCTGCCCTCGACGTTCCCCCCGCCCCCTCCCGCCACGCAATGCCGAGAGCTTGTTGGTTTGTCCGATATTCAGTGCTAGGTGCTACAAAAGACGGATTTGATCAATTTAGTATCATATTGCACAAGTACGTTTGAATAATACTTTCTATTTTTGAATGCGTACCTCAGCGCGACGGACTCCCGCCCCGGCCGTTTTCCTTTTGTTTCAGAGTGCAATCTCCGATGGGTGATTAGCTCACGTTTCTGAAAGAAAATATCAGAGCCGGTTTAGCTGTTGGCCCGTGATTTTCTTACTATGCATTCAGTCACGTTTGTGTCCCTTGGCTGGGCTTACCTTATATCTTCCTAACTTTGTTTAATCGTCTATTGTATCTGCTTTCCTCGGTTGTTCACGAGCGGGCAAAAAGCATTTTCTCTTGGAGTCGCATATATGTGTCACCGCTTTCAAGTGTATGGGAAATGTAGTTTAGGCATCTCAGCCAATAATGGTTGGCAACAGCATTTGGTTATCGGTGACCCTATATGGTGCATTATGGGAAATGTGGTTTTTACGCTTTTGACAGTTCGGTCATGTTGTTCAATCTTGTCATGACGCTATTAAATTTGAGGATAAGGTATGCCTCTTTTTGAAGCAAGGCTTCCCATTTTTCTATTTTTCTTTACCATTGTTTTTACTTGCAATGGCGTATTTTACAATGTTTTAATGTTGTGTACTGCTGCCTGTATGTAAAACATCTATTACACTTAAACGTAATTGGAGATTAAATTGTATAGCGCTTTTGCAACGTAGAAACAGCTTCAAAGCACATTGAAAATAAGTGTTACCGAAGGCGGCCAGAACAGTAAATAGTATTGAAAACCAGGCGCGCGCTTGGCCTCACTCACACCCCATAAGCTTTCCCTCCCACTCGCTCTCCTCCCCCCCCCCTCCCCCAGGCTCTTGAAGCACGGCGCTGGTCATAAACAGGACCATCTGCTCATTCCTTAGCCCTTCTCGCAACCCCTCCCCATTTCATGTTCTCACCCATCCACCTTCTCTCCCGGAGCACGCTGGTATTGGCTTTGGATGACCCGACTCTGCCTTCCAAGCGCCCCGGGGACACAACCAGCAGATCACCTATGCGTGCATTTCAAAGGGCTTCTATCAAGGGACAGCAGTCCTTCGTGGGCCCCACCATTTGGCCGAACATTCACAAACGTGCACTTCAAGATTTCATGCTGCTGAGGTCGATTACATGCTACGGTGACCAGGGATCCCACTTTTTCACGATCTAGGTAGCTTTTTGTTTCTTTTAACTTGTTTCGTTTTTTTGCTCTTAAACAGTCTACCACAGATCGTCAGTAATTACGTCCTCAATGGATTTGGTTTAGGATTTTCAGTAATTTATTCTCTCCTACCTTTTTTGGCGGCAGTGAGAATCCGCGCGTTTTCCATCACTGTTTGTGCCGGAAAATGTTTATACAGGATTCTGTGGAAGATGTACTCATATTATTCATTTCACTCAGTTGTACGTGTAGCCTGCTACTGTTTTATTTAGTGAATGAAAGTCTAGGCATACCTGAATGCTATGTATTTTCTCAGAGCAGCCGCTTTCGATTTTTGGTTTGTCCGATATTCAGTGCTAGGTGCTACAAAAGACGGATTTGATCAATTTAGTATCATATTGCACAAGTACGTTTGAATAATACTTTCTATTTTTTAATGCGTACCTCAGCGCGACAGACTCCCGCCCCGGCCGTTTTCCTTTTGTTTCAGAGTGCAATCTCCGATGGGTGATTAGCTCGCGTTTCTGAAAGAAAATATCAGAGCCGGTTTAGCTGTTGGCCCATGATTTTCTTACTATGCATTCAGTCACGTTTGTGTCCCTTGGCTGGGCTTACCTTATATCTTCATAACTTTGTTTAATCGTCTATTGTATCTGCTTTCCTCGGTTGTTCACGAGCGGGCAAAAAGCATTTTCTCTTGGAGTCGCATATATGTGTCACCGCTTTCAAGTGTATGCGAAATGTATTTTAGGCATCTCAGCCAATAATGGTTGACAACAGCATTTGGTTATCGGTGACCCTATATGGTGCATTATGGGAAATGTGTTTTTTACGCTTTTGACAGTTCGGTCATGTTGTTCAATCCTGTCATGACGCTATTAAATTGGAGGATAAGGTATGCCTCTTTTTGAAGCAAGGCTTCCCAGTTTTCTATTTTTCTTTACCTCTCTCCCTCTCTCACTCCACTCCCTCTCCTCTCCCTCCTTCCCACTCGTCCTCCCTCTCTCTCTCTCTCTCCCTCCCCTCACTCTTTCACTCTCTCTCTCTCCGTCTACCTCTCTCCCTTTCCATCACTTCCCTCTCTCCTCTCTCACCCTCTCCCTCTCTCCTCTCTCCCACTCTCTCTCCTCTCTCCCTCTATTTACCTTCCCCTGCTCCCCTTTTTCTCCCTCTCCCCATCTCCCCCTCTGCCTGCTCTCCTCTCCCCCTCCCTCTCTCCCTCCCCTCTCTCTCCCCTCCGTCCTTTGCTCTCGTCCTCCCCCTCTCTTCCTCTACCCTCTCTCCCTTTCCCTCTCTCCCTTTCCCTCTCTTCCCTCTCCTCTCTCGCCGTCTCCGTCTCCGTCTCTCTCTCCTCTCTCCCCCTCCTCTCTCCCCCTCTCTCCTTTTTTCCCTCTCCCCATCTCCCACTCAGCACCACCACAGCACCACCACAGCATCACCACAGCATCACTCAGCACCACCACAGCATCACTCAGCACCACCACAGCATCACTCAGCACCACCACAGCATCATTCAGCAGCACCACTCAGCACCACTCAGCGCCACCACAGAACCACCACAGAACCACCACAGCACCACTCTGCACCACCACAGCACCACTTAGCACCACCACAGCATCACTCAGCAACACCACAGCATCACTCAGCACCACCCCAGCATCACTCAGCACCACTCACCATCATCACATCATCACTCAGCATCACCCCGCACCACCACAGCACCACTCAGCATCACCACATCATCACTCCGCGCTACCCCAGCATAACTCAGCACCACCACATTATCACTCAGCACCACCACATTATCACTCAGCGCCACCCCAGCATCACTCAGTGCCACCCCAGCATCACTTAGCACCACCACAGCATCACTCAGCACCACCACAGCATCACTCAGCACCACCACTGCATCACTCAGCGCAACCACAGCATCACTCGGCGCAACCACAGCATCACTCGGCGCAACCACAGCATCACTCGGCGCAACCACAGCATCACTCAGCGCAACCACAGCATCACTCAGCGCAACCACAGCATCACTCAGCGCAACCACAGCATCACTCAGCGCAACCACAGCATCACTCAGCGCAACCACAGCATCACTCAGCGCAACCACAGCATCACTCAGCGCAACCACAGCATCACTCAGCACCACCACAGCATCACTGGTTCAAATATGTTCTTTCAATGTTTCAAGCTGTTGTCAAGCTTTCAAGCTTTATTACAAATCACAAAAAGATGTTAATATTTCACTTCTGTTCTTGGATTTTCGTCACAATAAAAAACACTGAACATAATCTTCACAAAAGTTATTTACAAAAGTTTAAGCTATTGACATTACAAATTAAATAAATCATTTAAGTATTAATTATTTTAAAAAATTAAAAGCCATTGTTATTTGTAATATCAATACATCTAAGTCACGTAAATACAAAAAATGTTGCATTACAAATGCTATAGGTGTCACATTTGCGAAAGTTATAACTATTGGCATTGTAAATGACAAAGCTATTAATTTAGCTATTTTAAAAAACACATAAATAAAAAAATGTCATTTATAAGACCAATAGCTCAAACTTTCCTAATGCGAGACCTATTGCATTTCCAATGCTTGTTGATTCTTGTACTCTGGGAGTGCCTTCGCAGTAAAATATGTCTCTCTCATGTGACCTGTATAGGTAGTGTTCTGATTTGGTGTATGAGGGCCAGAGATGTGCTCTTCTTGGTTTTTGTTATTGCAACATGACAAGGAATGGGAGATAGGAAGCCTAAGCATTAAATGTTAGTGTATGTATTGCTAGAAAGAGTGTGAATGCAGTGTGATCATATCGGTGTGTTTTGCATGCATGGAAGAGAGTGCTCAAACCATGTTACAGCAAGCGTGTAGCAGCGCTGGTAGGAAAGTGCCCTTTTTTTTTGTCATGGTCACCCCCATTTTTTGTCACTTGTGCTGATGTTTTTTTTTTTTACTTTATTTTTATTGTTATTTACACATTACAAAATACAATACGACATATAACAAATATCAACTTTCGCGGACAGTTACATAAGGGCATATGGCTTGTGCTACTGACTGTGATCGATTGTGGGTGAGCGATTGGTTTTTCTGTCCGCGCTTGTCTGCCCTACAGGCTTGCGCACATATAACATTGAACATATGGGTAATTGCGATTGGTCGCGTATCTAGTCGGTACATATACTATTACACAAAACAACAAGCATTTGCAATGCAATAGGTCTCGCATTATGAAAGTTTGAGCTATTGGTCTTGTAAATGACAATTTTTTTATTTATGTGTTGATTTTGAAAATAGCTAAATTAATAGCTTTGTCATTTTCAATGCCAATAGTTATAACTTTCGCACATGTGACGACTATAGCATTTGTAATGCAACATGTTTTGTATTTACGTGACTTGATGTATTGATATTGCAAATAGCAACGGCTTTTAATTTTTTTAAACAATTAATACTTAAATAAAAGTGATTGTAATTTATATTGGCAATAGCTTAAACTTTTGTAAATAACGTTTGTGAAGATTATGTTCAGTGTATTTTATTGTGATGAAAATCCAAGAACAGAAGTGAAATAACATCTTTTTGTGACATTTGTAATAAAGCTTGAAACATTGAGAGAACATAATTGAACCAGTTGTTGAATGGTTGCACAGATTGATGCTGTGGTGGTGCTGAGTGATGCTGTGGTGGTGCTGAGTGATGCTGGGATTGCGCTGAGTGGTGCTGTGGTGGTGCTGAGTGATGCTGTGGTGCTGCTGAGTGATGCTGTGGTGCTGCTGAGTGATGCTGTGGTGCTGCTGAGTGATGCTGTGGTGCTGCTGAGTGATGCTGTGGTGGTGCTGCTGAGTTCTCTCTGCAACTGCACTCTGAATCTGCACTCTGAATCTGCACTCTGAATCTGCACTCTGCACTCTGAATCTGCACTCTGAATCTGCACTCTGAATCTGCACTCTGAATCTGCACTCTGAATCTGCACTCTGAATCTGCACTCTGAATCTTCACTCTGCACTCTGAATCTGCACTCTGAATCTGCACTCTGCACTCTGAATCTGCACTCTGAATCTGCACTCTGAATCTGCACTCTATCTGCACTCTGAATCTGCACTCTGAATCTGCACTCTGCACTCTGAATCTGCACTCTGAATCTGCACTCTGAATCTGCACTCTGAATCTGCACTCTGAATCTGCACTCTGCACTCTGAATCTGCACTCTGCACTCTGAATCTGCAATTTGAATCTGCACTCTGCACTCTGAATCTGCACTCTGAATCTGCACTCTGAATCTGCACTCTGAATCTGCACTCTGAATCTGCACTCTGAATCTGCACTCTGAATCTGCACTCTGCACTCTGAATCTGCACTCTGCACTCTGAATCTGCAATTTGAATCTGCACTCTGCACTCTGAATCTGCACTCTGAATCTGCACTCTGAATCTGCACTCTGAATCTGCACTCTGAATCTGAAGTCTGAATCTGCAGTCTGAATCTGCAGTCTGAATCTGCACTCTGAATCTGCACTCTGAATCTGCACTCTGCACTCTGAATATGCACTCTGAATCTGCACTCTGCACTCTGAATCTGCACTCTGAATCTGCACTCTGAATCTGTAATTTGAATCTGCACTCTGCACTCTGAATCTGCACTCTGCACTCTGAATCTGCACTCTGCACTCTGAATCTGCACTCTGAATCTGCACTCTGCACTCTGAATCTGCACTCTGAATCTGCACTCTGCACTCTGAATCTGCACTCTGCACTCTGAATCTGCAATCTGAATCTGTAATTTGAATCTGCACTCTGCACTCTGAATCTGCACTCTGAATCTGCACTCTGAATCTGCACTCTGCACTGTGAATCTGCACTGTGAATCTGCACTCTGAATCTGCACTCTGAATCTGCACTCTGAATCTGCACTCTGCACTCTGAATCTGCAATTTGAATCTGCACTCTGCACTCTGAATCTGCACTCTGAATCTGCACTCTGAATCTGCACTCTGAATCTGCACTCTGAATCTGCACTCTGAATCTGCACTCTGAATCTGCACTCTGAATCTGCACTCTGCACTCTGAATCTGCACTCTGCACTCTGAATCTGCACTCTGAATCTGCACTCTGAATCTGCACTCTGAATCTGCACTCTGAATCTGCACTCTGAATCTGCACTCTGAATCTGCACTCTGAATCTGCAATCTGAATCTGTAATTTGAATCTGCACTCTGAATCTGCACTCTGAATCTGCACTCTGAATCTGCACTCTGCACTCTGAATCTGCACTCTGAATCTGCACTCTGAATCTGCAATCTGAATCTGCAATCTGAATCTGCACTCTGAATCTGCACTCTGCAATCTGAATCTGCAATCTGAATCTGCACTCTGAATCTGCACTCTGAATCTGCACTCTGAATCTGCACTCTGAATATGCACTCTGAATCTGCACTCTGCACTCTGCACTCTGAATCTGCACTCTGCACTCTGAATCTGCACTCTGAATCTGCACTCTGAACTCTGCACTCTGCACTCTGAATCTGCACTCTGAATCTGCACTCTGCACTCTGAATCTGCACTCTGAATCTGCACTCTGAATCTGCACTCTGAATCTGCACTCTGAATCTGCACTCTGAATCTGCACTCTGAATCTGCACTCTGAATCTGCACTCTGAATCTGCTATCTGAATCTGCACTCTGAATCTGCACTCTGCACTCTGAATCTGCACTCTGCACTCTGAATCTGCACTCTGAATCTGCACTCTGCACTCTGCACTCTGAATCTGCACTCTGAATCTGCACTCTGCACTCTGAATCTGCACTCTGAATCTGCACTCTGAATCTGCACTCTGAACTCTGAATCTGCACTCTGCACTTCGAATCTGCACTCTGAATCTGCACTCTGAATCTGCACTCTGAATCTGCACTCCGAATCTGCACTCTGAATCTGCACTCTGCACTCTGAATCTGCACTCTGCACTCTGAATCTGCACTCTGCATTCTGAATCTGCACTCTGCATTCTGAATCTGCATTCTGAATCTGCACTCTGAATCTGCACTCTGAATCTGCACTCTGAATCTGCACTCTGAATCTGCACTCTGCACTCTGAATCTGCACTCTGCACTCTGAATCTGCACTCTGCACTCTGAATCTGCACTCTGCACTCTGAATCTGCACTCTGCACTCTGAATCTGCACTCTGCACTCTGAATCTGCACTCTGAATCTGCACTCTGAATCTGCACTCTGAATCTGCACTCTGCACTCTGAATCTGCACTCTGAATCTGCACTCTGAATCTGCACTCTGAATCTGCACTCTGCACTCTGAATCTGCACTCTGCACTCTGAATCTGCACTCTGAATCTGCACTCTGAATCTGCACTCTGAATCTGCACTCTGCACTCTGAATCTGCACTCTGAATCTGCACTCTGAATCTGCACTCTGCACTCTGAATCTGCACTCTGCACTCTGAATCTGCACTCCGAATCTGCACTCTGCACTCTGAATCTGCACTCTGAATCTGCACTCTGAATCTGCACTCTGCACTCTGCACTCTGAATCTGCACTCTGCACTCTGAATCTGCACTCTGCATTCTGCACTCTGAATCTGCACTCTGCATTCTGCACTCTGAATCTGCACTCTGAATCTGCACTCTGAATCTGCACTCTGAATCTGCACTCTGAATCTGCACTCTGAATCTGCACTCTGCACTCTGAATCTGCACTCTGAATCTGCACTCTGAATCTGCACTCTGAATCTGCACTCTGAATCTGCACTCTGAATCTGCACTCTGAACTCTGAATCTGCACTCTGAACTCTGCACTCTGAACTCTGCACTCTGAACTCTGAACTCTGCACTCTGAACACTGCACTCTGCAATCTGAATCTGCACTCTGAATCTGCACTCTGAATCTTCACTCTGAATCTGCACTCTGCACTCTGAATCTGCACTCTGAATCTGCACTCTGCACTCTGAATCTTCACTCTGAATCTGCACTCTGAATCTGCACTCTGAATCTGCACTCTGAATCTGCACTCTGCACTCTGAATCTGCACTCTGAATCTGCACTCTGCACTCTGAATCTGCACTCTGCACTCTGAATCTGCACTCTGAATCTGCACTCTGCACTCTGAATCTGCACTCTGAATCTGCACTCTGAATCTGCACTCTGCACTCTGCACTCTGAATCTGCACTCTGAATCTGCAATCTGAATCTGTAATTTGAATCTGCACTCTGAATCTGCACTCTGAATCTGCACTCTGCACTCTGAATCTGCACTCTGCACCTGCACTCTGAATCTGCACTCTGCAATCTGAATCTGCAATCTGAATCTGCACTCTGAATCTGCACTCTGAATCTGCACTCTGAAACTGCACTCTGAATCTGCACTCTGCACTCTGAATCTGCACTCTGCACTCTGAATCTGCACTCTGCACTCTGCACTCTGAATCTGCACTCTGCACTCTGAATCTGCACTCTGCACTCTGAATCTGAATCTGCACTCTGCACTCTGAATCTGCACTCTGAATCTGCACTCTGAATCTGCACTCTGCATCTGCACTCTGCATCTGCACTCTGAATCTGCACTCTGAATCTGCACTCTGCACTCTGAATCTGCACTCTGCACTCTGAATCTGCACTCTGAATCTGCACTCTGCACTCTGCACTCTGCACTCTGAATCTGCACTCTGAATCTGCACTCTGCACTCTGAATCTGCACTCTGAATCTGCACTCTGCACTCTGAATCTGCACTCTGAATCTGCACTCTGCACTCTGAATCTGCACTCTGAATCTGCACTCTGCACTCTGAATCTGCACTCTGCACTCTGAATCTGCACTCTGAATCTGCACTCTGAATCTGCACTCTGAATCTGCACTCTGCACTCTGCATTCTGCACTCTGAATCTGCACTCTGAATCTGCACTCTGAATCTGCACTCTGAATCTGCACTCTGAATCTGCACTCTGCACTCTGAATCTGCACTCTGAACTCTGAATCTGCACTCTGACTCTTCACTCTGAACTCTGCACTCTGAATCTGCACTCTGAACTCTGAATCTGCACTCTGCACTCTGAATCTGCACTCTGAATCTGCACTCTGACTCTGCACTCTGACTCTGCACTCTGACTCTGCACTCTGACTCTGCACTCTGACTCTGACTCTGCACTCTGAATCTGCACTCTGCACTCTGCACTCTGAATCTGCACTCTGAATCTGCACTCTGCACTCTGAATCTGCACTCTGAATCTGCACTCTGAATCTGCACTCTGAATCTGCACTCTGAACTCTGAATCTGCACTCTGCACTTCGAATCTGCACTCTGAATCTGCACTCTGAATCTGCACTCTGAATCTGCACTCCGAATCTGCACTCTGAATCTGCACTCTGCACTCTGAATCTGCACTCTGCACTCTGAATCTGCACTCTGCATTCTGAATCTGCACTCTGCATTCTGAATCTGCACTCTGAATCTGCACTCTGAATCTGCACTCTGAATCTGCACTCTGAATCTGCACTCTGAATCTGCACTCTGAATCTGCACTCTGCACTCTGAATCTGCACTCTGAATCTGCACTCTGAATCTGCACTCTGAATCTGCACTCTGAATCTGCACTCTGAATCTGCACTCTGCACTCTGAATCTGCACTCTGAATCTGCACTCTGAATCTGCACTCTGCACTCCGAATCTGCACTCTGCACTCTGAATCTGCACTCCGAATCTGCACTCTACACTCTGAATCTGCACTCTGAATCTGCACTCTGAATCTGCACTCTGCACTCTGAATCTGCACTCTGCACTCTGAATCTGCACTCTGCATTCTGCACTCTGAATCTGCACTCTGAATCTGCACTCTGAATCTGCACTCTGAATCTGCACTCTGAATCTGCACTCTGCACTCTGAATCTGCACTCTGAATCTGCACTCTGAACTCTGAATCTGCACTCTGAACTCTGCACTCTGCACTCTGAACTCTGCACTCTGAACACTGCACTCTGCAATCTGAATCTGCACTCTGAATCTGCACTCTGAATCTGCACTCTGAATCTGCACTCTGAATCTGCACTCTGAATCTGCACTCTGAATCTGCACTCTGCACTCTGAATCTTCACTCTGAATCTGCACTCTGCACTCTGAATCTGCACTCTGAATCTGCACTCTGAATCTGCACTCTGCACTCTGAATCTGCACTCTGAATCTGCACTCTGCACTCTGAATCTGCACTCTGCACTCTGAATCTGCACTCTGAATCTGCACTCTGCACTCTGAATCTGCACTCTGAATCTGCACTCTGAATCTGCACTCTGCACTCTGAATCTGCACTCTGAATCTGCAATCTGAATCTGTAATTTGAATCTGCACTCTGAATCTGCACTCTGAATCTGCACTCTGCACTCTGAATCTGCACTCTGCACCTGCACTCTGAATCTGCACTCTGCAATCTGAATCTGCAATCTGAATCTGCACTCTGAATCTGCACTCTGAATCTGCACTCTGAAACTGCACTCTGAATCTGCACTCTGAATCTGCACTCTGCACTCTGAATCTGCACTCTGCACTCTGCACTCTGAATCTGCACTCTGCACTCTGAATCTGAATCTGCACTCTGCACTCTGAATCTGCACTCTGAATCTGCACTCTGAATCTGCACTCTGAATCTGCACTCTGAATCTGCACTCTGCATCTGCACTCTGCATCTGCACTCTGAATCTGCACTCTGAATCTGCACTCTGCACTCTGAATCTGCACTCTGCACTCTGAATCTGCACTCTGAATCTGCACTCTGCACTCTGCACTCTGAATCTGCACTCTGCACTCTGAATCTGCACTCTGAATCTGCACTCTGCACTCTGAATCTGCACTCTGAATCTGCACTCTGCACTCTGAATCTGCACTCTGAATCTGCACTCTGCACTCTGAATCTGCACTCTGAATCTGCACTCTGCACTCTGAATCTGCACTCTGAATCTGCACTCTGCACTCTGAATCTGCACTCTGCACTCTGAATCTGCACTCTGAATCTGCACTCTGAATCTGCACTCTGAATCTGCACTCTGCATTCTGAATCTGCACTCTGAATCTGCACTCTGCACTCTGAATCTGCACTCTGCACTCTGAATCTGCACTCTGAACTCAGAATCTGCACTCTGACTCTTCACTCTGAACTCTGCACTCTGAATCTGCACTCTGAACTCTGAATCTGCACTCTGAATCTGCACTCTGAATCTGCACTCTGACTCTGCACTCTGACTCTGCACTCTGACTCTGCACTCTGACTCTGCACTCTGAATCTGCACTCTGCACTCTGCACTCTGCACTCTGCACTCTGAATCTGCACTCTGAATCTGCACTCTGCACTCTGAATCTGCACTCTGAATCTGCACTCTGAATCTGCACTCTGAATCTGCACTCTGAATCTGCACTCTGAACTCTGAATCTGCACTCTGCACTTCGAATCTGCACTCTGAATCTGCACTCTGAATCTGCACTCTGAATCTGCACTCCGAATCTGCACTCTGAATCTGCACTCTGCACTCTGAATCTGCACTCTGCACTCTGAATCTGCACTCTGCATTCTGAATCTGCACTCTGCATTCTGAATCTGCACTCTGAATCTGCACTCTGAATCTGCACTCTGAATCTGCACTCTGAATCTGCACTCTGAATCTGCACTCTGAATCTGCACTCTGCACTCTGAATCTGCACTCTGAATCTGCACTCTGCACTCTGAATCTGCACTCTGAATCTGCACTCTGAATCTGCACTCTGCACTCTGAATCTGCACTCTGAATCTGCACTCTGAATCTGCACTCTGAATCTGCACTCTGCACTCTGAATCTGCACTCTGAATCTGCACTCTGAATCTGCACTCTGCACTCCGAATCTGCACTCTGCACTCTGAATCTGCACTCCGAATCTGCACTCTGCACTCTGAATCTGCACTCTGAATCTGCACTCTGAATCTGCACTCTGCACTCTGCACTCTGAATCTGCACTCTGCACTCTGAATCTGCACTCTGCATTCTGCACTCTGAATCTGCACTCTGAATCTGCACTCTGAATCTGCACTCTGAATCTGCACTCTGAATCTGCACTCTGAATCTGCACTCTGAATCTGCACTCTGAACTCTGAATCTGCACTCTGAACTCTGCACTCTGCACTCTGAACTCTGCACTCTGAACACTGCACTCTGCACTCTGCACTCTGAATCTGCACTCTGAATCTGCACTCTGCACTCTGAATCTGCAATCTGAATCTGCAATTTGAATCTGCACTCTGAATCTGCACTCTGAATCTGCACTCTGAATCTGCACTCTGAATCTGCACTCTGAATCTGCACTCTGAATCTGCACTCTGCACTCTGAATCTTCACTCTGAATCTGCACTCTGCACTCTGAATCTGCACTCTGAATCTGCACTCTGAATCTGCACTCTGCACTCTGAATCTGCACTCTGAATCTGCACTCTGCACTCTGAATCTGCACTCTGCACTCTGAATCTGCACTCTGAATCTGCACTCTGCACTCTGAATCTGCACTCTGCACTCTGAATCTGCACTCTGCACTCTGAATCTGCACTCTGCACTCTGAATCTGCACTCTGAATCTGCACTCTGAATCTGCACTCTGAATCTGCACTCTGAATCTGCACTCTGAATCTGCACTCCGAATCTGCACTCTGCACTCTGAATCTGCACTCTGAATCTGCACTCTGAATCTGCACTCTGCACTCTGCACTCTGAATCTGCACTCTGCACTCTGAATCTGCACTCTGCATTCTGCACTCTGAATCTGCACTCTGCATTCTGCACTCTGAATCTGCACTCTGAATCTGCACTCTGAATCTGCACTCTGAATCTGCACTCTGCACTCTGAATCTGCACTCTGAATCTGCACTCTGAATCTGCACTCTGAATCTGCACTCTGAACTCTGAATCTGCACTCTGAACTCTGCACTCTGAACTCTGCACTCTGAACTCTGCACTCTGAACACTGCACTCTGCACTCTGAATCTGCACTCTGAATCTGCACTCTGCACTCTGAATCTGCAATCTGAATCTGCAATTTGAATCTGCACTCTGAATCTGCACTCTGAATCTGCACTCTGAATCTGCACTCTGAATCTGCACGCTGAATCTGCACTCTGAATCTGCACTCTGCACTCTGAATCTGCACTCTGCACTCTGAATCTTCACTCTGAATCTGCACTCTGCACTCTGAATCTGCACTCTGAATCTGCACTCTGAATCTGCACTCTGCACTCTGAATCTGCACTCTGAATCTGCACTCTGCACTCTGAATCTGCACTCTGAATCTGCACTCTGCACTCTGAATCTGCACTCTGAATCTGCACTCTGCACTCTGAATCTGCACTCTGAATCTGCACTCTGCACTCTGAATCTGCACTCTGAATCTGCAATCTGAATCTGTAATTTGAATCTGCACTCTGAATCTGCACTCTGAATCTGCACTCTGCACTCTGAATCTGCACTCTGAATCTGCACTCTGCACCTGCACTCTGAATCTGCACTCTGCAATCTGAATCTGCAATCTGAATCTGCACTCTGAATCTGCACTCTGAATCTGCACTCTGAAACTGCACTCTGAATCTGCACTCTGAATCTGCACTCTGCACTCTGAATCTGCACTCTGCACTCTGAATCTGCACTCTGCACTCTGAATCTGCACTCTGAATCTGCACTCTGAATCTGCACTCTGAATCTGCACTCTGAATCTGCACTCTGAATCTGCACTCTGCATCTGCACTCTGAATCTGCACTCTGAATCTGCACTCTGAATCTGCACTCTGCACTCTGAATCTGCACTCTGCACTCTGAATCTGCACTCTGAATCTGCACTCTGCACTCTGAATCTGCACTCTGCACTCTGAATCTGCACTCTGAATCTGCACTCTGCACTCTGAATCTGCACTCTGAATCTGCACTCTGAATCTGCACTCTGCACTCTGAATCTGCACTCTGAATCTGCACTCTGAATCTGCACTCTGCACTCTGAATCTGCACTCTGAATCTGCACTCTGAATCTGCACTCTGAATCTGCACTCTGAATCTGCACTCTGAATCTGCACTCTGAATCTGCACTCTGAATCTGCAATTTGAATCTGCAATTTGAATCTGCACTCTGAATCTGCACTCTGAATCTGCACTCTGAATCTGCACTCTGAATCTGCACTCTGAATCTGCACTCTGCATCTGCACTCTGAATCTGCACTCTGAATCTGCACTCTGAATCTGCACTCTGCACTCTGAATCTGCACTCTGCACTCTGAATCTGCACTCTGAATCTGCACTCTGCACTCTGCACTCTGAATCTGCACTCTGCACTCTGAATCTGCACTCTGAATCTGCACTCTGCACTCTGAATCTGCACTCTGAATCTGCACTCTGCACTCTGAATCTGCACTCTGAATCTGCACTCTGAATCTGCACTCTGAATCTGCACTCTGAATCTGCACTCTGCACTCTGAATCTGCACTCTGAATCTGCACTCTGCACTCTGAATCTGCACTCTGAATCTGCACTCTGAATCTGCACTCTGAATCTGCACTCTGCATTCTGCACTCTGAATCTGCACTCTGAATCTGCACTCTGAATCTGCACTCTGAATCTGCACTCTGAATCTGCACTCTGCACTCTGAATCTGCACTCTGAACTCTGAATCTGCACTCTGACTCTTCACTCTGAACTCTGCACTCTGAACTCTGCACTCTGAATCTGCACTCTGAACTCTGAATCTGCACTCTGCACTCTGAATCTGCACTCTGAATCTGCACTCTGACTCTGCACTCTGACTCTGCACTCTGACTCTGCACTCTGACTCTGCACTCTGACTCTGCACTCTGACTCTGCACTCTGAATCTGCACTCTGACTCTGCACTCTGACTCTGCACTCTGACTCTGCACTCTGAATCTGCACTCTGACTCTGCACTCTGAATCTGCACTCTGAATCTGCACTCTGAATCTGCACTCTGAATCTGCACTCTGAATCTGCACTCTGAATCTGCACTCTGAACTTTGAATCTGCACTCTGAATCTGCACTCTGAATCTGCACTCTGAATCTGCACTCTGAATCTGCACTCTGAATCTGCACTCTGAATCTGCACTCACAATCTGCACTCACAATCTGCACTCACAATCTGCACTCACAATCTGCACTCTGCACACTGCACTCTGAATCTGCACTCTGCACTCTACATATGGTATGTTATGCTTACATACGCTCCATATATTATCCATGTATATGCCACATTTAGTTAAGAATATATGTTCTGTTTAGTTACATTACTTTGTTTGTATACCCTTTTATGCTGCTCTAAAGTTATTTCAATGGTTGAAATGTGGAGCCTGGGTAGCAGGAAGGAGAAGATAAGAGAGTGCATCGAGTGCGGACTTGTGAGCAAGCGCCTTAAGCCATCAGGATGCTACTTCAAGGCACGTAGACAGGGTCGTAATACCCAATGATACTGGTAAAGGTAGCTACAAAAAATGGCGTTAGGTTGTGCACACACCCTGCAAAGATGCGTGTAGCGCCTAAAGTCACAAGTTGAACCTGGTGTTGTTCGCTACAATAGACGATAGTTATCAGTGAGGTTTGTTCCACCATGAAACGAAAGTTGGCTGCCGAGAGTAACAAGGCAGTGCTGGGAGGGGGGCTGCGCACCAACTGAAGTGCTCTGGTTGCACGGCCTGCGGCCGTGTGAAGTGATAAGCCTTGAACAGCCTGCGGCCGTGTGAAGTGATAAGCCGTTGAAGTATGGGAGTGTGGGAGGAGTGCTGCTACGGCCTGGGGGAAGCTGGCTGGGGAGGGGGAGGAGAAATGAATGTAAGGCTGTGGGGAACAGAGTTTATGGCCCAAAAGCGCGTGCCTGTGGCCACGTGAACTTCAAGAAAACTGCAAGGAACGAAGCCCTTGGTTTGACGAGGATTTCGAGCACTTGAATTCTCGATCCCTCAATGCGCTTGCACGCATTGTAGGTCACGAGACCTAAAAAAGTGTTTGGCGGTTATTTAGTGACAGACCGCCGGTTTCGCTAGGTGGTTTGAGACCCTTGTAACCTCTCCACGCCTGCTACCCTCACACCCTTCTGTTAGGCCGGACCCTCTTGGGAGTGCGTTTTGCTGGTGTAGTGCATTTTCGATGTTTATGGGGGTTTGTATGGGTTCAGGAATTTGTTTATTGTTGACCACATCCCTCTGTTGGGATTTTTCCATGGTGTCTGTCTTAGTGCAGTGTTGTCCGCCCCCCTGAGATATGTCACCCAGTTCGGCCACCCCTTGAATGTGGCTGTGGAGGTGTCCTTCCATTTGGCTAACACTGTTTTGACTGCTGTCGTCAGGAGGAACTCCAGGAGGTTTCTGTCTTGTTGTGTGGCTATGTTTGCTGTGATGTGTGCTGTGATAATTGTGGCAAATTCTTATTTTACAGTACAGCCTAGAGCTTTGTTAATGAAGCTGAACACCTTCCCCCAGAATTTACTGACCTTACTACAGGGAAAGGTGAGGTGTGTAAGGTCTCACTTTTCTGAGCCGCAGTTTCAGCAGCAGTCGTTATCTCTCAGACCTATCCAAGCTAGGCGCGCTGGTGTCCAGAATGTTTGGTGTAATAACCAGAATTTCGTCTGTGCTAGCACTGGGGATATCATGTTTTTTGATGGGGCCGCCCAGAAGGTGTGTAGCTCTTGTTCGGTGAGTTTGGAGCCTAGTTGCGTTTCCCAATAGCCGGTGTTCTTGACATTAAGTTTGGAGGAGGCAGGGCGGAGGAGTTTGTACAAGTGCGAAACCTGGTGTCCTGCTTTGTTTATGTTTTCCATATACTGAAAGATTGAGGGTATATGCTTGGTTAGTTTCGATTTTGTTAGGGCTGTTTTGATTGCTAGGAAGTTGTATAGTTCTATGTCTGGGAGGTCGTGTCGTGTCTTCAGGCTGTTAAAGGTGTGAGGCTGCCCCTCGTCCTCCAACTGTGCTGAATAAGAGAATCCTAGCTTTCTCCATGGCTCTATGTCCAGGGGCTTCCCTCTGTATTTAATCTTGGGGTTTGCCCAGAGTGTTTCCCAGTGCGAGTTTTTGATGCTACGTTCGAGCTTCTGTTCTACCCTGAGGAGTGCCTGCGTAGTGATTTAAAATATCGGTTATTCTTTTGTGCTTGCTTGTTGGCGGTGAGGAGAGTCAAGGGATCTGTGTTGTTTAGAATGGGCTTCTCGACTGAGAGCCATGTTGAAGTGTATTGCTGGTTCGGTAGTATCCAGTGCATTCCTTGTCTCCCTATGAAGGCAGTCTGGAAAGTCCTGAGGACTGCCACGTTTAGTCCACCTAGCTTCTTCTCTAGTCTTAGTTTTGGGAAGCCTATTCTAGGTTTTTTGTCTCGCCATATGAATTTGTTTATCATTTGGTCTATCTTTCTGTGGAATTTGTCTTTGAGAGCCAGGGGGAGCATTCCTGCTAGGTAGTTTACTATGGGAGTGATCATCATCTTTACGGTGTCTATTCTCCCCCACCAGGTGATGAACTTGGGCGACCAGGTTTCCAGGAGCACTTTGATCTTTTCTAGGGTGATTTTCTCATTCTGTTCTAGAGTGATTCTTAGGCTTTTCCCAAATTGGATCCCTAGATATTTGACAAACCCTGGTTGCCAGGCTAGCCCTGAATCTCCTATTACCTCTCTGGTTGTGTGTATGTTGAGGGGTATGCATTCTGATTTATCTCTGTTGAGCTTGTATCCTGAGTGTCTAGCGTACGTCTCTATGGTGTGCATGAGTGATTGTATGGAGTGCTCGAGATCCTCCGTTAGTATGAGTAAGTCGTCCGCATAGGCTGCGAGTTTGGCTGTTGTATTGTTGATGGTTACTCCCGCTATATTTCTGTTTGTTAGGATGTCCTTAATCAGGGGTTTGAGTGCTAGTAGGAACAGCACCGGGGATAGCGGGCAGCCTTGTCTCGTACCCCGCTGGAGGCTAAATTGGCTTGATGTTGTTCCATTAATAGCTATCTGTGCTTTCGGGCTTTTGTAAAGTGCCATGACTTTCTTCGTGAATCTTTCTCCCATGTTGTGCGCTTGCATGCTCTTTTCTAGGAATTGCCAGGATACTCTGTCAAAGGCCTTTTCTGCGTCTAGCGTAATTGCTACCACCGAGTTGTATGAATTGGAGGAGTGCTCTATGACCTGGCAAAGGAGTCTTGTGTTGTCATGAGACATGCGTGTCTTTAGGTAACCTACCTGTGTATTTCCAATCAGCTGTGGGAGCACCTTGTTTAATCTTGTGGCAAGGATTTTGGCATATATCTTTCAGTCTATGTTGATTAGTGAGATGGGGCGGTAGTTTTTGGGCCACTGTGTGTCTTTGCCTTCCTTCGGTATGACTATTATGTTGGCTTGTGACATAGATTCTGTTACCCCTCCATCCCTTTCGCAGTGGTTAAAGACTTTGATCAAGACCGGAAGTAGCTGGTCTTGGAAGGTTTTATAGAAGGGGGCTGTGTATCCATCTGGCCCTGGGGCTTTGTTGTCCTTTAGGGACCTAATAGCTGTAGTGATCTTGTTGGTTTTTATGTCTTGTCCTAGTGCTTTTGCCTCCTCTTTTGTTATCTTGGGTAGGTTAAGTCTGTCTTGGTAGGCCATACAGCACTCCTGGTCCAGATTGTCGTCTCTTTTGTAGAGCTCTTGGTAGAATTCCATGAACGTGTGTAGACTATCCTTATGTCGGGTGTGTGCAATGTTGTTTGCGTCTGTGATTGTTGAGATGCAGTGTTGTCTTTGTTTATGTTTGAGATATGACGCTAGGATTTTCCCTGCCTTGTTTGCCTGACTGATGTGCACTGGGTCCCGCTAACCAAGCGCCAGTGCTCTTTTCCTAAAACAAGGTAAAATGGTCTCATTGTAATACAACTGGCGCACATGTTGGTACCCCTGTAAGTCCCTAGTAAGTGGTACTCCTGGCATCTAGGGCATGGGTACCAAAGATGGTCCCTCAGGGCTGCAGCCTGTATTATGCCAACCTAAAGGACCCCAAAACAAATTTCATGCAGGTTGCCATTGCAGACTGTGTGCCATGGTGCAAACCATGAGTGAAAACACAACATGGCACTCTTACTGGGTGCTATTCTAAAGTAGCTGCAATGAATATCTGCAAATCACCCCTACAGCAGGCCTTGTAGCCCTAAGGCAGGGTGCATTATATTACATATCACGGCGTATATGCATGAGCAGATATGCCCCTGTGCTGTATTGTTTAATTACTAGATGGCATAAGTAACCAGGGAAGCCATCTTAAGTATATATACTGGGTATGGGTCATTACGAGTTTCCCAGCTACATGATGGCTTTACTGAAACCTTTGGTGTTTGGTATCAAACATCTTGTCTGAATATATGTGTACTGTTGTAAGTACAAGATTTATTATGACATGCACCCAGAGGGCACCTTAGAGGTGGCCCCTGAAAAACCTACCACTATCTAGTGTGCTGGCCCAGTGGTCTCTGCAGAAAGAACAATTGATGGACAGAATGCAGAACAAAGTCATACATTTACCCAAGTACATAGATCTGGGCCTAAATCCATCGTTTTTTTTGCTCCCCATGCCATTCCAGTTTGAACCAAGCCATATGCAAACCAGTCTTGACCCTGCGCCCAATGGGAACAGTCCAGCCAGAACAGCCAGGCCAGGTCCTCCCTGGACTGGAAACAAGGATCCTAGGACCGGTTTCGGGGTTTCACCCCTCATCGGCCAGGATTGTGTGACTCCAGTGACATGGAGAGCACGGGACAGTGATGAATGTCCATCAACTGTGTGTCTTTTGCTTTCTTGGCCTAGTGGTCTCGACCAGCCTGCCAGTACAGTCACGTTTCTGAGCTCCTGCAAGTGAGGGCCAGCACTTTCTGAAGCCAGAAACAATGCCTGCTCCGTGCACAGTGCACCTCATTTCGGTACACTACATAGAGAGTTACCTTCCTACAGTGCGTATGACTGTGTAGGAGAAAAGTGTGAGAATGGATCTGAGTGCACTTGTGACTACATTTCGTCTTTGAAGTGGTCTGCCCCATTCAGTTTAAACCACACGGACGATGGAGCATGAAAAGGGCCCAGATTTGAAGATTACCACCCGCCCTTAAGAGGTGCAGTCTTGTATTAAGACGGGAGCGACAAAGAGCAGCCATTACAAACAGTCATAGGATATACCAGAGGAGGCAACTTGCAGGTGGCAAAGGAGCAACTGAGCAGTGGGCATTATTCAACCCACCATGATATATGCCCTAAGGGTCCAACCCATGGGGGATGAGGAGTAACTCATGGAGTGGCCACTATAAAACCCTCCATGAAATATGCCAGAGGGTTTCACCCTGGCACGGCAGATGAGCAGCCACTCTAGTTATGCTATCTCCATGGATGCCTGGACAATTCAAGCAAGGAACTGAGCAAGGCACTTCTTTGATTTATATATATTTTGTTACCATGATCACACATAACCTTTCTGCTTGTCTGCTCCTCTTCATCCCTTGACCTTTGTGAAACTACACATGGCATACTTTTTGGGTCAGGTGTTAGCTAAGTTTACTACAATTATATGTATAATGTACCTACAGGTGTTTTCAGCCAGACCCCTTCATCGATTGGTCTGTTATCGTATGATTCACGTGTATCTTTCGCCCCCTTCAGCTATTGACTAACTTCACTGTGAGTCACGCATTCCATTCTTTCATGAGGAGTAAAACCACACACCAAGGAATTCCATTCAGTGTCACAGAATTATATGCAAATGTGTGTTTTTGAGACCAACATTCTTTTTTGTTTTTAGCCACCATTGCCTGGCAGTTTCTCTATCCAAAGGCTTTGTAAAAACCATGACAAAGTAAAACAAGCATCGGCAAATACCAAAAGGCTGGAATGCCAGACCTTATGGCTTTGCCAAGTTTTTTTTTTTTTTACTGGAAGAAGAGTGATAAAATAGGATGGTGAGACATTCCTATTTTTGTGTGCATTTCAGTCTACTGTTGGTGACTGCGAGATGTAAGCATGAAGAAAAGTGTGATTATGTGTAGTACGCTTTGACCTCGAAGTTATTATGGCAAAAAAAAAATTTCTTGCTGACTTTCCTTGTTTGTTTGTATGTTCCCCTAGCGCCATGTTGTGAGGTTGTCATCTGCTCTGTCAGCTAATTTCATCGGTTGCATATTGCTGTGCGATTCGTAGTCGCCCTTCTCCTAACCTACACACTTGTTGCAGGCTTTTTAGCCTGTTCTTGAGTTCCCTTGGTTGCAGAACTGCAAAGTTGTGTGGTTACTTTTAATTTTTGCTTTTACCTTATAGCCGTGATAAAACTCAAGAGCATGTTTGTCTCAGAGTGAGACATGTGTCGGCTGTTCTTTGTTTAATTTTTCAACTAAACACAATGAACAGACAGTTAAGTGGCCTGATGAATTGGTATATTTGAAACTGTAATTATTGAAACATTTTTGTAAACGGTAATCCATGTGTATGAATGATTCCTGAAATTAACTTTTTTCTTTAAAAAATATGATCATTGGAAAGAACATGACCTTTAATCAAAAGACAGTAAGAATTATTTGGTGGAAAACATGCCATGTTCGAAGCAAGAACTGGCTTTAACTATAAGGACATTGAATGTAGTACTAAATTCCCATGTCACATGTTGATTGAAAGGCCTTTGAATTAGAACTTTCAATTGTTGAAGGCACCTCTCAATGAAATTTGGACCAGTGTCTAACTTATAAGACCTTTTTTTAGATCAAGGACACGTAAAGAGGTCATTGATAATAAAATTCTACAAGTTTGTATGATTCTCACCTTCCATCTCAACAACTTGTTTTGTGATGACCATGTACAGGTTAAACATCCTTTTGATATCCACAAGAGGGTGAATGTCGAGGTGCCCAGTACGCGGAGCTTACTCTTCAACCATTTTTTCAAATTTCCAGCTATATTAATTAAACAATAGTTTTTTTTTTTTAAGTCTAGACACAGAAGGTTCACAACAAACTTCTTTGGTGCTTCAAACTAGAGAGCCGTGATGTGGATTTTGGTGCTGATGTCCTCAGATGCTCAGACTTGGTTTGTCCGTCACGCTTATTAAAGTGAGTGCCACGTAGATGGTATTCAGAGTTTGTTGGCCTTTTATTAACATTTTTACAGTGTGCATTAGGCTACAGATAAATTGAAACGTGAAGTATTTTTGTTGCAGCTGTAGTGCCTTATCTTTACTTGTTGTACACTCACTGCTACTGGTGTGATTGTAGTGTTACACTGTGATGACTTGAAGCTGCATACTGCAGTTCTCTTATAAATTCAATTCTAGTGCTGTATCGTCTACTTCAAACTACAGAGCCGTGATGTGGATTTGGACTGGAGTTTTTTGTTTGTGTTAACTATTTGTGTTGTAGCTCAGCGTGATTAGCA
This sequence comes from Lissotriton helveticus, assembly GCF_964261635.1. NCBI lineage: Eukaryota > Metazoa > Chordata > Amphibia > Caudata > Salamandridae > Lissotriton > Lissotriton helveticus. The sequence goes on along the minus strand of NC_136072.1, from coordinate 1,084,310,707 downwards.
GAAATCAAAACCCCGATTAATTTCGACTGGTGAAAGCTGACAATATTTATCTGGAATTTTAGTCAGATGGATTTTTGTGTGGGGATCACCAAAATCCATGGTATACCTCATTTAATAGTTGCTGTTTAACATGCATAAAGTATGTCCCACACGAAATTGATATTTTTTGGGGCGTAATAAATGTTGCACCTTGTACGGGCCACTCTTAATGAAAGCCTTAGATCCGAATGAAAAGTGATTATCTGTAGTCAAGTTCAATGGTATGGTTGCAATATCTTACTCTTTGTGTTGTGGTTTTATCATTTGTTGTTGGTGATTGTGTCCTTGAATGGCTTTACTGATTTCTTATGTATCTCTTAGGACAGTAATATGCTTATTACTTGATGGTTCGTGATGGTGTTGCTTGCTCTTTAACCAGTTGGAGATGTGTTGCATATGTGTGTGTGGCCTAACGTGTTTTGTTCTGTTTGCCTGTTGAGTTCCAGTTGTTTGTGCAATAAGTAAGGATATGATAAGCCATTCTGTCTTATTTACGTGCTGTGTTGGATTAATTAGATGTCTCTTTCTCAAGTGTTCTCAGTGTTGAGCTGGTGGAGCGATTTAGTGTGTTGCTTGGTGTCTCTTTGTAGCATGTTTGCTTTGAAAAATCATCTGTCCTTTAAACTCCTGGTTTGCTGTATCCATTTGGCCATGTATTTTTGTGAGGGAAGGTCATGTTTGCTATGACTGCAGTACTTGGCTAGGTAATGCTCTGTCTTTATAATCTTACTTCTATGTATAAATACTGTCATACGCTTCTTTTGACTGTGAGGAATTTGTATTTTTCTTTATTTGTCTGTATCTATTCCTCTTTGGCTACAATGGGGCAGTGTTGACATGGCCCTGCCACCCTTTGTAGCTGCAGTGTAAGGCTTTGCACTACATTAGTCTTCTTTGCTCCTGCAACAGCCTTTATCATTGAGTTGGTGCAGTTGATGTAGAGTTGCAGCCACAGTCCTGCAGTGAATCGCTGTGACACCCTGTGAGCTCCTTTGTAGTGAGACACACCTTTGTGTTTGCTTGTGACTGCAGGACTGTGGGATAGATTGCCATCGTATTCTGTTTTCCTCTCCACAGTGCTGTGTCCTTCCCGCTCACTGCACATCTCGGATTGCACATTGCACGTCATACATCATATTAATAGATAGTGGAGCAGCTGCCTGAAGTAAGATTGAGCTGAAAAATCAATACCAGTAATTGGCCCTAGACAAAGCGCTTCATTCATCCTATGATGCCTATGGGTGGCTCTCTTCAGAGAGACAGGGTGAACGGGACAAGAACAGAGTAGAATACATGTAGCGGGCCTTGCATCTTCAAGGCATGGTGGGAACAGGTGGCCCAACCCTACATTTATTGGTAATAACAGTTTTCAGTTTCTATCTCATATTCCCCTCTGAACTGTCCCTGGCTCAGGTACTATAACTGTATGGATGCCGAAATCCTTTGGGAAAACATAAGATAGTGACTCCTGCCTACTCCTGCCATGCTCTATGTGGCACCGGTATGTAAACACTTCAATCTGTAAATATTTGTGGCAGCTGTACGTAAACTACCTGTTCACTGGCATTGACTTTAATCACTGAGCTTTCTGTAAACCCTGCGATCTGTGACAGCTGTCTGTAAACACAGTTGTATGTTGTAGCTATCTGTAAACACGGCAGTCCATGACAGCTGTCTGTAAACACAGTTGAATGTTGTAGCTATCTGTAAACACGGCAGTCCATGACAGGTGTCTGTAAACACAGTTGTATGTTGTAGCTATCTGTAAACACGGCAGTCCATGACAGCTGTTTGTAAACACAGTTGAATGTTGTAGCTACCTGTAAACACTACAGTCTGTGACAGCTATCTGTAAACACAGTTGTGTTGTGTGTTGCAGCTATCTATAAACACAGTTGTGTGTTGCAGCTATCTGTGAAAACTGGTCCGTGAAAGCTGTCTGTAAGCACAGTTGTATGTTGTAGCTAGCTGTAAACACAGTTGTATGTTGTAGCTATCTGTAAACACGGCAGTCCATGACAGCTGTCTGTAAACACAGTTGTATGTTGTAGCTATCTGTAAACACGGCAGTCCATGACAGCTGTCTGTAAACACAGTTGTATGTTGTACCTATCTGTAAGCACTGTGTTCCGTGGCAGATATCTGTAAACACGACAGTCCATGACAGCTGTCTGTAAACACAGTTGTATGTTGTAGCTATCTGTAAACACAGTTGTATGTTGTAGCTATCTGTAAACCTGGCAGTCCACGACAGCTACCTGTAAACACAGATGTATGTTGTAGCTATCTGTAAACACAGCAGTCCATGACAGCTGTCTGTAAACACAGTTGTATGTTGTAGCTATCTGTAAACACGGCAGTCCATGACAGCTGTCTGTAAACACAGTTGTATGTTGTAGCTATCTGTAAGCAATGTGTTCCGTGGCAGATATCTGTAAACACTGCGGTCCGTGACAGCTGTCTGTAAGCACTGCGGTCCGTGACAGCTGTCTGTAAACACAGTAGTATGTTGCAGCTATCTGTAAACTCTGCGGAGCGTGACAGGTATATGTAAGCACAGTTGTATGTTGCAGCTATTTGTAAGCACTGCGGACTGTGACACATGTCCCTTGCGGCTGGATATTTGCAGGCAGCTATCAGAGAGAAGAGTGTTATAGACGGCTGCCACAGACAATAGGGTTTACAGAAAATCTTCATAAAATAGAGCGTTTACAGACATGTTTCACAGGTGCTAGCCCTTTACAAACAGCTGGGTGTGAACACTGCTTTGGATGACTGCTGCCTGTCAATTTGCATTCAGTTCCAAAAGATCTCTAGCACTTTTGTTCCTTTTTTTCAGTACTTGGAGAGTCTAAATGCCCTGGTTGTGTCTGCTATCTGCCCGCCGCTGGCTGTGACAGTTTACTAAAAATAACCGTTCTCTGATATAGTTGTCTAGAAGCAGCCTCCTGTCTGTGAAATCTGCCTGTGTTGACACTGCTGTCTTGACAGCTCCATGTAATACATTGCACTTTCGGCCACCCACATTTATAAATTCTGCTCTCTGCGCTTATCACACACTATTTGCAGTAACTGCCTGTAAGTACTGCTCTTTGTGACAGTTACCTGTAAACATTGAATCTCTCTCAAAATTGTTAATGGCAAACATTTAGTAACTTTCTGTCACATGTCTTACTAATGTTTCGTCTAAATGTCTTATTAGTGTTTTGTCTGAATGCTGCTTTTCTGTGATCACTATTTACTCTGTCCTCAGAATAGACAACAGAACATTTAAAAATGTTGTGTCTTCCTGTAAAAACTACCATCTGTAAACACTACTTACTGTTACTGCTGTGTAAATACTCTGGTTTCAGGGATTAATACATTGTGTAAACATTATTCTCCCTTTGATGGCACCTGCAAATACTCTGCTCCCTGCCCTTTGTCTCTGGTGCCTTGTTTCGGTTTTCTTTAATGTCTGGTGCTTTTGACAGCACCTGTAAACATCATGCTTGGTGCGCACCATTTGTAAACAGTCTGCTGTCTGTTTTGGTTCTCCGCCTTCATCTGTGAATGCTCTACCTTCTTGCAGTTAGTTGACTCTAAAAGATGTGCTGTCTGTGACCGCAGCTAGGACTAATCTGCTCAAACTGTACTCAATCAATCATTCAGAGGTTTATATAGCGTGGCTACTCACCCATAAGGGTCTCGAGGCACTAAGGTAGGGGGTTGTGGGGCCGGGGTGGGTGGCTACTAATCCGTCTAAGCACTGGAGTTCAGTCGAAAAGCTAGGTCTTGAGATCCTTGCTGAATTGGGTCAGCGACAGGGATTGCCTGAGGTCTGCCCTTGTCAGCTACCTTTAAAGGGCCTCATTTATTAAGGTAAACCATATCCTTTAATGCGTGGAGACTAGCCCGTCGTACAGATACTACTAGTAACATACCTTTGTGAATAGCGAATAATCATAAACTTACACAAAAGTGTACATTTACCCATGTGAATCAGACCCCTAAATGTAGTTCTCAGCAACTGTAAACATTGTACTCTAATCCTGTGTGACATAACCTGTACGTGTCCCGTCCTGATTCAGGTGTGGGCTATCATTTGCAAATTTTATGCTTAAGACGAGCCAGCTGTAAATATTTTCAGTTACTGATATGTTCTATAAATGCAAATGCCCTGCTGTCTGCCTGTGGTGTTTGTAAACATTCTGATTGCAATAACTGCCTCCTTTTAACCCCTTCGGTGCTCATGACGAGCTCAGCTCGTCATGGCATATACCTCTCAGGTGCTCGTCATGACCACACCCGTTTTTATTGCTGTCCAGCACAGTAGAAGAATATCATCAGCAGCGATGTGGCTAAGAACTGTGCTTGAAAAGGGCACCCCTTTTATGTCTGCTCTACGTAAATACAAACATTCCAGTGCCTGCGATTGCCATTTGTAGGTGTTGTGTTTGAAAAGGGTTACTTGTAAACAATCTTCTTGTTACTGTACTCTGGCTCAGGATTTAGCTTAACTGTCTACCCTGGGTTTCTGTGGTGATCACTTCTAAATAGTGTGCCTTGAGGAGGGCCTCCTGCAAATAGTTCCATGCAGACTTCTCCGGCGAGTAACTCGTGAACTACTGGTAGATATCCACCTACCTCTTAAGTGGCTCTCTAGTGTGCAGCCCAGCTTACTAAATTAAACTCTTTTGCTCGGTTGAATGAATATATGTATACCTAAATGGAAATTTGTATATTCAAAACGAGAATGTGTGTATTTTAAGAATCAATAAACTGATGTTTGGAGAAAAACGGTTGAATAGCCAAATTATGTTTAAAGCTGATATTTGAGTAATAGATAATTCCTTGTTGGGAAAACTTTTTATTAACACTAAATTGGTGCCAGGGGCATTACAGCTCTGGCTTTTATGAGTTACCCTTCTAGAGGCGAAATATTGACAAATTTACGTTACTGTTGGTCATCACATCTCAAACACTAAGGCGATTACTGCTGGCATTCTTGCATATGGTGGCTACTAATGTAATCTTGCCTGATTCGGTCACTAAAACAACTCTATCACTATTAGTAGCTCATGATGGTTTTCATTGAATAGCTCTTACTACAGCAAAGGTTTGGAGATCTCTGGTCTAATGTTTGTTGCAGTTCTTTCCGAATGTAATGTTCTTTGCCAGACGCTAGTAGGCTACCATTTCTCTCTAGCTGTGTTCCTGTCAGCCATCTTTAAGTATCCTTACTCCAACCCACACCTGTTAACCAAGTATTGTATGTTGCTTGTGTTGTACATGGCCTTAGTGCTTGAGTCATCTGCAAACATTGTTATGCTTTGCTAGACCTGTGTGTCATATATAAAATGGCTGTCAGGTTCCTTTAAACACAATTTTGTCGCTCCCAACTACTGTCTTTTATGATGCTAGGCTTTGTGTACTTCCTACTTCACCTGTCTGTCAAGAGACAGAAAGCTCCATTTACTATATTTGCTTAAAACTGTATAGTTCGTTTTGAATTTTACTCTCTGTTGCTGCCATTTGTAACATTTTCCTCTTTGGCTGTCTTTTAGATCGATCCCAAGGTGGCATTTCCTCGTCGAGCGCAGCCCAAGGTAAGTGATGATTGCGTCTCTAACCAGTTTAATGTGTAGCAAGGCGCCATCCCTCAGCTACTCGTAATTGAGTTAATGCAGTTATATGTACTTGTGGGCAGTACCAAAGGTTTGCTTCAGCTCGATTTTAGGACGCCTGGAGAGCACTAGTTAAAATACAAGAAGGGCAAACATTTATGGCATTTAATTTACTGTGTGTAGCAAACTATCCCCATAAAACCGTCCAGGGGTGACCGTCAAGAACCTGAATCTGATGCAGAAGGTTCAGAATGCAGCAGCAAGGCTGATTCTGAACATTCCTAGGCGAGCTTCAGTGTGGGAAGCCTTGAAGAAACTCCATTGGCTCCCCATACAAGCTAGAGTGACTTTTAAGGCCCTATGCTTTGGATACCGGATTTTCCATCAAAAGGAGCCTACGTTTTTGCTCCCGCTTATGACGGTATATCAACCTGCTCGTAACCTGAGATCATTGGGCACAGCCAAAGTGATGGGGTCCAGGGTACGTGAGGCCCGAGCTGGAGGGAGGTATTTTCGCCTGCAGGCGGCTAAGGCATGGAATGACCTGCTTTTGGATCTACGGATGTGTTCATCTGAAACTCTCACGAAAAAATTAAAAACCTGGCTGTTTCAGCGCTCGTTTGGAGGTCGGAAGTAGTGCCTCAGGCTGAGTGGCAGTCTGGGGCATTGTTAATGTTGCTGGCTTGGTTGGGGTCAGGGACTGGTGGTGTTCTAGCGCGGGGACACTCCGGTCGGAGTAACCAGGCGCTTTATAAGCTAAATAATAATAATGTCTGAAGGATAGAAATTCATGGTAAATTAGCATGCATCAATGCACTAAAATCTTATGTCTGCCCCATAAATTTGAATTCTTCAGTTCTCATTTTTTGATAAAAATAAAACTTTGCAAAAATAATTCAATTTACCGGTGTGAGTTTTCCACTGTTTTTAACTTGAGCTCTTATGCCATCTACTAGTCACAATACCCTATTTTTAAAAATTCATGTTGAAAGTGTATGTCTTGTCAGGAAGTTTGAACACATTTGTTCTCCCGCCAACACTTTTTTGCAGTTGCATGGATAATTTGTGAAATGTGTTGGCCTTAGCTCCTTGATAGATAGTATTTAGAAGACCTCCTAATTTTACACGTTTTTGAAAAAACAATCTTTTGACACTTCTATCCAGTTTTAGATCATAATGTGAACAACCAAGAGGTTTGTTCTGTGGGCGTCTACAATAACCTGTTTGAGTCAATCCGCATTTTCGCCTAATAGGTAGCAAAATATAATATTTTAACTTTTTTGAAATCCCTGGAAAAACACAGCTTGCCTTATTCTAGGAGCGAGTTAATGTGTTCTTCTGACTTCAGGCGTAGCATATGCAAGGTCAGACAGCTGATGGTGGGGTTCCCCTTGGTTCTGCGTCGATATGGTGGTAGGCTGATGTGTGCATTTTCACATTATTGCTCGATTACTTCAACATCTATTTTTGCCTAAAAGAAGGGACCTATGTTGCTTTTATCTGTATTGTACTTGATCTCGTCTTGACTGAATTACTTTAGCGTGGACACCTGCAGCCTGTCTTCCGTTTTGGGCGTAATTTAGAGTTTGTCTGGCAGAGGTAAGTTTGCAGTATGGCGGAGAACTTTACCCGTGCCATACTGAGACGGCTCTGACTGTCAAATCTTGAGTTGTCCGTCGGAACCATGGACAACTCTAAACATCCGCAGGAACCGCTGTCACAGTGGTTCCTGTCAATGTTGTAAAAGTTTGACGCGCAGCTTCATCAAACACGATGGCCGCCTGCATAGAGGCTGTGGAGGATATGAGTGGTGAGAGTGAGTGTCACAGAATTACCAGACTGTACCTTCGAGGTTATGCTAGGTCTGCTCAGCATTCTAGTGGTGTGCTTGAGCATCCATAAATGAGAGCACACACATCCTCCAAATCAGTGCACAGCAACTCGGCAATGCTGGCTGTCATTGCCCATGTGCTGGTATTCCTGAAAGACTGAATGATTACTGTAGCGTGTTATTTGCATGCATGGGGGTGCTAAAGGATTTCACAATTTTTCTTTGCCGTTGTCTACAGTGTACCCTATGCAGAATATTTCCCAGGCAGCATCACCACTCCACTAAATGGCTTTGATGTAGTGTTGTTCAAGTGAAGGGGTAGTACGTTTAAAATAACTATCTAAATAGATCTAGAATGTGTGTTGTGTGGCGAACGTGCCATTGAATTGGCAGTGCTTTGCCGATTATGTGACTTTTGGTGCTGTGTTGTATGGGGAGCCTGTCTAGTGTGTTTTGTTCGATAAAAACAAATTAAAGCTGTAACTGAAAAGGTAACGAGTGTGTAGGGAGTACTGTTGGGTCGAAGATGCTGGTAAATGTCAAATGTTAGTGGATTATGGCTTATTGGAAGTGTGTTGGGTGCATCTTGGTATGCCCTATCTATTTTTTTTACTGATTGGACATTTTGTTCTCCATCGCTGCTAGTGTGGGCTGCATGGCCTTCTCGTCTGTCACTAATTGATAATCTTGACTCAGCCCTGTGCAGAGTATACTTTTGTGCCCAGACCAACCAGTTTGTTTATTCATGTTTCCTTCGATTTGATTTAATTTAGGACCCGCATCTTGGGTTTGGTCTTCACATCTTAGCCACATTGCATTGATCTTTATTTCGTCTCCACATTTTTGTGTTCTTTGATGTCTGGTTACTTCATCTACAGTTAGTTGTAGATGTCTCATAGTGCACTATAATAGTCTTAAATTCATGCGGGGATTTTATATTGTTTTTTTAATGTATTTTCCCCCTGCTGAAGTAATTTTTCTTCTTTCTCTGTCTCTCTTTCTCTATCTTTCGCCCTTTCCCTCCCGCCGTCTCTTTCACTCGGCCTATCTCTCTCTCTCACACACACACTGACACACACACACACGCACACGCACACACAGACACATACATGCCACCCAACCCCCTTTTGTATCGGGCGGTGAAGAGAAATGTGCACTGAGGCATAGGTGTGGGGGGAGCGAATATTTAAGGACCCCAGGAGCTTGGATCAGGCTGGAGCGGATAAACTCTTGGGAGGGGGAAGCTATGCAGCAGGTAGCCCTGGAGATTGGAGTTGGGCGGCCAAGCGGAATGGGGTTAATTCCATTAAGTAGTCTGGTAACAGAAGGTGCTTTAGTGAAGGAGCAGGCTGTTGTGCAAACCCCAGATTAGCTCTTTACTTCTTAGGTTAATTAGTGCCATGTGTCCCTCTCCAATGCAAGCCCTGGCAGTGTGTTGTTGGGCTCTGTAGTTTGCTGCAGCTTACCCATTGTGTGACTGGTGGTTAGAGCTTTCCTGTGCTTTTACAGGGAGCTCCATGTCTTATTGTGTTGTCTTTTGCACAGCTTGCTTACAGGTCGTAGCAGCACAGTTACTTCTTTTCCAGGAGCTGATTGGCTGATGGCTAGAATATTATGCTTTGTACTTTAGGGGCCATAAGTGATATTCTGACTATAGGTTTTCAGCCTCTTGAAGAAAGAACAGAGAGAGCCCTTGGATCTGCTTCAAGTTGCCCCAGCGTGAGTGACTGCTGGTGGTATCTGAAAATTGGACTGCCTTAGTCAAGGGGGATTGACAGTGTATCCAGAACTGAATAATTGTACTAGCTCAGTCTGTGGGAGGCATGGACGAGCAGATCGGGGATGGAGTACATTATGCAAGTGTAATGGATTGGTGGGTCAAAGTAAATGAGGAGCGGAGTTTGATTTACCTTTGGTCGGCTACATATTACATTTCTGGTCCCTCTGCTAGATCTGTTTCTGCTTCCGGAACAGCTTGCGAGTTGGGTTTAAAGAAAGATTTGATAGTGATCTATTTCTTATATGCTATCGCTTAGTTCATAGATGTCAATTCTGCTAAAGAATTTGGCTTGTCCTCTTCCCTACATAATTGACTTCAGGAAGACTGTTCCTGTACAGATACTGTCTTCATATCCTAATTCTGTTGCATTTATATAAAGCAGTGACAGTCCTGCCAGATCAGTTCCGTGGAAGCAAGGTACCAGCCGCAACGCTTTGAGGGATGTTTTCAAGCAGTGGCAAATCAGTGGATAGATTACATGATCGGGGGTTCTTACCTGCTTTCATATTTTGCTTTAGTAGGTTATAGTCTAAACACTGATATTTCCTTGAATTGCTTGCTGAAAAATACAAGGTGTGTAGTTTCAGCTCTCTGGACTTAGTCTTCTGTCCTGTTTTGTTGTTGACTTTATAATGATTTTGGTTTTCAGTGATAATTCTTTTGCTGTTCCTCATCCTTGCCAGCTCTTTCCTGTGGACTACGGGTTCCTGGTGTTTAGTTGGGGGTCCTAAATGTGCTGAAGGTCATAATTTAAGCCTCTTGCCTTATTACATTTCTTTTTATTCCAGCAGATGCTGACACGTGGTGCTAAGAGATAGCTATATCTGACTTTTCTGCACCAGAATTTGTCATTGCTACTTTCTACCAGGGTGGCCCGAGTTGTTGTTACCTTGCCCTCAGAGGCATACTGGTTGGTGCATGCAAGTGTGGGAGAAAAATGCGTTTGTTGGTGTGGCTTGTACCTAGACTGGATGGTGTTTGTTTAGTGACTGGAGAAGTGCTCCAGCTGTAAAGCTGAAAAGTGTAGCAGGAACGTGTGGATGCTTGTGAAGGACATCATGTAGAGAAGATGCTCCCTTGGCGTAAGGAGCATAGTAGAGAAGACGTGGTGAGGAGGCTAATAGCTTGTGAGTGCAGGATTTAGCATGTGGCCTGTGCATGTATGTAGGGGACATGCAAAAAGACCAGAGATGTGCTTCGATCCTAGGACAACATGTGAACGGGGTAGATGGTTAGTATTTTAGAAAGGGTATATGCTGGATCTGTGTGTGGGGCATTACAGAAAAGGGGATTGGGTGTGACTGCGTGGTGTAAATAGGTACTTTGTATGAGGGTCAGAGATGTGCTCGACAGTGATGCAGCTAGCAGCTTTGCAGCTAAGACGTAGGAAGAATTGGCCAAATTGGTAACTGTTGATTGGCAAGAAGTTCAGTTTATTCCTTCAAAGTATTGTGACTCTGGTGGCCCAGGTGTATGGGATGGGCTACTGAGCCAAAAGACTGGATATTGTGAAGGGTCTAAAGATGGACAATATGACACATAAGTACATGCTTCATAATCCAAATCAACACTAGAAACAGAGATCTGAATATTGCTGTGTATGATCGAGACGTGGTGGGTAATGTCACATTATCTTGTTTTTGCAACGCAAGTATCAGTAGATCTCAAAAAGAAAAGTAGCTTTCTGGCGTTCCACCTTGCTTATTGTTTGTAGGCCGATTCAGTACTGCTTAAGGGTACGTATATGGGTTACCTTTTAAGAGATGAATCCCAGCGAGTGCCCAGAGCAAGTATAGCCTCGTTTGTTGTAGTGCTGATGTGTGAGACTCTCACGGGATCATAGCTGTTGCTACTTTCTGTCATGTCAATCAAATGTGAGCCAGGATAATGAACTTATGCATAATTTATCAAATGAACATTCAATGTTACCTCTGTGTCGTCCCAGGCTCTAAATCCGATGAGTTGGAATTTCCATACTGTATTTTCATCCTCGTACATTTGCTTGGCCACAGTCGACCGACTCACTTTGAAGAATGAAGCATTTTGTGATTGACTGAGAAGCCACCTCTTAGAGCTATTTCCGTAGTCTCCTCTGTTGATATCGGAAGCTGACGATGAAGTTTTGAGTAACATGTGGCAGAGATCTCTCCCAGTCCACAAACCTCAATCGGATTTTTGTTAATGGCCTTTTCATAATGACAGAAAAATATGATGCCTTGGTCAGGCCTGATTGTTGGCTTGTTAGCACATGACGGTAGATCAAGATTGGGAAATGTAAAATACAGATGCTAGCAAAGGCAGGTGGATGAATTAGTGTGTGAAGAAGAGGACTCTATGGTTGAAATGGAAAGTTGAAAGTGCAGAAAGATGGACAGATAGGATTGGGAGAATGATCAAAGTTTGGAAAGCGTGGCGGATACACAAATTATGACTTTACACCTAACCGCGTAAAAAGAGGCCATGGGTAGAGTTACAATAACAAAGTTAGGGTAGCAAACGATGGATAGACTACTCAGTAAATGGTATGGGCAAAAGATATGGATTGAATGGCATCTAAATGTGATTCAGAAAGGGTGAATGAGGAGGAACTTGGGCAACTGTCAGGAGGATGAGGATTATTTAAGATGAAGGAATATTTGAATAAGGGTCTGATTATGTCTTAGGTGGTGCAACGCCGTGTCTGCCCTGCCGCTGCATCGCCAAAACCGTGGTCGGACCGCCAGCTACCCAGATTAGGATTTTCCTTCTATCTAGCTGGCTTTTTTTTTAACTTTCTCACGGCGATGCCTTAAAAATGGTAACCACAATGGGAACGCCGTGCAGGAACTGGTGTGCATGCACACAGGGGACACATGTTGCGCCCTCTTAGTTGCATCCACTTCCTCTCTGCCGCGGTTTTCATGGTGGTGGAACTGCCATGAAAACCCAGGTGGAGAGGAAACTTGTAATCTGCTTGGCGTGACCGTGGCGGTCGTACCAAGCATTTTACTGCTTCATGACCGCAGCAACAACACCAGGGAACGGAGGCTGCGGCGGGGCCATGGCGGTTCAACTGCCCAACTCACAATATGGCAGTCGGGAGAATGCCAATGCTGTGCCCCGCAAGTCTGGCGGTTTGTGGACTGCCAGACTCATAATCGGGGCCTAGGATTGCTATCTTAATAGTGCATTAAGAATTCAGGTATGGGCCAGTATTTCACCCGCATTAGTTATGGTACAAAGACATGCTATGATTACTTTGGCCCGATGGTATAGTCTAAATTGGTCTCGTAACAGATATGTGTTTTACAGAACTAGTTTGGTTCGCTGTGTGTCCTCCGAAGGGTCCTGTCCTTAGGACTATTTGTATTGCACATCCATGTGCTTTCCATTGGAGATGGAATTAGGATGAGGCATGATGGGTGACCTGTTCCAAGGGTCGGTGTTGTTATGTATAGAAATGCATATAAACAGCAGATGAGGACGCTAATTGTGTCTTCTGTCCAATTCCCTGTATGTTACAACAATGCTGGGTGTTTTGTATCTGCTGCCATTTTTTGGAGACTTGCTTCTACTCTGTCATGGCCTTTTCGAAGTATGTGAAAGTGTTAGCATGTACGCATAACTGTATATGTAAACCAGCATTGGCAAGGCCAATAGATCTAGCCTTCTTCGCAAGCCTGTGTAAAGATTAAAAAAAGTGTATGCACATAATAAAAGAAAAAAAAGAAAACATGCAGCCATATAAGAGTGGTTGCCATGCATGCGATTCAAATGTATACATTAAAAAAAATTCTCTGATGTGGCCATTTTAATAGTGATTTATTTTTTAAAATAACAAGCCGTTTAGTTACACCATGCATTTTAGTTTTGTTATTTGTGAAGGAAGCTTGAGAAAAGCACCACTTCACCAGGCATGGTAGCTACAGTGTGACTATCTTTATAACAGCAGCTTTAAAATGGAGACTGAAAATGAATCACTGTCTAACAAATAAATCTGACGTTCCGGCAAAAACAAAAATAGCCAGCACTTAAAGTTAGTAAAAAAAACACACACTTTGAGCCAGCTGGGTCACTAAAGAGAAAGGAACTACTTTTTAAATGGGTGCCATCAATGTGCACAGACTGTACGCAGTCAAAAAAGTGAAGGCAGCTAATAGGAAAAAAATCCTGCTGACAAAAAGCACCTCTGTATAGGCATATAATGCATGTATTGGGAAAACCAATAGTCAGCAAGACATCTCTAAAGCTGTCTCAAAGGCCAGACTTAGAAATGTACATAAAACGCACTTTAATGTACAGTTTGCTTCTTGGCTGTTCCTGCTTCATGGATGTTCGTAGTAATAAGTCAATACCTAGAAATTCACCCATATGCTTAGAGCTACCCTAAAACAGTTAGTGCCTCGTGTGTACACTACCATTTGAGTTATCAATGACATTCTTTCAAGTAAACCAACGTACAGAATGGCGGAGCTGTAAGTGGGCCGGCTACCTCTGGGTCTCAGACCCGGTAGTAATTTAAAACGGACATTGAAAAGGGTCCCTATCAGGCCCTGTATTCATGTCCTTAGCTTTACTGGTAAAAACACTCATCGATTTCTGAACAGTTGATGTAACATACATTGAGGTAACCCATGTTGGCGATTTAGTTCCTGTTTATATTTTACATGTTTTATTTAATCTTGTATTTCCTAAGGCTGTTGGCTGGTTCAAGGATGTTTTGTTTTTGTATTTTCCAGTAAGCATATTACTCTTGAAGAGTGCACACTTTGAACTGAGTCAACTCCAGGTATTTATAACGGACCTTTATTTAGAGTTCTGGAGTGGAGGCTGATGGCAGTGCACGTTTCTCACTGTGTCTGTCAGTGAGTAAGAAAGGTGTTCAGAATACATTGTCATCCAATCCTTGGCCTCTCTGCAGAGCACACAGAGCAATGGTCATGTGCTCCATTTGCAAATGTAATGCTGGGGAAATGTGTGTAAAAGACGTACACAGGTGCCAAAATATTGTCACGATGAAAGTAAAAGAAAACACAGGGGCATATTTACAATAAGTGGCACATCCCTGCATGTCAACAGGGATGCGCCACTTATTGTGCGCCATGCCTCCGCCACCATGGATGCGCCGCATTTACAATGCGGCGCACCATGGGGCAAGAACGGCACAGATGCGTCACGCATCTGTGCCGTAAAAGTGACGCATTGCTAGAGTTTCATCGCAAGCGCGATGCAGCTCCAGCAATGCTCTGGGGGGCCGTATCTTGTTAATGCTGCGGCAATCCTTACGCCTGCTTCAAGCAGGCGCAGGGTTTTGACGCAGCATTGGCCTAAAAGTGACTGAGTGAAATCTTGTAGATTTCACTCAGCCACTTTTAGGAGGCGTTCCTGCGCAGGAATGCCCCCCCCCCCTGCGCAGGAATGCCTCCTTATGGCGCAGGGCTTTACAACGTGACGCATTCCCAGATGCGTCACGTTGTTAATACCCCGCACCATGGCGCATCTTTTGCGCCGCCGCCAATTCACAAAAGTGACGCAACGGCGGCGCAAAAGAGGCGCAAGGTGCTTGTAAATCTGCCCCACAGTGCTTACAGGTCAGAGGGTGCATTTGGAGGATGATGTCGTGAAGAAGATGAGAGGAAGTGCATTCAGGAAAGGTTGAATGAAGGTGCTGAAGAGGAAAAAGAGGAGGTGTAAGATATGCAGCTGAAGGAGGTGTGAAGAGAAAAAGTGGGTACATGTCTAACATACAATGAACATAAAAGGAGTAATTGAGACATTTTGAAGACCACTACCCCGGGCCTGAGTAATGTTTAATTCACAGTCTCACAATTTCAGAATTGAAACATTTCCAATATAACTTATTCAGTGCAAAATCATTGCTATTACTCATTTACCCTAAACGACTAACAACCATTGAAAAAGCCAATAGTCCTGACTGTGTTTAACTGTACATATGTAACAACGACCCCCTGAATAATCGATTCTAATAACTCCTAGGTCAGGGAAAAACAGCATATGAAAGATAACAACCTAGGCAATTACAACTGGCATTTGTCATATAGATTTGGGCAGAGAGGAACAAACAAATTATATTTCACATTCAATTATTTATTAGTATATTCAATTTAAAACATAAAATGCATGTAAAGAATTATATTTTTCCAATATCAACATATCAATACAATTCAACAATAGAGTATCATCACGAATTTACATGGACACAAAATGATTAAAAAACAGGAGTTTAAAAAGGTGGCACAATTCACGACGCGCGTTTCGGCGACCAGCGCCTTTTTCAGGAGTAGCCACGTACTACAAAATCGCAATATGTTATCAGCTCAACAGGATATGGAGCCAATAGTCTTTTCATTCACGGATAATTAAAATAGGTAATATCTTAATTTTTGATGTTGATAGTTCCTCCACGAGACTTCAGATATATCGATTTTTCATGATCACAGACATTTCTGTTTTTATTCCTCGTGACTAGCGTTCTTATATAGGCGATGTTATAATATCTTCTGTCAAATTTATGGATAAGTTCACGATTGAATTTAGATTTGCGGTGTTTTTCCAACCATCGAGAAACCTGACAGTTTTCAAAGTTATGATGTACCTCCGGAATAGAAAGTTGATAAAAGAGGCGCTCTGCGCCGTAGCAAAATAGAAGGGGAACAACCTCCTGATATGAGGGTAATTTCCAGTATTTAACCGCCAGTTAGAGATACGGTTCGAAGGTACCGGAGGCGGGAACTGCTTGCTTCTTCGTTTAAAAGGTGGTCATCCCCTTTTATCAACTATCTATTCCGGAGGTACATCATAACTTTGAAAACTGTCAGGTTTCTCGATGGTTGGAAAAACACAGCAAATCTAAATTCAATCGTGAACTTATCCATAAATTTGACAGAAGATATTATAACATCGCCTATATAAGAACGCTAGTCACGAGGAATAAAACAGAAATGTCTTTGATCATGAAAAATCGATATATCTGAAGTCTCGTGGAGGAACTATCAACATCAAAAATTAAGATATTACCTATTTTAATTATCCGTGAATGAAAAGACTATTGGCTCCATATCCTGTTAAGCTGATAACATATAGCGATTTTGTAGTACGTGGCTACTCCTGAAGAAGGTGCTGGTCGCCGAAACGTGCGTCGTGAATTGTGCCACCTTTTTAAACTCCTGTTTTTTAATCATTTTGTGTCCATGTAAATTCGTGATGATACTCTATTGTTGAATTGTATTGATATGTTGATATTTGAAAAATATAATTCTTTACATGCATTTTATGTTTTAAATTGAATATACTAATAAATAATTGAATGTGAAATATAATTTGTTTGTTCCTCTCTGCCCAAATCTATATGACAAATGCCAGTTGTAATTGCCTAGGTTGTTATCTTTCATATGCTGTGTTTAACTGTACGTCAGTCGGTGTGTATTCATTGTATTATCATTAAGATATTATACTATTGAAAGAAAATCCTTGTAGGATTCTTTGAAATATCCAGCGAGAATATACTAACAAGTTTGTCGAGAATACAAAAGCTGTTTTATCTCTTGTCACCCTGTCTTTTCATTAATTTCTTAGTAGGAAAGAGTACTTCTAGGACACTCGCACACGTGAATCAGACCATCTTCATTATTCTCGCACTTAAGACACAATATTTAGAATTGACACTTAGGGGAACATTTAAGTAAACATATACTTTATATTGTTTTTCAAATGCTGCACTTTATGGCCACTTTGTCTTCTGTTTGATGGACTAACTGTGAAAATATATGAATTTATTTGAAAATACTAGTATAAACATTATTTTCACTGCTGTGTGCTCTTCACCTCACTGGTGCACTGAGATAATTTCTTTAATATATCTAAACAAGAACATCGTAGCATACTAGTCAGAGGTCTTAACAGTTGTGTCCATAATTAGCGTACATTTTTCAAAAAATAAAATCATTCGAAAATGTAAAAGCGATCGAATGAATATCTAATCATCCTGTTTATCTGAAAAAAAAGTATTCCCTCGCACAATACGTCCTGAATATTAGTATCACTTTCAGAAATATAAAAAGTAATTGCAGGTATTTATAAGCTGTCTCTCTGTCTCCAAATGCTCTAAATGATAGGAATGTACTTTCTTGGAAGACAAATTCACTCATCACAAGTTTTAAGAGGTTCACTTCTTATACACATGATCTATTATACTGAGAATTTAATATCTATTATACCAAATTGTTATGTGTGACTATAAATCTGCGTATGGTGTCATCTTCATACACACTTTGCTCACAACTTGTAAACGATAGTTATCTAGCACGCTTTCCATTCACATAAACCGGGCAGTAAAAGATAAATTCCTGGTGACTTCAAGAGGTATATTGTTATTGTTAAGTAACCATAACAAAAACCTCTCAAATTGCTAGCAGGGGCATACAGTACTAGTCTGACGACCCTACCAGGTAGAGCATAATAAGAAAATCTTTCATTTCTATTACCCTTGTCTTCTTTTTGTAAGTATTTTTAATAAAGAGTTTGACATTTTTTGAGTTTATTAGGTGATAGGAGGCATGATCCTCTATATTACATGTAAGTAAGGTGGCATAATATTTTTGGGGGATTATATTTTATTTGAGTTTTGAATTGACATAGAGTTGTCAAACAAACTTTGCAAACGAAAACGAGTGGCATAATATTGCCTTCTTACATTGTTCTTCATGCCATTGTTCAGTGGTAATTTATAGTAATTGGCCAAATGTGTTGTCCATTATCTTTTAAGAGCATAAGTTTAAATATGAATTTTTGTCTTTTTTTCAAACATTAGAAGTTCTACTATAAGCTGCAAATAAATGGGATTGATTGGAAACAATCCTGGATGTCTTTAAGATCTTAGTTTCTGAATAATCGACCTTCGTAGTTTCAATTTATATCTTGAAAAAACTGGATGTTATTTAAAGATCAGTTACTGCCATCAAAGAAATCTTATCATTTGAAAAAACAGGAGTTGCAGAAACTGGGCTTATAGAGTTAAAATGACATCTGCACAGAAGCTAATTTAACTATAATAATAATTCAAATCTATTTTTGTGTCATATAGTCTTGGTCTTTTTTTAGGGTCGCATAATTAGCAAATAACAATGGTGTGGAAGGTGGGTCTGAGTGATCACCAGTGGCTGAGATTAACTTAGATATTCTTTCCACCATTTTATCGTTTTTTACCGTAGACTTCCTAAGTAGGGAGGACGGTGGCAGAGTCTCCCCGTCCCGCTTTGAGTCCAGCAAGCAATTGTGTGTGCGCTATCTAATAATTGAATTGATGCTTCTTGGAATAATTTGAGTCCTGATGAAATTTTAACAATACCAAGTTTCTGATTTTAAAATCGCCGCATTTATTTTAACTTTGTGCAAATCCTGGTAAAATCTTGGGCATCTAACAGTGGGTGTTATTGTGGAAATCGAGGGTTCATATTCACCTGAGGAAGCCTGTGCTCGATTTCACAGCCTGCCAGCCCCCGTTCGACTCGGTAACCAGTACCGTTGAGCGGAGGGCGGGACAGGAAGAGCCAGGGACTTCTACACCATACGAGCAGTTAGCGCTCTAGCTCTCCGACAGGAAGGGCTATTTAGCCCTCTCGTCGCTCTGAGTGCGCAGCGGTCGTGCGCAGGGAGCGCCTAAGGACGCGCCTAAGACAAACCAAAGAGAAGCCCGTCTGCGCCCGTCCGCGACTGGACGGGACCAGGGGCCATGGCTTTAACACCTTCTTTTAGAGGCCGCTACGTCACAGACAGGGTGAGCTAATCCTCCTGGACTCTTTTAGACTTACGGTGAATGCCTCCAGATGGATGTGTGAGAGAAGGGGGATCTCCCCCAGAGGGGCCGTTCTCATGTCGGCACTGCCGATTCCAGGCACAGTATGATGCTTACAATTATAATCCAGCCTCTCATCAAGAAAAAACTATCTAGGGCAACTTGTAAGGTGCAAATGGGTTGGAGAAATGTGTTGTGCAATATTAGATCACTGCCCAAACATTATATCGAGGTTTGGGACCTTATCTCGACTTACCAACCTGATCTCTGTTTTCTTACAGAGACCTGGTTTAAACCTCATTCGGTTCCCGCTATCACCCTTGGGATTCCGGAGGGTTACAAAATAGTCAGATTAGACCGCCCCATTAAGGTGGGAGGTGGTATAGCTATAGTTTACAAAAGTAGCATAGCTATCTCTATTATTGACCAGTGCTGCACTACAGATCTAGAGTTGATGATCTTTAAAATTGGAAATTCAGCCAGGAAGAGCTGGAAAGGGACTCTAGTGTATCGTCCCCCTGGCCCTTGTGTAAAATTCTCGAGCTCTTTGGTAGAAGCGCTGGCCCCACATGTCGACATGGGTAAAAACGTTCTATTGTTAGGGGACTTTAACATTCACAGTGAGCAGAAGGACAATACGGATACTCAGTCCCTATTGACAGATCTTTCACTGTTAGGTCTAACACAGCACAACATCGGGCCCACCCACCTGGCGGGACATACTTTATTTATTTATTTATTTATTTATTGGTACTTGTAAAGCGCAGCATATACCCTCAGGTGTCTTGGCGCTGAATAATCTTGCCGGCTTGGTGAAACTGCCTTGCTCTAATGATACTTCTAAACCTGGAGTCTCTTAGCAGTTTATTTATTAAACAGCCAAGTCTTCAATTTCTTGCGAAATTGAAGTAGCGTGGGACAAGCCCTGATATCTTGGGGTAGGGTATTCCAAAGCTTGGAAGCCGCCACTACAAATCGTCGGTCTCCCCACATCACAGTTTTGGTTCTAGGTACCGTCAGTTGGTTGCTGTTAGTAGAGCGCAGTTGGCGTGTGGGTTGGTATGGTCGTAGATGGTCTTTAAGGAACTGTGGGCCCTGTTTGTTTAGGACTTTATATACAATACACTGGGATTTGAATCTGGCTCTGTTCTGAATCGTCAACCAGTGTAGTTTAGGAATGGCATTAGATAAAGGAGCAAATTTTGGAATTCCCAGAATGAGACGTGCTGCTGCATTTTGTATAGTCTGCAGTTTTTTTAGGACTCTTGCTTGGGCATTGATAAATAGCCCATTGCAATAGTCTAAAGATGTCAGGACTAGTGAGCTGACCAGAGTTTTGATGGCGGTAGTTGGAAGATAGGGACTTATCTTTCGGATCATGCGCAGTTTATGGTGTGCAATTGATGCCACTTTGCTGGCATGGTCCATAAAATTAAGATGATTGTCAAAAATTATCCCTAAATTCCTTACTTTGGTCACTGGATTAGGGGGAATGCCAAAAGTTTGTGGCCACCACGAGTTAGGCCATTCTGGTGAGAGTTGCCCGAAAATCATAACTTCGGTTTTTTCCGAGTTTAGTTTTAGGCAATTTGCTGTCATCCAATCCCCCAGTTCTGTCAGTCCTCTCTGGAATGTTTTAGCTACCTCCTCACCGTCTCCCCTTATAGCCAACACCAATTGTGTGTCATCCGCGTAGGAGGTAAGGCTCATCCCGTGTGACTTGATGATATTGGCCAGGTCCGACACATATATATTAAAGAGTGTCGGACTCAGGGATGAGCCTTGAGGAACCCCACACGGTTGCGACAATTTGGCAGATTGATAAGGGCCCAAAGAGACAGCCTGCGTTCTCTCCGAGAGAAAGGAGGCAAGGAGATCTCTTGCCATGGAGGAGATGCCCATTTTTCCGACACGGCCGACCAGAGTACCATGGTCGACCGTGTCGAAAGCTGCTGAGAGATCCAACAATACCAGCACCGCTGTGCCGCCTTGGTCTCTTATTGTTCGGATGTCTTCAGTTGCCTTAATAAGGGCAGTTTCAGTCCCATGGTATTTCCTAAATCCATACTGAGTATCGTCTAGCTTCTTGTGGGTTTCTATATACTCAGTTAATTGTTGGTTCATGGCCTTTTCCACCACTTTGGCCATGAACGGAAGACTCGCAATGGGTCGGTAATTTTTTAGTTCTGCCTTATCTGCTCCTGGTTTTTTCAGCAGAGGTTTGAGCAGTGTTGTTTTTAGACTGGTGGGATATATCCCAGAGAGTAAAATGGAGTTACAAACTTGAGTCACGACTGGTATAATTGACTCCATCACCGGTAAGAGTGCCGATATTGGGCATGGGTCTAGCTTGGATCCAGCTTTGATTGTCGCTACAATTTGTAGTACTTGATCTTCTGTCAGTGGTTGAAACTCAGTAAAAGATGATGTCCCTGTGGGTGATAAGTTTTCCTGACTAGTAGTGGTTTCGTTCAAGTGCGTGATTTTTGCCAGAAATGGTTGGTAAATATCGTCCACCTTCTTAAAAAAGAAGTCGGCTATGGCGTCACACATGACTTGGGTTTGAGGTGGGGACAAGTCTGGGGTATTACCCGAGAGCACTTTAGTTACCTCGTACAGTTTTTTGCTCGAATTCTTCGCCTGTTCAATTTGAAGCATAAAGTACTCTTTTTTTGCCTTAGTAATCATGGCTTTATAAATTGTCAGAGCCTCCTTATATTTAATTTTACTTGTAGGATCGTAAGATTTTCTCCACTGTCTTTCCCAATATCTATTCTGTAATTTTTGTGTTTTTAATTCATCCGAGTACCATGGTGCGGTGGGGCTAGTCCTATTTGTGGATATTTTCTTTGTAGGGGCTAATGAATTCATAGCCTGCCCCAACCAGTCATTAAGTTGTTGTGTAGCCAGGTTGGGATTAGCTGAGATTGATGGGCGGGATTCGTCCAATAAGGTAGTTAGATCCTGCTGATTGACATTATGCCAGGCTTTAAAGGTAATAGGCTGTCGAGGGGAGATGTCAGTTATGGATTTTTTGTCCATAGCTAATGTGCAAAAAACTGCATAGTGGTCTGTCCACGGTAATGGGCGAATGTCATTTACTTGAAGCCCTTGGGCATTTGTGAAGACGGCATCCAAAATATGTCCCGCTTGGTGAGTGGGGGAGTTAACCAGTTGATGTAACCCCAGGACTTCCATATCTGCAATGAGAGCTTGGGTATCTTTGTTATTGTTGTCGTCTAGGTGGAAATTCAAGTCACCTAAAACTGTGATAGATTTTTCTAAGGCTAGAGATTCCAACTGAGTACTAATGCTTGTTAAAAAGTCCGTTCTAGCTCCTGGGGGCCTGTAAATAAGGAGCCCTTTAAAGTTGTATTGTTGGCTAAGTTTAATCGAAAACATCATGGCCTCACACGAGGGGTCTTGTATTTGAGTCGCTGATACCTCCATGTTTTCTCTAGCTATAATGGCGATCCCTCCGCCTCTCTGTCTAGGTTTATCGTTCTGTTGTAATCTATCTTGTCTATGTGCTTTATAGCCTATAGGAGTAGCAGATACCATGTCCGGCCCAGATGATTCATCTGTCCATGTCTCAGTGATAAAAAGTATATCAAGCTTAGAATCTGTGATTAAATCTGCAATTTCTTGGCTGTGTTTGCATAGGCACCGTGCATTAATAAGGGCTAAGGATGCTTTGGATGACGTTGCTACTAGTCTTAAAGGATTCTTTACCCCTTGCGGCAGGGTTATAAAAGGACAGTGAGAACAGCAAAGTTGGGTTTCTGTTTGCATTTTGCATAAGTTGAATGTGACACAGTCATGGTTCCTTGGAGTGCTAAGGTTAAGGAGAGTCTCCTTAGTGTAGACCAATCTTGCACCTATCAGGTTCGGACCAGGGGTCGTGGCCCTCGGCCCGGTCCCGGCGCGGACGGGCGCAGACGGGCTTGCCTCTGGCGCGCCGCCGGCGCGCCCGCTGCGCCCGCCCGCTGCGCGGACGGGTAATACTGTTATTATTATACATACTTCGGGCGGGGCGGGAGGAGGGTGGGAGGGGCGTCGAGCTCTCCGGCGAGCCTGCCCAATCAAAGATGGCTGCCAAAGTAGTCTTGCAATGTTCCCAGCGCCTGAATAGATCGACGCTTAGGAAAAGGGTGTGCCCAGCGACTTGATCTCGCTGTGGGATGTGAGGGAGGTTAAAAACGCTCCAATTAAGATATTTACAAAGTTTTAAAAACGAATAGCGAAATCACTCGTTTTACAATTCAAAAAGGTGCAAGAGAGCACAAGAGCCTCCGGCTTCCGCCTCAGAGGGAGTCAGCAAGTTTATACCTCGCGGAGCCGAATTATAATCTATTAAATACCCTGGGAGGGCGGGAGGGGCGTCGAGCTCTCCGGCGAGCCATAGACATAGTTCTCTCTAATTCACCTGCAATTGTGTGTCTTCCACCGAAACAGGTCAATTGGACGGATCACTTTATCTTGGAATTTACCATGCCTAATCCGGACAAACCCTCTAGTCAACCAGTACTGTTACCAGTGAAGCGGAGACAATGGCACAAAATATCTCAGGAGATCTTTAAGGAGACTTTTGTTACACCCAATCTTTCGCTCATCGAAAATGTTGAGGTGGCGCTATCTGAATATGAACGGGCCATCCACATAGCTGTGGAACACATTGCCCCCGTTAAATCGTTCAAATCTCGGCCATCTAAAAAACAGGAAGTTTGGTTCTCAGAAGATCTGCAACTTCTTAAACGAGGGGCTAGGAAATTTGACAAGGCCTGGAGATTGTCGCATATGGAGACGGATAGAACCCGCTACCAGACCGCATTGAGTTTCTATCACAAAGCTATTAGAGCAGCCCGCAAAAATCATATCGCCGCACAACTTTCGATTGCAGGCGATGCTCCGAAAGTATTATATCAGATTCTACAAACTTTTATAAAACCAGTTGCCTGTGAGAGCACGGACATATCGCCCCAACAACTATGCGACGATATCTCATGTTTTTTTAATGAGAAAATTGATAAGATTTATGAAAAGATTATGACTTCCAATTTGCCTATAGGGGTGTCTACAGCACCCTCCCAGGCAATGGAAGAAGTAAATATTGGCAAGCTTGTCAAGTTCCCTGACATTTCTTTGAAGGAGGTGGAGGTTTTAGTTAGCCAAATTAAAAGTGGATGTCCGTCGAACCAGATTCCAGCTAGAATCATGCCGGTGGTTGGCAAGGTGCTCGGTCCTAAGATCCAGGGCCTTGTCAACCTCTCGCTGGTAAAAGGCCGTGTTCTACGTGAATGGAAAAAGGCTCTGGTGAAAACCAATCCGGAAAAATACCTCCGTTCCGTGGACAGATATGTCCAATCTTAGACCCATTTCCTTGCTCCCTTTTCTGAGCAAACTCACTGAAAAACATGTGAATAGACATCTTTCTAATTTCCTTGAACATTCTGGGAGCTTGGACTACTCTCAGTCCGGTTTTAGACCAAATTATAGTACCGAATCGGCTTTGCTGTCGGTAACGGATGATCTCCGCATGTACCAGGACAAGGGTGTTTCTGTAGTCCTGGTACTATTGGATTTATCGGCAGCATTCGATACTATATCACTTAACATCTTAATTGGAGGCCTAGAAGAGATTTGGCTGAAAGAGATGGCACTGGCATGGCTGAGGAGCTTCCTTTCTGAACACACACAATGTGTAAACATGGGTGCGTATCAATCAGCAGAGGTTAAGATCACCAAGGGGGTACCACAGGGCTCATGTTTGAGCCCTACTCTTTTCAACATCTATGTGGCCCCCTTGGCCAAGATCATGAGAGCTTTCGGTTTCAGCCCGGTGTCATATGCTGACGATACTCAGCTTCTGTTTCCATTTAAATCCCTCACTTCGGAGGTTAAACAATCTTTCTCCGATGGTATGAAGGCAGTCTCCCAGTGGATGTCCTCTAACTTTCTTCAATGTAATGTTGGGAAGACAGAGGTCATGCTTTTTGGTGAGGCGAAGATGTTATGGGCGCCAGACTGGTGGCCGTTAGATTTAGGCCCGGTTCCCGAACCAAAACAAGTGGTGAAGAATCTTGGGGTATGCCTAGATCAGGAATTATCTTTAAAACAGCAGGGAAATGCTATAGTAGGATCCTGTTTCCATGTGATAGGGCTCCTCCGTAAAGTATTCCTATTACTCCCTTACTCCACCAGAAAAACACTGGTACAGACCTTAGTGCTTAGTCGACTTGACTATTGCAATGGACTTTTGGCGTCTGCCAATGAAGAAGTGTTGGATAGACTTCAAGTGGTGCAGAACACCGCTGCTAGACTGGTCCCTAATGCACCGTCCAGATCCCCTTCCAAACCTCTTTTGGACAAACTCCACTGGTTGTCTGTCCGCCAAAGAGTGAAGTTTAAGATCTGTTGTGTGGCCCATAAGGGTCTACATGGATTTGGACCCTCCTATCTGGCAGATAAATTGGTCCCGTATGTCCCTACTCGTACCCTCAGGTCGAGCAACCAGCTGCTCCTTCATATGCCTAAGATTAGACGAGTCAGGCAGGGTGGTAAGGCCCTATCAGTGGTTGGCCCTACACTATTGAATAAACTCCCTCTTCCGCTAAGGCAGTGTACATATCATTTAACCTTTAGAAAAAGGCTGAAAACTTTTTTATTTCGGGCTTAGACCTGCTCCGAATTCTTCTGGTTAGGATTTCCTTATTAGATTGGCAGTTTCTGATAGATACATCTGCCGTGTGGATTCCTCACCTTGTGAATATCCCCCTGCGCCAGCAACGTTCGGAAATTTTCTTCGTAGCACGCCGACGTGGACGACGTCACAGGAGTACGACCTCGCGCGTGACTCCGCCTGACGTCACCGACTCCTTATCAGGCCCACGCCGGCGTGATGACGTCAGTTCCCTTTTTTCCGCGTCTTCGACGCTAACGGTTTTTGGGATCTTCTGCGATACTTTGTATTCTTCTACTATTACAGTGTTGCTGTTTTTCCTTTAATTCTTCTTTCTTCATCGAAGATGTCGTCGAGGAAGACAGGCTTCAAGCAATGTGGGTCTTGCGCTCGTATGATGTCGATCACCGATCTGCATGGCGATTACTTGTGGTGTCTTGGATCAGACCACGACGTTAAGAACTGTCGATCCTGTTTCAAGATGAACCCTAAGGCACTACTTGAGCGTGAGGCAAAACTTCTTCTTGCGAAGATAAAAGGAAGAGAGACTGGGAGATCTTCGAGGTCGACGTCGAGACGCTCGAAGTCGAGGCAAAAATCTCGTTCGAAGTCGAGGTCGGCGTCGAGATCGAGGTCCAGAGCGAGGTCGAGGTCCAGGGAGAGATCGAGATCTGGATCCAAATCGGCTTCGGGTCACGCTTCGAGCTCTTTGAAGAGGAAGCACAAGAGGAGGAAGCACAGCTCTAGACATCATTCGGGAAAGGAGTCCTCGGATTCGAAGAAGAAGTCTCGTAAGCATAATAAGGACTTCGTTTCTCCTTCTCCTGCTCAGTCTCTCAGATGTTCCCCGACTCCGGAACAAGAACCGGATCCGATGTCTCAACATTCTTCGGAGCATGAAGAAGGGGAAGAGGTAGTTCCTCAAACTCCAACTCCGATGGAAACTCCAGTGGATCAGGAAGGTCAGAATGAGCCTATGTCGGAACGACCTCCTTCAGAACATCCGGTAGGTTCGTACCCTCCTTTTCCTGGTCCTGGACAGGACCCCTCGCATTTCCTTAATGCGATGTTTGGAGTTTACTCCAGAGCAATGTACCCCACTGGAGAACCTGTTGGTTCCATGGGTCCATTAGCTTACAACTTGGGCATTCCTCAGTCTTACGCCCCAGCTCCATTTATGCCGTTTATGCCGGCGCCACTTACACCTTGGCTCGGTACGGCTCCGCCGAGGTCTTCGACTCCGCATGCGGCTTCGCCGACTCCGGATCGACCTCGTAGTTTGGATCGAAGTGCCACGCCAGTCCGTGAGTCTCGTCTTCCAGCTGCCCCGGCTCCTCGCTCGACGTTGGAACCGGCTCCGTCGGAGTCGTTACCGGATCCGTCGACTTCGGTTCGTGTGGAGTGGTCGAGGCGCAGGGCTCAGCGTCTCTTGGAAGAAAAAAGGGGTGAAGATTCTGATATGGAAGAGGGTGAGCTTCTTGGTCATGATGATTATTTTGAAGACCTACAGAATGCTAGTGGTCTGGAGCTCTCTCCTGAGTGGGGTTTGCCTTCAGTTTCTGATGCTCCATCTAAGGACGTGGCACCCTACCATGTTGTTATTAGGAAGGCTGCAGATCTTCTCAACTTAACCTTGCCTACTGTTGAGTACAAGCCCAACATCCTTACAGAGGTTTTGCACTCTCCTTCTTCTATTATTGAACCTACACTGCCGTTCACTGATGCCTTAACTGATCCGATAAAGGAGGTCTGGAAGAAACCATTGACTGCTCCTGCTGTTTCTAGGTCTGTTGCAAGACGCTACAGAGTGGCTCCTGGTGACCCTGAATTTCTCTCTTCGCATCCTTCTCCGGAGAGTCTAGTAGTGCAGGCTGCATGTTCTAACAGATCTGCAGGTTCTTTTCCTCAGGTACCAGCAGACAAAGACTCAAAAAAATTGGATCAGTCTGCAAAGATTTTCTCTTCGGGCAGCATGGCCCTAAAATCCACTAATGCTACTTGCCTTTTGGGTAGATATGTCCATGTATTGATGGATTCTGTGAAGCAATTATCATCTAAGCTTCCAGAGGAGGATAGAAAGAACTTTAATGAAGTGGTATTCAGAGTGGCATGGACACAGTTGATTCTGTTGCCAGGATTATGGGCTCTACTGTTGCAACCAGGAGAGCCGCATGGCTGAAATCCTCTGATTTTTCTGCAGATGTGCAATCCACGTTGCTGGACCTACCTTTTGATGGGTCTAGTCTTTTTGGGAAAAAGGCGGATGTCGCCCTGGAAAGATTTAAAGATAGCCGGGCTACTGCAAGATCTTTGGGTCTCCAGATGAGAGGATCGACAACTAGGAAGTTTAGAGGCTTCGGTAGATCTTCTTTTCGTCCCTTCAGGCAAGGCCAACAGCAACAGCAACAACAGCAGAACCCTCTGTACAAGTCCTATAGAGGTAGACAGAAGGGTCGTGTCAAGGTCAAGTCTCTTCCTCCTCCACTTCCTCCAATAATGCCCAACCCCCACCCGCATCAGCTAGCAGCCCTAGATCCACCATTCTGGATCATGTGGGGCCGGTAGGGGGTCGGCTTACTCATTTTCTACGAGATTGGGAATCGGTTACATCAGATCTTTGGATTCTCAATCTCGTAGAAAATGGGTATGCACTTCCTTTTCAGGAATTCCCTCCCAATTACCCTCCTTGCCAAGGTTATTGTTCAGAGGACCATCTTCTTCTCCTGCAGGAAGAAGTCCTGGCACTATTCAGAAAGGGTGCTATAGAGGTGGTTCCAGAGCAGGAAAGGGGTCAGGGGTGCTACTCCCGGTATTTCCTGATACCCAAGAAGGATGGCAGACTTCGGCCAATCCTGGACCTCAGGATTTCGAACCTCTATCTCAAACAGGAGAAGTTCAAAATGCTCACACTTGCACAGGTTCTTCAAGCGCTGATGGAAGAAGACTGGATGGTGTCGATCGACTTGCAGGATGCATATTTTCACATCCCAATCCTGAAGTCGCACAGGAAGTATCTCCGTTTTACGGTGGGATCGCAACACTACCAGTTTGCGGTTGATGGCAGTGGTGGCTGCGCATCTCAGAAGATCGGGGATTCCTGTGTTCCCCTATCTGGACGATTGGCTGATCAAAGCGGAGTCGCCGGAGAATGTGCTTCATCATCTGCAAGAGACAACTCAGTTGTTGCACAGGTTGGGTTTTTCGATAAATGTACCCAAGTCTCACCTGGTGCCCTCCCAGCGCAACCTGTTCATAGGTGCGGTACTGGACACTACTGTATGTCGTGCATTCCCTCCACCTCAAAGGATTCACGACATACAGGAAATGATTCCTTTATTTTACAATGGAGCGGTTGTTCCAGTCTTGAAGGTCCTTCGTCTGCTCGGTCTGATGGCTTCTTGCATTCTGTTGGTCAATCATGCACGCTGGCACATGAGGGCACTCCAGTGGTGCCTCCGCAGGCAGTGGTATCAGCACAACGGAGATCTCAGGGAGTCAGTGAGGATCTCCAGAGAAACTGCAGCGGATCTGACTTGGTGGAGCGTGGAAGGCAATCTGTCTCAAGGAAAGCCTTTTTAACTTCCTCCATCAGTGGCCACAGTGATAACGGATGCATCCACTCTCGGGTGGGGTGCTCATCTGGTGGATCTGGAGGTCAAGGGTCTTTGGTCTCCAGAGGAAAAGTTGCTTCACATCAACCTTCTAGAATTGCGGGCGATACGTTTGGCGCTCAAGGCCTTCCTCCCTTCCCTTCGCGGTCGTTCGATCCAGGTCCTGACGGACAACACGACCGCGATGTGGTACATCAACAAACAGGGGGCAGTGGGGTCGCAGTGTCTCTGCAGAGAGGCTCTGCGTCTCTGGTCCTGGGTTCAGGATCATCAGATTTGTCTGATGGCAAATCATCTGGCCGGGGTTCTGAACGTTCGTGCAGACAGTCTCAGTCGGCAGTTCTCTGCCGACCACGAGTGGAGGCTTCACCCGGAGGTTGTTCACGACATCTTTCAGATGTGGGGGACTCCTCAGGTGGACCTGTTCGCCACTCGCGAGAATGCTCACTGCCTGTCATTCTGCAGTCTCCAGTTTCCGATGCAAGGAGCTTTGGGGGACGCGTTTCAGTTGAGTTGGAAAGGTCAACTCCTTTACGCGTTTCCTCCCATACCCTTGATTCCTCGGGTTCTGAGGAAGATTCGCCAGGACAGGGCCCAAGTCGTATTGGTCGCCCCGGATTGGCCAAGAAGGGTGTGGTACACGGACCTTCTCCACCTCTCCTCTCACCCGCCGCTCTGTCTTCCTCACAGGGCAGACCTCCTCTCTCAGATGGAGGGGCAGGTTCTACACCCCCACCTCCAGACATTACACCTTCATGCCTGGAGATTGAAAGGGGCAACTTGAATTCTTTTTCTCTCCCACACGATGTGGTGGATGTCATTCTTTCTGCCAGGCGTGACTCCACTAAGTCCATTTATTCGTATAGGTGGTCTAAATTTGTCTCTTGGTGTAGGGAGAGAGATGTTGACCCTTTAAAGGCTCATTTGTCTGACATTTTGCAGTTTGCTCTTTCTTTGGCGCAGCAAGGATTTGCTGTTGCCACGGTCAAGGGGTATCTTTCAGCCTTATCGGCATTTCTCTGTTTGCCGGATCAGCCCTCTCTTTTTAAGTCTCCAGTGGTTTTAAGATTTTTGAAGGGACTCACTAATAAGTTCCCTCCTACTCCTTTTGTGGTTCCTCATTGGGATTTGAATCTTGTGCTGACCTTTTTGATGGGTTCTCCCTTCGAACCGTTGCACAAGTGTCCCATGAGACTTCTTTCTTTTAAAACGGTTTTCCTCGTTGCAATCACCTCGGCAAGGAGGGTAAGTGAGCTTCAGGCTCTTGGTTCCAAGCCCCCATTCCTGTCCATTGATGCTGAAAGGATGGTTCTTAGGACCAGGGCTGCTTTTCTGCCGAAGGTGGTAACTCCTTTCCATCTTGGACAATCCATTACCCTTCCTACCTTCTATCCTCCCCCTCACCCTTCTAAGGAGGAAGAGAGACTGCATCGCCTGGACCCTAAGAGGGCGGTGTCTTTCTATCTGAACAGGACTAAAGACTTCCGGATGGACGACCAGCTGTTTCTTGGTTTTGCTGGCTGTCGGAAGGGCAGAGCGGTGCACAAGCGCACACTTTCCAGGTGGATAATCCTGTGCATCAAGATTTGCTACTCCTTGGCGGGTAAGGACCCTCCTGAGGGTATTAGAGCACATTCAACTAGAGCAAAGTCTGCAACATCTGCTTTGTCTAGAGGTGTTCCAGTTGAGGACATTTGCAGAGCGGCGACTTGGGCCTCCCTCCACACTTTTGCGAAGCATTACTGCTTGGATACCGAGGTGAGGAGGGACGGCCACTTCGCGCGTTCTGTCCTCCAAGATTTCCTGGTATAGCAGAGTGGACACCCTCCTCCGGGAGTGGGACTGCTGTGGGACTCTATTCACAAGGTGAGGAATCCACACGGCAGATGTATCTATCAGAAGAACAAGTTACTTACCTTCGGTAACGCTTTTTCTGGTAGATACAATATCTGCCTGTGGATTCCTCACATGCCCACCCGCCTCCCCGTTGTCCACTCTGTTATACCTGGTCTTTATGTATATATGTTTTCTGCTATTGTGCTATTTCTGCTGCACACTTTGTGTGCGTTTTGGATTTGTATGTACTGTGTACATTGTATATTTGCATATTTGCTGTCGTTGGTCCGTCCGTGTGCCTCGAAGGCACGGAAAAAAGGGCGGAACTGACGTCATCATGCCGGCGTGGGCCTGATAAGGAGTCGGTGACGTCAGGCGGAGTCACGCGCGAGGTCGTACTCCTGTGACGTCGTCCACGTCGGCGTGCTACGAAGAAAATTTCCGAACGTTGCTGATGCAGGGGGATATTCACAAGGTGAGGAATCCACAGGCAGATATTGTATCTACCAGAAAAAGCGTTACCGAAGGTAAGTAACTTGTTCTTCACCCCTATTGCTACTGGTGTTTTACTGTGCGCAGAGATACTCCTCCGGGAGTGGATTCAAGTGCGTTATAAACCCGCAAATAAATAAATAGGTGCACAAGGTTTGTCCAGACGTAGGTTCAATGCTTTGATGAGGCCTAAGCAGTACAAAACTGGTCTGAGGTTGCTTGTTTCCCATCTGCAGGGAATCTGGCCGGGCAGTTTGGGCTGGAATGGTAGTATAGGAGCAGAACTGTAGCTTATTTTCATATGACTAATCTCTGTCTAGAGTAGCACATTGCGTGAATGACTAAGAATAATTCAAACATTCCTTCCCTCGCTTTGTTGTTTGTTTCAACAACCATAACGTACAGTTCAATGATTACAGCAAGGGAATGTGAAGTTGTTTTAGTATTTTTTTTTTTAATAGTGCCCAGTCACAGTCTGCTATTGATTTGTAGCATTGTTGGTCATCCAGTTGCCTTCCTCACGTTTCCAAACTTTTCATCTGAGACAGTAGTCTTACGGCCTTATTTTGAGTTTGGGGGACAGGATACACTGGGATAAATGTGGCCGATGTCCCATTAGCCTTAACACAAGTGTACATTATAGCCAATGGAACTCGTAATATAGCGGATGAGATTTCTGTCACGTTTTGACATAGTATCCCCTCTGCCAAGCTTTGTGGAAGGCCCTTAGTAGTTGTGTGGTAATGATATTATGGTGTGGGCCAATCTCTAGGATGGGTGACAATCCCTTATTTATTGAACTCTTGGTGTGTATTTTGGTTTTTAAGAGGTGTGGCCAGAGGTGATGGGGAACATGGGAATATTGGGAGGTGAGGACTGAGATAACACTTGAGAATTGAGCCGACACAAGACCCTACTGATTCAGAAAATCAAGGGCAGAATGGCTAGGCTAAATGCAGTAGATAAAACGTTGGTTAGTGATTTATAATACACATTTATTATCAGAAGTGGATGTTGTGAAGACGGTAATAGTTGCTCAAGCAACCTTTTTTTGACTGATTTTCAACATAACACGAAATCTGACACATAATACTAACAACTTTGTTACCAACTATTTTATTAGTGGCTAATATTTTTTCAATTAAGTTGCCAGTCATGCAGTTTTGCCCAGAAGATTTGACCATAAGAAATGGCCCAAAGCCACTTTGATTTTAAATCTTTATATTGTAAATTTCCACAGCATAGCTCACTTCTGTGGTGAGTTGGAGGTGTATAGCACCTGTGTCCCAGATAGAATTCTGATTTTAAAATTGTGCAGGAATATCCTTTATAACCTACAAACTATGGGCCTGATTTAGATTTCGGTCGACGGGTTACACCGCCATAACAGTGACAGCTATCCCGTCTGCTGAAATATAAATCCCATAGGATACTATGGAATTTATTTTGGCTGACGGGATACCCATCACCGTTGTGATGGAGCAAGCCATCCTCCGAAATCTAAATCAGGCCCTATGTGTCACAGGTCTGGCCAGATGATGTTGTCATATTGAAGACTAACTACTCATTATTTGTCTTATAGACCATATATTAGAGTCTGAGTGCCGATCCTCTCTGGCATTTCTCTTGGTCAGCCCTACGATGTGGTACATCATTTTCTTACTGGGCTAGTTCTTATGCCATCTCTGTGTATGTACTCACTGCCTCAGAGTTCAAATATAAAGTGAAATCCTCTGCTGGAAGCCATCAAAATATATATTAACAACCTTGTCAAATAGCAAAATGTTTTTTATTATAAGCTTTTAGAAATGTTTCTTGAGACTTTTGGTACGTTTGTTGCCATGCAAATACTTTCCACCAGCTGTGACCCTTTAATAAATGATATACCTCTCAATGTCTGTGTTTATTCAGTTTTGACAATTTAAATCTTACATAACTAATATTTACAGCCCATTTCAAACTATTTCCCTTAGCCATAGACCAGACTAGTCCTATCTTTTTGTCCCATCTTACTATTTCAAGAGGAAGTGCAACTCGCACAACATTGCGAGATTAATCTTATGTGTGCTAGGTGTCTGAAGACTGCTTATCAGTTTCTAATTTATTTAAGCCTTTAACATTCCATTATTAAAGTGTCTCGTCTGTTTATTAAGAAAACATTATCGCCATTTCATACTTACTGTTTGTAGACCATGTAGAGAGTGGTAGTTACAAACTTTACATTGCCTGACAGGTGCACCATCATCTCTCTTCTTGTAGAATCACTAACAGACACTATCAATAATTACCTATTAACTCATCTTATGAAAGATGTGAGCAGGGTTTCATCAAGCGATCATTTGATCTTCTCAACCCAAACTTGTTTTTCCATTAATGAAAAAAGGCCCACATTAGGCTATTTGCCTCCAAAGTAGGACAACAGAGCCAGATTGTACTGATTTAGCAGATGTTAATATATTTTATCTGGCTATCCTAAAAGTCTGACTTACAATTTATCTAGCTGTCCATGGCCAAGGCCGGACGCCCTTATTTAGGTTTCAACCTAACTTTGGAAAACTTTGCATTTGTGATCTATGCAATCTTACATTCATTAGGATTTTTAGCCAGCAGGTAATCTGTAATCGTAGGTGAACATGTACTATAGTAAAAGGATAACATAGTTGGTACAACCATTTTGGTTTGAAAAATGATGTATATTCTTTATCATATAAAAGCCTGTCTGACTAAGATATTTTGTTCTCTGTTGTATTTGAATAGCAAGTTCTTTGCTTGAAGTCATTGAGTAATACATTTCACATTGATTTGTCTGCCCACAGCATTAAATGTATTTGCAGATAGTGCAACTAGTTTGTAAAGGTTCTGGGGCATACAATTCGTTTTCAGGGAGGCAGATTTTTTGGGCAGGATTGAGTTAACAAATCCACAATACGTTACACATCAGAGTCCCTGGTCATCCATTTATGCTCAGCTCTTTTACCTGTTTCCAAGATACTGTTCTTGACCATTTCTAGAAACCCAACCTTGTGCATATTGTGACTCTTGCTTTCCGTCTTCAGCTCCTCCTAATTTTCTTGAGATTTGAAATTAAATTTGCTATTATTGTTTGTTAAAAGCATATTTATGTGTCACCAATCAAAAATGCAGCTTTGCATACGTATTGCATTTAGTTCCGGAGTCTAACTTTATGTTATACAAAGAAGGAGGTAGATGTGAATGAATACAATGATTGTTTTACACCAAGCACCTCAGAGGCAACTCTTCTGAGATTGACTTAACCCACAGTGTGTTCTGCGCACGGATTGGAAGTGGACTTGAGTATTTTAATAGGGAATTCTTTGCCTAACTGCAGTACATCCTCACTGCTTGGCAGCAGTGTATTCGTAAGCTTTGCCTTTTTTTATTATTTCGTTTTTATCATTTTATTGACTCAAGACATGATTTCATATGATATTTAGCTAATATAACCCCCCAAGTAAAAATAAAAACTTGTCTAATTTCTTTAGCATGGCATAACTCCTGCAAGATAGTAGTGCACTTTACAGAAAGCTGGCCTTTTTGTGTCACCTTAAACATGTTTTAGAAGCAGGGAGAAAGATTTACAGAAATAGAGAAGGAACGGATCACATCGGATTATAATTTGCAGAGCGTCATAAATTATAAATATAGTATCATAATAATTATGTTGCTGATTTTGAGAGAGGGAGAGATTACTTATTTTCATTCTTCACCACCCTTCCTCCCCCGAGCTGCTTCAAATCTGCGCCCTTAATGATATTTTTGGTCCAGATCTAGTTATTTTTCTGAGTTGAGCTCTGTAGCATAATTACAGATCCCACTTGGCTCTGAAGCATTAGCCAGCCCTGTACAACAGTGTTTTAATCTGCTGGCCTGTAAGGGGGCGGTAGACAGTCGAGCAGTGTGGTTGTCACTTGGCCAGTGGTTTCTTCCATCACACCCACCTGCAACAGAAACAAATCTACTAGTATGCAATTTTTAAGGTTTAATCAGCTGTGGGCTGACTCACATATGTGTCAACTTTGAAGCGTAAACATACCGAGTAAAATGCACTTGCTCTGGTGGTAAAATGCTTCTGTTTTGGTGATACACAAGCTTGTCACCTGCATCATGCCTAAATAGTCCATGGGGTTAAATACTCCTACAAAATGGGTGCATTTTTACTCACTGCCACTTCTCGTGAGTCTCACGCAAAGTTCTTGCTCCACCTTGATGTGCTGAGCAACAATAAAAGGATTGTTTTTGTGCTAGGGCCTCCCTTACATCTACACATTTGTAGATGTAAAACACATTTTTATTTCCTGTCCTTGGGCAGGATATCTGAACCCTGATTTTGCATATTCAAATGGGGATATTTTGCAGTTTCAGTCCTTTCCCCGCCCTCCTGTTTTTTTGTCACCTGCTTTCAGTGTGTATGTATGCTATGCTCCCGGAGGATAAAAGAAGTTATGAACACAGCATGGCATTTATGCATCTTTTGATTTTGTGACTTTTGCATTTTCTGCCTGTTAGGCTTTG
Source organism: Lissotriton helveticus (assembly GCF_964261635.1). Taxonomy (NCBI): domain Eukaryota; kingdom Metazoa; phylum Chordata; class Amphibia; order Caudata; family Salamandridae; genus Lissotriton; species Lissotriton helveticus. The sequence goes on along the minus strand of NC_136072.1, from coordinate 1,084,274,507 downwards.
TTATGGGGTCCCTGGCCTACTTGCGACAGAAAAAGAACTTTGTCAATCAGCTACTTAAATTGCAAACGAGATACAACACACAAGCTGATATGTAAAAAACGAGCAGTCAGATTTACAGGGGCACGCCAGTCACTACTCGGCCTCCATTTAAAGTACCCCACCTCGCAAGGCCTGGAGGGTTCCCTCAATCTAGATAGCCAATAGAGCCGCAGCATATTCCGGAACAAAAATAGAGCATCCCATTCCCAGGCCATGGTCAGACATGTTAAACATGTTGCAGCTTGGAGTTCCTCACGGACTTTCCCACAGGGGTTGTGCTTTACGTAGATTTAGTAATGATTTTGATGAGCTCTAAAGATGGGTTCTTGGTGGGATGTGTTTTGTTACAGCGATGCTCTGCGGGTGCTAGTGGTACTTCATGTTGGCCACTCTGGTCAGCTATACTGCAGGCAGTATTGGTTTTGTTATATGCCACTTACATAGCATACAGTCAGCTGTCAGTAAGGCTTCCCAGCACGTTTGGAATTCCACAGGTTGCCTTTCAAAGGGTTCCGACGTAAGTTTCTTAGATACCTTGATTGGTTAAATCAAGTTGTGTAACTGTGTTAAAGTTCTTACCCCAGTAGGGTTGTGCCAACTTCTCTTCCCTCTGACCATGGCTAATTCAATAAAGCGACTGCCACACTCAATGGGTCAATCAAATGCCTGAATATAAGCACTAAAAGCCCTCCCCTGTGTTTGTTGCCAGGATCCGCCGTGTGCCAGGCATGGCTCTATCTCTCAAGCAAGGATTACTAAATGAAAAGGGACGGATGTGCACGGGATTTTGCAGTCCACTCTGCTTGTCACCGAGCCATCTGCTCTTCTGCTCTGGGCTGTGTGTCACTAAGCTGCACAGCTAAGCATTATTATTTATTTTTGATAAGTAAGCTCTGGGTGTACGCAGTGTCCAGCGTAACTTCCTGTTCTATACAGATGTATGTTTATATCGACTATATATACCCTTAATGACAGCAGAGGCATGCATATTTAATCTGCAGAGGGGTCAGATACCCTTATAGACGCTGCATTGATTGCAAGAAGGGCTGTTTGATAGGTGAACATTAGATGGACAGGTGTCTGCTTGGTCCTCTCTTGCTTCGCACCTGACCTCATCAGTAATGCCATCACTCTGACATGGTTACAAACCATGCTTCCCACTTATCAGACAATTCAGGTATAAGCGGACAAAAAAACAAAGATATGGCTATGTGAGACTAAGTAGTCCCAGAATCCTGCAGGCTGTGACACCACATATTTCCTCTCTATAACCCACCGCAGCAAACTAATTGTTTGGAATCACAGGACTGAAGACCCCACCTTTGTCTTCAGGTTGCAACGACCCCAGACACTTAATAGCCTTCCCACCTGGAAATGAAGAGCTGCTTCTCTGGAGCCCCTTGAGACTCTGGTATTGGGGACTGACTCTGCTAACGACAGCCAGGGTCTTCAGCAAAAAAAACATGATCCGCAGTGAATCTCATGAGGAAGCGATCCCGGACAAACATTTGTGTGTGATGCTTCTAGTTTAGATTCTTGTGCAAAGCCTCAATTCATTTGTACTCCAGTTCTTGTTGATTTCTGATATTTGATCATCTTAGACATGATGTGCCTCTAGATCACACAACCCCATATACACTATGTCCCTCCCTACCTGATCCTATTATACCGCAGGTTAATGCCACATACTACTGGTTTGGACTTTATAACAAGTTCAGTTTTGTAAATATACCTTCCGATGCTAACTTTGTTTTTTTGTATTCAATGTTACTCTATGTAGTGTATATGGTAGAAAAGCTTAAACTCATTAAATAAAAACAATACCAAAAACATGCCAAAAATCTAAAATAGAAATTTGTGAATAAGTAACTAAATAAAAGCAAGGTAGGTCTTAGCTCAAACACATGCTGTCAATGAGGGATTGGTTTGAATTCTGACAGGCAACGTTAACCGATTTACTTCTCAATGGAAGAAAGATGGTAACCTTAAGGTTGTTGGACACTGAAGAATGGACAAGCCCTTTTTCTTAAAGTGTGAAATTTACATCTGATCCCCTTTTTATGATCTTCTACACGATCCGTTTGCAGTCAATGCATAGCACACAAACTATGTTTACGAATACCTCTTATTTTTATGTGACCCAGGCGTAAGAATGTCAAAAAATATTCCTAGAGTTCAATCCAGTTAAAAATTGCCTGTTTAAGACAATTTTACACTATTCAGGTCTGCTGTTGCGCTTTCTGAGATCCTGCTCGTTTGGCTTTTATTGATTTTACGGCTAAAAGCTAGGCAAGCCCATGCTGGATCATATGATGATGAGCAAGTATGCCTAGATCCGAGCTTTTTTTCTTTTGTGGTCACAAACATTATTTCTTACTCATGCCCTCAGCTTTATCATAACCACTTGAATGAGGCGAACCAATGAAAAGTGTTCAACGTGAAAATGTTGCCTAAATGTTCTTCTGTATGTCCTCATTATCTCATGCTCTGTGCATTCCTCTTGTCATTAAACCGCTCCCAACTAATATTCTACCTCTTAATAAACACACCCAGTGCCTTGGGGTACAAGTGCCAGACTCTGATGCTTGCTTGCTTGGTATGTAGTCCTGCTTGTCTCACTAACCATTCAGCAGAGCGCTGACCAGCTCTGGCTCCCAAAGGTGTATTGTTGACACGGAAAATCATTTCTTTAGCCTGCTGAAGTATTTCTGCCTGCCATCGTGTGGGGATAGACGTGTTTTGTTCTCTACCACCACCTGGAGCAACCACCAGGGAGCTAATGAGCACTCTTTCTGTGGCACAGTAACTGGTGGCAATTGTGCTATTTGTGTCACCACAAATCCACAGACTCCCTTTGTCAGCCCTTTGCCTGCTTTTACACTCTAGCTAATATTTGAGCATTATTTATTGGTTTGATGTATCACATAATCTTTATTAACTTCTTTTGATGTCATGAGAGTTAAAGTTTGCATAATGCCTCTTGTGAGATAGCAGGTCAGGGGCCATGTGATACCATTTCCTATGAAACTATGTCGGTGTCATAGAGCCGGTGATCTCATTTCCACTGCCACTATGATTGTGCCAAAATGGCTGTAATGCAGCCCCTTCTTCATCATCTGAAAATACTATTTACATAGGCTGTAGAACCTGCCAGACGAATGCCCTTCTAAATACTCGCTTTAACGCAACCGCTGGTGACTGGAGCCAGACTTTGGGAAGGGCTCCTTTTATCCATGCCTAACGTGTTTTTTGTCTATTTTTCAGATGGTAACGCGGACGAAAAAGATTTTTGTTGGTGGTTTGTCAGTGAATACCACGGTGGAGGATGTAAAGCAATACTTTGAACAGTTTGGCAAGGTATGTATGATTACGTTTAGCTCGAAGCTAGAGACTGCTTCCTGTGAAATGAGGCCTGCTTCTCCTTCAGTCTGTAACCTCTAGGAGTGTGGATATTATTTGAAAAGAGTTTTCGTATCTAGGGGGAAGGTCAGAATAAACTATGATTGTTTTTTGTCCACAGATGTTTTCTCAAACTTGCCTGACTGCAAAAGGGAGTGATATGCTGCTTGGTGGGGCCAGATAAATGTAGTATTATTGAAAAATTGAAGATTTGGTTAATGCGTCACACCACTATTTATCACAACAATAAGATGTGATGAGAACAATCAAAAATTTGTGAATCCTTAATATACAGATGGCATGCAATTAAAAAGATGCACTGTTGGAAAAGGGTTCTTTTAGGGAAAAAAGTTCTAACATGGTCTTAATTCTCTTTAGTGAGTGTCGGTTATGAGTTCTGTGATAGCCTCCCTAAACTTGTATCCTTATTATGATTGGATTTCCCAACCTCTGATCATCCAGAGTGAGTTAGTTTGGGTAATGTATTCATCTGTATACACTGTATGGTCAACAACGTATGCAGTAAGAACTTGCTTGCTATTTAATTGAGTGTGTCATATATGAACTTTAAAGGTGTTTTTTTATGCACTAAACGTGTCAATAATTATTTTGTAATGGGGCAGTCTGATGTGATTGTTGTTAGTGACAAATGTAGGATGAGATATACCCCGTTTGTGTGTGCAGTTGTCTTATTTGTAGGCGACCCTTATCTAGAGGGCATTGATTAGATATGCTTCCAGAGGCTTACTTAAATGATTTGATCTTAGTTTGGGATTCTGCTTGATTGTTGTGTAGTTTTCTGAAACAGTTATGTACCGTGTTTCAAAAGTGTTGATCTTTGTGGCTATTCGTTTATAAAGGTGTTAGTATGGATTTAAACGTGTGTGGTATGCCCTGCATATTAGGAGGTTGATTGCTGGATTACTAAATAACCCAAAAAAACAGTGATACTGCTAACTGGGTATTTTGAATGAGGCTATGAATGTATGATATCGATGTCAGAGAAATTAGTCTGGAAACCTTTACTGATTGATTGTGCATCGTTTAGGGCTGTAATGTGCCTTTTATTTTATGAATAGGGACAGCTATAGCTTTAGATAATTGTACTATACATGACGTGACTCAACTGTTTGTAGTAGGTGACTATGGAGTATCTGAGCTATGTTTGAGCTGTTCTGTATTGTATTTTGTCTGAGGTTTCTTGATGATTGGTGCTGTTGGCATAGCTCAGCTGTGTTGGATCTTTGTGAACTATACCTTTGCATGTGTTCTGTTGTATGTTTCCCTGTGCAGTATTTTGTTGGCAAGTACTTTTGGGAGAAAAGTGATAGCTGCCAAAGCATTGAGATGCTTTGCATCTCGCTATCTGTGTAGTATTTTGTCTCCTTATTTGAACTAAATATTTATAAGTGGCGTTTGTCGTTGGCAAGTAATGCAGTTACATGCGAGCCGTTTGGTGTCTGTGGGACCCCCGGGGCGTACTTGAAGTATCCCTAATCTAATGTATTGTTTTGGATGATGTATAGCTCTGCAAGAAAGAGCAAATAATGTGAAATAACGAACGCTATATCAAGTGGGAATGTTAAGGAGTAGACCTCGCCACTGCTTCGAAAGAAAATGTGACCCGGAACGTTGGATGCAATGCTTGACACTTGGAGTCTGATGTATCAAAGAGTTTTACCCATTCTTTGTCTACAGGGGAATGGGTTGAAACACATAAGGGCCTTGGTTTATACTTTAGACGACACTAACAGTACATTATGTAATTGTTTAGTAAAGACAGATTGGTAATAGCAGTCTGTCCCATGGCTGTCGATGCCCACCATCTCCAAGCAGGGGATTCCCTCTAGGAAGTATCCATTTAGTTAAGTCTCCCTTAACCAGAGTACACCCAGGTGAACTGGAGACCCTAGAATGAAGGGGAAAGGGTCATAGAGTAGACCCTAAATATCAATGCAGAAGGATGATCAGAGGTCTCAGTTACAGTACCCTTGGAGCGAGTCTCCTGGCAACCTCTGTAGGAGTGGTCAAGGGGATTCAGGATTGGGGATATATGGAAACATGGCTAGAGCTAGTCAGAAGGAAAATCTGTTTAAGTGATGTGTTGCAATGTAAAGGAATCCCTAGTGTGCCCTAAGCCCTTTCATACTACAATATAGATTATGTGCCATTTCAGTAAGCAGGAATACTCACTGGTATCAGGATTATTTTCTCCTTCAAGTCGGGTTCTTGTAGAATATCTTCATGGGCTGGTTTTGGACAGTGAGTCTGCCACTAGAGAGCACTACACAATCAATTGCAACCATAGCAGAGTCTGTATTACAGTGATGCCAACTAAAGTAAGAGAGATGCTTGGCATAGGGAACTATACTTTCCCAACTTAGCCTGAAGAAGTGAAAACACATTGCAAGATGGGTTCAACTCGCATTCAGGTTGCAAGCAGATTCCCATAGGGTCTCCCCTGATGTTGTTACCTGGAACACAGGGTATGTCAGGATTCTGTACATTGGTCTGCGTCAGGATGTTGATGCGCACCCTAAGATGAAGCATGACACTATCTAGTGTGTGAGAGCTGTATTTGAACTCAAAGGCATTTCCTGTTGTAGAATATTGAGCTGCTGCCTATGAGACAATAGTTCATTTTGGAATACCACTTCCTTTCTTTGGTGTGAATTAATGTTAAAGTAGGGAGGAGGAAGGGAAGGGTGGTACCTCTCTCCCCTGTGTTGCGTGTGTGTTGAGGATATAAGTGCAGCATGGTAAAGAGTTATCTGGTTCTTCTTGCATATTTGTAGTATCACTGGTATGCAATAAGTTAACTCAGATGTGCTCAGAATTTATCTCTTGTATGAAGAAAAAAGAGCCAGTAGAAAATGTATAGTGTGAGATGTGAGCATTTCAGAAAGTAGGTGTGGATGAATTGAACTTTATGGTAGGAAGAACATGCAAGGTGAACACCCAAGGGAAATAATAGAACCTAAAAAAATACAAAGTTATCCGAAAAATATCTGTACGGCAAAACTGGTTTTAGTTTGTTGTTATATTAATGTAGCCATATTGTAGGCTATATTCATTGGCACATGACAGATCACTGTAAGGTGATTCAGTATGTTAGCAGCTCTTTCACATGAGGAAGGGGCAGATGAGGAAAGTTGAAGTCGTTGTCTTCTGGCCTTCCAGGCCCAAAGACTGGAAACACTGCACGCAGTCACCCTTCATCTCAGATGCTCTTGACTGCAGAACTTTTAGGTAATGGGCTTGCCAACCTTATCAGGCCCAGCCAGTCATCGTAGAGTGTTGGTTGGGGCCCACAGTTAGATGACCCTACTAGTTGCTGCCACTTTCCCGGAGGCCTTTAATGGCGTGGTAGAGAAGGTCCACAGGAAGACGAAATATGAAAACATGGCTGGTGACAGGAGAAAGGGAAAGTCTGCAGGGGCGCTGGCCTGAGTGCCAGGGGCATTCAAGGAGAACATGGCACTAACAGGAATTATGCAAAGAAATAGAAGGGAAGCATGATAGGGGGGCCTACCCAGAAAAGATGGCTAGTGAATAAAGCAGGAAAGTCTGACGGGGGCATCATCAAAAGTTAGTGGGCGAGTGACTGAGTGTGTGTATTTGTGTATGAGCATGTGTGCAAATGCTTACTATGGATAGGTATTTGGCTGAGGATCCTACCTAATGTGAGTGGTATGAATAGTTATTTGACTGAATTTCCTGTTAGTAATTATGCCATGGATAGATGAGTGACTGAGTTCAACCTATAATGATTAGCATAAATAGATGTTTGTCTGGGTTTACTGCCTGTATTGCTTTGAAACGGATAAGGTATACTAGATTTCCCGTCAGGGATTTTTGGCTTTACTGTGTGTTTGTCTGAGTTTACAGGCAGTGAGTATTGCCATTAATAGACGTTTGGCTGAATTTCCTCCTTGCAGAGATTGGTATAGAGATATAGCTCTTAAGATTGTTTTTGCTCTGCTGGGATTGATCTAGGTGGTTATTATACCGCTGCCTTTGTTAAATATTGTGTAAACCTGTAAATTATTTTTGGGGTTTTGATGAGGGGGATGTGTGTGCGCCCACCTGGTGAATACCCTTGGGGGATGAAGGGGTGTGCACACATCAGTGGCCTACAAGGTGTTTCCTCTCAGCCTTTGATTGTTTTATGGCACTTTGAGCAGTGGTGGTTTAGGGTTTATGTTACAGAAACCTGAGCAGAGATGAGTGTTTGAGATCCAGCTGCCTGCTGACTTCCTGGCTGCCACTTAAAAGGGTTTTGTTTGAAAGGAATGGGGCGGAGAAAGGAGGGAAGGATATGTCACTCTCCGCACAATTCAGGTTACCAGGTAAGGGATACAGGCAGGGCACTTGTTCTCGTGTATTGAGGCCAGATTCATAAATGTGCCCTAGACGGAAAGTATCGGAAAACTGCAAGGACAAAAAAAATAAGCAGAAATATTCAACTACAAAGAAACAATGCAATCAAGTAAGCTAAAAAATGTCAAGTATGTATTTCATTTTAAAACAGTCACGTGTAAACGTCTGTATATGCTTGTAAGTCGCCGACTTACCTGCAGTGAAATCCTTGCCAAAGGTTTTTTGTTATGTATTTATGTTTTACTAGGGGTCACCCCACTCGGTGTTTCCCATGCCCCCCGTGTCTTAACTCCCCACCCTCCCTGTCTATGTTTTTGTGCTAACTTTCGCCCGGAACTCTTCAATTAGATAGAAGAGGAGCGTCACGGTAAATGGGGTCGCGACCCGGAAACGAAGCCCTCTTTGGCTTCTGCAGCCTGCCTTGTGTTGCAGCTCTCATCCTTATGTATCCTTAGACTTTGCATACATATGTAAGTTGTCCTCCGTGTGTTTGACCAGGGGTGAGAGACGGGCAGCTAGTCCGTCGACGGCAAGGCGCCGAACATGTTAAATCCTATAGCACTATATATAAATGTTAGCCAAGGTGCTATGCAGCACCCAACAATATATGGAAATAAATTATAAGGGCACGCGAAGAAAGCAGGTCTCCATATCCTTTACTTTAGAGCCACGACCCTCCACCTTTACCAAGCAGTGATGCTGGGGCTGAGACGAGCTAGTAAGAGAGGATGTGGCTTAGCGGCTGTAGCGGCCGTCTTTGAAGCTGGGGATGGGAAACCAGGCTCGAGTGTGGCGGGAGGCTTGAGCATTGTAGTAAAGGAAGATGCACAGTCCAACAAGCATCCGGTGATTCTGGGCAAGTCACTTAATCTCCCCGTGTCTAAAAAATTAATGTGTCCGTCTGTAATGCAACTGGTGCTCATGTAAAGCGCTCTGATTCCTTCGGTCGAGTTCGCGCTATATAAAACTGCACACAAAAAAAAGAGTGGTTGAAGGTAGGCACGGTTTGTTGAAAAGCTATGGGGAAACAGGATTTGGGAGAAGTTAGAAAAGCACAATTGTCCCTCCTCAGTACTGTATGTATGTATGTACTGACAGTTTTAGGGAGCAGTGAGGTAGGTAGCTGGAGGGAGTAGCCTGGGGAGGGAGTAGCCTGGGGAGGTAATAAGAGGGCGGGGAGGGTAAAACTGAGGAGAAGGGGCGATGTGTTGAAAAGTTCAATTTCTCTGCATTTTGTCAGGTGCCGAAAGCTTTAAGGAGCAGTGAGGCAGTGTGGAAGGGATACTGGAAGGTGGAAAGGGTACCGGAGAGGAGAAGGGATGAGGAAGGTTATCTTTTCCCTGAAATGTGTAATGTGCTTGAAACTTTAGGAAGTAGTGACGTCACGTGGAAGCTTAGCAGGAGAGTGGTTAGAGTGGAGTGGAGTGGAGAAGGAGGTAAATTCCTCTCTCCGGGCACTTGAAGTCACATATTGAAAACTTGAGAAGGCGGTGAGGTGCCAGGGTAGGGAGGGAGGACTGGAGGCGGAGTTCGTCACCTCCCAAAAACTTTAGGAAGCACTGAAGTCACACGGAATGGTGAACAAACAAGACAGGGACGGCGGTGGCGGGAAGAGAAGATGGCATGTTGGCGTCAGGGAGCTAGAGAGGTTTCGAATATCGGGGTGTGCCTATGGAAGGGTCTGGCCAGTACATCGGATGGAGAGGGTGGTAGGGGAAGGGACTGACGAGCGACCGCAGAGGGCATGATATTTCCACATGCTGAGTCACGGACTGAAACCTTTATAGGAAACAGCGGTGACCAGATGAAGGTCAGAAGAGAGCGGGGGGGGGGGGGCACGGCGCCCTTTGTGTGAAGGGTTTGAAACTATAAAACACTGGCGGGGAGACGGGACTGTGTGTGGCGGGCAGAGTGGAGCAGAGGGGGAGCTGGGCAGGTTCTCCTTTTGTCATGAGCTGTAAACAGGGAGCAGTGAGGTAGCCTTCAATGGTGAATATATAGAGATGTAGATATAGAGAGAGAGGTTGGAGGGAAGGGGCAGGACTGCGGGCAGAGGGGAATGGTAGCCATCCCTACTTTCCACACACTTCGAGTAGTGAGCTGAAAAGTTCACAGAAAGCAGTGACGCGAAGGACTGGGGTCAGGAGGGAGGGACGCGCGAGAGTATGAGAAGGCCACGGGGCCTTTGAGCCACGGACTCTAAACTTTCTGTGAAGCCCCGGAGTGCGTGTGGAGGGCGCCGGGCAGCGCCAGGGAGCGGGCGCGGGCGGCGGGCGGGCAGGGTCCCCTGCACCGGCCGCCCAGGCCCCGGCGGGAGCCAGCCTTGGGAAGCGGAGACGTGTTCCAGCAGGGTGCCTTTGTCTGTGCCCCGAGTAGTTCAGCGCAGAGCATTAGAGCTCATGCTAATCCGCGCGAGCAGCTGTGATTGGAGGCCGGCGGCCCCTGGGGCCGGGGCTGCCATGACAACCGGCCCCAAGAGAAGCCGTCACCGGCAGGCGCTTTTGTTCGGGCCTAAATCGGCGTTGGCATGCCAAACCGGGGCCCGGGGAAGAAAGGAGCCGAAGAATAGGGCAGGGGGGACGGGGAGCAGGAGCAACGGCCTCGCCTGGCGGGGGGCGCTTCCCAAGGAGCCCCCTCAAAGGAGGTCAGAGTCGCGCGGCCCGGACAGGCTGCCAGTCAGACTTAGGCCTGGCCGCGGCCTGCGCGCCGCGCCGCCATTCCCTCAGCTCCTGTCAGGCCCCGGCGTTGCATTTAAGATATTTCTTCACGTGCATGCATAGGTGCGCGGCTAAGCGTGGACGCCGCCTTGCCTGCACAGTTACTGAGAATATCCGACAGGCCAGTAGGTTTACCGGCAGGACCGGGACAGTGTAAACCTCGTGGTACGTCTCACGTGGCTGACTCTACCCCAGGCCTTCGGGCCCTTCAGACACCACTTTATTAGATATCCTCTTGTAACAAATTTTGACCAGGTAGGTTCCGCAATCACTGTGTGCGCCACCCGTATGAAAGTTAGTAATTACTAAACGAGCGATTAGCATGATGTTACATGTTTCCTCAGTCTCGTCTGTCACTCTCAGTCCCTCACGTGTACCCATCTTTTACTGACCACCCCTTTTACAGCACGCTGCTGTGGCCTCCGCGCTGTACAAACAAACCACAGGACATTGCACAGCGGGTTAAGCCCTTGCTGCACGAATAGGCACGTGGCCTATTTCCTAATACTGTTTGTCCCATCTGGTATGGGTGGGGAAAAGTCAATCAAATGCCTGACATGTCTTTTTTCCACTTATACTACCCTCTGCAAGGCACTGGCCTGTGTGGAAAATGGAAAGTAAATTTTCACTGATAGGCCTCCGGGTAGGGTGACCAGAATTTTAAAGCAAAAAACAGGGACATTTCATAAAAATAGAAGAAGAACTACAATTTTACTTCAAGCGAGGAGAGCGCTCCTCTGCAGAGAATTACAGAACAGGCAGTCGGAACATACATAAAATGCAATTTTTAAGCCCAGTAGCTTAACTGTTAATTAAATTGCTTTCTTGAAACAACTACTAACTATCCCTGCTTTGTAAAACATAAAAAACACCTCCCACCGTTTTCAGTCGACCCTCTCCAAAAACGGGGACATGAGCTAAATTTCTTGAAATGTGCTGGGACAGCTGGTTAAAAACAGGGACTGTCCTGGCAAAACAGGGACGCCTGGTCACCCTACTCAGGGTTACCTGCAGACTACAGCTTATCGTCCCACTCAGCTATTTCTCCCCCTCAGACTGAGTTCAATGAGTTGTCCAGAAATACCACATCGTTTAACCTCCGGTGTGGTTCAGTCATGGTGTGTGAGACAGGAGTGGACAGTAGAATACATGGCCCACTGTCTGCATAATGAGTCACGGGGAAAGATTTGGGGTCGTTTTCTATGTTGTATGGTCCTGTAAGACATTGATGGCACTGTAATAGGACTTTACGTTTTGAAAAAAGGTAGAGGGTAAAAAGTAAACACAGAACACATAAGAAAAAGAAGCATTGGCAAAGCCAGTAGTTGTGTATTTGACAAGTGCTTAAGATTTTTCTTTATTCTTTTTGTTACATATGAAATTGAAGTTAAAAGTAAAATAATGAATAAAAAATGGGAAATGAAAGGAGAGCTTGGCCCACACACTGGCACTGAAGTGTACTGCTTTTAAGCTGAATATGGACATGTGAACTGCTAAAATGCCAGTACTCATAGTGCGAGAGAGCCAATCGCTGAAGTGAGCAGATCCATTGTTGCATGCGTGGTGGTCGGAAGCCAAATGTGAATGAAAGTTTTTCAGACCAGTGGTTGAAAAGGTCTGACCCAAAGATCTGTGTGTGTGTGTGTGTGTATATATATATATATATATATATATATATATATATATATATATATATATATATACACACACACCTACAAGACCTAAAAATGGCACCACTCGAAGCTAAGTACACAAAGTTGTTGCTCTTAAGCACCTGTAGATACTTTTGAATCTAGCCTAAGACAGGGAAGGGTACATGGGTGAATACATTGTACCGTGGCTTCATAAATAAGTGCCACTGTGGATACAGCTGTGTAATTAAATGCACAATCTGGCATATTTGTTACATTCAAAACAATGCATGATTAATAGATTCTATGCATAATAATAGTTGGTCAAGTACTCATCACTATGTTACAAATATCATTTTTTCCTTTGTGAAGAACAGTTATTACCTGTCCAAATAGCAACCTTACATGCCCACTGCTCAAATTGATTTAATATATTCCTATACTAATTCACCACTAATCCCTTTTGGGTTCTGGAGTAGCGGGCTACTCGCCGGAAAAGCGCTTCAACGCCTCGTCAAGGGTAGGAAGCGCTATATAAACGCAATTACAACAAATATAATGCATTCTAAATAGAGAAGCCTTGATTGGGAAAACACTTATTGGCAGTGCTCGCCTCAATGTGTACTTCATAGATGTGAGAGACTTTTCTGGTGCTGAAATCTCTAGTTCACGCAACATATGGTCTAGAATGCCACTTAACAGATTAATGGTATTTCCATTTTGGATAGTTTGCATATTAGCCTAGTTTAGGACAATAGATCTCTACTATACCCTTTATTTGGTACTTTCAAGAAAAAAAGTCACAATTTGTATCGAACATAGCTCTAGCTTATACCAAATTTTGTATATCTAGCGCATTTTAAATCTAAATCTGCTATAAGTTAGATCTGCATCACACAATGCCATTCGATCAGTAACAAAATGGAGTGGTTGCTAAAGAAATACAAGTCCAGGACCATTCTTCAGGAAGTAAAAGCCCGCCCTTTTTGGCCACTTTTTAGCTTCATAAAACCGGAATATCTTTGTGCAGACGAAAGCGCAGCAATTATCACCTGACTGCTCTGTGGAACTCCCAGCGGTGGATACCTGCATACTATACATACGAATATACTCGACTCCCCAAAGCACAAGCATGTTCCTACCAGAGTGCACCACCCTTCCCTCGAGAGTTCACACCATGTGAGGTGCCTTCAGCCCTGTTCGGAGGAAGGCAGTGGGAAGAGGGCAAAGCTGACAACAAACCATGGAGTAGATTTAGTTTCCACGAACCAAAGAGCAAGAAGGCACACGTGTAGGCATATTAATGATTAATTTTTAAGAGTCTTTTTTTATACAAATCTGCCAACCATAGCCTCCTCTTAATGCGCAGAAGTGATGTAACGCAGAAGAAAAACTACTTAATCTAGCTGTGACAAGCAGCGGCGGCGATGGAGGGATCTATCTCTCTGCAGAATGCTCTATACGCTATTTCCCTCCCTGCACTTCTCCTTTATAATGCTACCCTTCCCCGTCTCATCTATGGTGTGGTGTAAATCGGGAGAAAAAAGGGTTTTCTGAGTTGCCCTTACTCGGTCACTCCTTGCCCTTTCCTTCAATCAATCAATCAAGAGTATTTGTAAAGCGCGCTACTCACCCGCTAGGGTCTCAAGGCGCTCGGGGAGGGGGGGCTGCTACTGCTCGAAAAGCCAGGTCTTGAGTTGCTTCCTGAAGGAGAGATGGTCCTGGGTGAGTCGTAGGTGGGTGGGGAGTGTGTTCCAGGTCTTGACCGCCAGGTAGGTGAAGGATCTTCCTCCGGTGGTGGTTCTGCGGATCCGTGGGACGGTGGCGAGGGCGAGGCTGGCGGAGCGGAGCTGTCGGGTTGGCGTGTAGAACGTGAGGCAGTTGTTGAGGTATTCGGGGCCCAAGTCGTGGAGATCCTTTGGGCGTGGGTGAGGAGTCTGAACGTGATCCTCTTGCTGACGGGGAGCCAGTGCAGGTCCCTCAGGTGGGCAGAGATGTGGCTGTGTCGGGGGATGTCCAAGACGGGTCGTGCTGAGGCGTTCTGGATGCGCTGGAGTCTTTTCTGTAGTTTGGCGGTGGTCCCAGCGTAGAGGGCGTTCCCGTAGTCCAGACGGCTGGTGACGAGGGCCTGGGTGACTGTTTTCCTGGTTCCAGTGGGGATCCAGCGGAAGATCTTACGGAGCACACGGAGTGTGTTGAAGCAGGAGGAGGTAACGGCGTTAACTTGCCTGGCCATCGTGAGGGAGGAGTCAAGGATGAAGCCCAGGTTGCGTGCGTGGTCCGTGGGCTTGGGTGGGGGGCCCAGAGCAGGGGGCCACCAGGAGTCGTCCCAGGCGGAGATGGATGGGCCGAGGATGAGGACTTCCGTCTTGTCTGAGTTCAGTTTCAGGCGGCTGAGCTTCATCCAGTCTGCGATGTCTTTCATTCCGTCCTGGAAGCTGGCTCTGGCGGAGGTGGGGTCGTTGGTGAGGGAGAGGATCAGTTGGGTATCGTCGGCGTAGGAGATGATGTCAAGGTTGTGCTTGCGTGCGATGGCTGCGAGGGGGCTCATGTAGACGTTGAAGAGGGTGGGGCTGAGTGAGGAGCCTTGAGGTACGCCGCAGATGATCTTGGTGGCTTCTGCGAGGAAGGACGGGAGACGGACTCTTTGGGTTCTGTCGGAGAGGAAGGAGGTGATCCATTCCAGGGCCTTTCCTTGGATCCCGGCGTGGCGGAGGCGGGTTGTCAGGGTGCGGTGGCAGACCGGGTCGAACGCAGCCGAAAGGTCGAGCAGGATGAGGGCGGCGGTTTCTCCGTTGTCCAGCAGGGTCCGGATGTCGTCGGTGGCCGCGATGAGGGCGGTCTCGGTGCTGTGGTTAGCTCGGAATTCGGACCGCGATGGGTCGAGAGAGCCGTTCGTCTCCAGGAAGGCTGTCAGCTGTTTGTTGACGGTTTTCTCGATGACTTTTGCAGGGAAGGGGAGGAGCGAGATGGGGCGGAAGTTCTTGAGGTCTGAGGGGTCTGCGGTGGGTTTCTTCAGGAGGGCCCTGACCTCTGCGTGCTTCCAGCTCTCCGGGAAGGTGGCGGATATGAAGGAGTTGTTGATGATGTCCCGAAGTTTGGGTGCGATGATGGAGTCGGCTTTGTTGAAGATGTGGTGTGGGCAGGGATCGGCTGGGGAGCCCGAGTGGATGGTGTTCATCGTGTGGGTGGTATCTTACGTGCTGACCTGAGTCCAGGCGCACAGGGTGGTGGTGGGGGGGTGTAGGTTCGGTGGTGGGGTACGAGTTCTGAGCGCCAAAGCTGTCGTGTATGTCGACGATCTTACGGTGAAAAAAGGTGGCCAGAGAGTTGCAGAGGTCTTGAGAAGGCATGATGTCGTTGTTGCTGGCGTTGGGGTTGGAGAGCTCTTTCACTCCTGCATTATTTTCTTCTACCTGCTAGGAAAGTTGGGAAGCTGAAGGGGACTTTGCGGATGAGGTGGGCTGGCAACACTTGTCTGCCATGATCTCCTTTGTATTTACCCCATTTTATTTCTAATGTATACTCACCAGTCAACCATCCCCAAAGCTTCTAATCCCAGGAGCACAACTCAGAGTCTGTGATATGGTGCACACAGTCAGGCTCCATGACACCTGTGCAATTTCTGTTTCTGACATTCATCCCTCACAACATACCTCAACATTTTTTAGGAACAAGCCTGTGTGAGCCTTGCCTAGCGCATGTGCTCTCTCTTGCGAGGCACTATTGTTTACAAGAGGGGGATCACTGACAGAATATCAAAACATAAGTCTTGTGGACAGAATATCTTGTCAAAAAATATCGAGAACCACAATATCAAGAAGGTTAGTGCAAGTAGGTAAGTATAGATTTACTATTCCTAACTCCACATCTATCTACCTTGAAGATATATATATATTGCCACGTTACATATATGCAAGTTATATATAGTAAAACTTTGCTTACTTATTGAAACTTACTGTGTCAGTATTTTTTGTCCTTGATATTCTTGACATGATATTTTATTCACATAATATTTTTCCTTTGATATTTTTTCTGCACATTGTTTAACATTCATTGGCTTCAGTGTCACTTCTCCTTTGCTGCCTCCTAATTAGAAAGGCATCACTTCCTGTGTATTCTCTGGCGCAGGGACTGAGGACAGGTTTATTCTTCTTAATTAGTATATCTCCACTGCTTGCGCTGATGGAGGTACTTTTTTTGCCTGTGTTGCTTCGTTCCCCTCCCACCCCACCACCTCTCCGAGTTGTTGCCGCTCCGTCCTGCCACCCCTCCACGCCATCCCTGCTTGCACATACATCCACCCCATTCCCCTGTCTTTTTATTGTTGCTTTCCCCATCGTCGTCCCCGTCATTGTTACTTATAAAAAACCAAACACTAAGACATGGTCAGTGCTGGCCACACCACAGCACTACTATTTTAAAAAAAACTTTAAGCCATTTTGCTCAGCAGCTCGTTCTGATGTGCAGCATGTCTTAAAACATTGATAAAGCCATCGCATAGGTGTGCGACCTAATGGCTTTGTCAGAACTTGTTTTATTTGATACCCTCTTCTTGTCCGCATGTTGTACCGTGGATCCTTCCTTTCATCATGTAATAGCCAGCACCTCTGTACCCAGGACAGTAAGATCTGCCTTTCCATCCGCCACCCATAAACACATATAGGCGAAGAACTGCCCATCTGCTTCGTACAAGTAATGATCACCCACCTATAACCAGAGATTACTGTCCACCTTGTTACGGAGCCGCAGCGAGGCAGTGTCCTGGTGAGGAGGTAACCTTGATATTTGTGTGACTATAGGTACCCCTTCCCTCCTGATTTGAAGGCTCATGGGACAATATCTGAGCGATACAAGAAACCCATTCAGCAATATACCTACTGGGGTATCGTATACTGTGCATGTTAAATTTATGATCACCACTTAGTTAGGATTATATGTAAATACACAGTTATTTTGATTTGAGTGTAGAAGGGATCTCTTCTAGGTCCTGATGAGAAGCCAGGGGAGGGCTTCGAAACATGTCGACACAGGAAACACTGCTCATTAAAGCATAGTATCTCCATCCCCACTTTTAACGATACCAGCTCAAACGAACATTAACATTTATTTTTTCCACGGAGGCAGGTATTTTTTAATTTTTCACCATTCACTCGCTTCTGACCCTTCCACTCACACTCCTACACCACACATAGTATTGTTTTTCATAACCAGCGCTCCCACGTAGTCGTAGGTCGCAGCACGCCCCATCCCGCAGTGGGGCAGGAAGACCCCGATGATGAAGCATGCCAACAAGGGTCCTTTTGGTGGGTGAGGGGTATTTAAACAAAGCTGTTTGCTTTCCACCATTGGAGGAACACTTCTATACTTTCCCATAAGGCTGGATCCCTTTGTTTTTTACACCTTGAATTAGTAACTTTCTGTCACCTTGGGCCCATCCATTGTGGGCTTTCAAGGGTCCATTCACCCGTAGCTGGTTAGGTCTCTTTCATCTTGGACAGGCAAAGGCCCTTCCACCTTGGATCTGTGACGCTCATTCATCTTGTACCGATGACAGCCTGTCTACCGTGGACATTGGAGTACCCCTCCGGCTTGGACCAGTGACGACCTGTTTGCCTTGAACCACTGGCTACCTGACTAACTAGGTCTGGTGAGGGTGTTTCCTCTTTGGACCGACAAAGGGCCGTCTTTTTTACCAGTCCCAACCATACATTTTAATTTGGCATGGACTCTTAAATCTTGGACCAGCAGAACCTTTCCACTTTGGACCAACAGGAACCTGTTCACATTGGAGCAGTGAATATCTTTTCTCTTCGGCGCAGCATCAGCTCCACTGTCAGTGCCCATTTCTGCTCACACTTGCACATTACCTCTGTTACGCTGATTGTTTAATAACACAGATGCCTTGTTATAATAAGATTAGGTCCCAGCTCATTAGCAGGGCAGGGTCAGCAGACCCGGCTTACCCTCTGGCTTACGGAGAGCTGGATTTGTCTTCACCACCTGCTTGACCTGCCTTGGACAGGATTAGTGGGTGGGAAGTGGAGTGAGCTGTGGGGGATGTCGAGGCTAGATGTAGGAGGTGAGTGGTGGGTTAGGATAGAATAACTAGCACTGCCTTGTAATAAGAGATAAGCACTTATCAATTGTGTGTAGAGAGACAGAAAAGGGTCTGTATGAGGTGTGCATTTTTTCTTATTCTCTCATTTAACAGTGAAAATGTGTGTTGTCTATCACTCACGTTCACGGGCATCAGCAGAATTCATAGATCTACCCCAATGCCTAAAATAACAAATTAATACATTGCATATAGCCAGTCATTGATCAGATATGTCAATATCCCTACACACAGTGGGGTGACTTTGGCCACACTATTAGATTCTGTCACGCAGGGCAGAGAAGCTAACTGAGACAGTACACACACGAATCCCTGGCCAAAAATAACCACAACAGCAGATGCAGCTAAACTCAAAGGACCAGAAGCCAATACCTGGTCAAAAAAAGCCATGAGAGCAGAGATTGCTAAACTGGATGACTCAGGGAGAAGGAAGTAGTTGTTAAGAAAGAGTGATCTGAAAGAATCACAGGTGCTTACTACAGCAAAGGTGGAAACACTAGATGGCTCCTTAAAGTGATCATGGAAGAAAGAGCTAGAGCGAGACAAATCAAGTAGGAGATCACAGAGCAAAAACATACACCAACTGGGAGAGAATTACAAGTGTATCCAACATTTTCTTGTGCTCAATGCACCAGATATAAACCACTTTCCCTATACTTGAGGGTAGCCATGTTTTAATTTCCAATAAGCAATACCTAAATGATCAAAACATGTTTTTTTCAATTATGTCAGAAATACGATTAGGAAAGTAGACTTGCTGTCTTGAAATTTCTTTGTCCCTGTAAATGATAGGTGAAGAGAGGAAAACATGCTCTCTTTAAAACAGAAATATCACAGTCTGGAGGAATTATGAAATATCTGCAGCAGTTGCACAAACAGATGTTTATCCACTTAGGTCCCTTTTTCAAAGTGCTTTGTGATACAGCTGCAACATTCTAAGATTGATAAAATCTATGTGAAAATTATGAGGAAAAATAACTCAATATAGCCTTTGAAGGAACTAACGTCCTCTAGATAAAAGAATGTAAGATAGCTCAATTTATGACATTAACCTCTTTCCATTTTATAACAAGAGACCAATTTTAAATATAGTGGTACAAAAGGGGGTGGTGATGGACGGAGCATCTGAACCAATCAAACACTCACACCCAGTCAACAGATCTGGGTTTTATCCATCACCGTTCTTTAGCCCACTCTGCCACCCCAGTTCAGACATGGCCATATGCAAATCAGTCTGACCCTGTGCCTCATGGGAACAGTCCAACCCGAACTGCCAAGCCATGCCTTCCCTGGACCGGAAACAAACCTCCGAGGATCGGTTTCTGGCATTTCAGCCGTCTTCAGCCCGGCTTGCTTGAATCCAGTGGCAAAGTGAGCAAAGGACTCGCGTCTGAGCATACCCTGCCAACTTATGGCAACAAAGTGGTACAAAAGGGGGTGGTGATGGACGGAACATCTGAACCAATCAAACACTCACACCCAGTCAACAGATCTGGGTTTAATCCATCACCGTTCTTTAGCCCACTCTGCCACCCCAGTTCAGACATGGCCATATGCAAATCAGTCTGACCCTGTGCCTCATGGGAACAATTCAGCCCGAACTGCCAAGCCATGCCTTCCCTGGACCGGAAACAAGCTTCCGAGGACCGGTTTCTGGCATTTCAGCCGTCTTCAGCCCGGCTTGCTTGAATCCAGTGGCAATGTGAGCAAGGGGCTCACATCTGAGCATACCCTGCCAACTTATGGCGAACAAAGTGGTACAAAAGGGGGTGGTGATGGACGGAGCATCTGAACCAATCAAACACTCGCACCCAGTCAACAGATCTGGGTTTAATCCATCACCGTTCTTTAGCCCACTCTGCCACCTCAGTTCAGACATGGCCATATGCAAATCATTCTGACCCTGTGCCTCATGGGAACAGTCCAGCCCGAACTGCCAAGCCATGTATTCCCTGGACCGGCAACAAGCTTCCGAGGACCGGTTTCTGGCATTTCAGCCGTCTTCAGCCCGGTACAAAAGGGGGTGGTGCTCCGTCCATCACCACCCCCTTTTGTACCACTTTGTTCACCATAAGTTGGCAGGGTATGCTCAGACGTGAGTCCCTTGCTCACTTTGCCACTGGATTCAAGCAAGCCGGGCTGAAGACGGCTGAAATGCCAGAAACCGGTCCTCGGAAGCTTGTTTCCGGTCCAGGGAAGGCATGGCTTGGCAGTTCGGGCTGGACTGTTCCCATGAGGCACAGGGTCAGACTGATTTGCATATGGCCATGTCTGAACTGGGGTGGCAGAGTGGGCTAAAGAATGGTGATGGATTAAACCCAGATCTGTTGACTGGGTGTGAGTGTTTGATTGGTTCAGATGCTCCGTCCATCACCGCCCCCTTTTGTACCACTTTGTTCGCCATAAGTTAGCACGGTATGCTCAGACGTAAGTCCCTTGCTCACTTTGCCACTGGATTCAAGCAAGCCGGGCTGAAGACGGCTGAAATGCCAGAAACCGGTCCTCGGAAGCTTGTTTCCGGTCCAGGGAAGGCATGGCTTGGCAGTTCGGGCTGGACTGTTCCTATGAGGCACAGGGTCAGACTGATTTGCATATGGCCATGTTTGAACTGGGGTGGCAGAGTGGCCTAAAGAACGGTGATGGATTAAACCCAGATCTGTTGACTGGGTGTGAGTGTTTGATTGGTTCAGATGCTCCGTCCATCACCACCCCCTTTTGTACCACAATTTTAAATATAGGCAAAAGAGCAAGCCCTCATCCTCCCACCATAGTATCTTTCCCAAACAGTATTCATTTATCTAGCTAGTTCATCATCATTGAGCTACTGAGAGAAACAATTATTGCATATCTGTTAGGAGGAGGTAGTGTCAGTAAAGTCTGAGGAGACCTTGGTTTGTCACCTGTTAAAGAATGCTTGTAAATTGTAAATTGATACTTGTATAGCGCACTACTCACCCGCAAGGGTCTCAAGGCGCTTGTACGAATACCGCTGTGGAACCCATCCTGGCTTTCCCTGTGAGGTGTCCACTCCTGGGCACCCCCAAGGTGGAGGCCAGGCATC
Source organism: Lissotriton helveticus (assembly GCF_964261635.1). Taxonomy (NCBI): domain Eukaryota; kingdom Metazoa; phylum Chordata; class Amphibia; order Caudata; family Salamandridae; genus Lissotriton; species Lissotriton helveticus. The sequence goes on along the minus strand of NC_136072.1, from coordinate 1,084,253,162 downwards.
CTTAGCGTTGTGGGGGCCGTTGTGGAGATTAAGCAAGCTATTGCCCAGAGTTGCAGAGTGGGACTCCATGATTGGAATAGGCACCGAGGCGAGAATTATCAGGTCCGTGGAATTTTTTAGCCCAAGACCCACCGAGGCGGGGAATTGAACCCTGGTCCCGGGCTAGACCTCTGCATCAGGGTCTGCCGATCTAACCATTGAGCCACACTTCTCCACCTTAGGTTGACCCACATAATTGGCCAGCTTTCAACATGTTTCTAACTTGCCCTCTACCTGCAATTTGTTGGTACAAGTTGTTTTGGACCACCTTCATCCTTATAACATTTTTTTTTCTTTTTCTGAACAACCTTTTAGTGGATGAGACGTTAGGTTTTAGACTTTTTCATACCACAGGGTCTATAAATATGTTTATTTTGGATGAGTTTGATTTGGAGGCCGATGGAGGCAGTATTGGAACCCTGATTTAATTAGGGCTATAAACTGTATTTGACAATGTTGACCTTGGAATCATCACCACAGTTTAGTTGAAGGGGGTGTAGAGGAAGTATGCCTAACTGGAGTCAATCATTCTTGCAGTGCAGAACCAAAACAATTGCGCGTGCAGCATTTCTTTTCTTTTCACTTTCAAGATGTCAAAAAGTGATATGTGTCAGAGATTAGCTCTATTCCTCTCTTTTTTTAATACATATACCATTTGACTACTTCAATGGCTTGAGAATGTTTGCACGTCATCCTATAAAGATAATGTATAGCCAACCAGAAAGAACATTCTTGGGATAAAACTGTCTTATGATGAAGACACTCGAGGCCAAGGAAGGAGAAGCAGAAACATGAATGTCCAGAAATGTATTCACATGCTCTGGGCTTGTGTCCTGATACAGAGAAAGAGGTAAAGATCCTTACCTCCAAAATGGAAGCTGCAGTGTCCCACCAAGTATTGTCACACCTGGATTCTTCAAACTAAGAACAAGATCTTCCTCTTCTTAGTTTCTAATGCAAAATTCAAGCAATGATACCCATGGTATGCTCCAGATTGGAAACTCAGATGAAATATATCTATAGAGTCCTGGATATCTGTTAAATTGCCTGCAGATTACAGAATGCAGCAATCCGCTCACTGTTATTCTGGGACTAGACGGCCCATGAGTCCCTGCTGCTGAGGACTCTTCACTTGTGGTCTGTTCGGTAAAAGATTCTGTCTAGGGTACCATACATTGTTCCCAGAGCAAAGAGAGAAAAGGCCTAGTCTCTCGTCACAGAAAAGTTAATAATTATTTTCTGACCAGATGACTTTGTTCTGCAGCCCATGAATTGATGTAGAACATTCTTTGTTCAGGTCCACTCCCACTGAGTGAGAGTGATTAAATATGACCCAATATTAGACATTTTTTCAAAGTGTTCATACTCTTAGCATAGTGTTGTGGAGAATATCCTTATAGTCGAGGCATTTGGAATGCCGCCAGGTTATGCCATGTTATCGGTTTCTAATATTGCAAAAAGCTGCACGCTCGCTAAGAACAATAAAATAACATGGCAAGCCTACCAGACAGCCCAGCTATCCGGTTTGCTAAAGTCATCTTGGGGACATTCAGAAAGTTGACCTAGTAATGTATTCCGTCCATTGCTTACCATAGGCTATGTGGTTGTAACTCACATTTTCTGGCGTTCTATTTGATGGCTTTATTTACTTTAGCCTGTCCAGCTTGAGTTCGTCCCTCTCATTGCCTAACACTTATTTACTGTGTTCTTCCACTGACTCACTTTCTGCAAAACAAACATTTAAATCTTGTTCTTATCTTGTTTCTATTGTTCCTGCACTGTGCCTTCATCTCATTTTCTTGGGCAAGAAAACTCCTTTCAGAGAAAGTAGGAGATGTATCTCTGCCTTCATCCTTTCTTCCCTCAGTTATTTTGGTTATAGAAACGATTTAATTCTACTGTTGTGTGGTACAGATAAGAAACACCTGCTTTATGGTGTTGGTTTGCAACTTTTTAGAGTCAAGCCATACTGAGCCCGTACTATGTACAGAATGTAAATCAAGCTATTACAGATATGTGGCACTGTACGGACAGTGAATAGATGGCGTTTCACCTTTTTAGGTCTGGCCGTTTATGCTGCTTTCGTTTTTTCATTTTTTGACATTTGTTTTTTCAACAAATTAATTCATAATATACATACATACATACAGGGAGCTTTTGGTCAGCAGGCTTCAGCCATTGATCGGTTAAACTGTCATTCACATTTTGCTACCACCCACCACAGCCTACAGCCTGCGGCAAATGGTAGGCCCACTTTATCCATTGTCTCCCTTCACTCTGTTCACTTTGTATGACTGCACAATGCCTTTGCACATTGTTCATGTGTGCCTAAAAATAGTTCCTTTCTCTTTAGTGACAAAGCGCGCTTTTTCATTTATTTTTTATTTTATCATTAACTATCAATTATTTCTTTTGCCCTGTTCTTTGGCTTCCCATTTAGATAGGAATTTATTTTCTGTTGTCTTTTTTAAATTGCTGTTATAAAGTGGTCATGTAACATTGTAGCTGCTTGAGATTTGAGTGCTTGATTAGGTTGTGATTTTTACTGGTCTCAGTTACAAACAATAATAATAACTAAATAAATGGTAATTTAAAAAATGCCTTAACAGCTGGAAGGCATCTTATTAGAGAACAAAAGAAAAGAAAAAAACATTAGTAAAACAGTCAATTTTTTTATTGCATGCATATAGCAGCGATGCTTAGGTGTTGGCCTATTGTCTTTTTTTCCTTTTTAGTTTTGTGGCTTATTCTTGTTTTACTTTTTGGACTCCACATAACATTAAAATAGTGAGTTGTCGAACTTCTACTCTCATGGGGCGCGAACAGCTCAGTGTTACTGGGTAGCCACCACCTGCTATATAAGGGTGAATTCTATTTAGACACATTCTTTATAAGTTTATCTCCTGAATATTTATCTTGGGTATCTTGTAAATGAAGTCAGTACCCGGCTCTGGAGGAGTGGACCTGATGCCTCTCAATCATATCACAGTGACCCCAAAACAGGGGGTGACATATTTGGCTTTGTTGATAATCTATGCAATATTCCTGATAGTGACTGAGAAAAAGAAATTTCAAATGGATCTGTATTAGATTACGTGCTCAGTGCATCGATAAAATACATGGCAGAGAAGGTTTGCTAAATCAGTGGGGCTGGAAGAAACAGGCTGTATTTTATAATAGTTGGAAAAGTGGTCTTTATCTAGTTTGTGGCGTCCTCGGTTCAACCCAGCAATAACATATTATTTGGCACAGAAACACAGGGTAGGAGGTAAGGTCTTAAACGGGAGAACTCACTATAAAATGATGTCACCCCACTTGCATGTCCTTTCCCTGAACCTGTGTGTACAATGTCACAGGTCACTGGGGAGGTAAAAATGGTCCTTTAAGTTTCTTGATTATCTTAGCCTTCCGGTGGCCAGGTTCCCTCAAGCTGGGTATTGCTGTCATCTTTACTGACAAGCGTTTATTTAATGTGTGCTTCTGAACGACATGAGCAATGGAGAAGATTTGAGGACCTCCCTTATGTTAGACCCCACGTGAAGGGCTGTCTGCCTCCGAGATCACTTTGTAGTTTTTTTTTCTAATTTGTTTTCAATCTTCCAACTTCTGATACCTCAGTAGTGCCTCTAAGGGTTAAGGGTCCTGATAAGGCTGTGCATGTGGGATGAATACATTTTTTTGAATAAGTGTTCCCCATTACAGCTCATCAAAGTAGAGACAGCTTTTGGTAGGACATAAAGGGATAAGTAGGTGAAGGACATGGCTGTATCATGAGGACAGGAGAAAACAGTTGGGTGCTTAGAGAGAGATATAAAGCAGCAGAAACTGGGAGGTTATCTGTCCATTAATGAACTAGCAGCCCTTTTTTGCTAAAGGGGCACAGGATAGTTAACAATGAAGCAAGACTTACTATCAAATAGATGTGTGGTATTGGTCAACATTGCAGCAGTTATTCTTAAAGAATGTAATCTGCATCATATTGAAAATCCTGAAGTGTGGTCAAATTCACCTGATTCAACATCTTTGAGGAAGGCATGTACTTGGTGTCTAGTCACACTCCTTGTATGTACAACATTATTCTGAGCTGCTTGGTGTTCTTGAAATTCATGAGTATATGTTCCACTGTGAGCATTTGCATTGTTATTACTACTGCTTTTATTGCAATATTAGTGTGAAATCTTGACAGAAGGAACTCAACCCATTTTCTTAAGATATGAAGAGAAAAGTTAATAAGGTTCAGACAATTCTGAAACCTTTATCTTTTCAGCTCATCCCACATCCTGTCAGATCTGATCTAGACACTAGTTAGACCCTGATTGGCGGAATTGAGTCTGCTGTATTGTTCCTGGCTTTGTGGCAGGCTGTTGCTGAAAATGCAACAGGCAGTGTGTAAGATAAATTCTGTGCAGATCGCCATGTTTTTTTGGCTTGCATGACATTCTTTTGGGAACAAGTCCTCAAAGTGAGGGCTTGTTTCTGAAAAAGAAAAAGCATCAGCCATGTTAGTTAAGGGATTCGAAGATGTGCTCTAAATGATGTAAAACCATGATCTCTTGACTTGGTAAGAGTATTCTGCATCATTCAGAAACTCTGTCCATCACCACCCCTTTTTTCCAAAATCTCTAAATGATGTAAAACTGCTATCCTTTGGTGGATGGGCCACTGCCTTTGGTTGATGACCCGCAGAGACTCCAACTGTAGTTAATCAGCGAGTCTCTCTAAGAGGCAGGGGAAACTCGGGTTTAGCGAGGCAGGTGTATCACCATTTTATGGCGGTCCTCGTGTCATAATATGACCTCCTCAGCATTCCATCAAGCCTTCTCATTTTAACTCTATTTTCACTCTTAATAAATTCTTCAACTAAGACACACCTTTATTTCTAACTGGACTATAATTTAAAAGTATTTTCCAACAAATCTACCAATGCAAGATAACTTCCCATGGCTTGAGCTCATTAATAAAGTCTACCTCTTGTCTCAAGCCATTGACCTATTTTTACTGATAACCTGTGTACATGCATAATATTTTGATTCTCTCACTTGGCTTGAACATTACTACCTTCTTCCTCACCTGATATCGGCAATGACATTTACAGGATATTAACTTTATCAAACCGCTCAAGAAAAATACATAAAGTAAAAACTATGCATGACACGAGTAAGGCCTCTATAGTCAAGGCCTGTAGGTAACCTCTCCAAAAGGATAGGAAATTGGTGAAGGCAACTGCGAGATGTACAAAAATAGTGAATAATTTAAATTGTATAGCTCTCTCAGTGGAAGCTAAAAATGTTCATATATGTACACAAGAAGAATGATGGGGGGGGGAATGCACATTTAGAAGCGAGCGCTGTTTGAATGGAAGAGTTTTAGTTGAGTTGGAGTCCATAATACAGACGTGTGTGTTTATTTTAAACTTATCTTGAATGCTGTCAGGATGGGTCAGAGAATAATCTTTCACCAGTGACATCTTTTGTGACCTGCTTGTCACGTGTTCACATCTGTCAAGCCCAACTCAGCAGTTCATACTAATAAAGTCGGAAAATCCAGTACAATTAGGCTGTATTAATATCATATATGTACAGCACTTAGAAATGGTCGCAACAGAGGCAAAAAAGTCTATTAAAAAAGTTCTTATTTTTAAACAGTAAAACAATAGTTCCAAGTTAAACGTCATTGCTTTTTAAATATATAACAAAACTTAAAGTTGCATTTGCGTATACACAAGTAAGTTCAAATTCAAACTGTATAGTAATATAAAACTAAATATAACCAAATGATTGCCGCCATAAATAGGTAAAATGAACTTTCCTACTAGCATATTTAATACCATTTTAGGACTCTTTCATCATACAGTGCCGTGTGCTTATGTGTGGTCTAGCATCCTTGGGATGTTGGACCTTTCATTACAGAAATCAAACGAAGCAGTAGTATCGATTAACGAACCGTAGTGAGAAAGGGAGGGTGACGTCGAAAACCAGGCTACAATCTATGCGCCTGGTAGACTGAGACATGTGCATTGCTCCAAAGCTTAGAACGCTGAGAATGGAGGGTTTCTGGCCACTCAAATATGCACCATTGGGTTCCTTATTGAAATGCACGGCGGAGAGTTGTCTTTTAGGAGAGAAAAAGCAAACCAAAGCGAGAAAGTGGTCAGTTCTAAGGTTGAAAATCAGGACTGCCCCATCTGGGAATGTACAGGATAGGCTTGGCGCCCCTTACTTGGCATCAAAGGGTAGGTTTTAAATTCCGCACACACACGGATTTACAAATACAGATGTATGCACACACAAAGGGATAGAGCCCTGCACATACAAATCTGTCCCCGCGCCTCCAATCTCCCGCCTCTCTGCCACATCCCCCAACACCACCTCCCACCGACACATCTCTTCAGGACCTAACAAAAGTTTTTGTAACTGCTTTGCTCTCTCCCAGAGGGAGGGAAGAGACTCGGAGAAAGGGTGCCATAGCAACATTCAAGCTTTATTAAGTGAAGAGGGGGTTGGGGAGATGGAGGAGGAGTTGTGAAGAGCAAGTTTACCCGGGGGTGGGGGAGCTCTAGGGGTTGGAAGGTGGTAGAAAAAAAGGTAGAATATTTTTCTCGGAGTAAATTAGCAACTTTTGAAGGAAGGCGCCTGTCCAAGTTTTGCTTCGGTCCGTCGTTGGTGCAATGTCTGAAGATTGATCTGTTCCTGCCAGTAGCTGTAACTGTTGCTCCTTCGGGGGTGGGGGGGAGACTGTTTTTCCCAATGGATTTTATTTAACAGTTATTAATCGGTGCTACCTAGACACAACTAAAGAGAGCCAAAGCATTTAGCACCACGAGTAACAAATTGTGCATAGCGATAGGAAAAACAAGCGATATAGCAGAATTCTAGATACATACTGCAAAAGATACTGTAAGATACCTACTAATGCTTGGCAAACATTACACACAACGGTTATTTGTAAAGTGCACGTTCACCCAGAAAGGTATCTTGGCGCTGAATAACAGATGTCCATACAAAGGGACAATAGCATACACAAGGATACACACATGGGCGTTCATACAGAACCTTGAATACAGCCAAAATACATATCAGTGATTTTAAAAGGGCAGGTTTATGCAGTTGATCACATAGGGTTCCATACTGATGTACCCAAAACACACACTGGTTCAAACGGGTAGAACAGCCAAGCAGTTACAATGCAACCAAAGTTATAGGAGATGGAGATTACTTCATGAGTGAATGTTCATGTGTCTTTTAAAAAAATATTGCGATTGGGAGGCGAGTTTATTGTGTCTCATGTGACCACCCCAGATAGAAGGGGCAATATCAGTGGTGGACAGATTATGGGATAGGACTTGGGCAGTGTCGTACACTGGCGTGGGACTGCTGTGGTACAACTACTGGCTGTAAGTGAGGTCAGGCAGTTATGAGGCATGTGGATTTCTTGATAAGCGTTGAGGTCTAATGGTAAAAATGAAGCCCTATAAGGGTGGGCTTGCAGTGTTTAGCGCGAGTACAACGAAAAGTAAAGTTGCAGTGGGTGGGTGTCGGTGAAAATAACAGTCTAGGGTTGATAGCGCAAAAAGGATAGAATTATAAGTGTGTAGTGGGTTAATCTGGAAGGTTGGGATGCTTATGTCGCACGCCTGGTAGATGGTGGCTTGGGAATGTGCAGCGGTGAGGTTTAATAGACGCTGTGTGAAACAGGTATAATAATCAGAAGTAGGGTTGGTGAAGCAGACAATAGAATAATCAGGTATTCAGGGAATGAAACAGAGGGTAGAATAATCTGGTCTAGAGTGGGTGAAACAGGGTAGAATAATCAAATCTAGGGTAGGTGAAACGGGTAGAATAATGAAATGTACAATTGGTAAAGCACAGAATGGAATAATCCGATATAGGGTGGGTCGAACAAAGGGTAGAACATTCAGATTTAGGTTGAGTGAAACACAGTGTAATGTAATCAGATCTAGGTTGGGTGTTACCGAGAATAGAATAATCACACCCAGGGTGGGTGAAACAGAGGGTAGGATATTCAGACCTAAGGTGCATGAAACAGAAAAGAATAATCAGATTCAGAGTGGTGTAGTAAGATCTGAGGGGGTAGGTTTAAGGGGAGACAAATCAAATCTATGGTAAATTAAACAGAGGGTAGAAATATTCGTTAAAAAATGCAGAGCATGGGTGGGTGATGTTGAATGTTGGGTCCATGGTATGCACATTTGATGGATAGAATAGATTCTGGCTGAGCTAAGCATGGGGTTGAATGACCAAGACTGTGTGTGTGTATTACCTTGATTGGGCCTGTGCTGCGTTTAGGATGTTTGTTCATTCAGTTAGTTGCTTTTTATTCATACAGAGGTGCAGATGCACCTTTCATAGTCCGCACGCAAACGGATGGAGATTGGCTTTCATAGTCCGCACGCAAACGGATGGAGATTGGCTCGAAGCCCCTACCTTTCTATAGAGAACAGAACTCAAGAGACCCTAGCACAATGTAATCAGTTACTATGCTCTCTGCCAAAGAATTCTCTGGCTATCACCTTTTTATACAGGGTAAGCCTGAAAGCTATTTTTGCCCTCTCAGTTGCTACAGGAGCAGTCAAGATCTTTAATAGAAGAGGAGTGTGGCATAAGCCTGTGAGGCAGGGCAATGACAGTGGTGCATAAAGCTGAATGGGGGTCCCTTGTATTACATAGCTAAGATATGAAGTGGACTTTCATTTGTAGACAGGTTCTGATTCTTTCAATGTTTTTGTTTCTCTGACAGGTGGACGATGCAATGCTCATGTTTGACAAAACCACCAACCGACACCGAGGTAAGTAAAGCAGATGTGCCAGAGAAGGCGGGGGTTACTTGTTTGGTGTGGCAATAACTAGTTATCATTGGTAGTTGCCCTTTTTAGCCTTGGTTAGGCTATATAACAAAGTAAAAAACGTCAGGCGGTCCTCATGAAAGCATATAAGGACCTACAATATCTCTTCAGCACAGTCACCATTTGGGAGGATAGACTGTAATGTCATGGAGGCTAATTAAACAGATTGCCTGCTTGGATGGAAGATAACATTTTGTAGTACCTTTGTCAGTAGAAAGTAAGTTAAACGCCATACTGTTTCAGAAAGAGTGTGTGGGGTGAAATACGGGAACCTTTCAGTGGTTGGGGTAGATGCGCTTCCACACCACATCTCATAGACTGCAGGGAGAAAGGATGTTAGCAGATGCATCTTTTATTGAACCGTGGATCGGGGAGGGGATCTGAATGAAGTAAAAGGATCTGGGAGCCTCAGTGGTCTAGAGCAGTATTGTACAGAATTGGTCCACGACAACTGGAATCAAACCAAATTCTCAAGGCTTCCACTTGACGTACTTTTACGTACAATGGGCCCCATACTAAAAGGAAGTTGTAAATCTGCAGCTGCACTTCTATGACTTTATATGGGTGTAGATTTATGCATTTCTGTAATTCAAGGCAGTTTTCAGGCGTATGACTGAAAGCAATGGAAAGTCATAGCCTACTGGCCTATTCCAAGAGAAGTTTTGAGAATGGCATTGTCTCATGAGAGAATATATAATATGCGCACGTAGATTTCCTCCATTAGGAAACCATTCATCTTGTATCGCCCCCTTCCTCCAGCATAGGGTTTTTAATTGTTCACTCTAATAATGACATAGATATGCGTAATACAATTTTCCATTTTGGTTGCGTATTTCTAGGTTGCCACTAATCAGTCTTGTGAGACTTTAGCCTTTTTAGAGTTTGGCAGACGGGATACTCTGTCATAAACGTGGCAGGTGCCCTGCCCACTGTATTACTAGTGCATTAATACGGAGTACTGGATATTCATCACAGTTTGACTGAGTATAGCTTCCTCGAACCTGTAAATAAAGCCCTATGTCTTTAAGACACAGGCAGACTAGTTTAGGAGGGGCCGCTCTTCATCAGAGTTGTTTTCTAATGGTAACTCAACCTTTCTCGGATGTCCTTTCATAGCAAGGGGAATAGCGTAGTCGGGTGCACTGACACCTGCTAGTATGTTATTACTATGAAATTAATCTTCTGCATCTGAGCATGTAGTTGAGGAAGAATAAATAAAGCGCATGAAGAGAGGAAGGGCAATCCACTTGTTCTATTGATGTTTAAAATTATTATACCCCCAAAAAAACTCCCATACCCTTTTTTTGCATTTCTTTCCTTTTGTTTTTGTGAAAGGGCGTATTGTGTGGTTCGTATTAGGTCTCCAGTATGCATTCTTATGTCCCTCTCATCTTTCACAGGGTTCGGTTTTGTAACTTTTGAAGTTGAAGACGTTGTCGAGAAGGTGTGCGAGATCCATTTCCATGAAATAAACAACAAGATGGTAAGCATGGCACTTTGGGTTTCAACAATTCTAGGGTAGAGGTTATGTTGATAAGAAGGTCACCCTAGGATGGGTCCTGTTGGAAAAATCCAGAGTGTCTGTGGAAAACAGAAAGTTGGAATTCAAGTAGCTCAGGGGCTCAACGATAACCAAGAGCCCTAGGTAGTGGTATAGGAGGGGCCCGTGTGATGCTGGGGAGACTGATAAAGTATGCTGTGAGGACCCTGGAAAGTAATCCAGTGCACAAAAATGGTGATTTTGTGACGTGATGTTCAAAGTAGTCAGTGAAAGCTTGCTGCCCCTCAATAAAATAAACTGCGGTATAGACCCAGAGAGCCTGCAGGCCATACAGTTGGGGATCGCAAATGCCCTGGAGAGTATTGCCTAGAGGATATTGCGCTACTTGTGATTATGGAATTTTGTTTTACTAGAACAGTTAAAACAAGCACAGATGAAACGGGAGTGTTGGGATCTGGATAGTTTTGCAAGTGGGTATTGGAAAAAGGACCTTTTCGTGAGTGTAAGTTGCACAGGGATAATTCGGAGGTGTGCTGTTTAGTGCAATAGAGAATATTGATAAATGGAGTGTTTCAGGAGGTACGCGGAATGGAATATTGAGTAATGAAGCGGCTTGCAGTTATAAGGTTTTTATGAAATGTGACACAAAACATAGAGGAAATGAGCCATCTTGAGATGACAACAAATTTGAAGGGTTTTGGGATTGTAAAGTGGAATGAAGGGCAGATGTAATGTTTAGCAAAAGACACACAATTGATGGACAGAATGCAGAACAAATCAAAACATTCACCCCCAGTCAAGAGATCTGGGTTAAATCCATTATTCTTTTGCTCACCATGCCGCCCCAGTTTAGACCTGGCCATATGCAAATCAGTATTGATCCTGTGCCTCATGGGAACAGTCCAGCCCGAACTGCCAAGAGAGGTCCTCCCAGGAATGGAAACAAGGATCCTAGGACCGGTTTCGGGGTTTCACCCCTCATAAGCCAGGGTAGCTTAAGTGGCACAGTGAGCCCAGTACCCACCTCTGGGCATACCCAGCGCACTTAGGGCGAGGAAGCATAAAACACACAATTGATGAACGGAATGCAGAACAAATCAAAACATTCTGGATGATGAGGGGTCAAACCCCAAATCCGGTCCTATGATACTTTTTTCAGTCCAGGGTGGACCTGGCCTGGCAGTTCGGGCTGGACTGTTCTAATTGGGTGCAGGGTCAAGACTGATTTGCATATGGCTGGGTCCAAACTGGAATGGCACGGGGGCAAAAGAACTATGGATTTAAGCCCAGATCTGTGTACTGGGGTGAATGTATGATTATTCTGCATTCTGTCCATCAATTGTGCTTTTTGCAGATGTAATGTTTAGTTATTTGGGAGGGTTTAAAAATGAATGATGCTGCAGTTTGTGGACAGATTTTAGAAGAGGGTGAAATAGGGAATTTTTGGATTTGATGGTATAGTGTGGGTTAAAGATTTTGGAACGAGGTGCAAAAAATTATTGTGGAAGAGTGGTTTTGGTAAGGAGAGCACAAAGAGGTTTTGGGTAAATGTTTTCATGAGTGGATTCGAGAATGGTTGGAGATATCCTTGAGACAAAACCAGAATTGTTGAGAAATTTGATACTGGTAGGAATCTCAACCAGAGTGTAGAGCGGTGTTCATTGGAAAAAAGGTCCCCGTCCCCTACCAGGAAGTGCTGGTCCATATGACTTGGGTAGAGGTAGGTGGAAGAGATTGGTGGACATTTTATGGTTCTGAGAGATGGGGAGGATCGTAAACATTCTCCTACTGACCCCTTTACTTATTGCAGGTGGAATGTAAGAAAGCTCAGCCAAAGGAGGTCATGTCCCCTACAAGCTCTGCCCGGGGCCGATCCCGAGTGATGCCTTATGGGATGGATGCCTTCATGCTGGGCATTGGCATGCTGGGTAAGTGCTTAATCTATTAAAATGAGGATATTTTAGATGTGTTGATTCTTTGTGCCTTTCATAAAGGCCTTTCGGAAATATAAACTGGGCTCTCAGATTTATAGGTCAGTGAAAGTACAAGGTCTTTTTAAGTTGCCATATTATTCCTGCAGGGCAAGAAGAAGCAGGATAAGAAAATATGGAAAATAACCTCACTGTTGCCAATATGCCTTCAGGAAGAGCATTGTTTGCCAAATTGCGATCACCAAGAGGCGTTGTGATTTACTGAAATTCCTGTTGGTAAACTGTGATTCCATCCACTTGCAATTTAGTAGCAAAAAATGGCCTGGGCGCTTTGATACCAAATCATAATGTTATTTAATTAGCTCACCCTTGTGGTTGTAGGCATTCAGAGATGATGGAAACGGTTTGCAGAGCCTACCATGGGGACATAGGTTGGGTGAGGGATTGTGGATCTGCCTGACATCTTATGAGAGTGTGCTTTCGCTTTAAGGAACAGGTGTTTCAGAGTTTGATTCACTGCTCTGCACAGTTCATGTGTAGAATCCTGTGACTATGTGAGCTTTAAGAAACATATCTCTGCTGTTTGTAACATCCAGAGGAATAGCAAACGTGGCTGAAAACAGCTGGGTCTCACAACTGTCCTGTTGTAAGTTTGATGCAATGTGGGTGATCTTGGTATTACTCTCGATTTTGGCAGCATGTTGTATAGCCTTGGTTGTGCCCTAATGTACTTGGGCGGGGTCCATGTGCCCCATTATAAGCAAAATTGCTATCTCTAGCATGTCCAGTTTAGTATATGCGTTGGAAACGGGCACACCACATAAATCTGCCATCCCTGGATAGGTGTGACCACACCTACACTTATGGGAGCCTTCAGGGTCAACATGTGGAGCCAGTGTGTGGGGTGCGCCTATCCAGATCCTAACAGCCAAATTCCTATTACATTGACGTCACCCCACTCTTTATTAGGGGGAAATTAAATCCTATATATGGGAGGCTTCGAGCAGAGGGGTGCACAAAGAATGCATCCCTGGGCATTTTCACCTCTGTGTATACTATAGTAAGGGTAGCTGCACCCCCTCATCTTAGTAATCTCAGAGTGCCATGGAAAGGCAGAAATCGGTGCATAGGGCTGGTGCTATCTTTGGACACTATTAACCACTTCCACGCTAGCGGTTTTCCCGCTGTGCGCTGGAATTTCGAAAACAACATGTTGAGTGACGAGTTCACCTTGTCATCCGCACAGGGCAGGTAAGGCTGATGACGAGCTGAGCTCGTCATCAGCATGGAAGGGGTTAATGATTTCACTTTTTACTTGCCTGGATTATGATGAAAAACAAGACAAAATAAAGCAAAAACTTGTGAATTTTAGTACTACACAAAGTGACTTAAAGAGAACTAATAAAAGTATTCAATGGCATTTCATTTTTTTAAAGCTAATGTTCTTCTAATGGCATTATTGTAAGCAACCAGTGTTGCCTCGTTCAGGCTTAGTACTGCATAGTGGTGGATAGAATGGATATTGGAAAACTGGTATTAAGTCAGTTAGTCATGGAATAATGATGCTGTAAATCACAAAATAATCACTCCACAGGGAGGGTTTGATTAATATGGGGTCTGTGTTGAAACAAGAGCTTTTTACCCAAAATATGCATATATTAAGAAAGTTGCTTTTAATTTTCTAATTGAAAAGGTAAGGGCAGAAAAGATCATCATAGAACCTAGAAATGTGAAACTAACATATTTTCGGCTCCGTTCATGAGACTTCTTGTGCATCTGAATTTCACTTCACAGGCACACCGAATGTGCCATATGCGGGCACACATCCACAAAGATGTGCAGAAGTAGCATGTATGGAAATGGACAATTTCTCTAGATGTCTATGCATATTCACGAGGGTGTTTCTGAATCCATAAATATGCACTGTATTTTGCATTTTGGAGCGCTAACTAACTCTGCGATGTGTAGATTCCGTTTTTTTGTGAGTCGGGCTCCTGACTACACTTGTAATACTACTTCTAAATCCATAACTACTTTGATCTATTTTAAATGTATTCCTATGTTGGTGGCTACGATGAGTGTAAACCTGGAAACGGGTTTCCTTGTGGCATGCCTGCCGCTTGACATGTACATTTGGGCAAATCACGTTTTCTCCCTTTTAGTTAATTACAAATATGTGTGATGTAAAAATGATTTTAAAAAATCGGTTTACCACAATGCAGTCAAGTATTGTCCGAATTAGATGCCGTCACTTCTCCTACCCTTCCTATCCTCATTGATTGCAGTCTGGGCTCAGTTCGGACACCCCCCCCCCCCCCCCTCCCCACACACAAACACTACACTTTTCTGCGTGCATTTCCTCCTTTTTTAGAAGCTCCATTTCTGTAGAAAACGTTTTATGTGATATGTTGCTTCTCAGAGCTAGGTCCCGCGGTTTCAAATATCGAAAATAAATATATATAGTCTGAAACGCCTTCTCCACAGACCTGTAGTTTCTGGTGTTGTTTGGTACGGTCGCTTCAGTAGTTAGTTCAGCATAAGAGACACTCTGTCGTCAACCCAAGATGGCCGCCAGGGGCATGCATCACGGTCTCCTCGGATTACTCCTCTCTCTTTAGATGCGGCTACCTTCGGGGCCTATTCTAGGGTTAGACGTAAAGGTAATCGTGACCCCGTGCGTTAGTATGGGCGTGTGCTTTGTGTCCTCTCGTCAACACGTGCAGAGTAGATGTCAAGGGCTTAGGTCCTGGTGCCGAGGGCGCCTCCGGTGTTGTCGAGGTGCGCAACCACTGGACCGACTGCATTTTGCTCTCTCTGTGGAGTACAATACGCGCAATCATGCAGCAACGGAGAGGGAGCCTGGGGCGGAAAAACACGTGGTTATGGAACTCCATGTGAACTAAAAGATAGTGCTGTGCGTGGGCTTTCATGTGGAAACAGCGATTCAAAAGCGGTCACTCGGCCCCATCTGCCGTCTTCCTAGAGTACTGCACGTCTAGCTGTTACAAAGACAAGAACACCATTTTTTTTTAATGGACCGATAATAATATTTTTTTTAAAATCATATGGTAAAACACAGTACTAGATAGAAATTAGTAATGAGCATCTCCACTGCTTGGAGACCCTTAGTGATTTGTATTAACTGGTCTTTCCCTTGATCAAGGCACACAAAGGAGTCTAAGGCATACTGATTTTCACCCAGGGATGCCTGCTATCTAGCCTGTATCTCGGAGCAAATGCTCAAAATGGTGACACCACCTGACGGTGCATTTATAAGCATGGCTTTGTCATCTAAAAACCGTTAACCTTTTCGTGATGCATATTTGCTTTGAATCGTTTGAAGTAAAACACTGATTGATTCATTTAGGTGTTGTTTTGGGCACTGATTATTCCCTTTCTACTATGGCTGGATGCTAGTTTTCCAAGTGGGCGTTACCATGACAGTTGTTTGCGGTCACATTTTGTGTTGGTAAACCCAGTCTGAGCAATAGAGGTGGGACATTATCGCTCAGTTCCCACAGTTGCTAAAAACTATGATCTTTTCCATCAGAATTTTACAGCAGGTGGTGGACCAAATTTTGAAGCAGGGTTAAGTAAGTTATGTGGCAACAAAACATAAATTATGCAGAATGATATTTTGGCCACGTCACTTCATTATTTTGTCGCCTGTTCACTTGTTAACACGCAAAGGTTTCAGTGAATTAATTCTAGATTAATGCCCAAACATAGGGTAGGAAAGTGCCCCTTTTTTGCATGGTTACCCCCCACTTTTTGCCAGACATCTGATGCAACCTGACTTGATGTGACCTGGGTCCCTGCCAATCAGGTTACCAGGGCCTGTTTTTTCCCCAAAGACTGTACCTTTGTATCCACAATTGGCACATCCCTGGCCACAGGTAAGCCCCTTGTAAAAGGTATCATGGGTACCAAGGACACTGTGACCAGGGAAGGCCCTATTGTGCCACTCTTAGAGCCCCTGCTTCTTAAAACACACACACTGCCACTGCAGACTGCATGTTGAGGTGCAAAGAAAAGTGAAGAGTCAACATGGCACACATCCCTGTGTGTATGGCACGTCCTCACACACCAATAATCAGACGCACAGCCTTATAGCAAAATCTTTTTCTTTATAATAAACCAATGTTCATCCAATAATCTTAATGTAATCTATGTCTTTATTTATATTTTCAACATCATCCATATTTTATCCATTCACTTGAAAGGCAGCATTATTCCACATTTTTTTCAAAAGCCACTGGCATGCCCATCCAGGCGTTATCGGTGGCACGTAGGGATTAACAATTCATCATGGTTGGCCTCATATATTTTCACCCACTGCATTTTGGGCTTCTACATCCCTTCGTCAGGGGCCACTAAAATGAAAGAATTACCACCAACTTCAAGTTGGTGGTATTATGCTATTTCCATGAAAACTGAAGTTTTTTGCATTTTTCAAGGTGCCATGTGGCGTACCTACCTACATGCCCTTAGGGCATGTATGTGCACCACATGGCACCTTGAAAAATGAAAAAAACTTCAGCGAAGTCGCCCCATTGCAACTGAAGAGAGTCTCCACCAAGATCTCTAACCCTTGGTATGACGGCAGACTCAATGATGACAGGCGTGCTATGCGAATGGCAGAGCGCACCTGGAGATCTGACCCCTCATCACTGCATCTCAAAACGCTTAAGAACAAGAGAAATGCCTACTTTAGGAAAATGAAGCGCGCAAAGTCTGACTTCTTTAGCCGCCAGCTGGACCAAGCAAAAAACAGGCCAAAAAAGCTGTTCGAACTAATCAAAACTCAAACAAAGACACAACCCTTACAATCAAACAGCACAACAAGCGACACCCCACACTGTGAAGCCTTCTCTGCTTTCTTTAAGCTAAAGACCGACAACATAAGAAATGACCTCATCATGGATGTAAGCCGATTCCCCAGCCACACCAGAATGTCTAACACTCAACCTAAAAATAATGCATCATGGCTGTACTTCGACACCTACTCGGAAGAAGCAATACACAAACTGCTCTGCACCTTGAAGCCCTCTAATCACCTCATAGACCCCCTACCTGCTAATGCTGTAAAAGACTTCATCCCCCTGCTCCTCCCACTTTGGACCAAAATCATCAACGGCTCCCTTCAACAAGGTCTCATCCCAGACTCCCTCAAGGTGGGGCAAGTCACGCCTATACTCAAGAAACCTACAGCTGACCCGTCTGACCTGAACAATTACCGCCCTATCACCAATATCCCCACCCTGGCCAAACTGCTGGAAAAATGTGTCCAACTCCAACTAACAAAACACATTGACCAATTTGACCTCCTCAACCCTCATCAATCAGGCTTCCGAGCGAAACATAGCACGGAAACAGCTATGACGCACATAATTGATGACGCCCTCCAAATCCTCGATCGCAATGAGTCCTGCCTCCTCATCCTTCTTGACCTCTCTTCAGCATTTGACACGGTCAAACATGAGAACTTACTGGAGCTGCTAAGCACTAGAATGGGTCTATCGGGAACTGTTCTCAAATGGTTTACTTCCTTCCTTCATAACCGGTCTCAGAAGTTCAAGATCGACAATGTGCTATCTACACCTGTGCCAGCAGATCTAGGTGTTCCACAAGGATCTTCCTTCTCCCCGACACTGTTCAACCTCGTCATGGAACCGCTCGCCACCTTGCTCCAAGCATCCAATGTTCAATTCCATATGTACGCCGATGACACACAACTTTACCTAAAGCTACGATCCCCGGAAGATATCAAACTTCTGAATTCCACACTTAGTAACACTCAATCTTGGTTGGCCGATAATCACCTCAAACTAAATGCTCTGAAAACTGAGTTCCTACTCATCTCACCTCCGGCGAAAATTACCACCACCCAAACCTGGCTCAATAACCTAACAGCACTCAATGTCCAACCTGCCATCGTGGATTCTGCGAAATCCCTAGGCATCACACTCGACGCCAAGCTCAACATGCAACAGCACGTTAGCAAAGCCACAAAAGGAGCTAATTTCCAAATCAACACACTGAGGAAACTTAAACCCTTCCTCCCTGCCAAAGACTTCCAAACTGCTGTACAAGCTTTAGTCATCCCTCGCATAGACTACGGAATTGTGGCCCTCAGCGGACTCCCGCTATCCACAACAGCACCCCTAAGAGCCTCCCTGAACGCTGCCGCAAGACTCATTACTGGCTCAAGAAAACATTCGCATATATCCCCAGACTTAAAGTCTCTAAAATGGCTGCCTTTTGAAGCCAGAATACAGCTAAAAATTGCCGTTATGACACACTCGGCCGTGCACCACAAGGCACCCAACTACCTCGCTCAAAAGTTGTCTATATCAGGAGGTTCGAGATACAATAGAAGTACAGAAAATCTACTCCTGAAACCTCGTAGATGCCGGAAGGAAAAAACTTACAAGTGCTCCTTCTCAGGAAAGGCACCCAGGATCTGGAATGCACTCCCTCCTGAAACCAGGCTTATCTCCTCCACTGCATTCTTCAAGAAAGAGGTGAAAACCATCCTTCTGGCCAAGATCTCCTGAACTTTATAGGTGTTGGATCAGAGACTCTGCATCGCTTTGTATTATTGATCACCTGATTGTCTCTTGGCACTATATTCTTACTTGATTGTGACACTACTATGCTACTCTCCTACTACCGACCAATATATGATACACTTTAGTTTGTTGAATCACCCTCCCGATGCCCCCACCCCGTGTTCTCTCTATCCTAAGAAATTGGTATAAGCCATCCATACATCCAAAGTTTACCTGAACTCTACTGTAGCGGGATCAATGACTTGCGCCGTCTTATATTACTTGTTACCTGATTGTATATCGATATGTTTTCTGTACATTACTGTTATCCTATTATGTTAGTGACTATTATACTGCTCCCATTATTTCTGTTCAGTTCTGTTGCCCCTACCCCTGTCTCTGTGAAGCACTCTGATATCTGTAAAGATCTTGTTCGCGCTATATAAAACTTTGAATAAATAAATGTGCACACTTGTTTTAGGGGGTGCAACAGGGTGGCCTTTTGGCCCCCCATCACCTATTTGGTACTCTCAAATTGCGAATGTCTTCCGATTCATTCCTATGGGCCACTAGACCCATAGGAATGAATGGGAAGGTATTCCTTAATTGCGAATCGCAATTGCCAATTCACAATTAAGGAATATGTAGGAATCGCAATTATTATTGCAAAACCTACATACATTGCATTTTGCAATTCCATAATCACGAATCGGTAAAAATCTCTATTATAGAATCGCAATAGCAATTCTTGATACATCTGGCCCTTTGGGCCTAAAAATGTCTAAGCTGTTGAACTGTTGATGTATGAAGAAAAGAGAACTCAGTTGCAAAATATAAAAAGACGTACTTACCACACCTTAGAATGCCTTAATAAAAGGTATCTAGGCATACTACCGCCAGTACTCACAGTAATCCAAGAGCAATGAAAAGTAATTACTGTGTAATTTAAACTGTTTCTAAAGCATGTGCAAACCTGTAATAATTGCAATTTCAAAGCAAAGGCATTTCCTCGAACAGTCTTGCATTTGAAAGTTTATTTTACTTACTGGTGCCAAGTCCTGCTTGGTTCTAAAAATAAAATATAAGTATACCTTTTTTATACTTACCTAATTGGTCTGGATTCTGTCTCTGAGTGTGTGCCGTCAACCTCATTGAGTCAATACAATAAATACTTAACACACTCCCTGGATAAGCTAACTGCTCACCCACACTACCACAAAGAGGGCTGTTAGTACAACAGTGGGATGTTTAGCCTTGCATTTATTGGACTAATTTAATCAACCTCTGATTACATGACAAGAATCCAAAAATTATCTTTAGTACAACACATTTTTTGAATTTACTATTTTTTCCAAATTTCTAAAAGTTTGGTTAGGTCCTTGTGTTAAGTTCCTGAAGCATTAAAAAAAAACTGAAGTTAGGGGGAAGCATCTAGAATTGTTAGTGTAGGTCTTCTAAAAAGAACCCCACTTTCGAAAAAATAATGAGCAATCTAGGGAATATGGCTGAGGAGCTCAACCTCACCGCTGAACCCAACCTTCAGGTTAGAGAGTTCAGGCTTCTCTGTAAAGCTAAACAAATAAGAACTGTGTCCAACTCTACCAGGGTACAACTCCAGGAGTTCCTGGCGGGACCAACACACAGAAAAAAGTGAAGACCTTCAGGGAAATGGGGAAAGTAGTGAGGATGATTAAGTCTTAGACCAACCTTCTCAACTATGTAGGGAGGAAGGGAACTTTGTGTCCTACTCTCCACACCCAAGAGGGGCTAGCCCCTACAGAGGTAGAGCCAACTCAATATCCAACAGTGAGGGCAACCTCACTGAGGAGGATCTCCTTTTAGTTAGGGTGACCAAAAGACTAGACCTAGAGACTAGGCTCCTAGCTCTAGAAAGAGAGGGCAGTTTTGTTTTAGAATTACACGAGACCTCCTGTTTATGACTTCCAGAATCTCCTGCACCCATGCTGCTAGAATCACTGCCATAGAGGCACCTTCTGTTTTTTCTGTACAACAGGCATTGACCACCCCAGCAGGTGCTCTGACTCCTGCATTGCTTTCTCCTGCAAGGCCATGTGCCACTGAGTACCACTACTCCATTTACGTCATTGGCCGTGGGAACTACAGACTGATGGCGCCGCTTCAGTTTACAATGCCTTAGAGCACAGTAAAGAGACAAAAAAATAATCTAGTTTATGTTTCACGAAAACGAGCATCCTAATTGAAGTTCAGAATCCTTGTTCTTCAGAACTTGGCCACGAGAGGGCAGCATAGCAAAAATGATGGAACCTTCCCCACGTGTCAAATGTATGCCACAGCAGAGATTCCTAATCTATTGTAACCTTGTTGGCTCATGACCCAGATAAGGAGGTTGATTTTGTGCATTTTCCGTAAATTTCTTCTGACTAACAAGATGCTAATCCAGAGACCTTTTAAATAGTGACAGACATGAAAAATATAGCGACATTTTTGTGTCTTACTTTGCCATAGGTAACTCCTGCTAACAATCAAGAGTCCAACTCTTACCCATCCCCATCTTCAGAGATGGGGCTTTACCTCGTATGCTTAGACATAGTAACAAGATTGAGTAATCCAGGTATCTCCAATACTCCACTCTTCTCGCCACCGTCTTCAAGAATGGCGAGTGTAGCAGGTAGAGAGTAGGTGCCTAGGTCCCCACTTAGGCGTCAAACACTGACAGTGTATTGCAAACAGCGTTTAAAACTGTTCAGTAAACAAAATTCAGTACAGACCACCAACACCAGACGTGCTTAATCATCAGCAGAATAAACCATGCCAAGAACAGCACCCCAAAGGAAGCAGAAGGCACATCCAGCTGTGTGTAGCACAGGCACAAGGGGAGGCCCAGATAGCAGCCTTCCATAAACCTGTCATGTGCTCCTCTTTACCTGCTGTCCACAGGCTCCAAGCAGCAAAGGGAAAAGGTACCTCTGAACTCTCACAAGCAGAACTCATCCACTCACTTATGTTAAGCAGAGCAGGACTTCAGTGCCCCTCGGAGAGGAATCTCAAGAGCCCCAACCTCCCTCTGTCACCTGGCTGATGTTACTTGAAAGGTGTTACACCATTCCACAGCTATGTTTCCTGAAGGTCCAAACGGAACGTTCAACCTGGTCCCAAAACTAGAGTAAGATTCCAGAGGAAATCAAAAGGAAAACAGCACGTTGAAAAGGTGGCAGGCCTCATACAAGGCTTCTCGTGTGGTGAGGTTCTGCCTATTGTTCATTTTATCTGCTTGTTAATGGCTGTGCTCATGGGATAACATTTCATTTATAAGTATTGGGACGAGGATGAGGGGTGACGCGCTGCCCTCTACACCCTTTTGAACTTCTTCTGACCTATAGCCTGAGTTGCAGTAACATAAGCACAGGAAGTTACTGAGCCACACACTGTATCCACCCAGAAAACCTTGCGACCACTGTATGAGAAATCAAGTTGTTTTAGGGAATAATCTACACCAGTGGTTCTTTACCTGTAGTTCTGGGACCCCTGCAGTCTGCTACGTCTAATCAAGAGGTCCACAACTGCTTAGTAAATAAAAAATATAATTAACACATTAATAAAGTGTATATAAATAAAGAAGCAATACATAAAATCGAGCATTTTAAAATGTTCAGTAAATTAGAAGGAATTTGAAATTAGGCTAGAAATTAAGTTGGTGTCCTCGATTGATTTGTGTGATCAGTGCAAACACATCAAACAAAATATAGAATGGATGATAAGTGGCTTGTGTTCATTTAGAAAAGCCCCAACCTTCCCATTAAAAATTAATTTTAGATTTTTTTAATATTTGGTAATTAAATGAAATATTTCATCACATGCCCTTTTTTCTCATGAATGCTTTTTCCTGTATTTTGTGTATTGTTAAAAGTTCAAATCATTGAAATTGTTTAAGCTCAGGCTTCCTTTAATGACTCAGTGGGGGTCCCCAGGTTCCATTAATGATTCAGTGGGGGTCCCCAAATTTACTT
This sequence comes from Lissotriton helveticus, assembly GCF_964261635.1. Taxonomy (NCBI): domain Eukaryota; kingdom Metazoa; phylum Chordata; class Amphibia; order Caudata; family Salamandridae; genus Lissotriton; species Lissotriton helveticus. The sequence goes on along the minus strand of NC_136072.1, from coordinate 1,084,230,288 downwards.
AACCATTAAGTGGAGGTCCACAGAAGTCATAAAGTTAAGAACCACTGATCTATATTTTTAAACTAAACACCGTGACAGATTTTAGTGCCTAATTTAGAGTTTAACTGATGGGTTACACGAGTGCATTATATCCTATGGCACATACAATAAGAATACTGGAGATCCGTGATGTTTATGATGGAGTACATGTCCGACAAACTTGGCCTTTAGACTTAATCTAGGAGATTTGTCTCCAAACAGTTTTGCCTTTTTTAGTTTAATAATTTTTATTGGGTTTTAAAGCAACTCAAGTAGCATGTAAATGTTATGAAATGCACACGATGTGGAAGGCAGGAGAGTAGCAGCAGAGGTAATATCTCTTATGAAGGAGCAAAGGGAGGAATAGAGGTGGAGGTACACATAGCTGGTTTGGAATGGCTGTGGCCATTTTGAATCCATTAATAGCTGTGAAGAAGATGAAGGAGTAAGGGGTAGTGTTGCGGGTCTATCTGGAAATGATAAGAGCTTGACGATGCGGTTAAATTAGAGAAAAAGGGAGTGACAGGGTAAGTTGTAGAGCAGTGCCCACAATAGACATAGGGATTTTTTAGGGTGGTTTGCCGATCTTTTTAGTACAAGTAGCCATTGTCGGGGTGCGTTTCTGAGATGGTGATGGTGTTTATGGAGCTCAGGCTGTGGGGCGTGGTGAAGCGCAGGCCTGTATCATAGGATGTCGCTGGTAATAAAAACATTTTACATTAAATAAGAGGCACTTTTCCTGCCTATCATTAGACAGCGCAAGTGTGCTACGCTTGTGAAGCTCTGTCTTCATGCCCCAAACTCTTGTTAAACAGTTAATAATTGCTTTCTGAGGTGAAGCTTTAACCTAGTATGTTTCTCCTCTCTGATTGCCAGGATATTACATTAGTGTTTTGTGAGGGGTCTAATGTGTCCATCTCAGGGTTAACCCAATTGGAAAGTCTCCTTGTGACCCGATGGGACATTCAGCCTTCCCAAGCCCTGTGGAAGAGCGGGTTATGTGGTTTGGAGGGAAAGTGTTTAAATTCTGGTGGGTGTAACCCGTTTTGTGAATTATACCATGAGTTGTCCCTAAGGCAGGCTATGTAGTGGGTGCTTTGCAGTCCTCCACCAAAGCTGTGTTAATGATATCAATATTATCTCTTATTTTAAGGGTCTCATCCTCTCTCAGTCCCAGGCCCCTTTTGTTCTTTGTTGTTTGTTATTTCATTAACCAAGGTCACCGTGTTAGCTTCTATCCACTTGTCCCCTGTACCTGTGTTTCTCTGTTCTCTTGTTTTCCTAGGCCACCAACGTGTTCCCCACTTAGGTTTCCTTTCCCCAAAAGCTTCCAGTCTCGAAATTCTCCTCTCTCGAGACTCTTAGTAAGAGATGCCCCTCGTGTAAATGGGTGGATGCAAATGATGGATCTACAGATAGATGACATAGAGAAACAGGTATGCAACCTTGTCAAGCTCTGCTCACATAGGCAGGTGACGGTCGACCCTGCTGTCTGACAAGCGAGGGATAGCTCTGCTGCCTGCACTAGGGAAGAACATATCCAGCTGATCAAAGTATGGCTCAGTGCCGTTGACAAGTGAAGGATAGCTCCGTTGATTCAACTGGTGGTTACCTCAGTAGTCTGTGACAAAAGAGGTAGCTCTGCGGTCTGTACTATTGAAGAGAATATTCAGCTGATCAGAATATGGCTCTGTGCCCTGGAAAGTGAGGAATAACTCAGTTGCCTGACACGTGGAGGATTGCTCTAGTGTCTGCACAAGGTGAGGGGTCATCCACCTGTGATGCTTATTACTTTGCTGTGTTGTTGGTGGCACATAAGGCCCAGCTGTGCAGCTTCACAAGTGTGGGATTGGTCTGGTTTATTCTATGCTTGAGGATTGGTCAGCTGAGCAGCAGTTCGCTCCGCTGTCTGTGCCCACTGAGTGTTTGAAATATTGCTCCAGTTACTAGCTGGTATGAGTCTATTACCTGTCTCAGTGTTGGTGTTTTTTCAGAAGATAGCAGTGAATGCAGGCCATCCTGCTTGCTACCTCTCACTTATTGATACATTTACCTGCGGTGAGAAAGATGGAAGGACCAAAACTGGCATGGATGTGGAATTCCTATAGCCCGAGGTCCAGGACATATTGTTTGGGGTCAAGGGCAACAAGTTTTAATCTGTATTTTGTCCTTGGGACAAGTAGGCCCAACCCCCTAGAGCACTTACTCTTTGGCTGGCAGTTTACAGTAACACATTATGGATCAGCAAAGAGCATTGTCTTCAGTTAAGGTAATATTTGTGTCAATGCTGTAAAAACTTGTATTTATATTTCATTAATGCAAAGCCTTTATTATTAGGGTTAGCGCTCTAAGTAAATGTTGTAAGCTTGGACTGCACTACTGACAGTGGTTCCAGTATAAAAATGTGTTCACACTTTATCAAAGTTTAGCAATATGAGGCTATGTATAATGCTCCCAGAATGCTCTCTGATTAGATGCAAATATTTTGAGAAGCCTGAAAGCAAGCTTGAGGAGTCTTTGCTTTCAAAATAAAATGTTCACAAAAAATGTTAGGAAAAAAACATTGGCTAATACTGTAAAGTTTTATGTACCATTTCTTTGCCACATCATTTAGTAAAATATGTAGATGTATGGCAGCATTTCCCAAAGATATTCATAAGGGAAAATCAGTGTAACCAGTTTCAATAAGATTGTGGGCAACATAAAAATAAACAAGCATTGGCAAAGCCAGTAGGTTTGAAATTGATGGTCAGCGTTTTGGTTTTTGTCAATGTGTGACTTGTTTTGGAATGGTTTTTGTAAAACCTTATTGGTGTGGGTGCTACTGGGCCCTCACCATTATAACAAACATTGGCAAAAGCTAAAAATGTTTTTGGCCTCAAAAAGCACACATGCTGCAGTAATTCCTGGCACTGAACAAAACTACTTTGTGTGCCGATACGCTCCTTGTGAAAGAGCAGTGAAGCCATCCAATAGAATTTTAATAAACACAAAAGGTCATGATTAACTCCAGACCTTATTAGGAGCCCAATTATTAAAGAAAGTCTCAAAAGTGCACCTACAGTATATGTCCTTGCATTAAGTGCAGACAAACCAATTTAGTGAATTCACAAATATGTACATAAGTAGGCCAAGAAGTTTTTGTGAACTGCATTTTAGCATGAGCAAACATGTACGTGTAGAAATTTGCTCATGCAAAAATCTGAGTGTTTGCAATTCCCTTTCTCTCCAAAAACTTTTCCCAACCCTGGAAGAAATGTCACATATGCCATTGTCAGGAGTAAAGTTCCAACCTTTCTCAGTATGGGGAAGGATTGGAGAAGAGTTGGTGAAAATCCTTAAAACATGCAAGTTATTAGGTTTGCACAGACTCCAAAGGGTATTCCAACCCTGGAACTATTGCTTACCACTACCTTCAGCCCCAGTATGTAGATTTGTGAAAACGTGGCAACATAAGGGAATGGCTAGTATTCAAATCCTACTATGGTATGAATTAATGAATACGCACTTATATAGCGCATGGCTACCCAAGGGCATCCCAGCGCTTCCTGTGACACCTTAACATTCACCACTGTTCATTGAAACATCCTGAACCGGAGGTAGTTATGTTCCACACGAATATGGTCCGGAAGCTGGTTCCAAGATTTTGCCGCGTTGTAAGCGAACCGTCGACGTCCCATCCGCGACCGTTTAATCCTAGGGACTAGCAAAAGTTGTTTGTTGTTAGATCTAAGTGCCCGAGTGGTGCAATATAATTGCCCATGGGCTGAATCAGAAGGGGGCCATTACCAGTAATGGACTTATGGACAATGCACATAGCCATAAAACAGATTCTTTCCTGAACAGGAAGCCAATGCAACTGGCGAATCGCTAACTTAGCTGAGTTACGTTTAGGAACATTCATTTCAAGACGTGCCGCGCAATTCTGAACAGTCTGTAAGATCTTAGTCGTTCCTTGTGGCACACCCAAGTAGACTGCATTCGCATAGTCCAGCCGCGATAGAATAAGGGCTTGGACCAGCAGGCGCCAACTTCAAACGGCAGAAGAGGCAGAATCTTCCTTATTGATCTAAGCAAACCATTACAGTTAGCGGCAACTTTACGTGCTTGAACTGTAAAATTAAGGTTTGCGTCAAACCAAATACCCAAACTCTTAATTTGTTTCTTAGGTGCAGGAGGAGGGCCAAGACAGCTAGGCCACATGAGATCTAAATTCAAGGGGGCAGTGTGGCCAAGTGCCATAATTTCTGTCTTGGCACCATTCAGTTTAAGAAAGGACAGATCCATCCACTCAGACACCTTCACCAGAAGTAAGGTTCTGGACGGTTTTATCATGAGCCTCGCATAATCGGAGAGGCTATATCAGAGCTCTTATATAATGATTGCTGCCATAGTTTGTTGCTGCATTACATGGCACAAAAGGGGAAAGCTGCCAACATCGAGTGCTAGGGCTGCAAACATACTCGTATATAGATGCATAAAAACCTTGTATCGTACAATGGCATATTGATGGCAAACCATGATTCCATGGGGCTTGTGGTGTCCTAGTTCCCGGTCCATTAGGCATCTCAAGACATAAACGCAGGACCTACACCTTAGGCAGGCCAATCTGCCATAGCCCCACCGACTGTTTTTTCCCAACCCTCACTATTGCATGAAGTTGCATGGAAATTGTTGCACGGTGAACCAGCCCTTCTGCACAAATCTGCTCTTATTGGGAATCATCGTTCATAAGTCCCATTGCTCAGTCTGGATACTTGAGCCCTAGCTTCAGTGTGTTCAGTGGATGTATTGAAGCACGAGGTCTGCCTCTCACCCTGTCCTGGCAATGTCTATGCCGTAGTAAAAGAAAACAGGTCCTATTTGTTTTTTAATGCACTTTGACTAGTATCTGCCCCACAGTATAGAACCCCAACTGCATCCAAGTAACAACGTGCACTTTCTTTTCAGAGGCTGTCGTCCACACTTTACTAGCTAGAGATATTCAAACTCCCCTCATTCTTACTCATGAAGCTTACCTATAGCTTATAAAGTAAACATGCCAAGCTGAGCAAAAACTTCCCACTCCACATCTCCCATCTCCTGTGTGTAATTAGGCGCGCTGCGGTTTGTAAGCTACTATTTTAATTTCCTCAGTGATTTTATCACAGGCTCGTTTTTTAGGTCTCGGCTAAAAGACGCGCGGAAGCGCGTCTCCGCCGAGATCTTATGTTAGGGAGTGTGCTCCCCAGGAGACAGTTTGGGGCGCGCGCATCCCTGGAGCCGATTTGAAACGGGAACGCGCGCTGTGGCCAGGCGCTGTCTCCTGGGAAGCGCAAGCACCACACACGCATGCGCATACACACACAAGCACTCATGCACGCACGCACATACATACATACATACATACAGAGACACACCCCCCCTGACACATACGCGCGCACACACACAAGTGCACCGAGGCCCCCCCTCCCCCGCCGTCACCGTCGCCGTCGCATACACACACGAGCATACACGCACACACACACACACAAGTGCACCAAGCCCCCCCAGCCTTTTGAAACTTACCTGGGCAATGTCGGGGACTCTTCTCTCAGCACGCGGCGCCCAACCTCCTGCTAGCGCGGCCCCGGGTCTCCACACCGCTCACAGGAGCCCCGGGCCGCGAGACGCATCGACTCCGCCTGCCTCCTCTTCCGGTCTGGACGTGGCCCCGCCCCCGTCACAGGCGACCGTGCCTGACTTCCGGGGCGGCCTCCGTGTATTCCGTCCGTGGATTCTTTCCGTCTTCTGTTTTTCTTGTTATTATTCTCTCTTCTGCTGGATCAAGGTCTGTTTGGTTCGCATTCCCAGTTTTTGGGCTCTGAGTATCGGCTTTTGTTTTTCGTTGGAGACAGCCTCACGTCTTTGGGATATTAATTTTGTTTTGAAAGCCGTCCATATATTGTGACTGCAGCCTCTGGATCCTGGGAGGGAGTGAAGTGCTTGTGCCTAGTTACATCTCTGTTTCGGCGTCCTCGTCTCTGTTCCTCTGTCTCTACCTCCCTGCGCCTCTCCTTCCACCGTCTCCTCCCTCTTCTCCCCCTCGTCTCTTCTCCCCCTGTTGTTTCGCCAGCCGCCTGCAGCTCACCTTCCATCCCCTGATCGCCTCATCCCTCCGGACGGGCTGCGTGGATCTCACCGGACTCGATAGCGCGTGAGATAAGGGATCGGAGTGGGGTCAGTGAAAGTAAACCATACATGGAGGAGCAAGGCCTTCAGTGCAGGAAGTATCCACAGTAACACATTCATTCAGGAAAAAGTCTCATATTATTTTCTCTACCACGCTAGCCATATATTTGTGTACCTATACATAGACATAGCATTGTTGATGTCTGCTGTCTCAGGTGTCAGTATCTCGTCCACCTCCATTGAATTCTGGAACTTGTAGTCCTAAACTGTAAGCCACTTGCAAACAAAAACCTATAATGGAGTGAAGTGCTTGTGCCTAGTTCTAAGGTAATTACAATACATAGCACATTAATTACAATACATAGCACATTATATAAACCGAATTGTATGTAGGCACTTGGTTAAGATGGCTGTATTGGACATAGTAATTTAATCGACCTTATATGCATGAAAGTCTGCGTGGCCCCACCAGAATTCGAAAACCTGACATTAAGGTTACAGACAGCTATCCGCTGTACATGCATTATCCCACTTAGCTATCTTACCAGTCGCCTTCCAGGCGGCCTGTCTTCCTGGTTAGGGGGCTTGAGGTCACATTGTAATGGATCCTGTGCCTTGAGAGAATAGATCGAGGTGTCAAGTGTCCCTGTTGAGTTTATACGAACTTTAACTGCCAACTTGTAGTAAAAGTAGATGTTTCATGACAGCCTGCACGTTGTACCCTGGCCCTCACATGGGCAGGATCGGGCCCGGGGTGAGACTTCATCTAGTGTGTGTCACTCCATTGAAAAAGAGAGTCCCCGACATTCCAGCCTCTGAAAACCACTTCTAGCTTTTTGCAGTTTTAAAGAAGGCTGAAGTGAGGCTGCTTTCCAGTGGGCAAGATGCTGACAAAACCTTAAGTCATGTTGAATCCGTATGGCTGACGCTTTCTTTCTTTTTCTGTCTGTCTCTCTCGCTCTTTCTCCCTCCTCGGTCTTTCCACTCTTTCCTGGCCTTCCCTCTTTTCTCTTCAATCTCCTTTCCCTAGGTTATGCATTTGCAAGCGATTAAGCTATTGGCATTGTAAATGACAATGCCATTTATTTAGGATTAAAAAAAAAAAGTCATGAGCAATGCCAATATCTCTACCTTTAATAATGCCGAGACCATTGCATTGTAAATGCTTGTTCTCATTTTGCTCAGTTTTAATAGTGTACTGGTAGGGCTTCTCCCCCCCCCTCTTACCTGCATTTAAAATTGGAAAGCACACCACCGTTTTGGTGGATCCGGGTTCTGTGGGTGGCTCTGGGGATCGATATTCGGCGCCATCTTGGATTGGGACGCTGGTTTTTTCGGCGGGCGCCATCTTGGAGCGTCCCTGCGCTCCACCCTCCATTTCTCCGCCTATTTAAAGTCGCTCTTTCCCGCGCAGCGGGAACGCACAGCTGGACGCCGTCGCTTGCCGGAGTCTTGCCAGAGTCCTGCCCGTCTGCACCCGTCCGCGCCAAGGACGCGCAGGGCGTGGCAGGACATCATCGTGGTGTAAGTATGGTCCATCAGTACTCTAGTCAGGCTCTTCGCTCGATTAGAAGTACTTTGCCCTCTTGTCCGCACTCGGCTCAGCATCCCTTATGCGGGCCCCATACTTGCCCTTGCGGCTGGTGGGAACTACCGACACCAACGAGAGCTCCTAGCCAGATATTGTTATGTCGTAAGAAGGAATCTCCTCCTCCCAATGCCATTAAACTCTGGCACCATAATGTCAGATCTCTGTCGAAACATCATCGAGATATTTACGAACTTATCTCTTTAGAAGGCCCTGATGTCTTTTTCATGACGGAGACCTGGCTTGACGATGAGGACTCGGCTATTATTAATCTGGCCCTCCCCTCGGGTTACGTAATCCATACATTAAACCGTAAGGGGAGAGGTGGAGGCATTGCTGTGGCTTTCAAATCTTGCTTCACCTGTACCTGGAAACCCATGGACCTGACCGGTGCAGAGTGTGCTTATTTTTCTATCAGTATCAGCCAGCACCAAACACTGTCAGGTCTTCTGATATACCGCCCTCCGGGGGATGACAGTGCCTTCAGGAAAGCTCTTCCTGAGCTGGTAAGTTCTCTCTCTCTGTTCTCCTCCAACATTACCATCATTGGCGATCTCAATATACACTTTGATGCCATGGACATACCAGCGATTAGAGGTCTGCTGGACGATCTTGAAGCAGTACAGCTACCCCAACTGGTCCGTCATCCGACTCATGAGGGTGGTCACACTTTTGACCCGGTCTTTACTAACCTTCAACTGGCAGTGGTCTCACCCCCTCGACCCATGGGATGGAGTGATCATTATCTTATTGAGCTTGTTATAACAACGATGACATGTTCCATTGGGAAGCCCGATAAATCATCTTTTAGGCGACCCTGGAAAAAGCTCAAATTGGAGGATTTCCATTGTCTCCTGATCACTACACCTCTGGCCCATTCGGATGACATTGCAACTGGATATAACATCTTCTGTGCTTGGATTGTCCAAGCCCTCGATGTATTAATCCCAGCCAGATGGAGTAGGAACCGATGCTCTCAGCCCAATCCCTGGTACTCGGAGGCACTCGGGTGTATTAAAGCCACCTGTCGCCAAGCCGAAAGAGCATGGAGAAAGAACTATGGTAAAGATTTGAAAGTATGCTACTTAGCTAAGGTAAAGGCATACCATAGAGCTGTTTGCCGGGCCCGTGCTGATTACTATGCACAGGAGTTTCAGGCAAGTTCCAATCCATCCAAACTGATTTTTAAAGTCTTGAAGGAGCTCACAGCGAACAGACTTCCGACTACGGAGATCTGTTCCCTTGCCCACTGTGAGTCGTTAGCCAGCTTCTTTGTGGAAAAAATAAATGCTATATACCGTTCTTTTCCCAAAGCTGACCCCGATAGTACGATCTTGTCACTGCGTACTTCCCAGTGCTTGGCCTCTTTTCCCATACCATCGGAACAGGAGTTTAATCTCCTAGCGGCCAAGGTCAAGTCTGGCTCACCAGACGACCCTTTGAGACCGGATCAGTTTTTGGATTCAGCGCCCTTCTGCCTTCCTCCTATTCGCCATCTGATGGAGCTATCCCTTACCACCGGTTCAGTTCCACCTAGCTGGAAGGCGGCCTGTGTTATGCCCATTATAAAAAAACCTGGACTGGATCCATTGAAGCCGGAGAGCTATCGACCTATCTCCCTCCTCCCTTGGGTGGCAAAGATCACAGAGGCCCATGTGAATAACATCTTAACAAAACATCTGGCCTCTGCACACCTACTTGATCCTACACAGAATGGTTTTAGATCTGGACATAGCACAGAGACGGCACTCCTGTATATGGTTGAACACCTCCGCTCTGTGCTAGATGCAGGTCAAACGGCGGCACTGGTCCTTTTGGACCTCAGTGCCGCCTTTGACACTGTTTCTCATGCCATTCTCATACGTAGGCTTGGTGAGGCAGGTATTTCTGGCAGGGCGCTGGATTGGCTTCAGTCGTTCCTTTCGGAACGATCCTTTCAGGTTGTAGTGCCACCATTCAGATCTAAACCTCATGCCATCGCCCAAGGAGTCCCGCAGGGTTCGGCGTTGAGCCCCATGCTCTTCAACCTCTACGTTCAACCTTTGGCGGAGGTGGCGAAGAGCTGGGGTCTCACTATGGTATCATACGCCGATGATACCCAGTTGGCGGTGGCTCTTAATGGGGGCTCTGACCAACGGGCATCGAACTTCGCGGATGGTTTGAGGGCTGTTGCTAGCTGGCTTACCGCCAACTGTTTACAACTTAATGCCCTCAAAACTGAGGTGATGGTTTTGGGGAAACATCCTGATCTGTGGGGTGCTAGCTGGTGGCCTACTGAGTTGGGACCTCCTCCAACACCTGTTTCAGAACTAAAAAATCTCGGCGTCTGGTTGGATTCTAAATTGACCTTCTTGTTCCATACTAAGAAGGTGGCATCCACGTGCTTTGGCATTCTGCGCGGTTTGAGGCCTGTCCTCAAATTTTTCGATGCCTCCACCCGCCAGATGGTGATACAAGCTAGCGTATTATCGAGGCTCGATTACGCGAGCTCACTGTTTGTGGGTGCCAACCAGGCGGAAGTCCTACGACTCCAACGGGTTCAGAATGCGGCAGCTAGGGCCCTAGTGGGCTTGCCGCGCTTTTGCTCAGCCCGTAGTGCTATATTCAAACTGCATTGGCTGCCTGTAATTAGACGCATAGAGTTTAAAACCCTCTGTTTTGCGTTTAAAATTCTTAAAACTGACACTCCCACCATTCTCCAGCACCTCTTGACCCCATACACCCCTTTGCACAGCCTCCGTTCTGCCGGCCAAAATCTGGCATCTGTTCCTCGGTTCCAAAAATGTAGACTGGGTGGCCGATCGTTTGCGGTTTTGGCCTCCAAATTGTGGAACGCACTCCCCCTATACATCCGCTCTTTAGAAGACCTTTTTTCATTCAGGAAAGCCGTTAAGACTTTCCTTTTTCCTTTATCTTATTAATTACCCCCTACCCTTCTGCGTTGTTGGTTATGTTACCTCTTTCAGATATAGCGCCGGGACGCCCCTTTGCTGGGGCAGCTGTGCGCTCAAAAAATTCAATTAACATAACATAACATAACAAACATAGAGTGAGGCTGTAGTACCCTGTGAGTTCCTGGGCACCAACACAGGTAACACGTTTTATATAATCATGCTGAAATAAAAGTGGAAACCTTTTGTTTTTTAATGACAGGTCCAAGACTTGTTGTCTTTTGCTGCTATTGAGATATTTCCACCTATCTCACCGTCAGTGATTCATTTAAACAGTTCAGCTAGTTTATATAAAGCTGGTTGTAAAAGAGAATTATATACCTGATGGTGTACCTACTATCTGAAAGAATCACGTTAGTTATAGATTTCTTTCGTTAGAATTACCCCCAGGCGTCCAACTGGATCCAACAAGTTTTTTCGTCAGCAGTACCTCTGCGCGTCGGAATGTTGCGTCGGTCGGCTCCGCGTTCGTCGTTGGCGTCGTGTCGTCTGGATGACGTCGCGGCAGCTACTTAGACGCCACCCTCGCGTGATGATGTCAGTTCTGTCTTTTTCGACGCCAGCCAGCGCAGATCCGGGAAGAGGGGTACCTCCAGTCACTTTTTGACTGACTTTTTCTCGAAATTTGTTGACTTCTTTTTTGAGTCCATCGACTCCTGGTGCGCGAGGGATGCCCGGCTTCAAGGAATATGGTTCCTGTAAACTACTGATGTCGGTGACGGATCCGCACCGCGTGTGCCTTTTTGCCTGGAGCGCAACCACGACCCCAAGGTGTGCTCCGACTGCTGGTCGATGGCGCCGAAGACTTTGCAGGAGCTGTCTCGAACGCTGCTTTAGCACCGACAGTCGGCTCTGCGCCGTTTGAGGTCACGGTCGCGAGGGAGGTCGAGGGACCTGTCACGGAGCCACCACCACCATTCGTCCAAGTTATCGAAGTCTTCGCACTTGAGGTCAGATAAGTCGAAGCATAAGAAGTCGAAGAAGCATCATCGCTCTTTGACTTCTCCTCGTCGGTTGGGCGACCCGAGTAGGGATGCTGGTGGTGCCCCTCCAGCGGCTCCGCGTGCGGAGCCCGAAGAGTCGACTTCACGTTTCCCTCCCTTCCTGGGACCCAGAGCTTCTCCTGGTCAGCTTTGTATGTTCTACGAGGCGATGCATGCTATCTTTGGGCGGCTCGGACCTGCATGCGCGCCTTTGGGCCCCGCGGAACCGGTTGGGGGGCTTAGGCCTTCTCTGCAGATGGCTCCAGCGCCCATGCCGCTCTTGGATCCAGGACTGGATCCGGATCAGCGCCGGTTGACCTCATTACACCTCCACCAGCGACGCATCCTCCGGCACCATTACTGTATTACACGCCGGTCGGCCCCCTGGCTGGCGTTGACCCCGGACTCCATCCCGATGTGGACCCAGAGCCGGACTGGCGTCGCCCGACGCCGGATCCAGCGCCGAGAAGGGTTTTTGTGCCCCTGTTCACTCCTGGGGTCCCTTTTCCGCCAGATTGGCACCCAGAGGATGAGGAGGAAGACTGGGAGGGGTCAGGAGACCCTTTAACTGATCAGATGGAATCTGAGCAGGACTGGCGAGAGGAACTGGTGGATGCCATTGGTGTGGACACCTCCTCTGATCTTGGCATGTTGTCTCCTCCTACTACTGACATAGAACTCGTTCTACCCAGAAGGTCGGCAGTATCCAGTCCACAATGGATGGCAAACTTGCCCGCATCCCTCCCGGCGGCAACAGCCTGGGAGAGCACTGTCCGGGCCGCTTCCGGACACTGAGGCAGCACCTGCACAACCGAGCCCCACACAGAGTGGGGATAGATGCCCAACAGACATGCAGTGTTTAACGACTGCAGTCCCAAGTTGGCGGAAGAGAAAATCTTCTGTCCAAGATGATCCAGCGCCCTGGATTCCCTTTCCAGTGGAGCAGTAGGCAATGCGCTTTTGGAAGTAGAGGCTTGGACCACCAAGCGCTCAGGGGTGGGGTGTTGGGAAAGGAAAGTGGAGTTGCAGGGAGGTGGCGTCGGGCAATCATCCAATCCACGGGAGACCCCGTGTTGGGCATGGATCAGGTGCCCAAAAGGACGTCCGTAAGGGCCTCGTTGAATGGAAGCAGAGGTTCTGAAGAGCTCGCCGCCGGCTGAAGCACCTCTGTCAGGAAGTTAGTCCTGACTGCCAAGGTAGGGAGTTCGAGGTTGAGAGCCTCGGCTGCCCTACGCAACACCACTGCGTACGAAGCTCCCTCCTCCGTAGCCACGGTAGCTCTTAGATGCTACGCCTGGATGAGATCCACTGGCTTTTCTGGGGATGTCCAGAATACCCTCATGGACATGTCCTTTGATGGCTGTCGCCATTTCGGCGACAAAGCAGACAGCGCTTTAGAGCGTTTCAAACTCACGAGCTACGGCCAAGTCCTTGGGCCTCTCCAGCTGCCCGCGCAGTCTGCTTTTTACCCCTTTCGTGGCTACGGAAGGAGTACCCTGCTACATCCCGCCCAGAGCCACTAGCTGCAGCAAGTTACCCAACCTTCGTGCGGCCGGGGACGTGGGAACAACTGTCATGGTTCTGTGGGGCAGCGGGCGGGCCAGTCCACCAACCACCCCTCTGCAGCAGCCTCTAAGCCTTCCTAGTCCAACATTTCAGGCCCATCAAACGCCAGTGGGTGGCAGGATTCGCCATCACCTCTCCCACTGGTGCACCATCACGTAGGACAGGTGGGTTTTGCAGATAGTCCGACGGGGCTACTCCTTCCCCTTCAAGGCTACCCTCTCCGGCCATGCCACCGCAATACAACCGCATGTCGGAGGATCACCTGGCCCTTCTCCAGCAGGAAGGTACCGCTCTCTTGGCCAAGAGAGCCATCAAACGCTCTCCTGTCCCAGAAGTAGGTTGTAGTTGTTATTCCAACTACTTTCTGGTTCCCAAGAAGGACTAGGGCCTGCTTCCTATCTTGGATCTCAACAACGTCAACCGCTTCCTCCGGTAGGAGAAGTTCAAGATGTTGACGCTTGCTCAGGTCTTGTCTGCCCTTGACCCGCAAGACTGGATGGTGGTGTTGGACTTGCAGTAAGCTTATTTCCACCGGCATTACCTGCGGTTCACGGTAGGCATGAGCATTTTCAGTTTACCGTGCTCACCCTTTGGCCTTACCAGCGCCCCTTGAGTATTCACGAAAGTGATGGCGGTGGTCGCAGCTCATCTGCGCAGATCAGGGGTTTCAGTCTTCCCCTATCTTGAAGACTGGTTGTTGAAGGTGGGCTTGCCTCAAGCAGTCGTCTCTCACCTCCAGACTAGGGCAGACCTCCTGCATTCGCTGGGGTTCTCAATCAATGTGCCGAAGTTGCACCTGACTCTCTCTCAGAAGCTCCTCTTCATCGGAGCAGTCTGGACACAACGTGGGGAGAGGAGGTGGCCTAATGGCTAGGGCGGTCAACCTCGAATCTGGGGAACTGGGTTTGAGTCTCGGCAATTACGCTGAACATCCTGTGATTCTGGGCAAATCACTTAATCTCCCTGTGCCTAACAAAAATGAATGTGTCTTCATGTAATGCAACTGGTTCTATGTAAAGCGCTCTGATACCCGATTTGGGTCAAGTTCGCGCTATATAAAACTCTAAGAAATAAAATAAAACGGTTTCGGGTCTATCCTCCCGAACAGCGAGTCCGGGATATTCGGGCTATGATTCTGATCTTTCAGCCTCTGGTTTCGGTCAGAATGACCCTGAGGCTGCTGGGCCTCATGCCCTTCTGAATTCTGATGGTAGATCATGCCAGATGGCATATGCGGGCTCCGCAGTGGGACCTGAAGTTCCAGTGGGCGCAGCATCAGGAGATTCTGTCCGACTGCGTTCAGATCTCGGAGGGCACTGCTCGACAATTGCAGTGGTGGCTCATTAACCAGGATTGGGTCAACGGCAGATCCCTCTCCCTTCCCAACCAGACCACACATTGGTGACGGATGCATCCTTTCTAGGATGGGACGGCCACATGGGAGAGGCGGAGATCAGAGGCCTCTGGTCTCCGGCAGAGTCCGAGCTGCACATCAACCTTCTGGAGCTCTGGGCGATCCATCTTGCACTCACGGCATTCCTTCCCTCTGTCCGGGGAAGAGTAGTGCAGGTGTTCACAGACAACACCACCGCCATGTGGTACTGCAACAAACAGGGTGGGGTGGGGTCATGGACCCTATGTCAAGATACCATCCTCCTCTGGATATGGCTAGAACATCAGGGCATATCGCTGGTGGTTCAACACCTGGCAGGTTCACTGAACGCCAGGGCCGACGAACTCAGCCTCAGGTGCATGATGGATCACGAATGGCGTCTTCACTCGGAGATGGCCCAAGGTCTCTTTCGACAGTGGGGAGAGCCTTGGTTAGATCTATTTGCCACCGAAGAGAACACGCAATGTCAGCAATTCTGCGCGTTGGAATTTTCAAGGTGGGACTCGCTAGGCGACGCTTTTCGTCACGAGTGGAGTTGTGGTCTGTTGTATGCCTTTCTGCCTATATCACATCTGCCCAGAGTGCTGAAGAAGATCAGGCACGACCGGGCCCAAGTCCTCAAGTGGCTCCGGATTGGGCACGAAGAGTCTGGTATCCCGAGCTGCTCAACATGGCTGTCGATCCTCCGACCCGTCTGCCTCTGCAGGAGGATCTTCTGTCGCAGCAATAGGGGATGGTCCTCCACCTAAACCTGTCCGGCCTCCACCTCCTTGCGTGGAGATTGAGCGGCGGCAGTTGACGTCATTTGACTTGCCTCCCGACGTCTGTGAGGTAATTCTGGCAGCCAGGCGTCCCTCCACTAAGACGGTATACACCTGTCGGTGGCACAAATTTGTGACATGGTGCACAGCAAAGGCTGTGGATCTCTCTCTGCCCCTCTTTATGAGGTTCTCTTGTTCTTTCTTTCTTTGGCCCAGCAGGGCTCTGGTCTGGGCACTATCAAGGGCTATCTCTCTGCCTTCCCTCGACTTCCAGATCAGCCTTCCCTTTTCAAGTCCCCAGTTATTAATCGTTTCTTGAAAGGCATAACTCATCTCTTTCCTCCTATTCCCTTCGTTATGCCACAGTGGGACTTGAATCTGGTTTTAACTTATCTGATGTGAGCTCCCTTTGAGCCGCTTCACAACTTTCCTTTGAGACATTTAACTCTTAAAACTGCATTCCTGGTGGCCATCGCCTCTGCCAGACGTGTGAGTGAGCTCAAGGCGCTTTCTTCTGAGCATCTGGACAAAGTTGTCCTCAGGACTCATCCATCCTTCTTGCCCAAGGTTGTCACTGCCTTTCACATCGGGCAGACCATCACTTTGCCCACCCTCTTTCCGCCTCTGCATCCCTCGAAAGAGGAAGAGAAGCTCCACCATCTGGGTCCAAAACGGGCGGTTCCCTTTTATCTGGATCGCACCAAACAGTTCTGTGTGGATGACCAGCTCTTTGTTGGGTACGTGGGACGCCAAGAAAGGTCGGGCCATACACAAACAGACTATCTCTCGATGGATCGTCTTGTGTATCAAAACACGCTATTCTCTTGCAAAGAAGGATCCTCCAGTGGGGCTGCGCTCCCATTCCACCAGGGCGATGGCAGCCACTACTGGTCTGGGACGAGGCGTTCCTCTAAATGACTTCTGTCAGACGGCTACGTGGGCATCGCTGCACACATTCACCAAGCACTTCTGCCTGGACAGTCCAGTACGGAGAGAAGGCTTCGTTGGCCTTTCTGTTCTCCAGGACTTTCTGGTGTGAACTTGGTTCGCAGACTCATCTCCGGGGTTGGTATTGCTGGGGTATCTATTCTAAGGTAAGGAATCTATAACGAACGTGTTTCTTTCAGATGAACAAGTTACTTACCTTCGGTAACGATATATCTGTAAAAAACATTAGTTAGTTATAGATTCCTTACCACCCCACCCATCCTCCCCGTTCTGCGAACTGATTTCTAGGGTTAAGGTAATCCTTTCAGGGCCCTAGTTTTGTGCATCAGTGGTCAGTGTCTTGCATGGCTCTGTATTTCTGGCGCGGAAAGTTGTGTATAAAACTGACATCCGCGCGTGAGGGCGGGGTCTAAGTAGCTGCAGCGACATCATCCCGGCGACACGACGCCAACGACGAACGCGGAGCCGACTGATGCCACCTTCTGATGTGCAGAGGTAATGCTGACGTAAAAACTTTCCGAATCCAGTCTGACACCTGGGGGTAATTCTAAGGTAATGAATCGATAAATAGCTAATGTTTCTTACAGATATATCGTTACCGAAGGTAAGTAACGTATTCATTGGGTCTTCCTAAGGTATGTTCAATCAACCTGAGCCTGGTTGCGGCTACAAGCACCTCGTTACGTTGTGACTCTCCGATTGCTACAAAGCTCCCTGATGAAGGGCACAAGTCCCGAAATGCTTAGGGACACATTTATTGCAATCGGATGAACTGAAATCTATATTAATGGAAGTACTTCTTGAATGGATTATGCTCCAACAACTTAAAATTTGAGACGAATCAAATAAATTTCCAGTTGAATCTTTGTTGTTGCTTATTCTGAAATAATGCACTAGTTGACTACTTACGAGACATTGTCTCCCACTGGAGTGCCAACAAGGACAAGTGTCGTATGGTTCGACACTTCATTTTCGTTATGTTCAAGTATGGCACATCGCGTTCTTTTAAAGCACACTTTCTTGTTGTGGTATCAATATTTTTACATTTTTTAAATGTGTCTTTAGACCAGTACAAGATCTAGATTTGTGCAGCTTCATTAAACTCTTTGTACATTCGTATTGCAGTAGACCTGCATTATAGCATTATAGCTGTGTCTGCATAGCTGTGAAGAAACACATCTGTGCGTTTCCCCTCGGCCCTTCTGTTTGCACTTACCACGAAGGACATTCTAGTCCGGGTGCCTTTAGCACACAGCATATTATCTGAATATTGTCTAACTCAAGTAAATAGGTACCTTGAAGAATCTCCAAAGTTACACTGATGTAGGAATGTTCATGTTGCATCAAAAGATGGAGCTTTGTCTGTATCCGAGTAGAATGGAGAAAGGAAGAGTTGCTCTTTGCTTGCAGGCTGACAGCCCTGGCTGTAATCGCCACCTCATTCCATGTCATCGTGGACACTTAATCCAGTGCTGGGTTTTTAACTATCCGTGAGTTATAATAATTAGTTCAATGGTAACAAATTATGATTCGAAGTTCCCAGAATGCACAGTGTCAAATGAAAGCCTAGGAATGGGAAAAGTGTCTGCAGCGCCATGGAATGAGTTAGCCAAATTAGCACTGACACATTCAGCGTAGGTTCAAAGGTAATAGGCTGCTCCTCTGTGCTAGTTTGTATGCGTTAAGATGCATTATTTTCAAATGTTTTTTTCTTCCTTTTGACAGGTTACCCAGGATTTCAGGCTGCCACATACGCCAGTCGCAGCTATGCTGGCCTAGCCCCAGGCTACACCTATCAGTTTCCAGGTAAGGGACATTTGAATCTCTCTTTACCAGTCATGCCCCTATCACAAAAACAAAACGTTTTGCTTACGCATTGTCATACCTGCATTTACGTGGGATTAACATTGGGGTCTATGGTTCTGGGAAAAGAACCTGCATGATGCAATGGGCAATATGTAGGATGTGTACTGTGGGTGGGTTGAAGAGCAGGAAGTGGGAAGACGTATTCCATGTTGCACCAATTGTACATCACATGCACAACAGGAAATCCATTCATGTACGTGCATGTGGGTAGGGGATGCTGGATGTCATTGATGCGCAGTGGGGCTTCGGTGGGCGAGGGGAAATGGGATGGAACGGGGTCCAGTGTAGGTGGCACCATTCATGTAACTGCTGCGGCCCTTGCTGCCACAGACTCCCCAAGAGTATTTATGAAAAGTTCCTAAGTTGTTTTACATTTCATTTTAGAATTCCGCGTAGAACGGGGCCCACTCACCAGCGGGCCCATCCTCCCCGAGCTTACAGGTCAGTCTGGTTGATTTCCTAACACTTGCGCGTAGGAAGGAGAGACTGGCAGGGGGGTATTTACTTTCAGGGTACCTGGGCCCAGGTCCTCAGAGTCTAACCCTCCCTGCTATTCTGCCTCCATTCTTGTCTAGCAGCCACTCTGGGCAGAAGCAAGGGGGCTGTTAAACTTGGCTGCATGAAATGTTCTCGTTCTGTCTAGTCTTTCACATGAACCCATGACTGCTCCTTCACCTACAGATTCCATGCATGCAGACAGTTTGGATCACTCACAGCCAATCCAGTCATGTAGACTAGGCTTCCTGTGGCAGAGCACCTTCCATTCAGTGGCCCCCGATTCAAGCTGGCTGATCATACTTTGCAGCGTCACTTAGTTTCACAGTAGTATGCACTCACCTCCCTGCTAAAATTCATCCTGCTAGTAAAGGTTCTCAGAATTCCTAGTGACATTCAGTCCCTGTCCTTGCAAGCAGAGCGAGTTTTATAGGATGTGCATTCACCTCAATGTCCATCACACCACACACGGCCCTTAGTGTGGCTAAAAGTATTTAATGTATTCAAAATGCTTTCTTATTAAACAATGTATTTAGCTAACTAAGTAGCTAGCTAAATATATCAATTAAAACGGGATTTAGATGAATTAAAGAGTTTCAGCCACATTGAACACCATGTATGCAGTGACGGACGCTATTTACTAAGGGATGGGGGGTAATAAATGGAACCCCCCCCTAAAAAGAAAAACACTTACCTTCAGGCCGGCTGGCAGCCGCCTCTCGGTCCGCTCACCGCCGCCTCTCCCTCGTGTAAGCAGAATCAGGTAGCACCCAGCTTCCTGACTTCTCTAGTCAATTACAGCGTTGTAATGCAGCGCTATGATTGGTCTGAGCGCCGTGGATCAACTCTGAGGTAGGGACTGGGAGCCTGAGGCATGTTCTGCACCCAGGCTGTAAAAGTGCGCATGGCAGTTTAGGCGGTCCGAGAGGGGCTGTCAAAAACGTCACTGCGCACTTTGGAGTGGGCAAACCACTCCTTCCCTGCTCTGCAGTCCCGTCCGACCGTGCATCAGGAAAGGAAAACTAAAATTATAATAACATCAGTTATTATCATTTTAGTTTTTTTAACCACTGCTCTGTGAGCAGTTGAGCGACGCTTCTCTGCCTTAGCGGAGGAGCCGCCACTGCATGTACTATGTGGTGAACATGGTGGTGAATGTCCACACTATAAAATTCGGTCAGTGAGGCGCACTGCAAATCAACCACCATTAAAGTTGTCATTCCAAAAAAGACAAAAGGTTTACTAAAAATATTGTAGTGTGGTCCACTAATAAATCTCGCATAAGCTCAGTGCCCATGGCAGTCCTATGCCCTGTGATTTTCCTTGTAGTAGATTCGCTGAAAGGTTGCGTTCACAGTTCCATTTGGCTTGTTACATTCACCGGTCCATTTAACTGGTTAACATAGCTATGTCACTTGCTTTTGCAAGGCAAAGGCTGATTAGCCCATGTATCGTGTGAGAGTTGATAAAACTGTGGTCAATTTAGAGTATTGTATATTGATCAGTCACATTGAATCATTTGTAGTCATTTAAAATGTAGGGATAGCCTTCTGATAATTCAAACACTGCTAAGGAATGTTTGTATTCACATACAGATGCAACAATCTCCTGCTCAAAAGGTGTTTGCTGGCAAATGGTTAATATGTTAAACTTAAATCACAACCTAAAAGTCTGCATACCTATAGCAGGACAGTGAGAAAGGGGGCTGTGAAAAAGTAGCATAATTTGCAATAGTATGCTGCAATATTCTGGAAGGTCTGCCCAATGGTGCAGGTGTATTGTATCTGTTACCGTCTCACTAGTGAACTTCTCTTTTGACATCCTGGTGACCGTATTTATATCATAGGGGGAAAGGGCGATAGGGCGATAGGGCCAATATTGAGTCCATCTTAAAAATTGCAAAGACTGCACAAGGATTTAGGACACCCACAAAGCAATACCACAAAGGGAAAACCTAGTTATACACTGACCGGAATATTCATGACATTTCTATATAAGTACACTGATTAAGACACAAATTATAAGACACACACTCTGTTTCATTTCTCACGTTGTCATTTTCCTCAACAATGACATTTAAAACTTAATATTAGTTCATCTTCTCCAATATAACTCTCCATTAACAAGTCTTTAAAAGACTACATTTTAAGATAACTAGCGTATGCATATATGTGGCATCAAATATACGAGGAAGACAACATAAAATCAGTTCTCCAGCTTTCGAGAAGAATACCCATTACTTGATGAAAGTATCATGGCAACCATTCCAGGCTTCGCAAACTCATGCAAGTGAACAAACAGTGAGGCAAAACCTCAAAGAGGAAGCACAATAGATTCTGGTTGAAGACTTGTCTGGTTAAAATGAAAGCAATGCAGATTCCTGTATATTCAATGACATTCTCAGCGCTGAATGAGTTAATGAGGAAAGTTGGATAATAATGAGAGTGAAAATGCGTATGATGTCCAGTTCTATTGCTGAGGTTGCCAGACGACCTATACTCCCCGTCCTTGTGGTGGTCTGCAGGAAGCCTTTACGGCTCTGTCTGTTAAACAAGCTGGACTGCTGGCCTCTGCTGGCCGCAGTGAATCGTTGAGTTGAACTCAGTTCTTGCACCTTATGAACCCAGCCACCATGCCGCTTCCTTCACTGTCTGCACCGCTCATAGTTTTCAGTGCCCTGAACTCGAATTTCACTCCCTCCCAGGTTCGTACTCCTATTGTGGATGCTAGTGTCCCTCATTCCACTGCCTACAGGCCTGTGTTGTGATCTACCATTATAACCCTCATCCCCCAATATTTCTTTACTGTGGTAACCCTCCTGTCCACCTTACAAAACTGGCTGAATATTTCATCCCAGCTTGCACAAGATCTTGTTTAAAAGGTTGAACAGTGGCGTAGGAACCAATTGTGTGGTGTTAAACCTAGTCTGATACTGTATCCCGATTGATTTAAAGAGGCTTAACTGATGAAAACAGAGCCTTCTTATTTGAGCACATGCTTTGTGGGCTCAGGTGATTGCAGATGTTTTATGTGTTTATCCAGAACAATGCCATGTTCTTACACAAATGTACAACCTCTCTTTGAATGCATTCTGAATCGAACTGTGATCTGTTTTGCGTGAACTTTCCTCCCAGTTGCAGTTCATATACCTGTAACAGCCATAGTAGGCAGATGGAGGGCATGTCATTAAATGGCTCCTCACTGAAAATGTTTGATCAGAGATAAGTGTTGTTACAGAAAGTCAGTGTGTATCTGAGAACCAAAAGTTAAAACTTATTAATTGGAGGCATACATTTCTGTTGATGACCAAATCTTGTCTGTCTTCTATTTCAGCAATTCCGCTAACGGCCTATGGACCCATGGCCGCTGCAGCGGCAGCAGTTGTCAGAGGTAATGGCTCGTTCCTTACAGGACAGACTGAGCAGCAGTGGCAGCGTGAGTTTGTTTGAGGGCCCCTTTAACCCCTTGCTCATTTTTTTTTTATATTTGTGTGTCTTGATGCAGGTGGGATGGTTTGTAGCATATTTGTTCTCTGCTTTTTGTAGCATATTTCTTCATGGTCTCTGTCATCTCTTTTATTTGAAGCTCTGTCTGCTGTGGCTAAGCGTCTTTTTTTTGCTTTCTTGCTTAGGCACTGGTCCAACGCGTGCTGGTGGATTCCTCGGGACAAGCAGCCCAGGGTCAATGGCAGAACTTTATGGAGCCAGTCAAGAGTCCGCTATAAGCAGTTATATCAGTGCTGCCAGCCCTGCCCCGAATGCTGGGTTTGGCCACAGTCTAGGGGTGAGTTTCTGGTCACCTTTATGCACTGCTTTAGTCTTTGGGCGGAGTCATGTTGACAGACCGAATTAAAGAAGAGAGAAGCCATTGATAGGACTGAGAGGACTGGGTGACCCTGGACGAATGAATATGTGCAATAAGTAGAAGGGAGAATGTTTCTTTATTAATTAAAGTAAACCTGGCAACTCAAATTTCTAATTTACTGTGTGAGGTGGTAGCCTTTGTAGGGGGCACATCTTTGTGCCGACAAATATCTAAGAGGCACTTTTGAGCTTGCTGAGGCTAGTGCTAATGTCCTGGACCCCTTATTGAACAGTGCAGTTCAGTCCTCGAAAGTGCTGGAAATCCATTCTTTGTAGTGGTTTCAGACTTGTATTCCCTGTCACCATATAATTTCGGCTCCTCACCGGATGACCGTGTGAAGGGAGCAAGGGCGTAGCATCAGGCGGAGTGTTTGGGGCGTTATACTTCCCCTAATAAATGTATTTTCAGGTGAATAGTTGGGTACAGGTGCCTTCAGTCGCATATGGTGAGGTGTCTGTCGGATTTCACCTGGGATTTTTGCATGCATTCACTGACAAAAGCACACACAAACACTCACTCATCTCTGTTTTGAAAGTCCTAAAAATGTTTATTTTACAAAATATTGTGATGCTCTCATTTAATGCTCCTATTAATCCATATTCCTTTCCCTTTCCACTGCCTCTGATGCCCCACTCATGCACCCTGCTTGTCATACAATGTATTTTAACATTATATGTCAGCGTGATGGTCGAAAAATCTGATGCCTACACCCCCCCCCCCCCCCGCCCGCCCTCCCGCCCAATCTTTCTGACCAAGCTACGCCCCTGGAAGTGAGCCGATATATGTGACACACAGTGGCACTGTGTGAGTTGAAAGGCCATTTAAAGGGAATATTGGATATAAGGGGAGCCATGGATGGAAGGACAGGAAAGTATTCAAGGTTGGATGGACTTGGGAAAATGCATGGATTTAGTTCAGTACAATAGGTAGAAATGGTCTTTGCAGCTATCTCCTGTCTTGTATAAAACTCAAGCACGTTGGGACACAGCACATCAATTCCCTTGCAACAGTAACAAAGTTAATTCCCTTCCAAATTAAAAGGTGCTGCATTATCTTCGTTGCACTGTGACCTCCTGTCCTCCCTATTATTTTAGCTGTAGTTAATGTTGTGGCCATCACCTACTCAGAAGCCTTGTGATGTCTTTCTTTCTCTTCCTTCTTTTGTCAACGCTGTGCTTGTTTCTTAAGAAGCATATAAAGAGAATCTTAACCTCTGTCTATCCATTGCAAAACAATGTTTCAACTTCGCTAGCTCTGTACACATCTCTTGGGTGACTGCTAAATGAGATATTTTCAATTCCTGTTACAGGCTCCGCTCATTGCAACAGCTTTCACTAATGGTTACCACTGAAGCTGGAGTCATAGAGGTAGAAGGTAAGGACTAGTCTATCTTCAATGGAAGTGAAGGTTGAAAGGAGTTGCCATGATGGGTAGTTACAATTTTTTGGTTTACGAGTGTAGGAGGTAAGATAAAAAGTTAATAAACAAAGGGTGGTTTAGAGAGTTAAAGATTTGGGGCCAAATGTAGGAAGGCCATTACCGGTCGGTAACGGCCGAAATCGGCCGTTACCGACCGGTAATAGGCTTTTGTTATGTAGGGGGCCAATTTAAAGATTCGGTAAATACCGAATCGGTAAATACCGAATCGGTATTTACTGAAGCATCATTTACCAATTTCGGTATTTACCGAATCGGTAAATGACATGTAGGAAGCACTTTAAACAGTGCTCATGTGCTTTAAGGATTCGTTATTTACCACCAACTATTAGTTGGTGGTAAATAAGGAATACCTTAGAAAAGGTAAATCAATGCATTTTCAACTGTGCCATGTGGCAGACATACATGCCCTTAGGGCATGTATTTGTGCCACATGTGCACAAAAGCACTAATCAGGGGTGCAACAGGGTGTCAAAGTGACACCCTGCCACCCTTGACTCTTTCCTTATTTTACCGAATCTGTAATTGACATTCATTCCTATGGGCCTCCAAACCCATAGGAATGAATGGCAATTACCGAGTCGGTAAATACCGATTTGGTAATTACCGTTACCGATTTTTTTATCTACATAGCAATTACCAATTCGAAAATACCGAATCTGTAAAATTCGGTATTTTCGAATCGGTAATTTACAATTACCTACATCTAGCCCATAACGTGATAAAATAGAGTGTTATTGGAAGACTGAGGATCGGTTAAAGTCAGTGAAGTACACAAGATAATACTGGGGGCAGACTTTTGTCAACCACAGAAATCCCCTAATGTGCATGGATAAATGGAGAGATGGTAGAGTTAATGGAGTGGAGTGAGTAGAAAGAAGTAGAGGGTAGAGCTAACAGAAGACTAGTTACTCTATTAAAGAGACTGAATACAGGGTAACACCTTTTTACTAGCAGAAGGCAGGGAGTGCAGGTTCTTGGCGGGAAGAGACTGTCTGAAAGGCAGACAGTTACGATGCTTCTTGTTGCTGGATATAGTAATTGTAAGTCTGTATTAAAGGTTCCTGAACACAGCACTTTTCCAAAGATTGTTTTTGAATGAAAAATAATTTACAGAAATTTTTGTCCTTAGTTCACAGAAATGTTTGTCCTTAGTTATTTACTAACTGCTTGCTACAGATCTATTTGTTTGTGGAACAGTTGCCTTTTTTCTTTAATGGGTTACTTCCCTTCAGCTAGATTCCTAATTTGCCATGCCAATATTGTTTAACAGTTGCCCTTCTTGTTTAAGGACAAGCTGGACATGTGTCATTTCCTTTATGGATTCTCACTCAAAAGATGTGTGGGTTTTGTCTGGAGATGCCATATAGGAAGATAGGGGACATTGGTGGAGTTTTCCTTTTAAGACCAACCAAAATGAAGTAGGAAAAGTGCCATTCTGTATCCACTAGCTCTAGGAGAATGAGGGGGCAAGCCTCTTCCTCGTCTGCTCTGCATGTGACCAGGCCTGAACCCTGAACTTCCCTCCAATGTTTGGTATTTCTGTTCTGTTCATTGTTAAGACATTTAAAGTTAAGACACTCAGAATCAAGGCATTTTGTATGTAATCTACCCCTTCAATATGGAGTTTTTCTTTGTCTTTAGAATGCGGCTCGCTGTTCAATTCAACAAACATTATTAGGACGACAACACATCCCTGCCTGTAAATTTACTTACAGAGTCAAGAGAGTGTGTTAATATCAAAAGCCAATGAAAAGCCAACAAAAGCACAGTGCAGTGACAGAGGTCCCGGCATAGATGCTAGTCTTACTATAGTTACCAGTGCCACTCAACTGTGCATCATCAACATTCCTTTCCTACTATAAGCCAGTAACATTTTATACTTGTCAACCCTCTCATTTAGTTATCTGTAACACAGGCAAAGGTTTTACAGTATATTTAGGGCCAGATGCATCAAGCATCCATTTTGCGATTCCTTATTAGCGAAAAATAAGGAATCGCTAATAAGGAATAGCAAAATGGAATGCATCAAGCAATCACTACAAAAATAGCGATTCCTTAGAATTCCTTAATTGCGACTCGCAAATTACGAGTCGCAATTAATGAATACCTCTCCATTTATTCCTATGGGCCTAGAGGCCCATAGGAATGAATGGGAAGACAATCTCAATTTGCGATTCGCAATTAGCGATTCGCAAATTGAGATTGCGAGTTCAAGGGTGCAGGGGTGTCCAAAGGACACCCTGTTGCACCCCTGATTTAGATCGGTGCACATATGTTGCGCACACACATGCCCTTAGGGCA
The DNA here is from genome assembly GCF_964261635.1 of Lissotriton helveticus. Taxonomy (NCBI): domain Eukaryota; kingdom Metazoa; phylum Chordata; class Amphibia; order Caudata; family Salamandridae; genus Lissotriton; species Lissotriton helveticus. Next base: position 1,084,203,964 of record NC_136072.1, on the reverse strand, counting down.
TGTGTGTGCGCAACATGAAACTTTGAAATATGCCCAAAAGTGCATTTTTCAAAGTTTTTGCAAATTACCATGAAGTTGTACTTCATGGTAATTTGCGTGCCCTATTAGCGAATTCGCTATTTTTGACACTTTAATGCATTGCATTTAAGGAATCTCAATTTGAGATTCCTTAAATGCAAACAATCGCAATTAAGCGAATTCTCTATTTGCGATTTTTACATTTGGGATGATGCATCCCAAATGCGATAATACCGGTCGCAAAGGGGCAGATTCTGAGAATCTGCCCCTTTGCGACCGGTTTTTAGCTTGATGCATCTGGCCCTTAGAGTCTCCATTTTCTCTGTTCAAAAAAAAAATGCAAATGCTGGTATTTTCAGCAAAACATTCTTTGGTTGATTTGGATTACAGGCTTAATAGAAAAGAAAAAGAGGAAATGTTGCCTCTTACTAGGCTTTTTATTTTAATTCATTTTAACATTTAAAATATTTTGTAAACGTGTATCAGTGATCACACATGTGCATAGATGTTCTATTTTTATGGAGTCAGAAAGAATGCCCATGAACTAGGATTACAGGTAGTAACATTTTCTTATTGGAGACCAGAGCATGAAGCAAGGCTTCAAATAAGCACAATGATTTTGTTAGATAAAGACAAACTGATTGGAACTTAATGTAGAAGATAAAGGTTCAGTAGAAATTAGTGTGTGTGGGCTGGTTTAAGAATGGATGGAGCGTGTAGTTTCGGAAGATGTGAATGGGAGGGTATGGAGAATCCATTCATGAAATTTGTGTAATGGAACAAGAGCCCAAGTGGACTTGTAGAAACAGTAAAATATCAATGCTTTTGTCTTGCTCTTACACTCTAGAGTCCCAGTGATGGAGGAAATGTAGCAGGAGCATTCAAGAGAAGCCGGGAACCTGCTCAGATTTTGGCATTCTGAATACACTGCCGGCCGCCAAGCTCCAGCTGGACCCCTCTCTTCCTCAGGAGAGCAACAACTCACTCCTGACCTGTCCGTATCCATTCCCCTAGCCCAGAGCGGATCTGCGCCTTACCTCTCCTGTTTTTCCATCTCCTCTTCGTCCTCTTGTCCTGCACAAAGCTAATTGGCTTACATCCAAACTGTCCTTTTCAATCCCATGGAGATCATCTGTCATTACACATTTCTTTAATCCCCACCACCCATCGCCCCTTCCTTTCCATGAAGCACATCATCTCGCTTTTACTAACCACAGAAGTTTACACTTCAGAAATCCTTGGTGTATTTATTTTAATAGCAAGTAGTTCATTTTTTTTTTTACATTTTTTTGTTACTCCCATATTATGTGGTGCTCTTTGCAGAGTGCAGTAGGAACATTTGGGAATTCATTTTGTGATTGTGATTTAGCTAGTTTACTAAGGGATGTTTTTATTTGATATTGCATTTGTTTTTAATTGTTTGGACTGCATTGTCTGCTTGGCACTACTGGCAGAGGAGACCTGAGGACGTGGCAATGCTGCGATAAATGTGTGGACATTTTCTCTGGCTGCCTCATGCAAATGTCACCTTTTAAATCTGTGAAACGTCAAGAGACAGAAGGAATGGACAGACCCACGGAACAAAAATGTATATTTTGCTATATGAGACACGTATTGGGTCACAAATATTTTTTTTATTTGTTTTGTGTTTTTTTCTGTGTATAATATGTAAATATTGAATTCTGAACTGTTACTGCTGGCTGCAAAAAGATGTCTGTGACACTTCCTGGCATGCATTGGTCTGTCAAGATGTCAGCTATCATTCCACAGAGGCTGCTGCTTGAAAAGTTGTCTGTGATATTCCCAGACTGGCTGCGGCCTATATAGATTCCCATAATTCTCCCAGACAGGCTATGGTCTGAACAGATGTCAGTGACAGTAGAGGTAGAAGAAAGACTAGAATGTTACAGCTCTTTACTTCCTCAGATGCACGTTAATAGTGGCCATCTTGGGAAGGTGGCATATACAATTCACTGCAAATGGATGTGTCACTTGGAAACAGTAAAGAAATAGTGTAGTTTGCAATTATTTAACTAAGAAAAATTATGAATATTTTAAAATCTAGCAAATCTCTAAAACAATGTAGTAATTGTATAATTGTTATGATTGTTAAACCATGTAAAGCTATATGATTTCCTTCTTCTTCAAAGGGGGACTTGCGGTTTTATGAAGGATTCCCTGTGAAGTTCCCTTTGCAGCTTTGAATTGCAATCTTCTTATTACAAGATGGCCTTTAAATGTGTTTATAAGGGGCTGTTGTCAAGCTCTCATTGGGCTTTCAATACTAGTATGTCTTTTATTTCAATCCTCTTGACACTCCTTGAAATGGATTAGCTCATAGAAGTGTCTGACTCTTATAGAAAGGCTTTGGCCAGTATGACTTTATACCTTTCTTGTTGGAACGATGTTACTGTGGCCCCTGACAGGTCTGACTTGTGTTTTTGTCCAATTTATAACCTCCAACACATATAGGGTGTCCAGTTGTCCGATATTTCGCAGTGTCAGGTTGTGTTTAAAATGTTGTCTTCGCTGTGCTACAGTTTATTTTTCATCTCATCCACTACATTTCATGGGCTACTGTTGAGGAAACTCTCGCCCTTTGTTCATATATATCCTTCAGAATAGCTGTGTATGGTTGGCGATTGTCGCCAAAATGATAGCTGGATGTGTGAGAGGGTGAAGAAAGAGCATTTGGAATCTGGAAACACCCCAGCTTGTTTTGACAAACACTTTTCTCAGCATCCTCACAGTGTAATGTATATATCTTTCTACTGTTGATTGGATATTTTACTGCAAAGGTTACATTAATGTTTTCTTTGTCTTGCGGAGGGGAGAACAACATGTAGAAAGCACTCTTACCTATAAGCTCCCCTATGCTGCATTTTTTGTTCTCACTGTGATCATATAATTCCTCTCAAGTCTTTGCCTTCCCAGGACTTGAGTTGGATCAAATTCTCAAGAATGGAAAGTCTTCCATGCTATCAAAATGTCAAAGTGATTTGCCTGTAGAGGCATTAATGGTACACACTTTGGAAGTCTTAAACTTGTGATCCTACTGGAATCACTAGGCAGAGGTCCCCGACTTTAATCGGTTAGGCAGTACTGCTCCTTTGTTCTGAACCTAAGTGTGCTGTATCTCCTTTAGGAAAGTTGTGGGTGTGATCATTACAACTTTCCAGCTGCTCTCATATTTTCTTGGTTGGGCAGATGCTGGGCTCTCCTGACAGATCTTTGTATCTATGCCGCATTCCAGCTCTGTCACTGTAGGTCTTGGACGGGTTCTTACTTCTTCTGTGTATGATATTTACTGCCTGTTTGTGTGTGGTTGAAGGGCACCTGCTCCCTGTTTGTGTGATTTAAGGTTGCTGCATCCAGTCCCTAAGTTTGCCATTCTCTGCCTCCTGTCTTTCTGGCCCCTGCTTCCTGTGCCACCTGGAATGTTTCTGGGGACCCTCATTCCCCTGGTCTGTGTGTGACTGGGACATCTGGGGTCTGAAATTGGTTTTTAATTGAACCAAAGAGCAAACTAGGAACTTTCAGCATCCGTATGAAAGAGGCTGTTTTTCTTACACAAAGAACCAAGGTACTGTTATTACACTAACCCATTTTTCCACATCCTTTCCTTGGCTGCAAAAGAATGTCCTTTAGAAGCAGGTCCCGGAAGGAAGCCCTCAAAGCTTTGATTTTGTATGTTACCGTGTAACCAGCGCACTGGCCGTTACATTGGCAGATGTTACCCGTGAACACTTTTGGAGAGTAAATTCTGGGACAGAGTTACAGAATTGCAAAGCAATAATCCTTTTTACTGAGGCACGAATCTGTGTTTTTTAAAAAATATTTTCCTATTAAAAACGCTGAATTTTATTGTATTTTTTATACTTCCAGGCTGGCTAGGAAGACTGTCTTGCCCTTGCCTAGGTCCATGTTGTGGGCCTGATCCCAGGTTACTGGGTGTCTTCCTTCAGGCTGCCACCTGCAAGCTTTTGCTGCAGTTTTAATGGGGGTGCGGGAGGGACTGGTTGTTTTTAAAAAACACAAGATCTGTTTTTAAGCCAGTAAGTTATTACGAAGCACCGTTTCTCCTCTATAGACCTGTAACCCCTTTTTCAAGATTTCAGTTTTGAATTCCTAATAAATTATTTAAAAACGTGTTTGTCTTCAGTCTAACTTTTAAATCATCGCTATGTGGTATCTGTCTCTGAGCTGTAGCTGCAAATCTTGGCATCAGATGTTAATGAATGTTGTATGGATGGAGATTTTTCTCATGCAAAGGAATGTTTTGCATGTTGTCTTTTTAAGCATAAAACTTTAATATACAGGGATAATTACTCATAGCGTATTGGGAAAAGAAGGCAAGCTCGGTAGAAACACGATTGAGTAGACAATAGACCATGCATTCTCAGACCATGCAAGAAATGGGTCTCCATTCAGTGGAGGAGCATATTCTGGACTTAAATGAGGCTCAGTGAAACTGCTATTTTATTCCAACTTCCAAAAAATATTCTTCTTTTCAGTAGAGGTCCAGAAGTAGTTTCTGATTCTCAGCCAAAGGCAAAGGACTACAAATTTACTGGACCAATGGAAAAATCATCCAAGACCACTATAAAGCTTTTGAAGTTGACACCCTCAACCAATAAAGAAAATAGTGTAAACACAAAAATCCTTGAGGTGAACAAATTGCCAATTGAGCTGATAAACTCCTGTCTGCCAGGTCAAAGGATAAAGACACTAATAGGGAACACCTAAACGTCAGGAGATACTCTGAATCGAAAGGGAAGCAAGTGGCAATCAACATTAAAGGATAATCCAAACCACAAAGCAGGACTCGAGCCATTGAAGTCTACCATCTTGAAGGATAAGTAGACACCTTCGAAGGATGCAGGTTCAAAATACTCTAGGGAGGTTGACATTAAGAAAAAGACAAGCATTGATGAAACCGGTACGTGTAGAATGGGCTGTCAGCTCTTTGACTATGTCAATGTTTGTATCAGAAAGAAACACGTTAGTGTTAGATTCCTCACCTTAGAATATCCCCAGGCATCAGACAGTATCCGGAAAGTTCTCGTCAGTAGTACTCCTGCGTGTTGGTAGGCGTCGTCTGCGGCTCTGCATCTGTCGTCAGAGTCGTGATCGCCGGGATGACATCGTCAGAGTACTTAGATACCGCCCTCGCACGCTGACGTCAATTCTTCTTTTTTCTGCGCCAGCAAGCGAAGATCCGGGAAGAGTACATACCCTAGTCATTTTTTTACTAACTTTTTGGTATTTTGACTATCGTTTTTCGAGTCGACTTCGACTCCTGGTGCCAGTAGGGATGCACGGTTTCAACCTGTGTGACGCCTGTCACCGACTGATGTCGGTTACCGACCCCCACCGCCGGTGTCTCTACTGTTCTGATGGATACATCTGCCAGTGGATTCCTCACCTTGTGAATATCCTCCTGCGTCAGACCCACAGGCTGCTCTCGAGGAGGCACCGGAGTTTTGTCAACCTCTTCCTGGGGTTGGTGTGCCGGAGTCGTCGAACCCTCAGGCAAGGGAGCCTCTTCCTCCTCTCGAGTTGGTGTTCGAGACGGCGCCGGGGAGGGATTCAACACCGGCGCCAGTGAATGCTCCGGCGACTCCATGGGCGAAGCCTCATCTTCCGGATTCAGAGCCTCTGGTGAAGGAGATATATCATCTTTACGATGCCTTCTACTCGGTGACTACGGCTTCGAATCCGAATCTTTTCCAGAATGATGTCGAGATCCATGCTTCCTCTTCTTGTGCTTCTTTCTTGCCGATCTGGAAGCATGCCCCGATGACGACTTCGAAAGCGACCTCGAACGAGACCTCGACCGTGACCTCGAGCTCTTCCTGTCCTTTTTACCTTTCATTTTAGCAACCAAGAGCTTCGCCTCTCTTTCACGAAAGGCCTTGGGATTCATCTTTTTACAGGACGGACACCCTTGGACATCATGGTCCGAGCTCAGGCACCATACACAATCTTCATGCGGGTCCGTGATCGACATAATTTTCCCGCATTCACCACACGGGTTGAATCCGGTCTTCTTCGAGGACATCTTGACAGGAGACAACGAAAGAAGAAGACACTGAAACCAGCAAACAGTAACAAAGTTACTTTAAAGCTACAGAGGATCCCTCGAAAACCGTTCGCGTCGATGATGCGGAAAAAAGGGAACTGATGTCATCACGCCGACATGGGCAAATTATGGAGTCGGTGACGTCAGTGGAGCCGCGTGCGATGCCGTGCTTCTGTGACGTCGTCCACGTGGGCGCGAAGCTACAAAAAGAATTTCCGAATGTTGCTGACGCAGGGGGATATTCACAAGGTGAGGAATCAACAGGCAGATACTGTATCCACCAGAAAAAGCGTTACCGAAGGTAAGTAACTTGTTCTTTAGGGGCAGACCACAACGACAAGTCGTGCCCCGACTGTCGGGCCTTAACTTCGAAAGGTAGGCAGGAGCGGTCCCGTAAGCTTCTCGTGCTCCGGCAGTTGGCTTCGCGCCTCTCGAGGTCCCGGTCGAGGAGGAAGACGGGGGACCGGTCGCGGAGCCGCAGACATCACCGCTCGTCGGGTTCCAAGTCCTCGCAGTCAGGTAAGTCGAGGCATGGCAAAAAGAAGTCGAAGAAGTGACATCACTCTTCTGACTCCCCTCGCCGGTCACGCGACTCGGCCGAGGGTTCGGGTGGCACCACCTGCGTGGCTCCGCCGGAGCCGCAGGAGTCTCATCCAGCTCCACACCCTCCGGTCCCAGGACTTAATGTGACTCTGGGCGAGATTCGAGACTTCCTCGTGGCCATGATGACTCTTTCCCCCGCTGAGGCCCGCCGGTGCGCCTTTGGGCCCGATTGGGGGTCTTAGCGTGCCTTCTGCCCCGGCGCCGTAGGACCCCCTGGGATCCAGGCCTGGATCCCAGTCGACGCCAGTTGACCTTACGACTCCTCCGCTGGTGCCGACCCCCAAGGTGCCACCCCTGGTGCCGTCCTCAGACGACCCCGTCCCTGGTTTTAGTCCGGGTCCGGCGTCGTCTCCGGCGTCGATGGGTGAGCACTTCGCCTATGGCCCGGCTCTGTCATTTCTGCCTGTTTATCAGGACACGGATGAAGGGGAGGACTGGTAGGGGTCTGAGGACCCTCTGGCACAACAGTGCCAGATAACTCAGGACTGGGCATATGAGCTGGGGGATGCCAGCGGTCTTGACACATCACCTGACACTGGTTTTCTCTCTCTTCCTTCCGTGGCTACGGAGGAGGGGGCTACTTATGCTGTGTTGTTGCGCAGGGTGGCCAAGGCCTTGTCACTTGAGCTCCCTGCGGCGGCCGTGAGGACTAACCTCCTCACTGAGGTGCTTCAACCACCAGTAAGCTCTTCGAAGCCTATGCTTCCGTTCAATGAGGCCCTCACTGATGTTCTGATGGGCATTTGGTCCAAGCCCTCCACAGTGCCCACTGTGGATAGGAACGTGGCCCGATGCCACCGCCCGGCTCTGGGCGACCCCTGCTTTCTGTCCACCCACCCCACCCCGAGAGTCTGTCCCAGACCGCGTTCCAGACCTCTCCCCCAGATCGGGAATCCAAAAGGCTTGATCAGTTTGGGAAGAAACTGCTCTCCTCGGTCAGCTTAGGATTGCAGTCCATTAATACAGCATGCCTTTTGGGCCGTTACACCCACTCTCTGTGGGATACGGTGGCGGACGTGCTGCCCCAGTTTCCGGAGGAGGCTCAGACACGGCTCGCCCAGGCTCTTGCTGAGGGGCGGGACGCAGCACAGTATTCCATCCGATGTGGACTTGATACCACGGACTCACTAGGCAGAGCGATTTCCACGATGGTGGCGATCCCTCGTCACGCCTTGCTGAGGTCCGCCAATTTTTCGGGGGATGTCTAGAACACACTCATGGGCATGCCCTTTGATGGCCGTCGGCTGTTTGCCGACAAAGCGGACAGTGCGCTTGAGCGTTTCAAGGACTCCAGGGCTACGGCCAAGTGCTTGGGCCTGTCGGACCAGCACCAGCAGACTTCTGCTTTTCGTCCCTTTCGTGGCCAAGGAAGGGGCGACCCCAAACATTTTTGTCCAGTCACAGGTCGCAGAACCAACCTCAACGCGGTCGCGGATGTGGTGGCCGCCGTGGCGTCGCAGAGGGACAGAGGCCGGGTCAGTCCACATCTGCTCCTGCAGCATCTGCCTCAAAGCCCTCCTAGTCCGAGGTTTCAGGCCTATTCAACGCCAGTGGGAGGCAGGGTTCGCCATCACCTACTCCACCATCACTTCGGACAGGTGGGTCCTGCAAATCGTCCGAAGGGGCTACTCCCTTCCCTTCAAGGCGACCCCTCCAGCCATGCCACCGCAGTACCACTGCATGTCAGGGGATCACTTGCAACTTCCACCCATCCTCCCCGTTCTGCGAACCGATATCTAGGGTTAAGTTATCTCCCTTTGAGGGCCCTAGTTTCATGGCACCAGTGCCGGTTTCTTGCATGGCTCTGCGTTCCTGGCACGGAAAGCTATGTGCAGAACTGATGTCAGCGCGCAAGGGTGGCGTCTAAGTACTCCGATGATGTCATCCTGGCGATCACGACGACGGACGCGGAGCCGCAGATGACGCCTTCCGGCGTGCAGGGGTACTGCTGACGAGAACTTTCCGGATCCAGTCTGACACCTGGGGATATTCTAAGATGAGGAATCTAACACTAACTAATGTTTCTTACAGATATATCATTACCGAAGGTAAGTAACTTGTGCTTTATGTTATTATGGTTTTTGCAGAGCTGTATTGTTGGTAATTTACCAGGCCCTCATCAATCTACAAAAAAGCATTAAGTGGGCGGATCCATGCCCAATGCTGTGTGCTGTAGTGGGTGAAAAAAAAATGTCAATGACACAATAACAGCCACATAGAAGAAGAAGGCTGACTGAAATAAACCATATTGCAAATGTAAAGTCCAAAGTCTTGACTAACACCAGACTTAACAAGCATTTGTAATGCAATAGGTCTCACATTACTGAAAGTTTGACCTATTGGCTTATCAAACAATAATGCAACGCCAATTGCTCAAACTTTCAGTAATGCGAGACCTATTGCATTGCAAATGCGTGTTCTATTTATTGCTCATGTTTAACTCTACCTCTATGACTGACATCTTGACATGGGTAAAGTTGGCCTAGGCAAGCCTCAATGTCTACTGTTTACTTTGGCACCCCTTGCATGTTTTTTGCGCGTGCGTGTTTCACCTGGTAATTTCTCTGGAACAATTGTTGCAGTTTATTTATCCGAAATAACGTTAGGAAACAATCTCTGTCTGAGGTGATTAGATTGCTGCACCAGGCGCAGCCCCTCCACGTAAAGCAGGTGCATGTGCGGGCCTGCAGATTTCTTTCACTAATTGTATTGCCTGTGGCATACGCTAACCACGCCAGATCAGTGGAACTACAAAGGTCAAGAAATACAATACAGCCACTTCTCTCAGAGGAGAAGCTGAGGCTAGGACGGAGCACGACACGCTCGCCCCTCGTCACTAAACACGCTCCTCGGGCGACCGAAAAATATTGCTTGCTTCAGAGGCCACAATCACTTTCAGCAATTACTAGAGCAAAACAACAAAACACTAGCATTAGGCTGTGTTTCTAAAAGAAACAATACTACAACACATTATCCAGTATTGGGGTAACTTTCATAGTTCACATGCCTGAATTATTCCCCGTCGTCGAGATGTACGTTCCAACGGCAACATAATCAAGCTGTATTTAAATAATGCCATAGGCTATAATGGTCTGAGCCATGTCTAACGTAGCCTATCTATGTCCTTTTTAAACAAGCATTGGCATTGCCAATAGGTCTCGCTTGTGGGACCTTATAAGTATTTAGTTTTGCAGCACAATATCCGATTATGCAACAAGGATATTGTGCTGCAAAACTAAATACTTATAAGGTCCCACAAGCGAGACCTATTGGCAATGCCAATGCTTGTTTTTATTTAATGATATTTTATATAGCGCGAACATTGCCCGAAGGTGTCAGAACGCTTTACAAAAGAACCAGTTGCGTTATAAGGACTTTGGATTACATCAGTTACAATAAAAGATACAAACAGAAAAAATGTCAAATGTACAAGTTGTAAAGTCACTCAAGAAGAGATGTAAACAAAAAACTGCAAATGTCCAAGTTGTAAAGTCACTTAAGAAAGAGATACAAACAGAATTTTTGTGTGCAAATGTACTAGTTGTAGAGTAACTCAAGGAAGAGATACAAACGGGTAAACTATAAAATCACATAGGAATGGTAGTAAGTATAAAGTACTACATATACTAGTGGGTAGAGTACCTGTAAATCCCGAATGTTTTTCTGACTGACGGTGAGGGTGGCGCTAGAGAGCGATTGCGATTGCGAGACTGAGCAGTTTGGGCAGGGGGCTGATCTCTTTACCATACAGGCAAAATGTCCGTCCAGCTGAAGGGAGCTGCTATTTTTGTGACTGCGCGGCTGAGACTGTTATTGGTAGTAAATGAAGAGATGCAGGTGCTCTCCAGCGCCGGCCCGCTGGGAGGGTCTGATGGCCGCTGCTTGAAAAGAAAATGCACATGTTTCCCGAGTCCAGCAGCAGCTGCGAGACAAGGATTTATGTCGCTCTCAGAACTCGGGCCTTTCAGAATGCTACATTTAATCACACGCACAGAAAGCAGAGCAAATGTTAAAGATGTTGTATATAAAGGGGGCTGATCTCTTTACCATACCGGCATGCTGTTTATTTTTCCAAAGCTTGAGAAAACCTGTTTGATAAAAAGCTGAAGGAGGAGGGGGTGCGAGGGATGAGGGAACACGGCCTGGGGGAAGCTGGCTGGGGAGGGGGAGGAGAAATGCAAGGAAGGCTGTGTGCGGCGTAATTAGGGGAGGAGAAGCCGCAGAGCGCACGCTGGGCGAAGCCCTTTGATGTGCTGTGCGGCAAATGGAGGGAGGCTGATGCGCGTTCATGTTTGAACACGTGGTTCACGTGAACTTCATGAAAACGCCAGCAAAAAGCTGGTGGTTTCATGATGATTTTCGCTACTTGAATTCTCGCTCCGCTCGATGCGCATGCGCGCATCGATAGGTCGCGAGACCTAAAAAGGACTACATGTTGAATGCATCCAATCAGCTGCTAGCACCCTCAAGAACTCTCCTAGCAGAGGCAATTTCCCTCAGATTTTCACTGCACTTCATGTGTGAAGGGAGACTCTGAGTTCTACTGAGTCTCTTTCTGGAATTTTCCATTAAGATTGATATTTTCAACATGTCAGATAAAAAAGGGCTCTTCTGCCCATGTAAGACCTGTAGCTGGAAGAGAGACCATGTGGATGATCCACATAAAGAGTGTATTTACTGCCTCCACCCTTCTCATGAGGTAAGGCAATGCAAGATCTGTTGGACCTTTTCTTCTAAACCTCTGAGGGATAAGGAGGGGAGGCTGCTTTTGTAGCTCCAATTCACCAAGCAAACAAAGCATTCTGAAGAGGACAGTGATGGATCTTCCAGACTGCACGAAAGATCCAGGTCTCAAGATGATACTGCTGGCAAGGGCAGAAAAAACCTCAAACCCTCTCAGAACAAAGGCCATAGAAAGGAGAAGCATCATAAAGTCTCCTCAGAGCCTACAACATCCATTCCCACCTCTACTGTGACAAAGGAGAAGGTACGTCTTAGAGCCTCATCCACAGACTCTACAAGCAAAAAAGACAGAAATCTTCGTTGACGTTGACAACTCCTGGACCGTCGATGACGACCGGTACCACAGTCACGTCGTCAGCACCTTCGACGGTAGAAATTACAACGGCTGTTTCAGGACCCATACTGTCGACGAGAATATCATCGTTGACTAAGACTTTGTCGATAAAGAAGGTGCAGTCGACTAGTGCTGTCGACAAGCATTCCATCGGCTACCCTGTCGTCAACGAGCCAACCAATGACACCATCGCCGACCTCGTCGACGGTAACACCAGCGACGACAACACCGTTAACGCCACCGTCAACGACGGTCAATATTACCAGAGTAACGAAGACCTTTCTCCACCCAGATGTTTCATCCTTTTATGATGATTCATAAATTAATGTTTTAAGTGGCCATACTTGAAAACCTCTGTAATGTGTCTTTGGGGTGCTTTTACTGTGGTTGGGATTTAAAAAAAATAAAATAACAGATGGTACATTTGTGTGTACTTTTATTACATTTGGGCTCTGGAGTAAATAGCAAGATGAACAAGCAGGGAAGAGTCGAGTTGATTTCCACAGCTGAAATGTGATCTCTTCCACTACTGTAATTGGGGTTGCTTACTGTGCAATTGGTAAGACATACCGAGGATCAGAAGATTGGACTGGAATGAGAGGGTTAGAAGAAGCGAGGGCTTGATAACCTCCAACAAAGAAAATGGTTTAGAATGATGCAGAAGAGGGAGTTGAGAGGGCTGAACTAAGGGTTCACTCCACTCAGCAACCACCTACCAGTCCTCCTTTTCTTCCCATAGAAATGGAGAGTGAGAAGGGTCAGAGAGGGTACCTGGGTAGGACAGATCTGATCTGATAGATAACTCAGAAGGACTGAACAGTCAATGAGAAAAAAACACACACGCATACAAACACACCCAACCATACTCCACCCCACCTTCAAAACAAATTTAGAAACCCTTGCAGTTGACTAGTAAAAAGTGTCTACTCAATCAACAATTCCAGTTCATAGTTAACAGCGTCTAAGAAAACAAATATCCCGACTCCCTTGTAAGCAACCAAGTCACCGTGGCTTTCATCATCTTTGTGAAGTGCTTTGGTGCTGACAAGCAGACTGGACGTCATTTGATGTCTTTCACCATGATTTTCAGAAAATTCTGAACCTGACTACATTTTGCTACTATCAGGTATACTAACTGCAAATCCAGTTTCATTACTAAATTCCTTTCCCTGGTGATGGTTCTGATGTTCAACTCTTTATTTTAAAAATGTCTTTCAGTTTCCAGCCAATAAAGCTGCGTAAGTGAATTAGTGGATTCAAATCTTTCCGTTTTTCCCCCACAAGAAAAATATACCAGAGAAAGAAACATGGCTCCTCCTTTGACTCACAGTACCCTTCCTTGGTAATTTCTGTTCCGGTACCTTAATTAACCCAGTTAATTAACTCTGTGAACTCTGTAGCTCTGATGTACTCCTTTTCCAAATACTTATACACTTGGTAGGATTTCCCCCTACCGTGCTTAATTTGTAATATACTTTTAGTCAGTGGCGTCACTAGGGTTGGTGGCACCCGGTGCGGGTAACACATGGTGTCACCCCCTCACGACTTACCGCATGGACCTCCTCCGCTCTGAGTCCGCCAGTGGACACAGTTGGCAAATAACGGGACTACAGGACAACACAACACAACACTAGACAACATGGCAGCATACCACCAAGGTCAATACCAGAGATTCACATTATAGCATTGCTTTGGATAACTTAAAACATGGAGCCACAATGCACAACACAACATTGACATTACTCTAGAAAGTATGAAGCCACAGTGGAAAACGTGATGGCACCATATTAAACAACATGGCACAACTTTGTTTAACATGGCATCACAATGAACAGCACAGCATCATACTAGAGAGAAGGACACCACAATAGACAAAACGTCACCACACAAACCGCAATGACCCAGCAATGGATGATATGTCACCAGCTTAGCAACATGACACCACACTAGACAAAATGGCACCACTCTGGATACCCCGATGGGTCAACACTGGTCAATATGGCACCAGACTAAACAGTGTGGTCAAATACTAAGTAATAAGGACCCACAGTAGGCCTCAAGAACCCTCACTAAACCATAACCTACACTGCACCCCATGTTAATGTAATTGATACTTGTATAGCGCACTACTCACCCGCAAGGGTCTCAAGGCGCTTGTACGAATACCACTGTGGAACCCATCCTGGCTTTCCCTGTGAGGTGTCCACTCCTGGGCACCCCCAAGGTGGAGGCTAGGCATCCTTAGCGTTGTGGGGGCTGTTGTGGAGATTAAGCAAGCCATTGCCCAGAGTTGCAGAGTGGGACTCCATGATTGGAATAGGCACCGAGGCAAGAATTATCAGGTCCGTGGAATTTTTGAGCCCAAGACCCGCCGAGGCGGGGAATTGAACCCTGGTCCTGGGCTAGACCTCTGCATTAGGGTCTGCCGCTCTAACCATTGAGCCACACTTCTCCACATGTTATGTGGCACTAGTCAAGAAAAACAGCACCACACTGCACAGGCAGGCATGAGACTAGACTGTAAAACACTGCACTGAACAACTCGGCAGCAACACACTTGACAATATGATTACACTGTCTGGCTTGACAACACGGCACACTCTGGGCGAAACGAACTGCCACGTTAAAATGTTGAGAAAGCTCCTAATACAGTACCTCAAGACTGACAAAGCAAATAGGTACGTAGCTGTTCTTAGTACAGCAGGTGCAGTGGCTCCAGGGCTCTGGGGTGTAAAGTGCCCAATCTCAAGTCAATTGTCACTATTTTTTGCTCTCGCACACGGAGGTGGTGTTCACATTTCCTCCCGCTTGCACTAGGGCCCATAGTGCCCCACGGAAAACGAAAAAAAAAAAACCGGTAAATAGCCATTGCAAAAAAGTCCTGAGTTTCAAAGCACTGCCCTTCCTGCGGGCAGAACACAAACAGCAGGTGCGTTTGCACAGTGCACTAATAATTGCACGTAATGTGTGCACTGTGCCGCCGCCTCCCCCAAAATAGTGGGGATGACGGTGACCGCCCCCACTGTCCCCCCCTCCCCTCCCCCCCAGCTACGCCGCTGCCTAGGATGGGCGAAGGCTCTAAGCATCCTTTCTGTCCCAATGTCCTCTCCAAGGAAGGCATGACAGTCAGCGCCCCTGCACACACTGCTCAGAAGAGGACTCTTCAGAGTTGGAACAAATGCATTTTGCACTATTTTCATTGTCTTCTCCATGCTAGGGAATCATACAAACTCTGCCCAGAACTAAAGAAATCCTCGAATAGTTAAATTGAGCAAGCTAATGGAGCATGATTTTGGCAGTGTTTAACCAGAAAGGAAGCACTTAAACTTTCCAGTCTTCAAATCTGAAAGACAGACCTACGTTTTTGCAACATCATTTTGTTTAATTTCTTGAAATTGCCAAAAAATATGAACCAGGTAGCTCTACGAACTTCACACAAGTAATGCACTTGATGTGCATTAATTTCATACTCTGTTTCCTCCGTTTTCATTTTTTGCAAAAACAGGCACCGGTACAAAATAACTTGTGCACCTTGACTATTATCAGAACGCATGCAAAACAGATTCGATTTGCTCTTTGCATACACCTTGGCAAAGGGTGCCTAATGGTACAAGGTATAATTTCTTATTCTATGTGCCAACAAGTGTAATTCCGTAATACCTGAAACATCACTGGCATATCTGAGTTGTCAACGCCGTCCATCATAGCTCTAGCAGAGTTCACTTTTGAGCGCTAGGCTGTATAACTTCTCTGTGAGGCCCTGCTAAAGCTCCCGGCTCGAGAAGGGGCGTGCAATCACGTGCTCCAGTTCCCTTCCATTGTTCACCTGTCTGACTGTGCTCCTGGATGTAACTGTTTGTATCGCCTCCTCGTGCCTCGGGGTTCCTTTCCTCTGATTGTAAAGCAGAGCAGAGGCGAGGCTGCAGAGCTGCAGAGCACAGATTGGTGTCACCCCATTTATTGGTGACACCCGGTGCGGTCCGCACCCCCCGCACCCCCCTAGTGACGCCACTGCTTTTAGTAGCTTTTACCTCTTTATTTGACTGTGATCGGGTCTGTGTTGGGGGAATTGATAGTACATCTCTTGCCTTTCATGGAGTTTTCATAAGGACTATGCATGTGAGGTACTACGTATTCACCCTTTCTTGAAACACCTTGCACACAGCCATTTTTACTATTGTAATGCTCAGATTTGTTTAAGAACTTCATGAGTAAACTCAGCCCCAAAACATTCTTCTAATGGATATTCATTCCTACATATTTCTTAGGTGAACTGCAGTACTAGGCATCAGATTGGATCCAGACATTTTGAAGCTGTTGTTCGTCACCAGTGTTGGGTTGTGCCCAGTGATGTCCTCTTCGGCTTTGAGAAGAGGCGTTGTATGGGACATGAAACGTACATTTGTTGTCAGTGCTTTACTCAGAGTGTCCCCTCCAAAATGATTGGTCTTGAAGACCTGCTCGACCTGTCTCTAACTGATGCCGTTGATGGATCTGCATAGGAAATGTCTGTGGTGTTTGGGTTGGACACACAAGCCAAGGCGTGATCCTTATGTCAGTCAATGCATCCCCAGGCCATATATAAACAAGCATTTGCAATGCAATAGGTCTCGCATTTACGCAAGTTCAAGCTATTGACATTGTAAATGACAATGCCTTCTATTTATGTTTTACAAACAAAAATATAAGGCATTGTTATTTGCAATGTAAACAGCTCAAACTTGCATAAATGCAAGACCTATTGCATTGCAAATGCTTGTTTAAAGCATGTGACGCGGATCCTCAGACAGTAGCCTGACCACATGCTCCATGGGGCGGGGGCAGACACACAACGCCTCCAGCACACACACACGCACACGAGCGCTCCATCACATACAATGATTTCACGCAGCCTTGAGCGCTCTTTTACATGTGCATGATTCATCACATGAACACAAGCACCCTCACCTGACACACCGAGTCCAACACACACACCATTTCATGCACACACACACCATTGGACGCACCACATGCTATTGCACGCACACACACACACACACACACACACACACCATTTCACGCACACACACCATTTCATGCACACATACAAATTTCACGCAGGCAAATAGAACTGCTTACATCAAATCACAAACTCTGCACAAAGTGCTAGTGCGTCTCTGCAAGATGTCTTTAAAAGTTGTTTAAACAGTGAAATGACCGCTTTGTGCGCAAGTGCTTGGTTCTGGTGTTAACCTGGGTTGCTATGGGAATTCACAAGGGCATATTATCAAGCCCATTATCGCCGCTTTAGCGGCAGTTTCCTGCCGCTAAAGCGGCTAAAGACACACAACGCCTCCAGCACACACATGAGCGCTCCATCACATACATACAATAATTTCACGCAGCCTTTAGCGCTGTTTTACACATGCATGATTCCTCACATGTACACACGCACTCTCACGGGACACACACACACACTATTGTCCAACACACACACACACATCATTGCACTCACACACACACTATTGCAAGCGCACACACCATTTCACACACACACACACACACACACACATATTGCACGCAGGCAAATAGAACTGCTTACATCAAAGTATGAAAATCGCAAACTCTGCCTGACAATGGGGTAAAAAAGCCTCCGTTCACTATCTCATTTTTTTCCGTTTTTGGCAAAATGTCGCACTGTAAAGATTTTTTAAACTAGCAGCAATAATGTCTACTTTAAAGTAATGTCTCTTGCGTATTTAAGAAGCACTGCCAATGCCAATACGTCTGGCTTTTAAATGAAAGAGCCTTATTAAATAATGAACGGTTATCATACGTGGATGGACTCTGCCACTCTGCGTATAACTGGTGTCCATTCCGCGACTTATTCTTGTATTCACTGGCTTACATAACCACAAACAACACCATAAGCAAGATAAACAAGCACTTGCAATGCAATAGGTCTCGCATTAGGAAAGTGTGAGCTATTGGTATTGTAAATGACAAATTTTTTATTTATGTGTTGGTTTTGAAAATAGCGAAATTAATAGCTTTGTCATTTACAATGCCAATAGTTATAACTTTCGCAAACGTGACACCTATAGCATTTGTAATGCAAATGTGTTGTATTTACATGACTTAGATGTATTTATATTACAAATAACAATGGCTTTTATTTTTTTTAATAATGAATACTTAAATAAAAGTTATTGTAATTTATAATGGCAATAGCTTAAACTTTTGTAAATAACTTTTGGGAAGATTATGTTCAGTGTATTTTATTGTGATGAAAATCCAAGAACAGAAGTGAAATATTAACATCTTTTTGTGGCATTTGTAATGAAGCTTGAAACATTGAGAGAACATATTAGAACCAGTTGTTGTTGAATGGTTGCACAGAGTGATGCTGTGGCGTTCAGTGGTGCTGAATGATGCTGTGGCCTTCAGTGGTGCTGAGTGATGCTGTGGCCTTCAGTGGTGCTGGGTGATGCTGTGTCATTCAGTGGTGCTGTGGCGTTGAGTGGTGCTGAGTGATGCTGTGGCGTTGAGTGATGCTGTGGCGTTGAGTGATGCTGTGGCATTCAGTGATGCTGTGGCATTGAGTGATGGTGTGGCGTTGAGTAATGCTGTGACGTTGAGTGATGCTGTGGTGTTGAGTGGTGCTGTGGTGTTGAGTGGTGCTGTGGTGTTGAGTGGTGCTGTGGTGTTGAGTGGTGCTGTGGCATTGAGGGGTGCTGTGGCATTCAGTGGCGTTGAGTGATGCTGTGGCGTTGAGTGATGCTGTGGCGTTGAGTGGTGATGTGGTGTTGAGTGGTGCTGTGGCATTGAGTGGTGCTGTGGCATTGAGGAGTGCTGTGGCGTTGAGTGATACTGTGACGTTGAGTGGTGCTGTGGTGTTGAGTGGTGCTGTGGCGTTGAGTGGTGCTGTGGTGTTGAGTGGTGCTGTGGTGTTGAGTGGTGCTGAATGATGCTGTGGCGTTGAGTGATGCTGTGGCATTGAGTGATGCTGTGGCGCTGAGTGATGCTGTGGTGCTGAGTGGTGCTGTGGCATTGAGTGGTGCTGTGGCATTGAGTGGTGCTGTGGCATTGAGTGGTTCTGTGGCATTGAGTGGTTCTGTGGCGTTGAGTGGTGCTGTGGCATTGAGTGGTGCTGAGTGATGCTGTGGCGTTGAGTGATGCTGTGGCGTTGAGTGATGCTGTGGAGTTGAGTGATGCTGTGGCGTTGAGGGATGCTGTGGCGTTGAGGGATGCTGTGCGCTGAGTGGTGCTATGGCGTTGAGTGGTGCTGTGGCATTGAGTGGTGCTGTGGCATTGAGGGGTGCTGTGGCATTCAGTGGTGCTGAGTGATTCTGTGGCGCTAAGTGATGCTGTGGCGTTGAGTGGTTCTGTGGCATTGAGTGGCATTGAGTGATGCTGTGGCGTTGAGTGGTGCTGTGGCATTGAGTGGTGCTGTGGCGTTGAGTGGTGCTGTTGCGTTGAGTGATGCTGAGGCATTGAGTGGTGCTGTGGCGTTGAGTGGTGCTGTGGCGTTGAGTGGTGCTGAGTGATGCTGTGGCGTTGAGTGATGCTGTGGCGTTGAGTGATGCTGTGGCATTGAGTGATGCTGTGGCATTGAGTGATGCTGTGGCATTGAGTGATGCTGTGGCGTTGAGTGATGCTGTGGCGTTGAGGGTGCTGTGGCATTCAGTGGTGCTGAGTGATGCTGTGATGCTGTGGTGCTGAGTGGTGCTGTGGAGTTGAGTGGTGCTGTGGTGTTGAGTGGTGCTGTGGTGTTGAGTGGTGCTGTGGTGTTGAGTGGTGCTGTGGTGTTGAGTGGTGCTGTGGCGTTGAGTGGTGCTGTGGCGTTGTCGTGCTGTGGCGTTGAGTCGTGCTGCGGCGTTGAGTCGTGCTGCGGCGTTGAGTCGTGCTGTGGCGTTGAGTGGTACTGAGTAATGCTGTGGCATTGAGTGGTGCTGTGGCATTGAGTGGTGCTGTGGCATTCAGTGGTACTGAGTGATGCTGTGGCGTTGAGTGATGCTGTGGCATTGAGTGGTGCTGAGTGATGCTGTGGCGTTCAGTGGTGCCACAGATTCGCAAACACATCACACAGATGCAGAAGTAGTTTGACCAACGGGAGCCAAGAGTCACAACAACAACACAATTAAAAGGAAAACAGAGACAAAGCACCCTACCAGTAGAAAAACAAGCATTGGCAAAGTCTGGTGTTGGCTGCCAGACTTCAGACTTTGTCAATGCTTGTTTGGTTCTGTTGGGAAATTTACTGGGCACTCGTGAATTTAAAAGAAAACATTTTAAAAATAAAATACGACTGGGGTATACAACTCATAATCCAAAGATTCGAGCAAAGTTTAAATCTAGGGGGGCTGGATGCGACGGGATGTGTGGTTGGAGCAGACCATCTCAGCGATGCCACGCCATGTACCACCCTGTTGCGCCAAGCCTGTGCACACACTGCACCCAGCATGAACCAAGATGTGTACTTTGTACTGTTGTATGGACCTGTAGGCAGGATTAGTGCTCACTTCATCAGGAGACCCAGATTACTGTAGTTTACTGACACTGGATAATAGGATATTAAACAATACGACAAATTCCGTGCTGAGCAGGAACGCAGTCAATCAACTCATGTGCATTAAAATAATGCATAGTCCAGGACACTTGGTATGCCTCAAACATGTAAAAGACCAATCACTGAAAAATTACGTGATCTGTGTATTGCGTAACAAACTTTACCCTTCACATTAACGTCAGTACAAAATACTCAATGATAAAAGCTGTGATTGAAAGCACTTAACAAAGAGCGGCACAAATACGTTATTTTCTTTGCATAACCACCAGACACGTTAACCAGCTCCATCTCTGCTAGGCAGGGCTTTAAGTGGGATGAAAAAGCTAAGGGGTCTCTCAAAGGGGCGTGGCCAGTGTAAATAAGCGCATGGCTTAAAAAAAACATAAGCTAAAAATCTGCTTAGCATAGCGTGCTGTTTCTGTCATTGCATCCAGATATATGATACAACAAGTAACATCATACCTACAGCAATTCAGTACTATTGGCTTTGTCAATGGTTGGTAGTTGCATAAGATAAACAAGAAGCAACTATGGCTTGCATATAATATTGAAAAAGCTTCCACTTAAAGCCCTGGTGACCCCACGATACTGTTGCAGCTCCCGAGTTTCCAAAAGAAGGGAAATCCAGAGAGAAAATGCGCACATCGATGGGCCTGCTGTCACTGCAGTCCGGAAAATAACTGACCACTTGTGCCAGGGCACAAGACAGAGCTCAATATAGAGACGCGTTTCAAGTCCCCCTTAAAAAAACACTGCCGGTGCTCAGCGCGATAAGACCCAGTCCACTTAAAGCCCTGCTGCTAGGCCCCGAACTCAAAGACACAGCTTGCTGTTCATTGGAGGCGACACCATGAAAAAAGGGAGCGATGAGAAAAGCTGCCAAAACGAAGATGTGTCTACCCAAGATATCATGCTGAGTGGGTTAGGACGCGGGATGGCACATAAAAAGAATATTTTCCACTTTGCAAATTAGCATATCACATACTGTGCTTCCATATGGCGCTGTGGAGACCCCGGCAACAATGGGCTTAGATAACGTCCAGTCCATAACTAAACTGCGGCAATCATTGAATCACTTCTGCCTGTTTACACACTTTACAAGGCGCTGATATAAAAGTTTTGTGCCGGGCTGCCTTTGATCTCAAGAGTTACAGTTTGCAATAGTGTCAGCGTTTCACGACCCCTAAACAAAAAACGAAATCAAGTATTTATTAATTATGAGGGAGGAAAATGCCTTTGATGGAGGTGAAGCAGGCCATAAATGTGTCTAACTAAATAATGGTCTGATGCAGGGAGTTATTGCTTTGTTCTGTATTTATAATGATGCGACGGCAGCGCTGTAAAAAACACATAAAACACTTAAAATAAAACGCCTTTCCAAAAGGCAGCTGTGCTTTGTGCTGGCTCACAGCTAAACAGGGGAAGCGGTTTTTAGTGCATGCGATTAATATTTATGAACTCGGCACCTCCAGGGCAGAGTGCCAGTTCACTGGCAGATTTGGGCTACATTAATGAACGGAACTATTGTTGCTTTCAGCAAAACAAGCCCCTCTATTGAAACTAAACGAAGAAACGGGGCATCGTCATTTCACGTGCTGTCCTATAATGTCCGTGATTATAGCACGGGGAGTTGACTAAAGCCAGTGTGCTTCCACTGCCCATAGAACACCTTAAAAGGAAGATGAGCTAATGGAACAAGTGGCAACCGGAACGCTTGGTAAACAAGAGATTAATTGCAGATAGGAGAATGGATAAAATCATGGGAGAATAGCATACTGGAAGAAAATGGAAAGAAGGTCGTGGTGATTGGAGAGGAAATAAAGGAAGGAAAGGCGGTAGAAAGAAATGAAGCTCTCGAGAAATGAATAACGGAAGGTGATCGGGAGAGAGAAATGGTCCAGAGTTGGAAAGGAGTACGGAGAGAAAATAATGGGGGAAGGCAAATGAGGAATGAAAGTAAGCAGAAAGGGAAGAAGGAAGGGGCAGACAAAAAAAGATTCTGAAAAGATGAGAGAAATAGCAAAAGGTATGTAGCCAAAGATTATGAAAAGGGAATATAAACGACTCAAAGGAAAAAGGTAAACATAAGATGTAAGATAATGAAACGGAATAACCAAAATACCAAGAACTTCAATCGAACAACGGACGCAAGTCAATGAGTGGAGAAAATCTGAGAGAAAAACAAACCAAGAAAGGAGAACCAAAGAAGAAAGAAAGAGTACAATTAAGGCAAAGATAAATAAATAGCTAGCTAAGTAAAGAGCGGGAGAAAACAATTTAAACAAGCATTGGCGACCCCTTTGAAGTGAAGCTCACGGCCTCGCGGAAAAAGTGAAAGTGAAAGCGGGATGTAATTAGGGGGGAGGAGAAGTGAGGCCGAGCGTGCACTGCGCACGCTGGGGAAACAACAGATGCCTGTGGGAGGGAGGCTGATGGCTTTGATGTGGACGCGCTTTCCGCACGAGTGCACCACACGAACTGTCCGAAATCCGCGATGGTTTCAGACCTTGGTTTGCCCACTATACTCTCGACCATTATCCCTTGCGGGATTAATAGGCAAGACCTAAAATGAAAACATGCTGCTGTCTAACCATGGCAGGCATATGCTTCTATAACAAATAAAATTAAATATAGCAGCAGGAGGCAATTTTATCATGTGTGGCATTTTTCTGTTTTGAAGTTCCAGCATAGCCGCCACATTTATAACCAAATGGTTAGCATCTGGGAAAGGGAGAGCAGTGACACTATAAACAATACCACCCTACGGTAGTGGCCTGGAATGGAGGCTGTTGCCTTGCTGGGTGTGGCACACTGCAGATGTAATGAGTGCCAAGCATGCCGTCTGTTAGCATGTCTGGGAGCCGTATTATGCTCTAAAATATTGAAAATAAAAAACTGAGGAAAGAAATTCGAGTAAAAAATGGAAAACCGAATGAATTGACAGCCAATTCTGGCACGAAAACACACTCATTTTCAGGTGGATCTGAAAAATACTGAAAGTCACATACATATGGGGCAGGCAACAGAGATTATGTCGGAAGTGGCTGACCCATTGCCCTGTGCTGAAAGTTATCATGGATGCAAGCTGAGTTAACCATCCATCCATACATAAACACTCTTTGCCCAGAGGAAAGCACAGGTCAATGCCCAGGGGCCTGTCCCCCCCCCCCCCCTCCCCTTCAAGCAAATCAAAAATAGTGTGAACCCCCAGCAGGGAGGGATCAACTCACAGAGAAAGTGCTGGAAAGAGGCCGTGGGAGAGTTATGTCCCCTGGCACAGAGCAAAAGCTATAGCAGATTGCACCAGTAGTGGAGTCTGCTTTCATTTTATTTTGCTATAATGTCAGCAAGCTAGCTGTGCGTGGTGGCGTTACGCAATATAGGAAATAATGAACCATTTCCCTCGCATCAGGATTATTTTTTTCTTTTTAATACTTTGTGGTCTTTTCACCCGAAACATTTTCTTTTCAAGTACGAGGACGGCCACTGACCTTTTCTTTTCGAGTACAGAGGACGACCCGTCGACGTCCTTTGCACTACAAAGCTGGTGGGTAGAACGCCAGAGCCGTCCCCTGCACTAAAGCAGTTACAACCCCTCATTAAAGCAGTCAGCGCAAAGCAAACAAAAGTAGCGTAAAAGTGTAAAAAAAAAAAACAAGTGTCCAGAAATATGCAAAGTAAGGGGTGAGAGAGAAGTGTATGGCTTTAGTTGATACAGGGACCCTCCCCTAAACATATTAATGGATTATTACAGTTCGGGTTTCTCTGTCCATGTCCCCGACATCATTAGTCTTTTCTTGTCATAGACCATTGATTTTATAATTGCAGAAGCAGGCAAAGATTTTTCGACGCTACGGTTTGCCCAAAAGAGTTAATATTAAGTTGTGAGGCGAGAAAAAGCAAGAAGGGAAGAGTGTCCGCATCAGGGCCGGACTGGGCACCACAACCGACCCTGGAAAAGTGCTTGTCCGCCCCCCCTTCCTCACTGGGGGGGGGGGGAGGGGGTGGAGGTGCCGCTGAGCTCTTTGCCGGGGCCGGTTCTCGGCCGATTTTGGTACAGGGCCGATTTTGCAGCTATGCTGGAAAAACGGTCCTGTAACCAACACAGCCCCCAGGGGCCCAAAACCGGCCCCCACCCGTGCGGCGCACCGGGACATTGCCTGGTGCCCTCTATGGCCAGTCCAGCCCTGGTCTGCATCATTAAAGGTGGTGCTTGATTTTGTGGCAGTGCCTAATGTTCTTTTCTGGACCAGCGATTAGCACGCGTCAGCACATATCTGCAAGGGGCGTTTCTGAACTCCACGGAGGCTGCGTCCTGAGCGCAAAAAATGAATTGTACTTTTGATTTTAGGTGCTGTCCTGGGAAATGGCCGACTTTTAACGCCATTTAACGGTGGGAAATGAAGAATCAAAATGGGACGAAGAGGCAACAGAGAGGTCAGGAAGGAGGACAGAAGAAAGACAGGGATTGGGGGAAAGCAACACAGAGGGGCGGGGCACAACAGGTAGTGAGAAGGAGGGGGCCCAAAAAGAAGCACAGGGGTGACAGCGAGCAACACAGAGGAGAGGGAGAGAAGTGCACAAAGGAGACAGCTCGAAAAAAAAACACATGCACCATCATGGAGTGCTTAACACAAAAGAAAAAAATGAGTGCTTGAAAAGTAGGCACTGAAGCAGAGATGCCACCCAAAGAAAGATATGGTAAAGAGGCAATGCTCCATATGAGGGATAAACTCATGGCTGACAAACTGGGACACAAATAAAAAACAAGCGAGTGGCATGAAAGTCATTCAATGGCACAACACACGTTGCAGCAGATAAGGCAAGATGATGTATGCGAGTACATGGGTTATCACGCACAAACATGTATACGCCAAGACATTATGTCTGGCCCGCATGATGGCTGGCATGTGTGTCACAAAGAATGCCTGAGCCAAGCGCAAGGCCATCTTTTTTTTTCTTTCTTTCTGTTCCAAGATGATCTATGCATATTTTAGTGTGATAAAAACACAAGAACATAAATGCAAGAGAAAGCGCAACCTTAAAAGGTAGCAGCCCAGTAGAGGCAGGGCACCCCAATAGTAACATGGAGGTTGGAAGGGGGCAATGGACCACAATATTCAAGATTACTGGCAGGATTACTAGCATAAACATAAACGAGTGGACACTCGCAAGTCGCTCCATCTGCCTGGCTGGCATCCCTCGCTGACTGGTGCTGAACTATGCCCTGTCTGAGCCTGAGGCATCTGACATCCGTGGCGCACAGACTGTGGCGAGATCACAGACCGGTGCGGAGCATCAATGCGTTGCGCAGGGGCGAAGCCAACAGTGGTGCAGCAAGTGCAGTGGTGCTCAGACTCGGACTCCTGAAGGGCCCATTCAAAGAGCTAACCATCAGGCAGAGGGCCATTTCGTTGCTTGCACCTGGGGCCCTTGGCAGCCTTGCTACGTCACTGGTGCTGTGCCATAGCTCATAATGAAGAAGAGGGCGCTTATGCCACTTTCACTTTATTAGTGAGCAGTGCACTTCATGTTCAGCCCGCTGACTTCCGCACGTACACACGTGCATTGAATGAAACAGGGGAGAGGCGGACCGGCGTTAAAATAAAACACACAATCATGCATGTGATAAGAAAAGTTCGCTCGGACTAAATTAGTGAATTCAAATAGTTCTTATAGGACACTGCGATCCCTGTGCCCTGGACTGCGCACTGTTGGGCATTGTGGGTATCACATTTGCATCGCGCTCGCTCCTCTGCGTGCCCCTTCTTATTGTGGTAGTGCCCATCAACATAAAGCAGGCACTAAATCGCACCATTGTTTGGAGAACAGTGCCACAGTCTGCCCGAACACACATGATCCTTTGCACACTCTGGTGCACAGTGTGTGCCCCCCCACCTTCGCCGCCATAAACACAACATGCCTCGTTGCTTGGCCATAGGAAGCACACCACTGGTTGGTATGTGCAGTCCCATTGAACATACCAAACTATGCTCTGCACATGCCACCCTGAACATTCGAGGATACATTAGAAACTGAAGCGCTGCCTTTCTCTGCCATCTCCAGACCTTACTCCGGCAGCTCCCGAACCCCCCAGCAACGCGACAAAAAACAAAAAAATACACCTCAGTCAAGCAATACGCCCTCCTCGGGGCGTCTTCTGAAGGGGCAGAGAGGCGAAGCGCTTTTCCTGCTATTGTTCATAACAGCCAGGGAGGAGGCTCTGTCTAACGCCGAGGAACTATAGACCCCTTTCGTTGTGGGCGGCAAGGCGGGCCAGAAACCCCTTCATGCTTGCAAGCGCTTCATTAAAAAAAAAATCACACGCTTTTTTTTAAATAAAGTCCATGTCATGAACTCCCACGAAGGGCCTTCTATTTATCCCGCCAGAAGCTTCCATTCTGTGAGGAGGAAGTCAGGCATAAAGGAGAGCAAATGGGGTGAACCGAGAGACGTTTTCAATAAAAACAAGAACGCGCGGGAGGAGGGGGGCCTGCGCAACACGGCAGGCTGCCGGGAGCAGGGGGAGGCGCGCATGGCAGCAGGGGAAGGAGGGGGGCTGCGAGATTCACTTGCGGGAGCGATAATTGCTGCACGCACTCCCGCAAGTTAATCTCCTCACTTGCACGCGTTGCCATTGAACGCAATGGAACGCGTGCACATGCTTGGCTGAAAAGCCAAATCGATTTCAAGAGGTCTTTTTGCCTTGCAGCGCATGCACGCTGCATAGACGAGACCTAAAAAGGACGAAACCTGGAAACATAGCTAAACAGGTGAGTGCACCCTCTAGAACACTCCAGACAGAGGCTGATTCCCTCAGATTTTCTACTTTGCGTTGTGTGAAGGGAGTCTCCCTGAGCCCTGCTCAGTTTTTTCTTCAGATTACTTCTGTACTTGCTATATCTTTACAATGTCTGAATCTTCAAAAATAGGTCTCTTCAGATCCTGCAAATCCTGTGAGTAAAACAGCCTGCATGTGGGCAACCCACATAAAGACTGCCTTTACCCTCAGCATCAGGTGAAGGAGTGCAGAATTTGTTGTACCTTTTCTTCAAAGACCCTGTGGGAGAGGCTGCCTTAGTATATGGTGCTCATTTATGTAAGTATAGCACCCTGCACTAATCCATACAACCCTTATAGTGATTTTAGTGATCTTAAACAACATCTAAGTGGTAGCTGTGGAGAGCAGCCTTCAGGCGAAGTACGAGTGTAAAGTAGCTTGTTTTACCAGAACTTAATCTTATTGGTATAGGTTGAGTAAAAAAAAAAACACAGTTTATTTATTAAAATAGGTATTTATTATAAGTCACTCACTAACACATACCAATATCTGCTACCCGAATTTATAACACAATGCACATAATACTTTGCAAATAAAACAGGTAAGTAGCACAAACACACAATGGTCTCCAGGGGGAGGCCAAACTGTCTACTAAAATATTGGAATACGAACCACGATTTAAGTCAAGACTATACCGAGAAGACAGAGAAGTGTTGGGGACCCAAGGAACCACCTGAGGTAAGTACCCAGGAACCCCACTGAGGCTGTGTGCAGAGTGGAAACAACACCGCATGCTCAAATCAAGTCAATTTTAAAGAGGATGGACCCTTCCCAGTGGACCCTGAAGGAATCCCGTGGAAGATAGAAGGCTGGAGAGCCACCCCACCCATGGATACCCTAGGAACCAGGATACCTAAACCAGGGAAGCCGAGTGCATAGGTGTGAAGTGGTGTTGAAAACCTCTGTCGAACTCAATGGAGGACTTCAGGAAGATGCAGCTGGTGAAGAAGGTGAAAGTGTCAGGTGGAACCCAAAGCTGGATTCAAGTTGAAAAGCAAGCAGAGGGGACAGAGCCTATGTCACTCAGGAGTGACCAGGAGGCACGGAAGACGAATGCCCACCAATGTTGGGTGATGCAGGAAAGTTGATGAAGACCTTGGAGCTGCAGCTGTGTGGACCAGGTGACGCTGTGGAAGACCAGGAGCCGTTCACTAGCTGTCCCATGTCGGATGTCGCGAGTTAAGGGGTCGGTGTTCGTCAGGAGCACCAACAAGCCTTGGAAGCTGCAAACAACGTGGCAAGCGAAAAAGGTGCAGTGTCGGGACCAGCAAGGTCTAAGTGACTCGCCACAAGTAGAGGAGTCAAAGTAGGCCCGAGCAATCAGGGGAGCCCACTGTAGTCAAAGAAGACCCTTAAGAGGACCCACATGCCTGAGGCACAGCAGTTGCCAGAGGACCTCGAGAAGCTCACCAAAGATGCAGGCCCACGGTGCATAGGATGCAATGAGGATGACTATCTAGGCTGTAGGAGATGCTTGAGGTGGGAGCTTCTTGGAGACTGAAGATCTTTGAAGGAGAGAGCGATCAAACTATGGCAACTGCAAGTCAACGAGGTGCACAGAGGTGCTATTGCAGCCGTTCCGACGATGGATACTGGCCTCAAACTCGATATGAAGACTGTGCAGGCCTCGAGGCAGTTGCAGAACCACCAACTGTGTTGCTGAGCCTTTCAAAGTCCGTGAGAGCCCAGGATGAACAGACTGGTCAGCTATGTTGCAGTACCTACAGATGCAGGGAGTGACTCCTTCACTCCAAGGGAGATTCCTTCGGGTGTCTTGGATGTCCACAGGCATGGTGAAGAACCTGTATGGACCTCGGACACAGACGTTACAGAAGACCAGCAGGGCGACGAGGCCAGGAGCAACAGAAATCTTCCTTTGTGCTCCCAAAGCGAAGTCCAGAGTGTCCAGACGGTCGAAGTTGAAGTGATATGCGATCTGAATCTTGTCCCATGACTAATCTAGGGACCCACCCACAGGTAAGCCGTTAAGTACTCTAAGGAAAGGGTTGGGACGATTCAGGGGTCCCTACCAGAGGAGGGGCTGTACACTGGGGAGGATACTCCCATGTCCTTTGTCCAGTTTTGTGCTAGAACTGGAGCCAACGGCTTCCTGAACTGGTGTGAACTGGGGTATGCAAAGAGGGCACCAAATGTGCCCTTCAAGCAGTGTCAGTTTCGCTGGCAAGTGTCCCCACCCTGCCCCAAGACACTAAACCCTGTCTGGGAGGTGGTCACACCTCCCTGTGACAAGATATCTATTGTTCTGCCTTCCCCTGCTCAAGCTTGGCTCAGCAGCAGGAGGGCTGAAGCATGTCTCTGGTTGGCAGTAGCCCTAGCTTGCTGTCTGGTTCTGGAAGATTGGTACCGGGAGCACTGAGGGCCTCCCGGAGGAGCATTAAAGTGCATGGAATCATACCTTCCACACCATTTATGGCGTGGGAGGTATCATTCCAACATGTTTGATACCAAACATGACGGAACGTTACAGCCAGTTTAGAGATGGTCAATGCCTAAAGACGCATGGCCACTCTATATGGTATACTGACTGATGCACTTTCAACCTGGGAGAATGGACTCCAAAGGTTGTAGGGATGCCCTGCTCATGCATGGGCACCCTCACACATAGAACTGAGCACCCTGCCTTCAGGATTGAAAGGCCTGCCTTAGGAGTGACTTCTAGGTTTTAAGTGCAGTGACCTCAGATATAAGGAAACTTATATCTGGTGTAAGTGGTGATGGCACCAGCTTACACAGGCTGCAATGGCAGGCATGTAGTCACAATTTGAGTGGTCTCTCATGGATTGCATAATACATGCTTCAGCCCATGGGAGACCCCTGGTGTACCTATGCCCTGGGTACCTTAGGACCATATACTAGGGATTTTTCTGGGTACATCAGTAGCCAATCTGAAAGGTATCTAAGTACTCACCATGTCCAATTAAGTGAAAAAGCACAGAGACTGGGGTCCTGGTTAGCATTACACCAGGAGAAAGTGGGGGTGAACATTAAAGCAGATCCTACTTTCCTACACCCTTCGAGATGGAGAAGAACGTCTTCTGATATGGCCAAAGAAATCCAAGACCCAGACATCCATTGCTTCTGGTGAAGGCTGCTATTCGTCCCATACAACCCAAAAAAGGTCAATATATTCTGACCATGGAGCCTCTGAAGGAAGTCAAAAGGCCTTAAAAATACATAAAGATCCCCTCAGAAAGGAGAAATTACAGCTTCTCTCCACATGGGCGACCTCATCCCAACCATCTACTCCTGACAGGAAACGGGAGCGAAAAAGGTCTCCTTCCTTATAGCTGTTGATTTCAAAACGACAAAAATCATCGAAAACCTGGTCAACGCAGGCAGCTTTGTCGGCAACGTGTCACTGCGAAGGCACCATCGATAGAAAATCAAGCCTCGAAGTCACTGTCGAGGAAGGCGGCATCAACAGATGTCCCGTCAGCGCCCAAGCAGTTGACGAGAGCACCATCTACAGAGATGTGAGCATCTAAACCATTGACGAAGGCACGGACAACGGTTGGACAGTCGGCACCCACACTGTCGTCGGAGACTTCATCGGCAGATACACCGTCAGCACCCTTACTGTCCACTGAGGCGCGCCGGCGATGGCAGCATTGATGAGCATACCGTAGACGGAGGAAGCGACAACAACTTAGATGTCAGCTCACTCATCGACGACACTATTACCTAAGGAATCCCCACTGTTGACGTCCCACTTCTCATTATCGATTTTACCGTCAACAAGGATAAAAAGACTGTTTTGACACCAAGACTGACCTCCCAAAGAAAAATATCTCCTCTTCTACTTGGCTAGATATACAAGACTCTGATGAAGATGGATCGTATGGAGATGCTTACAGTCCCTCAGAGCTTCGAGTAAAATGTCAGGATGCAGATTCTGATGATAATTATGACCAAGACCACTTAACAGTCTCCACCAAGGTGTTGTTTTCAGCATTATGACTACCATCAACAACTTAGGTGGGATGAGGTACTCATACCCACCTCTTTACTAGAAGACTTTCAAGCTATGCTGCAAGACGCTTCCGGACACACCACAGAAACAAACACCGGCTCCTATCCAACTGGTTCCTTCTGCTATGCCATTAAATCTGCCACCACCAATCACACCCAGAAAATCATCTGTATCAAATATACCACCCCAAAGAGAGGATAATACATCCTCTGAAGATGAACATGAGGGCGTGATTCAGGAACCCCAACAACCACAGTATGAATGGGATGACTATTTGGTCCCTACTCCATCTCCTACCCCAAACACTCTCCCAGTGGACATTGGGAGTTTCCATAATTTAATGCACACGGCGGCTGCAAGGTTCTACTTCCCCCTACAGTCAAACAATCTGACTATTCCCTACATGATTTGAAGGAACAGGCTAGAAAGTCATTAAGAGCTATCCCAATCATACAGTATATTTGGGAGGAAGGAATAAAAATTATGAAAAATCCAGCAAATGTTGCTCCGGTTCCACCACGTCTTGACAAAAAGTACACGGCCCTAGATGATTCTCCAGCCAACCTTACTAGCCATCTCAAGCCAGATTCTGTCATCACGCATGCTTTGCAAAGGCGTTCTAAAAATCCATCAACTCCCCAACTAACGCCTCCTGACAAAGTAGGTTGGCGCATAGAATATATAGGGGTAAGGCTCTCCCTCATGTAGGTCATCACATTCCACGCAGCAATTTCTCTAGCTATATTAGGTCGCTATGTCCGACAAATGTGGTCAGATATCAACACCCTTCTTGAACCTATTCCTGAAGACAAAAAAGTAGGGGCACCGAATATTATACATGAAGGCGAGCGCACATTTTCCGAAATCATTGACTGGGCTCTAGACATCGACTCAACAGCTAGCAGCTGCAGCTGTTTTAAGAACACAAGGATGGCTCAATGCTACATTATTCAGACCGAAGGTGCAGACTACAATTCTCGACATGGCCTATGATGGTGAGTCACTGTTCAGGAAATATGTGGAGAAAGCTTTGTTGGGAATAAAGATTGTCACTGACACCACCAGATCCCTTGGCACTTTGCAATGCTTGAAATTGCCCTTTCGTGTTGCCACAGGGAGATGTTTCTCCTCCTATAGAGCGGGCTACCAATGACCCCAACAATATCAAACTCAGTTTCAATATAAAACAACTTACCACCAACCCTACCTCCAACCCCCTGCCGCGGCCTACAACAAGCAAGAGGTGAGACATAGACAACTACCCAAAGGTTGCAACACCAGTTGCAAACAGTGATGAGGATCAGGTACCGTCTACACCTCCTTCCATTTAGGTGGGTGGGATCATTTCCAACTACCACCCCCAATGGCGGAAGATAACATCAGACAGATGAGAGTTGAATTTAACAGAGCGACGCACCATGGAATTTGTACAGAGACCACCAGCCAATCCTCCCAAGAGGAGGACATTCACCTCGCCTTCGAGGAAAGAAGCTCATACCATGTTGGCAAAAGGGGCAATAGAACAAGTCCCTTCTTCCCAGAAAGGCAAAGGTTTCTACTCCTGTTTCTTTCTTATTCAAAAAAAGTCATGGGAATGGCGACCCATCCTGAACCTCAGAAAAATTGAACAAATTCCTGTGCACATAGTCTTTCGGATGATTTCTCTTTCTTACATCCTCCATCTCTTGAACAGAGGAGATTTCATGACCTCCCTATATTTACAAAATGCTTATTTCCAAATTCCCTTACATCCCATGCCTCGCATGTATCTCCATTTCACCTTAGCCAGTGCCCATTTCCAGTTCAAAGCCTTCCCATTTGGACTCAAGTCTGCTCCGAGAATTTTCACAAAATGCCTTTCCTGGTAGCAGCCACACTTCCCAAGCAAGGTCATCCGTTATTGCCCTACCTAAACATCTAGGTGCTAAAAGCTTCAACACCGCAGCAGACCTCCAAGACTACCTGGCATGCCTAGCATTATTTTACAAACTGGGTCTCACAGTCAATTACATGAAATCCTCGTCTGTCCCAAGTCAAACAAGGATCGTCTTAGGAGCCTACCTCAACACCATCACCAAAAAGGCCTATCTATCGTTAAACAGGCAACAGCGATTATCCAACCTGGCCTTAAAGGTTTCGCTAAGAAAGTCCATTTTTGTGCGGATGTTCAAGTCGCTCCTCGGCATGATGTCTTCCGCCGTTAACCTAGTCCCACTAGCTCATCCGAAAATGAGACCACTACAGGAAGCAATCCAGTTGTCATGGGTTCAGTTGACCGGCTCATTGGACGACTTGATAATCATTACTTCTGCAATGCAAAAAATGCTGACTTGTTGGTCCCAACTATCTCAAGGTCTCACATTTCTCACTGCATCACTGGATTATATCATCACCACTGACACCTCTCTGGAGGCCGGGGAGGCCCTTTATCAGATCTCAAGATTCAGAGAAAATGGTTGCAATCCCCAAAATTACTCCAGATCAACCACCTAGAGCTAAAGGCTACTTTTCTCACTATGCAAGCCTTCCTGCCATGTATTACTGAGCATTCGTGCTGGTTCGGATGGACACCATGACCAGCATGTACTACATCAACAAACAGGATTGTACAAGGTCTCTCTCTCTCTCAAGAGACCCAGAACCTGTGGAAGTGGTTAGAAACACACCAAATCAACCTAAAGGCAGTACATGTTCCAGGGATCAAAAACGCATTGGCAGACACTCCTAGCAGGACCATGGATAGTTGCCATGAGTGGGAGCTGGATCAAAATGTGTTAAACAGGATTTTTGCACTTTAGGGCGTACCAGCACTCGATCTCTTTGTAACCAACAAGAACGCCAAATGCTGATTTTACGCCAGTTGATACCCACTCCCAAGGCCATGTGGAAATGCCATTTGAATGAGATGGTCAGGGATTTACACCTACAGTTTCCCCCTTCCCTCTGGTTCACTGAGCTCCTACTACTTAAGGAACCCAATCCCAGCCGTATTCCCAGGAAACACAACCTTCGCACGAAGAACAGAGGCCAGATCCTACATCCCGAGCCAGCATCTCTCCAATTGCACGCATGACTCCTGAATTCCATGAGTTCTGCAATGTAAATCTCTCTCAAGACTGTAAAGACATTCTAGCCAAAGCCAGAGCTGGATCTTCAAACATGACATGCAAATTAAAATGGAAAAGGTTCTGCTTATGGTGCGAAGCTTCTAATCTCCATCGCTTGGAATCATCACCAGAACAGGTTCCTCTATACCTGTTATCCCTAGCTCGTTCAAGGCTGGTACATTCATCAATAAAGGTTCACCTCTCAGCAGTATCTATTGTATTGTGTTGTAATTGCATTAATATAGCGCTCACTACCCCTGACAAAAGCGCTTTTTTGGCGAGCAGCACGCTACTCCGGAACCCAAGACGGATTAGTGTTGAGTTAGTATTGTGAAATATGAAAGTAATGTGAGTGGTGGATAGTTTGGTCAGTTATTTGGATTTAGAAGGATAGCGGAGGGATAGAAGAGGGGAAAAGGTTTGCATTTATATAGCGCTTGTTACCCCTGATGGGGTGTTGAGCTTTTTTTTTCTTTTCGAGTAGCACGCTACTCCGGAACCCATAAAGGACTAGTGGTGAATTAGTATAGTGAAATATGAAAGTAATTTGAGTGGTGTATATTAGTCAGTTATTTGGATTGAGAAGGATAGCGGAGGGATAGAAGAGGGAAAAAAAGGTTTGTATTTATATAGCGCTTGTTACCCCTAATGGGGTGTTGAAGCACTTTCTTGGTGAGTAGCACACTACTCTGGAACCCATGAGGATTAGTGGTGAATTAGTATAGTGAAATATGAAAGTAATTTGAGTGGTGGATATTAATCCGCTATTTGAATTGAGAAGGATAGCGGAGGGATAGAGCAGCGAAAAAGTTTTGAATTTATATAGCACTTGTTACCCTTGTTGGGGTGTTGAAGTGATTTTTGGCAAGTAGCACGCTACTCCGGGACCGGTTAAAGGATTAGTGTTGAATTAGTAAAGTAAAATATGAAAGTAGTTTGAGTGGTGGATGATATGTTAATCAGTTATTTGGATTGAGAAGGATAGAGGAGGGGAAAAGGTATTGTATTTATATAGCCCCTGTTACTCCTGTTGGGGTGTTGAAGCGCTTTTTCGGTGAGCAGTACGCTACTCCAGAACCCATAAAGGATTAGTGGTAAATTAGTATGGTGAACTATGAAAGTAATTTGAGTGGTGCATATTAGTCAGTTAGTTGTATTGAGAAGGATAGCGGAGGGATAAAAGAGGGAAAAAGGGTTGCATTTATATAGTACTTGCTACCACTAATGAGGTGTTGAAGCGCTTTTTTCGGCTAGTAGCACGCTACTTGGAATCCATAAAGGGTTAGTGGTGAATTAGTATAGTGAAATATGAAATTTTATAAGTGGATATGTTAGTCTGTATTTTGATTGAAAAGGATAGTGGAGGGATAGAAGGTAGACGGATTTTTGGTTTTTTTTTTGGACATCAGCAGTAGTGGGAGGCTTGGGATGAGAAAAAAGGGACGTGGAGGGGAAGAGTTAGAGGCAAGAGGTTAGAAAGTCTTGTTTTGGGGGATCAGTATAGTAAAAAAGGTGTCAGGTGGTGCACGGAGGGGTAGAGTAGGGGAGAGTCTAGAAAGGGCTATTTTGGGGGTCATAGTAGTGGTATGGGGTTTGAGATGAATGAGAGAGTCGATGTAAAGTATATATTGATAGAGCTATAGGGTGAGAAATTCGGTAGTGCATTGGAAAGAGTAGTAGAAAGAGGCTTGAGATGAGTCAGAGAGTTGGGGTAGAAGATATATTGAAAGAGGTATAGGGTGAGAAATAGGATAGCGCGCTGTGTATGTTAATTTAGAAATATGTAATTAATATAAAGATACATAAGTACATGGAATGTTTATAGATGCATAAAGGAAGTATATGTAGATGCAAGATATTGATAGAGGTATAGGGTGAGAAATAGGGTAGTGCATTGAATATGCATTTTTATTTTGGGGAGGAAAGTAATAAATACATAGATCCAAGTATATGGAAGGTATATAGATGCATAAAGGAAGTAAGTATAAGTAGATTAAAGATGCATTCGATAAACTCTGGATTTCAAGGGTTGTACTTAAAAATGTATTTATTTTTATTTTTTTAAATCATAAGTATCTAGATTTAGGCATACTTCTAATTCGCTGTCTCTCCGCTCATCCATAATAGTCAAACAATTCATGAAGGGGTAATTTAGCACTTACCCTCCAGTGAAGGTTCCTCCTCTAGAATGGCATCTCAATGTGATTCTCTCACAGCTTAAAGTCATCCTTCGAACCCATCCACAGAGCAGATCTCAAGTTCTTTACTTGGAGAGTTGCACTCTTGCTGGCTCTCACATCCTCCAGAAGGGTTAGTAAGCTTTAGGCCTTTACTATTCAAGAGCCTTTCCTCCATTTCACTGATGACTATGTGCAATTACGTACAAACCCTAAGTTTATTCCCAAGGTGCCAACACAGTTTTGTCTTAATGAACATCTCTTATGGTCTCCCTCAAAACGGTTCCTCAGTCACCAACGCTACCATTGTTAGATGAATAGCTGCCACAAGTCAATGTTGTCACAGCAAGTCTGGGAAACCCCTCTCAGCTGAACTGAGAGCACACTCTACAAGGGCAGTTTCTACCTTAGCTGCCTTGTTTGCTGGCGTTCCGCTGGATATGATATGCCACGCCACAACATGGAAGAGCACTCACACATTCACTCAACACTTCTGCTTGGAGTCTACCTACAAAGGTGATGCTGCAGTGGGACAAGCATATTTACGCCATTTATTCCACTGAAGTCCGCCTCTGAAACTGTAAGTGGTTTCTACTATTTTAGCTGTATTTTAATGGTTTGCATTGTTGCATTCACATTTCCACATGTTTATTGGTTATATATTACACTGTTACCCGTTCTGATTCAAGCATGTGAATCTATAAACGATTTAATATTGGATGAGAAAATAAGTTACTTATCTGTACCTACAGTTATCCAGTATTGGTATCTTTCATAGATTCACATGTGACCCACCCATCTCCCCACAGGGGCTCCCCTCATAATTTGGAAGTTTTTGATTCCCACTTAGCTCGAAAATCTGAGGGATTCACCCTCTGTTTGGAGTGTTCTAGAAGGTGTTGTCGCCTTATTGGCTATGTTTCAGGTTTGGTCCTTTTTTTAAAAAGGTCATAGATAGGCTATAAATGTGACTTCCATTACCATCATGGCCTATGGTACAATACATACTGCGTAATATGGTACCGTGGGACTCCCACTTTGATGACGGGTAATGATTTCAGGCATGTTAATCTAGGAAAGATACCAATACTGGATAACTGTAGTTACAGGTAAGTAATTTATGTGCGTCCTCAACATCAGGACATCATTCCCTGTACTTTCTCATCCCCAAGATAAAACAGTACATTGCAGCCGATGCTTGAATTGATACATCGAGCCAGAGCATTTCAAAAAGTAAACTCTGCAAGATATCATTCTGCTGTTCTGTGTTGGTCTGCAAGACAACCCTCAATCTCAAGAACACTTACTCTATGCAGAGCATGCAGTAGCACATTCTGTTAATTGAAACCACTACTTACCTGCAACTATCTTTTTTTTTTTTGCAGAGTTTTATATAGCGTGAACTAGACCCGAACTGAATCAGTTATCAGAGAGCTTTACATAGCACCAGTTATGTTACATGAGGACACGCATTCATTTTAGGCACGGGGAGATTAAGTGATTTGCCCAGAATCACAGGTTGTTTTTGGCGTCGTTACCGGGACTCGAACCCTATTGTTTTGCAGCTTGCATCGCCTTCGCACCTCTCTGGATGCGAGAGCTCACGCTTTGATGTTTATAACGATAATGTTCCACATCCTTCTTCATAATTTTACACCTGCTTATTCTCTCCACTATGGAAACAACTGTCTGAAATGGGTTCTCTGCAATCGTGCATTATTTTGGAGAAGGTATCGAAAATGACGCTCCTTATGTGAAGAAAAAGAACTTGCAACTTCCATGCCCAACAGTAGATGGCAGGAGTGTGCAAAGCATATGAACCTATAACACTGCAAGTCACAAACCAATCATACTAGTAACTGTTTCTTTATCTATGGTCTGGGTGACTGGAATATTGTGATGTTGCTGCTGTTGGGTTTTCCTCGTATAATTATGGATTTGCCGCATTTGGCACATAATCTATAGTTGCTTCATAATCTGACAATTTCAGCAAAAACAAATCTGTTTCTAGCTCAAACATATTAAACGGGTACTAAAAAGGCAGTAACGTGTGCCACACAGTGCCACGCCTTTCGCAAAGTTTCACTGGTTACCTTTTTGTTGCTTGTTTCAGTATTTGGGTGGCAAACTAGCACTAATGAGGTGAAAGCTTTGCCCAGATAGCGTCAACAACATGTGTAAAAATGCCAACATAAAAAGGTTATCCTAATGGCAAATGTGCCTCATAAGGCAGCACAATTTGCCTGTCTTGGCCCATAATTTGGACCTACTCTGCTGCATAATTTGGCCCTAACCTGCTGCATAATTTAAGTGGTCCAGGCTACGGTCCCAGAAGTACTACCGCAATATAAGAATATCTTTATCAAACCAGTGACTGCAAGCAGTTGTGCCACAAATAAAGACACGGGGCAGATTTATGTTGCCTGACGCATCTCTGCAAATCAGCAGAGATGCGCTAGGAAAGATACGGCAGGCAAGTTTATCCGTGCGCCACCCATGATGCGCCGCATTTACAATGCGGTGCACCATGGTGCAGGAATAAACAGTTGCGTGTCGCATCTAGGGAGTGAAGTTAGCGCAGTGCTGAAGTTGTGTTGCATGCGGCACGCAACTCCAGCACTTTTCCAACTTGCCCTATCTGTTAACGTGGTGCGTCAAGTCTTACGCCTGCTTCAAGCAGGCGCAGGGTTTTGACGCATCAGCGTTAGTAAAGTGACTCAGTGAAATCTTGTAGATTTCACTGAGTCACTTTCCAGGGGCGTTCCTGCGACGGAACGCCCCCCCCCTCCG
This sequence comes from Lissotriton helveticus, assembly GCF_964261635.1. Lineage (NCBI taxonomy): Eukaryota > Metazoa > Chordata > Amphibia > Caudata > Salamandridae > Lissotriton > Lissotriton helveticus. The sequence continues at coordinate 1,084,164,730 of NC_136072.1, read as the reverse complement.
TGGAAACGCCCACATGAAACCTGACGCAGGTTTCATGTGGCGCAGGGCTTCACAACGTGACGCATCTCTCAGATGCGTCACTTGTAAATACCCCGCACCATGGCGCATCTTTTGCTCCGCCGCTGCGTCACAAAAGTGACGCAACGGTGGCATAAAAGAGGCGCAAAGGGCTTGTAAATCTGCCCCACGATATAAACGTTTATCCCAAGATCTACAGTATATTAGGTCTCATGTGGAACCAGACTCCTTTTGGGACCCGGGACCAAGGAGCTCTGAGCTCGGAAACGCGTTAGGCTGTTATTGCTGCCAATACTGGATTAAACATGTGATAAAGGATCTCCGAAACACGCAGGTTGTTATTGCTGCCAATACTGGATTAAACACGAGAGGTGGACAACAGTTTGGCCATAGATTTTAGTGATGGGGAATGGGCCGATGATACGTGGTAGTAATTTGTGAGGACGTTTCTTTACCCTCCTCTTGACTCATTACCCGCACACCCGCATGCATCATCCGGCATTCCTCTAAAAGATCTCCGATAAAGTGACCCTTCGGGGGACCCGTAGGGAATTGCAGCGCCGGCCCTACGAGGAGCAAACGCCCGATGATGAAGCATGACACTCTTCGGGGTGTGTGAGGGCAACAGAGGAAACACAATGTTTTTCCCTCTCATAATTTTGGGTCTTTTACACCTAGGAATCCCCTTTCTCTTTTTCCTTTCTTTTTCTTCCAATTTTTTAAGTATGGGTGACTTTTTGCACCACGATGCATGGGTGACTTTTTGCACCCTGACATAGGAACTTTGTCCTCCTTGTTGTTTAAATATTGATTTTCGGAGCACGGACACTGGACCTTTATAAGCTCCTTGGTCCCCCCCTCTCTTTTTGATACATATATTTAGCACGGCTGTTTAGCCGTGGGACCGTTAATTTTATTCTGTCCTTTCTTTCTTTTCTTTTCGTGAGGCACACGAGACAGGATTACTTTATCAGTGGGACTTGGTTTCACAGTATACCTGGACCTCATTGCCATTGCGATGCAGTGGTTATTTGCCCCACTTTCGTAACTGTAGATGTGCGCAAGGTACGTAATGGATAACCCTTTAAGATAGCAATTTAACAAATTGTATTTTAAGAAAGTGCTGGAGTCCATTTGAGTGTTCACGATTAGGTAGCAGTATCACAGGGCTATATTACTTGCAGGATGAAGTGCGGTCCAGATATGACATTAAGATAACCCGTTATGGTAAATTATGTGGCGATGGAGGGCATTGTATGTAAATTATTTCATGTTGTAAATTGCCTGTACGTTTCTGGGCAATTTTTTCGACAATTCCCGTTTCTTGATCATGTAGTGAGCCATTGCGCATGAGCAGGGGAGTAGTGTGCCCGATTAAAGCTCATGCGCGTTTATCTCCGGTGCTCACACATGCGCATTTAGTTGCTTCTCACTAGGATTCCTTTCCTCTCCGGAAAAGGATACCACCTCACACCTGACCCGGCCTGTGCATTTAAACTGGCGGTTTTGCCGATGTGAGTCTCCTTTCGGCAGAAGCGTGGTCTTGGGTAGGTTGCAAGAAGGCAGCACCCGCACTCATTTGTAAGTACTTCAAAGATGTAATATCCTGCACTGTGAGCACACGGCCCAGCACTTCAGATGATTGGCTAATGTGCCTGTATGCTGCTGTCTCTGTGTTTGTTTTTACAGCCCGGTTACTTGCGGGCGCCCATATTTCTGACTACGTAGGATTACTACACGCAGTGCTTGGTGAGCATATTCTTTGAGCACTTATAACTTTACAGTTTGTACGCTCGGTTTAAGTAAACAAACCAGGACAGATTGCTTTGTTGTATGGAGCATATATTTTAAACTTTACTAGGTTGAGGACCACTTAAACTCCTCCCCGCCTTTTTTCAATATTTATGCTATGCAGGGTAGGGGCCAAAACCACATTAAACAAAGCCCCCCTCCCTCTTTTTGACCAGTTAAGATTAACCTGTCCTATGTGCTTTTCTACTTTATTGTTTAAGTGTAATTGATGTACACACATGTGGTACATTTTGCGGCATCAATTTGTCATCGATGCTGTCTTATTACTTTGTTTTGTTCTTTTTCAATTTCCTAGGCTTCATTCAGGAGTGGCCTCCACCTATTAGCTGTGACCATGATAAGGGTACACAGGTTCTACTCCACCCTGATTGAGATAAGAGGGTAATTTTTATACTCACTAAATCACGTGCACTTTACTTATTCTTTATGGTCCTGATGAAGCGCTAACGACCTATGGGCAATGGAAGCGCGAAACATGTTGACCTTGACAATTGACACCTAGGCATAATAGGCCTCTTGGGTCAATAATTTTTAGCAGTATTGACTGCCAAGGGTATACTTCTAAACATATCGCTGCATGTTTACCCTTGTTTTAATTTCAATCTATCACACTGGCACGATTTTTCTTTACCCTCCTCTTGACTCATTACCCGCACACCCGCATGCATCATCCGGCATTCCTCTAAAAGATCTCCGATAAAGTGACCCTTCGGGGGACCCGTAGGGAATTGCAGCGCCGGCCCTACGAGGAGCAAACGCCCGATGATGAAGCATGACACTCTTCGGGGTGTGTGAGGGCAACAGAGGAAACACAATGTTTTTCCCTCTCATAATTTTGGGTCTTTTACACCTAGGAATCCCCCTTTCTCTTTTTCCTTTCTTTTTCTTCCAATTTTTTAAGTATGGGTGACTTTTTGCACCACGATGCATGGGTGACTTTTTGCACCCTGACATAGGAACTTTGTCCTCCTTGTTGTTTAAATATTGATTTTCGGAGCACGGACACTGGACCTTTATAAGCTCCTTGGTCCCCCCCTCTCTTTTTGATACATATATTTAGCACGGCTGTTTAGCCGTGGGACCGGTAATTTTTTTCTGTCCTTTCTTTCTTTTCTTTTCGTGAGGCACACGAGACAGGATTACTTTATCAGTGGGACTTGGTTTCACAGTATACCTGGACCTCATTGCCATTGCGATGCAGTGGTTATTTGCCCCACTTTCGTAACTGTAGATGTGCGCAAGGTACGTAATGGATAACCCTTTAAGATAGCAATTTAACAAATTGTATTTTAAGAAAGTGCTGGAGTCCATTTGAGTGTTCACGATTAGGTAGCAGTATCACAGGGCTATATTACTTGCAGGATGAAGTGCGGTCCAGATATGACATTAAGATAACCCGTTATGGTAAATTATGTGGCGATGGAGGGCATTGTACGTAAATTATTTCATGTTGTAAATTGCCTGTACGTTTCTGGGCAATTTTTTCGACAATTCCCGTTTCTTGATCATGTAGTGAGCCATTGCGCATGAGCAGGGGAGTAGTGTGCCCGATTAAAGCTCATGCGCGTTTATCTCCGGTGCTCACACATGCGCATTTAGTTGCTTCTCACTAGGATTCCTTTCCTCTCCGGAAAAGGATACCACCTCACACCTGACCCGGCCTGTGCATTTAAACTGGCGGTTTTGCCGATGTGAGTCTCCTTTCGGCAGAAGCGTGGTCTTGGGTAGGTTGCAAGAAGGCAGCACCCGCACTCATTTGTAAGTACTTCAAAGATGTAATATCCTGCACTGTGAGCACACGGCCCAGCACTTCAGATGATTGGCTAATGTGCCTGTATGCTGCTGTCTCTGTGTTTGTTTTTACAGCCCGGTTACTTGCGGGCGCCCATATTTCTGACCACGTAGGATTACTACACGCAGTGCTTGGTGAGCATATTCTTTGAGCACTTATAACTTTACAGTTTGTACGCTCGGTTTAAGTAAACAAACCAGGACAGATTGCTTTGTTGTATGGAGCATATATTTTAAACTTTACTAGGTTGAGGACCACTTAAACTCCTCCCCGCCTTTTTTCAATATTTATGCTATGCAGGGTAGGGGCCAAAACCACATTAAACAAAGCCCCCCCCCTCTTTTTGACCAGTTAAGATTAACCTGTCCTATGTGCCTTTCTACTTTATTGTTTAAGTGTAATTGATGTACACACATGTGGTACATTTTGCGGCATCAAGTTGTCATCGATGCTGTCTTATTACTTTGTTTTGTTCTTTTTCAATTTCCTAGGCTTCATTCAGGAGTGGCCTCCACCTATTAGCTGTGACCATGATAAGGGTACACAGGTTCTACTCCACCCTGATTGAGATAAGAGGGTAATTTTTATACTCACTAAATCACGTGCACTTTACTTATTCTTTATGGTCCTGACGAAGCGCTAACGACCTATGGGCAACGGAAGCGCGAAACATGTTGACCTTGACAATTGACACCTAGGCATAATAGGCCTCTTGGGTCAATAATTTTTAGCAGTATTGACTGCCAAGGGTATACTTCTAAACATATCGCTGCATGTTTACCCTTGTTTTAATTTCAATCTATCACACTGGCACGATTTTTCTTTACCCTCCTCTTGACTCATTACCCGCACACCCGCATGCATCATCCGGCATTCCTCTAAAAGATCTCCGATAAAGTGACCCTTCGGGGGACCCGTAGGGAATTGCAGCGCCGGCCCTACGAGGAGCAAACGCCCGATGATGAAGCATGACACTCTTCGGGATGTGTGAGGGCAACAGAGGAAACACAATGTTTTTCCCTCTCATAATTTTGGGTCTTTTACACCTAGGAATCCCCCTTTCTCTTTTTCCTTTCTTTTTCTTCCAATTTTTTAAGTATGGGTGACTTTTTGCACCACGATGCATGGGTGACTTTTTGCACCCTGACATAGGAACTTTGTCCTCCTTGTTGTTTAAACGTTAAGGTTGATAGCCAGACTTTCTGACTGTCGGAAAAAGCTGGGACGGGACGTCGCTTGGTGTCCGCAAAGCGCTCATAAATAGCCAGGGCTTGGGATAAGTGCGCATGTGCAGAGGTTAGTGTGGCTCAGAGTAGATCGTGTTGCATGTTGGCAGATAGGTTTTTGGTGGGAACATGTTTACAACTGACAGAAAACCGGTGAAAACCGTACAACATGGAAAAAAGGGGAAAAACCTGAGCTGAGTGGACGGCGTTGTTAAGGCAGAATTGTACTAGCCAGCTTACATCCACCCATTCTTCCTATTCTGTGATGAAGCAACACCAAAACTGTTCTGTGGACTGGTTGGTCAGCTCAGTTTGCCTGTCCGATTTAGGATGACAAGTGGTGGACAGGTTTACCGAGATACCCAATAGTTTGCATAAAGCCTGCCAGAAGTGGGATACCAATTGCACTCCTCAGTCTGAAAATATGCTGGTGAGGAGCCCATGCGAGCAGACTATATGCTGCAGAAAAAGTGAAGCTTACCGTGGAGCATCAGGAATTCCTTGTGTGGAGATACAATGACTTATTTTGATCATGCGAGGGACAACCACAAGTAAAGTGGTGCACCACTTGTCTTTGGGTAAGTCCACAATCAAGTCCATGGACAGAGACTACCAGGTTTGGGACGGAAAGGGAAAAGGTTGTAGGAGGCTTGGTGGCTTCCATTTCCCGCTTTTAGCTTGAGCCCATACCGCTCCAGAAAAGACATAAAGATGGCAGTCTTTAGGCATGGTGTTCCACCAAAACTCCCTTTTCAGGAGATCCAAGGTCTTAGAAATACCTGGATGTCCTACTAAGGGGGAATTGTAGCTCCAACCCAAGGCATGCTATTGAAGTGAATCAGTAGATAGAAACAATTGCGTGTCATGGAAGTGTTAGTCCCTGCCCTAGGTGCCTCTGAAGATGAAGGTTTAGGCACTTCTAGATGTCAACTTGTGATACAGCATGTTTATGGTCTGCCTCCCATTCCTTGGAGTGGACCGTGGTGCAGCTTAAGAAATTAACTACTTAGGGCCTCATTTATGAGGCCCCTTTGCGCCGTTGGAACGTCAGTTTTTGTAACGTTTCTTGGCGCAGGAGCCTGCTCCATATTTACGAGGCAGCACTAAGCTACCTTTTTTTGGCTTAATGCTGCATTCTGCAGTACACATAGAAAAAGGAAAAAGCCTCTTGTGATTGTTTTTGTGCAGGAAGGTTTCTCTTCCTGCACAAAGCAATCATCCCCGCAATGCAGGCACCCTTACACATTGGTGCAAAGCTGCCTGCATTAGCGCACAGGAGAAAAGGACAGGAATGCGCCATATTTCATAGATACGACACATTCCTGCCCTTTTCTTTTACTGTAGGGCAGTGCAGCAGGGAGGCCTGCCGACTGACCTACGGAAAAACCTCACAAATGAGGCTCTTAGTTTGGGCCAGTAGAGGTGGAGGCTCAGGAGGGACTTTGTGTTACATTTGTGGCTGAGAGAGTGCATTTGCCTTCCCTTGTTTTCGGCCCGGGCGATAGGTTGTTTCAAAGGAGTCATCTGCAAAGAAAAGAGACTGTCGCAGTTGCAGAGGTGATAATGCCTTGGTAGATTAAAAAAATTGGATATTGCAATGGACCGTGTGGACTGTTACAAGATGTGCAGTCCCTAAATGGTAGTGATGCCATTACTGGAAGGCTACTTTTATAGCCAACAGATCTTTGTCAAACACAGTGTAGTTCCTTTCGGCCTTTACCAGTTTATGGTAAAGAAAGGCTAGGGGTTGTAACTGTCCTGTGTCACGATTGTGTTGGGACAAGATGGCCCCTAAAGCCAGGTTTGAAGCGTCTGCTTCTACATGAAAAGGTTAGGTGGTGTCAGGGTGCTGTAAAAAGGGAGCTGATGTGAAAAGGTGCTCAGGGAGTGAGAAGCACCCACGGGCTCGCGAGTCCAAAGGAAGAATTTCTCTTTGCACAGAAGACTGGTGACGGGAGTGACCAATTGTGAGAAACCATGGATGAACTTCTGGTAGAAGTTTGCAAAGCTGAGAAAAGCTTTGAACTTCTTTGACTCAGGTGGGGGTAGGCCATTGTATAATAGCTTGTACCTTTACGTGGGTCAATACTCAAATCGGTATGGGAACCCACAAAGCCGAGGAATTGCACCATTGTTACGTGGAACTCTAATTTTTGCGAACGGCCCATTGGCTTGTAGGGCTTGAAGGACTAAACGTACATGTTGGGTATGTTCAGACATGGAGGTGCAGTCCTGCCAAGTACCATGCATCAGGCGTTAGCCTAACTCATTTCAGTGTTGGGCTCCTCATCACCGCACGGAAATGAGTTTAGTGCCTGACTGTCAAGCCTTTAGTGCTGCCTAGTACTGTTAAAGGAAACTGCAGTGGCTGCTCACGCAGGGTTGGGGCTCGTCACATGACGTCCTGGATGTTACGTTTGGCCACCACCCTTCTCCTAGGTAATGGTCAGGAGAGGGAGTGGCCTTCTTTGAAGGTTTGTAATCAAAGGAACCGGAACCCGGGGCTCCGGGTTCGGTGACCTTATGAGCAGATATTGGTGTCTGTGTCCCCTACGTTTGTGTATTGCCTGCTCAGGGCACAAGTCGTAAAAAAAGAAGTGGGGGGGACACTGTTACCGGAAGTGACGTCACGACAGGAAGTGACGTCACGAAAGGTGCCGAGCTCCTCGTCCCAGAGAGGCCAAAGAGTTTAGTCCAGCTGTTTGGCAGGGGGGATGGCGTCCCCCTGGTAAAATAAGTGGGGGGATGCCATCCACCCGCGTGGTACCCCGACTCGAGCCCTGTGCCTGCTGCATAATAGAACACTGGTGACGAAGGTGGTGGGAGGTGTCTTATCCTGCCCCTCGCGATACACCCGATCTGTGAGGCTCCTGCCATTACCTGTTTTCTTCCTGCTTGGAGCTGCTGCCTTTTGTGCCTTATTGCAGGGGTGAGGCGGCCTCTGCACGCTGTGTGCGGCATTTGGACAGGGAGTGGCTGCCTGTGCCCTGGTTTTCACCTGCTTCTGCTGTGAGTGGTGTTGTTTCCCAGTGGCCCAGCGGCACGCCGGCGGGCAATGGGAGCGGTGACTTCCGCTTTGGGGGTCGAGAGATGATGGCCTCGTCCTGCCTCGTTGCCGCGCAGCCTCCCGGTGGTGTTGGACTTGGGTTTTGCCTGCGACCCCGGAAGGGGGAAGATTTCTACTTTCCTGTGACCACTGCTGGATAAACCGATGATTTGGGAATGCCCATGCTTTGGGAATGCCACCGCACACTTTCGGAACGCACCTGACACGTGCAGCATGGAATCAGTTACCAGACTCTGTTTGCATCTACAAGGACTTTTGCTGGTTTTTGTGTAACTCTTTGGGCAGGAGAGCTGCTTCTGGCATGGAGTTTTGCTGGAATCATTAGGACTGGATTTTTCATCTTTGGACAGCTCTCCGCTCTCAATCCGCAGTATCATTCCTGTTGGCGGAGCCTGGGGTTTGTGCCTACCCTGTTAGCATTGGTTGATATTGGGAAGGGATGGTCCAGTGTCTGGGTTTTTGGTATTGTGCCTGACTCATTCACTCTGGAAGGTGACGCCTGTAATGTCTACGGTGCCACCTGTCGAACTGTTCCTGCTTGATGGCCCACCTTCAGTGCAGGCAGCTAACTGGAGGGATTGGTTAGAGCGCCTTGAGACTTACTTTGCAGTGAAGGGTCTACCAGCCGAACGTCAATGCACCATGTTGTTACATCTGGGTGGTGCTACGTTGCTTAAGCTTGGGAAGTCAGTGGTGGAAGCTGGCCCACCTCATACCTACACTACATTGAAGGCTGCCCTGACCCCCCATTTTGGACATATTACTAACCCTGATTATGAACACTTCCTAATGCGACACGCAAGACAGTTCCCAGAGGAGTCCATAGACGGTTTCTAGGCACGGATTCGAGAGCTGGCAAGTAGGTGTACTTTGCCGGATGTTAATGATAAACAATGTGCGCAATTTAAGCGCGAATAAACACCTGCTCAGACCAGTTCTTAGCCATTATATCCAATAGGAGGTGGATATAATGGCTCAGACCCTGTTAGCGATAATGCGTGAATATCGCTGTATTCTCAGCAATATTCACGGATTTTGTCGCTATCGCCGAGAATTGTATCGCTTTTGAGATAAACGTTGCTAATAGCACGTTATCTCAGCGATAAAATCCCTTGATACGGGCGATAAAAAAATTGCAGCTAACCCTACTTAGCGATAAATATCGCTATTTGTTGATAATATGCCCCTAAGATCCCCTCAGGAGCAACACCGCGATTGGTTTTCGTAAAACAATGAGAGACTTCCTTTTCAATTGTTTAATAAACAAATGTGAGACTGGCAGTAAAAAAGAAGTTACTTAGTACAATATCATCAAGTACGGTTTACTTCAGTTAAAGAGAAATAGTTCCAGATTTCACTCAGTTGAATACATCAACATGTTAGAAAATAATTTACCATTGTGCATCAAGCGCAGAGAGCCTCAACTAACAAAGTAGACTTGATTTTCATGGGAACAATACCGTTTGCATAAAGAATGGGCCTAAGTGCAATAAGCAAAAAAGAAAATTCAAATGTGATTCCTGAAAAATGACCCCCTGGTTGGGACTACGCAGGACCCTTATAAAGCGTTACATCTCCACTTTTAGTTAATTCACAGTGCTCATGTCGCACAAGTAGTCATTTAACAACGTGCCAAATTATGGATTCATTTAGGGTTGTTTGATAACGAGGCATCTGCTGAAGATCAGTGGATGCCATGCCAACCCAACTCTTGCATCCCCCATCTTATGTAGATTACAGAGTATGCTGGGTTGCCTAACTGCAGAGATCTTCAGTTGAAACCACCGTCAATCATGGGCAACCCCCAGCTTACAAGGAGCAGGGATTCCCAACCTTTGCTGGCCATTTTTCTCTGCCCACATCCACCTTGTACACCATAGCAGTATCGGACTTTAAATGTCCTCCACGCACTGAGAGAAATCTCCTGCTTTGGGGCTTATTTTCGGAAATGGAAAACATGCTGACAGATGAGCGATGCCGTCATAGCATGGTGGGTATGTTATGTTAATTTATATAGTGCACTAATCACCCAAGAAGGTATACAGTCGCTTGGGAAGGCGTGGAGGTATGTGGTCCCCATGTTGCTTATATGAGGATTCAGGTCTTCAGCTTCGTGCGGAACTCAAGAAGTAAAGAGGAGGCTCTGATGTGTTGAAGGAGGTTGTCCGATGTCTTGGGTGCGTTGTTGGAGAACGAGCAACTTCCAGTTTTGCTTTTGTGGATGTGGGGAATGTGTGCGTGAGAGAATGAAGCAGAGAATATGTGTCTGGTGGGTTGGTGAAAGTGTATGCAGCTGTTCAGGTATTCTGGTCCTGTGTTGTGAAGGACTTTGAAAGTGTGCATGACAAGTTTGAATTGGCTGCGCTTGAGAATTGGGAGTCAGTGAATCTTCCTGACATGTGATGTGATGTGGGTGCGGCATGGCAGGTCGAGTATGAATCTTGTGTGGTGTTCTGGATTGTCTGGAGTCTGTGTAGGATTTGTTTGGAGATTCTGGCATAGAGAGTGTTGCTGTAGTCCAGTCTGCTGGTGAGCAGTGCTTGTATGATGGTCCGTCTGGTATTCTGAGGCAATCATTTGAAGATCTTTCACAGAATGTATAAGATGTGGAAGCAGGAGGTTCACACTACGTTGACTTGAGCCATCATGTTGAGCTTGTTATCTAGAATGATCCCTAGATTTAGATTTCTTGCATGGTCTGTGTGTGTGAGTGTTGTCCTAGCTCCGACGACCACCAAGTGGAGTCCCTTGAGGAGGTCTTGTTACTGAAGACCACTACTTTTGTCTTGTTGGAGTTGAGCTTTAGTTCAAATCCAGTCAGTGACCATGGTCATGCAGTTGGTCAAGTTGTTCGGTGGTGGTTGTCTTGCCCTTCAGGGAGATGATGCGTTGGGTGTCATCAGCATATTTATTTATTTTATTTATTTATTGGGTTTCTAAAGCACGACAGCTACCCAAAAAGGGTTTCCCGGCACTGAGAGATACTTAACCAGTGAGCAGATCATAAAACTCAGAGGGGAGGTAGGAGCCAAATTATTGATTAAAAAGCCATGTTTTTATGGCTTTACGGTAGTGGATATAGCGAGCTTCCAGGCGTAAATGCAGAGGGAGAGAATTCCAAAGCTTGGGGCCCAGCAGGGAGAATGATCTTCCCCCCATCCTCGCTCGGCGCACTTTGGGCACACAAAAAAGGCCTTGAGAAGAGGATCTCAGGCAACAGGCAGGCGTGTAGGTTTGCACGAGGGTTTGTAAATATCTGGGGGCATTTCCCCATTTAATTCTGTGCATAAGGCTCAGTGTCTTAAATTTAACCCTACTTTCGATTCGTAGCCAGTGGAGTGCCTTAAGGTGACCGGACATGCGTTCCGCTCTGTGGCATTTACAGAGCAGTCTTGCAGCAGCATTCTGCACAAGTTGAAGGCGTCTCATGACTGCCTGTGATGCCCCCAGGTAGAGGACGTTTCCGTAGTCTAAACGGGAGGTGATTAATGCGTTGACCACAGATTTCTGTGTGTCGTCAGGTAACATCCAGATGATTTTCCTGAGCCACCGCAGGATGGTGAAACAGGTAGATGTTAGGTTAGTGACTTGGGGCTCCATGGTTAGGCCGTTGTCGATGACAATGCCCAGATTGCGAACTTGGTTGGACGGAGTGGGAAGGGAACCCATTTCAGAGGGCCAATGTCTTGGGTTCCAAAGATTTTGGTTTGGGACCATTATTAAAACCTCTGTTTTGCTACCGTTTAATTTGAGCATGTTGTCACTCATCCAAGTAGCAATTTTCCTGAGGACAGACTGCAGGAGAGAAGAGGAGTCGTGGTCTCCGTTGGAGAGAGAGAAAACGATCTGTGAATCGTCGGCATAGGTAAACATGTTTAGACCTGCTGCTTCGGCGATGTGGGCCAGAGGGGTTACATATAGTTTAAAAAGCAAAGGACTCAACACTGAGCCCTGGGGGACTCCATAGGGGGATAGATGGACATTTGAGGCCGAGGTATTGGAAATGATCTGAAAAGTCCTAAGTGTCAGGAAAGATGTTATCCAGTCCAGTGCTTTGCCCCTTATGCCCATGGCGAAGAGCGATTTTAACAGAGTGCTGTGGGAGATGGTATCGAACGCTGCGCTGAGGTCAAGTAAAATCAGCGCAGCGGAATCCCCTCTGTCTACTAGAAGGCGAAGATTGTACATCACGCCAAGCAATGTCGTCTCTGTCGAGAAGCCAGGGCGGAAACCCGATTGAGAGGGGTGAAGTATGTCGTTTTCCTCCGAGTACCTGGCGAGGTGAACGTGGACATGTTTCTCCAAAACTTTGGAGAAGACAGGTAGGAGGGATATGGGACGGAAATTGGACAGAATTTTGGGATATGCCGGTGGTTTTTTAAGCAGCGGTGAAACCAAGGCATGTTTCCACATGGATGGAACCTTTGCCGTGGAAAGGGATAGGTTCAGAGTCTGGCAGATGACGGAAAGTTGTGGAGTGTCCAGGAGTCTGAGTACAGAAATAGGGAGGGGGTTGATTGGAGAGCCAGATTTCACTTTCCCTAAGATGTCTTGAAGGTCCTGAACATTAATCTCAGGCCAGGAAGTGAGTGGCTCATAGGACAGGTCTGGCAAGGGGGAGGTGACCTCCTCCTTCGGGTCAGGAACAAGGTTTGTCGCCGCTTGTGCCTGGTGTTGTTTGACGATGTCCTGGTAAATGGTCTCAATCTTATTTGGGAAAAACAATGCCAGTTCTTCGCATTGAAAATTATTCAACGGAAGGGGTTTAGCTGTGGTGTTTGAGCCCGCTAACTCTTTTACAAGATTGAATAGTATCTTTGATTTATTAGTGGCCTCGGAAATTGTCTTTGCCACGTAGTTGGCTCTGGCTGTAGTGCAGGCTTTATGGTAGAGCTTGAGTTCGTTTCTATTGGTCAGGCCGGCTGCAGGTGAATAGTCTTTCCTCCAGAAGCGTTCCAAACGTTTACACTTGGATTTTACGACTTTCAGTGACTCATTGTACCATAGCGCCAGGGAGTTGTGAGTTTTACGTTTTTTGTGAGCCAGAGGCAGGCAAGTATCTAAGGCTCCTAAAAGCCACTTGTTAATCTTTGTGGCTACCATCTCCATGTCGTCCGTGTCTAGTATCTCACCCAGAGGTGCAGAATCAAGGACGGAAATGAAGTGATTAATGTCCAGCTTCTTCCAGTTCCTTTTACCTGACTGTGCTGTCATGCTAGAAGAGCTGGAAACCATTGGGTCAGACACACTGAAGTGAATTAGGAAGTGGTCTGTCCAATGCATGGGCAGGGCTGGAATGCAGTGTGGCAAGGGAATGCTGGAAAAAATAGGGTCCAAGAGGTGGCCTCCTGTGTGTGTTGCTCCCGAGTTCCACAAAGTAAGGTTCATGGCGGCGAGGTCATGAATTACATTTCTACCTGGTTTATTCAGTGGGTCATCAAAATGAATATTCAGGTCTCCTATAATGGACAGGTTGCTGTGGTTTACCCGAACCAATGCAATCCAGTCCACAAATTAAGTAGCCCAGGGTTGAACGGGACCGGGTGGTCGATAGATCGGTAAACATCACTTACAACAAAACTTTTACAACGCACTACCATTACAACGCGGTCATTACAACGCAAACTATTACAACGCATTGCGCTGGGGGGGCGCTCTAGGATAGGGAATACGTTTAATTTACTATCCAACACCTTCCCTAGTGTCCACGGGGACTGGAGTTGGAATAGTAAATTAAACTATTCACTATCCAGCACCCAAAAGCGCTATGCGTTGTAATGGTATGCGATGTAAAAACCACGTTGTAAAGGCAGGCGTTGTAATTGCCTGCGTTGTAACGTCATACATCCCGATAGATCAAGAGACCCGTGAAGGTGAAATTGGGGTGTAGCTGGAGTTTAAAAAGGGCTATCTCGCAGGCATTTAAGGAGACCGGTTCTAAAGTGCATTGAAAAGATTTTTTTAAAATGACTGCTATGCCTCCTCCTACACCTGTAGGTCTGTCTTTTCTAACAATAGCGTAGTTTGACGGTAGCGCTTCTCCAATGTCTGGACCTGCACTGGCATGTAACCATGTCTCTGTGAGAAACAGGGCATCCAGTGAGTTGTCAGACAGAAGGTCAAAGATGTCTCTTTTGTGTTTACTGAGAGACCGGCAGTTCAGGCTACCGAGAGACCACGTGTGTGACGGCTTGCGGCCTGTGGAAAAGGGCCGGCACAGCTGAGGCACCTCAAGCTGAAAGCTGCAGGAAGGACACGAGATGGAACAGTGTCTGTCATTCTGTAGAATCTTACAGTTGTGCTTGACAGGGGGTCGCAGGGAGAGTAGCATATCGAATGAGTAGGCCCTTAGTGCAGGTGTTTTTCCTCCAGGGGTTATGGGCCCTGGGCCCGGCCAGGCGCGGACGGGCGCAGACGGGCTTGCCTTTGGCGCGCTGGCGGCGTGCCCGCTGCGCTCGCCCGCTGCACGTCCTGTAAATGCACATTGAAATAGGGTGGCGGGAGGCGTGGCCTCAATTGAGTGGGCGTGGCCAGGGGGCTTGGCGCGCGATGGCGGCGGTTGTTTTCCCTAAGCCGCGGCAGTGCTAAATTCCGCTGCGCGGGGGAAGTTGTGCAGGCGATTTAAATGGGAAAGTGCCCAGAAGTAAGTTACAGTGATTAAAAGCAGTCTGTTTTAGTGATTTAAAAAATAGTTTACAGGCGATGTCTCCCGGCTTCCGCCTCAGGAGAGTTAAGCATAGGAGATGAGGGTGATGTCTTGTGATCAGATAATGTTGGCCAGCTGTGATTTGTATATGCTGAAAAGGGTGGGGTTGAGGGATGATCCCTGTGGGACTCAGTTCATTTAGTCTTTATTTCGAATAAAATTCATAAAAGACCACAGAATAAAAACATTTACAATATATCAACATTTTTACATTTTACAATGGAACCACAGTTTTAAAAGAGTTTGCCCTTGAGCAGCAACAAACATTAAAACAAGATAATCTAGGCAGGGTTACAAGTTCTTTGCGCGTATCAGCCACATCCACCCCAGAAATTTAGCAACACAGATCACAGATTTTTCGGTACGCATGTCACGTAATTTCAACAGTGCTGCACGATTTCCCACACAATTTAAGGTTTTACAAATTGGTTTCAACCATTTTAGTCGGGGCAATCGATATGCTGGGCATGCAAAGAACAGATGGCCAATACTTTCGACCTGGTCAGGGCAAAAGGGGCATTTGGTGGTTGAGGTCTTAGCCCATTTTGCAGTAAAGGAGTTGATCGGCAAAGTACCCACCCGAAACTGATGGTACAGCTTACGGTCAAGGGTTTTGCAAATCAAATCCCTATAGGGCTCAAGGGATGGTGTTAACTTGTGTGTTAAAAACACTCCCGTCAAGCTGTTTTCTGATGAGAGTGAGACCAGTGCAGATTTCTTTGTAGCCCAAAATAACTCCTTAAATTCCACTTTAGAAGGGAACCTAGAACATTCAGGATGTAGCCATAATTCGGAGAGGCCCATAGAGTGCAAAATGTGTTTGACCTCCCGCAACCAAGGGATTTTCTGGGCACCCCACAATGATCTGATCTCACACAATTCGTGGGCAAAAAGACTAAGCTCTTGGGTCGTCCAAAGGCGTCGCCAAAGAGCAACAAGACGATACTGTGCCATCTCATCCAAGGGTCTACAGCCTAAATCCAAAAGCAATGGTTTTATGGGTGTCGATTGCGGAAGCCCAATTAAGTTCCGAAAGAACCTGTTCTGCGCTATGGTTAGTGCTGACAAGCCTTTGTAGCCCCATATGTCCGCGCCATACAGGGTAGCTGCATTGACCTTGGCCTCATAGATTTTTAACGCCGGTGTGATGCGTTTGGTCAGGGTTTTTTTTTGTTCTTTTAGCAAACATCCTGTAAGGCGAACAAATTTCAAAATCTAAACCTCCAACTGGGGATTCCAAGTAAGTTGATGGTCAAGAGTCACGCCCAAATAGGTCATGACTTTGACCTGTTCAATTGGGACACCTCCTAATAAAAATGAACTTTTAATTTGTTTATTTTTATTAAAAACCATAAATTTAGTTTTTTCAGCATTAATCTGAAGGTCATTTTCTGTGCAAAATTCGGCAAATCTGTTTAAAGCTGCTTGTAGGCCACTCCGGGTCTTAGAAAGGAGCAGGGTATCATCGGCGAATATTAACATGGGGTACTTAGACCCCCCCAGGGTGGGAGCATCAGTTTGTGTTTCACTAAAGAAAGCAACCACCCGATTAATAAACAGGAGAAACAGGGTGGGAGCCAACACGCAACCCTGCCGGACCCCGCGTTCGACAGGGAAGTTAGCGGTCACCTGACCCTGTTTCCCCCATCTTACACGTGCAAAGTTATCCTCGTGTAGGCGCCTAACCAGCTTTAGTAGTTCAGGTGGAAGGCCCATGAGACTAAGGGCATCCCAAAGCTTAGCCCTGGGAACCAAGTCGAAAGCCGACTTGAGATCGACAAAGGCGGCGTAGATGACTCCTCCGCCCAAAAGAACCACCTTCCAATACAACATGGTTAGGCGAAACACCTGATCTAGGGTGCTGGTACCTGATCTGAACCCTGCTTGCATGGGGGATAGTATATTGTTTTCCTCCATCCACCCCTGTATTCTAGCTAAGGCCATTCTTGATACCACTTTCTGAATGGTATCAATCAAACTAATGGGGCGATAGTTTTTCGGTAGAGATCGATCCCCTTTCTTATAGACCGGAAGTATTTCAGCCCCTTTCCAGGATTGTGGTACCCTTGCCCCTGCTGCAATAGAATTTGCTAAAGTTGTTATGTAAGGGACCCATAGTTCTAAATTCAATTTAAAAAGGTCTGCTGGAACAGCATCTATACCAGGGGCTTTCCCAGACTGGATAAGGCCTAAGGCATGTTCGGTGTCCGAAGTACAAAAGTTAAGCCTATCCCCATAAATTACTGGTGTGGTCCCCGCACCGGGCTCATCTGTCGGTTGAACAATATTAGCATCTTTAAATTGAGAGGAAAAAAATTCCACCCAGTCCATGGAGGAAACATAATTTTCCGGTGTAAGTGAGTCAGAACCCCTACCCCACCTGACTAACTCCCAAAACTTAATTTGGTTGGATGATTCACAGGCTTTAAGGAGATCAAGCCAATATGAGTCATCCCATTCCCTTTTGGCTTCCCAAATGATATGTTTGTAGGCCTGTCTCGCTGTCCTAATGTCTGGAGTGTTTCTAGATTTAACAGCAGCAATTAAGATGCTGTGGGCTTCTCTACAATTTTTAATATACCAACCTTTAGGTTGCTTCACTTTCTGTTTTCTACATGGCCTAGTGAGCAATTCTCTAATGGCCACAAAACATGCCTCATGAAGGTCAACAATAATGGGCTTTGCCCTGTCGTTAGGTGATAATACACTCATCTTATCTCTGGTTTCTAAAACCAGTTCTTCTATTTGACGGACAAGCTCCTGATCAGCTATGACCCTCGACCATTTAACCCGTCTTCTGTTGTCGCTCAAAACTAGGTCTGATGTAATACAAGCTGTTTCTACCAGGGGGAGCCCTGGATCCAGGACCTTAAATACAAATGAGAGTGGGTTATGGTCGCTCTCTGGCCTTGTTACAATTGACATATCCACTACGACATCCCAGGAGTCAATATTGACCAAAATGTAGTCAATGCGACTCGCACTAGATCCATTGTTAAAAGTTGGTTTACCCACCTTATCAGATAGGCTACGCCCGTTCACCGCCCGGAACCCCCATTCCAGGCAGAGTCCAAGCCAATGGAGAGCAGCCTCCGTACCCCTGACTCCCTTAGTTATTGCTAGTGGGGGAATGTTCCAGACAATATCATCTTCCATCCCTACATCCTCAACAATGTTCAAGATGGGTTCAAATGAGCAGTTCAGGTCACCGGCCACTAAAACGAGCTGGTCGCTTTTCTGCTCATTTAGGAGGTCTTCCAAGTCATTAAGGATGGGTTGTTTTTTACCACCCTGGCAACCTCGGGCATAGATATTAATTAGAACAATATCCTTACAATTCTCCTTGCTTAGGGATAAACAAAGGAGATCGGGATTCTTCACCAGGATTTCCCTCACGCTGAACCCAAGTGAGTTTTTTATCCATATGGTTAAACCACCCGATGCCCTACCCCTGGGGCCCTGCAATGCAGGTTTATAAAAATTTAGGAAACCTACTCTATACAGGGGATCAACTGACCAGGTTTCCTGGAAAGCGATGATATCGTGAGTAGTGATGTAATCAACCCAATCATCGTTATCCAGGCGACCCCTTAAACCTGCTATGTTCCAAGAGGCCATTTTAATTTCGTTAACTGGATTACTGGGGCTAGGAGTCTCAGTGTGTCCCAGAATTCCTAACTCTGCCGAGATTCGATCACAAACAGTGTCCAGTATTAATCGTGGGCCCGAAGGCAACATGGAACATACCGTGCTGGGTGGTGCCTGGGGGGGCGAGATGAAATCTACTGGATGTTTTAAAGCATCCACCCCCACGTGTCAATCGACCTCATCCAAGCAGCCAAACATATTAGATGTAGGCACACCTTGCCACCTGGTGCTCTGGGTGGGCCCACCATTTCCAAATCCTCTGTGCCTGGGCTTTTGGATTGTCGTCCAAGACCCTCCCAGGCCATGCTGCCGTTGAGGAGGATAGAAAAAGGTAAGGGGTCTAACAACGACTGAATGGTCATCTTCACATGGGGCCCATGAACAAAGGTGCTGAGCTGTATGGGGGTCAGCAAATGACACCACTTTACAGTCACCAGCAATGGATTTGTAAGTGCGTCCAACCCAAGGTACTCTTCGTACCATTAGGACCTGACTTCTTGGGTGACTAGGTAGCTGTCTATTCTTATTAAGCCAATGAATGACCTTATTTTTAAGAGACCAGAGGTTCTCTTTTGTTTGTAGATCGAGAGTAGGTACACCAGCTAATACGATAACATATGGACTGGCCTCTGGAGGTAGATCGATATAACCACCACGAAAATTTGGTCGGCTAGATTCTAAGGGTGGCAGGTTCTTATTAGTCGATTGATTAGGCTGTTGTACAACAGATTGTGGCCTGGGTTTAAGACGTGTTACGTTCTGTTGTGAGCTAGTTTGTGCCCTCGCATTAGATGGTGTTATATTTTTGGCGGGGCAAGCTTGTTGTCTGGGTTTGGGTGGTATTGAATCCTGGGGCAGGGGATAAACACTAGGATTGGGAGAAGTAATAGCGCTATCCCCAACTATTGTGCGAGGTTTTGGTACAGGTTTAGATCTTGGGGGTGGGGGGACCGTGGGATCTGACTCTAGAGGCTTGGAGATTAAACCCTCATCCTGTGAAAGCCTAGCTTCCATTTGCTTAAGACTAAAGCTAGCCAATGTAACTATAGTCCTATCCATTTCAAGCAAATGGTTTTCCATACGGGAAAGTCTAAGTTCCAGGGGGGCGAGTAACTTTTTAAGTGTGTCCCAAACAGTTTGTAAGAATTCCTCGTCCCTCCTCCTATCCCCCTCAACCCCGCTCAATCTATCCAAATTTGGCCCTTCTTTATTCTTATCCTGGGAAATTTCCACTAAGGGATCAAACTCAGCACCACTTGGAACAAGGCTGATGTCAATGCCTGGTAAAGCTGAGGTAGTTTTATCTTTCGCTTCCCCAAGCTCAGATGTACCCAATGGTCGTCGACTATTAAAGAACTGGGAACGGGCAATCTTTGCCTTTTTACGAGCAAAGATAGACCTTGCCAGACTTTTTTTTCGCTGTAGGGCAACCTTTCTAGCATTAGCAGCGATCTTGGACATAACAATTTTTACTGGTGATCTTTTCCCAGCCACATAAGTAGGCGGTGCAGGCTCCTCCAAGGGGGTTGGGATAGAGTCCTTAACTTGCTTGAGAGGAGATATAGGTGGTGAGTGGTGTATATCAACCACTGTAAGCAAGGGGCGAGGACCAGAAGTGCGCTCGGGGGTTATCGCTAGGGCCAGCTTTCCTAGGGATGATTTCTTGGAAGAAGCGATGTCTAGAGACAATTTACGCGCAGCATCTAGTTCAAGGGAAACCCTGTGCTGCATTTTATTTATTTCCGCATCAATGGCCAAATTAGTCTTCGTGAGGAAGTCATCCAGGGTCCCACTAGGTTTTTTAAGACCCATGGCAGTTTTGCTACGACTGCCCCGTGAACACATTATAAAAACAACAGGGAACAAGGGCACAGGATAAATTTAACACATGTAAAAGCAAAGCTGATAAAAACCCAAGGGGGAAGGCCCAGCCCAGACCTCTAAGACCTCGAACGGCCTCAAACGGCCCGCTCTTAGCCCGGTCTTTGCCCCGGGCTGCGTCCCGCGCTGCGGGAGTGATGTTCCTAGATATAGAGACCGTAAGGGGCAGTGGGCGGGCCAACGGGGAGAGCGGACCAGAAGGTCTGCAGGGGTCACGCAGGGACTCCTGGGCAATGGAGTCCCTGTCCACGCTCGCAGCCCCGCTGTGCCTCTCACCCAGCCCGGGTCCTTACAACCGCCAGGAACAGCAACACAGACAAGCCCCCAGCAAGGGACGACGAAGCGGCACCCGCGGAGCGGGTGCGGCGTGCTTCCACAGGAGGCAGGCAGGCATCCAGCAACCAAGTCCCAAAAGCTAACGCCAGGTATGAGCGATATGCAGAGTTAGAAGTGTCCCACAGCAAAGACGGGGAGAGGAGATAAAATACCCTCCAAGGGGCAGTGGGCGGGCCAACGGGGAGAGCGGACCGGAAGGTCTGCAGGGGTCACGCAGGGACTCCTGGGCAATGGAGTCCCTGTCCACGCTCGCAGCCCCGCTGTGCCTCTCACCCAGCCCGGGTCCTTACAACCGCCAGGAACAGCAACACAGACAAGCCCCCAGCAAGGGACAACGAAGCGGCACCCGCGGAGCGGGTGCGGCGAGCTTCCACAGGAGGCAGGCAGGCGTCCAGCAACCAAGTCCCAAAAGCTAACGCCAGGTATGAGCGATATGCAGAGTTAGAAGTGTCCCACAGCAAAGACGGGGAGAGGAGATAAAATACCCTCCAAGGGGCAGTGGGCGGGCCAACGGGGAGAGCGGACCGGAAGGTCTGCAGGGGTCACGCAGGGACTCCTGGGCAATGGAGTCCCTGTCCACGCTCGCAGCCCCGCTGTGCCTCTCACCCAGCCCGGGTCCTTACAACCGCCAGGAACAGCAACACAGACAAGCCCCCAGCAAGGGACGACGAAGCGGCACCCGCGGAGCGGGTGCGGCGAGCTTCCACAGGAGGCAGGCAGGCGTCCAGCAACCAAGTCCCAAAAGCTAACGCCAGGTATGAGCGATATGCAGAGTTAGAAGTGTCCCACAGCAAAGACGGGGAGAGGAGATAAAATACCCTCCAAGGGGCAGTGGGCGGGCCAACGGGGAGAGCGGACCGGAAGGTCTGCAGGGGTCACGCAGGGACTCCTGGGCAATGGAGTCCCTGTCCACGCTCGCAGCCCCGCTGTGCCTCTCACCCAGCCCGGGTCCTTACAACCGCCAGGAACAGCAACACAGACAAGCCCCCAGCAAGGGACGACGAAGCGGCACCTGCGGAGCGGGTGCGGCGAGCTTCCACAGGAGGCAGGCAGGCGTCCAGCAACCAAGTCCCAAAAGCTAACGCCAGGTATGAGCGATATGCAGAGTTAGAAGTGGGACTCAAAATCTCAGTTTCTTGGTCACTGATGTGTAGGGTGGCAACCCGACCCTTTTGGATTCTTACCCTGAGGAAAGAGCTGATCCATATGAGGACGTATCCTTGTATGCCAATCTCATGGAGTCTTCTGATGAGGATGTTATGTTAGACAATGTTGAAGGCCGCAGACAGTGATCCACCCAGAGGAGTACTACTCTCTCACCTCCTGCTGTTTGTTGTTTTGTGTATCATTCACCTCATCCGGAGTGTTTGCAGTGCAATGTGTTACAGACTATTGTACATCTGAAAAATACACTCAATCACAGATTCTATTCTTTATCCCATACATACATTGTATAGAAAAAACAACACTTTTGTGTACACTGTCTTTACTTTAGTAGGTTTTTTAATGTTTTTGTCAGGGCACTACCACTTCAAATACTACATCCACCTTTACCACCACCTTTATTGCCGTTATTACCCTCAAAACCACGACCACTACAACAATTAGCAGCACTATTCTCATCATCACCACCACTGCCACCATCATTACCACCACTACCATAACCCTTACTAACCTCATTGCTACTACCACCAACATTATTACCAACGCCACCATTATCATGACAATGGCATTAGTTATTGCCTTGATGTGCATATATTACCACAATAAAGCCAAGTCCATTGGCTTTGGCAGTAATTGATTTAAAATGTAAAATGCAAGGAAATTGGGGCTGGATGTATGAAGCATTTTTTGTGCGGCAAGGTACTGAATCGCAGCTTAGGTTTCCGACCCAATACTGAGTCAGTATTTAAAGGGGGCATGTCTAGGAAGTTCCTTCCAAATACTGCATCGTATTAGTATGTATTAATGTTTTGCAACCAAATTCGGTAGCAAAACATGACTCTTTTACCACCTTCTCAAAGGAACTAGTAAGCCATTCGCTAACGGGGAAGGGCCCACAAGGGACCCCTTCCACTTTGTGAATGTTGCCATAAATGTTTTTTAACAGTATGTCTCATGCAACACTGCCTACTCTTAAAAAATTAAACAACCATAGTAATATTCATGAAAAAGGTCAAATTGTGACCCACTAGGAATCGATAATCGATAATTTGTGAACTGACCTATTAGTACACACGTCGGTTCCCAAATTACCACACTGATCCCAAAAATACTGTTCGCAAATTGTCAACACTATTTTGCTACTAGTACATCTGCACCTTGGTGAATTGTGTCTGCCTTTTTTATGTCTTATGTCTATTAGGATTTGTGCTTGAGTAACTGGCTAATGTATGTGGTTGTGAACCGTGTTTAGAAATGTGTAGTGTACGAGTTAGAAGGTAGGAGTGTAGGCGGCTCTGGAGTCATAACTGTCAGCCTTTTGAATGGACAGGAAAGTGAGAGGAGAAAAACTGTCCAAGAAAGCAAAGCTCCTGGAAGACTTATAGAGTGCTTAATTTCACAAGTTGGTGATAAAGAGGACAAGCTAGATCAGTGTTTTGGTGGTCCGTATGGCTAACAAGCATTTGCAATGCAATAGGTCTCGCATTAGGAAAGTTTGAGCCATTGGTATTGTGAATTACATTTTTTTTATTTATGTGTTGGTTGTGAAAATAGCTATAGTAATAGCTAAAGTAATAGCTTTGTCATTTACAATGCCAATAGTTTTAACTTTCCCAAATGTGACACCTATAGCATTTGTAATGCAATATGTGTTGTATTTTCACGAAAATCCAAGAACAGAAGTGAAATATTAACATTTTTTTGTGACATTTATAAGACAGACGTCATTGTTGTTCAAGTACTTTACGCTGGTGTTTGGATTCCTGTAAATCCCCAGTGTTGCAGGGTGCTTAAGAATTTTGTGATCACAGTGGTACTGTATTCCGGGCTGGGGGGAGGGGAGGAGAGAGAGAGAGAGGGAAGGGAGGGGAGGAGAGAGAGAGCGAGAGAGAGAGAGGGGAGAGAGGGAAGGGAGGGGAGGAGAGAGAGAGAGAGAGAGAGAGAGAGAGACACGGGAGGAGAGAGAGAGAGGGAAGGAGAGAGAGAGAGAGACAGGGGAGAAGAGAGAGAGAGAGAGAGAGAGAGAAAAGGTGGGGAAGAGAGAGAGAGAGAGAGAGAGAGAGAGAGAGAGAGAGAGAGAGCTTGGGCTATAGTATGCGGCAGCGTTGGGAATAAAAAATAAAAATAAAAAAAAGAGGCCAAATTATGCGGTAACAAATGTATAAAAATCACAAAGTTGTATAAAACAATTATCAGTTATTGTATGGAAAGGCGAGGTGGTATGGCGCGACTTGAAAGCAGTAAACCTATTGGAAACCAATAAAGAAGAGGTTAATTGGGGCTAGACGGGCCCACGGTGCTACCAGGGACGTACCAATATGCTGGCTTTACTGTAAAGGTCCTTGGTAGGTCTGCGCGGGCCATTCACAATGTTGAAAACCTGCTGCACACACTTGTAGAAAAGGACTGCGAACGCTTCAACACACACCATTCAGCAAGTGAAATGTGACGAGGGGGAGGAAACGATACGAACTGACTCACCCGAGCTAGTTCAGTCAGACCAATTATAGTTAATTATGCGGTCAAAGCGCCAGACAGGCGAGCGGCGTAACTTGAGCTTCAGATGAAATCCTATTAGTCTGTCCCGCTTACATTTCCATGCATAACCTGTTCTTCAAAAGGGACCTCAAAGTTCTCCTCCTCCAGAGACACCTCCAAAAGTAATTCACGTCCTCTTGCTATTGTGAGGATGACTTCCCACTACTGATAATTTCTACTTTCCATGACCATGGAAGTGCCTTCCCAGTGTATGCCTGTGATTGGAGGGTCTGCCTTTTTGCAGTATTTTCCATGTACTGGTGTTCGGTGCCCTTTTGTAACATGCACACACCACTCTGCCCTTGCAACACACGGCTGCTACCTCTCACATGTCTTTACCTTTGATACTTGCACAAGTGCCACCTTGCCCATGTAACGCTTGTTCCTGAGCCTGAGTGTCTAGCACTTATTGCAGGACTATACCTCTAATCATACTCTGTTTTCTCTTATAACTGCACACTTGTCACTTTCATTTCCTCTTGTGCACTTTTGACTACCTCATGTATTTTGGTTGCTCACAATTGTCACTATTACCTTATGTAAGTAACGTATGTTTTTGCAACCTGTTCTTTTGTAATGTTTCTCATTATGTTTCATTTCTGTTCCTGTTGTGAAGCCTCCGACGCCTTCGGGTAAAGTCCGCGTTATATAAAAATGCATAAATATATGAATAAATAAATACCGCCTTCGGGTAAAGTCCGCGCTATATAAAAATGCATAAATACATGAATAAATAAATACCGCCTTCGGGTAAAGTCCACGCTATATAAAAATGCATAAATAACTAAATAAATAAATACCGCAAATCAAACATCCTCTTCACTCTGCCGGCCTGCGACCAGGAAGTCAGGCAGGCCGGCGCGACAACCGGAAACAGGAAGTAGGAGGGCGGGAGCCTACCCCGCCTCCCACGGAAGAGCCGCGATTGGAGCCGTGTTGGGAGCACCGGAGCAGGCAGGAGCCTACCCTGCGCCCCGGTGCCGAAGGAGGGAAGAAGAGTCCTGCTGCCGGGCCTTGCAGCTGAGTAGAGGAAGCCGGTGAGTGCGTTGCTGAGCTGCGGGCGGGCGGGGGGTGGGGAAGCATGTGTGTGCGCGCGCGCGCGGGGGGGGGGCGGCCTGTGTATGTGTGTGTGTGCGGGTGTGTGTGTATGTGTCTTGGAGTGCGTGTGTGTGACTGTGGGGGAGGGGGTGTGTGTGTGTGAGCGAGTGTCTGTCTGCGATGTGTACGGCGCGGGACGCGACGTGCGCGTTCGCGCACACGAATCCAGCTAGAAAAGCTCGCACACCCTCTTGTCCGTCCTTCCCCCCAGAGTGATCGCTATTGGTCTCCAGCTGGACTAATGCATCCTTACGGATGCATTGCCAGCGAGACCCAAAAAAGGTCTTCACTTGAAAAAGAGAACACACTTATTTTAGCTGGCACAGGACAGTGAGTTAAACTCTCACAACCAACAAACTATTATTACTGACTTGCAAGTGTGATACTTGGCTTTAATAGCCATTCCGCTCTTTCTGGTCTCCACCTGCATTGTAGACCTTTTAGTTAGATGCTTTGCTTGCTTTCTGCTGCATGATTATTTCAACAAGTCCCTGGCTTGATAACTCACATTAGTAAGGCCCAGTGTAATTTATCATGGTCATTATGGCCGTTTGACTCATCAACATGCTTCTCAATATAAGCCCATATGTAGTAAAGGGTAGTGCTGTACTCACACAATGCTAGAATGTGCAGTTTTTGGGCACTTTATTAGGCATTTAGGGGCAGATTTATGAAGGCTTTGCGCCGCCGGTGCGTCACTTTTAACATGGGAAAAAGTGACGCACCGGCGGCGCAAGGCCTTCATAAATCTGCCCCTTAGTGCAATAAACTGACCCACGCCAGAATAAAATGAGTGCGCTCATCAAAGTGCCAACTTCCAGGGCCATGTCTGGGCCAGATCTGTGCAAATACCTGTGGGTTTCCCTCAAGGCCATATCAACTTGAACAGTCGGACCTAGCTTTAAATCAAATACTTATACGAAGTGCAACAAGGCGCAAACAAGTAGACAAGCAGTATATTGTCTGATATACCTACACATAAAAGGATTTTGCGTCGGGCTGCCCCACATAAGTGAGGCAATCCCAAAGCAAAATCATAGTAAATCTGGGCCCCGAAGTCTGAAAAGTTAAAAACTTTGTGTAGCATAGTATTGTGTACCTGAAGGGAACACTTCAGTACAGAACCTATGCTAGAAATCACACACATACCTTTACACTATGGATCAAAGGTGTGTGCTTGGTGCTAAACAGTCTAATTGTGCTCCAGCGCTGGGAAAGAAAGCAGTAGCGCCATTCCTATGTGTATAGACCTGTGCGTTGCTCTGTCACCCAGCGCAATACAACTCAACAGATTTGGGGGCATATTTACAAGCCCCTAATGCCCCGGAGCATCACCATTTTTGATGATCCTGTGGCATTGTGCCATTCCCCATATTTACAAGGTCGAGGTAAGCCACATAATGTGGCTTATCGCCACCTTGTAACTATGCCCCTTACCACAGCAGTCCGCTGCAGAAAAAGGGGCGGGCAATGAGTGTTGCTGCCCCATATTTACAAGGGTGGGGCGACTCCAAAAACGAAGGCCAGGTAATGCCTAATCTTAGTATGGCTATACCATGATAAGTTAATAATTTCTCCTCGTTTTTTTGCTCTTTCTATGTGTGCTGCATTCTGCATAGATTTGATCAAAAAAACAAAAACTCGGTCTCGGATTTATTGAAGGCCACTCTAATTTATTTTCGAGGGACCTAAAGCATCTAATCAAAACCTTTTTTTTTAGATGCCTGCATACATACATACATAGTTACATTTATATGATTTCCATTGTCCACGTTTTGAAAAAACATACAATTTCAAACATCCAAGCTTCTTTTTGAATAAATATTTTAATGCTTACAACAATCATAAAGTTGCACAAAATTAAATCAAAACGATAATGCATGGATTTGTCAAATCAAAACAGTAATGCATAAATACTAGAGTTGCAACAAAATTGATTCTACAGTACACCAGTACTTTTTTAACATGTGGGTCCTATATCTGGTATTTTTCTATTCTAGGACCAAAGTCACAGGAAAAAACATTTCAAACAATGCGATTTCCTTATGGAGCCCTCTGTGAGCTAAAATAAATTCTACGAGAAACAGCCGACGCGTTTCCAAACCCGATAGTAGATTGTCGGGTTTTTCATCAGGGCTTGACTGGGTATCTATTTAGAAGTAAAGGGGAAACAGTTCGGTGTTTTGGACGGCTCCCCTTTATGGTATTAAACACTGTCTGTGTCGAAATGGAAAGTTACCTCTATCTCATAAAGGTTACTTGATCCTTGCGTTCTTGTGTTTGTCACGTGTCGTTTAGAAAAACTTTCAGTTCTGCAATTAAAAGTGATGAATGAATCTTGTTGACTACAATTCTAAAGAGCTACACTTTCTCATAGTTCGTTCTGGTAATGCATTTAAGCAAAACTCACTGGGGCAGATTTATGTTAACTGGCGCATCCCCAGGGATGCGCCAGTTAATGTGCGCCACAGTGCGCCACAGCTCCGCCACCCATGATGCGCCGCATTTACAATGCGGCGCACCATGGGGCAAAAACGGCACAGATGCTTGACGCATCTGTGCCGTTAAGGTGGCGCATTGCTGGAGTTGCGTCGCAAGCGCGACGCAGCTCCAGCAAGGCTCGGGGGTGCCCCATCTTAACAATGCTGCGTCAAGACCTACGCCTGCTTCAAGCAGGCGCAGGCTTTTGACGCAGCATTGGCCTGAAAGTGACTGAGTGAAATCTTATAGATTTCACTCAGCCACTTTTGCGAGGCGCACCTGCCCCGGAACGCCCACCCTGAGCCGGAACGCCCACAAGCGGCGCAGGGCTTCACAACGTGACGCATCTGCCTAGATGCGTCACGTTGTAAATTGTTCGTAGGGATGCGCCACGTTTACGCCGCCTTGCGTGACGCAACAGCGGCGTAAACGTGGCGCAAGGGCCTCATAAATCTGCCCCACTGTTTATGATGCCTTCTCCAACGCTGTGTTGTTCGTCTTGCTGGAAAGCGAATGCTTTTGTTCAGATCACTGTAAACCAGTGGGGGCTGGGGTGACGCTTTTCTATTAAAAGTCACAGGGCCTCATTTATGAGGCTGTGCGTCACTTTTATGCCGCCGGTGCGTCACTTTTTGTCACACACCAGTGGCGTAAAAAATGCGCCTTGTTGCGCCATATTTACAAAGTGACGCATCTAGGTAGATGCGTCACTTTGTAAACCCCTGCGCTACTTTATACCTGCGTCAGGTATAATGTATGCAGAGGGTGCGTTCCCCCGCAAAAAGCCTCGTAATAGTGACGCAGTGAAATCTATGAGATTTCACTGCATCACTTTTAGGACGCTGTTGCGTCAAAATCTTGCGCCTGCCTCACAGCAGGCGTAAGACTGACGCAAGCCCTTTCACATGGGCTTTCCCCATGTGAAAGGACGCATTGCTGGAGCTGCGTCACTTTTGTGACACACTCCAGCAATGCGTCACTTTTGCGCTTACAGATACGCCAGAAATACTGACGTATCTGTAAGTCCTTGCGCAATGATGCGTCATACTGTAAATATGACGCATCATTGGGGTCGCAAGGAGGGCGCAATGAAAAGTGACGCATCGCTGTTTTCTCGCAGCGATGCGTCACTTTTCATAAATGAGGCCCACAATACGGTCATTAGCATCTAAAATTGGAAATAAGCTTGATTGTTTTTGTGCAGTAAGGTGTCCCTTCCTGCACATAAACAGTTGCCCCTGTAGTGCAGGCACCCTTGCCACATAACAGCAGGGTGCCTGCGCTGGTGCTAGTCAGCTTTATGAGAGCGAGCACTAGGGAAAACACAGGGGTGCGCCATATTTTTATAAATATGGCGCATACCTGGGTTTTGAAAATGTCAGAGCGTGGCGTTGCCAAATTTAGCGTAACACTGTGCTTCGCCATTTTCTTATCAATATCCCCCTAGGTTGCTGCGCTGCTTTGCCCTGGAAAGTAGTAAATGTGCCCCCATAGCTTATGGCTGTTTAATATCGGCACAAAACCTTATAGGTATTCAAGCGCGAATGTTGACTGTTTGCATTAATAAATGTGGGACCACATTAGTTGCAACTTTATTTTTTCACAGAACAAAGACATAGACTTGCGCACACAGATAAAAGAAGCTAAAAATAAAAGTGGATTTATACTGTCAGAAATAGCTAAAAGAAAGCTAACCCATAAAACAGAGTCCTCTATATTAAGGATAAGTTATTATTATTAATACAGAGTTAGAAATACCTAGAGGCAGATTTACGTTGCCTGACGCATCTCTGCAAATCGGCAGAGATGCGCCAGGAAAGATACGGCACGCAAGTTCATCCTTGCGCCACCCATGATGCGCCGCATTTACAATGCGCTGCATCATGGCGCAGGAATGAACAGATGCGTGTCGCATCTTGGGCGTAAAGATGGCGCAGTGCTGAAGTTGTGTTGCGTGCGGCACGCAACTCCAGCACTTTTACAACTTGCCCTATCTTTAACATGGTGCGTCAAGCCTTATGCCTGCTTCAAGCAGGCGCAGGGTTTTGACGCATCACCGTTGGGAAAGTGACTTAGTGAAAGAGTCACTTTTCAGGGGCGTTCCTGCGACGGAACGCCCCCCCCCTGCACCGGAACGCCTACATGAAACCTGACGCAGGTTTCATGTGGCGCAGGGCCTTACACCGTGACGCATCTCCATAGATGCGTCACGTTGTAAATGCCTCGTAGGGATGCGCCACGTTTACGCCACCTTGCGTGACACAACAGCAGCGTAAATGTGGCACAAGGGGCTTGTAAATCTGTCCCCTAGTTCCTATACATGGAAATAGTTTTCTTAAGACAGTATTTCATTATTTCGAACTTCGGGACATTTTTAGTTGGCCTGTTCTAATTACAGCAAATAGTATTTCTTGTCTAAATGTTGTCCTATTGATACCTGGAATTATTTTCTGGACTTTTGGGAGGGATGCCTATCTGGACCTTGGATACACCACTCGTTGCAAAAAATAAAAATCTTTCCTGACCTAATATCTATATGTTAAATATAGGTTTCCGTCAGAGTTATCCAGTAACCAGGGGAAGGGAGAGCAGAGGGACCTTGACTGAGGCTGTGAGTTCTCAGGTTCTAAGCATGGGAGCTGTATCTATATGTTAAATATAGGTTTCCGTCAGAGTTATCCAGTAACCAGGGGAAGGGAGAGCAGAGGGACCTTGACTGAGGCTGTGAGTTCTCAGGTCCTAAGCATGGGAGCTGTACCTGATTGCAAAAAAAAAAAATGCCTCATCAAAGCTGTTCTCTGTTTTTTACTTCATTGCCAAGATATTGACCCAGGTCAAAATACGTTATTGGTTCTAGCATATGATGGGGGGCATCAGTCTTCGATCCTACCGCCAGCAGCTTTTTTCTCTTAGTGGACCCAGTTCTACGTTTTTGTCATTTGTTTAATTGATTATTCTATGACTTGCTGGCTGAGATTTTGTCATTTGTTTTGGAAATGTTTATTTATTTCAAAAGTTGCAACGCTGTGTTACGTGAAAGGGAGAGAGCTGAGAAGTGCCTACTAAGATGTGACGCTCTTCAGCCCTCTCCTTGCGCTGGGGCCCTTCAGGCTCCCACTAGTGCCAACACAGGAGCCCTTACACAGTGGTCCAAGGATAGCTGTGTTACGGGCAGGATTGTTTTAGTGCAGGAAAGAAAACCTTTCCACAAAAAACTACCATATGGGGTGTCGGGTCCTAGCAGCAATAATAGGACACAGGCTCGACGTTTCATTTACCTACTTTATTGGCACAACTGTACCCTCTCGTTCCCTACTCTATTCTGCCTTATCCTGTCTTCTACACCTCCCTTTCCGGTCCCTCTCCTGTCTCCACCCCCCTAACTACTGCACTGCTACTTGCACCATTACATCATTACATCTCCCCTCTTCTTAAACAAATGCAAAACAAAATCATGCCAGCAGCCGCTGGACATCTCAATGGCAAGGCGAGACATTTATAGTTCTTCAATCAACCGTTACATCATTACACAATTTCCTCTTCTAGGCGTGATACAGAATGCATCCTGCCTAGAAAGAGGAAGTAACGAGGAGAAATAAACATATTTCTCATTGCTTCACCGTGGTTGGGGTGATTGATGTACCATCCCGGTGCAATCCCAGGTTCACTGATTTCAGTAAATCAAGGATTGTGTCAAATTCCATAGGTGGATGCACTGGAACACCCATGCTCCACCCATGGAACGTCTACCACTAAGATATTTAACGCAACACATCGCAAGCTGGGGCTTTGCGTTACATTTCCTTACAAAGTCACACAAGGCATCTCGAATCACCCCTTGCGTGGGTTTGTAAATCTTAGTTAAGCCACTGTGTTGCCATTGTACCCTGTGCGACGCAGTGACAACTCAGAAGTTTAATAAATCTGGGCCGGAGTTTTTGAGTTTCACGCGTATATCACTTGCACTAGTCATAGGGAACATATTTTATTCTATGCATTGTTTAAGGCAGCAGTTCTTAACCTTTTGACCCCCACTGAATCACTACTGGAAGCCAAGACCTTACTGTGCAATTTCTACAATTTGAGCTTCAAATCAATATACAAAAATACAGCAACAAAAATACATCAAACAAATACACAAATTATGAAATAGTATATTGAATTCACCAAACAAAAAAATACAAAACTTGACATTTTAGTGTGAAGGTTGGACCATTTCAAAATGTAATTTTCATTTGTAAAAGAGGAAGGGATATCCCTTTGTATTTCTGCTGCGAATGCATGATCTCTTATTTGTCAGCCCATGCCAGTGTTTCAGTTGAGGCGACCATCCACACTAGATTTAGGGGCATATCAGCAACAGCCAGCCATAATTATCGCTGGGCGCGCTTAGCGAGAGGATAATTATCGCCGGCTATCGCTGGATTATATCGCAGAGATAGCGCGCTATCAGCAACGCTTATCTCCAATGCGATATATAATCCAGCGATAGCTGCAAAATGTGCGATTATCGCTAGAAATCCAGCGATAGGAGAATCCTTGTAAATCGGGCAGGGTGAGCTTATGCTCACAATCCACCTCCCATAGGACAATATGGCTACGTAAGAATAAAAGCAGACACAATGAAACCTGCGATAAGCGCGGTTAGCTCTACTCTTCTCGTCGCTACGCAGGTTAGTGACTGGATTGATAATAGGGGATATGTTTGTGTGCGACATGATCCACGTTATTTTTGTAGGGTACGCCTACTTTGCATATCATTGGGGTTGCAAGGCTGGGCATTAGGGAAACGGGCGCAGAGGCATAGAAACACGTGCTAGCGTGTTCTTGCTGATAGTGCTAAAGCGACGATAATTTTATCGCGGGGCCTTGATAATATGCCCATTAGTTTGTTCTAGTTGTGCTGCTACCATTAAATCAGGATAAGGATTCATTACAATCTTTAACCCTACAATGTGACATTTCTTCCTATTTACAGGGTATTTTAAATATTTTAATTTTATATGTTGCTTTTTATGTATACATTTTTACCAATCTGATAATATTATTTGACTTTCTAAAAACATTGTGGCCTCTGTGAGTAGGCATCTCAGACACCTGAGGTCTGTGGACCCCAGGTGCAGTTTAATAGCCGCTGATTTAAGTGGCTTGGGTCAGTATTAGGAGCATTTTACAGTATGTGAGCGGGTTGGTGGTATATGAGAATGAGCTCTAAAAAAAATTGTTCTACACAAAAAGTAATGCTTTGTTGTCTGTGGCATCCATATTTCAGATGCTTTTGTCATCACCTTTTCCCCAGTTTCACTGTGACTCTCATCAACCGACTATAAATAAAACAGCCATGTTGGAACAGTATTCTACATATTCTATTTCTGTTTTACCATTCCATAATGGCTGCCATTTTAGGTCTGACATAGAGTCCGCTTTAGCTTTGTTTTTCAGCATCATATTTTCCCAAAAATCCTTATTAAAAATCATACATCCATACTAATATAATAAAGAGAGAGCCCAAACCTTTGAGGCGGGTAATCTCAGGAACCACAACACCAATCACAACACCCAATACAGCGTTGGAAAGGGCAGTTGCAGCAGAAGAACATAGGCTATGCAGACGCCCACCATATACATTTAAAAGGTAAAAGAACCGTGGCAGCAAAGTAGTCCCTTGTGGGCGTGTCTGGGTTGTGCTGTGGGCGTGTGCTGGGGGCGTGACAAACGCTGGGGGCGTGTGGTACGTTCCGTACTTCATGCCATGTCTCATATCGTGTGTTAATCCCACCCTGCTCCCTTTAAATACCCCTGCACCCCATAATCATAACCCACCCTTACTCCTTAAAATACCCCAACACCCTTAAACACTAACCCATCTTAACCCTATAAATATACCTTGTATCCCAAAACCCAAACCTATCCCTGAACCCTAAAAATACCCCTGTACCCTAAAACCCAAACCTAGCCCTGAACCCTATAAATACCCCGGTACCTCAAAACCCAAGCCTACCCCTGAACCCTAAAAATACCGCTGTACTCGAAAACCCAAACCTAGCCCTGAACCCTAAAAATACCACTGTACCCCAAAACCCAAACCTACCCCTGAACCCTAAAATACCCCTGTACCCCAAAACCCAAACCTAGCCCTGAACCCTTAAAATACCCCTGTACCCCAAAACCCAAGCCTAGCCCTGAACCCTAAAAATAACCCTGTACCCCATAACCCAAAACTATATCTGAATCCTTAAAATACCCAAACACCCCAAAACAATACCTCAGTACCCCAAAACATATACCCCTATATCCATACTTACCTTATCCAAACATTTTAAAAAAACATGCTTTTACCATTCATGCATTTACAACGAATTTCGTTGTAAATGTATGCGTGGTAAAAGCATATAAAATGTAATGCCATGCGCTATAATGGCATTGCGGAGTCATGGTACTTTCGTAATGAAAGTATGCGGAGTGATGGTATGCGGAAAGAAAGATGCGGAATAATGGGTGTTTACCCTCACCCGGTAAGTACATTGTTGGCACGGCGGCCCACATCTCCAGCAACATACTTATATTTTTTCACCACCCATTTGAAAAATGCACAGGTCTCTCTCGTTGATGGCCAGCACCGACATACACTTTTAGACACACCTCCCGCCACAAGTTCTAGAATTGCGAACTTTAGAGCTTGGGAGCTACGTTCGAATCTCGGCATCAGCTCAACATCCTGTGATTCTAGGCAAATCGCTTTGTCTCCCCGTGCCTACCACAAATGAATGTGTTCTTCTGTAATGTAAATTGTGCTTATGCCATGTTGTCGAGTTCGCGCTATATAATATTGCAAGGAAAAATAAAGTAGGGAAACTCGAGTTCACACACTACTGAATGCGCACTGTTAAGTGCATCAGCAGTGCACTGTGAATCGGAGCGTATATTACTGGCCGGCAGCAATTCATACCCGGACAACGTCGGGACGGGCTGCTAGTATATATATATATATATATATATATACTAGCAGCCCGTCCCGACGTTGTCCGGGTATGAATTGCTGCCGGCCAGTAGTATATTGTTTTGTAGGATTTCATTTTGATAGCATTTCTTATCTGTGACAGGCCTGTGAAACGCTCCGATTCACAGTGCACTGCTGATGCACTTAAGAGTGCGCGTTCAGTAGTGTGTGAACTCGAGTTTCCCTACTTTATTTTTCCTTGCAATATTATATAGCGCGCACTCGACAACATGGCATGAGAACAATTTACATTACAGAAGAACACATTCATTTGTGGTAGGCACGGGGAGACAAAGAGATTTGCCTGGAATCACAGGATGTTGAGCTGATGCAGAGATCGAACGTAGCTCCCCAGCTCTAAAGTTCACAATTCTAGAACTTGTGGCGGGAGGTGTGTCTAAAAGTGTATGTCGGTGCTGGCCATCAGTGAGAGAGACCTGTGCATTTTTCACATGGGTGGTGAAAAAATATGAGTATGTTGCTGGAGATGTGGGCCGCCGTGCCACCAATGTACTTACCGGGGGAGGGTAAACACCTATTATTCCGCAACTTTCTTTCCGCATACCACACTCCGCATACTTTCATTACGAAAGTACCATGACTCCGCAATGCCATTATAACGCATGGCATTACATTTTATATGCTTTTACCACACATACATTTACAACGAAATACGTTGTAAATGCATGAATGGTAAAAGCATGTTTTTTTCTTAATGTTTGGATAAGGTAAGTATGGGTATAGGGGTATATGTTTTGGGGTACTGAGGTATATGTTTTGGGTGTTTGGGTATTTTAAGGGTTCAGATGTAGTTTTGGGTTATGGGGTACAGGGGTAGTTTTAGGGTTTAGGGATAGGTATGGGTTTTGGGGTACAGGTGTATTTTTACGGTTCAGGGCTAGGTTTGGGTTTTGGGGTATAGGGTATTTTTAGGGTGCAGGGGTAGGTTTGGGTTTTGGGGTACAGGGGTATTTTAAGGGTTCAGGGCTAGGTTTGGGTTTTGGGGTACAGGGGTATTTTAGGGTTCAGGGTTGGTTCTGGGGTACAATGGTATTTTTAGGGTTCAGGGCTAGGTTTGGGTTTTGGGGTACAGGGGTATTTTTAGGGTTCAGGGGTATTTATAGGGTTCAGGGCTAGGTTTCGTTTTGGGGTACAGGGGTATTTTTAGGGTGCAGGGGTAGGTTTGGGTTCTGGGGTACAGGGTATATTTATAGGGTTAAGATGGGTTAGTGTTTAAGGGTGTTGGGGTATTTTAAGGAGTAAGGGTGGGTTATGATTATGGGGTGCAGGGGTATTTAAAGGGAGCAGGGTGGGATTAGCACACGATATAAGACATGACATGAAGGGCGGAACGTACCACACGCCCCCAGAGTTTGTCACGCCCCCAGCACACGCCCACAGCACAACGCAGACACGCCCACAAGGGACTACTTTGCTGGCACGATTCTTTTACCTTTTAAATGTATATGGTGGGCGTCTGCATAGCCTATGTCCTTCTGCTGCAACTGCCCTTTCCAACGCTGTATTGGGTGTTGTGATTGGTGCTGTGGTACCTGAGATTACCCGCCTCAAAGGTTTGGGCTCTCTCTTTATTATATTAGTATAGATATACATACATAAAGGGCATTCAGTAGGTTCTCTTCATACATTGTACAAGTTCCTTTTACTATTTGATTCTCTACACCGCAGCACACAACATGGGAAAATAAGCCAGCCCTCTTCATTCATTGGCTGTCTTGTCCTGTGAGTGACTGCAGTTTGCCTGGTCATATGTGTGTGTAACCACTATAAAATAAGTGATGTGCAGTGCCAAAAGCTGGAGCTAGGCCACTCCTTTATTAGTATAGATTTGATACTTGTGCCATTTTGTCTGCATATTGCAAATGTTTGAGAAACTATATATATATATATATATAACCTACTGGCGGTCGCCAGTAGGTATATATAGTTAGGATTTTTTTGAATAGGGATTTCTGAAAATTCTATGTTGAATAACTTTGGCGTTGATGGACGGAATTGGCTGAAATTTTCAGGAAAATGGCACATTTTGTTTCTGAGCGTCCCCTGAAAGTTTGGGGGGGTTTCGTCAAGTGGGGGCCGAGAAAAAAGGGGGGTCCCAAAACGTGTTTTTAACATTGAGTTTTCCATAGGGCGGTTGGACTCACTTTTAGCTCGAACGGCTGAATGGATTTCTATGAAACTTGGCAAAATTGTAGAGACTGTTTGCCCGATGTGCCTTTGCTAGGTCTCAAGATATGTGCTCCAGTGGATTTTGTGAAATTAACGTTAAAAAAAATATATATATCTGTGACAGCGTCCCGGTTAGCGCCCCGGTTCGCGTACCAGACGCGTAACGGAACTTCGCGAGGAGAAGCGGATTGGCTCTCCGGTGACTGTCAACATTCTAAACAGTCCGGAGCGGCCGCCATCTTGTCTCTCGGTAGGATCGAGAGACAAGAGGTGGAAATAAACGAAGGGGGAAATGAATGAAAGGGGGCAAGGTAGACCCCTCCTGACCCCCTAGGATTGATGTGGGGGCTATTAAAGGGCCCGCGGGTCAAAAAAATAAAATACATTTTTTTTCGATTTTTCCCAGTGGAAGCGCTACCCGGTACGCGAACCGGGTAGCTCACCGGTAGCGTAACGGGAGTCCGCCATCTTGTGTTTCGGACGAATTTAGTCACAAGATGGAGGATAAACAATGTTGGGAATGGGTATAAGGGGGCACGGGAGACATATCCTGACCACCTAGGTTTTCTGAGGGTGGCTGAGGAGGCCCATATATGTACCGGGTAGCGTTCCGGAAAGCGTAACAAGGGGAAAACCAAGGGAAATATTAAAATAATATTTTAGAGTGCTTTGAGGTAGGGTAGCTCTGAATAGAGCTGTTGTGTTGTGTGGGTGATGTAAGTACCAACATGTAGGTACCAATGAAGAGTCTAAAATTTAATGTACACCGTCTCCTCTGTAGATATTTTGTATGTTCTAATATGGGTTATTTAAATGTAAATGTGTGGAAAAGCACTTCATGCTTTAAAGCAATTGTATTTTTGAACTGATTGTTCTTTCCTCTTAGTCCTGCTCTTTGTTTTTTTTTTCCCACACTCTTCTTCAGCATGATAGTTGATAAATTCGTTCCCTCAAAAAATTCATATACATAAAAAAATTATATTAAATACATATAAAATATATTTTTCCTTTAAAAGAAGAATACATTTTACAGCTTTTGATATTTGCTATTAAAAAACCATTGAAATTCACTGAAAAAATTCACTGAAAAAACCATAGGTTATAGACCATATATAGTTAGGAATTAGCATTTACAAAACCTTGAAAATTCACTGAAAAAACCATAGGTTATAGACCATATATAGTTAGGAATTAGCATTTACAAAACCTTATTTTACTCACACAAAACCATTGAAATTCACAGAGTCATACACCTCCCAGCCACCCACACACACACTCAGTCTCCCATACAAATACTTGGGCAAACAATCAATAACCCATATAGTTACTCATATAGCTACTGATCAACACATGCAGCAGTTTACAGAACAACAGACATAATGATGCACAAATTAAGACAGTTTAGTCACTAACCCATGCGCTCAGTGAGACACATTTAATCACTCACTCATACAGTCAGTCATGCACCTACTAAATCCTTCATCCAGACACTTATACATCCACTCATTCTTCAATATGTAAGACATATTTTAACTTTACAGAAACATACAGTCACTGGATGTTGTCATCAGTGATGTCATCAGTGATGTCATTTGAGATGTCATCAGTGATGTCACTGACCATGTCATGAATGATGTAATATGTGACATGATCAGCAGTGGATTGCGGGTGCGCGATATATAGTTAGTGCAACTAACTATATATGCGAATTTCAATGGTTTTGTGTGAGTAAAATAAGGTTTTGTAAATGCTAATTCCTAACTATATATGGTCTATAACCTATGGTTTTCTCAGTGAATATATATACATATATATATATATATATATATATATATATATACATATATATATATATATATATATATATATATATATATATATACACATACATACATATATATATATATATATATATTTTTTTTTTTCAAACTCTCACAAAACATCCGGTAGTCTGGTGCTTTGCTGCGTGGTGGTCCGTAGCGGATCCGGAATTCCTTAATAATCGCCTCACACTTTCTCCTGTTGTAGAAATAAGAAGCCACAGACACTCCAGAATGCTTAATCTGTTTATTCCATAGCAGATGGTCTCCTACAATGCGTTTCGCCTTTACAGCTTGTTCACGGTACGGCAAGTCGTGTCACATTGCAATATACATAGGCATAGTGCATAGACATAGAAAGTGGTTTCGCAAGTTACTGGTCAATGTTAATGAGCGCCATATTGTAATGGATAGTTATACTGGTTGCAAGTATTATATCATTGTTAATAAAAAGACAGGCATATTCAATCCAATAAATAATTGTGTTGACCAAAAACGATTGTTAACAGTTGTTAGATATGAATCAAGCCCTAGTGGGCTTTGCTTAATTAATAGTTGCATAATATACAATATAAAAAAAGTGCAAACAACTCGTATTACACGACAATAACATGATCCTATTGCCATCAATTAAAACAGTCCACATGTCTTTGTTTAATTTACATGCTTGGGGCACCATGTATTGGTTCAAAACCAGTTGTTATCACTGAGCTCTTCGTAGTTGCATGAACTCCTTCTCCAAAGTTGAAATTCTGGAAGATGCATCCTGAACATCACAGATTTATTGTTCCACCACCAAAAGTCAAGAATCCATGGAAGACCATTTATTATCCATCGCTTGCAAACAAGAGTTTGTGTCCTCAATAAATGGTCTTAGAGCACAAATTTCCTCCAGAACGATATCTAAAGAGACAGGAGAAGCAGATTTAGGAGGAGAAGGAGGGTCTTGTTTAATCCTTTTGATTGTAGATGAAGGTACTTGAAGTTTAGACTCCATGGCTGGAAGCACTGAACCACGTGAAAACGTCATTGGCGAAGATTCCTCAGAAAGCTGATAGGAATTATTAATAGAAGTTGAGGGAGTAGGAGAAGATACTGGATCAATAGATGTACGTTTTTTTGAGGAATGAAGTAAAGTCTTGCTCCTACCCATGAAACAGCATGGCCAAGGATCGAGAAAAGGCGTGTCCTAGAGCCCGACAATTTTTGGCCAAAACTGTGTACAAAGGTCAAATATTGAAGTAATTAATTAGACCTTCCAATACAAGAAAACGGCTCAGACGAAAGTAGTGCGACAAAAGTAGTATAAAATAATAAAAAATGACATTCCATGATGCGTTTTTGTGAAAATTTGAAGAGAAGCCATGCGGTTAGAAAACAAAATGGCGGCCGCAAAGCCACTAAAAAGTCACCTGAGGAAAATAGAACGTATTCCAGGGATTTGATGGTCGGAAAATGAATCCTCCAGGAGAGAAGCTATTCTGCTTCAGGAATACATTTGTCTTGTGAGGAAAACAGCGATAAAACCTCTGAAATTGCAGTGACGGTTCATGCGCGAAGCGGAGCTATGCAACTAGGCAGCCATCTTGGGTCGCAGTGCCCCTGCTTCGTTAAGTCGTAATAAGTGTAAACCAAATATTTGTGAACCATGCACTGCTTCCAAGATATACTTGCTCAAAGAAGTGCATATCTAGCCTTGGAGGTGATGCTGTTTCATCTTTTCTGTTTGAAAGCTTTATAAAAGAAAAGGTACAAACCATAATATGACATCAGCAGAGATAATGCAAGAACTAGGGCATAAACATGACAAAAGTCAAAACTCTAGTGATGAACACTAAGCAACCAAGCATTTTCTAATTTTAGAGGGTAGGGGAGTGGGAAGGGAAAAGAGAGAACAGGTATCTTGGTACGACAAAAATTACGCTATAAAAGGCTAACAGCAAGTAAAGATTGCACAATACTTAGGAATTAAACTATACATTATCTATGGAAGCGAATACTAGAGACAAATTGTGAACTACAGTAAAATAAAACAAGTAGGAGAGAGTGCAGACACTTCAGGGAGGCTTAAAATTCTCTGAGGAGAGAGGGGTATACCTCCGGCAAGCAGAGTGATCTAAATATGTGGTGAGAGGTAACCAATAAAGTTCAATATTACGAGAAGTCTTACAAGAGGAGGCAAAGGCCACATCGACTCTATGAAAATGACAAAGTGAATTCCACCAGCAACGTGCGGAAACTTTGGTGAGGACTTTCCAGTTAGAGGTAATGTGTTGAAATGCCAGGGCAATCGTGAGGTCAAAAAGGCCAATAGAGTGTAGGGGGAGATCTAAAGAATCCGAGAGACTCCCTAAGAACACAAGAGCGATGGAATAAGGAGTAGAGAATTGAAAAATACGGGAAATGTGAGTCCAGACTTGCTTCCAAAATATAACAACAGAGGGACAGAAAAAGAGAAGGTGAAGAAGGTCAGCAGCAGGTGCAGCACATGTCCAGCAGTTTGAGTCAGTGGAAGAAGTAAAGCGAGAGAGAGAGATAGGAGTAAAGTAAAGTCTATGATATAGGAAAAATAACGATTGGGTAAGGGAGGTAGAGCGAGAGGTTTTTAGGGTTTTGGCCCATATTTTGTCCCAGAGAGTAACAGGCCAAGAGCAACCGAAGTCGGCTTCCGACGAAGATTCCAGCTTAGTCTTGGCGCGATCAGGAGTAGGAGCAGACAAGAAGCGATAAATAAGAGAGGCCTTAGGGAGAGTAGCAAGAATTACAAGAAGAGGGGAAGAAGAAGGGAGCGGAGTTGAGGAGGGAAGAGAATAATACCGGTCAAGAATAATTTCCATAAGTACATGATATTTAGTAGCAAAAGATTGAGGACAGCAGAAACGAGCACGAAACTGGGGAAAGGAGCAAGGTGAGGAACCATCAAAAAGATGATTAACCGAAGTAATTCCTTTTGACCACCAGGAAGTCCAAGCGATAGGCCTATTGTTTAACAGAATGAGCGAGTTATACCAGTTAGGCGAGAGCAAGAACGATTCACGAGAAACAGACAAAGGGGACAATAAAGGTCTTAGGAGAGAAGAAGTGTATTTAAACAAGGGGGGGACAGTGTAAGGGGATTTAGTAGTAAAGCAAGACACATCCTGAAATGAAAAGGGAAGGAGTAGGGATTGCTCAATGTGAAGCCAAAGAGGAGAAAAAGGAGAATCTACTGATGAAAGCCAACGAGAAGCCTGACGTAGCGCAAAGGACTTATGGTAGAGGCGAAAGTCAGGAAAATTGACACCTCCATTTGATTTGAGCTTTCGGAGAGCTAA
Organism: Lissotriton helveticus; assembly: GCF_964261635.1. Classification (NCBI taxonomy): domain Eukaryota; kingdom Metazoa; phylum Chordata; class Amphibia; order Caudata; family Salamandridae; genus Lissotriton; species Lissotriton helveticus. Next base: position 1,084,122,639 of record NC_136072.1, on the reverse strand, counting down.
CAAAGAAATTCTGGCCCGTTTGTGTCTCCAGAGAAATTTGGACCAAACAGAGTCAATGCGCTTAAAATAAAGAGAAGGGATATGAACAGGAAGCATGGAGAGTAAATAAATAAGGATAGGAGAAATCATCATCTTAATAGAATCAAGACGACCCCACCAGGAAAGGAAAAGAGGAATCCAAGAGGAAAACAACTGCTCAATCCGGGAAAGAACCGAAGACATGTTTAACTTAATAGATGTGGAAATAGAGTTAGAGAACAAGACACCAAGATATTTTATTTTAGTAGCGTTCCAGGTAAAACCAGTAGAAGAAAAATAATGAGGGAGACAACATTTGGTTAAAGGAAGAATTTCAGTTTTATCAGAATTTATTTTATATCCTGAGACTAGGGAGAATGATTCGAAGTCAGCCAATAAAGCCGGGACAGATATTTCTGGGTTTGAAATAAATAAAAAAATATCATCAGCGTAGGCAGAAAGTTTTAGTTGTTTGTCTCCATACGGAAAGCCAGAAATGGAAGAATTAATACGGATAGAAGTGAGAAAGGGCTCAAGGGCTAACACAAAAAGAAGGGGGGAGAGGGGACAACCCTGACAAACCCCACGTTTAAGGACAAAAGAAGAGGAAAGTTGACCATTAACAAGAACTGAGGCCTTGGGCATGGAATATAACAAAGATATAAGGGAGATAAATTTAGGACCAAAACCGTGCCACTGCAAGGAAGAAAATAAAAAAGACCAATCAACTCTATCAAAAGCCTTTCGGCATCCACGGAAATCGGCATCCACGGAAATCGCAGCTAAAGGGATAGAAAGAGAAGAGGTTTTATTCAGGACATTTAGAAAAAGTCTAGAGTTGTCAGAAGTAAGACGGCCCTTTACAAAACCGCATTGTTCTTTACCAATAAGATGGGACATGAAAAGATCTAAACGCAATTCAAGAATCTTAGCAAAAAGTTTGTAATCGACATTAACCAACGAAATCGGTCGATAATTTTTGCAAAATTTCGGATCACAGCCCTCCTTGGGAATAAGACAAATAGTAGCGTCCTGAAAGGAACCTTCGGCCACACCCGAGGAGCAAAAGGAACGGAAAAGAGAAAGAAGTTTAAGCAACAAAAGGTCAGAGAAATGAAGATAAAACTCCTCCGGAAAACCGTCAGGACCTGGGGTTTTGCCTTTGGTAAGAGAGGATAGAGCGGATGAAAGTTCACGTAAGGAAATATCCACTTCAATATCTGAGAAATTAAGTGAAGGAGCAGAAGGTTTAGGCAAGTTATCAAAATAAGACTGAAGAAGAGAGGGGGTAGGAGGGGATTCTGGAGTATACAAAGTCGTATAAAACGATTGGAATTGAGTTAGAATGTCTTTATCAGTATGAAAGAGAACATTATCAGGTGAATAAATAGATTCAATAAAGGTACGCTCCTTACGAGACTTAAGATAATTGGCCAGGAGCTTACCAGATTTGTTGCACCCACCATAAAAACGCGCGGAACTACGAAGAAGAAAAGAGGACGCGGAGTCAGTAGTCAGTTTGTTAAAGGCAAATTTAGCTCGGAGCAATTCAGATGACAATTGATTAGCAGAGGAGGTATAGAACTGGTGTTCCAGGTTCTTTATATGGGTTAGAGCAACTTTACATTTCTGAGCAAATTGTTTCTTTTTCTTAGATACAAAATCAATGATGAATCCACGTGCTGCAGCTTTAAAAGAGTCCCAAAGGACATGAGGAGAAATCTGGGGGTCAGAGTTGAAGTGGAAGAATTCAGTAGTGAAAGAACGGAAAGAGGAGGAAAAATTAGGGTCAGTGAGAAGAGAACAGTTAAAACGCCAACGGGAGGGTTTCGGAGGAGGAGGAAGCAAGTCAAAGTCTGTAATAATAGGAGCATGGTCGGAAATTACAATAGGTTCAATAGAGGAAGATATTAAGTTCTGAGAAAGGGATGAGGAGAGGAAGATGTAATCTAAGCGAGAGAAAGAGGCATGCGGGGGAGAGAAAAAGGAAAAATCTAGAGTGTCAGGGTGAGTAAGTCTCCAAGAATCAGAAAGATGTGTTTGCGAGATAGTGTCTAAAAATTGCTTGTGGGGTTTCTGAGGAATAAAACGAACAGAAGATTTACGGTCTAAAAAAGGGTCAACTATCTGGTTACAATCGCCTCCTAAAAGAAAAAAAGCATCATTATATCGGATACATTTACTGGTGATTGATGGCCAAAAAGTAGAGTCAAAGTGAGTAGGGCCATAAACATTAAACACAGTAATGGGGATTGCATTAATAAGTAATTTAGCCAGAACCCACCGGCCATCAACATCCTTTTCCTCCAATAGCACCCTACATTTTAGTTTCTTATGAATGAGAATAGCAACACCATTTTTCTTGTTAATGGAAGGGGAGAATAAAACAGTACCAACCCAATTCCTTTTCAATTTTGAAGATTCAAGGTCAGAAAGATGGGTTTCTTGTAAAAGGACAATGTCAGGATTATAGGAGGATAAGTGAGAGAGTACTCTCTGACGTTTGATAGGGCTATTAAAACCTTTCACATTCCAAGAAACGACTCTGAATGCATTAACAATGGAAACATATTAGTTAAAAATAGTGCAAAAAAACAAGCAAATACTAATGAGCAAAACATTAAAAAATTGGAAAAGAGAAGAAAGGAAAAATGAATACAAGAGGGGGAAGGGAAGAGACGGGGTAGAGGAAAGGAGATAGCATCAGGGAAAAGACATAGAGAAAAGGGACAGAGGAGACAGCACAAATCCATAAGGATGACTGCTAAAAAACATACCTGAGAGGGAAATACAAGGGGAAGACGGGGAAGTAGTGATGCTTAACAAGACGAACTAACCGTAGAGCAGAGACACAACCGCACCGGGACATCACAGAACCATAAAAGGAATGTCACAAGATGAAGGGAACAATAGGATACAAATCTGTGGGAGAGAAGAAAAAGAGAAAATTAGTGCCAAAGACAAAAACGAAACAATACAATATATAATGGGTACAAAACTAAAGCTGCGAGACAATAAAACACTAAAGAAAAGAGAGTAGAAGAAAACAAAAAGAAGCCAAATAGAAGCATAGGAGAGCACGAAACAATTTAAGATGAATAATAAACCAACAAAAAGATATCCACAGATTAGAAACAAAAAGAAGAATCAAGGAACAGCCAACAACTGAATCACAGACAATTGAGTCAAAGAGCTCCTCAAACTTGTTCAGCCACTAGAAGAAGAAGAAGAGGTCTCCATTCCACCGTTGTTCTGCAAAAGGATAAAGTTCCGGAGTTCACCAGGGTCTTGAAATGTCCAAGTCTTGTTTTGGTGTGTAACTCTAAAAATGCAGGGGTGGAACAAGCCATAACGTGCCCCAAAGGAACGCAAAGAGGGTCGAAGAGAAAGGAACTCTTTCCGTCTGGAAGCCGTGGCATTAGAAACATCTTGGGTCAGAAATACACGCTGACCTAGCCAGGAAACATGACGCTTGGCCCTAGCCGCAGCAAGGACCGAGAAAAGATCAGTAAATTTCAGGAAAAGGATGATGACACCACGGGGTTTTGTAGAAGAAGCAGTACGCGGGCCAAGTCTGTGAGCTCTCTGAATACTGATGGAGGTAGATGGTGGCATGTCCAGAAGCTTTGGAAGAAAGGAGGTGAAGAAGGTGACTGGGTCATCCCCCTCGAGAGACTCAGGAAGGCCATAAATACGTAGGTTGTTCCTCCTATTACGATTTTCCAAGTCCTCTGTATACTGTTGAAGAGAGACAACCGTCTTTTCCAAGGAAGCAATACGTTGGGAATTGGATTGTATGTCAGGAACGTGCTGTTCAATTGAGGAGATCCGGACGTCCATGGCTGACCATTTGTCTTTTAAGAGTTGCATGTCCTTACTCGTTTCCTCAATGAAAGGGCGCAAAGCGCCAATTTCCTCTAAAATCAAATCTATAGAGGAAGAAGAGGAAGACTTATCTGGCGAGGGAGGATCCTGCTTTAATCGTTTAGAAGAGGACGCAGGAGATGAAGATTTATTTGAAGAGGCCTGCACAGTAGAGGAACGATGAGGAGCAGAGGCAGCCATTGTTGTAGTTGAGGTGGACGCACCCAAATCCTTAGAGGGACACACTGAGGCACCCGTGGAAGGAGCAAAAACAAATTTTGGTTTGCGCAGCCTGACCATGAGGAAAAAAAATTATCGAAATATATAGTCATTAAGTAATAAAGACAACTCTGCTGAAGTAATGATGAGACTTGTGGGTAGGAGAAACAGCAACTCCAGGGAAATACACTAAAAAAGAAAACAGGTGAAGTGGGGCCAACACATTATGCGACTTTGAAGGGTAGTAGAAGGCGGTAATGGCTGGCAACAGGTGAAGCTTGAAATGGTGATGCGCAAGACAGCAATGTTAGGCAGCAGGTGAGGCGTGGAATGGCGGAAGCGCACACCTTGTGCACATAGGAATGAAAAGAAAAAAAAAGTCCTTGCAGATGTCGCCAAACATCCAGGGGTTGCCACAGGGAGAACCTGACAGCAGCAGAGATAAGAAGTTGCAGCCGTAACAATTATTACAGTAGTAACTGAGAAAGGTCCATTTAGCCAGGGCAACATACAAAGCAAGGATGAATTAAGGTCCACCAGGTAGGCAAACGCTATTAGAAAAATGCCCCCATAAATGATGAAGGAAGATGGTGCTGGCTGGCAGGAGAAAGCAGTTAAAAGAAAGTTGTCATCGTGAAGTAAATGGAAACGCTCACCACAGAAGGACAGAAGCGGTAAAAAACCATGAGGGAGGCTCCATTAGCAGCAGAAAGTAGAGAATGGCATCGTGGGCATCACTGGAGGTCCAGGTGCAGCAGCAAACAAGCCTTCAAAGAAGCGCCGGCATAACATGTGGAAGCCGCGGCTTTCTAATCAGCCGCGGTGCATCACGAAATGGCGACTCCGTGAGGCTGTGTGAGGTGCAACACTCGCGTCGCGAAATGGTAGAAAAATGGCAGCAAGAAGCGTCTAGGAACCACCATGCAAATCCCGGTGGGTTCCGACGCTCAAAGAAGGGGGCTGCATGAGCAACCAGTCCCGCAACATCCAGAGACAGCAAGAAGATGTCCCGGTTCGGCGGAGCTCCGCGATCAGCCGGCCATCTTGCGCGGCATCCAAGCCACGCCCCCAATGCTGTTTCATCTATGAAAGTCTATACAGCTACGTAGCTCATTAATTTTTTCTTTCAATGACAAAAATAACAAGGCTCTGGCAAGTGAAGAAAATTGTAGGATTAACCCATTCTCAAGATTCTCACCATTGTATTCTCACTTTATCTTCTTTTCAGACTCAGACAAGGAGTACATCTGACTGGAAGGAACTTCACTTCCAGGTTTTTTTTATAACCAACTTTATTGAAGATTTTTTGGCAAGACACATAGTATCACAGTTCAAAAGAGCTCAATGTACATGCATAACAATACAGCAAGCCCAGCCGTCAATAATGCAAAAACATTACAGTGTAAATCGACAGTCTGTAATAGCTACACCATTTCCCCCATATACCGTTGTACCTTTTTAGGACAGCCACGGGCCTCAAAAATCGCCTTCTCCTTATGCGCGCACATGTCCATCCCCTTGCGCCAGCACCTGACAGTCAGTGGTTTGTGCTGTTTCCAGGTGAAATAACCAATTGTGTACATAATAAGAGGATGTTATACTAATACGTGTATATTATAAATTTTCAGTTACCCCTGACGAAGAGCCAGATTGGCTTGAAATGCATTGGGTGTGAATAAACTGCTTTTTATGAACCTGGCTCTAGTACGTGTTTTTGAAGGAGGTTCGGAAGGCCCATCTTTAACATGAGAAACCTGGGAAACTGCCTTTTCCTTACATGTGGATTACGATGGTGTACATTTTGATTTGGACAGACAAAGTATCTAAAAGAGTAATGAAAAAGGAGAAAAATAATGAAGAAATGAAATAAGGTGAAAGACAAAACAGACTGCTAAATGCGGAATTCTGCTGTGCTACTGGTTTGGGACCTAGAGGTGTTCCATTTTGGACGTTGGTTTCCAGGTAAGAGACACATCCCATTTAGCGACCAAATAGGCCACCCCCAAAAAGATTTGTGCTGCCTGGGTGTCCCCAATTTCCTCCAGCAACACCAACAGCACAATACGGGGTGTGAGTTCCAGGATGCGGCCCAAACCAGAGGAAAGCACTCAACCCACCCCCTCCCAAAAGAGCCTCAACACTGAACACTCCCATGCTACATGAAAGAAATCTGCTGTGGGAAGTGCGCATTGTGCGCATACTGTCTGAGTGTCGGGGAACAAGTGTTGTAGGCTCTGTTCCAGGTTTTAATGAGATATCACAGTCGGATGGATGAGGTGGTGACAACAGACTGACCTTGGCTTTGTTTAAGATACTTTTTAATAGTATGATTCTTGGCCCATTTGAGATCCATAAAGATTTCAGTAGCCCCTGAATCCATTAGCACCATGACCTTAAGATTAGGTTTGATTGGGAAACCCAAAGAAATAAAATGCAGGAACAAATTAAAACCTTCTTTGGGTTGAAAGTTTGATGACACAATCTGTGGAACATTCTCATGGCCCATTGTCTCCTTACTCTAAATTGACATGTTTAGGTATTTCCTAACCCCTCATTGGGGTAAACTGGGCACTACCAAATCAATTGACCTCCATTACCATAATAAAGACAGAACTTCCCGCTTTAGGATTTTCCATCTAAGGCAAGAGAGAAACCCCTGGATAACGACGTTCCCAGGATGGCATGACCACCTTTTTTTTCTCTTAGTCAATATTTTCATTTAAGGTTGAAGGGCAGGCCATATGTACCAGTTCATCCTTTATTTATTCCTTTAGGCCTTAATAGAAACAGCTTCATAGAGGGGGCTACATCCCAATGGTCTCTGCCGCCAGCTGTCTAAAGTTTTTTTTTCCACTTCTTTTTATCAAACAGTAGTCAGCTTTCATAACCATGATCATGCTTTTACGGTAGGTTACATACATTTTCATAGCAATCACATTCTGTTATACAACAAAAAGAAAAAAAAACTGTCATTGTATTAAAAGTCAGAATCGTCCAGCCCCGGTGCCCAGCTGTCTAAAGTTTTAATGCACCGGTCTCCTGTTATTGCACGTCTCTCTTTGTCGTGCCAGGGTCTCTGTTTCTGGTCCTGATTTCTCTCTTCTGTCACCTCCTGTTTCTCTTTCACCATCATTGTATTATGTTGTTTAACAAGAAACCTATAAAACTCTTGGTCATATTTAGCGGCAGAAAACTGTAGCTAAAGCAGCGATAATGGGCTTGATAATATGCCCTTGAGAATTCCAATAGAAGTCCATGTTCTGGTGTGAACATGGGCTTCTATCAGAATTCTCCAGGGCATATTATCAAGCCCATTATCGCTGCTTTAGCCACAGTTTTCTGCCGCTAAACCGGCAATAATTTTAATGCCGTCCTTGATAATATGCCCCATAATGGTTCGAATATGGAAAAGAATTGAAAAGTGCCTGCATTTGAAGGACAGTAGTGTGGACTGAGAATACTCCTGCTTATCTATGCATTTCTAGCCTCTCCTTTACTACTACTTTCACTAAATGGCACCCATGGCTGGAATGGGGGCTAGGAACGTCACTAGGTGTATTTTTAATATCAGCCTCATAGTGCACTATGCAAGTTACTTCCTTGCTTTTATGGTCTTGACTATGACCACACTTTCTCACCCGCCCAGGATGGCAGAGAATCTAAAGTTGAACTCAGAAGCAGGACAGTTGAGGACTAATTCCGTCATGGCTACTGCTGGTTGATACCTCATGCTAACCCTATTAAGCACAATGGAACGGCATGTCTTGGCAGGCAACACGAAAAGCCAAGGGCCCTTGGAGAACAGTAGGTTAGGATGACATCCAGGGTTTCAGGGAAAAAGGTGGCAATTACAGATCTTATGAGCAGAACTCAAGTTGAGAGAAGTGTCTACTAGATGTAACTGATGTAGTCCAAGATAAGACAAACGGGGAACTTATTTGGTTGGGTGGTTATAGTTAGGCCTGAACTTAAAATTCCACTCTGCTTGTGGAGTTTGCAGAGTTCGTTCCCAAAAATTCAGCGCAGCACTGCTGAGGTTCATTTTTCCTCTTGCGTGGTTCGCCACCGTTAATTTGGCGAGTGAGACAAATCGTATGCTAGGCTACCTCCCCACAAGATTTCTCAACGTGCGCGGTCGCGGCAGGTCTCTACTGCTCACGTTGAGAAACCTGCTGCTTGCGTTGCGGAAGATGCCGCTTGAGTAGACCATCTACTAGAGCAGCAGAAAGAAGCAACGCCCTTTTGAATGCGGTGCAGTTCGTGATGATTTTACAGTGCGGGACAGACTCCCAGCGCAAAGAAACAGTGAAAGCAGCGTGACTTACTGTACTGTGCAGCTTGCGGAACTCTGCGTAGTGCAGCAACGTTTTTCCGGCACTTTCAGGAGTTCCACGTAGCATAACTCCACAAACTCTGCCCAGGCCTAATTATAATGTACTGTGTGATCAATGTTTTGATCAACATTCCCAGAATAGATTTGTCAGAAGAGATACAATCAAGTCTTTGATCAAGGCATTCATGGCCTTTGGGATGCCAGCCGCTTGGAAGGGACGGCATCCGGTGGATAGGGAGGTCACTTTTCCCATGTCTGTAGGCCCTATTCAAGACCTGATCTCATCCTTGGTAGTGATGCATTGTTCAAAGCTGCAGATGGACTGAGACAGGATTAGGAACAATCTGGGACCATGGGATGGTCAATTGGGAAGTAAACATGGGATGGTCTTGGGAGGAAGGTTTGCCAAGCGGTTTGACTGAACTCTATTATGGGACATAATCTGTGGTGGTTATCTTAAACAGGAATTTGGGGGCATATTACCAAGAAGTGCGTTAGTAAACGCACAACGCACATCCCCATATCGCCGGCTATCGCCGGATTTCATCGCCTTTTTAGCGCGCAATTATCAATGCGCATCACGTAGGCGAATTGAAATCCGGCGATATGGCACATTAGCGCATGAAAACAAACGTTGTTTTCACACGCTAATGTGTTCCTTAATAATATGGGGGGGGTGGATTCAGCTTTATGATCCACTCCCCCATGTTATCAATGCCCTAACACCTGGTCAGAGCAGGCGTTGGGAGACCTGCGATAAACGAGTTTATCGCAGGTCTCCCTCTCCCAATGCCTGCCTAGGTAATAGGGTATTCCCACCTCCAACCACATTTTACATGTGGTTGGACGTGGGAACTCCCACTTTGCATGTCATTAGCGATGTTTATCGCCGACAGGCAAAGTGGGCTTGCGCCAGGCTTTAAAATGTCCTTGTTAAAAGGACTCTAGCAGTATCGCCGCTTTCTCGGCACAATTCGCCGAAAAAGCGGCGATACTTGCCCTTGGTAATATGCCCCTTGGTGTCATATTTTCACAGTAGTGATAATGGACAAGAATTAGCTAACATATTATGGGACGCCTTTAAGACAGTTATATTGGAGAAATGTATTGCCAATAAAAAGTAAAGTCCACATTTGTAAAGCGCACAATCACCCGTAAGGGTCTCTAGGCGCTGGGGGGCCGTCGGGAAGATTAAGCGAGCTATTGCCCAGAGTCACATGGTGCTGGGCTGACCTGCCGCCGGAGCCGGGGATCGAACCGTGGTCCCCAGATTCCAGCGTCAAGAGTCTAGAGATGGAACTGGACGCTGATGCTGGTATCATTCGTAGGTGACTTAAGGAGAGCTGAACAACAGTTTAGGGATGCTGGCTCATTGACTTTCTAATGTGGAGTTACAGCATTGAGAGGGCAGAATAATATCTTGCTCACAAAAAGGTCCGAGGACAATACTCTGTTTTGGAGATTTTACAAAAACACTAACAAGGCAGACAAAAAATTGGCTGCTATAAGTGTCTGCTATAAACTGAACCATTAAAACCAACTGTAGAATTCTCATCCTAGCATTTCTGGTATAGGCTTCTTGCTACATAGGCTTAGCGACAATTTTTTTATCGCTGCCTATCGCTGGATATGTTAGCGGAGAAAACATGCTATTAGCAACGTTTTTCTCCATTGTGCTAAAATATCCAGCGATAGTGGCGTAATGCGTGAATATCGCTGAGAATACATCGATATTCACGCATTAGCGACAAAATGGTTTTAGCCATGTTATCCACCTCCCATTGGATAACATGGCTAAGAACTGGTCTGAGGAGGCGTTAGTTTTTGGCGATAGCGGGAATATTTCCATTGCTACACCTGCCTTGCTAATAGGCGATAGTGACGTTAGCGACTGCTTTCAGTCGCTAACAGGTCGGGTACACCCACTTTGCATGTCATTAGCGATAAATATCGCTGACATGCAAAGCGGGCCCCAAACCGCTCGCTATCGCCTAAAAGCTGTCGCTAACATCAGTTAGCGACAGCTTGCTATTAGAGCGATAGAATTATCGCCGCTTAGCGGCCGAAAACGGCCGCTAAACCGGCCATAATTGCCTATCGCCACCCTTGGTAATATGCCCCCTAAACTTCGCTATATGCACTTATCTGTTGATATTTTGTCCCTATATCTTCTGTCCTCAATATTCCTCTACCACAATATTCTAGGCTTCAGTTTTCTGCGGTTCAATCAGTGCCTGGCATTGCCAGTGTATTTCTTACAGGACCTTATGGCATTATTTTATGGGGGCTACCTTGTCTGACAATATCCTCTTTGCCGTGCATTCTGACACTGGAGGACTCATTTATCTAGGTCAAGGGTCATATTAAATGGACTTTGATCATATGAGATGCTGGGCATCCAACTGTATCCTTGACACCACCCCTCATGAAGCTGCTGACTAGGGTATGGTTTAACAGTGCACACATTTCATGTGCTTGACCATAATGTGAATAGTATAACTTCTGGACACAAGCTCCACTGATGTCCACTAGTCCCAGGGAATATAAAGAATAGTTCCAGATGGACAGTGGGCGAATTTAAGGAGACATTCGTGATTGGAGAGTTGTTTTTTGTTTGCTTGTTGCTATCCAAACTAACTCTTTCCTGCAGAGCTTACTGTTCTTTAATGCCAATAAAAATGTGTAGCCAATCAGAAGATTTTATTCCCGATATTATTATCACATAATTCTCACCAATTATGTGACAGATATTAGTGATATCTAGCCAGCACATTAGACTGTGCATTAACTTCAAATTATACCATGAATATGTTTCTCTATCTTCAGAGTTTAGTAATCCACTCTAACAAATTCCATACTGGAGTTTAACAGGCATAACCACCACACTAAATGGCACCTTCACATTGTCCTGAAAAGAAAATCCACCCACAGTTTTTCTGTAAACAAAAATTTTTAATTAAATAGTCTGAAGCATCCCACAAACTCAAGGGCATGTAGTTAGCATCTATTGTGGAACTTTCACAAGTTTGTACTAATCCACGTGAGAAGAAGATTACAAGACCTGAAGTACAGAGAATACAACCAGCTAATCTTAGCTTTACCAAACTACTACCACTCGGATCCCATGGAGTTGCATTCTACTCATCCGCAAAGTGTTTCACGGCTTCCCCAGAGCAAGTGAGTGCCAAGTAAATACAAACACAATATAATAAAACCCAATATCTGTAGTACTCAGAAACCTCTTCCCAACCACTACAGTAGTAGGTTATGGGCCAGCATACCACATTGCTGGTGTGTCAAAAAAGTGACTCTCCGGTGGCGCAAGGGGCTTGCAAATAAATAAGCCACAATATCTGTAGTTCTCAGAAACCTCTTCCCAACCAAGTATGAAGTAGAGCCCTGGTTTGATATTTAACAAAATCAACTCAGTAACAACCTGAGCCTCCCACTCGTGTTGAAACTCCACCCCTTGGCTCATAGGTTCTGAAAGCCTCCATGGTACCCCCTAAGCCTTCCTTCCTTTATCCGCCCGGCCTTGTACAGCTCAATATGGAGCTCCGAATGGGAAATCGCCTTTATGGGATTGTGGGCTTGAAAACTAACCACAATAGACATACTGGAATATTATATAAGTGGCATTCAGACCCTATGCTTGTGGTCAATCTGTATGCTCTCAAATACACTCTTGCCCCTTTAATGTTTTTTTTCAGGGGCTTTGGTGAAGATCCCTGAAGATCCATGGAGGAAGTTGTTTTTTTCTGATCTTATTTACAAATTTTTTTCAATCCAGGGTAGGCATTTATGCCCCACCACTTTCAAAGTTCATCAGATGCCACTTCTGGTTTTGCAGCTCCATGAAAGTACTTTGGAACAGTTTCTTACTATTTGTTTAAAAGCTGTAGAAAAAATTGACAAGCACAAGGAGGTGATCATGAAAGGGTATACATGTAAATGTGGTTTGAGAAGGGTTTGTTGTACACGCTGGCACAAATGCACAGGTTTCTGGGAGCTCCACTAGGGTGGCACGCCAAAGCTCACAGAGGCTCACAGGTTGCTGATTATAGTATATTTTAGGGTATATGGTAAAGCTATGGAATGACATCTACTGGAAGGGTGTGCGCACTGCACTCTGCAGTCCTCACCGCTAGCTGATGCGAGGTCAGGGGGCAGAAACAATCAGCACATTTTTTTTGATTATTGTCTAATGAGATTATTGGCTACTCCAGGGTATATGATGGATTTAGGACGCAAAACTTTTTCCATTGCTTTTAAGAAATTCATCCGGTGATGGTACATTTTTGACAGCCATGCAACATTGCATGTACTTTTTTGTATCTTCTTTTGTTAAGAATCCCCTTAGGAATTCCATTGGAGGGCAGAGTTTGGGATTAGTCTATTAAGAAGAATACACAAATAGAAAAGAAATTCCATTCTACGCATTGTGCAGGGACAAACATCACATTGTGGATTTTAAAGCACTCCTGAATCACAGAATAGATTTTACAGAATGCACATGCATGGGCGTTTACTATGATATTTACTTGAAATGCTTCACCTTACCATACAACATTCCTTTAAAGCCAGACTTATTGGCGTTGACAATGCTTGTTTTCTTGTGGTGAGCAGGTGCTAATGGTGTCTTCATTCAGTCTGTTTTAGACCTTTGATAGCTTTGACCACTGTCTTTGGTCAGATTCCTTATTAAGCAGCTATGAGCCTCATCTAATATCTCATGTGCTCCCCATCATCTACAAATATAAACAATACCTACCTTCATCCTTGGCCAACCCATGTGATGCTCAGACAAGATCATGTCCAGCCATGGACCACTGCCCCCACTCCTCCCATGGACCACTGCCCCCACTCCTCCAACACCCTCACTTGACTGTACCTCATCACCCTGCTTGTGCATAGATATCACTATTGAGTCCACTTGTGCATGTGAAACTCACTATAACTCCACTGCACTTGTGTCTGTCGATGAAAGCGTTTGCATGATCTGCTTCAGTGGATGCCCGTAGAGGTTCGCGCAGACGCAGAGCAACAAATCATTGACATTGAGCGAAAGTTGTGAAACATGTTTATTAAATGTGAAAGCATGCAAATACATTAAATAAAGGATTATTGGCTCCAGTAATGCACTGTTGTATGGACATACGATGAACAGATATGAACAAAACCATATTCTGGTGGAGAGTTTTTGTAAGTTACCAACTGAAGCATGTGAACCCAGCTCCATCAATGGATGGCAGTCTTCCTCCAGCTCCTGGATAATCATAGACTGTTCTGGAATTTGGTGGCCCCATTGCTTAGACAAGTCATGAGCCCTAAGGCATAGGGGGCATTTTCTCAGGCGGGTCCTGATCCTCAAAAGACCTTACTTGCAGTATTTTTTTACATCCACGTTCTTGTACTCAGGGTTGTACCTAGACTTGGAGAAGCAGATGGCGGCAGTGCGGTCGCACTCGCAGATAAATGCTTCGCAAGGGTTGTTTTTACCTAGAGAAAGAAGAGAAGTTTGTGTTAAAAGTTGTGTCTTATCTGAGGAAGTGGGACACCTTGGGAAAATAGGGTGCATGTGAGGGAAATTGGGACTGTTGTTGGCCTGTGCCAGAACAAAAAGCTCTCTGGACTTAAAACAGTGGTCCATACCTGAATATTACACTCTTCTGACTCTCAAGACTTACAGAGTTTGGTTGCATGGCTGCTGCTTACTGCTGGAAGTTGTATTCACCCCTTCAAAGAGTGTACAACCTGGCCAGGGTCCACCATGCACTTAGCTCCTGTGAATTATACTAGGCACAGTTATGCTGAACTCAGGACAACTGGACGGTTCTGTTCTCCATCCTTGTTTGTGATTTATCCCAAATGGAAGAAGGAAGATCAAGTATTTAGGGGCATATTTACAAATGCCTTGCGGCACCGGTACGTCACTTTTTTTGATGCACTGGCGGCGTAGTGTGGTGCTCCATATTTACAAGGGCACGTAAAGCCACTCACTCTGTGGATTTTTGTGGCCTTGTAAGTACGGCCCCTTTTCATGCAGCAATTTGTGTGAGATGTGCGTTTCATGGGTGTTGCTGTGGATGTTTCCATGCAACACCCATGGATTCTGCCGTATTCCCAGAATTACATATTTTGTAGACCTTGGAAAGTGTCAAAATCCTACGCCTCCCAAGGGGAGGTGTAAGGAGACGCAACTAGGAAAAATACTTATATTTCTCCTTATTTTTTTCCTCTTTCTATGCCTGCTGCATTCTGCAGCACACATAGATAGAGGAAAACACCTCACATGATTGTTTTTGTGTGGGAAGGTGTCCCTTCCTGCACAAAAACAATCTCACCTAAAACGCAGACACCCTTGCACCATGGCGCAAAGGTGCCTGCATTGGCGCATGGCAGCCTATTGCACGCCAGCTTAGGGGAAAGTACAGGGATGTGACATATTGTTGTAAATATGTTGCATACCAGTGCTTTGAAAGTGACGCAGCACGTCACAGCCGAATGGCTTGCAGTGCCGCACTGCGTCACTTTCCTGTAAATATGCCCTTAATGTTTAGCAATACTTTTTTCCCCTGTCACCGATACCCTGTCATTGTAAAATGTCACTGTATGTAGAGGTCACCCATTCTAAAGCAATGAGTGTAAAGTGTGTAAATGATGAGCTGTATTTTGGATGTAGACAAATGAATATGGTAAAATGTTTATGATGCAATAAAACTCAATAAATAAAGTTTTTAAAAAAAGTTTAGCAACGCTTAGGTTCCTATTACCAGTGACCACACACACAATTACTGTTAGCTGGCCCAATTACGGCACAGTTACACGTTTTTGAGCCTGAAACTAGGAATATTTCTATATGATAAACTAGTGAAAGGGGCGTTCAGTGGGTGTTGCTGTGGGCGTTGCACCGCAACACGCATTGGTTTTTTACACTGCCCCAGATTTACAAGGATCTGTAAATCTGAGGCAGTGGCAAAAGGTAATGCCATGCAGGAACAGGCGTTAGAATGGCGCAATCAGGAAAATACTTGTATTTCTCCTCGTTTTAGCAAAATGCCATGAATGATTGTTTATGTGCAGGAAGGTATCCCTTGCTGCACATAAACTTAAATAATGATGATTTGCTACTTCTATGTGTGCTGCATTGTGCAAATGTCGGAGCGCGGCACTGCCAAATTTGGTGTAGCTCTGCGCTCCGACATTTCCTTGTACATATGCCCCTGAGTGATGGAGAAGCAGGAATTGGGCAGTAAACAGAGCCCAGGGTACATACTGCTGCAGGTGATGCTGGTCCCAGAGCATGAATATGTGTAGTTCTCGGTGTAGGGGTTGTCACCGATGCCTCTACAGCTGGGATGGCTCATAGCTTGACCATAGCAGTCATCATGGACGTAACAGCATCTGTAAGGGAAGGAAAGAAACACTTGTTCATACGATATCATAGCAAATCGCGCATGGCTGCCCCAGCAACGGGGTGTCTCAGCCCTAAGACTGACAGGAGAATGCAGGGAAGGTTTCAACTAGAGGTTAGGGAAAAGCCACGTTTTAATACATTTTCTGAGGGCCCAATGGCCTTGCGTGCCTCGAGCAGCAAGAGGTATAGAAATCCATAGGATGGGTGCCATGGACCTGAAAGAGCTCCCCCCTGCTCTTAGTCTGCGCACTCGGGGGAAACAGGCCAGATGCAGATCTGCGGAGCACAGGGCTCGAGACGGTATATACGGCGAGCCCAGCCAGTACAGGATTTGCGGGCCTTGGCCATGCAAGATCTCATGCATAGTACAGAGAGTCTTAAAATAGATGCTCTGTTCTATCGGCAGCCAGTGAAGCCAGCAAAGAAGGTCTGAGGCATGGTAATGCTTGGGTAGTGCAGAAACCATACGGGCAGCCGCGTTCTGCGCCAGTTGAAGTCTTTTGGTCACAGATTTATTCACGCCAAGTAAGAGCTCATTGCAGTAGTCGAGTCAGGACTGTACAGTAGATTAAACAATCATTTGACGGAGGGACGCGTCGAAAAATCCCATAATGGGTTTCAGGCCACGTAAGAGGCCGAAGCAAGTGCCTGCCACTATTTTGGCTTGACTCTCAAATGACAGGGCACTGTCCATCAGAACTCCTAAGTTCTTAAGCACGGTTTTCGGTTGGGAAGGGGTACCCAGGGTCATAGCCCACCATTAGTTGTCACATTGATGGGCATCGCGGCCCACCAGGAGCACCTCTGACTTGGTGGAGTTCAGTTGCAAGTAGTTATCCACCATCTAGTCAGAGATGGCCATAAGATCATCTTGAAATTTTGCTTGGTCCTGTTTCGAGTTATTGGAGAAAGTGAATACCAGTTGCGTATCATCAGTGTATGATACCATGTCGATGTTCCGTTCTTTGGCCAGAAGGGCCATGGGGCGGACATAAACATTGAATAGAGTGGGGCTTAGGGCAGAACCCTGGGGAACACCACATCCGAGAGGGTGGACACTGGGAAAAAAGGGGGAGCAAAGACCTTAAAGGAACGATCGGTCAGAAAAGATGCAAACCAGGCCAGGACCTAGTCCTTGACCCCCATCTCCTCTAACCATTGTAACATAATCCTATGGGAGACCGTGTCAAAGGCCGCACTGAGGTCCAACAAAATCAGTGCCGAGGTTTTGTCCTCATCCAGAGTGACCCATAGCTGCTCTGTGACTGCAAGTAGTGCAGATTCAGTGCTATGTCTGGGCTGAAAACCATTTTGTCACCTATCCAGGATAGGTCACAAAATGGCCAAGTTACACTCAAGAGACTGAATTACAACAGTGTTAAGCTCTCTACAAGATTAGAGGTATTCTAATCTTTACATGCAGAGTGATTCCTATTGAACCAATCTAGGACGAGGAGGCTTGCATACATGCTATTTTTTCAGTATATCTAGCGGATAAATTTGAATACTTTGGGGTCTATTCACAAACTTCACTTCATTAGTTTGGTTTCATCTATGTGAATGAAATTAAACTTACACCCCAGAAGAGGCAATGAGATAAAGCGTGCACACTTTCAGGCTGCCTACTCCTTCCTCTCTTTGGGATCCATTGTATTCAACCCAGATCAGTATTGAATGTTCTGCAACATTTTCCTTGCCTTTAGATCAGCATTTGAGGAGGAGAGGAAGCAACCTAATTTGCAGTGCTTAATTAGTAAAAACATAAGTGTCAGGGTCCTCGTCAAGGGCCCTTGTCAGGAGGCCACTGCAGCTTGCACAACCCATTGCCGCCTGCAAATGCTACCAATGACAACTACTAGTAACCATCACAGTACTACAAGCGTGACAATTCAGGCTATTTCAGGCACCCACAGCTATTAAAATGGCTTAGGCGGCAGGTGCTCCCCACTTTTAATCAGGACTCCCAACCCCCAGGATATCACAATTTCGCGATTTGCAAAAAACTGCAAAATTGGGACTTTTGTAAAAATCCTAAGATTTTTACAAAAGTGCCCCTAAAATTTGTGTTAATTAAAAAGATCATGGGCTTCACGCTCTCTTTAATTGCTTTCCGCTCGCTAAGCCAGTGAATGGAAGGTGAACAACAGAGTAGCAGTCAGTCAGCAGACAGCAGAGATTTAACTTTCTCTGTCACCTGCCTTTCAAATGAACACAGAGGCGGAGCTAGACAATTGCCACCCTGCAGCTGCCCGCCCCGCAGAGGCTGTATGTAAGAGCAGGGGGTGCTGGCGATTCCTGCAACAGCAGCCCCGCGACTGCCGCAGATAAGAGTGGGGAGCTGCCGTCCCCAAAACAGGGGGAGCGGGGTGGTTCGTCCCCGCTCCCCCTGCTATACCACTGAATGGACCGAGCCCTCTCGCCTGTGCAATTAGCCTGCAGCCCTTCTCACACGTTTCAGTGTACCCCTGCGGACTCTGCAGGCTGTTCAAAGGCACTCTCTCCTCACCCTCCACTGCACTCCTCTCCCTCGATGTCCCCTATCTTTTGTCAATCCCTAACCCACCCTCAACTCCTCTTTTTTGTATGCATTTGTTTTGCCACCAACCTCCGCTGCCCCCCCCCCCACCCTGCTGCCCTGCATATGACAGGGAATGTAGGTTGTCTGATGACAGAAAAAGGCAGTTTCCTGTTGTATCTGCTCTCTTTAGTATCAGACATCTTCCAATTTGTGGCGCTATGCTGCTGGAGACTCTGCAAGTTTACAGATTGTGACATAGCATAGCCTCCAGCAGTGACAGAACACAGGCCTTGCAGTATTTTTGTGGGAGGTAGATTTTTGTCCACATCAACATTACTGTGGATTTTGCGGTTTTGGGACACACATTTTCCTTTTTGTGTCTCACAATTTGCCACTCAAAGCTGCACAATCCTTGGGGGTCTTTTTTAATGTATATTGAATGAATAAACAACTATTGTGTTCATCTGGAAATCAGACAAACCGAGCCACCATGTGGCAGACTGTCATTAAGTGCCGGTATTGACAATTAAGTGCTGGGGCCGAGCACCGGAAACCACAGGCTCAAATTAACAACTGCTTTATATTGTAAGATAAGAGTTGTTTGTCTTTCTTATGAAGACCCCTTGAATTTTATATTTCAAGCACTGCCTATGGGTACAAACTAGAGCCGCTCTCTTTTTTGCAAACTTGAGGCCCAGGATCACATAAAGCATGGTAGGATGATGCTAATTTTAGGGTTTGTTTTTGAGAAGTGCTTATTTTATTTCATTTAAGCTTGGTTTTTGGAAGTGCCAACTTTAGGCTTGGTTTTGGAAAGTCCTAATTTTAGGCTTGGTTTTGGGAAGTGCTAATTTTAGGCGAGGTTTGTGCCATTGTTTCGGGCAGAATGGGTATTTTATCATCTTTGACAGTGAATAGATCATTATCAAGCTTTGCCAGAAACTTTTGTTCTATTTCCTTCTTGCTTTCCTTATTAGTACAGTTGATTCAGGGACACTTTCTACATTCAATTGCTTCTTTTCTGGGTTACAGGTACTTGGATTACAAGCTGTTAGTGACAATAATGCAGGCTGTAATGCAGCCTGGGTGGAGAACATGCAAAGTGCACATGACTGTTTGGCCGGCCCGAGAGCTGCAGCAGCTGCAGGAAAAAATAAAATGCTAACAATGAGTTATTATCATTTTATTTTTCCTTTATTTACACTGCTTAACGGAGGAGCCGCCACTGGCTTAAAACATATTAGTATATGACCATTACACCCAGTGAAAGGTTCACTGCACAATGGGCAATGGAAGCCCTCTTTGGTCAGGACAAAGACATGTGATGCACTCTGCTTCATCCAGCCCTACCAGACTTGTCTAGCACTGTTTGCAATACACTTGCCTGTACTTGCAGAGCCGCGCCTATCTTTTGGAGTGCATCAAGGCTGTTAGGGAAACATATTTTGAGGAAGAGGCTTGATCAATTGAGGTTCATTTTAAAAAGAACCAGCAACTTTTGGATATCAGTTTGCTAAGTATTTTAGGAAATGTGACAAAATCTGAGTGAAATGAGCAATGCTACGATCTCAAGATGGAATATTCCATCTGCAAATGCGAATTGCAGAAATTCACATTAGGAAAAAAAGATTAAATTGTGTGTGTTTTTAACTTTAGAAAAACAATCTGCTTTCCCGTAAAAAAAATGGAGGACTTGGCTTAGTTTTGAACAAGACCTTCGACAGTTTTGGGGAAGTCTGATACATTTAAGTAGTGGACTCACCCCTTCTGGCTGTAGTCGTAGATCTGCCTCTGTGTGTTTCTATTTAAAGTTCCTAAATCACTCTTGCTTTTGTCTATAGACTAAAAGAAGAAAAACACACCTTCATAATGGCAAGTAAATATATGCTATCTTTTGTATTCCTTTGCATATCTCCTGTGTAAAACGTTAATAGATTTGGGCTTAAGTTACTCATGAGAGCAGGGCGGTCTCAGACCATCTGCCAAAAATCACAGGAAGTGTCCCATCATATAGAGGTGGGGGAACTCCTTTGTTTCTGATGGTGAAGTCTCAGCTAGTTCTGTTACCATAAACCCTTGCTTTCAGAGGTGTCCAGCTGCCACAGGGACACTGCTGAAGGGCACTAGAAATTCTCCCTTTTTACGATGGGGCTTCTGGTGCTATATTTTACTACCGGAGACCACTTTCTAGGTCTTTGCAATGCAGGGTATGGCAGTCCAAAGCAAAAAACACACCCAGAGGCGGCTCCTCCACTAGGGCAGAGGAGCATCGTCCCACTGCTTTCTCGCATCAGTTTAGTTGCAGCAGGCGGATGGGTGGGGCAGCTCTTAGAGCAGGAGAGGGGGGGTGGTGTGCCTGCCCACTCCAGAGTGCGCAAATACTGTTTGTTCGGCCCCCTGGGGTCGTCCAAACTAGTCATATGCACTCTGCCCTTCTCCATGATGGCTGAAATGCAACCTAGATGGAGAAAAAGGCCTACCCATAAGCCCCTGCCTCGGTGGCGTCCCGACCAATCACAACGCTGCTTGCAGCATTGTGGTTGGCTCGGGGGGAGGGAGGGAGCCTGGCTGCCTGCTTCCTGTTCCTGGAGAGCAGAAGAGCAGAGAAGATGCGGGACCCGACTGGCGGAAAAGTAAGTTTAATTAAATGTACTTTTTATTAAATTAAACCCCCACAAGTCCCCAATTCCCGCGTGACGCCCCTTCTCCTAGTGTGACCCCCCCCTCCTCCCAGGGTGACCCCGCATGAACCCCCCTCCACTTCCAACCGCGAGTCATGCCGGCCGTGACTGAACACACCAATAAAGTCACCAAGCAACTGAGAAAAAACATTCGCCAAATCTTTTCAGAAACAAAGCCCCCACTTTTTTTTAAAGGAAAAAATGCCGACTGGTTCACCATACCAGCATGATATGGCAGAACAGCCTGCAATGACCATTCTCACTGATATCTCTACAGCCAGCAAAATCCAGTCTGACCCATTGGGAATCTCTAATACGGTGGATGTGCTGTAGCGTGGCTGGTAGAAAGAAGGACTTCAGCCATCACAATAGCTCGGCAGTCTGCCTGACAGGGTCTAAATTCCTCTCTATTAATCCAGGTGTCTCAGATGCCAAACTTGGCTGCAGACCCCATCCAGTGCTTAATTTGTATAAAACATAAATGCCAAGGCCCTCGTCTGGAAGTTAGTGCAGCTTGCACCACCCAATGCCCCTTCCAGCTCTGCCAATGAAAGTGCCAACATAACTAATACCCATCACACTTTACAAGTCTGACAATTCAGGCTATTCCAGGCCCCAAAGCTATAAGAATGTCTTTGGTGGTAGGTATTAGTCATGTTTAATGTATATTGAATTAATAAACAACTGTTGTGCTCATCTCTAAATTAGACAGACAACGCCACCATGTGGCAGACTAACAGAAGTGCTGGTGTTTACAATTATGTGCCAGTACCAGCACCAAAAACCACGGGCTCAAATGAAGCATTGATCCCATCGAGAGAACTATTTATTTATTTATTGCACTTGTATGGCGCGACAGCTACCCTGAGGGTTTCCCGGCGCCTTGGATCTGTGTTACTGAGAAGTAAGCAGGGGGGCAATTATTGATCGAACAGCCATGATTTCACTCCCTTACGGAAGCGGAGATAGCAGGGTTCTAACCGTAGTTGGAGAGGGAGTGAGTTCCACAGTACAGGTGCCATGTAGGCAAAAGAACGACCACCCAGTCGAGCTCTTTTTACCTTGGGAACGATGAATTTCGCCTGGTTCATTGAGCGTAAGTTGCGAGAGGGTAGGTATTTCTGTGCCATCTTACATAGGTACTCCGGGGCTGCCCATGAGCTGATCTTAAACATGTAACAGAGTGCCTTGAACTTTACTCTACTTGCCACTCTCAACCAGTGCAGTTTTTTAAGATGTTCTGTCATACTCGTGCGACCTGGGAGATTGAGGAGCATTCTGGCCGCAGAGTTCTGAACGACTTGAAGTCGATTCAGAGTACTATTCGTGACTCCTAGGAATAGGACGTTACCATAGTCTAATCTCGAATGTAATTAAGGCCTGTAGGACCGCCCTCTGCGCTCAATCTGGCAATTGCCACAGTATTTTTCTCAACCATTTGAGGATCAGAAAGCATGTGGAGGCAGTTTTGGCTGTGTGCGTGCGCATAGACAGCTTATCGTCAATTATTACCCCTAAGTTGCGTGCGGATTGTACCGCCGTCGGGATAGCGCCCATTTCCACAGGCCAATGGGTCGGGCCCCAAAGATTCTTTTGGTTGCCAAAAATAAGTAACTCTGTTTTATCCCCATTCAACTTTAATTTTTTTTATTTGTTTATTTTTTTTACTAGCTAGAGTGAGAGAAGAGAAGGAAAGCGGGGACAGAGGAAAACAAGGAAAGGAGAGGATGCCTAAGAAAAAGAGGAGGAGAGATAGTCAGATGAAGTTGGTTCAGTAGAGATCTATGGAAAGAGATAAGCAGCAGAAAGGTAACTCTCTTGGAGAGCAGAGGATGCTCTTACTCACCTGTCCAGGTCATCGAGTGGAGTCCCGCTGCCTCCGTAGCCGCAGTAACAGCCGTAGTTGTTGTAGTCCAGGAGAGGGTTGCTGGAGGGGATGGCGCACTTTATCATGTTCCTAAAATTCAATAGTGAATTCAGATCTGGGTCGAGATGTTTTGCAGAGGCCACTGCAGGGGAAAAAGAGGGCTCATGTCAAGTATCTTCATGTCATCAGCAGCACGAGGAAATGAAATTTGTAGACCTCAGAGTTCAGCACGAGGAAAGAGGGATGGGGCCTGGGAGTGCAGCACGAGAAAGGTAAGATGTAAGCCAGTCTAAAAGTGCAGCGTCATGTAAAGGAAGATGTGGGCCTCGGAGTGCAGAAGCCAAAGCTATTTGAGCCTACAGGTAGCTCAAGAAATTGGAGCATGGGGCAGTGGCACTTAAGATCTGGGGCCTCATTTATGAAAAGTGACGCATCGCTGCGTGAAAACAGCGATGCGTCACTTTTCACTGCGCCCTCCTTGCGAGACCCATGATGCGTCATATTTACAGTATGACGCATCATGGCGCAAGGAGTTACAGATACGTCAGTATTTCTGACGTATCTGTAGGCGCAAAAGTGACGCATTGCTGGAGTGTGTCACAAAAGTGACGCAACTCCAGCAATGTATCCTTTCACATGGGGCAAGCCCCATGTGAAAGGGCCTGCGTCAGTCTTACACCTGCTGTGAGGCAGGAGTAAGAAATTGACGCATTTGTGTCCTAGAAGTGGCGCAGTGAAATCTTATAGATTGCACTGCGCCACTTCTACGACCCTGTCTTGCGTCAGAACGCCCCCTCTGCATACATTATACCTGGCGTAGGTATAATGTAGCGCAGGGGTTTACAAAGTGACGCATCTACCTAGATGCGTCACTTTGTAAATATGGTGCAACAAGGCACATTTTTTACGCTGCTGGTGCTTCACAAAAAGTGACGCACGCCCTCATAAATGAGGCCCCTGGTATCTTTGGGGACAAGTAAGCATGGCCAACTCCACCTTAGCCCTGCTGATCTTCCGGAGGCACTGAGCTGTCAGGAAATACTCTCTTTTTTATTGTGTAGTTTGCCTCCAGGTGTGAGAAGCATCTCTACAATAAAGTCCTCAATGAATGGGACATCAGAGGACCCCTCAGTACCAAGAAATCTGCAGGGTTAATGAGTGTAATCAGTCTTGCACACATGGGCGCATGTTTTATCAACCCATTATTAAAGGCCTTCATTGCGCTCAGTTATATCATGATGTGAGGGTGGCAGCTTTTTTAGCACCACAGCAAGGGAAAATACAGGGGTCCGTCATATTCTTGTGAATACGGTGCATCCCTTTGTTTTTTAAATGACGCAGCACGGCGCCGCTAAATTGCTTGCAGCGCCGTGCTGTGCCATTTCTTTGTGAATATGCCCCACTGTCCTTTTAAACTATAATGGTATCTCCCTGGTAAGACTGGATCATGAACTAAAACACCATCACTGTTCAGACTGTGCCATACGCTAAGGACACCTCACTGATGAGATTGTGCCATGCCCTATGAACATTTCACTGTTAAGACAGTAAAATGACCTAATGAACTAATAAGCTAAGACCTGCACCCTGGAGAAGTAGTGTGGCTAATCTATAAGAGCAGCTTCTTTAGAGTCTGTGTCGAAAGTGAAGGCACCAGGTACAGCTCGCTTATGAGACCATGGCATCGCCTTGTCACTCTTAATGGGAAACCAGCACAGCCATCAATTTACCTCTCGTAAGCACAAGAGTCATACACAGAGATGGAGGCTTCTATCAAACAGATTAGTGAATGACCAAGGAAGGTAGAGTAGAGATGCCCTAAGCATATAGGGCCTCATTTATGAGGCTATGCATCACTTTTACGCCGCCGGTGCGTCACTTTTTGTGACGCACCAGTGGCGTAAAAAATGCGCCTTGTTGCGCCATATTTACAAAGTGACGCATCTAGGTAGATGCGTCACTTTGTAAACCCCTGCACCACATTATACCTGCGCCAGTTATAAAGTATGCAAGGGGGCGTATTGACGCAAGAAAGGGTCTTAGAAGTGACGCAGTGAAATCTATGTGATTTCACTGCGCCACTTCTAGGACACAAATGCGTCAATTTCTTACGCCTGTATCGTGGGAATATTTGTACCCCTCCCTTGGTTGACCCACCTGATGTTACACTGTCTCCCTAGGCTGATGTTCCCGAAATCTGTCATGCTGTTCTGTGATTTTCTTATCCTCCCCGCTGTCCCCCCCCCACGCCTTGCCGAGTCCCGTTGATTGTGCTTTTGTGTTCCTGACTGTTAGCTTCCCCTCCGCCTTCTGGGCTGACTTTGATTAGTATGCATTCGCCTTTTTGTAGTTCGTTGTTTTTGTATATATAAAACGGAAAATTGTTGTGTCCTGTCCGATACTTTGAGTAACAGTTGAAGTTTGACCTATGCCTGACCACGGGAGAGCTCACATGCTTCTTACGTTGTGCTTTGCTGTTAGCGGCCAGCCCGTGTGGTTGTAGGCCCATCTTTGTAACTCTTATTTGATTGCTCAATAAAAGTTTTTAATCCAAAAAAATAAAAAATAAAAAAATAAAAAATTTCTTACGCCTGCCTCACAGCAGGTGTAAGACTGACGCAGGCCCTTTCACATGGCGCAGTGAAAAGTGACGCATCGCTGTTTTCACGCAGCGATGCGTCACTTTTCATAAACGAGGCCCATAGTATCCCCATGAAGAGAGTGCTGTGCAAGGAGGAGAGCTGGAGACTGCATTACCTGCCAGGAGTAGGGCGGCTAAGAGCAGCTTCATGGTGAGGGTGTCTTGGGTGTTCCAGCAGGAAACTGAAGGGGTCCCTCCAACCAGCCTATTTATTCCCTAACACTGACTGACCTTCATTTCAGCTCTAGATAATATTTACATTTTTAGCTTTTTCCGCTCCTCATCTGGCATTTGCAATGTTCCTGTTTTTGTTGACAGGCATGTGGGCTGGGCCTTCAACACATGGGAAAATCTTGTCCTTGGGGAAGGGTTTGACATCTGGAGTCTTTCCAGGAATTAAAATTCCTCTCATTTGGCAGTCACCAAACTCTGAATTTACTGTTCAGGGTCTCACATTGTTGGAGCTGTCTCTTCATAGAATTTCCCATCACTGTGGCTACTTTTGACTGTATGTGTCACATTCATGTCTAGTACAAAAACTCCCATTCAAACAACGACCAATCTCTGGGTCTTGCAAACAAATTGGCATCTATAGTAAATATTAGCAGCCCATGCAGCAGAGAACCATTAAAGGAAGTGGTGGAACAGGATGAACACTTAGCGCCGCCGTAGGATTTTTTGAGGGTCTGGCGACCACTCTGTTGGTACATTAGGGTACCGGAGGCATTGGAGGGTATCGCTGTTACATTGAAGCCAGGTTTAACGCGGAGATAAGAAAATATAGTAGTTCTTCTCAACAAATTCCCAAAGCAGGATTTTCTTTTTGAAAACAAAAGATAAATGGCCTTGACATGCTGGGAGTGTTTATCCCAGCACATGAAGGCATTTTGATTTTTTATTTCCTATTTGAGACCACAAGGCTTTCCCTCGCTGTCGTGAACAGGAAAAAAATGCATCAGACCATCACCCTAAGTAGGTTGGGCGGTTGAAATACCTTGATCAACAGCCCAATGTCAGTCAAGCCATCGGTCAAAAGTTTCTGCTGGAAGCAGCAGCGGAGGCTCAAATGGTGGTCGCATGACTTTAAATGGAATGGGTGGACTGCCAGTTTGGAAAACAGGGTACTCCTCCAATTTTGTGGCAGAATATCCTGTCTGCCAAACTCTAGATAAGCCTCTCTATAAGAACCAGATTTGCAGGGGTCAACATACCAATGCCATTCAAAGTCATGCCTTATATGCACTGAAAAAGAGAATCTGATTCCACCTTCCCTTTTTGAACAAGCATTGGCAAAGCCACTAGCTCTGGCTTCAATGTACTAACACATAGTGAACACAGCCATAAACAAAAGCTCACAGAATATTTCTACTCTGTCACTATTTATCATTCTGCATGGCAATGCTGGGTTTGGAAATAATATCCAAAATGCAAACATAGGAAATAGAGAAAGTGGCAGGGTGGACAGAGACATCCCACAGATATGTAACATACCCTATTTTAAGTACTGAGTGGTTAACAAACAAAAAACACACATTAATAATCAATGATTCTCCGTTAAGCATCACCACCTTAGGGAGCTACGAATTTAAAGCCATTGAAAAACTCACTGTTGGGACGTAAAGTTACCTGGCTGGCACTGGGGGACTGTGCACTCCACGGCCATGTCTTGTCCCTCTAAAGTCTTTAGCCCTGATTTACTATCCATCATGCAAAAGAACACAGCTTGAAAAGTGGCAGTTTTGTGTTGTACGAAGTACCAAAAATATTGTAACACCAGATTTAGCAGGAGTCGCCAGCAGACGCCAATGGCAGAGCCTGACCTAAAGATGGCCACTCTGGGGCATATTCTCAAGGACTTATCGCTGAGTTAACGGCACTTCATCGCAGCCAAAGTGGCGATAAATGTATCGCCCCATTCACACGCTGGTGTTAACAGCCCATATCACCAGTTTACCTGCAATAGCAGCCGCAAAAAACATCGTCTCAGATGACCCCCGCAACTATCGCTAATGAGATGCAGAGTAGGCGTTCCGTGCCAAAAGCCGCGACAACACCACTCCACAACATTCTCAACGACCAGCCACATCGCGGATAAGAACCCAAAACAGGTGATAAGGCGCGTTAGCAGCAGTAATCTAACACCTGCTCTGACCTGGTGTAAAGTTGGATGTCAGCCTGCACCACAAAAGGGAGCCCAGCCCAGAGCCACACCTGAAGGGCAACAGATGCCATGGAGCCAATGATCATGGAGTGTGGAGCCCCAACAGGGCCACAACACCAAACACCAACACCCCCAGGACCTCTCCCCCCCTGGGAATCCCTCCCACAGGACCACCACTGAGACAGCGCATAGAAAGACAGCGACCCTCAGAAAATGTACCAACCTCACAGACCCAACACCAGAGAATATCATTGCCCACTACAGGCCCAAAGGGACAACCATACTCCGCATCCCGACCACCATTGTCCAGAGGCAGGCGGTACCAACACAGCGGACAACCAACATCCCACATCAGACAAAGCTGCTGGATTTCCTGCACGTGTCGGCCCCAGGCAGCCTCCAACCAACAACGGCCAGAGTCGGATGAGTTTCACAGCCAGCCCAATACAAGTTCCACACAACGGTCGTGGGTGACATCATCAGCTTGGTACCCCACTATCTATACATCCCGCCCACTGTGCAGGAACAGCTGTAGACCAAGCAAGGCGTCAACGCCATAGCTGGCTTCCCGCATGTGTGAGGGGGCAATTGACTGCACACATGTCCTACTTGTGCCCCCTGGCAACACTGCACACAATTACCGCAACAGAAAGCGCAGGTATTCCATCAATGTTCAGGCAATAGTGTACCACCAGGAAATCTCCATCAACCTCGACACCAACAACCCAGGCAGTGTGCATGATTCCCACATCTTCCGACAGTCCATAATCAACCAGCGCTACCAGGATGGCACTAAGGAAATGCACTGCTCGTTGGCCAGTACCAAATGAACACACCTCACACCTCAAACTCCACAATCATGCAACTCACAACTCTGGCTGAGTTTATGTCACTATGCTCCCTTCAATGTGATGACACCAAGTCTGTGCATAGCATCACAACCACACGTGCATGTGGGCCCCCTCGGCCTACACTGCGTTCGAGTAGGTCCCACAATTGCAACTGAGCATTAATTTTCCAAAGGCAGTGTACATATCATTGCACGCAAGGAGAGGCATAAGAGGATGACGCGTTGCAGTCTGGAGATAAAAAGGATCATCGTTAAGGAGGTGATCGAACACTACCGCCAACTGCACTGGTGTCACTAACTCTGTGCATCGCGAGCCTACGACACATGGCTGTGGGCCACTGCTGACCGCTGCCTCTGGCTTACACTGCAGTCCAGTTTGTCACAGAGTCTTGATTTAGGAATGGCGGAGTTCATATCAGTGTACCGGCATCATCGCAGACTGCATCCCCTCTCAGCCTCGGTGCCACTAAGTCTGTTCCCCGACTTTCATGGGCACTCCCTGGTCGAACTTTAGTGGCGTCTGAGTCAATGGACTAGGGGTTAGGTTTCATCCTCATGTAGCTGATACCCAATTGGTGGTGGTAACAAGGCTGTAGCATTCCACTCCTCCATTTGCTGCTTCTGGACGGCTACTGCCCTCTGCATCATGCCCTGGAGGACACCTTCCACTGTCCCCCGTGACCCTCCACCACAGTCCCCTTGGACATCGTCGAGGACCCGCTCAGTCTGCGTGGCCCCACCTCAGTGGACCGCAAGTCACCATCCCATGGCGGTGTGCCTGTGCCGGACGCTGTGCATCCGGGGCCACTAACTCTGTGCAGCTCAGGGACCCTGTTTGATTCAATATTTGATGGCCTCAGAGACAATGGCCTTGGGGTCATCAAGGCCTTAGGGTCGTCAACGTCATGTGTCTGTGGCCCTGCGCTGTCCTCTGCCTCCAGCATCAACTGTCGTCCACCAGGGCTCACACATCCAATCAAGTCCTGACCGGTCCGGACGTGGCCTCACCGCAGGAGGCACACGCCACCATCACCAGGACCACCTCCAACCGCCATCTGCCAGAGTCGAAACAGTGGTACTGGCAGACTAACGGAGTTGCTCATACCTGTCGTGGATGCCATCATCTGCCTGATTCCCTGCTCAGCACTCCAGGTGCCACTGACTCAGTGCACCGCAACCCATCGACCGTTACTGATTGAGTTTTGTTCTGTGGAGAGGTTGCGCAGTAATGTCACCTCAGGCAGTGTGGGAGACCTGGGACGTTGATGCGGAAGATGTTGCAGGTCTACAACACCCCACTGCATCTGCATCAGGAATATCCCAAAGGGACACAATCCTAGTCATTTTCATCACATGAGCGCGCTCAGCTCTAGTGCCCCAAACTCAGTGCACTGCAACTCACGGACACTTCTGTTTGAATGTTGGGTGACCTCTGTACTTGCTCCGGCTCCCTCCATATTACTCAGCAGTTGACTCTTTTATGCTGGTGTTTTCTGTTTCTGTTTCAATGGTGTCCACTGTTCAAGTTGTTGCCAGCACCAACCATTCCGTGCGGTCTGGCTTATACTCAGCCCACACACATCCAGCACAGGCGTCACTGTACATGTGGCTCTGCCAATAAAGGGGCCGGGCGCACGTGCCCGTAGCCAGGTTAACATAATATCTGCTTGTGTCCCTGTGGTCTTGTTGTATGCATGAGGAGCCTGGGCCCTACAACATTACATTGTTCTGTGTACAGCGGAAGAAGACATGTCACCACAGGCAGCAGGTTAGATCTTGGACATGTAGCTTTGTCGTCACCCACTCAATACGTAAGGGGAGTGGACTGGGCCGTCATACGCAGAGCCAGCATAAGTGTTTGACTGATATTTGTGTGCCCCTGGGCGTGGTTCTGTGCTGGGAATGTGCATCTGCATGTGTCTCTGTGGCAGTGTGGGTCTCCTTTGTGGGGTGTAGGTGGTTCCTGAAGGATATTAGACACCCACTTATGTGATCTAGTTCACCTTCCATGGGTTCGGACCCCACCCGGACCTGTTCGGCCACCTCCTTTTGGCGTTCTGACACCTGGTATTGGGGTGAAGGGTTGGGAGCCAGTAGTGCTTACAGGTGCTTCCAGCTGTGGTCTGTTGCAGGGGCTGTGTTCTCCTCCATGTAGCTTGGCTACCCTGGTCCTGGTGGTGGGTTGCGTGGGATGTCCATCAGCAGTTGTAGGGCGTCGGTGTCGAAGGTGTGGTGGTCCTCTCCGGGATCACCGATGAGTGGTCTTCTCTGCTCTGCTGGAGGTGTTGTGTGTCCCTCTGCAATGGGAAGGGGAGATGCATGCAGACTCTATGACAATGCACATTGTAACTGTTTTGGAGGTGCTGGATTTAGATGCGGGACAGTGGACATTTGGACTACATGACGGATGTGAGGTTGTACGCGTACATTTACATTTCACAGTTTCCAGCTCTGTCAGATGTACTAGGCCTGTTTCTGCACGTGTGAGGAGCCAATTGTGTCCTCTGTTCTGCAGTGTCGGGGTTGCACATTGTACCACATTGTCGTCAATGTTGGTGCGCTGTTCTTGCTATGTGTGTGTGCTGGAGTGTGCCACGGGCATCAGGGACATACTCCAGGGTCATTGTGGGTGTGCAGTGTGCTGCACATCGTTGTGCATGTGTGCCATTGTGCGCATCTCCCCCGTTGATGTTGTGTCAGGTCCTCACAAGCTGTGTCCGGACTCCCGGCTCCTTGCACCGTCTCCACACTGTTGACTGTGGCCTCCGTTTCCTCCAGCTCCTCCTGTGGCGCAGGACTCCCATCTCCTGTCGCCGTTGCTGTCTTCCTTTCGGCAGCGGCTTTGTGCCTGGTCCAGATTTTCCCATCATGCCAGCGCCTCTTGGCCTCCTCCATTGGCCTCCTCGACACTCCGACTGCATTTGTGGTAGTCTAATTGTGGGTCAGTTGAAGGTTGTGTTCTGTCACCTCCGTGACGCTGATCTGGTTTTGCTGCGGACTGCCCCCAGTCTTCCTCTCCCTCTCCCCCTTGGCCTTCCCCGACCCCGTTGTTCCTTGCTGGTGGTCTGTGGGGCTTGTGGGGTTCGCGTTGGCCTCTGCGCTCAGTCAGGGTGCATCCATGTTGCTATGCACTTTGGATTGTTTCTGGTGTGTTGTTTTTGTAGCTTTTATAGTGCATTTTCCCGCCATACGTGTGGGATTTGCAGGCCTGCCGCTGGTTTTCGCTGCTTTTTGTATCGCAATTGACCTCATTGCAGCTTTTTCTGCGTTTGTGTTTCGCATTTTTGCAGCATGGCATTGATTTTAACATGGTCATTTGACACGTTATCTGGAGACTATCGCATTGTACCGCCATGTCGTGAATAATTGTTTTACATGCCGATGTTGAGAGTTGCGTTAAGTTACTTTTGCGATGGTCTATTAATTGGAAAAAAGGGGACCCCTACAATTTATCTAGTTTGCTAGTCGTAGGGAATGCATAAACAATTTTAGGAAAAAGGAATTATCTAGCAAACTCAAGGTATATACTGCCCTAAGACATTAATGAGCACTGTGCAACATCAAGCAGGAAATTTCAGAGACATTGTTGTATCCAAAAAACATTTTCTTATTTTATTTCATATTTTTGTTTTTATACTTGTTATATTATTGATTCTTTTAGTCTCAGTTTTTTTCTCCTATAAAAATTGCATCAAGTTCATATAAATTGACAATTAATTACATATAGTGAACATATATTAAATTAAAGGTGCAGTTCAACAATAAAACATGACATAATATACAAAAGTGCTAGACAATATGAGCAGTCGATGGAACATAGGATGAAGGCAATGCGGTGGAATGGAACTACGCGCGTTTCGGCCAGATGGCCTTCGTCAGGTGACCGTCATTCATACGTTACGAACATAATAACGTGTAACACATACCTATACAACAAAAAAACATAATAATATATATATAAGTTACATATAAATAGCATATCAATTAGTGCTGTCTTCTACTTTATATACAGTGACTATAGGGTCAGGAATTACGACTAAATACAGTGTTTATATATCAAGCTATCTGTTTACCCTCTGTTTTAATGCGTTGCCTGTTATTTAGAACATTATCATTTCATATCTAATTGTTCTGGATTTATACGTATATTCATTCCATTATCAAAGCATAGTTTCAGGTGGATATCTCATTATGTATCTGCATTCGGTCATACATCCTTATAGACTTCATTTATTATTTTTGATTTAAAACAAAAGTTTTTATAAACCATTATTTTTGGTATCCGGTATATTGTATCTATCATTTTCAGTGCCTCATCTCTACATATTCCCAACAAAATAGAAGATCACTAAAAAAGACAAAGAAACCAAAAACAGACCAGGAATAGCTATAGACTGTTACAGGTGGTGTTAGAATTTACCAAATTACGTGGAAACCAGATATAGTACTTACAAAGAGTGAGACTGAAGTGACATATAAAATATTCGTTTCTTATGGAGGTCAATTCTCCTTTAGCGACGACGACTCTATTTATAAACTGTAAGATGAACATTTGCGTATCTGCCTACTACAAGTGAGAATATTAGAAGCCGTCGTAATATAAACCAGAGGATTGCTAAAATAGCCCCTACTATGCTTTGATAATGGAATGAATATACGTATAAATCCAGAACAATTAGATAACGTATGAATGACGGTCACCTGACGAAGGCCATCTGGCCGAAACGCGCGTAGTTCCATTCCACCGCATTGCCTTCATCCTATGTTCCATCGACTGCTCATATTGTCTAGCACTTTTGTATATTATGTCATGTTTTATTGTTGAACTGCACCTTTAATTTAATATATGTTCACTATATGTAATTAATTGTCAATTTATATGAACTTGATGCAATTTTTATAAGAGAAAAAAACTGAGACTAAAAGAATCAATAATATAACAAGTATAAAAACAAAAATATGAAATAAAATAAGAAAATGTTTTTTGGATACAACAATGTCTCTGAAATTTCCTGCTTGATGTTGTACAGTGCTCATTAATGTCTTAGGGCAGTATATACCTTGAGTTTGCTAGATAGTTCCTTTTTCCTAAAATTACTTTTGCGATGGTCATCACACGTTCTTGAGAATATGCCCCTCTGTGTGACACTAACCCTTGTACCAGCATAGTCTAGGATAGGATTTGGTTTAGAGGTACACCCTCCTGTGCAAACTCCTATGTATAGGCAACCAAAGAGGAGTTAGATAAGTAAGATGTGTGCTTTAGTGTAAAACACCTATGTTACACTTAGGCATATGAAGCTGTGTACCGCTTAACCCCTTGCTTGCACCTGGTTTTACTAGGCATTAGGATTTGGCACAAAGCAAGATAATGCAGGTACGTCTCCTTTACACAAATTAACAGGGGTTTGGTGCAATGTAGATTTTGGTGCTACAGGAGGGTCCATGGTTGGGGCAAGATTGCTTTGCACATAAAAGTTGATCATTACTGCTGTTTGTACTGCATTGCGTTGCACCAGCACAAAGTGCATAATAAATGTAGGCCTCTGTGTGTTTGCCATTTCTCTGCCCAAGTCAACAACCCGTGAGAGAGCACACTGAGGGGCCCTAATGCTAAATGGACTCAGACTCCAGAGTGGTGCGCTGAGAACGGGAGGGCACCTAACGTGAAACCTTCTTAGAGAAAGGGGCAACTGCTGTCTCTACCCAGTTTCTGTAGGAATGGCAGCGGCAGCATAATGTTTTGTGACAGAACTGGACTTTTGTCCATGTCTCCTTCGGGGGAGATGCCTACTGGCCTCTCCTTTGTAAAGTGTTTTGCCATTCTCCCTTGCCCAGGTCATTATTCTTCCATAAGTGAGGATGTATAAAGGATGTGTGTGCTTATTGATCATACCTTGGCGGAATGTGAGGTCTGTGTGTACATTTGCTAGAGTGCACATAAGATTACATGTATGGTTCCATGTATGTGACTACCTAAAATGGTGGACGGCTTTTCGTGGTGTTGACCAGGTCTCTGCTGACCTCAAAGCCTTTGCTTTTTTCTTGCGTACCTTCCTGCCTCCTGTAAGTTGTTCAGTGTCTGGTGGAGAGATGCCAGGTCTCCTTACTTTGATGTTGCTTCAATGCCTCTGCCAGATTGTCCACAGCCCCTTTTACCCACTGCCTGATATAAGTCTTTGTAAGCCTCTCACCAGAGCCAGTAGGAGCCAACCAAGGAGAGGCTTCTCTTACCATTGGCCCTGGCATGAGCTGATCACACAGTGTCCATGCCCTTTTGGAACACTGCAAGTGTGCTGAATAGTCAGCTTTCCCCATAAATACAGGCCTTTTTTACTGGTAAGTTGTTCCACTTGTTTTTAAGGTAGAACTTCACACCAGTGCAGTAGAGTGACGTGTGCTCCAAGGACAGCTTTCTGCTAGTGGCTGTCTCTCTTTCCAGTTTGGGGATAAACTTGGCGCTGAGAAAACAGGCCGACAAGCTTCTGGGTTTGCCTTGTGCCAAGAAGCCTGAAACCTAAGGCCCCCAACATCGTTTTGCTCACATATGAATCTTTTATGATCTTGAAATTGATGTATTATGTTTTGAAAGCTCTGTTATGTATGGTACTTTGATTCTCCATACAAAAAGCAAAAGGTGTTATATACTACTTGGAATTAGGTCTGCAAATCTAGTAGTATTTGTGTTGCCATGTTGCATTCTTAAATAATAATAATAAATAATAGTACAAAACTATAATTCCCTTGCATCCCGTAAATATGGCTCCCTATAACACAGTTTTCTGCGTTAAAGCGGCGTTCAATTGGTGTTGCTGGGGGCGTTCCCAGCAATATCAATGAGCAGGGGAAAAGGACTGGAATGCAACGTATCTGATAGATATGAAGCATTCCTGCCTGTGAAGAGGAACCCGCTGCTGACCCCAGTTTGAGCCCTTACCTCGACATTGCCGATGACGAGACTCCCGCAGCCACCCAGGGGTTAACTAACCCAGACTCCTCTCCTACACAGGAAGAGAAACGCCCGAGGACGGAAAAGGACCAAACGGAACTGGCCCAGGGGGCGGGGATGGCTCCTCAAAGGAGGAAGCAGGAACAAGACGGAGCGCGCGAGGAGTAGGAAGGAGAAAGCCGGGAGCAGACCGAGGATGCGGAAGAAAAACCCCGACCCAAAGACCGAACGTTCAGCAGCACAGACTTCAGCAGCATTGAAGAAGAAGATGCGGGACCCGATACCTGGACTGAAGACTGGTGGACGCCCCGGAAGACGCCTACACGCCGCCGTAACTCTGGAGAGTTACGGCACTCGCGGTACGTGCACCGGGAGAGGGGTGGGAAGGGGGTGAGGGAGAGAAGGGATTGGTTTTGGTACGTTAAATATTCCCAAGGAGCGGGGATTGTATTTTTGTTGTATTTAGGGTGGGGGTTTGGCTTTGTGGCTTACGGAACCCAGAGCAGGAAACCACCGAGAAAGTAACTCATTTTGTTTTCATTGTTTCGTAAAGTGCAAGGGACCCGCGAACAAACCGCCACAGGGCAGTTCCGGTCCAGAGTTAACATGCGTGTGGGATTTAAATCCTCATTTACTTTAAAGTGACCCTTGACGTTAAAAGAGACAAACAATTCATGGATATTTTCTGTATGGCATTAGAGGAATCTCTGACTTTGTTATAATCCACTGCCCCTCAGCACGTTCACTTGGGTGTGTTCTTACCCTTTTTTCTTTCCTGGTGACGGCCCTATCATTTCATCAGTCTCTTATTGTGGAACCTAAATACTTACGTCAACCATCTCCTCTTTGTCTTCGGTACCCCGGGGACGTTACACCATTCACCTGGAGAGAGATCATCTTGAAGAACGGGAGAAAGAAGACCACCAACCACCACCTGCTTATTATTTTAATTACCTTGTGTTGATCTTCAATAAACCAAGCCATCATTGATCCACGTATAAGACCTCCTCGATTCTTTTTCCGCCCGTTCCTCTCACACTGCCCTTTTCTTTTACCTTAGGGCAGTGCCGCCGGAAGGTGTGTGTCGCTGCCCTATGGTAAAACCTCATAAATGAGGCCCTGAACCTTAGGCCACCAAGCCATACCATCTCCTTGCATCATCTAGGGCCCAATGGAAGAGTCACTATTGCCTGCTGCTCTTGTCTGCCCCCCCTCGTTTGTCTTCTGATGCCTTAAGGATCATCTCAGCTCCCACCCTTGGTCTGTGGAAAAAGGTGGACAAGATCTCCTTGGGTCTGGAACCATTCACCACATTGAAATGACTCAAGTGGTTCTGGAGATATTTATACTGAACCCCCAGTCCTT
Source organism: Lissotriton helveticus (assembly GCF_964261635.1). Taxonomy (NCBI): domain Eukaryota; kingdom Metazoa; phylum Chordata; class Amphibia; order Caudata; family Salamandridae; genus Lissotriton; species Lissotriton helveticus. Next base: position 1,084,085,756 of record NC_136072.1, on the reverse strand, counting down.
TGCCTCCAGCTTTGTCCTCGCTGGATAGGTTTTTTGCAGTTTTTTTTATAGCGCATACCTGGCCCATCAGCGATTAGAGCATTTTCCAATAGAGTCAGACACCGACCGCTACACGTTTTTTCCCTTTTTAGGCACAGGGAGATTAAATGATTTGACAGGATGTTGAGCTGAGGCTTTTGTTCAAACCTGGCTCCTCGTGTTCCGAGGTTGGCAGCTCTGGCCAATAGGTAATATCTCCTCCGCGGTAGCTGGAGTCTGTGCCACTTGACCTGTAAGCACCAATGACACTGTAAAAGTCCAATCTCCACTGGCAGAACTTGAGATAGAGGCCTGTTAAACATTGTGGGGCAGATTTATCAAATATTAACGCAATGCAGCAAGCCTTCCATTCGATACGGTGCAATCTGCTCTTTGTCTGCACTGGCACACAAACTGCTGCCTAGTGTCAACACAGGCCCCTTGCCCTATAGTGTAAAGGTTCCTTCGTTGTAGGCAGGATTATTTTTGTGCATGAAGGGACACTTTCCTGCACAAAAACAATCCCCTGAGGATTTTTCCTTTTTCTAAGTGTGCTGCAGAACTAGGAAGAAACGAGGAGAAATAAGCATATTTCTCCTTGTTACGCCTACACTGGGGAGGCATAGCATTTTGACTCATTCCCAGGTCTTCCACTCATGGTAAATCTGCACCAAAATCAATGTGTGGATGCCTGGGAACACCCACACTCCACCAATGGAATACCTTCCTGTGGCAAAGTAACTCAAGACAGCGACTTTTGCTGCCCAGCGTTACTCCAGATTTATCAAGCACCGTAAGGCCACGCAAGGGGGTCTTGCATTGCTTGGTAAATCTGACTTTAGTGTTGCATTGCCCCAGTCTTACCTTGTGTGATGCAAGTGCGATGCAACACTTTGATCAATTTGGGCCCTTGTATCCTGCATGAAGAGATTCGGCACCTAACCAATGTGTATACCACTTCTGCAGTCTGTGGCATAATGGATTCCATTTGACTTAGTTCATCCACTAGGTACTGGGCATTGAATGTTGTCATTATCACCCCTAACGTCACCAATTAAGTTTGCCTGGCTATGGCGACTCTTCTTATTTTTTGGTATGATAGGAGCATTACTTGGGCCTGCGGGCCTGTGCGGTTTAGTGGCAGGTGCTGCAAAACCATGTAAGACTCTTGCTACCATTCAACAAAACAAATCATTGGTGTACACACTCAGATATACATTTTAATATGTGAAGAGTAGGAAGAAATCATTATCACTTAAAGAGTTTTAATTTACAAGACTAAAACAAGCTACTGCTTGGGTTGAACATGCTTTCTGAAGGACTTGTGCTGACTCTGATTGCTCTTACAAGCATATGGTCAACCTCTTCTCCATTTAAATACATGCTCAACCATCTACGAGCATGAGTACTGTGTTCATTAATTTGGCTGGATGATCTCTAGCACTCTCTTAGGCTAACATTAGCCATGGATTCCAACATTAAACAAAGAGAAAAAGTGATTAGTGTGTAAGCTATATGATGACATTTGGGGTCACAAGTATGGCACTAGGGTGTGCTGGCTTTCATTGTGCATGTTGCATCTCAAACCTGTTTGCTCAAGCAAAAACGGGTCGTACATCTGGCCCGTAGTTTATATCCCATTTTTCCCTTTTCAAACATGTATTCCACTTCTAAATTTCTGCATACAATGACACAACAAATTTTACATAGACATAAGTCTTTTTCCAATCCTGTTGTCCGTGACACTGATTTCTCCATATTTAATATTCTTATAGATAAGGATTTAGTAATTGGAATGTTTACTCCATGACTTTCCACAGTTTCTTTACAAGGTAGACATTTTGGGGCAGATTTATGAGGCTCTTGCGCCTCCTTGCGCCGCAATTGCGTCACGTAATGTGACGCAACGCAGCGCAAACAATGTGCCCTATTTACAACGTGACGCATCTAGGAGATGCGGCACGTTGGAAACCCCTGCGCCATAAGGAGGCGTTCCTGCACAGGGGGGGGGGCGTTCCTGCGCAGGAACGCCTCCTAAAAGTGGCTGAGTGAAATCTATAAGATTTCACTCAGTCACTTTCTACGTCAATTCCTTACGCCTGCTTGAAGCAGGCGTAAGGGTGATGCACCATACATTGAAGAGGTGGCCCCTGTGCATTGCAGGAATCATGTCGCACTTGCGACATGACTCCTGCAATGCGCCGCCCGTGCGCCGAGAGATGCGTCACGCATCTTCACTGCCTTGCACCATGGGTGGCGGAGCAGTGGCGCACTGTGGCGCACGTTAACTGGCGCATCCCTGGGGATGCACCAGTTAACATAAATCTGCCCCATAATGTCTTCCTTTTCCAGATGTAGCATTCCCATGTTTAATTGAGAGCACTCTTTGGGGGTTGGCATCAAACAAACTACGGGTAGTGACTGCTCCTACAGGATTAGCAGCACATATTATAAAAGGAATTACATAGACAATGTAATGAAATTCATTTTATATTATGTGCTGCTATCCTGTAGGAGCAGTTACTACACATGATAAATTAGAATCCGTCATTTTATGCACATAAGCGGTTATGACTTTTATAAGGAAGCTTTTGCCATTTCCAGCTTGGCTTTGCATGTAAATTCAAATTCAAATTGAATACTTTATTCGGTTACAAAATGTATATAACCATAAAAGCACATGATAAAAACAGTTGATTAAAAATATGAAAACAATAAAAATACACAGAGCAAGGCGTGATACCATAAACAAAGATGAAAATTAATTTATCACTTTGTCACATCATGATAGTTTTCCTGCATCTAAAAGCATTTTTAAAAAAAGCTGTTACACACGCTACAACGAACACAGACTCTAGATGTTGTAAACGGACATAAGCTGCCCGGCACTGCCTTATACTTAATGATTTTAGAATCGGGACAAGCCATGTCTTCCTATGTACAGAACATTTTTTTTATTTATGAAGTTTTCTATAGCGCTGTCAAGACCCAGAGGTAACAGAGCGCTTTACAGTAGAGAATAGCATATAATCAACAAAAGCATGACATATGAAGGGTTTTCGACAATCCACGAGTGTCACAGTGACCGCTGCATATGTGTACTGCAGAGCTTCTTTGGTATCAAGGGTTCAATACACTTTACAGAATCGCATATAATCCCCAAAGGCATGAAATAGGAAAGGTATTGACAATCCACGAGAAAAAGTAGGAGCTGCATAAATGTACTACAGAGCTTCTTTGGTATCAAGGTTCCATGCGGGCACAACGTTTTGGTGTTGCAGTCTGTTACATCTTATCCACAGCCAAGAGAACGGATGAGGAATAGGGACTTGAGTTGTGTTTTAAATTCCACAAAGGACGGTATGGTTCTGATGTGCGTGGGGATGGAGTTCCAAATTTTAGGGGCGTTTCCCGTGAAAGAGCAGTCCGCTGTTCTTTTCTTTCTGGTTTTAGGTATGATGAGCAGGAGGGAGTTAGAGCTTCTCAGATTCCTGGCTTGACCAGCTATTTTGAGTTTTTTTGCCAGGTATTCGGGTTTGCCGGTATGGAGGGCTTTGTGGGTTAGGCAGGCCGTCCTGAAGCTACTTCGTATTTCTACTGGTAACCATTTGAGTTCTTTGAGTGCCGGGGAGATGTGATCAGATTTTTTGATGCCGGTGATCATTCTGGCTGCCGCATGTAATGTTCTTTTGATCGGTGCCAGGTGTGATTTAGGAATACCTGTTAGAATTGCGTTCCCATAGTCCGGTCTTGACAGTACCAGGGATTGAGTGGCCAGTTTGAGATCCTTGTTATGAATGTAGGGTTTGATTTTGTTCAGAAGTTTGAGGTTAAAGAATGCGCTTTTGGCAGAGCTCTTAATGTGTTTCATCATGTTTAGTTTTGGGTCCAGGGTGACGCCAAGAGATTTAACAGAGTCTGCTAGAGTAAAGATTCCCTTTGAGTGCATCGATTGCCTTTAGCCATTCAGTGATTTGAGGGTTGTCATCCTTGTTCGAGATGAGGAGTGTCTCGGTCTTGTCTGGATTTAGTTTCAGATGGTTGTTTGTTAGCCATTCTTGAACATCTTTCAGGACATCATTTAGTCTTTGGATGTCAGTGAGAGAGGAGGTTTCCAGGTAGATCTGCGTGTCATCCGCGTAGAGGTGGAAGCGGATGTTGGTTTTATTGAGTAGTTTGGCGAGCGGTTCCATATAGATGTTAAAAAGCTGTGGAGAGAGCACCGATCCTTGGGGGACGCCCTTGTTAACTTGCTGGGTTTCGGAGGTGAAGTACTTGATTTTTATTAATTGGGTGCGGTTGTGTATAAAGGAGGAGAACCACTTGAGAACTACCTCACCGACGCCAGCTCTTTCTTGGAGAGCCTTGATGAGGAGTTTGTGGTCTACTGTGTCAAATGCTGCCGAGAGGTCAAGGAGAATGAGGAGGCAGCATTTGTCTGAGTCTAGAGAACCATGGATGTCATCTATGATGTTCAGCATCGCGGTTTCTGTGCTGCAGCCCTTTCTAAAGCCAGACTGGTGGGGGTCTAGAAGGTTGATGTGTCCAGGTGCTGTGTCAGCTGATGAAGAACGCAGCGTTCAAGTGTTTTTGAGAGCAAGGGGAGGTTGGATATAGGTCTGAAATTGTTCAGATCTGTCGAGTCTAGACCCGGTTTTTTCAGCAGGGGGGTGACTTGTCCCATTTTTAGGCAATCAGGGACCATTCCATTTTTTAAGGAGCCGTTTATGATTTTGCCCCAAATAGGTGCAAAAGCGTGTTTTAATTTCTTGATTAGTAGAGGAGGAATGGGATCAGAGATGTGGGCTGATGGTTTGGAGGAGGCGATCAGCAAGATTATCTCTGTTTCTAGAAAGGGACGAAAGCTGAGCCAGGGGGTGGGAGAAGAGCCAGGAGAGAGGGCAGGGAGTACAGCCGAGCTGCTCTTCTTAGGGAGTGATTCATTGATGTCTAGTGATAGTTCGATTCTTGCTATCTTATCGTTGAAGAAATGAGCAAAGTTATCACAGAGTTCTTTGGACGCCTGTACAGAAGAGGACACTGGTTTGGAGGTTTGTTGTCTGATGATGCTGTAGAGTTCCTTCGGTCTGTTTTTGGCCTTGTCCAGTGCCTCGCGGAAGAAGTTGGATTTCTTATTTTTTATGTGGTTGTTGTACTTCCTACGGGCTGATTTCAGTTGGTCACGAAGGATGGCAGTCGGGTTATTTCTCCATTTTCTTTCTTTGGCTCTTAGGATTCTCCTTTCTGTGTTAAGGTCATCGTTGAACCAAGTTCTAGAAGGATTTGTTCCGCTTCTTTTGAGCTTTAGTGGAGCTAGCTTGTCGAGAATGGACCCTAGCTCGGAATTGTACCGATCCGTGAGATCTTTGGTGGAGAGGTGGGCTTTGTTGTCCGGGAGGAGTGAGCTTATCTGTGCTGCCATGGTATCCAGGGGTATATGGGAGATGTTTCTCATCCATTTTGGGGGGTCGTGTGGAGGTTGGTAGGAGATAGTGGGGTGATTGATATGAAATAGGATCATGTGGTGGTCTGACCAGTCGACGGGAAGTATGTGGTTGATCGTGATAGAGTTCTTGAAATGATGGCATCCAATGTGGCTCCTTTGTAATGAGTTTCCTCAGTGCAGTGTTGTTTAAGGTTGTTATCCTCGAGGAGGCTAGATAGCGATTGGATTAGAGGGTTGTGTGTCTCGTTCCATCGTAGATTCAGGTCCCCAAGAATTAGGCTATTGGAGTCGCCGAGTGCACCTTGTGTTATCAGGTCGGATAGTTGTTCTCCAAAAGCGTTGTTTCTGCCTGGGGGATGGTAGAGCAGGTGACATGGTAGAGAATCATTGTCTTTCGTCTTGAAGATGGCGGATAGACATTCAAAGGAATTGTAGTCGAACGAGGTGGTTTCCGAGATGGCCAAACTATCCTTGTGGATGATAGCTACCCCTCCTCCTCGCTGCTCTATCCTCTCTTTGGTGATGAGGGAGAAGCCAGGTGGTACGAGCATGTTGAGACAGGGAGAAGATAACGTATTCAACCAGGTCTCCGTGAGGAACACAATGTCAATGTCATGAGTGAGGATAGCCTCGGCTAGTTCCGTTGCGTGTAGTGAGGCCGATCTGCAGTTGATTAGTAGGCAGTTAGTGAAAGGTATATGATTTCTGGTAGTTCTATCTATAGTCGCCCTCGGTATGGCGGTCAGGACAGGATGTCTCAGTGGTTTGGTGCAGGGAAGGTCTTTCCGGTGTCCTGTGATCACTTGAGTTTTGGATTTAGGAGAGTCTGAGGTGGGAGTGTGGTATGCAGCAGCTAGAAGGGCTGCTTCACAGTCTGACATTTGTGCTTCTGTTCTGGAGGGCCTTGAGGTCGGGAGTTTTGTATCTGATAGAGTATGGATCTTGGTCTTAGGGAAGGGGGCTTCGGTTTTAGGGTCCTTAAGTGCATATGATTCCGGGACCCAGTCGGGGGGACTGTGCAGATGGGTACTAGTGGATTCTGCGAGCCCAGGGGGGCGGTTGGTGTTGATGGCGTGGTGAGATCCGGATGGGAGTTTCAGGTGTTTACGGGCTATACCTAGGTTGGAGAGGATTTCTGTTAGGCCCCAGGAGATTGCGTCTATCTGGCTTTCAAGAGCCGCGAGACGCTGTGGCACGGAATCAAGGGAGGAGTTGGGGGCATCTAGGGTGTTGTCGTTCAGGTTGAGGAGTTGAGGTCTTTTAATGGTGGAACAAGTCGGGTTATCCTTTTTCGGGAATGAGGGAGAGGTCAGAGATAGAGGAGGGGACGCGACAGTGAAAGGTTTTGAGTGTTTGAGAGCTGGGATGAGGCTCGTGGGGAGGGTGGTCCCTGTCGGCATATCGTATCTGTGGTTTTGCTGGGGAGGGATCCCATACGGAGGTGGGGTATCGTTATCCGTACAGAGCTGAGGGATATGGTAGGTGTGGGAAGTAGGATGGCTGGCATGGGGAATTGAGGATGTGGTTAGAGTTTTCTGTTGCGGTCGGTTGGCTGTGAGCGTGCATTGGAATGTGGCGGGGAGAGGAGGAGCGTGAAGGGCCGTGTCGGTATCGCGGAAGGGAGGGACAAAGGCTTCTCTGTAGGTAGTGGATGTGGGCGAGGTGTGGATAGGGGCGGGGTGCGGTAGGGATGGGAGGGCTGATCTTAATGTGGCAAATATGGAGTCGAAGGCTTCAAGGTTCTTATTGTTAGCAAGAATGAGGACCGTGCCGTTCGTGTAGATGGTCACGGAAGTGTACCCTCTTCCAACCGAGCTCATAGGGAGTATAGAGGTTAGTTTGCAACTGTGGGAAGTGGATGTGGTTTTGGCGATATACAGTTGCCTTCTGATCAAGGAGATCCAGTCTTCCGGTCTCTCAGTGTGGAATATCAGGTCCATCTTAGTCGGGCCATTGGAGGCCGAGTGGTAGATGTCTGTGATTAGGGTTTCTTTGTGTTGGCGGATAGGTTTCTGTTTGAAGAGGCATCTCATTTTTGTAGAGAGGTGAGGGGGGAAGAAGATGGTGAAAGAGTTCCGGCTGTGGGGTATTAGGTGGGGAGTTAGGGCTTGGGTGGGAAGGGAAGGCGAGTCACGAGTCATCGTGACAGTATAGTGACCGGCGGGGTGCACGTGTGGGGGGAGGTGACGGGATAAGAACGGGGGTGACAGGATGAGACGGGGGGGGGCTGCTAGGGGTGGAGGGAGAGAGTAGAGTTCCAGTCGCCAGGGCTGAACGCCGGCGCGGCTCACCTGTATCTGTGCTGCGGAGTCCTGTGGATCAGTATAGCTGGGATCCTCGGGCTGGACAGTCCTTATTGGTCCGCCATTATAGGTCGGGTGCGGGAGGGTGGAGGTGTAGTTCTTAGGAAGGGGCTGCTGGTGGCCGGAGAAGGTAAGAGTCAAGTCGCCAGGGATTAGCGCTGGCGCAGCTCACCTGTGCCTGTGAGGAGGACACCAGCGGAGGTCGATCTAGGGTGCTCCAGTGAGGCTCCTGTCGAGTAGAAGATGATCCAGGCGGCTCCAGTGAGGCTCCGATCAGGAAGAGTCCATGCGACCCGCCATTTTGAGGCCAGGCATGGAGGTGCTGAGCTGCAGGACTTGGGCAGCTTAGGGGAAGTGCAGTGTGTTTGGAGGACAATAGCGTAGGTGGCTCCAGGGTGGCTCTGGTGAGGCTCAGGTAGGCTCCGGTCAAGTAGAGATTGAACCAGGCGGCTCCAGTGAGGCTCCGATCAGGAGGAGTCCTCACGATCCGCCATGTTGAGGCCAGGCAGGGGGAGCCGAGCTGGGAGACGCCGGAGTCTTAGGGGAAGTGCTGTGTGAGCGGCGATCACAGCGTAGGACAATCTCGGGTGCTCAAGTAGGGCTTTGGACGAGTACGGGACGGTCTAGGCGGCTCTAGTGAGGCTCCGATCAGATGGAGTCCTCACGATCCGCCATTTTGAGAATAAAATTTGCAGAAAAACAAAACATGTGTGGTGGATTGGTCAGAGGTATCATCACAAGGACATTTACACAGCTGTTTTGCCCAATCATTTGTAGTAGGAAAACTGAGTAATCTATGCAGGGTACTCAATCTGAAGCAAATCAATAAGAATCTGTCATAATCACTTGTTATAAGACGTAAGTATGGCTGTAAGCTAAGAGTAGTTAATGATAGGTTATGTGCTTGTACCGTGGTTTTACTCATTTCAATGCACAGTCTCCGTTCATTCAGAAATCTCAGGCAGTTTCTTTTAAGATCATTCCTACTGATAGTGGTGATCAACGGGTCATCGTAGAATTCATGGAGACCTTTATTATATAAGAATGTTTTGACATACAGTAACCATTTAATACGATTCACCCCATCCAAGGCCCTACAGTCATCAAGAATACCACGGGAAAAACTTGTTTCATCGGTTGTCCATATCCTGTGCCACAACAGAACCGGTTGAATCTTTATAGTGTCTTCTAGATATGTAAGTCCCAGTTCCGTGTGGCAGATAAAAGAAGAGGTACTATTTGGAACCATCAACAAAAATCTTAAAAAGATATTTTCAGCTGACTGCAGCGAACTTACATCCGCATAGCCCCATATGCCTGCCCCATAGGTGGCAACAGTGACAGATTTTGCCTTATAGATGTCTAGTAACTCTACAGTGGGATCCCTACCCAGTCTCCTACTAAAGTTTGATAATGCAGAGAGGGTCTTAATATACAACAATCTCCTGGTTTTAACAGCCTGCACCTATGTCGCAGTATGGTCGAACAGGATTCCAAGGTATGAAAATAACTTAGTATTTTCTATCTGTTTTTTATCAATAAATATGGATTTCATCTTTGTACAACCTGCCCACAATTCATTACAAAGGTTTTTGATGAATTGATAGTGAGACCTCTTTCAGTCATGAAATTTGCAAAACTAGTTACCACCCTTTGCAGTCCCAAGGGGGTTCGGGCCATTAGGACCGCATCGTCCGCATATAACAATTCTGGAATGGGACGCTTACCGGCCACAGGGAAATCCTTAAATTCATTTACCAGAACCTTTTCGTGATTATTTATGTACAACGTAAAAAGAAACGGGGCAAGGACACAGCCTTGCCTCACGCCTCGTTTTACTTTAAATGCCCCGTGCATTCCCCGCATATCCCAAACCGTACCAGTGCCCTTGCCCCTAAATAAAACTCTCTTATATAAGCAATTAAGGCTAAATTGACTCCTAGTTCTTCTAAAATCGTCCACAATTTATTATGCCTTACACAATCAAATGCCGATGATAGATCGACGAAAGCTAAATACAGGGCTCCCTTTTTTGCTGAGATATATTTACTCAGCAGAATATTTAAATTAAGACCCTGCTCGATTGTGCCCAGCTTTTTGCGGAAACCAAACTGGAGGTCACTTATCACTGAATATTCCTCTGCCCACTGCTCTAGTCTGTTTAAAATGACCCGACCGACTATTTTCACAGTCAAATCCAATAATGATATTGGTCGATAACAGGCCGGCTCACTTCTATCACCTTTTCTGTAAATCGGCACAAGGATGGACTCACATCAAGTTTCGATCAGGCCCCCAGAAATGGTTGCATTAAATACTTGTGTCAAAAGGGGGCCCCATAATGGGATATTGGCTTTAAAAATGTCGACTGGGACACCATCCGGGCCAGCAGTCTTTCCTCCCCAACTTGCAGCAATGGCCATGTTTACCTCACTCAACTCAAATACGAGTGGAGCCTGGTGATTCCTTAAGACTATGGCATTTTCCCATTCGACACCCCTAGACAGAGTACAGTTGTCCACCACATGACCCTCCCTTTCCTGTGTGGCTAAAGGTGATTCATCAAACAGAGTTGAGAAGTGCTCAACCATCTATGTTCCGGGATTGCCAATTCTATAGTGGCAACGTCCTTATCTCTAAGGTAAGTTAACTACTTTCCAAAATGCACTCGAGTCTTTATTAATGGAAGCATCACGGAGGGCTGCCCAGGCTTCTACCTTCAAACTTTCTCTTCTATGCTTTAGGGCAAGGTTATAGTCCCTTCTTACCTCTCTGATCGTGTCCCTATCCATAGGATCGTTATGTAGTGCAAGCTTAAGATTTCTGTAAGCCTTAGTGCAGTTAGAGTCAAACCACCTCTTTTTTCCTTTGTATTTAATTTTGGAGTTTACACTAATTGTCAGAGCCCTCTTAATGTAATCTGTAATTTTGTTGAAGCTGTCGATAATTTCCTTAGATGAAATATGTTCGTCCAGGCATGCTTTAAAATTATCATAGCAGTTTGTTACTACTCGAGCCATAAAATCTATGGGTACCACTTTTTCCCAGCTTAGGGCATAACCATTTTGTCTGGACAATGAAATATTCTCCAACATCAGATTAGGGGTGCTTGCCTTACTTGCATTTTCTATAAACAGAAACATGCTCACACTTTGGGCGAAATGGTCCCCTAACACAATTTGATGGTTACAGAACTCCTCAACCAACGATCCATAACGGTTAGATACCAAGATGAAATCTATTGTGGTGAGAGCTCCACGGCCATTAAACGTGGGGCAAAAAGGTACCGGAGGACTGCATAAAATGTTTGCGAACCCCAAGTCAAATTCAAATATTATCTCGTTCAGAGAGTCACCATACCCAGTATGTGGAAAATGGGAAATAGTGGACTCCGTATCATATGAGATTCCCCAGTTCCCATTGTCCGAATATTGACAATGAACAGTGTTAAAATCCCCCCCAAACTATAATTTAATCTTTACTACCCAATTCCTGCAACTTAAGCAAATGTCCCCTTAATGCTTTCACCACCTCTACCACCATAATATGAGGGATATTATTATAGTAGTTCACAAGTATTACTACACAAGATATGTCTACCACTAACCTAATGATTTGAAAAAAGCAATCTCAACCATCATATCTGCCTTTACAACATTTACTAGATTAAAGACATAAGTACATAGCCCCCCTTTAGCTCGTCCCTATTTGGAGGCTATAGCAGTGGTGTGCAGGGTCTTATATCCATTAATGTGTATTGGTTCCAATGTCCAGGTTTCTTGAACACTAAAGACGTCAAATTGTTGTATGAATTTATGCCACAGCACATTGGTCACCTTGGATTTTAGACCTGCCACATTCCTAAACATAAAGTTACATCTGCCTTTTCCACTGGTGATTGTGTTAGATACAAAACTTTCATCTAAGCTCAGGGTAGGGGTATTGTCTCCCACTGTTGTAATAGGCACTTACTCAGTAAATACGCAATTTATATTATTAAGCTGAACTATCTGAACCACCTCCGTAATATCCTGTTGCGCTACTGTGCCATGCATATTAGGTAAAACATTGCCCCTCATTACAGACTCAACGTTGAGTACGCTGATCGTGTGAGTGTTATCCTGCTGTTGTAACTCCATGCCCTCCCCCGTGTCTACTATGGCCTGTCTATGAACCTGGGTTAGGTCAGACAAAATTTCGGGCGCCCATAATCCAGATTTACAAAAATAAAAAACTTCCGTGCCATTCAGTCAGTCTACGTCTTCCAAGGGGGCGAACTGATTTGACACAGAGATACTAAGGGGCCGATTAGGATGGAGGATTTTCCGCCTCCTCCGGGCCGGCGGAAGCCACCTCCGGCCCGGAGGAGGCGGAAAATCCTCTGCGGAGTCACCAAAGACCCACCGCCGCATTACGATGGCTGGTGGGTCTTGGTTTCTGTCCGCTGCTGTTCCGCCGCGGTCGGATTACAACCGCGGCGGAAAAGCTCTCATTTGGCTGGCAGTGTCTATCAGACACCGCCAGCCAAATTAGGAAACATTTGTAAACATGCTTTTCCGCGGCAGTTTTTCCGCCGTGGAAAAGCATGTGTACTTTTGATTTTGGGGGCCCGTTGCGGGCCCCCAGGGTGTGGACGGGTGGGGGGTGCACATGGGGGGTACCTATGGTACCCCCCAGCATTTACATGCACAAAGCGGCAGGCACCGCGCGGTGCCTGACGCTTTTTGCATGTAAATGTAAAACATGCACTTTTAACATTGCGGCGGGTGCTGCTTGAAGCAGCACCCGCGGCAATGTTAAATATCCAGGATGTGACCGCCAGGGTGGCGGTCACATCCTAATTTGCACGGAGGGACCGCCGCAGCCCATGCGGACGGTCCCTCCACCTCTGGGATGGCGGACGGACGCAAGTCCGTCCGCCATCCTAATCGGCCCCTAAATATGGACGGGACATTTGAAGGAATCAAGGAAGGGTCCTTACGCCATCGGCCACAGTCACGCGGAAAATAAGCTTCACCAGCATTTTGGGGAAAGGGATAATAAGAGTCCAGAGGGAGTGCTCTGATGGCGGATTGTTGACCCAAAATGCGGGAGGGATGGATTATCAGCCTGCGAACAGCCTCAGGTTACTTAAAGTTGATAATCACACAGTCCCCTGGTATAGTCTTATTTGTGGGGCCCACCCAAGCCACCCTACGCACCATCAGGATCTCACCAGCCCTAATATAAGGGAATTGTTTATATGTAGCCAACCAGAACAGTATCTTGTTTCTAAGATCTAATTGAGTCTCATTTCGGCCGTGTTTAAGTTCGGGAATACCGGCCAAAATAAGGACATATGGTGCTGCCGCTGGCTGGAGGTAAATTAATAGTCGGAAGGGACTGTGTTTGGATTTCCCTATATGGGATGGTCCCCCCTCTATTCCCTTCCTCAGATATGTTACCCAATTCCGCGTTACTGGTTGGCTTAGCCGCTGTGCCCTGGTTTTGTTTTTGGACCTCCCTCCTTACTTTGGGATGGATCTCCATCGGGGCATGCTCATCCATTTGAGGAGTGGACTTATCAGCTATTTCAGAGATAGGGGCTGTTTTTTTAGGGTTTGCCGTGGCCAAAATCTTTTCAGGATGGAATTGGGTTTGTTGGTTCTCGGAAGGATTCTGGTGAACTTCAGCCCTTATTTGATGTCTAGTTGGTAGATTAGAATTAACGCTCTGTTGCCTAGTGGCCTGAATTTCACCCACGCTAGTTGGTAGATTTTGAATAAGATCATATAGTGGAGCAATCTCTTCCTTTACAATATTTCTACATTGAGTAAGGAGGTCAGATAGTAAAATTTGAGCCCAAGGTGGATATGGGTGGGATACAAGAGACACATCATTACTATATAAACAAATATCTGGTCTCGAGCCCTTTAAAGTATGTTTATCAATACCCTTCCCTACCTTTTTCCTCTTAGACCCCCTGTTTTTGCCCTGCTTTCTCTTCCTATCTTTTTTAGGTGCTTTAACAGCACCCTCTCTAACTGGATCGGCTTTAGAAGGATGAATTAACACAGAATCTTGCAGAGGGGGGCATTCAAGTACAGATGAATCAGAGTGATTTACAGTAATGGATGGAGTCAATGCCACCAGGGGGGTAAAGTCAGGTGTAACGGATAGACGACTTTCCTTAAATTTGAGTTCCGTGGTGTGTACCCCAATCGCCTTTTGTAACATTAAGTCAATTGTTGTAGGCAAGCAGGCTGCGGGAATGTCTGGGTTAGTACGAGGCCCTTTGACAGTACATGCACGCTTTCTTTGGATGCGCCCAGGAGCATTAGTTAAAGGCAACGTAAAACAGTTACCTTACTCCCTGGAATGGAAAGCCAAGAGGGGAGGCCCAGCCCAGCCACCTCCGATCAGTGATGGGCAAGGACGGGCCCGCCCTTGGCCCGGGCTTTGGACCGCTTCAGCGCTTATGTGCACGTGGAGGCTCCTCCCCCAACAGCTGGGGCCAGCTGTAACTACCGCTGTGCACCCTGGGACATGGAGTCCCACCAGGGTTAGCACTACTCGACCACCGCGTTGATGGCACGACGGGAGGACGAGAGTGGCAGCAGTTAAACCCTGGGACTAGGGTCCCACCAGGGTAAAAGAAATCGTCAGAGGGGGACTGCTTCAGAGCTTATGTGCGCGTGGAGGCTCCTCCCTCAACAGCTGGGGCCAGTTGTAACTAGCGCTGTGCACCCTGGGACATGGAGTCCCACCAGGGTCAGCGCTACTCGGCCATCGCGTTGATGGCACGGCGGGAGGACGAGAGTGGCAGCAGTTAAACCCTGGGACTAGGGTCCCACCAGGGTAAAAGAAATCGGCAGAAGAATGGCCCCCAGAGCAGATATCTTCAGTGTGCCCCGCGTCTCGGGACTGCTTCAGCGCTTATGTGCGTGTGGAGGCTCTTCCCCCAACAGCTGGGGCCAGTTGTAACTAGCACTGTGCACCCTGGGACATGGAGTCCCACCAGGGTCTGCGCTACTCGACCACCGCGTTGATGGCACGGCGGGAGGACGAGAGTGGCAGCAGTTAAACCCTGGGACTAGGGTCCCACCAGGGTAAAAGAAATCGGTAGAAGAATGGCCCCCAGAGCAGGTATCTTCAGTGTGCCCCCATGTATTGAAATGTAGGCTCATAATTAGTACGTTGACATAATCCATATTCATGTTGAAGTCTATGATCTACACATTCTTGAAGTTGTTTGTATATGTTAGGATGTTTGGTGTTCAATTTGGATATGAGGTGATCTATATGGTGTGCATCCTTCTGAACTTTGCCCATAGCAAGTTCTGCCTCACCCATAACAACAGTAGATTCATTACCAATTGTTGGTTGTTCAAGCGGTTGACCATGCAGCTGTTGAATTAAAAGGGTTGTTACTTGTTACAGTATTGCATAATACTTCAGCATTAATTCCATTATCTTCTGATATCTCTTGTTCCAACAGTTGTATATATGTCTGAAATTCTGAAATTGCAATGTCATTCTTATATGAACAAAGAAGCCGCTTCATGAGAATGATATGGTCTAATTATGTCTTGCTCTTTGTGCTATGGTTTAAAAAGCTGTATAAGTGGCAAGAAATTGTATTATTTTTTAGGTCTCGCCTGTCAATGCGCATGCGCATTGAGCAGAGCGAGACTATAGGGGCTTAAACAGACTTTAACTAGACTGACGATTTGATGCTGTGCCCGTGCGCTTTTAGGTCAATGCGCAAGCGCATTGACCTAAAATGCGCGTGCACAGCATCAAATCGCCAGCCATCTGTTCCCCAGCTTGGCGCCTCCGCTCCTGCTCTCTCCTGGCTGCTCCTTCCCTAATTATTCACGGCCGGCCTGCCGGCCGTACTTTCACTTTCACGGCCGGCAGGCAGTGTCTTGTTTTATTTTATTAATGTCGGGTCTGCGATCACTACTCGGTCTTCTTATCTACTTAGCCTATTACTACCCCAACCATCTCTTCATCACCCGCTCGTTTCTTTCTCACCTCATCCACCTCTACCTCCGCACTGTCCTAATCTGCACTCCTCGCCCACTGCTCTTTATTTCTCTCACATCATCCGTCAGTTCCCATCTCTCACTCATCCGTCCGGTTCCTTTCCCTCTCCCGGCACCTCACACTATTGTTACTTTCTTACCTCTGCACTCTGTACCCCATCCCCAGCCTCTGCACTCCGCAATATAGCTGGTAATGTACATACGTTGCCTAATGTATCTATTTCAGGCTTTTGGTGTGCTATCTGCAGGACAAAAATTCAAATGCTGGCGTACTGTCTTGGCATTTCATCTTCCCAGTGTTGATAATATCTAGACCCAACAGATTAGCAATCTCCGTTTACAACAAAACATAAAAGCAGCATCACGGCATTAAGTTTCATTGACAAATAGTTGCACCTCAAATAAACATAGACTACAATACTGCCACGGTGCAAGGCTTCAATAAAACAATGTTATTTCCGCTTCCTGTCCACTGCATTTCATGGCGGTAAAACCGCATACGTCAGACATGCTGTCAATTCAACAAAGTAACACACCCGTTTCTTGTTTATTCGAGGTGACACTCCAGCTGGCTCGTCTTCTTCGCTACCTACTCCTTCCCCCTGCTTTTATTGCGGTGAATGTGCCTTTCAACAACTTCGAGAAGGGATTGCACACAGCTGCGGCTGGCTCGTCTCCTTGGGTGCCTCCTCCCAGTATGTCCAGCACAAAGGAGCAACCTAGCCTGGTGCCATGTGACCTGCAGCCAACCGGGTGTACATTAACTGTGCCAGAGGTTTACGGGTGTAGGAGGGCTAGCAGAGGTTACTGCACTGAGGAACATGCAGCAAAACATTGGCTCCCGGTGGGGTTTAAGGCCAGGTCTCCACACAGTTTAGGCATCTTTATTTCACGGCTCTGCCCCGCACCCACTCCAAGTCCCCTCACATCATGTGAGGTTCCCGCCTCCAGCAACTCGGCCCCTTCTCTCCCAAGACGGCCCCCAGGGTCCGGCGCACATCAAAAGTGCCGCTCCAAATTCCATGAGCAGGTTTCAAAAGAAGCTCTCGGATTGCAGCTTGGCTCATTAGCACAATAAACCTGCAGATGAAACTGTTCAGCTTCTTTTGAAACATGCTCGTGCAGAAAAGAGTGGGGATAATTATTTGTTTTATCTCTGTGCGCAGAGGGACGTCTTTCAGCTTCACCATTTCAAGAGATAAACAAGCGCTCAGTTTCATCTGTGTATGACCTGCCGGGATCTAGGCGGAATCCTAGCATGTCGTCCTAAACATTCATCTTTCCAATGTTGGTACATTGTTCAGGGCTCTCCACTGAATAAGAGAAATGTTGAATAAATATGTTTTATGTGAAGAACTTTGGATTACACGATAGTAATGTAGTTGAGCTCCTCCTGTGTGGCAGCATATATCCCGGTTGGTGCAGACTTTGACTGTCGTTATCTGTGCATGCCATGCAGCACCTCTCAGGTTTACCCAATCTGACTCTCTCCCTCACACACATGTTTGCACCCACCCCCTGTGACGTCACGTCTCACTCTGCAGACTGCAGACCTGCATGGCCAGGCTCCTTTGCTCTTTAAAACTTGTCCTTGCTGAAGATGGCATCTGCCAACACCTGCTGAAAGGGGGTGCGCACTCCGAGCAAAGGTATCACTTCATCGCCACTGTTTGCAGCAAATGGACACTTTTTAAAAAATCCAACCCCAAAAGGGAAAAGAAATGCATTTTTTAATCTGATATAGGTCGTGAAACTTCTAAAGAAATGATATAAAAGCTGGGAAAATAGGAAACAAGTAATGCTGGTGTTGATGAAAAATTAGAACATAGCTGCAAGCGCATTTGGGGAAGCATTTGCAATGCAACAGTTCTCGCATTTGTGAGAGTTTAAGCTATTAGTATTCTAAATGACAATATATTTTATTTATGTTTTAAAACCAAAAACATAAATTAAAGGCATTGTCATTTACAATGTCAATAGCCCAAACTTGTTTTTTATTATTACCTTGTGCTCTCTCTGGTGTTTTTGGATTGTTCGTATTATTGCCTCTTTTTTTCACCTTTTATTGCTATTTATGTTATATTGTTCTTTACAGCCTAATTAACTATAAATGTAGCGCTATTGGGTCCGTTTTTTATTTGTTGATGCACAGGACAAAGACAAATGCTTGTAACTAAGACAAATTCCAAACATAGACGTGCATGAGTGATTCGAAAATGGTAATATTTCCAAGCGCACTCCACACGCAACCTGGTTTTGTTTGCTTGTATTCAGATAAAAGTCCAAGGTAATATTAGCAGTGTGCTCCCACTTTGGATTCAAAGCCTTCCACAACAATAACACTCTCCTTAATCACAGCATTACTCAACACCACAGCATTAATCATGGCCACCACAGCATTACTCAGGGTCACCACAGCATTACTCAGGGCCACCACAGTATCACTCAGGGCCACCACAGCATCACTCAGGGCCAACACAGCATCACTCAGGGCCACCACAGCATCACTCAGGGCCACCACAGCATTACTCAGCGCCTCCACTGCATCACTCAGGGCCACTACAGCATCACTCAGGGCCACCACAGCATCACTCAGGGCCACCACAGCACCACTCAGCGCCACCACAGCATCACTCGGGGCCAGCACAGCATCACTCGGGGCTACCACAGCATCACTCACCGAAGCCACAGCATCACTCAGCGAAACCACAGCATCACTCAGCGCAAATACAGCATCACTCAGCACCACCACAGCATCACTGGTTCAAATATGTTCTTTCAATGTTTCAAGCTGTTTTCAAGCTTTCAAGCTTTATAACAAATCACAAAAAGATGTTAATATTTAACTTAACATAATCTTCACAAAAGTTATTTACAAAACCTAAAGCTATTGACATTACAAATTAAATTAATTATTTAAAAAATTAAAATCCATTGGTATTTGTAATATCAATACATCTAAGTCACGTAAATACCACACATGTTGCATTACAAATGCTATAGGTGTCACATTTGCGAAAGCTATAACTATTGGCATTGTAAATGACAAAGCTATTAATTTAGCTATTTTCAAAAACAACACATAAATAAAATATTTGTCATTTATAAGACCAATAGCTCAAACTTTCCTAATGAGAGACCTATTGCATTTCCAATGCTTGTTATCTTCATTCTCACACATACCTTTATGATGGTTAATGAATGTGGATTTTTGTATTAAACAGACATTTGTCCCTGCAGCTCAAAATGTTCCACCTTTGACATCTTCTGCCAATTTATTTTGATAAGTGCAAAAGTGAACAACTTCATGTTCTGCTACATTTTGTAACAAAGGGCTTCTTTTTGGGGCTTTTCAGAAGTCTTCATGATGTTGACAATCCTACGCCAAGCCACGTAATGGATTTAGATTTCCGGTATAAACTTAAAGAGCTTAAACAGTCACACCCCTCATAGCTATTGACCGCTCAATGAGATAGCATTTGAAGGCTAAATCAATATAACCTTTTTGCTAAACATTGCTCGGCGTATTTGTCTTTCCATACTTCCTTCATATCACTTTTTTCCACCTCAGTAATGTATGAAGTGACATAACGTGCTACTACTATAGAATTATCTGCAGCAAATAGGATGTCCATGTTAGCATTCCACCTTTGTAGTATTAAAGGGTTATAGCCGTTCATCTGCTGTGATGCTTGGTCTCTTTTTAGATTAAATGTATTTTTAGGTGACTTTCCTGTGACGACATGGCTAACTGATTACAGAAAATTGTTGACTCTTCCCTTTTTTTAGACTTGGCCTTGGAAAACCATAACGACATTTACAGTAATGTTTAGATTTGTATTTATATTTACGTAAGCAATATTTCCCACACTTATTTGATTAAAATTTGACAACTTGTCCAAACAGTTTTATATTTTTTCTTTATTAGGGATCCCACATGGAACATGCTGTTCAATAAAATTAAGAAAGGATTCATCAGTCATAAGTAAATGATGGGGCATTTTTAATACACAACAGCATATGAATATGTGGTGCACCTCTTGCTTGATACTCTCTTCTCCAAAAGCAATCAAGTACCTCTCCAAGGGGATTTTTGTGTTTATTGGCTAACTGGTCATACAAAGTTTGGAATTTGCGATTGACAAATCTGCAAACATTTGCAGGATCTAAAGAACATTGGGGCATATTATCAAGGGGGTTTATCTCCGCTTTTTTGGCTTTAAAAGCCAAGAAAGCGGAGATAAAATTATCTCCCTATTACCTAGCTGTCGCTAACACCAGTTAGCGACAGCTAGTAGGAGATAGCGACCATCTTGGGCCCCACTTTGCATGTCAATGATATTTATCACTAGTGACATGCAAAGTGGGCGTGCCAAGATGTTAGCGACTGGAAACAGTCGCTAACATCGCTATCTCCTATTACCAACTTTTGGAGATATTCGCGCTAAGCGCGAATATCTCCAAAAATTAACACCTGCCCTGAGCAGTTCTTAGCCATGTTATCCAATGGGAGGTGGATAACATGGCTAAGAGCATTAGCTCGGTAATGCATGAATATCGCTGACTTTTCAGCGATATTCATGCATTGCGGCTGTTTTTTATCGCATTTGCGATAAACCTTGATAATAGCAAGGTTTATCTGTGATAATTTCTGACGATGCTTAGCGTTAAAAAATTCGTTGCTAAGCATCGTTAGCGATAAATATCGCTTAACGATGGTAATATGCCCCATTATTCAGCAGTTGTCTTGCAGGCAACATCTGGAAGATTATTGTTTGCTTGAACTAGAAAGTCATCCCTTAGGTAATTTAGCACAACTTAAAGGGGCATATTTACAAAACAAGTGACGGAGCGCCGCGTTAGCCTTGTTGGCGTATTCGATGAGCTCTGCCACTTCTGAAACGCAGGGTTGCACCGTATTTACAAGATTACGATGCAAACATACGTTTCTCCCTGCGCTGGTGCTAAATTTAGCAGCCTAGCACCAATGCAGGAGTCCTTGCACCATAGTGCAAAGGTGCCTGCATTGATGGTAAGGAATGTTTATGTGCAGGAAGGTGTCCCTTCATGCACATTAACAATCTGAAATGGCGTTTTGTAACTTCTATATGTGTTGCTTTGTGCAGCACAAATAGAAGTTGCAACTCGTCTATTTTGTTAATGATTGTTTATGTGCAGGAAGGGACACCTTCCTGCACATAAACAATCAATGGCTTATGTGTGCTGCACAATGCAGCACACAAAGAAACAGCAAAAACTATGAGAAAAAATATATTTCTCCATGTTTCACCAGGGTAAAACCAGGTTTTTCCTGGTCTTAATTTTGGCGCTGCCCCATATTTATGCCACCTATGTAAATATGGGACAGCATCAAAATCAATGGGTGTTGTGATGGAACGCCCACCACAACACCCATTGCCAGCCCCTTTCACGCTAAGTAGAGCATGAAAGGGTGCCTTATTTACAAGGCAGCGTTAAGCCACATCTCCCTTGTGAATAAGGTGAAGCCCATATCGCCACAGGATATGCCCCAAAGTGAGAAACCAAGTAGGCGGTCCTAAGCTTCTCAACATACATCATAGTTATCCATGTCTTTGAAACTAATATTCATTGGTACCTCACTGACATGCCATAATATTGATCAAGTTATATACAAGGGGCCTCATTTATGAGGCTGTGGGTCACTTTTACGTCGCCGGTGCGTCACTTTTTGTGAAGCACCAGTGGTGTAAAAAATGCGCCTTGTTGCACCATATTTACAAAGTGACGCATCTAGGTAGATGCGTCACTTTGTAAACCCCTGCGCCACATTATACCTGCGCCTGGTATAATGTATGCAAGGGGGGCATTTTGACGCAAGAAAGGGTCATGGAAGTGACGCAATGAAATCTATTATATTTCACTGCGCCACTTCTAGGACACAAATGCGTCAATTTCTTACGCCTGCCTCACAGCAGGCGTAAGACTGACGCAGGCTCTTTCACATGGGGCTTGCCCCATATGAAAGGACACATTGCTGGAGTTGCGTCACTTTTGTTACACACTCCAGCAATGCGTCACTTTTGCGCCACACAGATACGTCAGAAATACTGACGTATCTGTAACTCCTTGCGCCATGATGCGTCATACTGTAAATATGAGGCATCATTAGTGTCGCAAGGAGGGCGCAATGAAAAGTGACACATCGCTGTTTTCACGCAGCGATGCGTCACTTTTCATAAATGAGGCCCAAGGTTTTTGTCATTGGCTTCCATCTTGTGTAGAAAATCTTTAGCTGTTAGGTTTGTAAAGCCAGTTCCAGTTCGCATCCCATGTGCAACAGCATAAGACGTAGCAGATAGATCAGTTTCATTTAAAAGTGTTGAAACGTAAGGGATGTTTTAAGCGAAAACGTAGGTTCTCTGAATATAGACTTGCAGCACGTTTTTCTGTAGCAGACATTTGTACAGGGTCATTATCATATCGGCCTCCTTTCCCAGTTGGAAATAAATGTGGAAAACATTTTGCTTCTAAACTTTTTCCCAGATACTACCTGGCTGTCCTGTTGCTTCTCTCATTTGATACAGTGCTAATGCATCACCCATCGTATCTTTAGAATGTAGTGGGTGTATACTGTAATGCTCATAGATTTACTCAGCGTGCTTGTTATTAATCTTGTCAAACTGACCAATGTTTTTGGTTGTGTAAATGGCAGATGAGTACAACAGATGAAGTCTACAAGCTCCGTAGTTTTATAGCGTATGTTGTTTTGCAGAAGGCACAAAATGACTGCTTGCATTTTGTTGGGACTCAATTAACTAATACAACTAAAGGTTGTTCTATCTTTTAAAATCCAATGAGGATTTATACAACATCGGGACATGCAGAATTCTGATTCCCCATCAAAGTATTTCGATTGTATGTAGTGTGTATGTGGATTTGAGAGAAGTAGAGCATCATTAAGTTGTTCCAATTTATTGCTGGTCCTTTAACAAAGTATTAAGTCAGTACAAGTTTTCTTATACTTAGATTATGATGGTGGAAAGCATTTCAGTGTCATGGAATGCTGAATTTCACATCTCATTTTGAAGGCAGCCTAAAGAATGCCCTAGCAGTTTGTAATATTTCTAAATGGGCAAGTGTCCAAATGTTACAATATTTTAATTTTACATTGAAGATGTGATTTTTTAAATGTTGTCATAAATGTCCTCAGTTTCTGAATAGATGTATTATGAATATTGAACATAGAAGTACCACACCAGTTTTTTACTTAAAGGCTCCCTCGAGCAACTTTGAGCTGACGAGCTCGTGGAGAGGCAACTGCGCGCCTGGAGAGATACTGCGTTCCAAGAATATGGCAGCCTGCTCAGCAACCCCAAATAATTTTGCCTAATCTCTGCTGATGACGGATAATAATCCAGAAACACGTGTCCGGAGATGGCCAGCACTAATCTGCACCCACCTGGTGAAACACTCAAGACTTTCCAAGTGTACTCGCTTGTCGATCTGAACTGCATCTACCATGATGCCCAGGGGCGACTCTGCTGGGAGGTGAAGCAGTGTGCTCCCACACCAGTTTTTTACTTAAAGGCTCCCTCGAGCCGCTTTGAGCTGAAGAGCTCGTGGAGAGGCACCTGCGCGCCTGGAGAGATACTGCGTTCCAAGAATATGGCAGCCTGCTCAGCAACCCCAAATAATTGTGCCTAATCTCTGCTGATGACGGATAATAATCCAGAATCACGTGTCCAGAGATGGCCAGCACTAATCTGCACCCACCTGGTGAAACACTGAAGACTTTCCAAGTGTACTCGCTTGTCGATCTGAACTGCATCTACCATGATGCCCAGGGGCGACTCTGCTGGTAGGTGAAGCAGTGTGCTCCCACACCAGTTTTTTACTTAAAGGCTCCCTCGAGCCGCTTTGAGCTGACGAGCTCGTGGAGAGGCACCTGCGCGCCTGGAGAGATACTGCGTTCCAAGAATATGGCAGCCTGCTCAGCAACCCCAAATAATTTTCCCTAATCTCTGCTCATGACGGATAATAATCCAGAAACACATGTCCAGAGATGGCCAGCACTAATCTGCACCCACCTGGTGAAACACTCAAGACTTTCCAAGTGTACTCGCTTGTCGATCTGTACTGCATCTACCATGATGCCCAAGGGCGACTCTGTGGGAGGTGAAGCAGTGTGTTCCCACACCAGTTTTTTACTTAAAGGCTCCCTCAAGCCGCTTTGAGCTGACGAGCTCGTGGAGAGGCACCTGCGCGCCTGGAGAGATACTGCATTTCAAGAATATGGCAGCCTGCTCAGCAACCCCAAATAATTTTCCCTAATCTCTGCTCATGACGGATAATAATCCAGAAACACGTGTCCAGAGAGGGCCAGCACTAATCTGCACCCACCTGGTGAAACACTCAAGACTTTCCAAGTGTACTCGCTTGTTGATCTGAACTGCCTCTACCATGATGCCCAGGGGCAACTCTGCTGGGAGGTGAAGCAGTGTGCTACCACACCAGTTTTTTACTTAAAGGCTACCTCGAGCCCCTTTGAGCTGACGAGCTTGTGGAGAGGTACCTGCGCGCCTGGAGAGATACTGCGTTCCAAGAATATGGCAGCCTGCTCAGCAACCCCAAATAATTTTGCCTAATCTCTGCTGATGACGGATAATAATCCAGAAACACGTGTCCAGAGATGGCCAGCACTAATCTGCACCCACCTGGTGAAACACTCAATACTTTCCAAGTGTACTCGCTTGTCGATCTGAACTGCATCTACCATGGTGCCCAGGGGCGACTCTGCTGGGAGGTGAAGCAGTGTGCTCCCACCCCAGTTTTTTTACTTAAAGGCTCTCTCGAGCCGCTTTGAGCTGACGAGCTCGTGGAGAGGCACCTGCGCGCCTGGAGAGATACTGCGTTCCAAGAATATGGCAGCCTGCTCAGCAACCCCAAATAATTGTGCCTAATCTCTGCTGATGACTGATAATAATCCAGAATCACGTGTCCAGAGATGGCCAGCACTAATCTGCACCCACCTGGTGAAATACTGAAGACTTTCCAAGTGTACTCGCTTGTCGATCTGAACTGCATCTACCATGATGCCCAGGGGCGACTCTGCTGGGAGGTGAAGCAGTGTGCTCCCACACCAGTTTTTTACTTAAAGGCTCCCTCGAGCCGCTTTGAGCTGACAAGCTCGTGGAGAGGCACCTGCGCGCCTGGAGAGATACTGCGTTCCAAGAATATGGCAGCCTGCTCAGCAACGCCAAATAATTTTCCCTAATCTCTGCTCATGACGGATAATAATCCAGAAACACATGTCCAGAGATGGCCAGCACTAATCTGCACCCACCTGGTGAAACACTCAAGACTTTCCAAGTGTACTCGCTTGTCGATCTGAACTGCATCTACCATGATGCCCAGGGGCGACTCTGTGGGAGGTGAAGCAGTGTGCTCCCACACCAGTTTTTTACTTAAAGGCTCCCTCGAGCCCCTTTGAGCTGACGAGCTCGTGGAGAGGCACCTGCGCGCCTGGAGAGATGCTGCGTTCCAAGAATATGGCAGCCTGCTCAGCAACCCCAAATAATTTTGCCTAATCTCTGCTGATGACGGATAATAATCCAGAAACACGTGTCCAGAGATGGCCAGCACTAATCTGCACCCACCTGGTGAAACACTCAAGACTTTCCAAGTGTACTCGCTTGTCGATCTGAACTGCATCTACCATGATGCCCAGGGGCGACTCTGCTGGGAGGTGAAGCAGTGTGCTCCCACCCAAGTTTTTTTACTTAAAGGCTCTCTCGAGCCGCTTTGAGCTGACGAGCTCGTGGAGAGGCACCTGCGCGCCTGGAGAGATACTGCGTTCCAAGAATATGGCAGCCTGCTCAGCAACCCCAAATAATTTTTGCCTAATCTCTGCTGATGACGGATAATAATCCAGAATCACGTGTCCAGAGATGGCCAGCACTAATCTGCACCCACCTGGTGAAACACTGAAGACTTTCCAAGTGTACTCGCTTGTCGATCTGAACTGCATCTACCATGATGCCCAGGGGCGACTCTGCTGGGAGGTGAAGCAGTGTGCTCCCACACCAGTTTTTTACTTAAAGGCTCCCTCGAGCCGCTTTGAGCTGACGAGCTCGTGGAGAGGCACCTGCGCGCCTGGAGAGATACTGCGTTCCAAGAATATGGCAGCCTGCTCAGCAACCCCAAATAATTTTCCCTAATCTCTGCTCATGACGGATAATAATCCAGAAACACATGTCCAGAGATGGCCAGCACTAATCTGCACCCACCTGGTGAAACACTCAAGACTTTCCAAGTGTACTCGCTTGTCGATCTGAACTGCATCTACCATGATGCCCAGGGGCGACTCTGTGGGAGGTGAAGCAGTGTGCTCCCACACCAGTTTTTTACTTAAAGGCTCCCTCGAGCCGCTTTGAGCTGACGAGCTCGTGGAGAGGCACCTGCGCGCCTGGAGAGATACTGCATTCCAAGAATATGGCAGCCTGCTCAGCAACCCCAAATAATTTTCCCTAATCTCTGCTCATGACGGATAATAATCCAGAAACACGTGTCCAGAGATGGCCAGCACTAATCTGCACCCACCTGGTGAAACACTCAAGACTTTCCAAGTGTACTCGCTTGTTGATCTGAACTGCATCTACCATGATGCCCAGGGGCAACTCTGCTGGGAGGTGAAGCAGTGTGCTACCACACCAGTTTTTTACTTAAAGGCTCCCTCGAGCCCCTTTGAGCTGACGAGCTCGTGGAGAGGCACCTGCGCGCCTGGAGAGATACTGCGTTCCAAGAATATGGCAGCCTGCTCAGCAACCCCAAATAATTTTCCCTAATCTCTGCTGATGACGGATAATAATCCAGAAACACGTGTCCAGAGATGGCCAGCACTAATCTGCACCCACCTGGTGAAACACTCAATACTTTCCAAGTGTACTCGCTTGTCGATCTGAACTGCATCTACCATGGTGCCCAGGGGCGACTCTGCTGGGAGGTGAAGCAGTGTGCTCCCACCCCAGTTTTTTTACTTAAAGGCTCTCTCGAGCCGCTTTGAGCTGACGAGCTCGTGGAGAGGCACCTGCGCGCCTGGAGAGATACTGCGTTCCAAGAATATGGCAGCCTGCTCAGCAACCCCAAATAATTGTGCCTAATCTCTGCTGATGACTGATAATAATCCAGAATCACGTGTCCAGAGATGGCCAGCACTAATCTGCACCCACCTGGTGAAATACTGAAGACTTTCCAAGTGTACTCGCTTGTCGATCTGAACTGCATCTACCATGATGCCCAGGGGCGACTCTGCTGGGAGGTGAAGCAGTGTGCTCCCACACCAGTTTTTTACTTAAAGGCTCCCTCGAGCCGCTTTGAGCTGACAAGCTCGTGGAGAGGCACCTGCGCGCCTGGAGAGATACTGCGTTCCAAGAATATGGCAGCCTGCTCAGCAACGCCAAATAATTTTCCCTAATCTCTGCTCATGACGGATAATAATCCAGAAACACATGTCCAGAGATGGCCAGCACTAATCTGCACCCACCTGGTGAAACACTCAAGCCTTTCCAAGTGTACTCGCTTGTCGATCTGAACTGCATCTACCATGATGCCCAGGGGCGACTCTGTGGGAGGTGAAGCAGTGTGCTCCCACACCAGTTTTTTACTTAAAGGCTCCCTCGAGCCCCTTTGACCTGACGAGCTCGTGGAGAGGCACCTGCGCGCCTGGAGAGATGCTGCGTTCCAAGAATATGGCAGCCTGCTCAGCAACCCCAAATAATTTTGCCTAATCTCTGCTGATGACGGATAATAATCCAGAAACACGTGTCCAGAGATGGCCAGCACTAATCTGCACCCACCTGGTGAAACACTCAAGACTTTCCAAGTGTACTCGCTTGTCGATCTGAACTGCATCTACCATGATGCCCAGGGGCGACTCTGCTGGGAGGTGAAGTAGTGTGCTCCCACCCAAGTTTTTTTACTTAAAGGCTCTCTCGAGCCGCTTTGAGCTGACGAGCTCGTGGAGAGGCACCTGCGCGCCTGGAGAGATACTGCGTTCCAAGAATATGGCAGCCTGCTCAGCAACCCCAAATAATTTTTGCCTAATCTCTGCTGATGACGGATAATAATCCAGAATCACGTGTCCAGAGATGGCCAGCACTAATCTGCACCCACCTGGTGAAACACTGAAGACTTTCCAAGTGTACTCGCTTGTCGATCTGAACTGCATCTACCATGATGCCCAGGGGCGACTCTGCTGGGAGGTGAAGCAGTGTGCTCCCACACCAGTTTTTTACTTAAAGGCTCCCTCGAGCCGCTTTGAGCTGACGAGCTCGTGGAGAGGCACCTGCGCGCCTGGAGAGATACTGCGTTCCAAGAATATGGCAGCCTGCTCAGCAACCCCAAATAATTTTCCCTAATCTCTGCTCATGACGGATAATAATCCAGAAACACGTGTCCAGAGATGGCCAGCACTAATCTGCACCCACCTGGTGAAACACTCAAGACTTTCCAAGTGTACTCGCTTGTTGATCTGAACTGCATCTACCATGATGCCCAGGGGCAACTCTGCTGGGAGGTGAAGCAGTGTGCTACCACACCAGTTTTTTACTTAAAGGCTCCCTCGAGCCCCTTTGAGCTGACGAGCTCGTGGAGAGGCACCTGCGCGCCTGGAGAGATACTGCGTTCCAAGAATATGGCAGCCTACTCAGCAACCCCAAATAATTTTTCCTAATCTCTGCTGATGACGGATAATAATCCAGAAACACGTGTCCAGAGATGGCCAGCACTAATCTGCACCCACCTGGTGAAACACTCAAGACTTTCCAAGTGTACTCGCTTGTTGATCTGAACTGCATCTACCATGATGCCCAGGGGCGACTCTGCTGGGAGGTGAAGCAGTGTGCTCCCACCCCAGTTTTTTTACTTAAAGGCTCTCTCGAGCCGCTTTGAGCTGACGAGCTCGTGGAGAGGCACCTGCGCGCCTGGAGAGATACTGCGTTCCAAGAATATGGCAGCCTGCTCAGCAACCCCAAATAATTTTGCCTAATCTCTGCTGATGACGGATAATAATCCAGAAACACGTGTCCAGAGATGGCCAGCACTAATCTCCACCCACCTGGTGAAACACTCAAGACTTTCCAAGTGTACTCGCTTGTCGATCTGAACTGCATTTACCATGATGCCTAGGGGCGACTCTGCTGGGAGGTGAAGCAGTGTGCTCCCACACCAGTTTTTTACTTAAAGGCTCCCTCGAGCCGCTTTGAGCTGACGAGCTCATGGAGAGGCACCTGCGCGCCTGGAGAGATACTGCATTCCAAGAATATGGCAGCCTGCTCAGCAACCCCAAATAATTTTTGCCTAATCTTTGCTGATGACGGATAATAATCCAAAAACACGTGTCCAGAGATGGCCAGCACTAATCTGCACCCACCTGGTGAAACACTCAAGACTTTCCAAGTGTACTCGCTTGTCGATCTGAACTGCATCTACCATGATGCCCAGGGGCGACTCTGCTGGGAGGTGAAGCAGTGTGCTCCCACACCAGTTTTTTCCATTTGTACACAGGCTGCTTTGTCTTTCTGTCCTGACTATCCGCATGTGGGAGTTTTTTTGTGTTTTTATTTAAGCCTACCACAGTATCATGTAACTCTTAATAGCAACGTCCTCCATAAGTCACAGATAGGACCCAATTAGTGTATGGATGGCAAGTCTCCTCATTAAAGTATGATTCTGTGCTGGATGTATGTTTCCAAGACCCTTTAAAATATTGCAAAAGTTATGTGTTGTTAGATTTCTGTTCCCCAGCTTATGTATATTATATTTTCTAATTAAACGTGTCAGGCTTTGTATCTGATTTAGTATTGAAATAAACAATTTCCTTTTGACTGTGAATGCTTTCTGAATAATATGATGATAAACATATTTTTTCTGTATGAGTATATCAGTCTTCTTCCTTTGAACTTGATGTTTTTGATGTAAATTAGCAAGTCCTCTGTTTTTAAATTTAAAAAGCAGAAAATTTCTCATGAACATGCAGAGTTTTTGTAATATGCTTACAGGTATTTTGTATTTTCCGTCAACTTTTTGCTTTTCTAGCTCTGGGTAATGTTTCTCTCATCTCTTTGGAGTATATTTTCATTTTATTTTTTCCCAGTTATAATTTATAGGCATACTGTAGAGTTTAGAGTTTTTTTTTAATATAGCGCAAACTAGACCAGAGACAGCAGATATCAAAGTGCTTTACATGAGCACCAGTTTCGTTACAAGAGGACACAAATGACATTGATGTAATTTGAGATGTCATCAATGGTATCATCAGTGACGTCACTGAACTTGTCATGAGTGATGTAATATCTGAGGTCATAAGCAGGGCATTGCGGAGGGCATAAGTTATAGTTAGCTCAGGTAACTATAATTGCTGAATTACACTGGTTTTGTACAAGAGAAATCTGAGTCTAACTATAACGTCCCTGAAACCTTTGTTTTTTTCAATGAATTTCTCTGTTTTTTAAATTCTATTTAACTATAACATCCCTGTAGCCTTTGGTTTTTTTAAGTAAATTTGTACGTTTAAATTTTTTTTAAATTTCCTAACTGTAACCATTAACCTTTGGCAGTAAGTATGTGAGGGAGTGCATGAGTGTCTCAGTTGGTGTATGAGTAGGTTTGTAAGTGGGTGTGAGAGTATGAGTGGGACTGTAAGTGGGTTTATGAGAGTCTGAGTGGGTCTGTGAGTGGGTGTGTGAGTCTCTGAAAAGGGTGGGAGGTAAATTCTGCTCCACTGGTGGAGTTTGCGGAGTTTTGCCACTTTGCGCTTTACTTGTAACACAGCGTTTGCCAAAAACTCCACAGACCACCTGCAGAGTGGAGTTTACCTGTGCGCGTACCCCTAGACTCCATTCCCGACTAATACTTCATCCCCAGCAAGTAGTGCGCCAGGAGGCCCCTTTGCAGAGTGATTGAGAAAGGGGTGGGACCTACGATAAGGTCTCAGCAATCCTGCTGTAGTGGACTTACTTGTGGCAACAATAGGGGATTTTGGCCCCCGACAACCCTCAGCAGAAAAGGGGACTTAATCCCCCAACCAGTAGTGTGCCAGGAGACCCCTTTGCAGAGAGGTTGAGAAAAGGGGCAGGGCCTCTGATGAGGTCTGAGCACTCACACTGGGGGGTACTCACTTGTGGCAACAATAAGGGTACATGACCCCCACGACCCTCAGGGCCCGAACTCTAGTGTGAGTGCCCTGGTCCCAGTCAGGGCATCCACTAGGCATTGTTGGGGACCGCGGGAGGAGCCTCAATGCCTATGGAAACTAGGTGCTAACTATACCTACCGGCGACCAACAGTATAATAGATATATATTTTCAACAAGTCGTGTCGCTGAAACTCCCTGCCTCTTTCTGCACACACACACACACACACACACACTAACACACACATGGAGTAGCGAACCACCAGTTAATACAGCCAATCTTGTCCCCACTCAAAACAGCCCCATGCGGGAGAAGAAGGAGTCGGTCTGATACTCAATGCCATAAACAATGTGCATTCATTTTTCTTTGTGAAGGCAGCAAAGAGCCCAACAGGTTTAGGGGCTCCTGGCTCCTTGTTCACGGGTCACAGAGCATTCGCCTTACTGGCACATAAATACACCATGTGATTCCATTATCATAAACATTGAAAAAGGACTATACTGCCTGACGTAAGTCAACATGAACATTTCGGCCACCTTTTCATGGATCAAATGGGGCAGTCGTTAAAACAGTGAGGCAGACACTTACATTATGTACACATTAATTCAGTCAGAACATTCAGCATTAATTGTAAATTTATATTACCAACAAGGAAAAATAAGGAAAAAATATAATCTGCATCACGTCATTTGCATTGTGTGCCTTCCCATCATAAACCTGCGTATCGTGACTGTCAATCTCATGTAACTAAACCTTACTGTTAGATGATCACCTCAAATGTGTAATTGAAGGGGGCAGGATATACCAATAATCATCATGAATTCAACCATAGTCACGTTCATAGGCTACAACACAATTGAATGTCAGTCTGGCCCAACTGACACCGCCTAGTCCCCTCCACCCTACACTAATGAAACTTAGAAGTAGACAGTCACGCCCCAGTAGCCAACTCTTCCTTGGAACATTTAGGGCAGTCAAACAAACCTTATAGGTAAACTCCTACCACAGTTCTTGTCTACTGAGATGGTCGATGCCTCCTTCCAATATAGATATATATGGCTCTCTTGCAATGCACTTCAATTTCCACTGGCAGGTCAGGAGACTCTAGACATTACACACACGAAAAGACAAAATAACATTATATTAATATGTGTTAAAACAAGCAGCAAAGCTACACTCACTAGGAAAACACTTGGCAGGAGGAGCAATCAATTAAAGGGCATAAAACACTTGCACCAAACACTACAGTACACATTAGCCATTTTGTAATGCGGGGGATTTGGAGAACATCTGTTCAGCCTAAATGGACTCTTAGCTCCTCATCCAGATTAAGAACCCCTGGATGGAGGGTGTCATACCTAATGATGAGCTTCGTTCCTACCTCCTAAGTTCCTGAACTCTGTTACCCCCTCTTTCCAGTGCTGGTACTCTATCTAGCACGCAAAACTGTAGCTGACTGGTGTTTTCGCCATGATGTAACTTAAAGTGTCTGGCAATGGGATACTGTTTGTCTTCATTAGCAATTGCCCTAAAATTTTCAAGTACTCTCTTTTTTGCTTGATGTATCATGCTCCCAATGTAATATTGCATGGGCAGTACAAGGCATAGACACAGAGATCTGAATTGCAAGCCCATGTGGATCCAAAGGGTTTTAGATAAAATTGAGCTTTCCTGTAAGGACAGTGGTCTAGAAATAAACCTACAGAAAACCAAATTTATGGCGTTTAATAGTTCAAAAAGCAGACGCCCAAACCCCACACTAAATGGCAAACCCTTGGAGAGAGTTACATCGTTTATTTTTTTAGGCATCATCATTACTGAAAACATGGATTGGGGGGCCCATATTAACAAATCAACATTAAAATTAGCTCAATCCACAGGGGGCATCATGAAGGTATTTAGCAGGTCCAACAAGAGAGCTGTCAGCCCGGCATTAGAAATCTACAAGGCCCAAGCGCGCGGTGGAGCGTTATATGGTGCCGAGTTATGGGGCCATTGCAAACTTGAGACACTAGTAAAGGTGGAAAAGCAATACCTCAGACAGTTGTTCAGACTACCAATATGCACCCCATTAATTCCGCTGCATTTAGATGCGGCAGTGGTGGCGATTGCAGATGTGTCAGGTCTTAAATCTCTTTTTTTTTTTTTTTTTTTTAAGTTTGAATTTTATTAAGGAATGAAATAGAAAAGCAGTACAGGAAGAAACAATCATAAGTTATAAAAAACACAACTTTTCTCTTACATTACAGTGGAATTATTCATGAAAATAAACAGAACAATGTATATTGAAGAAATGTAAAAATTTTGAGGAGAAAGGAAAATCATTAAAAGTGTATATCTTAGAAATAACAATAAGAAAACATAGTGTGCATCAATAAGCTCACACATATTGAGACAAAATATTCATGGTGGTTTTTGAACTTCGACATTGCGTAATGGAGAAATGGGAGGTGGTCTAGAGATCTGGGATAGATATTCGGTAAGGGGGATCCATAGTAGGTCACGTTTAATTGCTAGGGAAATAGGGGATACAAAATTTGTGTCTAGACGATGGTTAAAACATACTGCGTTCCACCATGCATTGAAGGAAACATCATTAGCTTGTTTCCAATGTGATGTAATATGGTGAAAGGCTATAGCAATCAGGAGATCTAGTAATTTGAGTTTGAGGTGAGATTCAGGAAGATCAGGGGAAAGGGAACCTAGAAAAATATGAAGGATGGAAAAGGGATGTGTGATGTTGAAAAGTGTTTGGATTTGGGACCAAACTAAATGCCAGAAATGGAGAATGGGAGGACATTCAAAGAGCATGTGTTTCAAATCAGCTATAGGACAAGAACAGGACCAACAGGTGGAAGGAGTATCTGATGAGAAAGATGACAGGATAAAGGGAGTATATAATGTACGATTATAAATAAAAAATAAGGTTTGGGTAGTATTGGCAGCTCTAGATGTTTTGTGGATTTTAGACCAAATTTTATCCCAAAAAATAGGGAGCCAATTTTGAGACAAGTCTTTTTCCCAAGCCAACTCAATTTTAGATTTAGAGCGTTCAGTCGATGATTGTAGAGCTTTATATAGAAAAGAAGCAGAGGGGGATTGGTCAAGGGCATTAGAGATGGAAAGATGAGGTAAAGGTATAGAATTAGTATTGGGAAGATCGGAGAGATATTGGAGAAGGGATGGGATCAGCGATAAATATTGTTTACGAGAAGAGGAAGGTAGTGAAAATTGTTCTTGAAGAAGGTGAAAGGGGAGAGGATCGGCATCAAAAAGAAGTTGAGAAATCCATTTTAAACCACGAGAGTGCCAAGATTTCCAATAGAGAGAGCGATTGCGAATTTGAAGGTGCTTATTATGCCAAATAGGTTGAGAGTGAACAGAAGAAGTAGAAGGATAAAAGGATAACAAGTAAGGTTGAAGAAGGGAGCGAGTTCGAGAAATTATAGGAGATCGAAGAGAGGAGACATTAGAGGAAAAGGAAAGAACTTCCCTGAAGTCATAGGGATGAAGGAAGGATGATTCTAGCGTATGCCAAAGTGGAGGATAATACGGAAGATCTGAAGAGAGCCAGCGTAAAGCTTGTTTTAGAGAAAAGGCAGTATGATACGCTTTAAAATTGGGGAATTTGACCCCGCCCAAAGATTTATCCCTCTTCAAAGCAGAAAGAGCTATTCGAGATCTTTTTCCTTTCCATAAAAATTTCACCAAAATAGAATCTATTAACTTGAAGTAATGATTTGGAATGTGAATAGGAATCATAGAAATGGTGTAGAGAACCAAAGGCGCTAGCATCATTTTTATGGAGTCCAACCGTCCCCACCATGAAAGAAAGAGAGGATTCCAACGAGTGGTAGAAGTAGTGATCTTAGTAGAGAGAGATTCAAAATTAAATTTTAGGGTATCAGAAAGGCGAGGGGCGAACCAGACACCCAAATATTTAATCTTAGAGGGTTGCCAGGAGAAGCCAGAGGTGTCAAATAGATGTTTGTGGCATAATGGGTTCAGGGGGAGTATTTCACATTTGTCCGTATTAAGTTTATATCCAGATACGATAGAGAAAGCAGATACCTGATTAAGGAAGGAAGGTAAAGTTGTTTGAGGGTCGGAGCAATAAAATAAAATATCATCGGCGTAGACCGAGAGCTTAACCTGTTGTTGGGGGCCATATTGAAAACCTGAAATGTGTTCATCTCGTCTAATTTTAGTTAAAAAGGGTTCTAGAGCTAGGATAAATAGAAGAGGAGATAGAGGACATCCTTGACGGACTCCTCTGTGAAGAGGAAAATAATCAGAAGTGATACCGTTGGCAAAGATGGAGGCATGGGGACTGGAATAAAGTAAAGAAATAAGAGAAATGAATTTAGGTGGAAAACCAAACCAACGAAGAGCTTGAAACATAAAATCCCATCCTATTCTATCAAAGGCCTTCTCGGCATCGAGAGAAATGGCAGCCAGAGGAGATGGAAGAGAAGACGCTTTACTTAAAATGTTAAAGAAAACACGAGAATTATCAGATGACAGGCGACCTTTAACGAATCCGGATTGTTCCGGGCCGATAAGTTCTGGTAGTAGAGGGTCAAGTCTGAGGGCTATAATTTTGGCGAAGATTTTATAATCAGTGTTTACCAGAGAAATTGGGCGATAATTTTTACATAATGTATGATCTTTATCTGGCTTGGGTATGAGACAAATTAATGCTTCCTGAAAAGATCCTTGAGAAAATCCAGATTGGACAAAGGACTGAAATAATAGTAAAAGCTTAGGGAGGAGAAGGGAGGAGAAGTGATTATAAAACTCAATAGTAAAACCGTCCGGTCCTGGGGCTTTGCCTCTACGGAGGATCGAAACCGCATGTGAAATTTCAGAGGGGGAAATGTCTAAATCCAAGGATTGAAAGTCTACATGAGAAGATTGAGGGGAAGGGATATCATGGAAATATGATAAAAGGTCATCAGGATCAGGACTAGACTCAGGAGTGTATAAAGTTTGGTAAAATGAGACAAACTGAGCTAATATATCTTTGTCTTTGAACAGAGAAACACCGGCAGAATCTAGCAAGGACTCAATCTTCGTTCTTTCTTTGCGTATTTTGAGGTAGTTAGCGAGAAGTTTACCCATTTTGTTTTGACCTCCATAATAGCGGGAGTTACATTTAAGAAGAGAATTAGAAGCTGCGTTAGTAGTAAACCTATTAAATTCAATTTTGGCAGAGAGAAGTTCACGAAGTGATGATTCAGAGGTAGAATTATAATATGTATATTCTAGTTTCTTTATTTTATCCAAAATTTGAGTTGACCTAAGAATCGACTGTTTTTTCTTTTGAGAGACAAAATTAATGATAAATCCTCTAGCAGCTGCTTTAAAAGAGTCCCAAACAGTGACAAAGGAGGACTCAGGGAGGTGGTTCAGTGTAAAAAATTCAGAGGCAAACTCTATAAATTTAGTGGTGAAAATGGGGTCCAACAGTAGAGAATTATTAAATCTCCAACGTCCCGAATTAGGGGAGAAGGGAATAAGGTCAATATCGACAAAAACGGGGGCATGGTCCGAGATTAGAATGGAACCTATTTCTGAATGAGTAACAAGTTGTGCTAGGGATTTACTGAGAAATAAATAATCTATGCGAGATTGAGAATGATGGGTGGGGGAATAAAACGTATATTCTTTAAGGTCAGGATTACATAATCTCCAAATATCAACTAGAGCATAGTTTTGAATCGAGGTAATAAATTGGGAATGCATCTTGGAAGGGATAAATTTAACTTTGGAATTTCTATCCAAAAAAGGGTCTAGGACTTGGTTGCAATCACCACCAAAGATAACATACCGTTCATTAAGAGTAACTAATTTATCAGAAATAGCAGGCCAAAACAACTTATCAACACCTGTAGGAGCGTAAACATTAAAGATAACAATAGGTATTTTATCAATAAGGAGCTTAGTAATAACCCAACGGCCCCTATCATCATTTTCTTGAGTTACAACAGAAACAGTTAACTTCTTATGACATAAAATAACAGTACCATTTTTCTTACCTAAAGCAGGAGAGTGAAAAACATGTCCTACCCAGCAACGTTTAAGTTTAGTAGCCTCTGTGTCCGAAAGGTGGGATTCTTGTATGAGAGCTACATCGGCCTTAAGCCGCGCCAAATGGGTTAGGACGCGTTGACGCTTAATGGGGTTATTTAACCCTTTAACATTCCATGTAACTACTCGGAATTTGTAAGCTTAGTAAAATGATATGAGGTAAAATATAGTAAGAGATAGGCAAGAAGTTGAAGAGAGGTGCAAGAATAATGCAAAAAACATGAAATGTAAGAGACAAAGAGAAAAAAGTATGTAGATGATAAAGTAAAGAAAGAGAAAAATGAAATAGAAAAGCATTTGAGAAAGGTTGAGAGAGGTAGTAAGATTGCAAGAACAGATGTATAAGAGAGATAGAGAGAAAAGGTGAGAGTAAGAGAGATGAGAGATAAAGAAAGGAGTAGAAAAGAAGGTAAGAGAGAACAAGTCAAGAGAAGAGACATAACAACAAATACAAATGAGAACTGAGGGGTGACGACGCCAGAAGAGGACGACATCAACAACAGAAACTCACGTCATCGAACACCGGAGGAACCAGCTTAGGATCAATTGAAGGGAGCAAAAACTACACCGGGACGGGGAACACAAGGAGAGGATCTGTGATGAGACAAAAATGGAAAAGAGAAGTTAGGAGTACATAAGAACGCCGAATAAAGGAACTTCGCAATATTAGAACAAAGTAAACAAGAGATGTGAGTACACAATAGGATAAGGGAAGTCGATACTAGGCACAGTAGGGAAACAAAAGGATAAACATTTTAGTCAATCAGGAAAACATATAAATGATTAAACTGGTCTTGCAGTGTCCATGTTGACGGTTTCATGGTGACGGAGGAATTCTTCAAGGGTTCGTGGATCTTCAAAAGTCGTTGTCTTTTCTTTATACGTGACCTTGAAGAGGCAAGGATGGAGGAGACCGAATCTGGCACCAAGGTCCCGCAATCGTGGTCGTAGATCAAGAAATTGTTTCCTGCGGTCAGCTGTCACTTTAGCCACATCTTGAGAGAGATACAGACGG
Organism: Lissotriton helveticus; assembly: GCF_964261635.1. Taxonomy (NCBI): domain Eukaryota; kingdom Metazoa; phylum Chordata; class Amphibia; order Caudata; family Salamandridae; genus Lissotriton; species Lissotriton helveticus. Next base: position 1,084,047,684 of record NC_136072.1, on the reverse strand, counting down.
TGACCTTCCCACATAACTTGTTTTTTAGCTTTGGCTGCCGAGAGTACTTGGAGAAGGTCAGTATATTGTAGGAAGAGCATGATGACTCCGCGGGGTTTGGAGGAAACTTTCGGACCCAGTCTATGAGCACGTTGAATGTTAAGTGTGACAGAAGATGGAAGATCCAAAATTTTTGGTAAAAAGGTTTGGAAGAAGGTGGTTGGATTGGACCCTTCTGTGAGCTCTGGAAGATTATAAAGGCGTAGGTTATTGCGACGATTTCTATTTTCCAACTCCTCAGTCTGTCGCCTTAAGAGAGAGACATCCTTCTCCAATGTGGAAATCCTAGAACAGGAAGATTGTAAAGCCTCCGTTGATTGTTCCACTAACAGGACTCTGGATTCGAGAGTGGACCATTTATCATGAAGAAATTGCAGTGTTTTAGTAGTTTCAGCCATGAAGGGCTTAAGTGCTCGGAGTTCTTCAAGAATGAGATCCATGGATGTGGGTGATGACTCAGAACCTGGAGATGGAGGACCTGTCCTGTGACGTTTCGTGGAGCCAGGTGGTAGAAGTTTACTGGTGACAGTAGCTTTAGGAATTGCCCCACGTGTAGCATCCGTTTTAGGAAGAACGGTGTCATCCATGGCCTGCGTCGTCGAGTCAGAGTCTGAGGAATGACGCGGTTTGGTCTTAGAAGCTGTAAGTTTGAGAGTGCGCAGTTTCCCCATATATGGTAGGGGAGATAAATAAAAGTGTTCCTGCAGATTCAGAGGACAGGAAATTTGTGAAGAAGGCACTCCTTGATGTGAAAAAATAGTAGTGCGGTGAGAAATAGAGTTCAAGATATTGATGTCACAGCCGGGTTACGCAGAAGAAAGAAAAATGCGTCACACAATAGACATCAATAAAATAAAGGTTCAGAAGCAGGCAAAAAGACTGGAATTGTAATTGCACATATTGAGCAGGAGATGGTAAATTGTCTGCATCATGTGGAAGAACAGATAAACATTGTTGAGGAGAAACAGAAACAAGTGGCAGCCTGTTCGGTAAATTCCAGTGAAGAGTGGCGCTTAAATGAAGAAACTCAGCTTGAAAACATTAGTCAGCGTGAAGAAAAAGGGGCATTAAAGGCTGAAAAACGCCAACGGGAGGTTGCAGCTGAGGAGGAACACCAACAGTGCGCATTTCATCATTGCTGCTGTATTAGGGTTTTATGAGGAAAGCACCGTACTGTGGCGTAGGTCTTCCGGTGATAGAGTCTGAAGACGCGGCATAAGTTGAGAGAAAATGGCGGCCGCCTGAAAGCGCACCGCGTCAGTCACGAAAAATATGCATGCAGACGGAGTAGAGGGACGCAGGTGATTTCAATCTGCTCACCTCACGCTCCGATGCAAGAAAATGAAGTCGGCGTCCATACAGGTGCAGGAAATGCTGATAAAAGCGCTGGTGTCGGCGCTCGATGTCCGGAGCTCCGCAGTCAAGCCGCCATCTTGTGCGGCGTTCAAGCCACGCCCCCAGGTCTTAAATCTCTAATGCATTGGCGACATCTGTGGACCACTCCTGAACTCTTATCATACAGGGAGGAATTAATTGAAGTTTTGTCGCTACATGGCGCCGCAAAACTCCCTTGGTTTGCTTATATCAAACTTTCTTTAACTAATATGGGATTGGGTGATTGGTGGACCGAACCTGCTCATGCCTGCCACGAAATCTCGAGGAAACAATTGAAGACCCGTTATGAGGAATTTAGAATGGCCCAACTTTACTCTTGCCCCAAAATAGGTAAACTATCTCTGGCCTTTCTAGAAATAAAACATAAATCCTGCTTTGAGGTAGTCTAAGATCTTATTACACCTTTGGAGGCAAGAAAGCTTTTCTTACAATTCAGGTACGGGGCTTTGCCGCTCCGCTGTTTTACAGCGAAGTGGAGCAATCAGACAGTGATTCATTGCCTTTCATGTGATTTCGCTGAAGAAACGGTGTTACATGTTTTCTTCAGTTGCCCTGGTTACCGTAAAGCTAGGAAACGGTGGCTATTCCAGATTTGTAGAAATATAGACAGCAGATACTATCTAGAGGTCTTTCGGATATTGATGTCTGATTCCAGTATCCCGATTGTTTTTTCAGTTGCCGGATTTTTGTTCTCTATGTGGAACACTAGAAGGGTTCTATTGAAACTTTCCAGGAAGGCTCAGGATCTTTTAGGGATATCATGTTATTTTTAAATGTAGTATATATGCAGCCCGTGACTAAGGGTAGTGTCACTGATCTATGGAATTGTCTTTTTAGGTTTCGTAACCTGGCGAGGGGCGAAGCCCCTCCCAGATCGAAATCTGTTGTTTTTAATAGTGAGGTTAGGACAGCCTCTGTTTCCAATTGGCTAGCTCCATAAATGGAGGCTAGCCATTGGGATGCAGAGGCTGTCAATCGCGTTTTCTCTCGAAAACGCGATTCGGGGGCGTTTCTGGTGCTTTTTTTAAGCCCCGCCCCTTTGTCCCGGGCCGCGCTGCCATTGGCTGCCGGCCCGGGACACCCCCGTGACGTCATTCCAGGGCTGCGCTGTGATTGGCTGCCGGCCGGGACACCCCCGTGACGTCAGCCAATCACAGCGCGGCCCGGGACCTGACTTGTTTTTATTTACCGCCCGTCTCTTCTCACTCTCTGTTGTGCGCTTCTTTCCCATACTGTTGCCTTCACATTTCTCTCTTTCTCTCGTGCAGTCACCTCTCCATCTGTCCCTTTCTTTCCCGCCTCTCAGGACCTCTCCTTCACAATCCCCGCCGTTCCCGCCTCTTTCCTTGCAGCTTTTTCTGTTGCCCCCTCCTGCGCGCGGCGCCCCCTCGCGTGCTGCTCTCTCCTTCTACCCTCTCGCGCTCCTGTCTTCTCCCACTGCCCCCACCCTCGCGCGCGGCTGCCTCCCCGCTATCTCTGCAGCAGTTGACTGGGAAACGGTGGAGTGAGCGCGAGGCGATCCGGAGAGGAGGGAGCCAGGTGCGCGGAGGACCTGAACGTACCCCGGGGGGCCTTGCTGCGGTCCACAGGTGGGCGCGCGCACATTCCCGCCCCAGCCACCGAAGCTAGAGAGGCGGGCACTGGCGGCTTAGACACTGGGGCGCAGAGAAGCGCGTCTCTAGGCGCACTGTGGATTACATGCGGCAGTTTCCACCCTTCTTCTCGTGTGAAGGCAGCGGCGCCCCCATGGAGCGGTGAGTATGGGGAATGCCTGATATATCCGGGGTGGGGGCAGAAGGGCAGGCTCACCTGGACTTGGAGCAGTGGGGTGGATGGAGGGGTAGTTTATGGGAGTATGGCGGAAGGATGTTGGTGGTAGTAAATCAGCGCGGTGAGTGGTAGAGGAGGAGAGGGGTGGCGTGAAAGTGATGTAAGATGTTGTAGAAGGAGTAGTGGGTGTCTCGAGCAAGTTGCAGGAAATGGGATGTGTGGGGCTGCGGGGAGAAGGAAGGATGAAGGGAGAAGTGGTGAATAGGTTTGAGAGAGCAAAGGAAGACTTGTTTGGGGAGATGAAAGAGACAGTTGAAAGGAGTGGTGAAGAAGAGCTATTGGGAGTACTGAGGGAGTACTGAGGGAAAAGGGACAGATATACAGGGGAGGTGGAGGAGGGGGGGGCGAACTGAGGCCGTAGTAGTGATGTTTTGTCAGTTTTGGGCGATGGGTCTGGTTTGGTGGTGTGGTAGGGTGCATGGTGGTCAGGGAGAGTAGGGAAGAGGAAGGGACGTGGTTTAGGAGTGAGAAAGTGCGGTACTATGAGGGGGTGGGCGAAGGAGAGAGACTGATTTGGTGCAGTGAGATGGTTGTGTGAAAACAGGGAGGTGATTTGCTGGAGATAGGATAAAGAGATGGAAAGTGGCTAGGGCAAAGGAGGGCGATTTTTAGGTAGTGGCGTGAGGGGAGCGGTGGTGAGGAGGGCGGTGATTCGGTTATTTGATGACACCGGGGTTGGGGGTTGCGGAGAAGAGTCAGGTTTTATATATAAGCATGGGGGTTTAAAGGGGAGCACTTATCAGGTTGTAATACAACGGTCCTTTCTCACCGCTCGCCCCGGTGACCGGGTACTACCACTTGGGAAGGTTATCCACGACACCTCCATTAGTTTCCATTGGTAGCCCCCTCACACCCCGGGGTTAGCAGTAGCCGAGCAGCCAGGGCCTACTGCGAGGCGATGGCGTGAGCGTTGGTTACGAATATACTTTACACTACATATTCAAACATACGTTGTCACAGCAATGGCGAAAGTACAGCCTTGGGAATTCGCCAGCAAAAGAATGCGTCGATTATATATAGTAAAAAATCTAGACTAGTTAAAGTGAAAAACTGAAAACTAGACGAATCATGTTGCATACAACAAAATGTCGGACGTCCATCCTTGGCACTGTGCAGAGACGCAGCTACCTAAGTGCAGCAGTTGCTATTAGTGCAACAGGTGCAGCGGCACCTGCGCACAGGTGTATGATGGGTCCACTGAACCACCACCATGTCTCTCTTTCACTCCACATGCGGAGGCTGGAGGAGTAATTTCTCTTGCTTGAATTGAGGCCCATTGCACCCTAATATGTTACTAGTGCAGTCCAGTGGTACTTTATTATTATTTATTGATAGATGAGCAGTTATTATAAAACAATACTAACATTAAACTATTGGTTCCTCCGGTCACTGAGAACCGCTCAGGTGTTTGAGAATCACTCTGAGAATGACTTTGAGAGTCAGTCAAAGAATAGAATGTGTCTCAGTGCACAAGACAGGCGCATCAAAACTAGGCATTCGTGGCACCTCAATTGGTTCAGATGTTTCTGTGATGTTTTGAGCCATAGGTCTAGTAAAAGTCAAATAAACCTATTTTGAAAGTTGCTTGTTTGTTTAAAAGGGCTTTGGATTTTTTGTGTGCATATTTTGTAACTGTTCGACGGTGCTGAGGGGCCTACAAGGCTTGCAGTTCCCGATTGGGATTACCAAGTGGATAAATAAACCAATAGGTCGCAAGTGGCCAGTTCTGTTAAGGTTTGTTTTCAGGGCTCCGGGTTACGTGAGCAACTTTTTTCATCATCCTGTATCATGGGCACCAGCAATTTAGTGGCGGGGGTCAAATTATGCTCAGTGTTAACTAAATTATATAGCAAGAAAAGACAGATTATCTGGCGTAATGAAGCGCATCTTGTGACAGTATTCTTGCATTATTTTGTCTTTTTGCTTCATGCTAACACTATATGGGCAAAGGTTCCGAATTATTAGTAACAGTTTATCACTCACATGCAGCAATAAGCAATCGAAATGTGATCAGTGGAACTTCGCAGGTAGGGCCTTCCTCTGCGTGGCAACTCGCGCCCCCAAATTTTTGTTAATTTATGATCTGTTTGAGCTAGAATAATTATTTCTTTTGGCAAATCTGTAAATTATGCAGAAGATGATGGAATATGTGGCAAAAGAGGCACATCTATAATTATGTTGAAAGCGCTGCGTCCACGCTATAGAATCACATAATTTAGTGGCTCTGCATGCATTTTAGGACTGGCTAATCGTAGCCACATGTTTTGTCTCTGTTGGGATTATGGGGAATTTGTGTATTGTGTTAGGAATACCGAGGTATCTTCAAATGGCCACAGGCCAAGTTATTTAGGTAACCTTTGGAACAATGTGGCCTCCAGGGTTAAGGGAAACTTCAGATTCTCTAGGGTGACAAATACGTTAAGAAACCTGATCTGGTACTTGCCTACCTGCTGCTGGACCCTGACTGCCAGGTGGGCTGTTCCAAGTTGGGTTGGGTTGGGTTGAGTGTTTGAGTGCCATCAGACACAGCCACAGCGCATGAGACTAACTCACTACTTCACTCTCACTCACTACTTCACTCTCTCTCTATCTCACTACCGCTCTCTCTCTCTCTCTCTCTCTCTCTCTCTCTCTCTCTCTCTCTCTCTCTCAAATACACTAACTCACTTTCACTCTCTCATACACTACCTCACTCTCTCTCTAGCTCACTACTTCACAACATCTCTCTGTTTCTATCTCAATACAGCACAACTCTCACCCTCACTACCTCATTCTTTCACTACCTCACTCTCTCTCACTACCTCACTCTATATCTACTTCACTCTCCCACAAAACAAAAATAACTACATCACTACTCAAATTATATCTATAACACTATCTCACTCTCTCTCTCACTAACTCTCTCCATAACATCACTCTATCTTTTTCCATATCACTCTCAACTATAACACAAGTCACTCACTCAAAAAATAACTACAACACTCTCTCGCTGACTCACTCTCTATCTCACTAGCTCACTCTCTCTCTCCAACTCACTACGTCACTCTCTATCTCACTAACTCACTCTCTCTCTATCTCACTAAGTCACTTTCACTCTCTCTTAAACTACCTCAGTCCTTCTCTATCTCACTATGTCACAACATCACTCATTGTTTCTATCTCACTACCACCAAAATCACTCTCCATCACTAACTCACTCTTTCACTACCTCACTCTCTCTGTCTCACTACCTCACTCTCTCTATTTCTATATCACTAAGTCACTTTCACTCTCTTTCACTACCTCACTCTCTGTCTCTGTTTTCGTTCAGAGGTAAGCATTTTGTTTTTTGTTTGCTAATCTTATGTTTATTCTCTCTTTTCTAGGTTCAACATGGCCCGTGGCGATTCCCTTCAGCGATGTGCACCGCTGTGCACGGAGTTGTTCAGACAGGTATGTATGTTGATTTTAGTTTATGTTAGAGGTAAGGCATATTTTTATTTTTACACTGCACTGTCCTTTTACTGCTGCACTCTCTCCTAAGCCTCTCCCTGCGCCATCGCTTCACTGCTGTACTCTCTGCTCAGCCCCCCCCCATCCAGGCTGCAGCCCTCACTCCTCCACTGCAACATCACTCACTGCTGCACTCTCTCCTCAGCCTCTCACGGTACCATCGCTTCACTGATGCACTCTCCTCAGCCTCTTACTGCACCATCCCTTCACTCTCTCCTCAGCTCCACTATACCGTCTCTTCCCTGTTACAGTCCCTTCACTGCTGCACTCTCTGCTCAGCCCCCCACTGCACCGTCCTTTTAATGCTGCACTCTCCTCAGTCTCTCACTGCACCATCCTTTCACTGCTGCACTCTCTCCTCAGCCTCTCCCTGCACTGTCCCTTCACTGATGCACTCTCCTCAGCCTCTCCCTGCACCGTCCCTTCACTGATGCACTCTCTGCTCAGCTCCCCATTGCATCGTCCCTTCACTCTCCTCAGCCTCTCCCTGCACCGTCCCTTCACTGATGCACTCTCTGTTCAACCCCCCATTGCATCGTCCCTTCACTGCTGCACTTTCCTCAGCCTCTCACTGCACCATCGCTTCACTGCAGCACTCTCTCCTCAGCCTCTCCCTGCGCCATCGCTTCACTCTCTGCTCAGCCCCCCCATCCAGGCTGCAGCCCTCACTCCTCCACTGCACCATCACTCACTGCTGCACTCTCTCTCAGCCTCTCACGGTACTGTCCCTTCACTGCTGCACTCTCCTCAGCCTCTCACTGCACCATCCCTTCACTGCTGCACTCTCTTCAGTCTCTCACTGCACCATCCCTTCACTGCTGCACTCTCTCCTCAGCCTCTCCCTGCACCGTCCATTAACTGATGCACTCTCTGCTCAGCCTCCAATTGCATCGTCCCTTCACTGCTGCACTCTCTTCAGCCTCTCCCTGCACCGTCCCTTCACTGGTGCACTCTCCTCAGTCTCTCACTGCACCATCCCTTCACTGCTGCACTCTCTCCTCAGCCTCTCCCTGCACCGTCCCTTCACTGATGCACTCTCTCCTCAGCCTCTCCCTGCACCGTCCCTTTATTGCTGCACTCTCTCCTTAGCCTCTCCTTGCACCGTCCCTTCGCTGCTGCACTCTCCTCAGCCTCTCACTGCACCGTCACTTCACTGCTGCACTCACTCCTCCTCCCCACTGCACCGTCCCTTCACTGCTGCACTCTCCTCAGCCTCTCACTGCATTATCCCTTCACTGCTACACTCTCTCCTCAGTCCCACTGCACCGTCCCTTCACTGCTGCACTCTATGCTCAGCCCCCCACTGCTCCGTCCTTTTACTGCTGCACTCTCTGCTCAGCCCCCCACTGCACCGTCCTTTTACTGCTGCACTCTCCTCAGCTTCTCCCTGCACCGTCCCTTCACTGCTGCACTCTCTGCTCAGCCTCTCCCTGCACTGTCCCTTTACTGATGCACTCTCTCCTCAGCCTCTCCCTGCACTGTCCCTGCACTGTCCCTTCACTGCTGCACTCTCCTCAGCCTCTCCTTGCACCGTCCCTTCACTGATGCACTCTCTGCTCAGCCCCCCATTGCATTCACTCATCTATCCATCCTTTCCCTCATCATTCCATTCACCCCTTCACTCATCCATTCATACTTTCACTAATCCATCCAGCTATGGCTTCCTTGTATAACACATTTTGTCTGCAAAATGTCTGTAATATACATTAAAAATAAATAAAAAAATAAACTATTTCCAAGATTGTCTTTAAAAATTAATCTAAGTGATGAGCGCAAAAATCTGTAGAACAGAGCTGGCTCTTTCACACCACACCTCCCCTTCACTCCCACCCCCTTTGAAAGGCTGGGGCCCTGGGCCAGAGTCCACTTTGCAGATGCCTTAAAAGTTCTCTGAAAAAGTAGAGCTAACTCTCCCAGGAGGGGGTTAATTCACAGCGCTGAAATGCTTCAGCTGCAGTGGGAGGCAAGGGGTCTCCTCTACTAAAACTGAAAGCGTGTCTAACTTTCTGTAAGGCGAAACCGTTGCATTGTAAATGCTTGTTTAATGAATTCTTTTTAGTTAATGTATTTATTTATTTAGTACACTATGCACTTTTTGAAAATTATTATGTAATCACCTCTTAGCAAAATTACCTATGAACTTTATCATGTTTCAATGTAGCTAGGTAGTCAATTTTTCAAATTCTGGTGTCTGTGCTTTTTATGTTCCATAATAACTTTGTATTTTTTGTGTATTATAATATATGTTTTATGAGCTGTACTTTTAAGGCAATTCTGGCCGAGATAAAGTTTTCTGAACAGAACAATTGCAAGTAAGATGTTTTGATATTCTGTATGGACGATGATCTGCAGAGAGCTGTACCTGCTTTTGATTGCAGCTATATTTGCATGCTTTGCACAATCCACAGATAAAAAAAACCTTGGGGCAGATTTATGAAGGCCCTGCGCCGCCAGTGCGTCACTTTTTCCCATGTTAAAAGTGACGCACCGGCGGCGCAAGGCCTTCATAAATCTGGCCCCTTTATGTTATTCCAACTTAGCTAAACCCATCAGTAAATACCCCAAAGTGATGTTTAGGAGGAGAGTGTCTCTCCAGGATACCCTGAGCCTCAGCCTGATAAAAACACAAGAGAATAGGAATAACATACATTGGGCCTCATCTACAAGAAAATGACGCAGCACCGCATGCTATTATGCAGCGACATGGTGCGTAATTTTCAAAGCATAGGGAGGTGTCGTATTAGCAACAAAATTATGCATTCCTGTGCTTTCCCCAGCGCCGGCGCACAATTGGCTGCCATGCGCCAGCGCAGGCCCCCTTGCATTATTTTGCAAGGATCCTTGCACTGGAGGGATGATTGTTTTTGTGCAGGAAAGGACAACTTCCTGCACAGAAACAATCATTAAAGGCATTTTCCTATTTCTATGTGTGCTGCAAAATACAGCACTCATGGAAAGAGGAAAAAACGAGGAGAAATAAAAGTATTTCTCCTCATTGCACCATTCCTATGCCTCCCCTGGGGAGACGTAGGATTTTGACGCATTCCTAAGTTTACAACATTTTGTAAATTTGGGAATGTGTCAGGTTCCATGGATGTTGCGTGGGAACACCCACAGCAACACCCTTTCATGCAGAGTAATTTGTGAAAGGGGCCCATGTTTACATTGAGTTCCTTTAACCCCTTGCATGCTGCCGCGATTCTGCGCCTGTGCGGCAGAATCGTGAGTGGGCGGGTTTATGACGGCCCCCAGCCGTCATCAGCACACGAGCGCCGTAGTGCATGACGGCCGGGGGCCGTCATCAGCATGCAAGGGGTTAAGTAATGCAAGCACCTTTCTCATTGGTGAGTTCCTAATGAAGGAAAACAAAGAAGAGCTGCATTCAGGTTCCATCAATTTCGACCGCCATATTGGAAGGGCAATGACTCCGTACTTATTATTAGTCATTGTTTCCGACATAGATGTCCCAAGAAGCAATACTACCACAATTGTTGAATACAGATTCATTGTCCTTATTTCCACAATTTACCGCACTCTGCATACCAGTCTTTTCTTGCACCTTGCCATGTGCGGCTATAACAATGTTATCCCTCGCTGTACACCCCTCGCCCTGCCGCTGGTTGGTAACCCAAATTAAATCAGCTGGTAGAGGTCTAATTACCGCTTAACCATGGGTTTGGGTAACCCACGACCTTGGTCGGCGGATAGTCCTTCAATGACGGTTCTGGCAGAGAATTACATCACAGATCCGATATATATACACATGCATGAGGAGGAAGAGAAGAACAATACGTTTTTCCATTTCTTTTTTGTGTGCATTGCGTACCAAAACTCCTGTTGTAATTGTTAAAAAAAAGATGTGTGACCATTGATATAGTGCCTCCCGAAGTACAAGCCTCTATGAAGTGGGGGTATACCTTTAGCACAGTAAACCAGGACCTATTGGGTTTGCCAATGCTTGTTTAAAATGGAGTGTGGCCCCTAATTCTGTTTTCAGGGCATATAAGTGTAGGCTTCGAACGACAGTAGCCTGGCAACTCTGGTAATATCTTGCCCTTACAAAGTGCTGTTTAGAATTCAGCTTGTTTATTGGCTTCTTTTAATGCTTTGCTGTTACCAGTGCTTAATTTGATCAGGTGGATTCCAGTGCTAGGCAACAGCACTTAATTGTCAACACTGGCGCTTGTGACAGTCTGCCACAAAGCGGCGCTGTCTCAGATGACCACTACAACAGTCAATTATTAATTTAATATACATAAAAAATTACTATTACCTGCCTCCCAAGCCATTCTTATAGCTTTAGGGGCCTGGAATAGCCTGATTGTCACTCTTCTGTGGGTAGTAGTTGTGTTGGTACTATCTTTGGCAGCGCTGGCAGGTGCAATGTGTGGTTTAAGCTGCAGTGGCCTCCTGAGCAGAGCCCTGGCACTTATTTATTTTCAAATTAAGCACTGGCTGTTATTGCTGCAAAGCAAAACACACAAGATGATGGACAGAATGTTGCACTATGGCAAAACATTCACCCCCAGTCACAGATCTGGGTTTAATCCATCATTAGTTTGCTCACCAAGCCACCCCAGTTTAGACTTGGCCATATGCAAATCAGTCTTGGCCCTGTGCCTCATGGGAATAGTCCAGCCCGAACTGCCAAACCATGTCTTTTCTGGACCAGAATAAAACATCCTAGGACCGGTTTCTGGCTATCAGCTGTCTTCAGCCAGGATAGATTGACTCCCGTGGCCTAGTGAGCACGGGACCCACGACTGGGCATACCCTTCCCACATAGGGTGAACAGCAAAACACACAAGATGATGGACGGAATTTTGCACAATGGCAACACATTCACCCCCAGTCACAGATCTGGGTTTAATCCATCGTTATTTTGCTCACAAAGCCACCCCAGTTCAGACATGGCCATATGCAAATCAGTCTTGACCCTGTGCCTCATGGGAACATTCCAGCCCGAACTGCCAAACCATGTCTATCCTGGACCGGAATCAAACATCCTAGGACCGGTTTCTGGCTATCAGCTGGCATATAAGTGTAGGCTTCGAATGACAGTAGCCTGGCAACTCTGGTAATATCTTGCCCTTACAAAGTGCTGTTTAGTATTCAGCTTGTTTATTGGCTTCTTTTAATGCTTTGCTGTTACCAGTGCTTAATTTGATCCGGTGGATTCCAGTGCTAGGCAACAGCACTTAATTGTCAACACTGGCGCTTGTGACAGTCTGCCACAAAGTGGCGCTGTCTCAGATGACCACAACAACAGTCAATTATTAATTCAATATACATTAAAAATTACTATTAACTGCCTCCTAAGCCATTCTTATAGCTTGAGGGGCCTGGAATAGTCTGAGTTGTCACTCTTCTATGGGTAGTAGTTGTGTTGGTACTTTCTTTGGCAGCATGGCAGGGGCAATGCGTGGTTTAAGCTGCAGCCCGCCTCCTGTGACGCATTTCTATTCCTGGAAATACTGCAGGTGTCAGACCCTCCCCCGAGGCGGATATTTTCCCATGTGGTGAAGGCCAGGCCCCTGAGCCTGTCTACAACCCAGGAAGATTGGCAGGTCAGGTGAGGAGTGGAAAAAAGCTAAAAACTACACCGTTATCTGGTGCTGGAGTGAAGGTCGGTGCTTTGGAATAAATAGGCTCGTGTGGACAACCCCTCCACAGACCTCCCTGCTGGAAGTGCACAGGATCACAATGAGGACACTCTTAGCCTTTCTTCTTGTGGCAGGTAACATCGCCCCCACCTCCCCGGCTCTCCTTCTGACACAGTCCTCCCCAGCTGGAAACTCTGGGGCAGATTTACAAGCACCATGCGCCGCCGGTGCATCACGTTGCGTGACGCACCGGTGGCGCAGCCTGCTAAAGGATATTTACAAGCACAGGTAAAGTCACCCTGCGTGACTTAACCCGTGCTTGTAAATATCGCCCATGTTCACGCAACACTTTGCGTGTTAGGGGCGGGACATGGGTGTTGCTGTGGGCGTTCCCACGCAACACCCATGTCCACTGAGGCATTTCCAGATTTATGAGAAATCGTAAACCTGGAAATGCTTCAGTTTGCTACGCCACCATAGGGGTGGCGTAGCCAATCGAAACGAGGAGACATGTTTTCATTTCTCCTGGTTTTTTCCTCTTTCAATGCATACTGCATTCTACAGCACGTATTGAAAGAGGAAAATGCCTGCAGTGATTGCTTTTGTGCAGGAAGGGGCCCCTTCCTTCACAAAAACAATCTCCCCATGGCGCAGGCATCCTTGCACCATGGGGCAAGGGTGCCTGCGCCGGCGCATGGCAGCTGTTTCTGCGCCAGCGTAGGGGAGAGCACAGGAATGTGACATATCATTTTAGATATGTCGCATTCCTGTGCTCTGAAAGTGCCGCAGCGTGGCACAGCCAAAGGGCTTGAAGTGCCGGGCTGCGGCACTTTCTTGTAGATCTGCCCCTCTATCTCTGCCGGGGGCATCTCTGCTCTGTCTTTCTTTGTCATTCACTCCTTTCTCATTCCAGAAAGCCTCCAGCTCTGGCAGGAGAACTACACAACAGGCTCCAGTTAGTGGATGGGTGGATGGGTGTAGGGATGTCCTGGTTCCCATATGGATGGCACCGCGCACACGAGAGCTGACGCAATCCACCTCCTATGGTCCTACAGGCGGAGGCTGCCCCAGCCTCTGACGAGGGCCCTCAGACCATCATTTTCTATTAGGTGCTGTCTCTCCTGGGAGGTACCATTCGTTCATGGGGTGGTCTCACGGGGGATGTGTTCTTAGGTCATGGTACAGTCTCAAGAAGAAGGTGACCTGAACACGACACCGGGGAGATGCTCTTAGACATTAGATGAAGTGCCCCTCCCCGTAGCAGCTTTTAGTTTGTTGCACTCTCTCGCCAGTGACGCCAACTTTCGACACTGCACTGTCCCACCAATCAGGTGACCCTAGAGTCGAAGGTACTGTCCTATGGAAGAGGTGCACATATAATTTAGAGTACTGTCCCATCAACTATGGGTTCTTGAATCCCTGCGCTGTCCCATCAGCGAGGCGCTCTTGAATTCCCACACTGTCCCATCAGCGAAGCGCTTTTGAATACCTGCTCTGTCCCATCAGCGAGGTGCTCTTGAATCCCTCCACTGTCCCATCAGCGAGGTGCTCTTGAATCCCTCCACTGTCCCATCAGTGAGGTGCTCTTGAATCCCTCCACTGTCCCATCGGTGAGGTGCTCTTGAATCCCTCCACTGTCCCATCAGTGAGGTGCTCTTGAATCCCTGCACTGTCCCATCAGCGAGGTGCTCTTGAATCCCTGCGCTGTCCCATCAGCGAGGTGCTTTGAATCCCTGCACTGTCCCATAAGCGAGGTCCTCTTTGAATCCCTGCACTGTCCCATCAGCGAGGCGCTCTTGAATCCCTGCACTGTCCCATCAGCAAGGTCCTCTTGAATTCCCACACTGTCCCATCAGCGAGGTGATTTTGAATCCCCGCACTGTCCCATCAGCGAGGTCCTCTTTGAATCCCTGCACTGTCCCTTCAGCGAGGTGCTTTGAATCCCTGCACTGTCCCATCAGCGAGGTACTTTGAATCCCTGCACTGTCCCATCAGTGAGGCGCTCTTGAATCCCTGCGCTGTCCCATCAGCGAGGCGCTCTTGAATCTCTGCACTGTCCCATCAACGAGGTGCTCTTGAATCCCTGGACTGTCCCGTCAGCGAGGTGCTCTTGAATCCCAGCTCTGTCCCATCAGCGAGGTACTTTGAATCCCTGCACTGCCCCATCATCGAGGTACTTTGAATCCCTGCACTGTCCCATCAGCGAGGTGCTCTTGAATCCCTGTGCTGTCCCATCAGCGAGGTGCTCTTGAATCCCTGCTCTGTCCCATCAGCGAGGTACTTTGAATCCCTGCACTGTCCCATCAGCGAGGTACTTTGAATCCCTGCACTGTCCCATCAGTGAGGCGCTCTTGAATCCCTGCGCTGTCCCATCAGCGAGGCGCTCTTGAATCTCTGCACTGTCCCATCAACGAGGTGCTCTTGAATCCCTGGACTGTCCCGTCAGCGAGGTGCTCTTGAATCCCTGCTCTGTCCCATCAGCGAGGTACTTTGAATCCCTGCACTGCCCCATCATCGAGGTACTTTGAATCCCTGCACTGTCCCATCAGCGAGGTGCTCTTGAATCCCTGTGCTGTCCCATCAGCGAGGTGCTCTTGAATCCCTGCTCTGTCCCATCAGCGAGGTACTTTGAATCCCTGCACTGTCCCATCAGCGAGGTACTTTGAATCCCTGCACTGTCCCATCAGCGAGGTACTTTGAATCCCTGCACTGTCCCATCAGCGAGGTGCGCTTGAATCCCTGCGCTGTCCCATCAGCGAGGTGCGCTTGAATCCCTGCGCTGTCCCATCAGCGAGGTGCGCTTGAATCCCTGCTCTGTCCCATCAGCGCGGTGCGCTTGAATCCCTGCGCTGTCCCATCAGCGAGGTGCTCTTGAATCCCTGCACTGTCCCATCAGCGAGGTGCGCTTGAATCCCTGCTCTGTCCCATCAGCGAGGTGCTCTTGAATCCCTGCGCTGTCCCATCAGTGAGGTGCGCTTGAATCCCTGCTCTGTCCCATCAGTGAGGTACTCTGAATCCCTGCACTGTCCCATCAGCGAAGTGCTCTTGAATCCCTGCGCTGTCCCATCAGCGAGGTGCTCTTGAATCCCTGCGCTGTCCCGTCAGTGAGGTGCTCTTGAATCCCTGCGCTGTCCCATCAGCGAGGTGCTCTTGAATCCCTGCGCTGTCCCGTCAGTGAGGTGCGCTTGAATCCCTGCTCTGTCCCCTCAACGCGGTGTTCTTGAATCCCTGCTCTGTCCCATCAGCGAGGTGCACTCTTAATGCATAGGCTCTCTCTGGTCGGTGAGTAGCGCCTGTCATTCAGGGGCATGGTCCTCAGAGTAAGGCTCACTGCTCTATCCCTCAGTGAGTTCATCTTAACTCTGTGCACTGTCCTATTAATCAGATGCTCTTAGGTCACTGCACTGCCCCACCAGTGAGTTGTTCTTAGCTCTCTATCCTGCCTCACCAATGATCTACTCTTATACTTTAGAGGGACAGTCACATTTGAGAGATGCTCTTGACTCTGCCCCATTCCTAAGGTGCTCATACGTCATTGTACTGTCCCATCAGTCAGATGCTCGTAGATCATTGCATCCCAACAGCGAGCTCCTCCCATCCCTCAGAGCCACTGTCCCATGTGTGAGGTGCCCCTTAGCTCACTGTCCCATCAGTGAGGTGCTGTCACCTCATTGCAGCGAGGTGCTCCTAGTTCACCGTACTATGGGCCTCATTTATGAGGCTGTGCGTCACTTTTACGTCACCGGTGCGTCACTTTTTGTGACGCACCAGCAGCGTAAAAAGTGTGCCTTGTTGCACCATATTTACAAAGTGACGCATCTAGGTAGATCACTTTGTAAACCCGTCACTTTGTAAACCCCTGCGCTACATTATACCTGCGCCAGGTATAATGTATGCTGGGGGCGTTCTGACGCAAGAAAAGGTCATAGAAGTGACGCAGTGAAATGTATAAGATTTCACTGCGCCACTTCTAGGACGCAAATGCGTCAATTTCTTGACGCGGGCCCTTTCACATGGGGCTTGCCCCATGTGAAATGACATATTTCTGGAGTTGCGTCACTTTTGTGCCATACAGGTACGTTAGAAATACTGACATATCTGTAACTCCTTGCGCAATGATGCGTCATTCTGTAAATATGACGCATCATTTGTGTCGCAAGGAGGCGCTATGAAAAGTGACGCATCGCTGTTTTCATGCAGCGGTGCGTCACTTTTCATAAATGAGGCCCTATATCATCAGTGAAGTGCTCACCCACTGTACTGTCCTGCAGCTCAATGCACTCTCCTGGCGCTGAGGTGATCTTAGCTCATCTCACTGTCCCCTTAATGGCATGTCTGTATCTTACTGTACTACCCTATCAGCGAGATGCCCTTAACACTCGGAGACGCTGTCCCAGAGCTCAATGCACTGTCCCAACTGTGAGGAGCCCTTGCACCCCACAGTCACTGTCCCTTAAATGGGCGCTTGTCGTTCATTGCACTCTAAGCTGCTCTTTTTACTCAGTCTCACTACCCTGTCTCCGATTATTGACCTGCTTGGGGCAGCCCCTGTAATGCCAGTGTTGGTACAGTGCAACCCTCTCAATAGCCAATGGACAGAGATCTTGCAATCAAGCAGTGGCCGCCCATGCATGAAACCTCAGGGATGTGTAGGTGAGTCAGTGACAGGCAGTGCTTATAGAACCCCAGAGGCCTTCAAGCGAAGGGCTACAGACATGCGCCTCGGCGACCCCCAATGCTGGCTCCAGCCAGATCACTATAACTGAGTGCAATGGAGGCCTTCAATCATGGGCTGATAAAGCGCGTGCCCCTGAGTGTAGACTGAATGACACTCACCAACCCTGCAGGTTTCAAGGGCACTGAGGGGTCCTCTGATGTCCCATCCATTGAACACTTTATTGTAGAGATGCTTCTCACACCTGGAGGCAAACTACACAATAAAAAAGAGAGTATTTCCTAAGAGCTCAGGGCCCCTGGAAGATGAACAGCGTTTGGGTGGAGTTGGCCATGCTTAGTTGTCCCCAGACATACCAGGTCTTAAGTGCCTCTGGCCCATGCAGCAATTTCTCGATTTGCTCATAGGCTCATGTATGGGACTTTTTGCACTCTGAACCATCAGCCTCCATTTTCCATACTGCACTCTGAGGCCTTCATACACCCTTTCCTCATGCTGCACTCTCAGACCTCCACCCACCCTTCTCCCGTGCTGCACTCTGAGACCTCCATCCACCCTTTCCTCATACTGCACTCTGAGACCTCCATCCACCCTTCCCCTTCCCTCGTGCAGCACTCTGAGACCTCCATCCACCCTTTCCTCATACTGCACTCTGAGGCCTCCATCCACCCTTTCCTCATGCTGCACTCTGAGGCCTTCATCCACCCTTCCCTTGTGCTGCACTCTGAGACCTCCACCCACCCTTTCCTCATGCTGCACTCTGAGGCCTCCACCCACCCTTCCCTCGTGCAGCACTCTGAGACCTCCACCCACCCTTTCCTCATGCTGCACTCTGAGGCCTTTACCCACCCTTGCCTCATGCTGCACTCTGAGGCCTCCACCCACCCTACCCTCGTGCAGCACTCTGAGACCTCCACCCACCCTTTCCTCATGCTGCACTCTGAGACCTCCACCCACCCTTCCCTTGTGCTGCACTCTGAGACCTCCATCCACCCTTCCCTCATGCTGCACTCTGAGACCTCCACCCACCCTTCCCTCATGCACCACTCTGAGACCTCCACCCACCCTTTCCTCATGCTGCACTATAAGACCTCCATCCACCCTTTCCTCATGCTGCACTCTGAGGCCTCCATCCACCCTTTCCTCATGCTGCACTCTGAGACCTCCATCCACCCGTCCTTTGTGCTGCACTCTGAGACCTCCATCCACCCTTTCCTCATGCTGCACTCTGAGGCCTCCATCCACCCTTTCCTCATGCTGCACTCTGAGACCTCCATTCACCCGTCCTTTGTGCTGCACTCTGAGACCTCCATCCACCCTTTCCTCATGCTGTACTCTGAGACCTCCACCCACCCTTTCCTCATGCTGCACTCTCAGACCTCCACCCACCCTTCCCTCATGCTGCACTCTGAGGCCTCCACCCACCCTTTCCTCATGCTGCACTTTGAGGCCTTCATCCACCCTTTCCTCATGCTGCACTCTGAGACCTCCATTCACCCGTCCTTTGTGCTGCACTCTGAGACCTCCATCCACCCTTTCCTCATGCTGCACTCTGAGGCCTCCATCCACCCTTTCCTCATGCTGCACTCTGAGACCTCCATTCACCCGTCCTTTGTGCTGCACTCTGAGACCTCCATCCACCCTTTCCTCATGCTGTACTCTGAGACCTCCACCCACCCTTTCCTCATGCTGCACTCTCAGACCTCCACCCACCCTTCCCTCATGCTGCACTCTGAGGCCTCCACCCACCCTTTCCTCATGCTGCACTTTGAGGCCTTCATCCACCCTTCCCTTGTGCTGCACTCTGAGACCTCCACCCACCCTTCTCTCGTGCTGCACTCTGAGACCTCCACCCACCCTTCCCTCATGCTGCACTCTGATGCCTCCACCCACCCTTTCCTCATGCTGCACTCTGATGCCTCCACCCACCCTTTCCTCATGCACCACTCTGAGGCCTCCACCCACCCTTTCTTTGTGCTGCACTGCAAAGCCCTCATCTTCTCTTTCATCTTGCTGCACTTCTAGACTGGCTTCCATCTTCCATCGCTTATGCTGCACTCCAAGGCCACCATCTTCCCTTTCCTCATGCTGCACTCTGAGCTCCACCTGTTTCATTTCTTCATACTGGTGACGTCAGCATGATGCTTGACATGGCTCCTCTTCTTCCTCTGCAGTGGTCGCTGCTGAACATGGGGCCCCGGACATGAATTCATTATTCAATTTCAGGTCCATGATCAAGTGCGCCATCCCCTCCAGCAACCCTCTCCTGGACTACAACAACTACGGCTGTTTCTGCGGCTACGGAGGCAGCGGGACTCCACTGGATGACCTGGACAGGTGAGTAAGAGCACCTTCTACCTTCCAAGAGAGGTACCTTTTCTCCAGTTTTCTCTTACCATAGATGTTTCCTGATCCACCCTTCCCTCACTATCTCTCCTCCTCTCTTCTTTCCATCCTCTTCTTTCTTGCTCTACTTCTGCCCCCACACCAGGTTGCCTTCTCTTTTCTCACTGTTGTTCTCTCTGATTTATTGTCATGTGGTCCTGTAGCACGTTTGTCAACTAAGACAGATGGGGGCATATGTACAAGAACTTAACGCCCCCGTAGCATCAATTTTTTGACATTACGGCATCTTTTTTGTAATCATATCTGTACAAGTTGCCGCTAACTGCAGTTAGCTGTACTTTTCCTGTGTAAGCATGACTTTTTAATATCACCACTTCTGTAAGCGGGACTTAACGAAAACGAAATGCAAGATGGACGTTCCCGTGCAAAAACTGCCGCTAACCCCACTTCGTGATATTTACAATGAAATTCCCATATGGCGATAACGCCCCAAAACTGCCGCTAAGTCCAGTTAGACGCAGTTTTTTAAGAACAGATAAAAGCTGGTCTTAAAATTGGTGCAAACACTTTGGGCCTCATTTCAGAGGTTTTGATGCTGGACAGCACTGCAAGGAATGTTGCAACAAAAGATAGTTAGAAAACTATACAAGTGCCAATGCTGTTATATTTAGTAAACCTTCTCAAGTTCTTCACTATAAGAATCAAACTTAATGTGAGTGCAAAACTTGGAAATCAGTCTGAATAAATCACTTTTTATTCATATTTTTAGAACATTTGTTGGTTAAATTTCACCACATTTTTACAGTCAACATACAAAAGCCATTTCACAATAAAAGCAATGAAAAAACTTCATCCTCAACTTTCACACTTCGTTGATCAACAATACACATTCCATTCTTACACTCCCACACACACCCGACAACCATACTTTATTTACAAATCAATATACAATAATATATGTACTTAGAAGATCTTGTGGTGTAGAGAAAGCTTTCTCTACACCATAAGCTCTACACCATAAGATCTTCTAAATACATATAATTGTATCAAAATGCTCTAAAATGAACAAATTGTTGTCTATGGTAAAATTAGATGCATTATTGTATATTGATTTGTAAATAAAGTATGGTTGTGTGAGAGTGTAACATTGCTTTCTGTGCCTAGCAATGTGTATTTACACTTGACAGTGTTTCAATGCAGGGGTTCAGCTACCAGTGGTGCAGTCGGTGCAGTGCCTCGGGCCCAGAGGTGGGCAACTACAACAGCCCTGCAGCACCCCCAAAATAACTGTGTCTGAGTTCCGAACGTGAAAGAGCATTGAAGATTACTTCAAATTTTGGGGCATATTTGCAATAAACTTGCATAGCGCTGTGTTACTCCAAAATTGGTAACGCCATGCTCCGACAGTTTTAAAATGCAGGGATGCACTGTACTACTTACAAAAATACAGCGTATCCCTGCATATCCCTAGCGCTGGTGCTAAAAAAGCTGCCTAGCACCAGTGCAGGCATCTTGCCGCCATGTTGCAAGGGTGCCTGTGCTGCAAGGGTGATTGTTTATGTGCAGGAAGGGACCCATTTCTGCACATAAACAACCTTTAAAGGTGATTTGCTGTTCCTATGTGTGCTACAGAATGCAGCACACCTAGAAAGAGCAAAATATGAGGGGAAATTAATAATTTCTCTTCATATCACCATCCTAAAATGCACAATGCACAACGCACATCCCCATATTGCCGGCTATCACCGGATTTCATCGCCGTTTTAGCGCGCAATTATCAATACGCATCAAGTAGGCAAATTGAAATCCGGCGATAGTCGGCGATATGGCACATTTGCGCATGAAAACAAACGTTGTTTTCATGCGCTAATGTATGCCTTGATAATATGGGGGGGTGGATTCAGCGTTATGATCCACTCCCCCATGTTATCATTGCCCTAACACCTGGTCAGAGCAGGCGTTGGGAGACCTGCGATAAACGAGTTCATCGCAGGTCTACCTCTCCCAACGCCTGCCTTGGTAATAGGGTGTTCCCACCTCAACCACATTTTACATTTGGTTGGACGTGGGAACGCCCACTTTGCATGTCATTAGCGATGTTAATCGCCGACATGCAAAGTGGGCTTGCGCCAGGCTTTAAAATGCCCTTGTTAATAGGGCTCTAGCAGTATCGCCGCTTTCTCGGCACAATTCGGCAAAAAAGCGGCAATACTTGCCCTTGGTAATATGCCCCCAGGTTTTACCGGGCCTTAGTTTTTGGTGCTGCCCATTCTTATAAATCTGGAGCTGCGTCAAAAAGCAATGGCTGTTTCGGCAGAATGCCCACTGCAAACCCATTGCACGCCCCTTTCACGCTACGTGAAGCGCGAAAAGGGGTCTTAGTTACAAAAGGGCATTAATCCACGTTAAGTGGCTGGGCGCCACTTTGTAAATAAGGAGAAGGTGATATCGCCAGCAGATCATCTCTAAAATTGAAGTTCTGGTGGCAATATCCCTTATAAATATGCCCTCTATTTTCTTTTCCTTTTGCCTTGGAAATATTTTGACATCTGTGTACCCCTTTCACACACATTTACACAGAATTTCAATTGCAACTGGAATACATGACCATTGTTCTATGTACTCTGCAGAGAGACTAACCCACTGACAGGAAGTTTACTTTGCCTTCAGCCTCAGCATCAGAGATCTCAATCAAAGCCCCTCATAATCACCTGTAATGACTCCAAAGTATGCAGTACACAAGAGTAATAAGATGCACAAAAAAATACAGGAACACAACATGATGAAATAGCTAACACTCTTGGGAAATGTAAGATTAGGTAAACCTCATGAAATGAAAGAGCAACTAAATCGCTGACATGCATTACCTTAATGTTTTTATCATTCATTGGGCTAGATTTGCAAACATTTGCTCTGGGTGACGCAAACCAGTACAATTTTTGTGTTTGTTATTTTTTGTTATTTACTTTCTATTTTTTGGTTGTTTTGCGCTGGAATGTAGCCTAAAAGTAATGCAAAGCAGCGAGAAGCACTGCCTTGTGTTACCTAGCAACAAGGTGGCATTACATGGGTGTTACATGAACGTTCCAATGCAACCCCTCATGCTGTTTGATACAAAAGCCTATTTACTAACAATAGTAGACAGGGTTTTGTGGAACACCATTTGAAAGTATGTGTTAAAAGGAGAAATATTTCAATTTCTCCTATCTTTTCTGACTTTGCATGTGTGCTGCACTGTACAGTACACATACATGGTAGGACATGTTTTAAAACTGGTCTAGGCATAGTATTTTGTACTGGAAGGGAACTCTTCCAGTTAAAAAACATGGTGCTATACTCATGCACACCCCTTTGTACTATGGTGTACAGGTGAGTCTGTGGCGCTTGGCAGCAGGATTTTGGACCAGGGAGAGGGGAGAAGAGTGCCATATCTCTATAGTTATGGTGCTATCCTGCTCTCTCCCTGCCATGCAACGTAGTGCAACATATTTGGCTGCTTTGCTGCGTTGCGTGACACTTTTGTAAATCTACCCATTGTTTGTAAATCAATCCATGTTTTTGGCAGTAATGCTAAGGGCATGAAGATAGGGCCAGGTTTAATGTCATAGAGCAGATAACTGTCTACTGAAAGCGCATATTTCTCCCATTGCACTTGTCTCAGATATTTGGAACAACTTTGCAAGAAAAGAAAAACCCTGCTCATCTTTTGGATCAATTTTGTGGTGGAACAAATATAGAAGCTCAACTTCTAAAGGGGCTAGCGACCCATAGCCAGGGCCTGGGGTGTCACACTGGGGGAGATTAGCATTCTCAGGGTTCACAGGACCATATACATAACTCAAGATTAGCTTTATAACACTTACCAGTACTGAGGACAAAGAGCCAAATCACAAGTGCTTACATCCAGTCCAATGTGTGACGACTGGGAAAGGGTGGGATCTATGCCTGTGAATGGCAGACATCTGGCGTCATGCAATGATGCAGACTCCGATGCCCGAAACTGACAGCATCACTGGGCAACAGTGGATACCACTATAGACTACAATGGCAATGAAGGTAAGCCCTGCGTTGAGCATCACAATGCAGAAAGTTGATTTATTGTCTGGCTTCCATCTCCTGTTTCAGAGAGCAGTGGGCAGGCAGCCTGGGACAGACATCTCAGACTTAAATACATCAATTTGTTTAGAGATACGATCGCATCCCTAAATAAATTGATCTATTTAATTTTTTTTAGGTAAATGTGTAGGAATTTGAAATGTGTACTGCCCCTGGGTAGCACCACTAATCTGAAAATTGTTCCAGTACCACTGCCTACTACTAGGGACACATGAGCTTTTACAGCACTGGGAACTAACTTGCTGTTAACTCTGTCCGAATCCCTCCGCTAGAGGAGCCAGACCTTGAGCAGCAGAATCCACTGAAGCACCTACAGGGGCACTGCGAAGGCCTATTTGTGCATGCACTGAATGGTTAAGCAGTGCACTTTTTTGTAAATGCAGAGTGATAAATTCAGCCCTGGCTGCCAGCAGAGATTAAAGAAGAAGTTATGCCCATGCTGCTGCATGAATTCTGAGGACAAGACAGTCACTATGTTCAGCCTGATGGGTGGAGGGCAGATGAAGGCGGTTCATTAAAGAACATAGATTTACTTAGGATAGAGGGCTGGAACTTGTAAAATGAACTATTTGAGTGTTGTTTGTTTAATTTCATGCTACAAAATATGCTCAGGTAACTTTAAAACAACTTTCTGTGGTTGCAAATGCACAATTCTTCCTTAATAGTTGTCCCTCTGAGACCTGTGGAAACTGTCCAGAACCTCAACAAACAAGATTTTGCTCCTCAGAGTGACATTCTGAGAGATGAGGAACTCAAGTAACTGTTATATGCAGTATACTGTAGTAGAGGTGTGTAAACCAACAAATTACCAGGGAGAGCCGAGCCAAGGGTCTGTCTTGGCTCTAAGAGTTCACAAATTAGCTGAGCCATGAGCACATTTGGAAGGGGAATTGTGCAACACAAATTATGTAAACTTATGATAGAGTGTCTTCAAAATAAGTATGGGGCATATTACCAAGGGTGGCGATAGGCAATTATCGCCGGTTTTTGGCCGCTAAGCCCTATTAGCAAGCTGTCGCTAACTGATGTTAGCGACAGCTTTTAGGCGATAGCGAGCGGTTTGGGGTCCGCTTTGCATGTTAGCGATATTTATCGCTAATGACATGCAAAGTGGGCGTACCCAACCTGTTAGCGACTGTAAGCAGTCGCTAACGTCGCTATCGCCTATTAGCAAGGCAGGCGTAGCGATGGAAATATTCCCACTATCGACAAACACCAACGCCTGCTCAGACCAGTTCTTAGCCATGTTATCCAATGGGAGGTGGATAACATGGCTAAGAGCATTTCGTCGCAAATGCGTGAATATCGCTGTATTCTGAGCGATATTCACGCATTTCGCCGCTATCGCTGGATATTTTAGCACAATGGAGAAAAACGTTGCTAATAGCATGTTTTCTCCGTTAACATATCCAGCGATAGGCAGCGATAAAAAAATCGCCTCTAAGCCTATTTAGCGATAATTATCGCTACTTGTTGGTAATATGCCCCTCTATTTCTTTAACAGGCCTTTAACCTTAGTACATCCAGTTATGTCACTGCATCAAGAGGCATTTATTAAAAGTGAAAGATTTTAAACATGAACTCAAACAATCATGCCTTCGCCACCACCCCTAACAACAATACCGTATGTAAATTAAGAGGCAAGTCAGCTTTCATGTGCACTCTATGTATAGGCTATATTCTTATTTTACGCAGAGCAACATTATATTCCTTTAAGTCAAACACAAGAGAGATCTCTGTACAGCACACATCATCAGAATTCCAAGGCTTTCTCATATGCAATAATGAAAAAACATAAGAGGCACGATAATATACAGTAATTGCCTTGGATCACACAATGTGGTCAAGCGGCCAAGCCAGGATTACTCTGTGGCAAGTTTTCACAATGTGTAATTCAGCCTCTAAATTGGCAGATCCTTCTCGCTCCTCCTTGACATTTTTGTTTAATGCTTTATTTTTCATTCTGGGTGTGTGAGATTAGGACATGAGTATCAGACAGAAGTCACATGAATGCTCAGCTCATTTTGGGCTCAAGGGCTCAAGAGGACCTCGAGTGGAACCAGAGCCTGGCATCTGCCTCCAGCCTTCAGTGGCTTACCCTCTTCTATACTTTACGTTGGGTATTCTGTGCCCAAAATAAGCTTAATTTCTGCTGCCAGTGTGATACCCCTTTTGTATGTGAGGATATCTTAGCTTGCACTACTGCTGACCATCTTGTTTCTGTGCAGTATGTGAGGAGAACTTGCACTGATGTCAAATGCTGCATATTGTGTGTGTGCTTATAGACAGGCTTGGACTGCCACTACAGATGCTGTTCATGTTCTGTGCATGTGAGGGAAGCTTGCATTGTTTCTGGTCATATCAATATGTATTCTATGGGTGTGAGGGAAGGGTATTGTCCTGCCCGCTGCTGCGCCTGTTTTGAATGTGAGAATCTTGCTATGAGTGTGAGTCAAGCTTGCACTTATACACCCCAGTGGTGCTCCTTACACTTGTATCAAATCTGAAATGCTGCTTATTAGTTGTATCTAAGGGAGGCGTAAAACAGTTCTGCTGAGTGCCACACTTGTTTCATGTCTTTGAAGGAAACTTGCAGTGGCCCAGCAGTACCACACATGTTCCATTTTGTTGAAGGAAGCTTGCACTTGCTGGCCTTACAGTACCACAATTTTTCCATGTCTTTGAAGCAAGCTTGAACTAACCCTACAGTACCACACTTGTTCCATGTCCGGAGGAAGATTGAACTGGCCTTGAAGTGCCACGTTTGTAGCATGTCTTTGAAGGAAGCTTGCACAGACTTGCCCTGTAATAGCACACTTGTTGCATATATTTATGGGATGCATGTACTGGCTGGCACTGCAGTACCAATCTTGTTCCATACATAGCTAGCTCCTTGTGTTTCAGGGAAGATTGTGATGCTCTTGACCAGCGCTGTATGTCTTAAGTGTGTGTGCCAAGGACTCGCTGTGCTCCTGCTCCCCGTGCTCCATCTATTTCTGTGGGGCATAGGTCCGGCCAAAAAGGCACTTTTAGCTGTATCTCCCACCTCATATTGTCTCAAAAACAACACATAGTCTTGCTCAGGGAAAATGGGCTTTAGATTAACCTACTACAGTTGTTCATCAAACAGGGTGTCATTCACATATTGGTTCAGCCCTTCAGAGCAGCGCAATTGGGCAGTGGATCAGCCCTCTTCAGCCATTGCCTTTGTTGCCAATGTCTGGCTCTGCCTAGTAGACAGTTGTTGGTCTTTAGGATGTAAGGTAGTCTGAGTAACAGTATTTTGCCTGCTTACCCTGAG
This sequence comes from Lissotriton helveticus, assembly GCF_964261635.1. NCBI lineage: Eukaryota > Metazoa > Chordata > Amphibia > Caudata > Salamandridae > Lissotriton > Lissotriton helveticus. The sequence continues at coordinate 1,084,020,887 of NC_136072.1, read as the reverse complement.
TTACTCTCCATGCAGAGTAGTCCAACCTCAGGATTTACTTTATTTAGTTCACCCCCCTCCCCAGCAGCTCACCTGCAGATGCAGACTAGTGCCACTTGAGTAAGGAGGGTACCAGCAGCTCTACTGCCATTGCTCCTTTACCACAGCTTTCTTATGCAGAGCACCAGGTATCTCTGCTGCAAGCTTCAAAACCATGCCACCATTTTGGAAACAGTATGCTGCATGCTCCATCATTTTTCATTGTTCCAAGATGGCAATCGAAAGTGAAGCTTTACTATTTAATCTATTTATTAAGCACATGTCCTTCTCATGTAGTTGGCAACACAAGATGTGAAGGACGCCAAGAACAATCTCTTCTTTTTCTTTCTTTCTTTCTTTCTTTCTTTCTTTCTTTCTTTCTTTCTTTCTTTCTTTTTTCTTTCTTTCTTTCTTCTTTCTTCCCATTCTTTCTTCCTATGCTTGTATCACAGAGAAAACCACCACCTTGTTTTTCAGAAGGGAAGTGAAACTTTGTTTGATGCTAAGACTCTTCCCCACAAACGTTCACAACAATCAGACTCACAAAGCAAGCAGTACGGTTGTATGATGTTACAACGCGTTTTATTACAACACATGCTGTTACATCGCAGTTGTTACTACGACTGCATGTTACCACGCTATGCCTTTACACCGCAAGTCTTTACATCGACTTGTGCTAGGTGGCGTGCTAACATTAGAAAAGTGTAATTTACTATTCCAACTCCAGTCCACTTATCAGTAGGGAAGGTGTTGGGATAGTAAACTACACTATTTTTAATGTTAGCACGCCATCAAGCACAAGTCGATGTAAAGACTTGCGTTGTAATGGCATATCGTGGTAACATCGTGGTCATTGTAACGACCGCGATGTAACAGCATCGCGGTGTATTGTCCGCGTTGTTAATGATGTTTCCCAGCAGTACTGACCCAAGAGTTGCTGGGGAGGGACTACATAACCTCAGTGGACATTCAAGCTTCAGTTTAGCTCACCTCAACATCTTTGAATTGCACTAGAGCACCAGATACTCAACCTGTGCCTTCTATGCCACCACCTGTCCCAACTCTGCTCCTGCCTAGTGAGTGGTGTACCTGTGTGTGAGTGCAGGATAGCTACCATGTTTTGTGAGTGCATTGTGAGAGATTTACCTGTGTGAATGCATGGTTAACATTGTCATTTATGAGTGCAGAGTAAGGCAAGTTGAAAGTTGTGTCTTTGTGAGTGCAGATTGAGGCATGTGCCAGTATGAGTGCAGCATGAGGGGTGTGGCAATATGAGGGTAGCAGTGTAAGTGTGGGATCCCTGCATAATATAGTTTTGTGTACATGCACATTACAAGGGCCAAACCTTTTGACTTTGGTAATGCTTTTAAGGGTTATGGCTTTGACTTGCTGAAATGCAGTGCAGGGATTGGAAATATAATAGTGTGTATGAGAATGGTAGTGAGTTCTGATATGTCAAAGGAGGTTGAGGAGTGTCGGGTTTAGCTGACAGAGTGATATGTCACCCTAGTAGAGCATTTACTGGAGTTACCTAATGAGGGGGCCAAGTTACTTTGCTTGTACTAAGGCACATGGCAAACGAGCTACGTCACTGTCTCAATGCTTATATTTGGAAATGCTTGCTTCCATTTGACAATATTATCTGGTCAGTATTTGTCTATCAATAATATCTGTCCTTTTTAATATAACCTGGACTGCATTTGTCTGATAATACCTGGCCCGATTTGTCAGTATCACATGGCTTGCATTTGTATGTCAATATCTGTTTTTGAAAAAAATATCACATGGGCTGCAAATGTTTGATAATGTATGTGTTTCATCAATATCCCTTAACCGACTGGGATATGGATCTGTTATGGTTTATTTGTGGGGCATCGTTATCTGCCATTCCCCAAGTCAATAATGCACTAAAACAAAGTTTTCAATGTAGTTTCTTAAGGAAGCGGGGGGCATATTACCAACAAATATCGATATTTATCGCTAAGTAGGGTTAGCGGCAATATTTTTATCGCCGCGCATCACCGGTTTTTATCGCTGAGATAACTTGCTATTAGCAAGGTTTATCTCAAAAGCTATAAAAATCCAGGCGATAGCAGCGAAATGCGTGAATATCGCTGACAATACAGCGATATTCACGCATTAGTGATGAAATGCTCTTAGCCATGTTATCCACCTCCCATTGGATAACATGGCTAAGAACTGGTCTGGGCAGGTGTTAGTATTTGGAGATATTCGCGCTTAGCGCGAATATTTTCATCGCTACGCCTGCCTTGCTAATAGGCGATAGCGACGTTAGCGACTGCTGTCATTCGCTAACGGGTTGGGTACGCCCACTTTGCATGTCATTAGCGATAAATATCGCTGACATGAAAAGCGGGCCCCAAACCGCTCGCTATCGCCTACTGTTAGTGACAGCTTGTTAATAGGGCGATAGAATTATTGCTGCTTAGCGCCCGAAAACGGCCTATCGCCCTCTTTGGTAATATGCCCCGCGGTCACCTGTTTACCTTAAGGCTCTAAGGTAATTGTTAGATCACATGCTCCTAGTTTAAGCATATCTTGGACTGTGCTAGCTTTAAGACCTTGAAATTGTTTCTATTTGGTAACAGATTTACTGTAAGGCTCAGCACCATGTAAACTTCGCACCGGATCCACTCACCTAGATGTCAGTGGAAATCAATTTGCCATTGACTAACAGAAAACTTTCAAGTAGTAGCTTAAAACTATGGGGTACTGTAAAAGCCCCTATTGCCATGGCAATGTCACTTCTTAGGACGTTACTGTGGCGATAGGTGCTTCGCCAGGAGTCGCTCTTTTCAGAATAGAGTGGCCACCCTCTGGAATTCTTTACCACCCCATATTCGAGGGCTCACCAATTACCTCGAGTGCAGGAAATCTCTAAAAACCTTTCTTTTCCCTAGTTCGTAGGTCCAGGGCCTCTTATGTTCTGTCACTTCTCCGCTGGTCAGCGCCGAGACGCCTCTTTGCTGGGGCAGCTGTTGCGCTTAATAAACCGGTTAACATAACATAAGATAACATAACAAGGCAGCGTTAAGCCACTTAACGTGGCTTAAAGCTGCCTTGTAAATAGGGTCCCCTTTCACGCTACGCTTAGCGTGAAAGGGGAGGGCAATAGGTGTTGCTGTGGGTGTTCCACCGCAACACCCATTGATTCTGACGATGCCTCCTATTTATAAGGGAGGCGTAAATTGGATGCAGCACCAGACTTAAGACTAAGGAAAACCTGGTCTTGTGGCTCAGGATTAATATTTCCTTGATGTGAGGATCCTTAATATCAATGTCAGACTATCAGTGGTACTTAAAGTCTATCCTATAATATTATTGGCACAATTAATTTAAAATTTGGAATATTGTTGTTAAGTATATATATATTTTTTTTCTCAATAATGTCAACATTTTAAATATCTAGTACCTAAATATAGTGATGTTTAATATTGTATTTACTAGAATCCTAACAAAGGTTCAAGTATAACACTTAAAATAATGAAAAATACAAAATAACATACCCAGAAGATTTATTAATTATGCCAGAAAGGAAAAGAAGGAAAGAAGAAAAACAACATAGTTTCTAATCAACAATAAAAGGAGGAAATACCCAGATACTATTTGGACAAACGATACCCATGTATACATTATTTTCATTACATGGAAAATTTATTAACAAAAATAGACAATCAAAACAATGATAAGACGATAATGGTGCTCATAGGGTTACACAAACATTGATGAAATACAGACAATATAATGTGTAATCGAAAAGGTGGCTGAGGAAAATGTTATACAAATGAGATGTTCAGGGCAAAACAAAAACAACACACAGCAAAAATGTGTCGTCTTCAATTAGGGCCACATGTAGGCGTCGACAGCATTTCCACCATAGTAGATTTAGATGGTCATCATCAGGACAAAACAATAAATATTGGAGCATTCTAAAAAAATCAGAAAAACATCTGTATCCTAGATTTGGTCCAAAGCAGGACAATGAAAGAGTTCCACTCACTGGAGGTACAAAAATGCCCTGCACAATTGAGATGTCGCTCTATCCTACATAGTATGTAACATATCAAGGGACTTATGTGGATGTGTCGCAATCCGAAGGAATCACGAGAAACGTCCACCAAGCAGCTAAACAAATGAATCAGCCACTTCTTCATTTGATTTCAAGTTGAGGGATGTATGTCGTTACAACCATGCTTTTTCCACGCATGCCTTTACAACGCAGGTTTTACAACGACTTGCGTTGGGGGGGCGCTGGATAGTGAATAGTTTAATTTACTATTCCAACTCCAGTCCCCGTGGATAGTAGGGAAGGTTTTGGATAGTAAATTAAACTATTCCCTATCCGACAGCGCCCTCCAGCGCAAGTCGTTGTAACGACTTGCATTGTAATTTCTGCGTTGTAAAGGTACTGCATGGAAAAAGTGTTGTTGTAAAGGATGTTTCCCAAGTTGAGTAGTACAATATATGTACACTGCTGGCATTCAAAATCCCAAGCGAAAGGATCACCTTCCCGTTATTAACGCCTGGTCAAACCAGCATGCCAGTGAACTCCCATTCCATACACCGAGCCAGAAAGTACGCGGCGTGCTTGACGCTCAAAAGATATCTTTCGAGTGTCATGCACAGTCACATCACGTCATGTACATCAAATTACTTGGTCCCTATTGGAAAAATGTTAATATGTTTCACCATCTGCCTGGTGGTATACTCTTGTGATCCTTTGACTGGTAGTCATATATAAGTGCTCTGATTTTCCATATACTATCAGGAATCTTTGCTAAACTTGAAGAAGTGGCTGATTCAATGTGTGCAATCTTTGATTGTGGGGATCCTAGGGCCAGATGTAGGTAATTCTATTTTACCGATTCATAAATACCGAATTTTACCGATTCGATATTTATGAATCGGTAAAATAGAATGGGGGAGATGTAGGTGAAATCGGTAATTGAATTACCGATTCTGTAAAAATCGGTATTTATGATTCGGTAAATACCGATTCGGTAATGCCCATTGATTCCTATAAGCATTGAAGCCCATAGGAATCAATGGGCATTACCGAATCGGTATTTACCGATGCGGTAAATACCGATTTTTGCAAGGGTGCAGGGGGTGTCACTTTGACACCCTCTAGCACCCCAAATACTGTCATGTGTGCCATGTGGCAGACAGGCATGCCCTAAGGGCACGTCTGTCTGTCACATGGCACAGGTGTGCATGCACACATGTGCATGCACACCTGGATTCGGTATTTTACCATCCAATTGGATTGGGTGGTAAAATACCGAATCTGTAAGGCCATAGGGACTCTGAAGAGTCCCACCTACATACCGAAGTTACCGAATCGGTAAAATTACCGATTCGGTATTTTACCGATTCGGTAAATTTACCGAATCGGTAAATGTAGCCCCCTACACACCAAATACCCATTTACCGGTCGGTAACGGCCAAAATCGGCCGTTACTGGTCGGTAAATGGCCTCCTACATCTGGCCCCAAATCCCTTCATGTTGCAAGTTGCTAAAAAAGCTATACACTAGCTCATGTGTTACTACTCATCGTGTTTTCTCCTTGGTGGCTTGTTAGATCCTCACTAAGGACTTTTAAACGAGTTTTTGCTCCTTAGCGTGTGTGAACTTTGATTTTGGTGATGCTCATACTAATTGATTAGTGTCACTTATGGCTTTTAAGCTAGTTTTTGCTCCATAGTGTGCACGATCTTTGATTGTGGTGGTGGTACTACTAGTTGATTATTGTGCCTATAATTCACCAGATTACAGAGGTACATATAACTCTTCATCTTGATTTAATCCTTTGGGGGGGCACTTTGGAGTGATAATATGTGTTTAGATTCTAGTTGACATCTTTTTCTCTCTCTGTCACCACCTTTCTCTGACTTTGGCACATAGTCGATTGCATAGTATTCGAGGTTGTTCTAATTACTGTCAAAATATGTTTCAATGTGCTTTGCTGTTGTGTATCTCGTATCATTATTTGTTACTGCTTGAATATGTTTGAGGACTCTCTTTTTCAGTTGGCAGGTTGTGCGTCCTATTTATTGTACTTTTCATAGGCAAACAGCTACATTCACTACATACTTGCTCTTGCATGTAATATGATGCATTATTGTGTACTCCTGCCCTGTTCCAGTTACAAATTCCATTTTGCTAAAGTCTATTTTACAAGCTTTTCATATAGTGCTGCTCCGAAAGCCAATGTTTATTAGTCAATGGCTGATCATTGTTGAAGTGGTCACGTGTCAATGCATCCCTTAGCGTCTTCACCCCTCTATATGTTATTGTTGGACGATTTCCAGCTTTTCCGCAATGGTTGTGTACATAAGCAATGTTTATGCATTATGGGTTTTGATTAGTGCCAATCCTAGAGAGACCTTTGTTATCAATCTTATTTTGTTTGTATCCTCCTCTTCATTCTTTATTTGTAATATTTCCTCCCTGCTTTTAGAGGTTGCAGGTTTTTTTTTAACCCAGATTGGATTGTTTTTTCTGGGGTTTTTCTGGCTTTAAATCACTGTGTGAACTCACACAACTAAACCACTTTAAAGCATCACTGAGTGTGGGTCATTTATTGTTTAACTTCAGCAACAGTACGGTTTGGTTTTGGAATTCAGAACGGATAGTTGCACTACTCACCTGCGCACCCACCAACAGTGCCAAGCCACCCAAAAGGATATATATACATTATACAAAAACGGAAGCGGGGAGCCCTGGTAATGACAAAGCCTTTTGGCATTTTTACAGCAAAGTCTTTAAGCATAGTGCAGAGCTGAAAAATGACAAAAGCATTTTACCACTCTAGGCACAGTACTACAGATCTGACATGTTAAAATACCATCCAAGCCAACCTGGAATGCAGACAGTTGTAGCTTTGTCCATCTGATAAAGATTCCGCCCTCTGCTTCCTTGTTCACTTGTTCATGGGAAGCAGTCTGTATTGACAGATCAGACTCTCTCATTTGGTAAGTGAATCAGTTATTGATATGAAAGCTCAGTACCGGTCAGTACAATGCGCGTGATTAAGCTTCACCCAACTATGTTATCATGAGTGAGAATGTCTTTCCTTCTCTTACAGGTGTTGTGAAGTCCATGATGCCTGCTACGACTACTCAATGGTGCATCCCAGCTGCAAGGGCATCTTCGACAAACCCTACATTGAGAATTACACCTATTCATGCTCTGGGACCAGCATCACCTGCAGCAGTATGTACCGTGGGCTCTGTTTACCACCTTATTCCTGGTTTAGTGGGTTTACGCAGTCCTTCACCCCTTCATTAACAGTTGTAGGGTTTTCCCTGATCTCTCTATTGACTCTCTACTTTCTGCAGTAGGATGTGCAGTTGTGAGAGTCACATCACACCAGAATGCCACAAAATCAGCTTCAAGGTACTTTGATCAGTGTCACAGAATAACAAGATGAGCGCATAACCTAGGAAAGAGACCCAAACTATAATAAACTTGTGACTAAGAAGAGAAATGGTAACAGGCTCATTACAGATGCCCTGGAGAATTCTGGGGCATATTACCAGGGGCCTTATAGCCGCTTTAGCGGGAATTTTTCCCGCTAAAGCGGCGATAATTTTATTGCCCTATTACCTAGCTGTCGCTAACACCAGTTAGCGACAGCTAGTAGGAGATAGCGATCATCTTGGGGCCCACTTTGCATGTCAGCGATAATTATCGCTAATGACATGCAAAGTGGGCGTGCCAAGATGTTAGCGACTGTAAACAGTCGCTAACATCGCTATCTCGTATTACCTACAAAGGCGTACTTTTGGAAATATTCGCGCTAAGCGCGAATATCTCCAAAAGCTAACGCCTGCCCAGAGCAGTTATTAGCCATGTTATCCAATGGTAGGTGGGTGGATAACATGGCTAAGAGCATTAGCTCGGTAAAGCATGAATATCGCTGACTTTTCAGCGATATTCATGCATTACGGCCGAATTTTATCGCTTTCGAGATAAACCTTGATAATAGCAAGGTTTATCTGCGATAAAAATCGGCGGAGCTCGGCGATAATAATATTGCCGCTAAGCCAACACAGCGATAATTATCGCTAGTTGTTGGTAATATGCCCCTTTGATCCCTGTGTAAGCAGGAGTTGTGCAGGGATCTGAATAACCAATTATCCAGAGTTGAGCATCTTCAGTAATTACCCGATGCACTACACCACACACTCTACAATTTCCCCAGGTACGTGTAGGTAGCTCAAACTTGTCAAAATACACTTGGGGGGGGGGGGAGGGTGGGGGCTGAAAACAATGGTACATGATCATTCTGGGATAGGAAGCACCAAAGTTCAAATATTGTGCTTCATTTTAGGACAGAACTTGCAATATGTGCTATTTATCACCCGATACATTCTGAAGCCCGCGGTGTAGTAAGATACAAGGTATAATAATATTGCACTCATAATCAGGGTCTAGGTTTAAATATTTGTCCTTCCTGTTTGATATCCTCAAAACAATTACGAGCAAAGAAGAAATTCACTTGTACTAAATAGTAAGGAAGTATAGAGAACAGAGAAAGCCTGTTGATCTCTCTCCAGCAAAAGTGAGCTAAGTAAGATTAGGCTTAACAGGACCCTCCCGTGCATGGTAGACCTGTAGTCAGGCCCTTTACTCTCGCAAGTAAGGAAACATGATTACTGCTTCTTGCTCTAAGGAGCAACCCTTTAGCAAAGTTCTGCACTCTCTGGAGGCAGTCATGTGACAACAGCTTCCAAGGCTAAGTAGCAGCCATGAAGATTGTTCTGTACGCTTCAAGGTCTTGAAAAGGCAGAAGACAGTACTACACAGGCATGCACCATCCGGCCAAGGCCACAGATGCCAGAGACTCAGAAAAGCTAGCAGGGCTGGGACAGAGCCAGACACCAACCAACTAGGATCTCAGGGGCATATTATCAAGGGGGTTTATCTCCACTTTTTTGGCTTTAAAAGCCAAGAAAGCGGAGATAAAATTATCTCCCTATTACCTAGCTGTAGCTAACACCAGTTAGCGACAGCTAGTAGGAGATAGCGATCATCTTGGGCCCGCTTTGCATATCAGTGATATTTATCACTAATGACATGCAAAGTGGGCGTGCCAAGATGTTAGCGACTGGAAACAGTCGCTAGCATTGCTATCTCCTATTACCAACTTTTGGAGATATTTGCGCTAAGCGCGAATATCTCCAAAAGCTAACGCCTGCCTAGAGCAGTTCTTAGCCATGTTATCCAATGGTAGGTGGATAACATGGCTAAGAGCATTAGCTCGGTAATGCATGAATATCGCTGACTTTTCAGCGATATTCAAGCATTTTGGCCGATTTTGATTGCTTAGGAGATATACCTTGATAATAGCAAGGTTCCTAAGCGATAAAAATCGCCGCAGCTCGGCGATAAAAATATCGCCGCTAAACCAACATAGCGATAATTATCGCTAGTTGTTGGTAATATGCCCCTCAATTCCTCACTGATGTCCCCTATTCTGCCAGTTTTCCCCCATTCTCATATCCATCTTTTTCTCTTCTTTATCCAGGTAAAAATAACCCTTGTGAAGCATTTATCTGCGAGTGTGACCGAGCTGCCGCCATCTGCTTCTCCAAGTCTAAGTACAACCCTGAGTACAAGAACGTGGATGTAAAAAAATACTGCAAGTAATGACTATCGAGGAGCAGGACCTGCCTCAGAAAATGCCCCCTATCCTACGCCTTAAGATCCAGGACATGTCTATGGAATGGGAGCTCCAGATTCCAGAATGGTTCCATGATTTATCCAGCAAGTAGAGCTGTGTTTATGCTCTTCAGCTTGTAACTTGAAAAAGTGTGTTTTGTATATGTCTGCTCATGGCATGTCCATGCAGTAGCGCACTATTGGAGACCCTTTATTTAATGTATCTGCTTGTTTTCACATCCAATAAATATGTTTCACAACTTTCCATCAATGTCATTGTTTCGTTGCTCTGTCTCTCTCTACTGGATACTCTATGGGCAACCAGAGAAGAAAATAACCCAAAAGCTCTTATTCACAGGCGCACGTGCAGTGCACTCATGGTGAGTATTGCATGCATACGTGTACTGGATAGTGATACCCATGCACAAGCCGGGGGTGACAAGGTACAGTCAAGTGAGGGTGTTGGAGGAGTGGGGGGCAGTGGTCCATGGCTGGACATGATATTGTCTGAGCATGACATGGGTTGGCCAAGGATGAAGATAGGTATTGTTTATTTTTGTAGATGATGGGGAGCAAATGAGATATTAATTGAGGCTCAAAGCTGCTTAATAAGGAATCTGACCAAAGACAGTGGCCGAGGCTGATGAAAGCCTAAGGAACTTTGGGGCATATTACCAACAACTAGCATTGTTTATCGCTAAATAAGCTTAGCAAATTTTTTTTTATCGCCGGATTTTATCGCAGAGATAACGTGCTATTAGCAACGTTTATCTCTAAAGCGATAAAATTTCCGGCGATAGCGGCGAAATGCGTGAAAATTGCTGGAAATCGAGCGATATTCAGGCATTATCGCTAATAGGGACTTAGCCTGAATATCCATCTCCCATTGGATATACAGGTTAAGAAGCGGTCTGAGCATCACTACGCCTGCGTTGATAATAGGCGATAGCGATGTTAGCGACTGCTTTCAGTCGCTAAAAGTTTGGGTCCGCCCACTTTGCATGTCATTAGCGATAAATATCGCTGACATGCAAAGCGGGCCCCAGACCGCTCGCTATCGCCTACAAGCTGTCGCTAACTGCTGTTAGCGACAGCTTGCTAATAGGGCGATAAAATTATCGCCGCGTAGCGGCCAAAAACGGCCGCCAAAGCGGCGATAATCTCATATCGCTCGCCTTGGTAATATGCCCCTTTGTATGAAGACCAGTACCAGTAGAATTTAAACACAAGAGAAAAAAAGAGAGCACTTGAAGCACTTGTCAATAGGCCATAGCCAGATGTTTTTGTTTCATGGGGTATGGCCTCCAATTCTAACAACACGAGGAAAGGTTCGGACTGTGGGATGGAGACGGGCTTGTTGTACCTCTCACAACTGTAATGAACGATATTGCATTATTATTGAGATTTTATAACACCTTCCTGCACATAATAATCTTCCCCTCCAACGCAGACACCCTTGCACTATGGTACAAGGGCACATGTGTTGGTGCTAGGCAGCTGAACTTAGCGCCAGCACTAGGGGAACACAGGGGTGCGCCACATTCTTGTGAATACGGCACATTCCTGCATTTTCAGAATGGAGAAGTGTGGCGTTAGCCATGTTTGCTTAATGCCATGCTTCTCCATTCTGCTGTAAAAACTGCCCCAATGAGTTTTGGTTTGTATCATTTAACTGCAGTTGTTTGTTGCTTTGGTGAACATATGGGATATTTATTTATTTATTTATTTACTTCACTTCTAAAGCGCACTATCACCTAAAAAAGGCATCCTGGCGCTAACAAGCTCATATTGAAAGGGGGCCATCTAATAGAGAGCTAAGGGTTTGGGAAAAGCCATGTTTTCAAGTGCCTCCTGAATGCAAGAAGGTCAGGGACATGCCTAAGTTCAGCCTCGAGGGAATTCCAGAGTTTCGCCGCGGCCATGCCGAACGATCTACCTCCTGCTCTAGATCTCCTAAACCTAGGTATGGTCACCAACCTGGCCGAGGAGGAGTGTAGATTACGTGCCGGTGCATGCCACGAGAACTTCCTTTGTAAACGAGCAGGGCCCAGCCCGTGGAGAGCTTTAAAGGCCAGACAGAGGGACTTAAATTGCACCCTCTGTCTCACTGGGAGCCAGTGCAGCTGAGCCAAAGCCCTTGAAGAGGAAGATCTTGTTAACCACCCCAGGGCTAATTTTGCCGCTGCAGACTGAATTCTCTGGAGTCTATCCATAAGATAGCTTGGAGACTCCAACAGCAAGGAGTTACAGTAGTCTAACCTACTGAGCACGGTACAGCGCACCACTTCTACCCGGGCAAGGTTCGATAACAGAGGAAGGATTTTCCTCAGGAGGCGAATAATGGCCAAGCAGCCAGTTACTATCTTTGAAACATGTGCCTCCAGGGTAAGGTCGCTGTTAAACATCACACCCAGGTTCCGCACTACCTTCACAGGCTGCACCAGGGGAGAGAAATCCGCAGGCCAGAAGTTGCTGGGTAAGAAAGATTGTACCCTAGGCCTTGGGCAGTATAACACTTCCGTCTTTCCTGTGTTGAATTGTAGGGAGTTGGCCTTCAACCAGACCGCTGTATCTCGCAGGCAGTTGTGGAATACTTCCAAAGAGGTTGCCTCATCTCTCTCCAGGGAGAGAATCAACTGCGTATCATCAGCGTAGTTAACTATTTCAACATTATAATGTTTGATGACCGCAATTAAAGGCTTCATGTAGATATTAAACAATATCGGACTAACTGCCGAGCCTTGTGGAACGCTATGCGAGATGGTGGAAAAAGTGGATTGGAAGGGAGGGAGGGACACAGCTTGTTCTCTGTCCTGAAGAAAGGACTCAAATCACCCAAGGGCACTACCAGCAACCCCCACCTCTCTCAGCCTGTCCAGCAAAATTCCATGGTTCACTGTGTCGAAGGCTGCAGACAGGCCAAGCAGGATCAAAACCCCTGCCTGTCCCCTGTCTGCCCGCCAACGAAGCTCATCCAACACGGTCACCAAGGCCGTCTCGGTGCCATGGGCTGGCTGAAAGCCAAACTGGACTTCCTCCAGGAGCTTATGCTGTTCTAGGTGTCTAGAAAGAGTGCCTGCAACCACCCGCTCTACAATTTTTGCCGGATAAGGTAAAAGCGAGATGGGCCTAAAGTTCTTGAGGCATTCAGGATCAAGGATGGTCTTTTTCAATAAAGGGGTCACCACCGCTTGTTTCCACTGAGGTGGGACCACTCCAGTAGTAAGCGACTGGTTACAAACCAGCCGAAGCGTAGGGAAGAACTCAGCCTCGAACTCCTTCCAGATTTTTAGTGGAATCGGGTCAAACGGGGACCCAGATGTAATACCAAAGGCCACTCCCTGAACTCCTCTACAGACAGCTGCGCAAATTCCAGAAGGGACGTATCTCCCCCCTGTTCGTCAACGGCCCCAAAAGTCAGCGGGCTGCCACAATCAGACAACGAAAAAGTTTGTTGCTGCTCCACCCCCAGGTCGTCAATGATCAGTTTGATTTTATCCTGGAAGAACATAGCTAGGTTCTCACAGAGTTCCTGAGAGGGGGGGATCTTATTCTTGACACAGTCCGGGCTAATGAGGCTATTCAAAATATTAAAAATGCTGCAGGAGCTATTCGGGGCATCGAGAATCACCCTAGAGAAGTGCGCTGCCTTAACTCTATGGATCTCCTTCTTATAGTCCACCCGCTTAGCTTTCCAAGCAAGCCTATCCCTATCCAGGTATGCGTGCCTCCACCTCCTCTCCGCTTGTTTACATTCCAGCCTCAATTTTTTGAGGATGTCCGTAAACCAGGGAGCTGAGGGTCTCCCCCTACTCCTATGATGTTTTAAAGGAGCAGAGGTATCCAGGACCGAGGTAATCTTCGAGCAAAGGGCGGCGTAATTCGCCTCAATCTGCATGTCAGGGGCGAAGCACTCCTCAACCATGAACATGGGTGAGGCACCTTTTTTCCAAGCAAAAGACTTCCAATCCCTGCTAACATACTCCCTCACTTGGCTAGATGTCCCTGTAGTAAGTGTGCCTGTCTTCACAAAGAATGTAATCAAGGAGTGGTCAGTCCAGGCCATAGGTAAAACGTCCCCAACAGTGATATAATGTATTTAGAAAGCATGTTAACTCATCAATTTGGGGTTTATCCAGGGAATTGTTGATAAAATGAATGAACAGTGGTGCCCGTCAGATCAGAGACCCTTGTCAAACTGGATAACACTTAAAGTCAAATTCAGAAGGGATTTAGGGGTTTATTATCAAGGGCATTATCGCCGCTTTAGCGGGACTTTTTACCGCTAAAGCGGCAATAATTTTATCGCCGTATTAGCAAGCTGTTGCTAACAGCAGTTAGTGACAGCTTGTAGGCGATAGCGACTGGTTTGGGGCCCGCTTTGCATTTCAGCGATATTTATCTCTAATGACATGCAAAGTGGGCATACCCAACCTGTTTGCGACTGAAACCAGTCGCTAACATCGCTATCGCCTATTATCAACGCAGGCGAAGCGATAAAAAAATTCGCGATACGCGCCAATATCGCCAAAACCTAACACCTGCTCAGACCACTTCTTAACCTGTATATCCAATGGGAGGTGGATATTCAGGTTAAGACCCTATTGGCGATGATGCCTGAATATCGCTGGATTTCCAGAGATATTCACGCATTGAACCGCTATCGCCGGATATTTTATCGCATTTGAGATAAACGTTGCTAATAGCACGTTATCTCTGCGATAAAATCCGGCGATGCGCGGTGATAAAAACATAATCGCTAATCTCATTTAGCGATAATTATCTCTATTTGTTGCTAATATACTCCCACATGTGAGTTTTCTCAGAGGTTGTGACTGATGGAACATCACAAAACATACGGAACCTATAATATTAGTCAACACGGAATAGAATTAAAATATATCCTTGCAGGGGATTTCAGATTTGTTCGCTAATAGGTGAGGAAATCATTAGCACATGGTTAGTGACACTAGTGATAACTAGATAGGACTAAAAGAATACTCATTCTGTTTGTGTGCCAGTCTGTCTTGCTATATATGTGTTCTGTCTATCAAGAAGAGTTTATGTAAGCATCAGACCTATGGGTATTATATTATTTGTACATAGCAAAAAATAATGATTCCACATTGTTTTTGTTCCTCTTTGATTGCATCAAAGGTATACAAAATCGAACAATTGAAAAAAAATATATATAGGACTAAAAACATTATAGGTTATGACTCTTCTTCAAGAACTGTGTTAAAACCTATGAGACAAATAATGCATTTTAAAACATTTTAAGATGAAAGCATCAATGCAAACTGTGTGGGTTTCTGTTTAAATTCTACAGAGGGCTTGCTTGAGCTTGCTAAAAAACATTTGTATGAAGAAATCTGAGGGCCCCGGTGGAAAGCCTTTGGCATACAGCTTTCTAACGTTGGATTTACCCTTATGAATACTGGGAGTAAGTAAGGTAGTTTGTATGCTGTGTATCCAAAGTGGTTTACGCAAACACTGTGATCAGACGTATAGTGTACAGGAACCTTTCAGTAAACATGATATTGCAAATATTAGCCAGATGTTTCTGTCGAACAGAAATTGTTGTTCTACATTTGCTGGCTGATGCTGTTTGTTTTAGCTGCAAAATAAAATTAATTTTTCACAGGTACACAATAGTGACAGTTTCCTACTCTGGACCCAAAAACATGTGAGGATAGCCAGTACTTTTTCGAAACCTCCACACTGACCCAACATTTCCAGTCCAACATAGCTTTCTGAGTACTGTCATGGGATATTTTTAGAATTCACAAATATGTACTGTGGCCCTACTCAAATGCAGTACACATCCACTCTTAATTCACTTATGTCCCACAAGCAAGGAGCTCCGATTTACATAAAGAATCTGCAATTTCCCTTCATAAAAGCACTCCGGTTACATTATTCATAAAACACTTGGGTCCAGATTTACTAAGGCGTTTGCGCCTGTGCAACTCAACACAAAGTCTTGCAAGGCTATTTACTAGTCAGCACGAAAGGAGGCCTATTCACAAACTGCATTTAATTGAACGTTTAGTAGTACTAAAGTGCAACTACTAAAGTACTACAAAATGCTATTCACAAACCTATGAGTGTAAATAACTACCACCACCTCTTCTATATTTTCTATGGGGAGATCCTCACACATGTAAGTTTACAACTAAGGACCTAATTACGATCTGGGTCGGAAAGCCTCCGACCTTAGGTCGGAGGCTTTCTGATCGAGATAGTGGGTTTCACTTCTGACCTCCTAATGACAATTTAGGTGGTTCGAAGTGAGACCGGCCGGTCATTCCGGGTGGTTTTTGATGTATTCAAGGAGCTCGTCGGGCAGTCGGAGACCGGGTGGGCAAAAATAAGTGGCAGTACCAGCCACCAGCTCAAATTAACCATTGGCTAGACACTGCCGTCACACCTTTGCACAACAGCACGAGACTTAACGTCATGCACATCCAGATTCAGTGCAATTGCCACTGATGAGGTCATTGGTAGGCGACTCTTACTAAATATGGTACTGCACTATTGTCAGCCTTTCACAAAACCTAGCAATGCAACTTTTCAAGCAGCCATACATCACCATTCCTTAAAATGGATGAACATTGTTTCTTATGTGAATAATGTGAGTCATGGAACTCAGCATTTGATGTTCAACCTAACTCACACACACCCGCACTCCAATGCTCATAATAACATCATTGGTTCACTGCCTTTCAGGACTCAAGATGCTGAAGGTCAGACAAGGCTTCAAGGGCCCTAGGGTCATGCCAGTAGCATCCAGCATGTGCACCTGTGTGTTATCTCACTCCAGGCAGCTTCTTTGTCTACATGCAAGATTCCTTGCACTACAGCCCTGGCAACAACTCTGCTTATCTGCTTCAGCTCTTACTGTGGAAATGCACTACCTACCTAGTAACTTCCTATTAAGAAACCATCATTCTGCAGTAAATATTCAGCACATATTGACACCAACAAAGCCCACCTTGGACCTTTTGGGCCAATGACTTTTTGCCAGATAGAGAGGTCAAAGCTTGTGCAGGGGGTTCTATTTTACAACAGCCAGACTACTCCCAAGTGGGCCTAATCTCTGGTATTATTGGTAAATTTGTGTTGCAATTGTTATATGAAATTCCTAAAATATGCTGTTATACCACATCATGTTATGCGCTATTCTCTGCAAACATTTAGAGCCTAATTTATGAAAAGTGGTGCATCGCTGGGCAAAAACAGTGATGTGTCACTTTTCATAGCGACATCCTTATGACACCATGTATTATAAATACGGCGCTCCATGGTGCAAGGATTTACAGATACGTTAGGAATCCTGACGTATCTGGTGGCGCAAAAATGACGCATTGCTGAAGTGTGTCAGATAACTGACGCAACTCCAGCAATGTGTCACTTCCATGCGTCACTCCTTACACCTGCTTGAAGCAAGCATAAGAAGCAGTCAAGTCGTAGAATTGGCGGAGTGAAATCTCATAGATTTCACTGAACCACTTCTACGAGATTTTTTATGAGGGAATGCCTACCCTGCATGCATTATACCTGATGCAGGTATAATGTCGCCTAGGACTTTACAAGGTGTTGCATCTGCCTAGATGTGGTCCATTGTTTACGCCGCCGCAGAGTCACAAAAAAGTGACGCAACGGTGGTGCAAGCTATTGATGAATAAGGGCTTTAGAGTGAGGGCATCAGAACAATGCAAACAACTAGAACATGAGCGGCTGCTGTTTGCAGCATGTGTTTTTGGCACTATTTTTGTAGTTTCTCGCTAAAATATAACTCCAGTTTTGCATTTCGTGTAACTTTACTTAATTTCAGGTAACAATTCTAAAGTTGTGAATCATTACACAAAAGCCAATTACGTAGATAATGCACACACCCCTAAAAAAATTCCTAACAAGGTGGGAAATTTGAGGTGGAAATAAAGAGATTTCTTGTTTTCAGGGGGCATTTCAAACATAGAAAGGACAGCAATGGAAAATAAACTGTGGCAATCTTTTTGTTGGTATATTAAACTTAACAGAAGATTCTCCCCAGAAATGCATTCTCTTCTGTGGAAGTCAATGACGTTGAAAGATTTGTGTCGAAATAAATCAATCAATCAGGACTTGCAAAGTGCAGCTAGTCACCTGTGAGGGCATCCAGTCACTGCAAACCCTGCGGCAAAGGAGAAGGTGGGCGGGGGCATCAGTTGAACAGCCATGCCATGAAGCCCTTCCTGAATTCCAGCAGAGTGGATGAGGTTCAGAGGTGAAGAGGGAGGTCCTTCAAGGGCTTGGCAGCGAGGTAGGAGAAAGGGCGTCCTCCACTGTTTCCTCGGTGGATGCGGGGGTGTGAGTGAGGGAGAGGAAGGCAGAGCGCAGGTGTCTGGAGGGTTGGTGGAAATTCAGGCGGTAGTTGATGTATGCTGGTCCTAGGTTGTGTAGGGCTTTGTAGTTGTGGATCAGCATGTTGAGTTGACATCTCTTCAGAATGGGGAATTAAAACCAGGTTTGAATCTCGGCATCAACTCAACATCCTGTGATTCTGGGTAAATCACGTGATCTCCCCGTGCCTACCAAAAATGAATGTGTCCTTGTGCTATATAACTGGTGCTGGTGTTTGAACACATCTAACATGGGCTTCGTTTGGAATTCATAGAGCATATTATCAAGGCCATTATCGCCGCTTTATCGGCAGTTTCCTGCCGATAAAAGTGGCGATAATGTATCGCCTGTCCTTGATAATATGCCCCTCTATTCCAGAGTTAATTGGTTAGAATCCAAAATACTAATTGAACGACTGCTTAGGGGAGGAATCTTAGGAATGTACTGAACCCTCGTGCCCGGTGCTCCAGATCTTTTTGTTATGTTATATTATGTGTATTTTTAAAGTGCACTATCTCCCGTGAGGGTATCCTGGCACTCAGGTCAAGATGGCTGGTGCTGAAGTTGCAATGGGTAGAATGCCTGGGCTCACTAGAGGAATAGAAGTAGTAAGAGGCTTGACTAGAGTCCCCCTCAACCTCCCCTGCTCCACCCAGTGCATTAGCTAACTCATCCAGACTGCACTTAATTCATTTTAACTACTTGCACATAATCTACTGTACCTCTTGGAGGCTTTGGAGGAGGAATTAAGGGGCATATTACCAAGGGCCTTATCGCCGCTTTAGCGGGAATTTTTCCCGCTAAAGCGGCGATAATTATATCGCCCTATTACCTAGCTGTCGCTAACACCAGTTAGCGACAGCTAATAGGCGATAGCGGGCATTTAGGGGCCCACTTTGCATGACAGCGATAATTATCGCTAATGACATGCAAAGTGGGCGTACCAAGATGTTAACGACTGAAAACAGTTGCTAACATCGCTATCTCCTATTACCAACTTTTGGAAATAATCGCGCTAAGCGCGATTATCTCCAAAAGCTAACGCCTGCCCAGAGCAGTTCTTAGCCATGTTATCTAATGGAAGGTGGATAGCATGGCTAAGAGCATTGTCACAATAATGCATGAATATCGCTGATTTTACAGCGATATTCATGCATTTCCCACGATTTTTACCGCTTTCGAGATAAACCTTGATAATATCAAGGTATCTCAGCGGTAAAAATCGTCGGAGCACGGCGATAATATTATACACACTAACCAAGCTTAGCGATAATTATCGCTATAGCTTGGTAATATGCCCCTAAGTTCCCTCTCTTGAATGTACAAGGTACTATTCGGAGATAAGTGGTTTCTTTCATATGGTTTGGTTCTGTCGAGTAATTCAAGAGTATTGGCACATCATCATCCAAGTGCTGAGATGACCCATTGATCTCTCATCTAAACTGATGCTCCTAGGGGTAATGGAAGACCTGGTGGCCATGAGCAGAATCTGGTGGGAATGGATGTGCTTCTTGCCTGGAGGGCCAACACTATTTACTGGCAATGAAAGACAGTCCCACCAATAGAAGGTTGGCAGTGAGGCATGGACAGATGCTCTCAAATGGAGGAATCAATATAATATGCCCAGGGCTGTCCCCGCAAATGTAGAATGGATCTTAGGGCCTATGTGGCACCATTTCCAAATTTCTAAATTTTCTAATTCTGATGTATTCCTGCACATGGATTGAATCTCGATTCCATCCAAGGAGTTATCTGCTATGAGATATTCTGGGGCATATTTACAGCAGAATGAAGAAGGGTGGCGTTGAGCAAACATTGCTAATGCCACGCTTCTTCATTCTGAAAACGCAGGGCTATGCCGTATTCACAAGCATGCGACACACCACTGCGTATCCCATAGGGCTTGAGCTGAGTTTAGCAGCCTAGTGCCAATGCAGGGGTGTCTGCGTTGGGATGAAGATTGTTTATGTGCAGGAAGGTCACCCTTCCTGCACATAAACAATCTTTTAAATGCCGTTTTGTAATGTCTATGTGTGCTACTTAATGCAGCACACATAGAAGTTGTAAAATGGAATGTTTTTTAAATGATTGTTTATGTGCAGGAAAGTCCCCCATAAACCATCCTAGGCAATTTACTGTTTGCACAAGGCAGCACACATGGAAACATCAAAAACTAGGAGAAATTAAGCATTTCTCTTCATTTCGTCTGTTTAAGACCAGGGTTTCCCTGGTCTTAATAAAATAAACGGAAAGTCTCACAAATTAAAAAAAATTACCTCAACATAACAATTTTGGTAAATCAACTTGCCCACAACATTGTTCAATAGTGACTCGTAAACTCATAACAAGTGGAATTACAAAGGGAATTGCCAAAATAAAGCTCTGTTTCCCCAGTGAATGTTCATTTTCACAAGGTTTTACTCTTGGAGATTTTGCCTGATTGGTGCAGCTGAAATCTCCAAGACAAAAACACAGGGTCCACAGTAAATCCATGGACCTTGTAATTCCGATGGGGCAGGAAATGCGAGCTATGAACCCTATATCAAGGAAGGGCCAACTTCTAATGAAGGCCATAGTGTCCCGGTGGAATAAATCAAGGGGTTTATTACAGTGGCCACGTACTACTCCAGGGTTAACTACACCTGGACTACTACCAGTGATTGTAATAGATAGACTGGTTTCTACTTACCCATTAAGATATAATTTTGGGAATGTATAATTATAGTTATCATACAAGCAACGGCTCCTTGCGCCACCATAACGCAAACATTTCCAAGACAGACTGTATAGCACACCTGAACACGAATCATGAACAAGCCCCAATGGTGACACACCACCTAGCTCTGACTGCAACGACATACGATCCTTCCGAAAACCTGGCTGAGGGACCTTGGCTGAACGAAACCCAAGTCCTAAAAAAAAACTCAGATCATACAAAGAATGATCATCTCACTGCTGATAAGTCCTTCCCTAGACCTAGACATTCCCTCCAGAATCTAGATTCAGCCTCCTCGTGTTTGTAGAATAGTGCGGAGATGAGTCAAGAGTAATGTGAACATGAGCCATCAAGTGACTTTAAGCCTGAGACAGATCAAACCTTCTCAATGACTCATTTAGAGCATTCTTCCGGGATCATGGTAATGGGTCCTGCCTGAGTTCTATAGTGCTACTCTCCGATCGCAAAAGCGTGTTGTAATAGAGGCTGTACAGCACTATAACCGGGCATATATATGTCTCTTTCCAGGTCCCCTCACATACTTTCAATCTTTAGACGCCCCTACAATGCGTGGGCTTGATGTGAATATGGCTTTAGACTAAAAACTGTAAAACATTGGAAATCAAATAGAATGGCATGTGTGATTAATGGTGGCTCATTGGTTTTTGTACCATAGTGTTTCACGACGGGTTCATTTGTTTATAAAGGGCTTTTCTTCAGTAAGAGGTAAGGAGTTGCAATAAAGTGGATGGGCAGCCTAGTTTGGAAAAAGAGACAAATGATGGGTGTTACAACTGAATGTTCTTGTTCTCTCCACAGCTGTGAGGTCCTGATGAGAACTCCATACCAAGTAGGAGTTCGAAATGCGTAGACCGTTAGTTTTCACGCCATAAGATCTCAACATTCTGAATAGCATTTAAACAAGAAGCAGCAGAAAAATATATTGTCTATGGTCTTATGTATATGTTTCATAAATCCCTATTGTAAATAGATCTTGCTTTTGGGTGTGAGAGTGTATGTATGAATGGGGGATGTAGTGACTGATTATGAATGATGAATGATTTGGAATATGTACAGTTTTATTTCTTATTGCAATGTATTAAGTGTTTGTTGATTGTAGGTATCTGAAAAATTGTTGAAATTATGTAAATTTCCCCAAAAAATGTACTTTAAGTGAAATAAAAACATTGATTTATTCAGATTGATTAGAGAATCTTGGACCCATATTTGGTTTAATTCCAATATGCTGTGATAATTAAGAAGGAAGTGAAGTCAACAGTATTGGCGATTGTTGTGTTTATTACATGAGTTCTATAGTGGCCAGTTCCCCATCCTGATTCAGTTGAATCTGTTAATGACCTTGAGCAGAATCTTTTAACCACATTGGTGCTAAGGCAATTCCCGCTGGGTGCTGATGATTGAAAATCCCATTGTTCATGACAAGGTCAGCTCATCATAAGCACAGCTCCAGTGCACTGCATGACGAGCTGACCTTGTCATGAGCATGGAAGGGGTTAATAAACATCGACACAATGGACCATTCTTTTTTTCCAAGGTCTAAAAGATTGGTTCAGCGTGTTTGGCTCTCTCCTTACCTGTCTGAAGCCATTCATCTCCAGCCTCTCTCTGTACATTAAAACCAGACCTTTCCCCACATTGATCAATTCAAGCTCCTGAAGGTTCATCATCATCACCTGTTCTGTTTAAATCCCCAATTTGTCCTCTTATTGGATATACCAGTAAGTAATTCTGACTTGCTTTCCACCTTTGTGTTAATGACCTGTAGTAGTGGGTCATTCGACAAACAAAGGAGTGCTTTTAATAGCATTGGGCCTACTCTCTGATCCTGGGCTGGTTGAACGCAAGCTGATGGACTTGCCATGCCCATCTACTCTCTCCTTCTAAAGGCCAGGCTGACTTGGAACTGACCATTCACAAATGAAGTCTGCTTGCAACTCTTCAACCATCATCATTTAAACTACCCTTGTCACAGCAACTACATACACCCCTCAAATCTTGTATTATCAGATAAACATGACCCGAAAGGTTACTTCTTTCCTGCCAAGAAGTCTTGGGCCATCCTTTTGAGAAATTCTGGGGCATATTACCAAGGAATAGCGATATTTATCGCTGGATATGTTAGCGGAGTAAACATGCTATTAGCAACGTTTTTCTCCATTGTGCTAAAATATCCAGCGATAGCGGCGGAATGCGTGAATATCACTGAGAATACAGCGATATTCACGCATTAGCGACGAAATGCTCTTAGCCATGTTATCCACCTCCCATTGGATAACATGGCTAAGAACTGGTCTGGGCAGGTGTTAGTATTTGGAGATATTCGCGCTTAGCTGGAATATTTCCATCGCTACGCCTGCCTTGCTAATAGGCGATAGCGACGTTAGCGACTGCTTTCAGTCGCTAACTGGTTGGGTACGCCTACTTTGCATGTCATTAGTGATAAACATCGCTGACATGCAAAGTGGGCCCCAAACCGCTCGCTATCGCCTAAAAGCTGTCGCTAACATCAGTTAGCGACAGCTTGCTAATAGGGCGATATCGCCCTGCTTGATAATATGCCCCATTGTTTTCTCTAGATCATATGAGTGAAACATCCTATGCTCTGGGGTTTCCATCATCCTAGTCTTAAATAATCGATCCACTAAAAAACAATTGGCATGTTTGTCTTTAATCTCATACCACAGTCCCACCCATGCCCGTACTAAAAGCTCTACACTTAGATGATGCCAGATCACACTCAAAATCAGTATGCTTGCTCAGAAGTGGCCCCATATATCTGGCCACACTTACATTTAAGGGGAAGCCTTTAGATATGTTTTATTCAAGCAGTTCAAACCAGTATTATTCTCTGTCTGCCAGCACAAATGTTGCTAAGAATTTCTTGCCAGGGGGGGCTTTACAGTCAGGACTCCAGCTCTCTGCAACCTGCTTCCCCCATTAAACAGAAAAGATCAAACCGTCTTCAAATATGGTGACAGCTGCCAAAACACCTCTTAAACATCTGCTTCTGAATCAACCATAACTTTACAACCTCACACATCTTGGAATCGGGAAACAGCAATAACAAAACAGTTGTTACCATGCTTTACCTTTACAATGTGGCTGTTAGAATTTGAATGACATTACCAGACATGTATTTTTTCACCACGGATAAACCTTTACCACTTATGCCATAGCAACAAAAATGTAAGTATAATGCAGGTAAGTGTATGTATGTGTATATTATATACACATATACATACATATATATATATATTACCTACTGGCGGTCGCCAGTAGGTATATATAGTTAGGACCTAGTTACCATAGGAAATTCCGAACATTCTATTGGGAATAACTTTGGTGCCGATTGAAGGATCTGTTTGTAATTTTCCTTAAATTTGCCTCGCTCCGCTCCGCTCCTTCCCTTAAAGTTTCAGGGGGATTCGTCAAGCGGGGGCCGAGAAAAAAGGGGGGTCCCAAAACGTATTTTCCCATGTTAATTTCCATAGGGACATTCTGACACGGCTACAGCTCGAACGGCTGAACGGAATTACACCAGATTTGGCAAAATGGTAGGGACTGGTATGCAGCAGTGCCTTTTGTATGTTTGGTGTAAATCCCTCCAGTAGTTTTTGAGAAAATTGAATTTGAAATTTTTAAAATGGCATTTTCTATGGGACTTTAGACACGGCTACAGCCCGAACGGCTGAACGGAATTACACCAAACTTGGCAAAATGGTAGGGACAGGTATAAATCCCTCTAGTAGTTGTTGAGAAAATTGAATTTGAGCAAATTATATATCTATATGCGCTCAACATTCTATTGGGAATAACTTTGGCGCCGATTGAGGAATCTGCGTGTAATTTTCCAGAATTTTGGCCAGCTCCGCTCTGCTCCTTCCGTGTTTTCCCCATGTTAATTTCCATAGGGACCTTTAGACACGGCTACAGCCCGAACGGCTGAATGGAATTACACCAAACTTGGCAAAATGGTAGGGCCTGGTATGCAGATGTGCCTTTGCTATGTTTGGTGAGAATCCCTCCAGTAGTTCTTGAGAAAATTGAATTTGAAATTTTTCAAATTGCATTTTCTATAGGACCTTTAGACATGGCTACAGCCTTAACGTCTGAACGGAATTACACCAAACTTGGCAAAATGGTAGGGACAGGTATGCAGTAGTGCCTTTCGTATATTTGGTGAAAATCCCTCCAGTAGTTGTTGAGAAAATTGAATTTGAGCAAATTATATATCTATATGCGCTCACCGTACGCGCACCGTACGCGTACGGTACGCGTACCGTACGTGCGCGTACCCTTACGTGCGCGAGCGAGTTTCTGATTGGCTGGCAGTCGACTGTCAACATTCTAAACTGTCCAAACCAGGAAGTTTTGGCCACCATCTTGTTTTTCAGGAGAACTGAGGCACAAGAGAGCCCAAAACAAGCGTGGAAAACACGAAAAGGGGGCAGGGTAGAGACCACCCAACCCTCTAGCCCTTCTCAGGGGGCCCCAAAAGGACCCAAATAGCACAACAAAATTGGGTCAGAGCTATTGACTGCCTGCACACTATTCCACTATTTTTGGTCTTATTACTCGTTCTCAAAAGCCTGTGCGCGTAGGTCGAGGGCGTGACCCGTAAACACCCCCTACAGAGTGATGCAAAACATCACATACAATAATGAAAACAAAAAGACCCGCACAAGGCAAATTATATATGCATTGTATTATTTGCAAGAGTATGCAACAGTTATTCACAAATGTTCAATGTTAATGCTTTCCAAACAGAAGTAAGGTCCAAGTCTTGTGATTTCTGAAGTAGGGCTTTTTATTCAAAGATAAACAAGTTGAAGATTCAAGAGATTTCTAGCAGCCAACGCGTTTCGTCACCACTGTGACTTCTTCAGGGCTAGAAGCAATTGTACATAAAACACAAAATTACACATAGGAAATATTTACACGATACATACAAAAACAAACAAACCTTATATACATCATAAAAGGGTTTTTTGTAATCTAAAAAATGGTAGTTTGCACTAAACCTAGTACGCTTCACCATTAGCTATTATGCATCAAAAGTTGCCATTATGTCAATTGACATCTGTACATGTTAATATAAAATATGTTTCAGATTTACATCATTCCACTGCATACATTTGGAAAGCGTTAGATGTTGTCACAAATATATTATTTTCTAAGAAGTACATTCTCACAGTGTTCGAGTATGAAGCTAACACAGGGAGGAAATTAACTTCAAAACTCATCTAATTTCGCATTTATTTTAAAATACCATTAATTATGTCTCCTTATTATTTGGCGACATCATATAGCAATCAGTGTGTGTTCAGTATTATACACTAAGACAATAAAGCTACCCAAATTATTGCTATGTTACAATTACATTGCTATAACATCATACTCCTAATTTCTCATTTCAGAGCCACTTTCTTATCGATATAGAGCATTTTGCATACCTCTAAGATCAGTTGGGCTGTGTAAAACAGAGCTTGCGTCGTTTGAACCAAGATTCATCAATATGAACACCTACAGGGTATCAAGTATATATATTGAGTTCCTATAGATACATACAGATGATATGCACAGAGTCCATAGATTTAGCTGGTACTTACAATCAAAAAAATCCCTTCTTCTAGTTCCTTATACTTTTGGTTTAGACTTCTCAATCTTCCTCTAATGTACAGCATTTAACGATGCTCCCATCTGTGTCATCGGGATCTAAAAATATATACAATATACCTGAATACCTACTTAACATATATAGTATGTCATGATAAAGGGTCGATATAAATACCCACAGAGTTTTACTTACAATATCAGGAGTAATCTGATATGTCCAAAGTGGCGTCTTTCTCGTTTTTTTATGTCCTACGAGTTCCGATAGTTGTGTTTATGGGACCAACAGAAATTCTTCAGTAAGTATTAGGCATCTAAAATAACATGCAAAAATCAAAATTTAGGTACTCATTGTAGTGTTTTCACTTTATACACTCTCCTATTACTTGGGGAATTCCATGGTCCTACTTAATCACAGTGATCCAGTATTGCAACTGTTTAAAAAAATCTTATTAAGATATTTATTAAAATCGTTCCATTTTATTCAATCTCTTATTTTAATCAGGGTCCTAACTAGGGCATAATAGTATGATGTTATATCATCCACCCACCCATATTCAACTATTAACAATAGGGTATTGGGCATTATGAATCTAGCAACTAATGTTCTTATTTTGTGGTTCAATGGCAAGTATTTTAAACTCGAGAAGTGTTCAATTGTTTGTAACAGACATTTCAATCCCGCAATAGGTACTGACATGTTAGAGGCAGAGGGACAGGCTTTTTGATTTTATTCAACAACATCCAGGGCGCCTTCCACCCTGCTTATACATGGACTGTACATCCCACTACACAAGCGTCCCAGACTGACATCGCTTTGGGCTAACGGCAGAAGTATCTCCCCTGCGTGACGGCTGCTCGCACCTGCGAGGAGTGACAGGGACCGTCTCTGTGCATGCTCATATACAGCACGAAACCATGACACCCTCCCCAATGTCTGCATATGTATTTTACAACAAGTTAAGAGAGCGTCACAGAATGACATTACGTCAGGCTAGCGGCAAACACATCACACGAGTGTGACTGTTACTCACACCCCCACAAAGTATCTACGGCTGTCTCTGTACTCACTTTCAGCGTGCTGCCCGATTCGCGTGCATGGTCCCTTCCCAGTCGATGGAAGAGGACAAATGCAAGCGCATTTAAATACCCTTAGCCTCACATAACGTTAACTGCAAAGTGCAAACAGCTGGACCTAATTATATTTTACCGCGCATAGATGTTGAATCTCACGTCATAACGCTCGCAGGCGCATGGGAGTTGTAGTCGTACAACAACTCTTTATTGTCATCTCCCCCGCATACCATACTGATGGGGGATGTAGTCCATATGTTAGCTAACTTTGTATTGCCCAGAAACTCAAATGCGGCGTCATTGGGGAACAAGTACATGAAACGGCATATACTAATTCAACCGCATGTACATATATGGTTGAATTACGACTCTCCCCGTAGTTATAATTATTTGTCCAGTTTGTTCGCACATAAAACATAGCGATCCCAGCATACAATACTGATGGGAAATGTAGTTTTATTTATGATTTTGTGCTTCACATTAGCTCGCGGATCGCAATATAGAGCGGCGCCATTACTACGTAGGCATTAAACATTGCACTGGTTAGATACTCCAGCCACAATGACTATACTCAATTATTATTACCATGATAGTTGCATTTCTCTTCATATTTGGATATGTATACTCACATAAGACAACATTGTGAGCTGATTTTGAGTTTATATTAATTCACCCGCACTTGCATATATAATTAAATTACGCCAATCCCTATAGTTATATTTATTTATCTAGTTTGTACGCACATAATAATAGAGCAATACCAGCATACAATGCTCTTGGAAAATATAATTCTTATAATTGTGTGCTTCACATTTGCTCGTGGATCGTATTATAGCGCGGCGCCATCACTGAATGGGCATAGAACATAGTGCTAGTCGGATACTCCCGCCATACTGGTTATACCTTATTATTATTACTATGGTAATTACATTTTTCCTCATATTAGGATAAATATACTCACATAAGATAGCATTGTGAGTTTATTTGGAGCTATTTAAAGATTTCAATTAGGTTTATTACTATTAGCCCAAGTAAACCTCCCAACCAGATGTCTCTAAAATAACGTTACAGCTATTGTGCTTTAAGGTTAATTTAATCATGTTTGCCTTCTTACATATCTGCATGCATCTTACAGTATCATGTATTATGGAAATAACGCTGTCACATTTAATTCAATATAGAACAGCGAGAGATCTGGATGTTTTTAGGAATTTGCTGATTAATTGTTATTCAGAGCATATTCACTTGTCACCTAGCCTGTCATCACTGCATGTAAGCACATACAGTGTGAGATGTTAGAATTAAAGATATATCAGGCTGGACGTTAAATAACACACTTGATTTAGTTTGGCGTTCTTACGGAGGGTTAAAGAAAATGATGAAATTCATTTGTGAAATTAAGTCCCTCAGACACAGCCCTCAGACGACATATCCATTTTGCCTCTGTTTGCCGTAGTCTCACTATTCTATCTCCTCCTCTGTTTCCAGCCCGAATATGATCTATTGCATGAAACTGGATGTTAGTCTGTGTTGGATGTTTCTCTGCTATGTGTTGTGCTACTGGGGACCGTTCATCTCTTTTTTTGATGTCCCTGACATGTTCTTGGATTCTTATTTTGAGTAGTCTACTGCTACTTCCCACATATATCTTCCCACAGAAGCATTTCAACACATATATGCAAAAGGTGGTATTGCAATTCATAAAAGAAACTATACGGTAATTTTTTGACCGATTGTATTGAAACTCTGTACATCTGTTCATGCCATATTGGCAGACATTACAGTTTCCGCACGTGTGGAAGCCCATCCCTCCGATCGGCAGCCATGCATTTGGATTGGATTTCCTTTCTTCTACATAACTGGGACATAATATGTCTCTGATGGTTTTGCCTTTGCGGTAAACAACTTTTGGTCGTGCAGAAATGGCATTCCCTGGGACAGAGCTGTCTTGTAGTATGCCCCAGTGTCGTCTCAAGATGTTATAGATATGACCGCTAAACATACCATATTCTGTTATGAAAGCAACCTGCGTAAGTTCATCTTGCTTCCTATTATGTTTGGGTACCAGAGTTTCAGATCGCTTCAGTTTTTTGGCTCTTTTTTCTGCAGTTTTTAGGCATGTTTCTGAATACCCTCTTGTTTTAAAGTCACTTTGTATGTTTTTTAGAGTTTTATTGAAATTATCCTCCTGACTGCAATTTCGTCGCGCGCGAACCATTTCGCCATATGGGATGGCCGAGATGGTAGAGTGTGAATGACAGCTATCAGCGTGCAATACACTATTGCAAGCAGTTTGTTTTTTATGCATGTCACTATGGATTTTATTTCCGACCACATATAATTTCAGGTCTAAGTACACAATTTCAGACCTAGAACTGCTAGTGGTTAGTTTCACATTAAAGGTGTTGTCATTTAAATAGTTGAAATATTCTGTGAACGTTGTTTCACTACCCTTCCATATCAACAGAATATCGTCGATGTATCTGACGTAAAAGAGGATATTGTCAAGCCATGGCCCTGCACCTTTTGCAAATGAGATGTCATCAGTGATGTCATCAGTGATGTCATTTGAGATGTCATCAGTGATGTCATCAGTGATGTCACTGACCATGTCATGAATGATGTAATATGTGACATCATCAGCAGTGGATTGCGGGTGCGCGAAATATAGTTAGTACAACTAACTATATAGGAGAAATTTCAATGGTTTTTTAAATGCTAATTCCTAACTATATAAGGCCTGAAACCTATGGTTTTTTAAGTGAATATGTATATATATATATATATATATATATATATATATATATATATATATATATATATATATATATATATTATAAATACATATATATCTATACTAATATAATAAAGAGAGAGCCCAAACCTTTGGGGCGGGTAATCTCAGGAACCACAGCACCAATCACAACACCCAATACAGCGTTGGAAAGGGCAGTTGCAGCAGAAGGACATAGGCTATGCAGACGCCCACCATATACATTTAAAAGGTAAAAGAACCGTGCCAGCAAAGTAGTCCCTTGTGGGCGTGTCTGCGTTGTGCTGTGGGCGTGTGCTGGGGGCGTGACAAACGCTGGAGGCGTGTGGTACGTTCCGCCCTTCATGCCATGTCTCATATCGAATGCTGTGGGCGTGTGCAGGGGGCGTGGGCGTGTGCGGGCGTGGGATTATGGAGAAAAAAAAGCGAGCGTTGTGCCCAATATTTCATTGTTTTTTCTTCCCAGGTTCTGTACATTCCAGCTCCGGGTGTCCACCCTGCTCCCTTTAAATACCCCTGCACCCCATAATCATAACCCACCCTTACTCCTTAAAATACCCCAACACCCTTAAACACTAACTCATCTTAACCCTATAAATATACCCTGTACCCCAAAACCCAAACCTATCCCTAAACCCTAAAAATACCCCTGTACCCCAAAACCCAAAGCTAGCCCTGTACCCTAAAAATACCCCTGTACCCCACAACCCAAACCTACCCCATAACCATAAAATACCCCTGTACCCCAAAACCCAAACCTAGCCCTGAACCCTTAAAATACCCCTGTACCCCAAAACCCAACCCTACCCCCTGAACCCTAAAAATAACCCTGTACCCCTAAACCCAAACCTAGCCCTGAACCATAAAAATAACCCTGTACCCCAAAACCCTAACCTACCCCGGAACCCTAAAATACCCCTGTACCCCAAAAACCAAACCTAGCCCTGAACCCTAAAAATACCCCTGTACCCCAAAACCCAAACCTAGCCCTGAACCCTTAAAATACCCCTGTACCCCAAAACCCAAACCTACCCCTGAACCCTAAAAATACCCCTATACCCCAAACCCAAACCTAGCCCTGAACCCTTAAACTACCCCTGTACCCCATAACCCAAAACTATATCTGAACCCTTAAAATACCCAAACACCCCAAAACATATACCTCAGTACCCCAAAACATATACCCCTATACCCATACTTACCTTATCCAAACATTAAAAAAAAAACATGCTTTTACAACGAATTACGTTGTAAATGTATGCGTGGTAAAAGCATATAAAATGTAATTCCATGCTTTATAATGGCATTGCGGAGTCATGGTACTTTCTTAATGAAAGTATGCGGAGTGTTGGTATGCGGAAAGAAAGTTGCGGAATAATGGGTGTTTACCCTCCCCCGGTAAGTACATTGGTGGCACGGCGGCCCACATCTCCAGCAACATACTCATATTTTTTCACCACCGATTTGAAAAATGCACAGGTCTCTCTCATTGATGGCCAGCACCGACATACACTTTTAGACACACCTCCCGCCACAAGTTGTAGAATTGCGAACTTTAGAGCTGGGGAGCTACGTTTGAATCTCGGCATCAGCTCAACATCCTGTGATTCCAGGCAAATCGCTTTGTCTCCCCGTGCGTTAACACAAATGAATTTGTTCTTCTTTAATGTAAATTGCGCTCATGCCATGTTATCGAGTACGCGCTATATAATATTGCAAGGAAAAATAAAGTAGAGAAACTCGAGTTCACATACTACTGAACGCGCACTCTTAAGTGCATCAGCAGTGCACTGTGAATCGGAGCGTTTCACAGGCCTGTCACAGATAAGAAATGCTATCAAAACGAAATCCTACAAAACAATATACTACTGGCCGGCAGCAATTCATACCCGACAACGTCGGGGCGGTCTGCTAGTATATATATTTGGGAAAGGGATTTTTTGGGGTTTAGGGGTGTGAGAGGGTTTTGAGTGACAAGGGTAATTTTAGGATTTAGGGTGGGTTTGGGTTTTTGGGTGGCAAGGGAAATTTTAGGGTTTAGGGTGGGTATGGGGTTTTGGGTCGAAAGGGTATTTATAGGGTCTAGGGTGGGTATGGGATTTTGGGTGGCAAGGGTAATTTTAGGGATAAGGGTGGGTATGGGTTTTTGAATGGCAAGGATAATTTTAGGGTAGGTATGGGTTTTTGGGTAGGGTTTAGGGTAGGTATGGGTTTTTGGGTGGCAAGAGTATTTTTAAGGTCTAGGGTAGGTGTGGGTTTTTGGGTGGCAAGGGTATTTTTAGGGTGTGGGGCTGGTATTGTTTTTTAGGGGTTGTGGATGTTTAAGAGATATAAATATTTTTTTACTGAAAAAACAAAGGTTACAGGTTACATAGGTAGGCTCAGATTTCACTTGTACAAAACCATAGCATATCAGCAGTTATCGTTACCTAAGCTAACTATAACTTACACCCCTGCAATCCACCGCTTATGACCTTACATATTACATCACTCATGACATGGTCAGTGACATCTCTTATGACACCTAAAATGACACTGAGTGTTTTCTAAACATATCTCAGTGTTAAACATATATACTAAGGTACAACAAAAGCTAAATTAGTTTACTTTGTGTACTACTAATGAGAGATTCTATTTTAAAACATATATTATGTGAGTGTCGGTGTAACTGTGTGTATCTGTGTGTGTCTTGCTGTATGGATGAATAAGTGGATGTAATTAGCTTTATGGGTGAGTAAGTGGTGGTGTGAGTGCCTGTGTGGGTGTGTAAGTGGTGTATGGATGAGTGAGTGGGTATGTGAGAGACTGGACTGCATAGATAAGTGAGTTGGTCTGTGAGTTTTTGTATAAGTGAATGAGTAAGTGATTCAGTGGCTGTATGAGTAAGTGAATGGTTGTGTAAGTAGCTGTATGAGTGAGTGAGTCGGTGTGTAAGTGGCTGTAAATGGTGAATTAGAGGGTGCATTAGTGGCTGTATGGGTGAGTGAGTGGCTGTAAATGGTGAATGAAAGTGTACTTGAGTGTCTGCATGGGTGAGTGAGCAGGTGGGTGAGTGTCTGTATGGATGAGTGAGAGGGTACAGGCCTGGCTGTATGGGTACATGATTGGGTGTATAAGTGGATGCAGTGAGTGAGTGGGTGAGTGGCTATATGGGTGAGTAAGTAAGTGTGAAAGAGGCTCTAGGGGAGATTATGTGTTTTTTTCAATTTCAAAAGCTTTATTCGAATTGTTTATACAAATTCATAAAAGCATACAGATTCCATCACATTTAAGAAACAACAGTTAAAAACAATATAAATTCAGATCATTTTACATACACAGTTAAAAGAGGGTGAGATACCGCTGTTATAAAAATTCTTTAAAAGAAAAATTGATACTATTAAAAAACATTTAGTGTTTGCATATAATTCATCAAGTTTCAATTTGGATTGTTTTCCTGTACCTCACAATTGCTCTCATGAAAGAGGATACAGTAAAAATAGTACAATCATCATCTAACATTCTTAATTTGTCATATGCCCCTCTACATGACCTTAGACCCCAGGCAACAAGGAGAGGTTTCAGCAATTTCCTCCTTGGATGGGTATAAAAGGAGCAAAAAAGAATGCAATGTATATTTGATTGTATGGACACATTGTCGCAAGGACATGTTCTTTTTTCCCTTGACCAGCCATTGCACTGTGGTAAAGTTACAATTCTAAAAAACGTTTCCAGACGAAAATAGGTCAAAAGCATGCGGTGATGTAACGGTTGCTCAATCACAAGGTAGAACTGGATACCCAGGTGAGCTGTTATCGAATCGTGATCCGCAACAGTTTTCTTGAGCCTTTCTTCCCGCCATCTTTTGTTTTCAAAGTATTCTCGGAGGGACTTTTTTAGGGCAGACCTTGAGATGGTGTCCATGCTATCTTGGTTAGAGAAAACTTCTGGGTATCCAATTTCATGCAGCAAATTTTTAACATAGGAAAACCATTTAATATTAGGGGCTCCGTCACAAGCCAAACAGTCTTCTATTATCTCTCTGTTGAGAGATGTGCAGGGGTTAGTCCAAACATTATGCCACAGTAGAACCGGGGCAGATTTAATAATGTCCGATACATACTGGAGGACCACTTCCGAGTGCATCACATATGTTGAAGTGGACTTTGGAACGGCCAATAAAAACCGTAAAAAACGATTCTCAGTTCGTTGTAGTGGTTCAACTGATTCAATCTCCCAGATACCCGCACCATAGGTTCCGGTCGAGACACATTTGGCCTTAAAGATCTGCATCAGCTCCCTTATTGGTCTACCCCCCAGTTTTTTGGCAAAGTTTGTCAGGGCGCCTGTGGCTCTGGTAAATGCCAAAGCCCTGGTGTTTACCGCTGGTTTCCATGAACCCGTTCTCTCAAAATGAACTCCCAGATAGCAAAAGGTGTCTGCAAGCTCCAACCGCCTGTTATCCAGTGTAATTAAACAGGGTGTTCTGCGTTTCTTTGGGCCGCAGGACATAGTGAAAGTCTTTGAGACATTTACCTGGAGACCCCTTGCTTGCATGAAATCCGAAAATTGTTGAACCGCTTTTTGTAAGCCCACTTTTTTCTGTGAAAGAATTGCCGCATCGTCGGCATAAAGGAGTATGGGGATAGGGTTCCCTTTTATTGTGGGGTAGTCAAAATAATGTTCAGAGAGCGTGAGTCCAATCGTGTTTATATATAGAGTAAAGAGCAGGGGTGCAAGTATGCACCCCTGCCTTACTCCTCTATGGATACGGAACACTTCTGAGCATTCCTCCATCCTCCCGTATCTCACACGCGCACCCGCCCCATTGTACAATTCCTTGATAAAAACAAGGATCTGGTTGTCAAGGCCTATATCCTTTAGGGTTTGCCAAAGTACGTTATGGTCGACACAGTCGAATGCCGAACTGAGATCAATGAATGTTATATACAAATTTCTTTTTTTGGCATGTATGTATTTCGAAGTTATCAAGGCTAGTTTAAGGCCCTGCTCGATTGTGCCTCTGCCCGTCCTGGAACCGTATTGGAGGTTGGAGAGTATCTCCTGTTCATCCAACCAGTCCTGCATTCGGGCAAGAATGATCCTGCCTGCCATCTTCATAAGGCCGTCAAGCAAAGAGATTGGCCGATAGCAGACAGGATCATTCCTGTCTCCTTTTTTATAGATCGGGACAACCACTGCTTCTGACCAGGTGGC
This sequence comes from Lissotriton helveticus, assembly GCF_964261635.1. NCBI lineage: Eukaryota > Metazoa > Chordata > Amphibia > Caudata > Salamandridae > Lissotriton > Lissotriton helveticus. The sequence continues at coordinate 1,083,985,403 of NC_136072.1, read as the reverse complement.
AATAAAGCCGATTTTATTTGAGGAATTCAAAACTTCAGTAAGTAGGGGTGCCCAGAGGTCAGGTAAGCTTTTAAAGATATCGGTAGGTACACAGTCTGGCCCTGGGGCTTTACCCGTAGGGCTTTCTGCTAGAGCCTTAATAACTTCTTCTAGTTTAAACTGGATGCCCAGTGGAAAAGAAGTACATGGTTCCTCTGTGGTCGTTATTTCAATACTAGTTAGGGGTGTTCCTGAGGGAGCTATTTCTCTGTAGAGACCCTGAAAGTGGTTCACCCAGTCCTGTGCTGTGATGGCATTGTCTATCCGAGGGCCCTGGGTTGCTTGGAGAAATGGGGCATTGACGGCCTTCCAAAAGGACGTACTGTCCTTTAACTTGGAAGCTGCATGCAAAGCTGACCACGCCTGTAATTTTAGCTCTTTCTTCCTATTTGAGAGAGCTGTACGATATGTGTGCCTCGCTAGCTGAATATTAGATCTAGATTGAGGGGAGGCATGCAAGGCTTTCTTAAGGGCAGCATGTGCCTTAGTGCAGGTGCGGTCAAACCATCCCTGAGACTCCTTAGAAGTATTACGGATAGTTCTAGTCAAGAGTTGTTTCATTGACGCACAGATTTTACTAAATGAGCCAAGAATAACATGGGGATCCTCATCAGGGGACAGACAGCTATTAATTTCAGCGAGTACATTGGTAACCAGTTTTTGTAGGAATTTTTCAGGTGTCACCTTTTCCCATTTGATGCAAAAACCATTTTTTGCAGAAAGAATGGGATTTGGGTCATATTTTACTATATTTTTGCGGCATGTGTCACCATTCTTAAGGTTGAGTGTTACAGAGATAGGAAAGTGATCACTCAATCCAGTAACGATAGTTTCCCATTTTGTCACCATATTTGCATAACGTGTCGGGAATAGAATAAAATCAATGACTGTGTTTGCCCCCCTCCCATTATAAGTAGGTCTAAATAGTTTGGGGGGATTGCAGAGTTCATTTATAAAGGAAAGAGAAAACTCAGCCGGTATATTGTTTAGCAAATCCCCTAACTTAGGGGCCGATTAGGATCCCGGTTTTCCCGCATCCTCCGGGCCGGCGGAAGCCACCGCCAGCCCGGTTTTTAAGAGATTATTAATAACTTTCTCTCTTTGCAGCACAGGAATGTTGTTCTAAAAATTTAATAGGACAAAGTTTTTTAGATGGCCCCACGAAAAAATAAGAATTTGATAGTAATTGTTGTCAATGAGGCCTTTGACGATGGAGAGACCAGTGGAAATTGACAGGTATGTGCAAAGGCCGCCCTTAGGTCTGCCTCTTATACCGGGTAGTGCCGGAGTAAAAAAAGTTTTGTAACCCAGGATGTGCAGTTCTTCAGTGGCCCATGTTTCCTGAAGACATATAATAGCATGGGTCTGAGTCAATGATAGCCAAGATGCATTATTAATTTTTGAAGAGAGACCCGCCACATTCCAGGTTATGACACTTCCGGGGATTACGGTTTGGAGCGAATTGTTTGATTCATTTGATTCGCTTGATACCAAGGAAAGTTCGACACACTCTGTTTGTAGAACAGGGGTGGTGGCCACCATAGAGTCGGTTGCAGGTGGACAATTAAACTGCAATTTAGCAGGTGACCCATCCCTACGTTCTTGTAAAGGTAACTCCCGGGAAATGTGCTTGGGAAGTCAGTCCACTGAATCTAGATCTGTAAAGGCATGGAATCTGTTTACCAGCGGGATTTGGAAATTAATGGGAGATTATTTGGTTGTTTTATTGACTGTTTAGGTGACTAAGTACATGTGTTAGTATCTGTATGAGTAAGTGTATGATATCTGCATGGATGAGCAACTGGTTGCGTGAGGGCCCCTACAAGTGAGTGAGTGGGTGTGTGAGTGGATCTATGCAGGAGTGAGTTGGTGCATGATTATTTGTATGGGTTTGTAAATGGGTATATGAGTGGTTGTATGGGTGTGTGAGTGATTGTATGAGATGTTGCATGGGGGTGTGAGAGGGTGTGTGAGTGGGTTTGTGAGATATGTCATCAGTGATGTCATTTGAGATGTCATCAGTGATGTCATCACTATGAGGGTGGACCAAATTGTAATGCTCATCAAACCAGATAAAAACCCTCATATACCTGGCTCCTATCGGCCCTTATCCATGCTGGGTGTCGACAATAAGATATTGGCTAAACTATTTGCAATGCTACTGGGTAGAGTTGTGACCCTTGACCTGGTTTGGTAGGTCGCTCCCCCTCCACACAGCACCGCCTGTGCGTCCTGACGCTGCCCCAGCTGCTGCTGCTGAGGAAAGTTGAGGCCCTCCTCCACCCGCAGGCTACCACCTGCACCTCATCCCTGGTGGCCAGTGGTAGGCCTTAGGTTTTTTCTGTTGTCAGTGTCATTCATTGTATTGCCCTTATTGTTTTTGGTGTCTGTGACTGTTGTTGTCTGTCTTCCCCCGTGCCTGTATTTTCTCCTGTACCCTTTTCCTTCTGTTCCCATCGTTGCCCCCGTGTTTCTGTGTCCTTTTTTCCTTCTGTTCCCATTGTTGCCCCTGTGATTCTGTGCCCTTTCTCCTTCTGTTCCCATCGTTGCCCCCGTGATTCTGTGCCCTTGCCTTCCGTTCCCTTCGCCACTCCCGTTCCCGCCGCTGCGTCCCCTGTGTCCCGCCTCCCTGACTGCCCATTTGCTGCCCCTGCCTCCCGCCTCCCACCTGCTCCTCTCTCTCACCTCCCCATATATGGCGGCCGCACGCAGTGGGCGCACGCCCGAACTCCTGGTCTCCGCGCCCGCCACGATGACCGCCGCCGCTACAATGTCAGCATACAGCCCGCGCCCAACTCCAGCTGGACTCACACCTGCTTCAAAGCCGCCCTGAAACGCACACATGGTCCCTTCACCTGTCGGAACTGCAGCTACACCAGCCTCAGAGCCGCCGAACCACCCGCCAAGAAAGACCTCAACCACCTCCGATGCATCCTACTGAACACAAACACGCAGTCGAGCTCTGGGACCTGCTCAACACACCCTCCCCGGACGTCGCCTTCCTGATAGACACCTGGATGAACGACACCTCCGCACCCAACATCGCCATAGCCATCCCAGACGGCAACAAGATCTCCCGCAGAGACCGCACCAACGGAGTCGGAGGAAGAATTGCCATCGTCCACAAAAACAGCATCAGGGTCTCGACCAGTACCGCCAAAAACACATGCATTTCCAGATCCACACAGACCCTAACCCTCCCTCAGAGGCACACTCGTCTACACCCCCCCCGGACCCTGACCCTATTCAGCGACTCCTTCGCCGACTTCATCAGCACGCACGCCCTGACCTCCACCGACTACATCCTCCTCGGAGACCTGAACTTTCACCTGGAGAACAACAACGACAGCAACTTCACCACCCTGATCGACAACCTCGGACTGAGGCAGCTCGTCACAACGCCTACCCATTCCGCCGGCCACACGCTCGACCCCGTCTTCTCCTCAAGCTCCCACATCTCCTTCAGCCACACCACCGAACTCCTCTGGACCGACCACCACTGCATCCACTTCATCTTCCAGAAACCCACCGCACCCAACAGATCCCCCGCCGCTGCTGGAGCAAAATCACCGAAGACCAACTACATTTATACCTTGCTCTCAGCCCACCCACCGACCCCTCCAACACCGACGACGCTGCCAGCAACCTCAGACGCTGGATCGACGACTGCGCCAACACCCTCGCCCAGCTGAAGAAACCCACCCACATAGATACCAGCAAGAGAGCTAGCTGGTTCACCTCAGAACTCCTAGCCTCCAAGCGAACCTGCTGAAAACTAGAGAAGAAACGGCATTATGAAAAGACACCGGACAGCCTCGCAGCCCACAAAGACGCCATCCGCAAACACCATCACTTCATCAGGTCTGCCAAGAGGACCTCCTTCACAGACCACCTTGACAACAGCGCACACAACAGCAAGGAGCTCTTCAACATCATAAAGGAACTCTCCAAACCCAGCTCCAACACCAATGACATCCCGCCGTCGCAAGCCCTGTGCGATTCCCTCGCCACCTTCTTCCAAAGCAAGATCGCTGACATCCATGACAGCTTCAAAACCCAGACAGCCCCAACAGACATCGACACTACAGACTCTCCACACACCAACAACTACGACCCCCTGCCAACCTGCGCCAACGTGAACATCAATGACACCATCAAGACCATGAGCACAATCCACACCGGCTCCCCGTCAGACCCATACCAGCACCACAACTTCAACAAAGCCAGCAGCTCCATTGCACCCCACATGCACGACGTCATCAATCTTTCCTTCGAGACCACGACCTTCCCAGAGAGCTGGAAACATGCCAAGATCAAAGCCCTACTAAAAAAAAACAGGCGGACTCGAGAGACCTCAAGAACCTCCGGCCCATCTCCCTGCTCCCGTTCCCAGCCAAGGTCATCGAGAAGATCTTCAACAGACAGCTAACCCGATACCTTGAAGAAAACAGCATCCTGGACCCATCCCAGGCAGGGTTCCGCAGCAACCACAGCACCGAGACTGCCCTCATCGCCGCCACCGACTACATCAGGACCCTGCTGGACAATGGTGAGACCGCGGCCCTCATCCTTCGGGACCTCTCCGCCGCCTTCGGCAATGTATGCCACCGCACACAACGCACACGCCTCCACGACGCAGGGATCCGAGACAAGGCCCTGGAATGGACCACCTCCTTCCTCTCCAGCAGAACCCAGAGCGTCCGCCTCCCCCATTCCGATCCGAAGCCTCCAAGAACATCTGCGGCGTGGTACACAGACATAATTTCGACCTCAAAAATATCGAGATACAGAAATATCGAGTTAAAAATATAGACTAGACAAAATATCGACCAGACATAATATCGACTACAAAAATATCGATTACTATCGATATTAATAGCCAAAATATCGAATCAAAAATATAGACTAGACATAATATCGAGTAGATAGAATATAGACAACAAAAATACGTAAAATTAGGTAAGTGTTTTATAATTTGTAATAATTGTGTAATATAAATCTGTAGCGGGTTGTGGGTTTATAGGGGAATAGGGTGGGAAGTAATTTAAATATAATTAAATAAATATGTAATATAATAGTAATTGTTAATTAATTAATAATTGTTAATTAATTAAAATATAATTGGTAATTAATAATAATTGAATAATTGATAAATCATTATTTTTTACTATATTATTTTTTGTAGTGGGTTGTGGGTTTATAGGGGAATAGGGTGGGAAGTAATTTAAATTTAAGTAATTAAATATGTAAATTGATAGTAATTGTTAATTAATTATTATTTGGTAAATAATTAAAATATAATTGGTAATTAATTATAAATATTTAAAGAATAAATAAATAATAATTAGTAAATTAATTTCTGTAGTGGGTTGTGAGTTTATAGGGGGATAGGGTGGGAAGTAATTTAATAATAACTAATTAAATATGTTAATTAATTAAATGTGTTAATTAATTAATAATTGACCATTAAATAAAATTTACTTCGTAAATAAAAGTAATTGGTATTGGAAATTAAATTTAATTGGTAATAATATTTCTAATATTTATATTTATTTATTTTTTTTCCCTTTTGCTACTCTTGCACTTACTGGAGTTGGAATAGTAATTTTAACCCCTACGCTATCCAATGCTTTCCCTACTGTTGCACCCACTGGAGTGGGAATAGTAATTTTAACCCCTACGCTATCCAGCGCTTTCCCTACTGTTGCACCCACTGGAGTGGGAATAGTAATTTTTACCCCTACGCTATCCAGCGCTTTCGCTACTGTTGCACCCACTGGAGTGGGAATAGTAATTTTAACCCCTACGCTATCCAGCGCTTTCCCTACTGTTGCACCCACTGGAGTTGGAATAGTAATTTTAACCCCTACGCTATCCAGCGCTTTCTCTACTGTTGCACTCTCTGGAGTGGGAATAGTAATTTTAACCCCTACGCTATCCAGCGCTTTCCCTACTGTTGCACCCACTGGAGTTGGAATAGTAATTTTAACCCCTACGCTATCCAGCGCTTTCCCTACTGTTGCACCCAATGGAGTTGGAATAGTAATTTTAACCCCTACGCTATCCAGCGCTTTCCCTACTGTTGCACCCACTGGAGTGGGAATAGTAATTTTAACCCGTCCGCTATCCAACGCTTTCCCTACTGTTGCACCCACTGGAGTGGGAATAGTAATTTTCACCCCTACGCTATCCAGCGCTTTCCCTACTGTTGCACCCACTGGAGTGGGAATAGTAATTTTTACCCCTAGGCTATCCAACGTTTTCCCTACTGTTGCACCCGCTGGAGTGGGAATAGTAATTTTAACCCCTACGCTATCCAGCGCTTTCCCTACTGTTGCACCCACTGGAGTGGGAATAGTAATTTTAACCCCTACGCTATCCAACCCTTTCCCTACTGTTGCACTCGTTGGAGTGGGAATAGTAATTTTTACCCCTACGCTATCCAACACTTTTGCTACTGTTGAACTCACTATAGTTGTAACAATACATTTTAACCATTTTCTATGCTACGCAAAAATTTTTATATATGTTTATTTAATAATATGTTTTTTATATATATATATATATATATATATATATATATATATATATATATATATATATATATATATATGTATTATTTTTGGTGATATAATTTTTTTATTTATATTAATTATTAATTAATATTACATTTATATAATAATTATTTCTAAGTTTATATTAAATATATTTATATATATATTATTTTTAACTTAATTTTAAGACATTTTAAAAAATCGATATTTTGACAGTCTATATTTTTGTAAGTCGATATTTTGGAGTCGATATTTTGGTGCTTACCTGTTTGAAGATAGGCTGTCGATATTTTGTCCCTCGATATTTTTGACTCGATATTTTTGTATGTCGATTTTTTTGAGGTCGATATTCTGTCAGTGATCCCTGCGGCGTACCCCAGGGATCATCCCTCAGCCCGACACTGTTCAACAGCAACATGGCCCGCTCGCACACGTCGCCCGACAGCATGACCTCAACATAATCTCCTATGCCGACGGCACTCAACTGATCCTCTCCCTCACCAAGGATCCCCTCACTGCCAAATCCAACCTCCACGAAGATCTACAGGTGGATTCCAACAGATACAAGAAGAACAGTCACCCAGGCCCTCGTCAATAGCAGACTCGACTATGGAAACGCACTTTAAGCAGAAGCCCCGTCCAAGCTCATCAAACGACTACAACACATTCAAAACCCCTCTGCACGCCTGATCCTCGACGTACCATGCCACAGCCACATCACCCCCACCTGAGAAACCTGCACTGGCTCCCGGTCAACAAGAGGATTTCCTTCAAGCTCCTCTTCCATGCACACAAGGCACTCCACAAGACCGGCCCAGCCTACCTCAACAGACAACTTTTCTTCTACATCCCCAACCGCCAGCTCCGCTCCGTTGACCTCACCCTCGCCACCGTCCCTCGCATCTGAAGAACAACCACCGGTGGAAGATCCTTCTCCCACCTCGCCACCAAGACCTGGAACACCCTCCCACTGAGCCTACGACAGACCCAAGACCTGCTGACCTTCAGGAGGCTACACACGAACTGGCTGTTCGACCAGTAGCACCCCCCCTCCCCCCAGCGCCTTGAGACCCTCACGGGTAAGTAGTGCGCTCTACAAGTTGTTGATTGAATGAATGATTGATTGATTGATTGACCCATTTGGACCAATTTGGGTTTATGCCAGGCCAGGGAACACATACCAATCTGCAAAGATTATCTCATGTTCTGCAAGCAACAGAGACTATGAAAATAGAAGCTACCGCCTTAGCACTGAATATTGAAAAGGCCTTTGATACTCTGCAGTGGCGCTATCTATTGGAGGTTCTGACATGAATGGGCCTTGGCAGGGACTTTATGTCCTGGGCTCGTCTATTATACTGCCAGCCGACAGCAAGGGTTCGAAGTTGTGGTGTGATTTCCGACATTCTCTTTATAGAACGGGGCACGAGACAGGAATACCCCTTGTCCTTTACATACTGGCAATGGAGCCGTTGGCAATCCAACTACGGCGAGACATGGCTAGCTGGGGTGTCTTTGTGGACGGCGTACCCATGTTGTGTCCCTATTTGTGGACTAAGCATTGCTTTATGTAACTCACTCCGAGCAGGCGATGCATACCCTCTTGGACGTCTTGATGGCAGTTGGAGTGGAGTCTGGGCTAAAGGTCAATAACCAGACGTTAGTTATGTTCCCGTTGGCAACACCGGTTGGGAAAGAGGTCGCCGGCCTCCCCTGGCTGGAGTTTAGATGGAAATGCGACCATTTCCATTACCTAGGGATCCAGTTCGCACGCGCAGCTGAGGCTCAGTACACCTCGCATACGGGAGCTGTTCTTTTGGGTCTGAAGTCCTCCATTAGCTTCTGGAATCACCTCCCCCTCTCTATTATGGGATATGTGGCTTTGCCCAAAATGGTCCTGCTGCCGCGCCGCCTCTATGTCCTCCGAAGCTCCTTTTGCTTAATTCCCAGAACCGCCTTCTATGTCCTCAATAGTCTCCTTAGATCCTTGGTGTGGTCCGGGAAATGTAGCAGGGCAAAATTAGAGACCTGCCCCTTTATTATCTTGCTGGCCTCCTCAAATATGTGGCACTGGGGTGTGCGGAGGGCCCAAATATGGAAAAGGAACTCTTGGCGGATTGGGGGGTTTGTGAGTGGGTGCATGACTCTCTGAATGAATATATGAGTGGGTGCATGAGTCTTTCAGTTGCTCATGAGTGGGTGCATGAGTCTGTAAGTGGTTCTCCGAATTGATGCATGAGTCTCTGAGTGGGTGTGTCAGTGGTTGCATTGGTGTCTGACTGGGTCTATGACTGGGTGAGAGAGTGGGTGCATGACTAGCTTCATGAGTGAGAGAGTGAGTGTGTGAGTAACTCTATAGGTGAATGAGTGGCTGAGTGAGTGGGTGTATGTTTTCTGCACATTTGGCTCTAGTAGTGTGGATGTAACTCAATCAAACCTGGGAGATTATGTATTTTCTTTTAATATCATCACGGCTTCCTGACGAATGGCATACTTATAGCCTATCTCAGTAGTGGCTTCTTATATGTAGGAGAAGATGAATTTAAGGCTTAGAAATGTGTTTTCAATGTTAACATGGCCTAGCAGGAAAGCTGCATATGCACACTCTAGTGTAGCAGGCGCAACACATGTTTGAAGCCCTACGTCTCTGGAGGGGTAATTTGTTAGTGGCAGTTCTTCAGTACATATCTAAATCAGTGTGGGTGTGTTATTAGACATGTAAGTTAGTATGCAGATATATGTCTGGGTCTCTTAGGGGCTTATTTACAAGCCCCTTGCGTTGCTGCTGCAGCACTTTTTTTTATGCAGTGGTGGCACAATCAGTGTGCCACACGGCTCCATATCTACAAACTGATGCATTGGGTCCAATGCATCAGTTTGTACAGCCCTGCATCACATTATACCTGTGACAGGTATGATGTATGCAGGGTAGGCGATCCCACACAATAAACGTGGCTTAACGCTGCCTTGTTAATAAGGAGAATGCCCCTATCGCCACCCCAACATCGTGAAAAGTGATGTGGTGGCGATAGTGGCTTGTAAATATGCCCCTCTGAATCCCGTGAGCCCAGGATTTGCTCAACAAAGACCCCAAGACCAGAACCTGGACCCAGGCGGCTTCGTGGTTCTGCACCACTCTGCACCCAACGGCAACAGCCCAAGTTTGAGTGGCCCAACACCATGAGGTGGTCTCCCCAGTGATCCTGACCTGGGATCTGATGATCCCTGACCTCCCTCAAGCTTCAAGATGGTGCCTTTAGCCTCAGTCTGAAGGGTCCCCCGACCATGACAGGATCTAGTAAGAGGACCCAATGCCAAAAGACATCCCTGCACCCGATGCCCTACGGCCTTGGGTGGCCCAACCGATAGTGTCCAGGCATCCCCCAAAAACCCAACTTACCTCACCAGCCGATGGTCACCTTCAGGAAGTTTCCTTGCCTGAGCCTGCAGTCTCTTTGCCGAACCGGGGGTCTCCATTGGAATCCACAGGGTCCCCAACTTCTTCTTGGCACACTGCACCCGGTCGCCCCTGGGCTGCTGGTGTTGCAGCTCCTGTGCTGATTGTTGGACCCTGCTGTAGTGACCTTAACCCCAGGAGCTTTGCTCCCAAACCCGAGTGGTCTGTTCGTAAGCAGTCCCTGACCGAAGGCCCCCTCAGCCCCATTGGGTAACATTGGGCCCCTGCACTCTGCAACCGGCCGCTCTAGTGCCACTGATGGTGCGATTTGAGTGCCTACCCAGACCTTGGGGAACCTTGCTCCTAACCCCCAAAACTACTCCCACTTGTAAGTCATTTACTTGCCTGAGAAATCGCTAACAATTTTTCCCAATAGGAACCAATGTTGTGATGTTTTGTTTCTGAAAATGTTCTAAGGGTTGAGCTGAACTTTGTATGAAAGAAAAGGTAATTAAACTGCAAACCTAAACAAGCATTTGCAATGCAATAGGTCTCGCATTTGGTAGAGTTGGAGCTATTGACCTTGAAAATGACTGTCTTTTACCTATGTGTTTTTGTTTGGAGTGAAGTGGATGTATGTCATAGCTTGCACTTGCACTGCTTGGCAGTCAGCACAGGTACCGTTATCACAGCAAAAGATTCCTCTACATGATTACGTTCAGGGCTTCTATTTCAAGTCACAGAATAGACAAGATAAGCCCTGGTCCATGCGAGCCCTCTCACGTTTCCTGTTCTTCTAAAGGAAAAGTCAGCAATTATGCAAATTCTCCTGCGGGGACCGTCACCACCAGCTACAAACTAAATAAGAAAAGAAAATAAGTAGTGATATGGGCGGGATGGGGGAGCACAGCCAATCAGTGAAGCCTTCCGTGTTCGAGCCTCAGCGTTGCCTAAATATGTTTTAAATTTTGCCAAATCACTTAGTCTGCCCCTTGCCCGTTCTGTATAAAAGTAAAAATGTACATGAGAAACAAAATGCAGCATTCTTGTAGGGGTAGTCAATTAGTGTTGTGGGAGGGATGGGGGGGTGGGGAGAGAGGATATAGCCAATCAGGGAGGCCTTTTGCACTGTAACCGTCCTGCTAGCTGCTGACTTGAGAGCTGTGGTTCCATGTTCGAGCCTCGGCTCGATATGTTGAACATTTTGGCATAGCACTTATTCTCCTGCCTGTCCAAGTTATATAAATGTCCATTTGAAAATTAAAACAAAAAAGCAGAGATCTTGTAGGGGTGGTGGCACAGGCAAATAGTGGTGTGGGACGGATGAGGGGTGGGGAGAGAGGGGCACGGCTAATTAATGAGGCCTTTGGGACTGTAACCTCCATTCCAGCTGAGTCGGGAGCTGGTGATCCTGTTCGAGCTTTGGCGTCGGCTCAGTATGTTGTACATTTTGGCAAATCACTTATTTTTGCCCCCTGCCTGCTCTATATAAATGTAAAAATATACATTAAAAAAAAACTGCAATCTCGGCGATCTTGTAGAGGTGGTTCGGACAGGCAAGTAGTGTGGAGGGAGGGATGAGTGGGTGGGGAGTGACGGCACAAGGTGATTACACAAAACACGCAAATAAAACTGCAGAAGCTAAGTAAACAGAACACTTAGCAGAGGGAGGCCAACAAAGAAAAAAAAAACAAGAGCGGCCGGGAAGCGGCCAGGAAACTAAGTACGGCCGGCCACATAATTAGAGGAGGAGAAGTGTGGCAGGCAGATGTGCGGCCTGGTGAGGGGGCGGGAATGCGAGCCTGGTGGGGGCAGGCGGATTACGGAGATGCTCGTGCAAATATACATTAAAAAAAAACTGCAATCTCGGCGATCTTGTAGAGGTGGTTCGGACAGGCAAGTAGTGTGGAGGGAGGGATGAGTGGGTGGGGAGTGACGGCACAAGGTGATTACACAAAACACGCAAATAAAGCTGCAGAAGATAAGTAAACAGAACACTTAGCAGAGGGAGGCCAACAAAGAAAAACAAGAGCGGCCGGGAAGCGGCCAGGAAACTAAGTACGGCCGGCCACATAATTAGGGGAGGAGAAGTGTGGCAGGCAGATGTGCGGCCTGGTGAGGGGGCGGGAATGCGAGCCTGGTGGGGGCAGGCGGATTACGGAGATGCTCGTGCTTGTGTGGTCACGTGACCCGCTTTGTGGCCACGTGACCTCACATGCACTGTGAAGAAACGCTAGTGGTTTCACTAGACGATCGAGCACTTGAATTCGATCCTATCCATTCCTGCGGAATGGGACAGGCTCAACCTAAAAAGTCTTACTTACCTTGTATTGTGAGATCCCCAGTGTGGTATCTAGGCAAACCACCCTGAGTAGTCGATGTAATCCAAAAGTAATCTAAAAATATTCCAAAAGAAATTATTGTGTAATTTAAACTGCTGTGAAAGCCAATACAAACCTGTAAGGATTGCAAATTCAACCACAACAGCACTTCCTTTTAAAGTCTTGCATTTGAAAGTATATTTTACTTACCTTTGCCAAGTCCTGCTTGGTTCTAAAAATAAAATATAAGTATACCTTTCTTAAACTTCCCTAATTGGTCTGGATTCAGTCTCTGAGTGTGTGCTGTCAGTCATAAGTGAGTGAATACAATAAATGCTTAACACACCCTCAGGATAAGCCTAACTGATCGCCCACGCTACCACAAAGAGAGCTGCTAGTACTTACCTAATTTAGCCGTTGCTATACCTCTGGGTATCCACTGGACTCTGTGCACACATTACCCTACTTTGGTGTAGTATGAACAGATCCAGCTTCTTACATAAACTTAGACTTTTGTCGCAGTTAAACTTAAGTTTTGGTCTCAAGTTTAACTGAGACCAAAACTGAGACAAAAGTATAACTTTACCACTCATAAATGCCCTTTGTGAATACCGAAAGTCGTAAAGCTAGACTTTCATCTCAGTTTACCTTTGTGAATCGGGCCCCTTGTGTTTGCATCTGGCTGAGTACATGCATAAAGAATAATTTGCTCACAGGAGCACACTTACTGTGGCAGGAAGATTTTGAGCTTGCTTGGAAAAACAGTGATTTACCCCAGGTGCAGGTCATTCAGTATGAAAAGGAAAGAGCAACTTCCTATGTCAGCAGGTCCACTGATTTTCTGCTGGATCGATTGACTTGTCTTGGTAGCACATGCAGGCTGCCTTACTTGCTGATATCGACATTCTCAAACACGATAAACAGTTAGAAATATTCGGGAGTTCAGATAACTTCATATGTGGGAATAGCACATGGGCTCCACCTGCGGGGTGACTGCCATTGAATAGGTTTCTGGTTCCATATATTGGGCCTCATTTATGAGGCCTTGCGTCAGTTTTGCGCTTCCGATGTGTCACTTTTTGTGACGCATCGGCGGCGTAAAACATGCCTCCTGTTGCGCACTATTTCCAAAGTGACGCATCTAAGCAGATGCGTCACTTTGTAAACCCCTGCGCTACATTTTACCTGCGTCAGGTATAATGTATGCAGAGGGGGCATTCCCCCGCAAAAAGCCTCGTAATAGTGACGCAGTGAAATCTATGAGTTTTCACTGCGTCACTGCGACAAAATCTTGCGCCTGCCTCACAGCAGGCGTAAGACTGACGCAAGCCCTTTCACATGGGGCTTTCCCCATGTGAAAGGACGCATTGCTGGAGTTGCGTCACTTTTGTGACACACCCCAGCAATGCGTGACTTTTGCGCTTACAGATACGTCAGAAATACTGACGTATCTGTAACTCCTTGCGACATGATGCGTCATACTGTAAATATGACGCATCAATCATGTCGCAAGGAGTGCGCACTGAGAAGTGACGCATCGCTGCTTTCACGCAGCGATGCGTCATTTCTCATAAATGAGGCCCATAGTTTCCAGAAACATTTACAGCTCCACTCTGTAGCGCTTGTGCACTGCAGATTTGCATCAAAGATAGTAATTATTATTAATATATTTTAGGAGGTGTTTTTGCAAACTTTCTGGCCACAAACACATTGAAGTGAGGTAGTAGGAGGTATCCACTACTACGAAGGGTGATAAGTTAGCTCTAGTGGGCAGACCATAACAATGAATGACTGTTTTTTACTTTCTTTGCAACTTTTACTCCAAGTTGAATGGTTTCCTCTCTTGACAGATACACCTTGCCCTCCAGCAGCACCACTCCAAGATAATGCTCACTAAAGGGCCTATTTACAAAGGTAAATAAGCATGTAGATTTGCTATTACACCTAAGTGTAACTCTACATTTATTTGCTATTCTCCATTTCCAATAGTACATTTATACCTACTTGCATGCCCCACCATGCCAAATCACAGAGTGGACCCTCTTACAACAGGATGTAAAAGTGTAAAGTTACTATTAGCAACTTTGCACTCGTCGTTGGGGATGTCTACTAGACCAGAGTACATTGAAACCTGTTTGACCCTTTTAGGGCTATAGTAAGTGTAGTTTGTGAATAGCAATAACCGTACTCATTTGAGGGGGTGTGGTTGTATCAGCATGTCTCTTTCCCTGAACCCTTCCTTAAATTACCCTAAACCAATCCAATTTGGTAGTATCGCTTTGTAAAAGAGATGATATTTTACAGAAAACTTTAGAAAAGTTTTTCGGACATCGTCCACTAAGATTTATGAGACCTTAAAATGCCCTTCTTTACTCTTGTGGTGTGTCCTTTCTTCGGTGAGGGATGCAGGCCCCTTTGGAGGCGTACTGTAAACTATTCTCTTTCTGAACTTTTTTCAGTGTTGCAAACTTTTTTTTAAATACATTTTTTTTATTGGATTTTCTCAAGAGTTGCAAACTTTACTGGACCAGGGTTATTTCAAATAAGCAGTTTGGCGAGAGAACATGTGATTTGATGTATAAAGTAAGGCTTAACATGGCAAAAACTGCTGAAAGGAACCCCCCGGAATGTAAAATACATGTGCAGAGCCGCTCCACATCATTTTGGTCACAGCGACAATAACACCAACCACCAAACCTGAGACAACACTGTGTGCTACCAGTGACACTTCAGGAAAAGTTAGGGCCAAGCAGCTTTCTTTCATAAATTAAACATTACCTATTCACCAAAGTCTTCATAGCGGCCTGAATGCCGAAGCTACCTGCATTGCCGAGACAGCACACCTGCTTTGTCTTATTCTTGACCACCACCCCTTGCACGCTTACTTTTTGCTCCTCTATCTGCCTCAGTCTTCTGTTAACCCAGGCACTTTCTTTAATTGACCTGCTCATGAAGAAGCTTTATCTTTCGGGGGCAGATTTACAAGAAAGTGACGCATCTGTAGAGATGCGTCACTTTCCCTGCGCCAACCTGAGAAACCCTTGTGCCACCATGGATCTTATCTTTAATCTTATCTTAATTGGAATTTATAGAGGGCACGGTCACCCAGAGGTTTCATGGCGCTGATCAGGCAGAAGGCACACCACGGGTAGTTACCCAAGGGCTTGCTCGTATAGCCACGTTTTAAGCAATCTTCTAAACGACAGGAGGTTGTCGCTCTTCCGGATTGTTAATGGTAGAGAGTTCCAGAATGATGGAGCGAGATGAGAGAACCTACATCCCCCTTGGCGTTTAAGCTTGAAAGTAGGGACAGACAGAAGCTGGAGGTGGGCCGTGCGAAGGTTACGGGGGGGGGGGTACGTGTCTGACTAATCTGCAGCTAATAAATGTTGGGGTTTTACCGTGCAGAGCTTTAAAGATGATGCATCCGATCTTGAAGGCGATGCGTTGGACCAGAGGGAGCCAATGAAGTTTATCCAGTAGTGGTCTCGCAGATGACCATCTAGGTTGTTTGTAAATTAACCTGGCGGCCTGGTTCTCGACCAATTGAAGGCGCTTGAGTAGGCCCAGAGGGAGGCCTAAGTAGATGGAATTAGAGAAGTCTAAACGTGACAGAACCAGGGCGATTACAACCTGTATTAAAGCCGAGTGAGCAAGCAGATGGGCGATTTTCCTGATCCTCCGTAACTGATAAAGACAGGAAGAGACCACTGCGCCCACTTGACCTTTAAGAGAGAGGTCGGCGTTGAGAATGACCCCCAGGTTTTTTACCGACGGAGAGGGGGAGGGGGAGGGGCCCAGTTCGACCGGCCAATAATGGGGTCCCCAGACAAGTGCACTCTTCCCGGGCAAGATCAATTCGGTCTTGCCCGGGTTGAGTTTCAGATGATTCTGGTCCATCCAGCTCTGAATATAAAGCATGGTAGTTTGATAATTGAGGATGGAGTCGGTGGAGCTATCCAGGGTGAAGACCAGCTGGAGGTCATCCGCATAATTAAAGGTGGTGACCGCCATATTTTTTAGAGAGGGGATCAGGGGCCGGAGATACAGGTTAAAGAGAAGGGGCGACATGGAAGAACCCTGAGGGACTCCACATGAGGTAGCCAGTTTAGGGGCAGTGAACGGGGTAAGACGAACAGCTTGAGTTCTGCCCTGGAGAAAGGAACCAATCCAGTTATGGGCGACGCCCAAGATGCCGGCCTGTCTGACACGGTCCAACAGAATCTTATGGTCGACCGTGTCAAAGGCGGCCGACAGATCTAATAACACCAATGCCTGGGTGACATCTCTCTCTGCGTTGGCTCTCATGGAATCCAATAAGGTCAGGATTCCCGCCTCAGTGGAGGGAGCCGGCCTAAAGCCTGCCTGATGTGGCTCTAGATATTCTGTTGATTTTATAAAATTAGATAAGCATTTGGTCACATGAGCCTCCAAGATTTTGGACAAGAAAGGGAGGAGGGAAATGGGCCAGTAATTAGCAAGGTTTGCGAGGTCAGCCCCAGGTTTTTAAGTAGGGGGACAATTATGACGTCCTTGAAGGCCGAAGGAACTTTACCCTGCATCAGTGATTGGTTAAGGAAAGGTAACACACTGTATGGTAGCTGAGAGAAAACATCCCTCATGATGTAGGGGGGGTAGCAGTCATTGGGGGAGCCTGATATCACACGACTCAGTAAGTCCGAGAGCGCTGACAGACTAATAAGAGGGAAACTTTCTAGGGTAGAGATATTAATTACCAGATTATCCATCGGCTCTCTGACTGTTGTAGTAGGAATACTACCTTTAATAGTCGCAATCTTCTGTAGGAAGAAATTATTAGGGGAGCCACATGTGTCTTGGGTGGGAATTTGTTTAGGGAAGATCCTTTCGGGGTTACAGAGGTCGTCAACTATCGAGAAGATTTCCTTCGATTTATTCTGTGAGTCTAGTATTCTATGTGAGAAATAGGCGGCTTTGGCGCCCCGGATAGCGGATTTATATTCTTTACGGGCCAAAGAATACTGAAGTTTATCTACCGGAGAGTACAATGATCTCCATTTCCTTTCCTTTTGGCGAAGCTCGAGTTTCTGTTTTTTTAATTCAACAGAAAATTTTTTTTGAGAGTCTGAGTGACGGGAACGGGTAAACTTTGTAAGTGGAGCATGAGCATTACTAGCCGATAGTAGCCAGGAAGAGATGCTTGCTTCCATGACATTGACATCTGAGTTGAGACGGGGGGCCGTGCTGGTCAATGTGTTCAAAAAGGCTTGAGTGTCTAAAGCCCTCCACTTTCTAGTAACTCCACCCCCTGGAGAGATGTTCTTGTGCATTGAGAGCATAGTGATATTAAATTGGATTAGGTAATGGTCCGACTATATACAGGGAGAAATGCTCAGGTCTGTCAAAGAAAGATTGATAGACCAGACTTGATCCAATGTGTGACCTTTGACGTGAGTGGCAGAGTGGATATGTTGGACAAAATTTAGGTTAAGGAGCATATCGAGGAGATCTGTGGTGTGAGGTCCGCCAGAGGGGTCATTTAGCCAGTAATTCAGATCGCCTATGAATAAGATGTTTGTGTAATTCATGGCTAAATTAGCCAGCTGCTCACATAAGGAAATGGGAAAATTAGGCATAGATTGAGGGGGCCGGTACAGTATGACACAAATAAGAGCGCCAGAGCTAGAGTCTAATTTGATGGCTAGGTTATCCACCATCGCCAGATCCAGGGGCGAGATGCATGTGAAAGCATAGTGTTTTGATATAATAGCAGCAACTCCCCCACCGGGTCTGCCTGAGAGTCGATTAGCCTGTAGGATATATTAGTCCTGGGGTAACGCGGCCAGAAGGTCAGGGATGGAATCCTGAGTCAGCCAAGTTTCGGTTAGTAGGAGTATGTCTGGTTTAGCTGTAGAAAGCAGTAGAAAGATATCGAGCTGGTGCTTAACAAGGGACCGTGTGTTGAGATACAGAATGCTGAGGGCAGGGGGTTTCAGAGTGACAGGAGCAGAAGTGAGGGAGTGATGAAGGGTACACGGAGGGGGAGGGAGGGAGCTATGTATGTGGAAGATACCGTTTTCTTTAAGACGGTTATTGATGGCCGTTATGAGCGGAGGGTTTTTATTAGAGAGGGACCTAAGTTCCTCTGAGGAGTATTTGAGTAAAGGTCCAGAATGCCTGGCTCCTGGGCTCGTCGGGGCGCGGACGGGCGCAGACAGGCTTCCCTTTGGCGCGCCATTGCACCATGGATGCACCGTAATTACAATACGGCGCACCATGGTGCAAGGAGTGACAGATGCATCAGAACTTTTGGCACATCAGTTGGGGCAAAGGTAGGGTGACCAGAATTTTAAAGCCAAAAACCGGGACATTTCACAAAACTAGAAGAAGGACTACAATTTTACTTCAAGCGATGAGAGCGCTCCTAAGCAGAGAATTACAGAACAGGCAGTAAGAACATACATAAAATGCCATATTTAAACCCAGTAGCTTGTCTGTTAATTAAATTGCTTTCTTGAAACAACTGCTAACTATCCCTGCTTTGTAAAACATAAAAAACACCTCCCACTGTTTTCAGTCGACTCTCTTTAAAAACCGGGACATGAGCTACATTTCTTGAAATTTGCAGGGATAGCTGGTTAAAAACTGGGACCGTCCTGGCAAAACTGGGACACCTGGTCACCCTAGGCAAAGGTCACGCATTGCTGGAGTTGTGTCGCAGGCACCACGCAACTTCAGCAATCCAATTTAAAGACTATTCCCACTACACCGTGTCACTCCTTACGCCTGCTTCAAGCAGGCATAAGGTTTTGACGCAGTGGCGTCCTAGACGAGATGCAGTGAAATCTTTCAGATTTCACTGCTTCAATTTTATGAGGCTTTTCTGTGTGGGAACGCCCACCCTGCACATATTATACCTGACGTAGGTATAATGTGACGCAGGGCTTTACACTGACGCATCACCCTAGATGCGTCACGTTATAAATTGGCCGCATTTTTTATGCCGCCGCTGCAGCACAAAAGTAACGCAATGGCAGCACAAAAGTGTCGCAAGGGGCTTGTAAATCTGCCCCTCAATTTTTGGATTTACAGACACTTATCACAATTGTGTGTCACAAAAGTGATGCAAACTGGTGTAAAGTGTTGTTTTGAAATTTA
The DNA here is from genome assembly GCF_964261635.1 of Lissotriton helveticus. Classification (NCBI taxonomy): domain Eukaryota; kingdom Metazoa; phylum Chordata; class Amphibia; order Caudata; family Salamandridae; genus Lissotriton; species Lissotriton helveticus. The sequence goes on along the minus strand of NC_136072.1, from coordinate 1,083,965,955 downwards.
CTTTCCAATACAAATCCTGATTAGTGTTAGAAAATAGCCCTAAAGTAACACAAAGGTGGGCTTGCACTACTTTACGCCAAGGGTGCATCCAATGGCTGGTATATTCTTGTTCCTATGCAACCAGCTTTAGTTTTGGAAATGGATCCCTATCTACGAAAAAGGTAGGCAGGACTTTGTGCAAAAAATTAATGCCTTCTTGAGGAAGGCTAACATTTTAGAAAACCTGTCTTTTCCTCTTTCATATGTAGCCTTCCAGTACAAACATAAACTTGACATCACACACACCCTTCTACCATGGTGCAAGGGTTTGTTTATTGATCAAGGCAGCCAAAAGTGACCCAGTGCAGATGGAGACCGCAACATATATCTTAGTAGATATGGTGATGTTCTGGTCTCTCCCTTTCACACAATTCAGCACAGCAACTTTTGTCTTCTTCATACCCCAGTGGAGAAGTGTGGCTCAATGGTTAGAGCGGCAGACCCTGCTGAAGAGGTCTAGCCCGGGACCAGGGTTCAATTCCCCGCCTCGGCGGGTCTTGGGCTCAAAATTCTACGGACCTGATAATTCTCGCCTCGGTGCCTATTCCAATCATGGAGTCCCACTCTGCAACTCTGGGCAATAGCTTGCTTAATCTCCACAACGGCCCCCACAACGCTAAGGATGCCGGGGGTCCCCAGGAGTGGACACCTCACAGGGAAAGCCAGGATGGGTTCCACAGCGGTATTCGTACAAGTGCCTTGAGACCCTTGCAGGTGAGTAGTGCGCTAAACAAGTATCAATTTACTTTTTTTTTCAGGACCACCCCTAAACTCCCTCCTACCCAGCCCTTATGCGATTTACTGAATTATTATTTTTTGGATAAAATCACCAATATTAAGACTAACATCCCATCACCTTCTTCTACTTTTGTTGATCCCCTCCCTCCTATAGTCCAGTGTCACCTGTCTTCGATCCCCCCTCTCACTGAAGAAGTATTTTTGAAAATTCTTCCTAAGGTAAAGTCAGGTTCCCCGGCCGATATCTGCCCAGCCCGCATCCTTCAACAGATTTACTCTGTCTGCACTCAGCCCCCGATTACCTTTCTCAATAGCTCCCTTGCGCAAGGGGTTGTGATTCCAGTTCTTAAATCTGCCACAATAGTGCCTATTTTGAAGAAGCCTGGTGCAGATCCATCCGCCCCAGTTAATTATCGCCCCATCTCCCTACTGCCCTACTTGGGCAAGGTGCTCGAGCGCCACGTTGCCTCGATACTCAGTGCCCACGTGGAAGCAACAGGGGGCCTGGCGCCCTGTCAAGCGGGCTTCCGGCCTAGGCACTCTACTGAGTCCGTCGTGGTGTCGGTCCTGGACAACCTCAGGGAGGGCATGGACCAAAATAAATACCAGGCCCTGGTGCTCCTCGATCTCTCCGCCGCTTTTGATACGGTGGACCACTCCATCTTGCTTTCACGTATCAGAGCGGCGGGAATCGGGGGCACAGCCCTGGTTTGGCTATCGTCCTTCCTGAGGGATCGCACCCAGGCTGTCCGGTTGCGGGATTTCACGGCAACTCCACTCAAGATCACTTGTGGTGTTCCCCAGGGTTCCTCTCTTTCCCCTCTTTTGTTTAATCTTTACATCTATCCTCTGATTTTCGCACTCCAGCAGCTGGAGGTCACCGTATACAATTATGCGGATGACCTCCAGCTCGTTTTCAACCTTTCTTCTTCTCCCGATTCTATCTCTAATTTTCAGACTATTATGATTTTCATCGGGGACTGGATGAGCCACAACCACCTGAAGTTGAACCCGGATAAAACCGAGTTGGTTCTCACTGGTGGCTCTTCCAGTCCCTGGAATTCTTTATTTTGGCCTTCTTCTTTGGGTTCCCCTCCCACTCCCTCTCTTACAGTTAAGACCTTAGGCATCAAAATGAATAATCACCTCACCCTTCATTCACAAATTAATTCTGTCGTCTCCTCTTGTTTCTTTACTCTTCGTACTATTCGCACTGTCTCCCGTTTTTTTTCCCCCCTGGCACTTAAGTTGATTATGTCTGCCTTAGTGATCTCCCGGCTGGCTTATGCCAATGCCCTGTACAACGGCATTCCAGCCTACAGCTTACGAAAGCTTCAGCTGGTGCAAAACCAGGCGGCCCGGCTAGTGTACGGCCTCCCCCGCTCCCATCATTCAACTCCGCTATTGAAGGCTCTCCACTGGCTGCCTGTCAGGGAACGTTCCCTCTTTAAAACTGGCTGCATGGTGTTTCAGGCACGCCAGGGAACAGCCCCTGCCTTTATCATCTCCTTGATAAAGGAATATGTCCCTGCCAGAGAGCTTCGCTCTTCTTCTCAATCCCTGCTACAGGTACCCCGCTATAAGCGGAAAAAGTGGGGAGGGGCCAATTTTTCATTTCTGGCACCTACCTTCTGGAACTCCCTCCCCGACCATCTGCCGTCGACCAAACACTATTTCCTCTTCCGTAAGGGCTTGAAAACTGTTTTGTTCAATCAGGCTGTTCCGCACTAATCCATTCATTGCTTCGCTCCTGCTTACTGTGCCTTCAAAGCGCCAAGAAACCGTCTGGTGAACGCTGCGCTCTATAAGTATTTTAAATTCAAATTCAAATTCATAAGCCACTGAGATGTCTGTTTTGCTGATTTTCACACTGAAGTATAGTCAAAAAACAAAATGGTCCCTTTCTGTACGGAAACATACAGACGTTTGATTTTCATTTGGTTTGTCATTCTGCCAATAGCTGTGCACATTGAGAGCATAGGCAGTTACAAAATGGATAAAATGTGCAGGAAAGCATAAATACCTGCATATGCGCAAGCCCTAAAATGCAGCTATTTTCATGTACTGCATGGTTTTATCGTATGGCTATGTGGTGCAGTTAAACCTTACAGACATCAAAGTGTGACTGTACATTTATCAGTTAAATAAATGCGGAAATATATAGAGGCAACTGCATTTTTTCACCAAACAAAACTTAAGTATGGGTAAACACCAACAAGATGGGGAAAATAAATGCTGATTAATGCAATTGGAAATGTCAAAAATATAAATACCATAAAACAGGATTTCTGGCGCTGGCTTGGGCCTGTCAATATTGCCACCCAGCACCCTTGTGCATGTGATACCAGGGAGGCTGCTCATGTATCTGAGAGAATAAGGTTCTGGTGTGTTCTTAAGTTGCTTGTACAGACAGGAGACCACATAGACCACTTTAGTGATTATTTTATTGGCAGTTTGCGAAACACATACATTAAATGTGACATCAGACATTTGCAAGGGTGATTGGCTCCAGTTCTACAGCTACTGAGTTGCATTTTCTCAGGCAGGTCCTGCTATCCAGGGGTCCTCACTTGCATAATTTCTTCTTGTTTACATTCTTATAGGCAGAGTTGTACTTCGAGCTGGCGAAGCAGTTGGCTGCTTTGCGGTCGCAGTCACAGATAAACGCCTCACAGGCGTTGTTTTTACCTGGAGAGAGACGAGAAGAAGTTGTGATGACTTGTGCACTACTGGAGGGAACACATGCAGACCGGACGGGGGGGACAAAAACAGCTCAAACCGGCCCCTCTTCCTTTGTCCCCTCACGCAAGCTCTGTTTCCATCCATCCAGGGCCTCATTTACAATAGAATGGCGCAGCGCAGTGCCGTGAGCAATTTAGCAGCGCTGCTTCATTCTAAGGGGCAGATTTATGTTAACTGGCGCATCCCCAGGGATGCGCCAGTTAATGTGCGCCACAGCTCCGCCACCCATGGTGCGCCGCATTTACAATGCGGCGCACCATGGGGCAAAAACGGCACAGATGCGTGACGCATCTGTGCCGTTAAGGTGACGCATTGCTGGAGTTGCGTCGCAAGCGCGACGCAGCTCCAGCAAGGCTCGGGGGTGCCCCATCTTAACAATGCTGCGTCAAGATCTACGCCTGCTTCAAGCAGGCGCAGGCTTTTGACGCAGCATTGGCCTGAAAGTGACTGAGTGAAATCTTATAGATTTCACTCAGCCACTTTTGCGAGGCGCACCTGCCCCGGAACGCCCACCCTGCGCCGGAACGCCCACAAGCGGCGCAGGGCTTTACAACGTGACGCATCTGCCTAGATGCGTCACGTTGTAAATCGTTCGTAGGGATGCGCCACGTTTACGCCGCCTTGCGTGACGCAACAGCGGCGTAAACGTGGCGCAAGGGCCTCATAAATCTTCCCCTAAAAGTGCAGGAATGCACTGTATTAGCAAGAACGCGGTGCATTCCTGTACTGACACCTGCGCCACCGCTAAAAAAAACAGCCTAGCGCCAATGCAGGCACACATGTGACATGCTGCAAGGGTGCCTGCATTGCAGGTATGATTGATTTTGTGCAGGAAGGAACACCTTTCTGCACAAAATCGATCAATGGAGGTGATTTCCTCCTTTCTATGTGTGCTGCAGAATGCAGCACACATAGAAAAAGGAACAAACAAGGAGAAATGAAAATCCCTTGGATGGCATTAAATTCTAATGCATTTCCATTAGAATTCTCGTAAATCTGAGAATGCTTCAGATTCCATGAGTGTTGCGTGGGAACACCCGCAGCAACACCCATGGAACTCCCCTTTCACTCAGTGTTTTGTGTGAAAGAGGCACATAATTACAAGGCTATGAAAAGCCATGTAAAGTGGATTTGCGTGGCCTTGTATGTATGCTGCGGCACATTGCGTTACTGGAGCTTCAAAAAAGTGATGCTCCGGAGGCACATAAGTGCTGATATGGCCTCCTAAATGAGATTCTCTTTCTCTCATCTTCCTCTTCTCCCTGTCTGATCGAGCTCCTCTACCTTCCTCTTCCTCCCTTTCCCTCTCTCTTGAAGCCTCCCCATGCCTGCTGCAATGATTCACAGAGACCTGGAGAAAGTGACAGAGGCAGGAGGAGCAGCCCAGGGGGAAAATGCCCAGTAGAATAAAAGACCTTTCTGGCCTGGACGCATGTGGCAATAGGGCTCATCAGGGCAATCAGGACCCTGGGCAACAGGTGCCTGGCTCTGCCCCAGCCAGAATGAGACAATGAGCAATAGGACGTTAGGACAGGCGGAACACCATGATAAATGGAGGATTGTTCTGCTTTTTCCTTTTAGAGCGGTGCCTCATTTCCCCTAAGTGGTTGCCAGGTGGGGTGAGGTAGTCTCCTCATAAATTTGAACTAAGAATGTGTGACTGATACCGTAATATGTAGAATGATAGCTGGCAATGTTATTGGCACTACGTTTGTAGTTTAGAGAACATTTTTCCTCTTTCTTTGACTACGTAAGGTTGTAATCCCTCCTACTTTTTTCAGATATCTCACGGTATCCGAATATATTTGAGGAATGATTGTACACACCACAAATCAGGTGACCCGGTTGTATCGTTTCCAACCGTTTCATGGTGTACTTGTGTATATATAATCTTTTTACACTTTTGTAATTTCACATTATGCAGTTGCAAAATCATATTTTATGTTTTTTGGTCCTGACGAAGGCACTGGACGAATTGTTGTCCGCATGTGCTGAAAAATGTTGACCACTTAATTATTACGGACAGCTATCTGTTGAAACTGTCTTTTGCACTGTTTTTAGTTTGAGTTACGGTGGACAGTAATAAATATTGGGTCTACCGTAGTTCAATTTTAAATTTCACACTTGACTGTTGCACTGCATTCATTTCCCACACACCCCTCTGCTCACATCTGATACGTTGGATAGATATATTCCCTTTGATATGAAAACATCCTCGGGCTCCTACACCACTATGATGGAGTTGTAACCCTTAAAGTCACCAGGTTGACTTTCAGAGGAGACCCATTTGATGAAGCATGTCACCAGGTTGGTGAGTGATGGGAATCCGTAAAATTATTGAACATTTCTTACTCTTTGGGCGGTAGAGCTTCTTAGAAGTAGGTTTTAATGTTCTCTAGTATTGTCTAGACCCTGGGGTATTTCTGGTTTGTGAAGTCTGCCCCAGCCTTACTAGCTTTTCAGAGTCAGGATCCTATATTGCCCTGGGTAACACTGGACCAGGCTGAATGATGCATACCTGGGTATACTCTCTTCTTGCTTTCCAGGCGTTAAACAATAGTGAACCAGGGTCCACAACACATACTTAGCTCTCCATTCTGTGTGCTGTGTATTTTGCCGGTGCTAAAATAGATGGGGGAAACACCGGTACCGCAAAAGGGCACTATTGCCAAGGGCAGTTTTAGCACCCAGTTCTGAGTTTCACACTTAGAAATAAAGAATAATGTATAGTCTTGCTCTTAGCAACTGAGGAAACCACACACTTTCTCACTTTAGTCATTGTCTTCCCTACTCACACTCCAGGCAACACCTTGACAAATTAGCTTTGACAAGAGGAAAAAAACACAAGATCGAGGGTAATTTGCACCCGACATGAAATTGGGGACAAAACATTTGGGCCGATTTCACCTCTACTTAAGTTTGGACCTTTCAGAACCGAAAGGTGTCATCATCACGTGGCACCTACAGAGAACTCAGGACTCGTCTGCAGGGCTGCACCGCAGAGCAGGAAGCTGTGATCATGTCACCTCACTTGAGAGGGGTGAACAGCGTTTACAACGAACTACCTTTACCACGCAACTTTTACAACGCAAGTCGTTACAACGACTTGCGCTGGGGGGCGCTCTAGGATAGGGAATAGTTTAATTTACTACCCAACACCTTCCCTACTATCCACGGGGACTGGAGTTGGAATAGTAAATTAAACTATTCACTATCCAGCGCCCCCCAACGCAAGTCGTTGTAACGACTTGCGTTGTAAAAGTTGCGTGGTAAAGGCATGCGTTGTAAAAGCATGCATGCTAATGACATACATCCCTTGAGAGGGTAGTTCTCGGTCTGCCACGCGCTTCCGGTTCTTGTGAATCTTACTTAGCTCAGTTATTATGCAGGCCTAGAGGGGGCTAACTATCTGGGTAACATTCTTCGGGGTACGCTGACTAAGGTTTGTGTGAGCACTCATGCATCGCAACTTTGGCTGCCGTAGAAGACGATTTTGTTCTCCAAATTAAACGTTTTGCATTTATATCGACATTAGCATGTAACACACGTAATGATTGTGTGTTATTTACGTTTAGATTATCTATAGCTAATGTAAGTCTATATTTTAAAATAGCTAATGTCTGGTGGCCATGGGGCATATTATCAAGTAAGTGCGTTACATTATCGCCGCTTTTAAAGCGGCGATAATGGGCTTGATAATATGCTCTATGAATTCCAATCGAAGCCCATGTTAGATGTCTTCACATCTAACATGGGCTTCGATTGGAATGCATAGAGCATATTATCAAGCGCATTATCGCTGCTTTATCGGAAGTTTCCTGCTGATAAAAGCGGTGATAATGTAACGCCCTTACTTGATAATATGCCCCCATATTCTTTCACATAAATTGTCTTTCTTTATTCCAGGAGAAGATGAGCCCACATTTACAACATGATTGTGTCCTTGTTCATGTTCTCGAGTGAAATGTTTTACCATCACATAACAATTTCAGAATGTCCTAATTAGTTGGTAGTGTCCTCCTGTATAGTACAGCTTTGTATGATCTATTTCATTATGTTGCAGATAACCAACTACAAGTCTGAGTAGCCTCATTGTGTAGGACCTTAAGAAAATCATGAGCTTGGCTATCGACATACGCCTTAACCTGAACACTGCCTTGCATGGTAATCATGTGTGGGTGTGTCAAATGCTAGAATTGTGCGATAAAAGTCAGTGCAATCTGGATGAGAATCAGAGCACTTTTTCCTGAATTACTAGCAAAGGCCTTCCATAAGTCTTCAGACCCCTTTTCCAGACTTTGCAGAGTGCGGTGACCTCTCTTTAAGGGAGATTTACTAACGTTTTTCTACTGTAGAAGATTTCCTATTACCCTGTTTCTTGCTTATATGATTCTAACTGATTTGAACTTCATGATGATTGATTTGCATTTATGCATTGATTATCGATTACCACTAATTTGTTGATTTGAATTTGTAAACGTGTTGACCCTTTAATAAGCCTTTATGATTTGATACTCTTCTGCTCTCTGTATTCCCCGTGGAGTCTAGTATCCTTCACATTATTTAAATGTATTGACTTGATGACAAGCCTCAACTGTGAACCTCGGTTCATTAGACAGCACTTTATGGGCCTCAAATTTGCGTTGAAGAAAAGCGATCCATCACTAGAGACTTTCATAATGTGTAGTAAATTGTCGTTCCGTTTGACATTGTTTTACTCCATTAGCAACACAAAAAACCTAGGGGTCTAGAAAAGAGGATATTTAAGAACCTCAACATCAGGAACTGGGTGTCTAAATTAGTACACCCAGAACAAGCCTAGACTAACTAGTTCTGACTAGGGACCGCGATTTTCACAAAAGTAGACCAACAGTGATTGTGGAGGAAACACATTCAGGATTCCCATTGATAGAGCGCGCGAGGTCACCCAGCCAATGATTTCGCCGTTTCCGGCTTCAGGGCCCATATACTTTCAATTCACACTATTCATTGACCAGGCGACTTCACGGGCTGCTACCAATTGTGTGCGTGTTCCCTATTGTTATGACTCAGTGTACCCGACTTACCATCCACCGACACGGGTACCTATGACTTCAATGGATCAGGGGCCTAGCTGTAAAAGGAAAGGCAGCAAATGCAATTTCAAATGACATTCAATATTGTTTAAATGACCACGGACAACTGGAAGTTTTAAAATGTTTATCTAGAGTTCGTTATTTTCCTTCATGAGATATACAAGAATAAGGCATTCAATAACTAGGATAATGTAAATGATATAACTATAGAGAAATAAGGACAGGGTAATCATCGAAATACTGTTATGAAATGCAAATGGAAAAATACTATATAATCTCAGAAATGTTTAAGCATGGACAGACTATGCATGGGTAACTATAGGAGGGCCTATAAAGAGTAACACGCTAAACTTAAAGTGAAGGGACCTTTAAACAGTCTAGGTAAGGAGGTTCTAGACCATATCAGAAAATGACAAACTGCAATGCAAAATATAATTTCTACAAGGTAGGATGACATGAGAACATATTAAGAAATTATGCAAATGACTTTACGTTTCAATAGTTTGCGGCAAAAGCATGGAAAAATCAACATGTGCAAGATGTCTTTTATTAAAGCAAAAGACTGAAATATAGAAAGGTGCAAGTTTTAAGGAACTTAGAGCAGTATTTACCTAGACTGGTGTGGAAACCAAACCCTGGCCACGGGTCAGTTAAGTACAGGAAACCCTCAAGGAAGGATACCCCTCAAAGGACAGCAGGTGCAGAATGGACACCCCGGACAGGACAGGATACCCTCAGATTAGGAATCAGGACAGGACCTCAGGACAGGACAGCAAACCCTCAGGACAGGACCGCTCAGGACAGGACCGCACCCGCAGTTTGGAAGCAACGCCTGCGCTCCACCCTCTCTGCAGCTATCGATCAAGACCCCGATTGGGTCAACGAACTCCCAGCAAAGTGCTTCGCCAGCACTTTAAGGTTCAGTAAAACCTTAGTCTATGGTCAATTTCGGACAGAGTGCTCCGCAGCTCTCTGTATCTTCAGTCACCTATTGAATATGATGGGTCAGTGACAGGTCAGCTAAACCAGACAAGTCGGACAATTCCCTAGGTGAACCCAGGGTAGATATACTCTTTGGGACGGTGTACCACCCCCCAATGTTGCAAAGTGTCAGAATCCCTCAATTTGGATTGGTCCTAAGGTAGGATTTGGGTAACACACCAATCAGAATACAAGATTTGTATGCCTACTTTACATATTTGGGTACCGCCTAGCAAGATTGGGGTTCCCATGAGAAACTGTGCAGTAATACGAGTGACAATTAACATTGTAACACATGAGGAGCAACAATTCTCCGTTCTCGTAGCGCAGAGGTGGCTTTTCCCAGGCGCATCTTGACTGTGGCTGCCAGTTGGCTGAGTTCCACTGTCCAAAGTTGCCACCTTTCAGTATTCTCTGGGCATGCGCAGAAGAGACCGTCAATATGGCTCCCAATCAGTTTGGACCCCCATTCCCCGCGGTACATGAAAAGTAAGCGAGAACAAATTAATACACAGAAATAACGTTATGAAATCACATCACAGGGTTGTACTTTCAACTTATCATCATAACATATACTTATGCAGTCTAAATGTTAGCTACATGGAAACAGGCACAAGAGCAGTGGCACGAGCAGTACCACATGATGGGCACAGCTATGTATTACGCATGCGCATAAATTTCCCTCCACTTCTGCAGACGCGTCAGGACACGTGAGTGTGGCTGACGCATGCGCAGTAACTAAATACAAGCGACGGCCATTTTACAGACACGGATTAAGTAGTTAGGAATACACATAGGCAAGCTTCTTAACCCTTATTCAAACTTAATATAAACGTTAGTAAGACGTACACTTATTACCTTGTTACACATAAACGAGGTTCATGACTTCGGCAAGGTCGCAAATATGCGAAGCTTTGCTTCATCAATCCCCTCTTTGATGATATTTACTATCATCACAAAATAAATGGAACCAGATGCCAACTTTTCCTTCACACTTTATACAATTCTATCTCTTCCAGCAAGCGTTCCAACTTTTCTCTTTCAGTTTTGGTAGGGTGAGAAGTCTTCACCTTTTTGTATATCTGATCATTCACTTCCTCCAATTCAATCTCATCCATACTTCGTTTCACCCCTCTTGCATTCACTTCATGCTTTCCGGTGCGCTTGCGGCATTTGCAGCAGACAAATATGAAAAATAGGATGAGACCTATAATTCCAATTGGCATCAGTACTTTGAGCAATAAGCCTTTACCTATACTAGCGAACCAATGACCTACATTTGAGAGACCATCTACCAGTCTCTTCCAGGCACTATCAACCTCGAGTGGTCTGAGTTCCTTTGCCAAATTAGTAATATTTTTCACATATCTTTTGATCTGTACACTTTTATCCGGAATATAAGTGCAACAATGTTGCGCCTTCAACATCCGGCAGACTCCGCCCTCTTTTGCCAATAAGGTATCAAGAGCAAGTCGATTCTGCAAAACCATTGATCTGATCGCAACCATTTCGGTGTTGACCAGCAGAAATCCATGAGCTGTCTCAGTAGACAATACATCCACTATAGTAGACAATTTGCAAATTCTGTGAGTGTTCAGAACCACTCCCACTCCAGGTATCAGTGCACTGAAAATACTACCCATTATTTCACCTATGCTTTCTCTTTTACTACACACTAAGCCATTAGTATTTTCACTGCTTCCAGCACCTCCATTCACATGGTATATTTTCGGGAAGACAATGCCAAAATAGCAACTTCCATACCAGTGATCCGGCAATTTGAAATAAGCCTTATCCCCACAAATATAATAAATTCCAGGAAACACAGGCTCTGACCCATTTTTGAAACCCCAACCTCCAATTACCTTGTAATTATGTTCGCATTCACTGGAACCAATGAAAATGTTATTATAATAGCTAGTCTTCTCGCGGTGAAGACATAGCTTGCCTTTCTTTTCAAAATCCAGCAACAGAGCAGGACCCGCCCCACCAGTTGAGGTGCCTTCCATGTTCTCTGCCCACTTTGGCTTTTTCTGACTTTCGTCATTAGCCTTCTTTTGTATTTTAATTCTCCTTTTCTCTGCCATGTTTAGGAACATCTTTTCCTGCTCATGCAAAGAACAAGTCAAGTTATCTCTGTGTGCGTCCGCTATGTCAATGTTACCTATAGTCAGGAAATAATCTCCCATGTATCGTATTGCGTCACTTTTGGTATGTACAGGATTCAAGTTCCCACGTATAGGAAGCTCAGAAAAGATCACGTCATTGTTAGAGTAATAGTACTGTAACGGTCCTCTTTTGTAAAATAAACTAGCTAAAATGCTACAGGAAATTCCGTATGTCAGTGGCAAGTGATGGTATGTCACGCCTTCAGCTACAGAAGTAGGTAGCTTCATGCAGACATAGCAATCTTCAATTTCCATAGTCTCTACATAGTGTATTAACAAGTTTGCGAAAACATTTAAGCATGTCCTGTTTTTGATTCTATGATAATGTAGTTCCTCATCTGATGCTTCTAAGTCTTGTTTTGTTTGTCTCAGTGCTCTTTCATGTCTAGCTACACTCTGTGTTGTCAGCTCTTCACTGTCAGTATTTACAATTTCAGTAGGGACAATGTTAGTATCTTTACTCACAGCAAAGGGTATAAAGATTGTTAGTCCTATCCAGAGTAATATCAGGACAACTACACTACAGACACATACCTTGCAGCAAGTTTTGCAACAGCTGCGACTAGGTCTACCACTCACGTTTGAATCAGACATTTTGGCTCAGTAGAAGTTTCTCGACCCCTCTTTGTGACTTTACACGAGTATCTTACTTTGTGCAAATTCACGGTGGCTCTTCTTCCTCTTCGTCAGAGTACTCAGGGACGGGCTCTCCGTCGCTTACGTCAGTGATATCGAGATCTTCAAGCTCTTCTAACACAAGTGTCCATTCAGGTGACTTGTACTTTTTGTTTTGTCTCTTTATCCGATCACTCCTTCTTTTGGAAGAGTCTTCTGGTTGTTCTGCTATACGAGCACTTCTTCTTTCTTCTGCACGTTTTTCTTCTACTGTTTTTATTCTCAATCTCAATTTCTTTATGTATTTAGGCTCAAGATGCTTTCTTTTCTTAAGTCTTTTGGTTGGTACTTGGACTTCGTTTCCTTCTCTTGCCCTCTTATTCTCATTAGCTTGTGGCAATTCTGCTTCAGTTTCTTCTTCTTCTATCTGACTAATTCCAGGGCTAGTATCGGTTTCTTCTGCCTGGGTACTAATCTGGCCTTGTTCAGGTATACTGTGTGTTCGCTCTTCAAGTGTCTCTGATTCTGTTTCCTGAACACGTTCTTCTAATTCTATCTGATCCTGTTCAAGCACTTCGATCTCTGGACTTTCTTCTGCTCGAACTATTACACTATGTCTAGTCTGTCCCTTCCCGATATCAGGTGTCAGTGGAGGAGTATCAATCACTTGTTCTGTATTCCTCTCTTGTTCAAGATCCTTCACTTGTTCGGTATCGGGCACTTGTTCAGTCTTATTCACTTGTTCTGTATCAATCACGTGGTCTGTCCCTGTCTGACCTTCTCCTTCCTCAGTTTTGATGTGAATCTCAAGATTCTGAGGCTCTTCGCCTATGCCTTGCTTTTCCTCACTAGTCCACTCTCTACCTTCCCACAGTCTTTCATTTGTTCGAATAGGGTCTTCAGTGAGGTCAATCAATGGAATCCACTCTTCTGGCCATATGCTTGGCAGCTCGTCTTCAGCTATTTCTGGCTCAGCTTCTTGGACCCCTTCAGCAGGCTGGACTCTTGGTAGTTCGTCATCAACTATCCTTGGGCCAACGTCTGCCGATTCTGCAGCTTGACTGGTACTGGGCTGTACGCTGTCAGCTACTTCTGGTCTGGCTCCTGCAGAGTCCTCTGCTGGACGTCCTTCTGCTTCAGGCACTTCGTCTGGTGGTACCTTCTGGGTGTGGCTGGCGTGTATCCAACGCGGAACCCCAGCACACTTGACTGCTGTGGTAGTAACCAAAATCACCTGACGTTTTTCTCCCCACCTTGGCTCCAGGCAGCTCTTCCGAGTATGCTTCTTTATCTTCACCCAGTCCCCTGGGACCAGTTTGTGGAGAGGAGTCGTTGGATTGAGGATGGCGTCTTCTCCGATCTGGCGAGAGATAGAACGCACTTGGCCACCCAATCTCTTGCAGTATTCAAGTACCAAATCATCAGTAATACTCAACAGTTTGCTTCCTGGTACCCATGCTTGTCTCATTATTCTTCCCATAATTATTTCATGGGGACTTAGGCCTGTTTTGCGATCAGGAATACTTCTGAGTCCCATCAGGACCAAGGGCAGGGCCTTCACCCAGTTCAATTTAGTTGCATCACACAGTTTTGCTAGTCTGTTTTTGATAGTTCCATTTATTTGTTCCACCACTCCAGAAGCCTCTGGACGGTAGGCACAGTGTAGCTTTTGTGCAATTCCAAAGGCCTTACAGAGTTCATCGATGACGTCATTATGAAAATGTGAGCCTTGATCTGATTCAATAGTGACTGGCACCCCGAATCTAGGTATCAGTTCTTTTAATAAACACTTAGCTACCGTTTTTGCGTCATTTTTGGGAGTAGGGAAAGCTTCCACCCATTTTGAAAATAAACAGACCATGACAAGGACATATCGTTTCCCTTCACAATGGGGCATGGTGATGAAATCAACCTGTATCCTTACAAAGGGACCCCCGGACCTCCCAATTTTCCCCAGTTCCACTACAGTCTTCTTCCCTGGGTTCATCTTTTGACATGACAGGCACCTCTGGCAGAGGGACTCTGCTACTTTCCTGAACTTCTTACTGTACCAAGTCTGTTGGAACACTAGAATCATGGCGTCCCTACCAATGTGTGATCCTTCATGTATCAATCTCGCCATTGCGCTAAGTAGGTGTCTAGGTAACACAGGCATACCAGTTGGACCTATAATGACACCATCCACACGTCTTGGTCTACATCCATCTTCCTTCCACTTCTCTCTTTCTTGCCACGGTGCCGCCTGCTGCCACTCTTTCACCTCATCCCATGTAGGCACTTCCTCAAACACCTGAAGTTGGCAGCTGGTTCCTGGCCCCCCTCGTTTTGGATTTACGATATACCGATCTCTTGCGCACCATTGGGCCACTCGATCAGCATAATCGTTTCCCAGTGATACCTTGTCCATGCTCTTCTTATGAGCAGCACATTTTACCACTGCCAGTTCCTTTGGTAACTGGATTGCCTCTAAAAGGTCTTGAATAACTTTTCCATTTCGAATAGGGGTACCCGATGAAGTCAGGAACTCCCTCTGCAGCCACAACTGGCCAAAGTCATGCACAACCCCATAACAGTACTGACTGTCAGTATACACTGTTATGCGTATGTTCTTCCCAATTTGGCAAGCTTTTATCATAGCAATCAATTCGGCTACTTGTGCAGACTTGATGTGATATAGATAACCTGCTTCCTCAATTTTCTCTAGGGACACTACTGCATAGGCAGCACTCAGGCCTCCTTGTTCATGCCTTAGACATGAACCATCTACAAATAATTCTTTGTCATGCTCAGGCAACGGCGTTTCTTTTATGTCTGGGCGTGGCTTGGTATTGAATTCTGTTAGGTCAATACAATCGTGTTCATCATCCACCCCCCCTTCCATATCCTTTGGGTCGGGGAGTAAGGTGGCTGGGTTCAGAATACTGCACCTGACAATGTTTACATTTGCAGCACCCACAAGAATCCTCTCATATTTAGTCAGCCGACTAGGGGTGAGATACTGTGTTTTTGTTCTGGTCAACAAAATTACCACTCCATGCGGAACATACACAGTTACCGGATGTCCCATGACAATTGACTCACTCTGTTCTAAACTGGCACAGGTAGCAGCTACTGCTTTCAGACAACCTGGTAATCCAGCAGCCACTGGATCTAAGGTGGCAGAGAAATATGCCACAGGCCTTCTCGTCGTGCCATGGTCTTGAGTTAGGACTGACAATGCGCAATTATCGCGAGTGTCACAGAATAGGGCAAACTCTTTGGAATAGTCTGGCATCCCCAATGCAGGGGCTGTACACAGACAATTTCGCAGCTTGGTGAAGGCTGTTAAGCTTTCATCATCCCATTCTACAATCTCGGGTGTCCCTCTCTTGGTCATTTTTATCAAGGGCCTGGCTAGGACTGCAAATCCCAGAATCCACTGCCTGCAGTATCCTATCACACCCAGGAACATTCTGATCTCTTTTTGAGTACGGGGTAACTGCATCTTTTGAATTATCCTCACTCTTTCCGATGTCACTTTTCTGACACCTTTTTCTATCTGGTGCCCCAGATATTTCACCGAATTTGCACAAAACTGTAACTTGTCAGGGGACACTTTATGTCCCTTTTCACACAGATGATTCAGTAGGGCAATGGTGTCAATCACACAATCCTTATGACTTTTAGACGCCACCAAGAGGTCATCTATGTATTGCACTAAGACAGAGTTCCCAGGTAGGACTAAAGTTTCCAAACATTTTTTCAAGATCTGAGTAAAGATAGAGGGGCTCTCTGTATACCCTTGAGGGACCCGGTTCCAGCAATAGACGTGACCTTCGAAGGCAAATGAGAAAAGAAATTTGCTATCTGGATGCAAAGGAATGGAAAAGAATGCATGACACAAGTCTATCACTGTGAACCACTCAGCATCCCAGGGAATCTGATACAGAATCACTGCTGGGTTCGGGACAATAGGGCAACAGGGAACTACTATTTTGTTGACTTTTCGTAGATCCTGTACTACTCTGTACTTGCCACTAGGCTTTTTGATACCCATAATCGGAGAGTTACATGGGCTACTCATCACCTCCTGTATGATGTTTCCTTCTAACAATTTCTTTATTTCCACAGCAACACCAGCTTTCACTTCTGCATTCATCCTGTAGGGTTTAGTATTGGGGTATACTGCATTGTCCTTTATTGCTATCTGTATGGGGTCCACATTTTTCATCAACCCTACATCTTTCCCAGTAAAGTCCCACACCTCTGGCTTCACGGCTTCTTGTAGTTCTTGGGGTAAATCCTGCATGGTCATTCGTTTAATTTCCGAGTCAGGGCGGACTAACATTAATTTATAAATGCCGTCTTCATCTGGGGTCTGAATTTCAACACCCTTTGGTGTGCAAAAGATGGTACAGTTCATTTTGCACAGCAAGTCACGTCCCAGTAAGTTTACTGGACTGGTGTCGCAAACGACAAATCTATGCATTTCCTTAAAGTTTCCAATTGAGATCTCCATGGGCTTGGTAACAGGAGTACTAATCAATTGATTAGATACACCCACTACTTGGATGGCTTCTCCCGAGAGGGGTAGGTTTGGAACGTCCACTGTTCTCACAGTAGAACGGGTAGCGCCAGTGTCCAACAGAAAGGTGACATCGTTTCCGTCAACCTTTCCTTCAATGTATGGTCCGGACTGGTCTACCGGCAAGGAGGCGCCAAGTACGCACTCCTCGTCCTCCCCTCTCAGGCCCCGTCAGTACTGGTCATCACAAAGGAAGGTATCATTTAGAAGATACTGCGAAGTTGCTGCATTTCTGTTCTCATTGCTTTCCCAGACTTCTATCTCATCTCCCTCTGCCTGTTTTCCCCTGTATACTTGCTTTGGTGCTCGGGGCACCTGAACTGTTTTTACCTGTGGTTGAGTCTTTCTTGGTCTCTCTTTCTGCGTCTGTGGAGTTAAATCAGGAGTTTTGGGGTTATCTTCGGGCAAGTAAGGACACTCGTTACGCCAGTGTCCAATTTCGCCGCACTGATGGCAGGGAAATTTCTTCATAGCCTCCTCCCTGCTCATTTTGGGCCGGGGCTTGCCTCCTCCCCCTCCCCCAGGGCCTTCATTCTTAGCATTTTTGACCATGTTACTCAACTGCTTTTCCTGCTGCTCTGCGAGCTTCACCTGAGCCCACATCACCTTTTCCTTGAGAGCCTTTTTCTTTTCTGCCATCTCGTCCTCGCAGTACTTTGCGTACCGCAGGACCTCATCTACCTTTTTGGAGTGCCAACATATTTTGTTATCTTTTATCCACTGACAAATTTCAGGTCTTAAACCATTTACGAACCTGTAAATGAAGTGCGTCATGTCCTTCATCTCGATGTTATCTATACCACTGTATGTTTTAAACACCTGTAACAGCCTTTCATAATAGGAGTGCACTGTCTCCTCTCTTTCCTGCGTTGTTCTGTCTATCCTGGTCCAATCAGTTTCCTTTGCTGGGACCTTTAGTTTCAGATGCTGAATTACTTGCTCATATTTTCTCATCACTTCTTTCGATGGTTCCCCGGTTTTTTCATCTCTCGAGTATTCCTCACTAGGCCAGGCTATGGCTATTTTACACTCTGTCCATAGATCGACCGGGACCACAATGTCGAAAAACCCATCCAGGTCTTTCCACAGGCATTTCTGCACCTTTACAAACCTTTCCACTTGCCGGTACCATTCAACTGGCTTCTCCCGCAGTTTCGGGAAATCGTTAGTAAAGGACACAATATCCTGTCTGGACCACGGAACGTGCATACCTCCCACCGGGTACTTCGCGCATGGGGCATAAAGTTTCAGGCTTGTCTACTTCTCTCAGAGGGAACTCAGGGGTAGCTTGTCTGGAGCGGGAATCCTCTTTCTTATGTGCCCACCTCGTTTTCCATTTTTCCACGTCTCCCCATTTTTGCAAAACTGTAAGCAACTCTTTAATCTGCGACTTTCTTCCTGATACATTCAAATTCTCTAAGTCTTTGTCTGAGAACTCAGCTCGGTATGGTTTCTGCAAGGGCTTTGATCTGGATATATCTATTCCCATACTAGCTGCGGTGTCTGTCAGTTTTTCGTGGAGCACCCTAGTACTCCTAGTAAGACTTTTACACATAAACAGCAACTCTTCTTCAGAATAGGTGTTCAGTCTGTCTAGCCCCACATTTCCTGCCATCAATTCCTCTATTTCTACTCTCAGTTTGTAGAGGTCTAAAGGTTTCGTTTGCGGAGCCTGTTTTTCTAATTCCCGACTCCAATTTTCAATTTCTTCCGGCGTTACCAAAGAGACACTCCTAGTCCCTGTTGCTGATTCTAATTTAATTTCTTTCGCATCAAAAGGATTATGCCTCTTCTGCACTCCCTTCCCTGCTTGTTTGTTTGGTAAGTCCAAGAACACAACTTCAGACTCGCACTCACTGGACTGATCGTCTATCAATAGGGGCTCTTGCCTCGGCGGGGCCATTATCGGGTTCATAACTGGAGGGTTCAGACCTCCTTGATTATTCCCGTACAACGGAACCACTGGTCCGATTGTTACCGGAATAGTCAAAGCTTCAGGACTGGTATTTAACTGGGAAATTTTCTGAATTATTTCTGACCTCTGTTTAGCTATGGCCTCTTGCTCCCTTTCATCTAACACTCTTCCTAATGTTCGGTCAGGTATCATCTGTGGGGTCAGTGGAGGCGTAAAACTCGGGGCCGTAGGATGCGTCTCACTTGGACCCCCACCATAATTTGGTTTCGGGAACAACGTTCCTGTGCCAAATGACCTACGCTCTTCCCCATATGGAGGCTGCAAAAAGGGTACTCCTGAACCTACTGGTTTTTCTTCGTTTTCATAAAGAGGTCTGGGGTAAAAGAGCTTTTCACGGGAATATTTTCCCTCCTGGTTCACGGGCATACTGGGATATATATTTCGTACCTCTGGGGGCTCGGGCTTCTCAAAATAGGGCAATACCTGGCCCCCTTCCCCCCTACATAGGGATCTGTCCTCCTCCTTAATAGATGGACGCTGGTGGTTCTCTCCTGCACTGGAAGTTCGGGCTCCCTCATTATAAGGGGGCGGACTTCTCGTAAAAATGTCATCTAAAAATTCATCGTCTGACTCCCCAGGAGCTCCCCAATGCTTACTCTTTTCTGTCCTTTTCTCTCCCCCAGAAGGGTTACCTGCTGGCATCATGGGAAACAGACCTTCAACAATCATGCTCTGCCTCCACTGTTTCATCCTCTTATCCCTGGTCTCTTGTTTCAGCCTGGGGTACCATTTAGTCAGACCTTTGTCCATTCGGGGTTTCTCTCTTTCAAAAGCCTCAATCTCCCATTCCTCTAATGCCTCATACTGCGTTAGTCTCGGTCTGGGATGTAATTCATTCATGCGGGTTCTCAAATTGAATAAAATTCTACCATTAAAAGTACCGTCTAACGGAAAAGCCAATACTCCGTCATCTTTTGTGTACTTCACCCAATTCTCCAACCACACACAGGTGTTGTACCCTCGGTCAAACATCATGAATGAGGCAGGAGTATTCGGTGGCGGGACAACAACGCCTTCCCTAGATTTAATCGGTTTGTCCGTTTTGAAATAATTCTTTACCCTACTTACAAGGGACATCTTCCTCTTTCCTCCGTACATAATATCGTATCTATTGGCTTTCCACTGATCCCTTTCAAACCCTTGGTTTCTCGGATCGGGTCTAGTCTCTGGACAATACGAGTGCCACATACGATTTCTACGCTTAACTTTGTTTACAAAGCTACTTCCAATCAGAACGCGCCTTGCAATTGCGTGCAACCAATGAGGTGCGCGCGTTCAAATAATTTCGGCCAATGGGTGCGCGGCCCCTTCGTGAGACAGTTCTCACTCCTCGGCGCTTCACCCCTCCTTTACAATTCCAGCCCCGCTACCCGCCCGCTGTTTCTACCAATCCCAGCGCGGCACGGAGTGACGTCAGAGACGCTTCGCGACTGACTCCCTCCCTTCACAAGGTAACGGAAACTTTCTTTCCTTTTAAAGTGCTCAGTGCTTGGTTATTTTACAACAAATACACATTCGCCACAGTGCTCAAGTGTCTAGACAGGATAGCTTTGTTTTACTGCAAGTAAACTACTTCCATTTACTTTTCACGCGCTGCGGGCAGATCTCTTCCGCCTACCCTTCACTCTAGCATCGGTGAACCTGTTATTCCCCTAAACTCATCCACTTCTTTCCGGGATATATTCCGAGTTTAAGGTTTCCCAGCGGACCCCTCTGCTTTCACCCTAGCTCCGAGGAACCTGCTACTTTTCCAATGTGACCCTTACTAGGTTACGCCACTATGGGAATTTTGCCAATGAACCTCGTTACTGACATTTATTCACTCATGTATTCAGAAAAACCCTAGTTAGTGCTTCCCGGTTATCCTAACCTGCACCTAACTTTCCTTAAGCCTGTGACCTCAGGACAATGGATTCTATTCACCACTTGCCCTTTCAATTCCCCGGGGAGTTCGGACAACAAGAAACGATACGGTTTACAAATGCATGGATTAATACATATAACAATATAAGAACAAGAATAATAACAATACAACAATTCATGAATTTCAGCAGCGTATTCACAAGAGAGTGATCAGTCCCCTCGGAACAGCCGCTCTTATAGCAGCATTAATGTACTAGCAGCTTCCGACTCAACTAGTCTAACTAGTTCTACCTAACCTTTAGCTAGTCCCTAACCATCCTCTGCTACCAGAAAACTGATAGAGCGCGCGAGGTCACCCAGCCAATGATTTCGCCGTTTCCGGCTTCAGGGCCCATATACTTTCAATTCACACTATTCATTGACCAGGCGACTTCACGGGCTGCTACCAATTGTGTGCGTGTTCCCTATTGTTATGACTCAGTGTACCCGACTTACCATCCACCGACACGGGTACCTATGACTTCAATGGATCAGGGGCCTAGCTGTAAAAGGAAAGGCAGCAAATGCAATTTCAAATGACATTCAATATTGTTTAAATGACCACGGACAACTGGAAGTTTTAAAATGTTTATCTAGAGTTCGTTATTTTCATTCATGAGATATACAAGAATAAGGCATTCAATAACTAGGATAATGTAAATGATATAACTATAGAGAAATAAGGACAGGGTAATCATCGAAATACTGTTATGAAATGCAAATGGAAAAATACTATATAATCTCAGAAATGTTTAAGCATGGACAGACTATGCATGGGTAACTATAGGAGGGCCTATAAAGAGTAACACGCTAAACTTAAAGTGAAGGGACCTTTAAACAGTCTAGGTAAGGAGGTTCTAGACCATATCAGAAAATGACAAACTGCAATGCAAAATATAATTTCTACAAGGTAGGATGACATGAGAACATATTAAGAAATTATGCAAATGACTTTACGTTTCAATAGTTTGCGGCAAAAGCATGGAAAAATCAACATGTGCAAGATGTCTTTTATTAAAGCAAAAGACTGAAATATAGAAAGGTGCAAGTTTTAAGGAACTTAGAGCAGTATTTACCTAGACTGGTGTGGAAACCAAACCCTGGCCACGGGTCAGTTAAGTACAGGAAACCCTCAAGGAAGGATACCCCTCAAAGGACAGCAGGTGCAGAATGGACACCCCGGACAGGACAGGATACCCTCAGATTAGGAATCAGGACAGGACCTCAGGACAGGACAGCAAACCCTCAGGACAGGACCGCTCAGGACAGGACCGCACCCGCAGTTTGGAAGCAACGCCTGCGCTCCATCCTCTCTGCAGCTATCGATCAAGACCCCGATTGGGTCAACGAACTCCCAGCAAAGTGCTTCGCCAGCACTTTAAGGTTCAGTAAAACCTTAGTCTATGGTCAATTTCGGACAGAGTGCTCCGCAGCTCTCTGTATCTTCAGTCACCTATTGAGTATGATGGGTCAGTGACAGGTCAGCTAAACCAGACAAGTCGGACAATTCCCTAGGTGAACCCAGGGTAGATATACTCTTTGGGACGGTGTACCACCCCCCAATGTTGCAAAGTGTCAGAATCCCTCAATTTGGATTGGTCCTAAGGTAGGATTTGGGTAACACACCAATCAGAATACAAGATTTGTATGCCTACTTTACATATTTGGGTACCGCCTAGCAAGATTGGGGTTCCCATGAGAAACTGTGCAGTAATACGAGTGACAATTAACATTGTAACACATGAGGAGCAACAATTCTCCGTTCTCGTAGCGCAGAGGTGGCTTTTCCCAGGCGCATCTTGACTGTGGCTGCCAGTTGGCTGAGTTCCACTGTCCAAAGTTGCCACCTTTCAGTATTCTCTGGGCATGCGCAGAAGAGACCGTCAATATGGCTCCCAATCAGTTTGGACCCCCATTCCCCGCGGTACATGAAAAGTAAGCGAGAACAAATTAATACACAGAAATAACGTTATGAAATCACATCACAGGGTTGTACTTTCAACTTATCATCATAACATATACTTATGCAGTCTAAATGTTAGCTACATGGAAACAGGCGCAAGAGCAGTGGCACGAGCAGTACCACATGATGGGCACAGCTATGTATTACGCATGCGCATAAATTTCCCTCCACTTCTGCAGATGCGTCAGGACACGTGAGTGTGGCTGACGCATGCGCAGTAACTAAATACAAGCGACGGCCATTTTACAGACACGGATTAAGTAGTTAGGAATACACATAGGCAAGCTTCTTAACCCTTATTCAAACTTAATATAAACGTTAGTAAGACGTACACTTATTACCTTGTTACACATAAACGAGGTTCATGACTTCGGCAAGGTCGCAAATATGCGAAGCTTTGCTTCATCAATATCAAAAGATTGTATGATCAATATTATCATTTGGTCATCCTTCAAGGGTCAGGTGTCTCTGGATCATTGAGACAAAGATCGTACCCTTATCAGAGAGATGGGATTCGAGCCCACAATCACTTTAGGACCAAATGATACAGATCTGATGAGATTAAGTGCAGTGCAAAAGAATATGTGGAAGTGGTGAATCTAAAATAGGATAGAGAACCCCTAATAGGAAATTCTTTTTATTAATGAAGAGGTCTCTTCCTATTAAAAACAAGAACAGTGCAAAACTATATGCAGTTCAACCAAATACCGGCATGGGGGCCTACATGTTTCAGCCTCTTGGGAATAGGACCGTAGGCTTTCTTCAGGGCCTCTGTTATATCTAATAAATGCTACTGCGTGTAATGACTAACGTGTGAAAATAAATCATTACTGCGCGAATATTTCCAAAACAACACCTCTGTTGATCATAGGAGATAGCGATGTTAGCGACTGTTTTCAGTCGCTAACATCTTGGCACGCCCACTTTGCATGTCATTAGCGATAATTATCGCTGACATGTAAAGTGGGCCCCTAAATGCCCACTATCGCCTACAAGCTGTCACTAACTGGTGTTAGCGACAGCTTGGTAATAGGGCGATACAATTATCGCCGCATTAGCGGGAAAAAGTCCCGCTAATGCGGCGATAATTGTATTAGTTTCTGTCTCTTTGCTTGGTTATCTCCTGCCACTGGTATTCTTTGGTCCTGATCGAAGCACCTTGAAGCTGCTTTTGAAGCCCTCTGGTGTGGTATGCCTATCAGTGTTCCATCGTTATGAGGAAATCTCAAAATGAAGTCTGTTTGCCTCACATAATAGGCTGACCTAATGCTATTTTGGGGAATAGTTATAACTGCTAAAATACCGTTTGCCCCCAAATTCCACTGACCATTAAGAAAAAAATGGTATACTAAATCCGGGTAGAAACCCCATATCTGGTAAAAGTAATCAGCAAAAATAAGTCTAAAAATTGGTACTTGTAAGAAAAGGTTTTTAAAAACAGCTGAATACGGAAATAAACCTGCAGCGGTAGTCTTTCCTCTATATCTATTGTCATCTGGAAGAAAATGAGCAGGAATAAATGACAAAGTTAAAAAGAAAAGGGAAATGGAGAGACACCAAGGTAAATCAGGAAAAGGAGGGTGAGGACGAATGAAAATTAGGGCAGTTTGAAGGGAGAGGGCCACACCACCCCGAGGACAAGGAGGACAGAGAAAGGAGAGGTTAAAGGAAGAAGGGAGGGTTTTATAAGGAGTAGTGTAACATCCGTAATTAACCTACGAAGAGAAGAGAAGAGAAGAGAAGAGAAGAGAAGAGAAGAGAAGAGAAGAGAAGAGAAGAGAAACATGTGTTAAAGGGAGACCACCTTTTTGAAATGAGAAATAAGGGAAATAACTGAGAAAAATGAATGGGTGGAGTTAAAGGATGGGAATTCCCCCACCACCACCTCCCCTCTTAAATAAACAACCTTCACCAGAAAGGGCATTTGAAAGGTTGGTTTCATCAGCCTAATGGAAGCCATTGTAAGTACAAACATTGTCACGGGGTTGGACGAAAAAGGTTGGTGAGAACCAGTTTCAGGAGAAACACTATCACAGTGCTTCTCACTGCTACTGGCAGCAGAGGAGCATTGGAGATAGAACTCTGAGCATCCTATAGAAGAGGCACAGGACAGTGTAGTTATGGGCAGGTTCATTCAGGAATAGGTGGTACATACTGCTGCAGGAAACGGTTTTCCCAGAGCATGAGAATTTGTAGATCTCGGTGTAGGGGTTGTCCCCGATGCCTCTGCAGCTGGAAAGCTTCTTGGCGCGAGAGTAGCAGTTGTCGTGGGTTTGGCAGCATCTGTAAGAGAAGGAACGAGGCATTCATTCATGTCACTTCAGATGGGATTTCGGCTGGGTGCACAAACATATTCAGCATTGATGGTCCCTCTTGCCAATATCTACTTTCCTATCAAAACAGGGATTCAGATGCATCCATGCAGGATGGAACCAAGAGGACAACGGTCCCCAAAGTAGGACCAGGAGGGTCACATCCATGCCAGGTTTAGGGGATACCTACTTAATATGAAAATGTATAGAATCAGCGACATAGCTAGGGTGGGGAGGTCCGCCCCGGGCATCACAAGTTTTGTGGGCGGCGGCCTCCCCCTTACCTGTGGCCGTAGCGGGGCGGGATCGCCAGCATCTTCGCGCTATTACCTGCGCCCGTCACGGATTTGCCAGCACCCCCACCCGCTCTCACGTACGGTCGCCATGGGGCCACAGGTCTACATACGCCACTGTAGAGAATGAATTTAAAGTGAATCACTTACCTACATGGGGAAAATGTACAAAGAACTCACACAAGGCAGCACAGCAATGATAGTTGCTGTGCTGCATTGTCTCAAAGTGAGAAAGCAGGGAAGCTTCATCTCAACAAAGATATGGGGCTGCTGCGCCCTCCTCATGGAGCCCTTTAAACTACTTTGTCACGCGTGCTAAAGTGCAAGAGTGTCTGCATGATGTCTAGCATGGGGATTGTACTGGAAGGGTGCTCTTTGTATACAAAATACCATGCTAAACATACTGTACAAGCCTTGAAAAGTTTAGAAACATTTAAGCAATATTTCAAATTTACACCTGCCTCAAGGGGAAAGTATGCACAGAGGGACTTTGATGTGCATTAATGGCAAGGTATTTTGACACTT
Source organism: Lissotriton helveticus (assembly GCF_964261635.1). NCBI lineage: Eukaryota > Metazoa > Chordata > Amphibia > Caudata > Salamandridae > Lissotriton > Lissotriton helveticus. Next base: position 1,083,940,063 of record NC_136072.1, on the reverse strand, counting down.
GGAGGTGGTTTAGAGTTTGGTGGGCAGAGGTAAGTCCGTAGGAATGACTGAACAAGTGCTTAATTTGAGCCGGTGGTTTGTGGTGCACAGCACCAGCACTTAATTGGCAGCACCAGTGCTTATGACAGTCAGCCACATGGTGGCGCTCTCTGCCTAATTTAGGTATGAGCACTACAAAAGCTGTCTATTCATTCAATATACATTAACAATGACTAATACCTGGCACCCAAGCCTTCTTCATAGCTTTGGCTGGTGGCCTGGAATAGTATGAATTGTCAGACTTGTAGGAGTGTGATAGTTAGTAGTCGTGTTGGTACTGTCAGTGGCTGGGACAGTGGATGAATCTAGAATTGTCAACCAGACCTGTGGACAACGGTAAACATTGGCAGGAAAGGCTGTGATGGCGGTTACTCCCAATGTTTTAAAAGCTTAATGAATGTCTCCGTCAAGCATGAGCAGGAGTTTGTTATTGAAAAATGGAAAACGAATGGCCACCACACCGTTTGAGTTTTCTCCCATTGTTGTGGGAGTTATTTTTTTTTTTTACTATCCCTCACCACCATGTTTTACTTGGCTGGGACGAACAGCAAAAAAAATCATATAACACCGTTCACTCTACAATGGGTGAACAGTGTTATATTTAAACCTCCAAAAGCCGGCACTCGATGGAGCCATCGGAGGGGTATGTCAGCGAACAGAGGGGCATATTAGCAAGAACCTCGTTAAAATTATCGCCGTTTTGGCGGCAGGAAACTGCCGCTAAAACGGCGATAATGGGCTTGCTAATATGCGTTATAGAATTCCAATAGAAACCCAGGTTAGATGTCCTGCACATCTAACCTGGGCTTCTATTGGAATTCTAAAACGCATATTAGCAAGCCCATTATCGCCGTTTTAGCGGCAGTTTCCTGACGCTAAAACGGCGATAATTTTAACGAGGTTCTTGCTAATATGCCCCAGAATGTGGACTACAAATAGTAATTTGGATTGTAGAATCTACCTCCAGTACACATTGCTTGGCTAGACAGAGCTTTTTCACCTTGGATCCATAGCATAAGCTGAGCGACAGGCAGAACAGCCATATTTAGTGCCAGTGCGGTGATGATCAGAAGCTGACTCTTGCTAAATCTGTTGCTGTACTATGTTCTGCTTCTCGCACTGTTGCCTGAAGGACAGTAAATCTGTGCTGCATACTTAGCTGTTGTTTTCTCCCCTTCACTCGCTTTGGGCCATATTATCAAGAAAGGGCGATACATTATCGCTACTTTTATCGGCAGGAAACTGTCGCTAAAGCGGCGATAATGAGCTTGATAATATGCCCTTGTGAATTCCCATAGAAGCCCAGGTTCTGGTGTTAACCTTGGCTTCTAAGGGAATTCACAGGGGCATATTATCAAGCCCATTATCGCCGCTTTAGCAGCAGTTTCCTGCCGATAAAAGCGGCGATAATGTATCGCCCTTTCTTGATAATATGGCCCTTTGTTCCTCAGGATACTTTTTGTATAAACGTTTAATAGATGCACCTCCATTTAGTGGATTGGTTATGTATGAGTTGTTTGGAGTTTCTTGATTTTTAGGTCTGGAATGAGGAAGCACTCATTCACAGTCGCTTGCGATGATCTATTGTTTAGTAAAAAAAAAATCTCTGAAATGGGGCTTTTTGCATGCTCATTACTTACCATTGGTTGACTTCATTGTTACTCTTGGGGGCATATTATCAAGCACGGCATTAACATTATTACCGCTTTAGCGGCAGAAAACTGCAGCTAAAGTGGCAATAATGGGCTTGATAATACGCCTTCGAGAATGCCCATAGAAGCCCATGTTCACACTAGAAAATGGGCTTCTATGGGAATTCACAAGGGCATATTGTCAAGCCCATTATCGCCGCTTTAGCGGCAGTTTTCTGTCGTTAAAGCGGCAATAATGTTAACGCTGTTTCTTGATAATATGCCTCTTAGTTTCTTCCTTTTCATTGATAAATGTGTGTCTTGCCATGTCGGCTTCACTTCATCTTCATGTTTTTGCTTTCTTCCCTGGAGCATGGACCAAGTACTGATTGATTCCTTGACTACTGTTTTGCCATTGTGCTTGCGCTTAGATTATGGTATTTATTTTGAGAGTGTGTATTGATTGTTTGTATGTTCTTTTCACATGCTCCTATGCTAGTCTATATGGTTTTTTAGATGTGTTTATGCCCCTTCGTTTTTGTTTTTTCTTCTTGGGCCCGCCCCTTCCCCGCTCATTGTTTGCTTTCCAGATTTCTCAAAACAGCACTTTCAATTATGTCGCTTTTCACCGGCCAGTCTTTTCCAAACGACTTAAGAACACAATTGATTACTGTTGTATTTAGCCTGTCTCTTTTCTACCTGTGGGATTTCATTGTCATTCTCATGATGTCACCACTAGAACCTTTGGTGACATCATGGAGTGTTTGGGGCTTAGCCTGGTGACAACTGGCAGTTGGAACCAGGCAGGCTGAGTGACAAGCTGGTCACTCCTGGTGGGTCTTTATATTAACATCTTGAAGACTTGACTATCTTGTATTAAACAACATAAAATATACCCGGCTCCAGGCTTCTATCTACAACATTTACATTTTGATAAAGTGACATGTTGCAGTATTCTCTAAGGGTACATTTGTTTATGACTCATCCTCGTTTTGGTCGCATTTACCTGTAATGCCACCTTCCTACCCAATTGGGAAAGCCAACGTAAGTTATATGTTTTCAAATTGTACCAACTGGTGATATATGTGCTTGCCTAAATGCATGTGTATGCGTGCTGTTAGCAGCTCATAGGTGGTACACCTGAATGACACGTCAGACTATACTCATACTATACTATACAGTAACAGGCAGTGACATACCACACCAAACTATACTATGCAATAGCAGATCATAACATACCATATTATACAATAACAAACCATACCATAACACAGCATGCCATACTGTACACTAAAAGGCAATACCATGCCATACCATACATGCCATACAATACAATAACAGCTGGTACCATATCACACTACAAAACGACAGGCCATACCATACCATACCATATCATATCATACCACACCATACTGTACTGTACTATATATTATATACTATACTAAACTGTATTATGCTATACTATACTATACTATACTGCACAATGACAGGCTGTACCATAGCATACTATCCAATCAAGTCACACTCACCTCCTTCTACCTCTGTCCACCCCTAAACACTCAAGTCACCCTCTCCTCCCTGTACTTCTACTCACCCCTGAAACCTCAAGTTACCTTCACCTTCCTTTACCTAGACCCACCCCTGAACCCTCATCGCACTCACCTCCCTTAACCTCTACCCACTCCTAAGCACTCGTCAGCCTCAACTCCCTTTACCTCTAAGCACCTCTGAGCCCTCTAGTCACCCTTGCCTTCCTTACTCACCCATGAACCCTCAAGTTACCCCACCTCCCTTTCCCTCTACCTAGCTATAAGCCCTAAAATCACCATTTATTTATTTATTTTATCATTTATTTCACCTCCATTTACCTCTACGCAACCCTCAGCCCTCAGGTCACTCTCACCTCCCTTTATCTCTACCCATGCCTGAGAACTCATTTCACACTCACCTTCCTTTACCTCTACCCACCCGAACCCTCAAGTCACCCTCACCTCCCTTTACATCTTGCCACCCCTGAACCTTCAATTCACCCTAACCTCCCCTTACCTCGACCCACCTCGGAGCCCTCAAGTCACCCTCACCTTCCTTTACTTCTACCTACCTGAACCCTCTAGTCACTCGCACTTCATTTTACCTTGACCCACCCTTGAACCCTCAAGTCACCCTCACCTTTCTTCTCCTCTAGCTACTCCTTTAAACTTATGTCGCATTCACGTCCCTTTATCTGTACCCAACCCAGAGCTCTCAAGTCCCCTTCACCTCTTTACCTCTATCCACCCCTGAGCCATCAAGCCACCCTCACCTCCCTTTACCTCTACCCACCCCTGAAACCTCAAGTCATCCTCACCCACCTTTATCAAGTCATCCTCACCTCCCTTTATCAAATCATCCTCACCTCCCTTTATCAAGTCATCCTCACCTTCCTTTATCTCTACCACCCCATAAACCTCAATTCAATCTCACCCACCTTTACCTCTACCTACTCCTGAACCCTTAAGTCACCCTTACCTTACACTCGCACCCCCTTTCTCCCTCTCCCTCATTATTGATTGCCCTGCCCCCTACCCTCCTCATGCATTGTTTCTTGTCCGGTCCACCCCTCCACTGTTGTTGCTTGCCCCATCCACCCCTCCCCATTCCTCCCCTCTTTCTTACTTGTTGTCTCCTGTCCCACCAGAAAAAAAGCATTCAAAAGCCATGCCCATGGGTGTCAAGAAGCTACATAGCTGCAAACAGCACTGCGCTCCCTGCTCTGCATGGCCTTTTTGGTTCTGTCTTGATGTGGGCTAAAATGGCGAACTTTGGATCAGAAGTAAGAAAATGAAAGGGCTTTTTTTGCAAAAGCAGAGATTAATTACATACTAAAAAATGGATCACTGCCCCTCACGGTGAGTGCTGGCCGCGTCATAGTGCTTTTTTCCCTAACTTTTCAGATACCCTGCACAGCAGCCGTGCTGCTGTACAATGTGTCTAAAAGACATTGACAAAGCAAATAGCTCTCTCATAGGCGAGACCTATTGTCTTTGCCAATGGTTTTAAAACTAGCTAACAACCTCTGCGGGTGCTTACCTTTTTTGGTTTGTAGAAGCTCATCTTTTCAACAAAGCCTATCTCCCCCAAGACAGACTGCACCTAGTTCTACCTGTGAGGGTTCACTAATATGTTCAAGAATAGCACTAACCTTATCCCAGGGTGTATTCCTTCCAGACAGACAGGGGTCATATCACTGATCCTGCACTCCAGCCCTGTCAAGCACAGTCCTTGTTGCTTGTGTAGACACACTTTCTTGTAAAAAAAAAAATATAAGTGCCAGGGCCTTCGTAAAGAGGTTGCTGCAGTTTGCACCATGCATTGCAACTGCCAGCACTGTCAAAGACAGAACCAACACAACTACTAACTGTCACACCCCTAGCAGTGTGACAATTCAGACTATTCCAGGCCCCCAAAGCTATATGAATAGCTTGGACTGCAGGTATTAGTCATTCTTAATGTATATTGAATTAGTAAACAGCATATGCTGTCTTTATCTCTAAATCCGCCAAACAGCGCCACCATGTGAAAGACTGTCATAAGTGCGAGGGTTGACACTTCAGTGCCGGTGCCAACCACCAGAAACCAGTGGCTCAAATTAAGCACTGGCGGCAGTGGAGCAATGAAACACAGGCCACTTTGTATGAAATCAGAGAAAGCTAGAAGGAGTGTGTAGAAGTTATTAGGTGAGGAGAGAGGAGAACCAGGACAGAAAATGGCAAATGAAAATCAAGGTAAGAGAGGGCAGAGTGAAAGGTGAGAATTATGAACCAGAGATGGAAAGGTGGAGTGAGAAAAACAGAGAGTGAGAAAGGCAATAGAGGAGAAAAGCTATGGGAATAGACAGCTGGCAGATAAGAGACTCTCCAACATGGCCATCTAGGATGAAGATGCTTTTACTCACTTGTCTAGAGCGTCGAGAGGTTTCCCCTTGCCTCCAACGCCGCACCAACAGCCGTAGTCATCAAAATCCTTTATCGGTCTGCTGTTGGGGATGGCACACTTTATCATATCCCTGAACTGCCACAAAGCCCTCGTGTCAGGGGCAACATGTTCAGCAGCGACCACTGTAGAGAAAGAACAGTGTCCACGTCAGGTATCGTACTGTCATCACCACCACGTGGAAATGAAATATATGGAGATTTCTATGTGCAGCACGAGGAAAGAGCACCTCTCTGGTAATGCTGTGCTACCAGTGGTCAAAGTGCATTAAAAAAATATATAGGAACTGTGATGCTGCGTGCAGATGGGGGTGGAGTGAGTAAGCATGGGTGAGGGGTCAAAGGCGTGGCTTAAAAGACAAAGGGCCTCATTTATGAGAAATGACGCATCGCTGCGTGAAAGCAGCGATGCGTCACTTCTCAGTGCGCACTCCTTGCGACATACCTGATGCGTCAAATTTAATGTATGACGCATCAAGTCGCAAGGAGTTACAGATACGTCAGTATTTCTGACGAATCTGTAAGCGCAAAAGTGACGCATTGCTGGGGTGTGTCACAAAAGTGACGCAACTCCAGCAATGCTGGCTTGCGTCAGTCTTACGCCTGCTGTGAGGCAGGCGCAAGATTTTGGCGCAACGGTGTCCTAGAAGTGACGCAGTGAAATATCATAGATTTCACTGCGTCACTTCTAGGAAGCTTTTTGCGGGGAAACGCCCCCCCTGCATACATTATTTTTTTTGTAAAATCTATTTTATTAACATTTTATATGAACCGAAATACAGTGCATAATTCAAGTAGCGTAACATGATAGTCCAGGCGCGCCAATGCAGCATTGATATATCTCGGATCATCGTGTTACATCATCAGGAAGCCACGCCACAGTCCCCCTGCATACATTATACCTGACGCAGGTATAATGTAGCGCAGGGGTTTACAAAGTGATGCATCTGCTTAGATGCGTCACTTTGTAAATAGAGCGCAACAGGAGGCATGTTTTACGTCGCTGATGCGTCACAAAAAGTGACGCATCGGAAGCGCAAAAGTGATGCAAGGCCTCATAAATGAGGCCCAAAGTATTCTGTAACTTTTTTTGATCTTTCACCTTAACCCCTTGTGTGCTCATGACGAGCTCAGTGGTGCTGTGCTCATGACGAGCTGAGCTCGTCATAACGGTCACGGCTCGCCCACGCGCGGCTAATTCCCTGCCTGTGCAGGAGAATTAATGAGTGGGCGGGTCTGTGACGAGCTGAGCTCGTCATGAGCACAGCTGGGCTGCGGACTCCCTCCGCCCCCCCACACCATGGGGGAATTGCCCCAGCTGCCAAGGGGTTAAGCTAAGTACATATAAAATAATGCACAGCTTATATGAAAAATAAATGCAAGTTAAGTTAATCATTGGTAAATGCCGTATTGCACATTATGAAACCCCTACTAGTTAGTGCATTACAGAGGTCTGGATTTGTAACCAGAAAGCCACAGAATTGAACCCTAGTCAGTGCTGTGGAGGATATTGACTAGTGTAAGTTTAATGCTATGAGGTCCCAGTCTGTGACATAAACCCCTGTGATTATGTAAGTCATTATTTTAAACTTGCACTACATACAGCAGAAGATGGGCTGCTATAAAAGGAGCAAAAAGGTTTAATATAAAAAAAGGGCTTCTGAAATATTGATTTTAGTAATACCCATAAGTGCAATTATTTTTATAACTGTCTTTTACAAGCTCACACTTCACAACTCAACGGGCAACTCCCTTATAATACCACTCAAACATAAGAACCAAATTTATCAACAGAGATTCAGCCCCCTTGCGCCATGCACCAGGGTGCAAGAGCGACGCAACTGAAAGACATCCCAGCACGGCCCGAAGTAGCTTGATAAATCTGGAGTAACACAACGCAGCAAACATTGATGCACCGAGCTACTCTGCCCAGGGAGGCGTTCCATGGATGGAGCGTGGGTGTTTCCACGTATCCACCCGAGGATTCTCGCGCATGCCCAGATTTACCATTTGTGGTAGACCTGGGAATGCATCAAAATGCTCCACCTTGGCAGGTGAGGCGTGGCGAAATATATTTATTTCTCCTTGTTTTTTCCTCTTTCTATGTGGGCTGCATTCTGCAGCAAATATAGATGAAGGACAATGCCTCAGTGGATTGTTTTGGGGCAGAAAGGTGTTCCTTCCTCCACAAAAACAATCCTGGATACAATGCAGGCACCCTTGAGCCGCGTTGCAAGGGTGCCTGAACTGATGCTAGGAATAGACAGGAATGCGCTGTATAATGTTAAATACGGCATATTCCTGCCCTTTCCCTATTGCTTAGTGCATTGAGGTGGTTTGCTGCACTGCAAGATTTCCTGATTAATTTGCCCGTAAATATGTGTCATCAGGAAGCTTGACGTGATTCCATAAATTAACGCCTTAACCGCGGCAGTTTTTCCGCTGCGGTGCGGGCGTTCTAAAGGGTGGGTGGGGCTCCGTCGGCCGTTGGCCGACCGCAGCACTGGGGAGGTAGTGCTCCCGTCGGCCAATGGCTGACAGGAGCACACAAGGGGTTAAAGCCAATACTGGCTTCCCAGCACTATTTCTTTCAGGCAAGCAGGCATCCTGTAAAGAAGACTTGTTTAGCTCTCTGTCCCTATCTTGGTTTCTTAGCACAGTGAAATAAGTTGTATTTCTGGGCAAGAGTGCAGGTAAGACATATACTACACACAGGTGAATCCATGCCTTACACTTCAGCTGAAGCATTTCAACCCTCGGAATTAAATCTTCCCATGTTGTGCCCCTCAGATCCTGCCCACTTTGGTCACTATGTGCTATGAGTAAGGAGCAGCTCCCTTGTAAGACTGTGCAATGAGCTAAGAGCTCTACCTAGTGAGACTATGCAATGAGCTAAGAGCAGCTCCCTTGTAAGACTGTGCAATGAGCTAAGAGCTCTACCTAGTGAGACTATGCAATGAGCTAAGAGCAGCTCCCTTGTAAGACTGTGCAATGAGCTAAGAGCAGCTCCCTTGTAAGACTGTGCAATGAGCTAAGAGCTCTACCTAGTGAGACTATGCAATGAGCTAAGAGCAGCTCCCTTGTAAGACTGTGCAATGAGCTAAGAGCTCTACCTAGTGAGACTATGCAATGAGCTAAGAGCAGCTCCCTTGTAAGACTGTGCAATGAGCTAAGAGCAGCTCCCTTGTAAGACTGTGCAATGAGCTAAGAGCTCTACCTAGTGAGACTATGCAATGAGCTAAGAGCAGCTCCCTTGTAAGACTGTGCAATGAGCTAAGAGCAGCTCCCTTGTAAGACTGTGCAATGAGCTAAGAGCTCTACCTAGTGAGACTATGCAATGAGCTAAGAGCAGCTCCCTTGTGAGACTGTGCAATGAGCTAAGAGCAGCTCCCTTGTGAGACTGTGCTGTGAGCTAAGAGCAGCTCCCTTGTGAGACTATGCAATGAGCTAAGAGCAGCTCCCTTGTGAGACTGTGCTGTGAGCTAAGAGCATCTCCCTGGTGAGACTGTGCAATGAGCTAAGAGCAGCTCCCTTGTGAGACTGTGCTGTGAGCTAAGAGCATCTCCCTGGTGAGACTGTGCAATGAGCTAAGAGCTCTACCTAGTGAGACTATGCAATGAGCTAAGAGCATCTCCCTGGTGAGACTGTGCAATGAGCTAAGAGCAGCTCCCTTGTGAGACTATGCAATGAGCTAAGAGCAGCTCCCTTGTGAGACTGTGCAATGAGCTAAGAGCATATTGATTTTAGTAATACCCATAAGTGCAATTATTTTTATAACTGTCTTTTACAAGCTCACACTTCACAACTCAACGGGCAACTCCCTTATAATACCACTCAAACATAAGAACCAAATTTATCAACAGAGATTCAGCCCCCTTGCGCCATGCACCAGGGTGCAAGAGCGACGCAACTGAAAGACATCCCAGCACGGCCCGAAGTAGCTTGATAAATCTGGAGTAACACAACGCAGCAAACATTGATGCACTGAGCTACTCTGCCCCAGGGAGGCGTTCCATGGATGGAGCGTGGGTGTTTCCACGTATCCACCCGAGGATTCTCGCGCATGCCCAGATTTACCATTTGTGGTAGACCTGGGAATGCATCAAAATGCTCCACCTTGGCAGGTGAGGCGTGGCGAAATATATTTATTTCTCCTTGTTTTTTCCTCTTTCTATGTGGGCTGCATTCTGCAGCAAATATAGATGAAGGACAATGCCTCAGTGGATTGTTTTGGGGCAGAAAGGTGTTCCTTCCTCCACAAAAACAATCCTGGATACAATGCAGGCACCCTTGAGCCGCGTTGCAAGGGTGCCTGAACTGATGCTAGGAATAGACAGGAATGCGCTGTATAATGTTAAATACGGCATATTCCTGCCCTTTCCCTATTGCTTAGTGCATTGAGGTGGTTTGCTGCACTGCAAGATTTCCTGATTAATTTGCCCGTAAATATGTGTCATCAGGAAGCTTGACGTGATTCCATAAATTAACGCCTTAACCACGGCAGTTTTTCCGCCGCGGTGCGGGCGTTCTAAAGGGTGGGTGGGGCTCCGTCGGCCGTTGGCCGACCGCAGCACTGGGGAGGTAGTGCTCCCGTCGGCCAATGGCTGACAGGAGCACGCAAGGGGTTAAAGCCAATACTGGCTTCCCAGCACTATTTCTTTCAGGCAAGCAGGCATCCTGTAAAGAAGACTTGTTTAGCTCTCTGTCCCTATCTTGGTTTCTTAGCACAGTGAAATAAGTTGTATTTCTGGGCAAGAGTGCAGGTAACACATATACTACACACAGGTGAATCCATGCCTTACACTTCAGCTGAAGCATTTCAACCCTCGGAATTAAATCTTCCCATGTTGTGCCCCTCAGATCCTGCCCACTTTGGTCACTATGTGCTATGAGTAAGGAGCAGCTCCCTTGTAAGACTGTGCAATGAGCTAAGAGCTCTACCTAGTGAGACTATGCAATGAGCTAAGAGCAGCTCCCTTGTAAGACTGTGCAATGAGCTAAGAGCTCTACCTAGTGAGACTATGCAATGAGCTAAGAGCAGCTCCCTTGTAAGACTGTGCAATGAGCTAAGAGCAGCTCCCTTGTAAGACTGTGCAATGAGCTAAGAGCTCTACCTAGTGAGACTATGCAATGAGCTAAGAGCAGTTCCCTTGTAAGACTGTGCAATGAGCTAAGAGCTCTACCTAGTGAGACTATGCAATGAGCTAAGAGCAGCTCCCTTGTAAGACTGTGCAATGAGCTAAGAGCAGCTCCCTTGTAAGACTGTGCAATGAGCTAAGAGCTCTACCTAGTGAGACTATGCAATGAGCTAAGAGCAGCTCCCTTGTAAGACTGTGCAATGAGCTAAGAGCAGCTCCCTTGTAAGACTGTGCAATGAGCTAAGAGCTCTACCTAGTGAGACTATGCAATGAGCTAAGAGCAGCTCCCTTGTGAGACTGTGCAATGAGCTAAGAGCAGCTCCCTTGTGAGACTATGCAATGAGCTAAGAGCAGCTCCCTTGTGAGACTATGCAATGAGCTAAGAGCAGCTCCCTTGTGAGACTATGCAATGAGCTAAGAGCAGCTCCCTTGTGAGACTATGCAATGAGCTAAGAGCAGCTCCCTTGTGAGACTGTGCTGTGAGCTAAGAGCATCTCCCTGGTGAGACTGTGCAATGAGCTAAGAGCATCTCCCTGGTGAGACTGTGCAATGAGCTAAGAGCATCTCCCTGGTGAGACTGTGCAATGAGCTAAGAGCATCTCCCTGGTGAGACTGTGCAATGAGCTAAGAGCATCTCCCTGGTGAGACTGTGCAATGAGCTAAGAGCATCTCCCTGGTGAGAATGTGCTAAGAACATCTCCCTAGTATGGTTGCGCTGTGAGCTAAGAGTATCTCACTGGAGAGGTTTTGCAATACGCTAAGAGCACCTCTCCGTCAGGTGTACTATGAGCTACGAGCACCTCTCTGCTGAGGCTGTGCTATGAGCTACGAGCGTCTCTCCAGTGAGGTGTATTATGAGCTTCGAGCTCATAGTACACCTCTTTGCTGCACCTCTCTGCTGGCTGCGCTGTGAGCTAAGAGCATTTCTCTGATGGGATCCCTGTCAGAATATCAGATACAGAAATATCGTGTAGTCATAATATTGTGTCAAGAAAATTGAAGACCAAAATATTGAGAAGGTAAATGCAAATAGATAAGTATAAATGTACTATTTTACGCCTACATCTATGTACCTTGAAGATATATATGTATCATAAAGGTATATATATGTGGAGTTACATATAGTAAAACTTTAATTACTTATAGAAACTTACCTTCATGATATATGTGTCCTTGACATTCTGGACACGATATTTTGTTTCGCTATATTTTTGATTCAGATATTCTGTCTAAATACCCCTTAGTGAGGCTGTGTTATGAGCTAATACCACCTCCATGGTAAATATGTGGTGTGAGCTAAGAACATCTCTCTGATGAGAGAGTGACATGAGCCAAAGGCATCTCCCTGGTGAGGTTCTGCTGTGATCTAAAATACCTTCCCTGGTGAAACTGGGCTAAGCCCTGAGATCACCATCCCGGTGAGATTGTGCTATGATCTAAGGGCGCCTCTCTTGTGAGTTTCAGGGCCTCATTTACAAGAGGCCTGCGTCGCAGAAGCATCACTTTTTAATGACCTTCCGGTGTTGCAGGCCTCTCAATCATATCTATGATGCAACGCAAAGACACCTGCGTGGCTTTGCATGGCCTCATACATATTGAGATAAAGCGCCGCCTTGCCTTACTCTATGTCAAGAAGGAGTTCCTGTGGGTTTGCCCATGCAACACCAATAGGTTTTGACACATTTCCAGATTTACAAGGATCTTTAAACCTGGGAATGTGTCAACACTGTATGCCCCCCCAGGGGAGGCATAATGAGGAGAAATAACTTTATTTCTCCATTGTTTGTTTTTGTGCAGGAAGGCACACCTTCCTGTACAAAACAACCGTGCAACAATGCAGACACCCTTCACCAATTTGTGCGCTGGCAGAAAGGACGGGAATGTACTGTATCTCATAAATTGGGTGCATTCCTGCCCTTTCAAATTGGCGTAGGGCAGCGCAGCAAAAAGACTTGCGGTCCTGCCTTACGCCAATTGTTTATAAAGGAGGATGTAGGGACCGAATTACAAGCCCCTTGTAACACTTTTACGCCGCCGACGCATCACTTTTGTGACGCAACGGCATCGTAAACAATGCGCCACGTTGCGACACATTTACAACGTGACGCATCTATGGAGATGCGTCAGGTTGTAAAGCCCTGCATCACATTAAACCTGTGTCAGGTATAACGTATGCAGGGTGGGCTTTCCGACGCAAGAAAGCCTCTTAAAAGTGACGCAGTGAAATCAACAAGATTTTACGGAGTCACTTTTAAGACGCCACTGCGTCAAGACCTAACGCAAGCTTGAAGCAGCATAAGGAGTGATGCAGCATAATAGAAATAGGCATTCCGAAGCATTGCTTGTGACACGACCATAGGAATGCGTTGCCTTTACGCCAATAGATGCGTCACGTGCACGGTGTGCCACATTGTAAATGCGACGCATCCATGGTGGCGCGAGGATTTTTTGCTTGACGCAAATTAACTGGCGCATCTCTGCTGATATGCTGAGATGCATCAGTTCTTGTAAATCTGCCCCACCCAGTGCTTAAGTTGTGCCGGTGGCTGCCAGCAGGGACCACCCGCACTTATGAGAGGAGAGAGAGAAAAACACACAAAAGGGAAAGGAGAAGAAAGAGAAAGATGCAAAACACTTCCCAAAGGGAGAAAGCAGGAGCCTGCACAACGTAGATGCAGGGGGTTGGTGGATAGAAGACTACGCAGCCTTGGTTTTTGATGCGAAAAGTTACAAAGAGAGCAGAAAATAGTGTCTTGGAAAGGCATGTGAGCAAAATTAAATCTGAGAACAGAAGGAAATGTGGGAGTTAGAAACTGTAAAGGACGAACAGGAGAATGCAAAAGGTGAAAGGAGTGAAAGATGCAAAGAAGGAAGGAAACAGCAAAGTGAAAGGAATGGTTGAAAAGAAAAAATGAAGACTGAGCGCAAGGATGGATGGTTGAAAGGTTGAATGAATGATGGGTAGAAGGGGAAAGGATCTGGTGGTGCAAAAATGGAAGAAAGGATTGATAGATAAATGGATAATTGGATGGAAAGGTGAACAGAGAAGTGAAAGGATGAATGGCTAGAAGAGTCAAAGATGAAATGACAGATCTTTGGGTGAAGTGAACGGTCATCGATTGGATGGGTGGATGGAAAGGTCAAAAGGTGGATGGATGGGTAAAAGGACTGATGAATATGTGAACAGATACATGTAATTTCAGTAGCTGGTTAGAATAATGGAAGGATGGATGGAAAGGTGAAAGGCTGATGGGTGGGTGGAAGAGTGCCAGGATGGATGGACAGATGAGCGGATGCACGGGTGAAGCAAACAAATATAAGAAGGACCAGCTTACTTTCTTCGCTCGCTCGGTGTCATTGCAGGTTTGGTTCAAAACGGGGGGTATTTTAATATTCTGACTCCACCTCCCTTGCTTGCAGGGCCTATGGCAGCCAGTTGTGCGGCCCCCGAGAGGTTAAAGATGTCTTGGGCTAGCTCGGGTGATTCCCTCATCATGATCAGTGCCCACCGGCCCCACCCTCGCCCACTGACTGGGGCGCGTGCCGCAGCCTAACTGTGGACACGGCAGTCTAAATCCAGAGGTCGCACCATGGGGGGGACGGACCCTTTAAACGGTGGGCAGTGAGGTACCAAGAGAGGCAGAGCGGAGATGGGAGGCCTCGGTGCCAGGAGCAGAGCGGGGGTCGGAGTTACCTGCCAGGAGAAGAGCGCCCAGAAGCAGCTTCATGGTAACGGTGCGTGAGGAGCTGTGTGAGGGAGCTCTTCGGACCCCTCTATTTATTCCCTTGACACGACCTTCGCTTCCGCGCCGATAAACCTGCTTTTGTGCTATTTTCTACTCATCGCGCGTCACCGTCCTGTACGGACTGCCGGAGGTGTAAACAGGCGCGAGGGTCCGGCCTTCATCACGTGGGAAAATCTCTGCCCTTGGGGAGGGTCTGACATCTGGAGCCCTTCCAGAAGAGGGAATACGTCACTCGAGGCCGTCAATGCGCTGTACACAGCCCGGGGTCTCCCTTCAGTGGAGCGGTCTCTCCACAGGGACTCGCCCCTTCTGGGTTACATGTGGTTGTGTGTGTGTCGCAGTCACGGACTGAGCAGCTGCCGGCGGGACGCCTAAAGGTGGCCGAGCCACTTCAAGCTCGAGCCGGGCTAGAGCCAGATGCAGGGCTCTGGCTCGGCTCAGGGTCCTCTAGGAACTTCGAGGCAGATTTACGACTTCTGGGGCAACTCTGTTAATCAGCAGGGATGCGCCAGAAGAGTTGCGACGCATCTGCCCACCCGTGCGCCGCCACTGATGCGCCGCGTTTACAATGCGCACACCGTGCCGCACGGATGGGCAGATGGGTGTTGCATCCCCTGGTGGAAGACGGGCGGCGCATTGCTGGAGTCACATCGCAAGTGCGACGCAGCTCCAGCAAGGCTTGGGGGTGCCCTATCTGTCCAACGCTGCGTCAAGCCTTACGCCTGCTTCAAGCAGGTGCAGGGTTTTGACGCATCATAGGCCTAAAAGTGACAGAGTGAAATCTTGTAGATTTCACTCAGCCACTTTTAGGAGGCGATCCTGCACAGGAACGCCCCCCTGCGCCGGAACGCCTCCTTATGGCGCAGGGCTTTTCAACGTGACGCATCTCCCAGATGCGTCACGTTGTAAATACCCCGCACCATGGCGCATCTTTTGCGCTGCCGTTGCGTCACGCAACGGCGACGTAAAAAAGGCGCAAGGGGCTTGTAAATCTGCCCCTAAGCATTAGCATTTAGCGTAAAAAAGGAGACAAGTAGGTACCCATTTAGTGACTGATGTGTAAAATGTGAAACCAGAAAATTTAGGATTAAATTAAATCCTGGCTTCACCCCTTAACCAAAATGTGTGATCAAGCATTTTGTTTCCCCAATCCCCCTTTTTTTCTTCTTCATTACCTGTCAATGAACCTATAATGTGACTTTTTAATGTCACAGCTTCCACAAGTTAAAGAAATTTACTTTTTTGTGCATTTTGTGATGTTTGTTGCATGGTTGACATGACAAAGATTTCCAGGAATGAGCTCGTGCAAGGGCTTTTAGAGCTAAACCAGAGCCCCTTCCTCTGCTATCTCTCTGGTCATTTGTTGGCTTGCCCAACTCTAAGGACTAATCAGTGTCTCGGGGGTCTTGGAAACAAATTGGCATCTTATAGAAATAATGACCCCTATAGGACAACCTGCCACAACATAAATGAACAATCAAGAGGAAAACTTGGAACCACTTTGTAAGGGCCAGATTTGAGGGGTCATCAGACCAAAGCCATCACATACAACTCTTCGTCAGGTCCTGGAAAGGGGGGATTCAGGAACATCCGCCACCTTTAAACAAAGAAATATTATATAACAGCTTTTTATTTTATGGACGCGTTTGTGTTCTGTCTACATTTGTGCTAGGTGGTACGAAGGGGTGAGTGAGTGAATGTGGTGGTTGAGTGAGTAGGTGAGTGAATATGCACTTTTGGATAGAGTGACCGGGCTTTATGGATACGCAAGGACAGTCCTGGATTTACGCTATCAGTTCAGCCAATGTCATTATATTTAACACATGTCCCGGTTTTTAGAGAAAGAATATGAAACACAGAGGGAGGCAAGTTTTCATGTGTCCCAGTGAAAAAATTAATTTTGCAGTCCCCAAGAAGAAGCATTTTAGATAATACAGAAGATACTCTGTGTAGAAAGTACAGGTAAAATCTCTTTAGTGGTGAGGACTGCCCATTAGGTCATTCAATGCCCCTCAATAGATTCTGGTTCTAGTTCTACTTCTGTGTTGTGAAATGTCCCAGTTTTAAAATTTCAAAATCTGGTCAACTGTTATTTTGGAATGCTTAAGAAGTAACTGTCTTTGTCAACTGAGTTGCCTCAAACAAGTTGCCACTTTGGAACCGATTCAATGAGAAGCTCACTAAAGTGGAAAGTAGGCTGGGAAGGAAGAGAAAATTAGTTTTCAAGCGCTCTTACTTTGCTGCCACCTTGAAGATTCTACACCAAGGCTGGGTAGTGTTGATTCCATGCCATGCTTCTTTAATCCACCCCAGACACGTCCTGCCTCTTTATCTCACTCTTCCAAGTTCTTCATAGGTCTACCCTGAGATGGCTAATGCTGTTAGCTTGCAGTGGCCTTAGAGTTCACCCTTTGCTTACCATTGGTTGGCTTCATCATCACTTTCCTTTGCCTTGCTTCTATTTGGCCAGTGCGTGCCAGCTTCTCTTCCTCCATTTCTCCTCTTGTGTTTAGTGTGAGAAGTTGGCCTGGTATATGATGTTCACTATTCTAGTGAGCACCTTGCACAAGTCCAAACAACCCTTATGGTGATGGTTGTAAAGTCAACCTTATAGACCAGCTATCCTAGTGGTAGCATGGACAAAGCAGTCTTAGGCTAAAACTTCAGAGAGCATGTGAAGCAAGCTGTTTTACCATATGTAACCCCTTGAATACCAAATGAAAGGACACCACACAGGTTATATATAAAATATATATGTATTTATTACTAACACAACCCATTTGAACTTTTTATGAAGTCAGAGGACAAAGCACATAACAAGTTACTTAATTATCATACAATAAGTTGCACAAAATACAGTTGAGCCCTAGGGTCGTTGCAAACCATATGCTAAAATAGTGGTATAAGAACCACGTCACGAACAGGGAGTAGGCCTAGGGCCTAGTGAATCGCTGGGGCTACACTGAGCTAACAAGAGTTAGGAAGCAGGAGGCCCACGGGATGCGTGGGCAGTGTCTATTCACACACGCGAGTTACCATAGGGATACAATGGGAACGTAAGAGTTAGAAACAAGTTGATTTAGGACACTTCCGGATGTACTAGGAGAATGCTACTGAAAACTAGGACACTAGGATAGTCAATATCCACAGGAGCACCGGACTGCCCGCGTTACCTCACCCACAGGAGCCGGGTGCATAGGTGTCAAGTTGTGTCGGGTTTCGTCGCTAAATCCTATGGAGACCTGTAAAAAGATGCTGCAGGCGACCAGGAGAGAAGTTTCCAGTTGGATCCAAGGGCGGATCGAGGATGAAGAGTACCTGAAAGCAGAGGGGACAGAGTCTGGGTCACTAGCCAGTGACCAGGAAGGAACCAGGCGATGTCGCGAAGCAATCAGGTGTTGTCGTGAAGCTTGTTTCTGCAGCCACGTGGACCAGGAGGCGTCGACGACGACCAGGAGCGGGATACGGACTGTCCCACAAAGGATCTCGCTGTTGGCGGTGTCGGCTTCCAGATTGGAGTCAACAGGCCTTGGCAAATGCAACCCACGCAGGAATCAAATATTCGCTTCGGGTTAGACCAGCAAGGCCTAGGGGCATCTCCTCTACAGGGAAGCAGGGGCCCACCTGGAGCAATCAGGCAGGTGTTTCAAATTCAAAGGTTCGTCGTCACAGAGGCCACTAGCCAACGGGCCAGTAGCCAGAAAGACGCGTAGAGCACAAAAACACTAGCAGGCCCCACTGGGTACTCGTGGAGTGTGGAGGGCTGTGCGTCGGTGCAGAAGGTGCTAGGGGGCTGGGGCTTCTCAATCCTCAATGCACAACTTCGAGGATGCTTCAGAAGCTGCACAAGTAGCAAAGAGCAGGTTATTCAAGATGGCCGGTCCCACGTCTCTCGTTGCCTCCACGGGTCTCAGCTTTGCTGTGGCTGTGGATCGGTGTCAAAGAAGTCTGGAGGTCTGGCTCTTGTCGGACTCTATGCTCGGGCTCCGGCGGGAGCGTCGACAAAGTAAACCGCAGATCGCTGGATTGTGCCTGTTTGCACAGGGTGGTCACTCCTTGACCACAAGGGAGATTCTTCACTCATCTAGTTGCAATAGAATGTCGAAGGTCCAGAGTTTCGTTTCAAGTGACAGTTCAGGATAAATCTAAAGTCTCTTGACTCAGCTCCTACCTATATACCAATCTGAGGGGCTGGATTACCTGCTAGGTCCCTCCTATGGGTGGGACCAGGGAAGGGGGTGGTTACACCCCTTTGTCCAGTTTCGCGCCAGAGCTGGGTCTGGAGTGCCCCAGCAACTGGTTTGAACCGGGCTATGCATGGGACACCTTGTGCATGCCCCAGGCAGTGTCTCATTTCATTCAGCCCTCCCTGCCCTAATACACTATGGCCTGTCTGGGGTGGTGCTAGCACCTCCCAAGACAGGAAATCTATTGTCCAAGCCTCCCTCGCTGGAAGGACTCCCAGCAGCAGGAGTTCAGACTTGTGTCTGTGGCAGCAGCATCCATTTTGTGATGCTGAGGCTCTGGCTAACTTTAACCAGGTTTAACAGGAACAACATGTCTTCTCCCTCTAGAAGGGTTGAATGCTACCCCCGTTGCCAGAACTGGCGACACAACATGTTTTGATAAAGCCAAACCAGAGTTAGTATTTAACCGCGAGGATTATAATGCACTTAAGAGTATATGGTATGGCCATTTCATAGAACAGCTATAAGGACATGGTTCCGAAAGCTGCAGACAGGCTCAGCTCATGCTAGAGCACCATCTAACATGAAACCAAGCACTCTGCATTCAGGATTGTTAAGGCCTGCCATAGGAGTGACTTATAGGTGCATATGTGTCTACCTATAATGGTAGATATAGGAATACTATATCTAAGCAAGGGGTGATTACATGGCCTTGCCCCAGCTGAGTGATCAGCCAGTTGTGTCAGTTTGGATGGCCAGCCAGGGGTGGCATAATATATGCTGTAGCCCCTGGTAGGCCTTGGATGCACCTATGCCCTGGGTACCTATGGTACACTATACAGGGGCTCACAGAGGTGACCCAATTCCCAATTGCTAATGTACCTAAAGTACATGGTATGAATTTCGAGAGAGAACAGCTGGGCTGTGGGTCTGATTAGAAGGCCCACAGCCACATTAAAGTCAAAAACCAGTAAAGCAAAAAGCAAAAAGTGGGGTGACCATAGGAAAGCAGACCCTACTCTCCTACATAACCCCCCCCCCAAACGCAGGGACATTAAACTAACCTTGACCAGTTGAGTCTTCATGTTCTAAGTGGACATATCTGGAGAGGCCATCTGCATTGCCATGGTCAGTCCCAGGTCTATGTTTCACTGTAAAGTCCATCCCCTGTAGGGAAATGGACCGCCTGAGCAGTTTGGGATTTTCACCCTTCATCTGATTTAGCCACAAGAGGGGCTTATGGTCTGTCTGAATTTTGTAGTGAGTGCCAAACAAGTATGGCCTCAGCTTCTTCAGGGCCCAAACCACAGCAAAGGCCTCCCTCTCAATAGCTGACCAACGTTTCTCTCTAGGGGTCAGCCTTCTGCTAATAAAAGCAATGGGCTGGTCTTGACCATCTACATTCAGTTGTGAAAGTACAGTTCTCACCCACAACTCAGAAGCATCTGTTTGGACAATGAACTCTTTGGAGTAATCAGGACTCTTCAGAATAGGTGCAGAGCACATGGCCTTCTTCAGGTCATCAAATGCCTTCTGACAGCTTACTATCCACTGAACTTTCTTCGGCATATTCTTTGAGGTCAAGTCATTAAGTGGAGTTACAATGGACCCATAATTCTTAACAAACTTTCTGTAATAACCAGACAGGCCCAAGAAAGCTCTGACCTGTGTCTGGGTGGTTGGAGGAGCCCAGTCCTTTATGGTCTGGATCTTACTCTCCAGTGGTTGAACCTGACCCCCAGCTACAAGGTGGCCCATGTACACAACCTTACTCTGCCCTATCTGGCACTTAGTTGCCCTGATAGTTAGGCCTGCCTTCTGCAGGGCCTCCAAAACCTTTTTCAGGTGGATCAGGTGATCCTCCCAGGTGGAGCTGAAGACAGCAATATCATCTAGATAAGCTGCACAAAAGTCATCCAACCTAGTGAGAACTTGGTTCACCAACTTTTGGAAAGTGGCAGGTGCATTCTTCAAGCCAAAGGGCATCACCACAAATTGGTAATGACCTCCTGGGGTTGAGAAAGCAGTTTTGGCTTTTGCATCCTCAGCTAATCTGATTTGCCAGTAGCCTGCTGTCAGGTCAAATGTGCTCAAAAACTTGGCAAAAGCCAATCTGTCAATGAGCTCATCTGCCCTTGGAATTGGGTGGGCATCTGTCCTAGTGACAGCATTGAGACCTCTGTAGACCACACAAAACCTCATATCTCTCTTACCATCTTGGGTGTGAGGCTTTGGCACAAGGACTACTGGACTGGCCCAGGGGCTCTCCGAGGGCTCAATAGCTCCCAGCTCCAACATCTTCTGTACCTCTGTCTTAATGCAGTCCCTGACATGGTCAGGTTGCCTGTAGATTTTACTCTTCACAGGCAGACTGTCACCAGTGTCCACCTCATGGGTGCACCAGTTTGTCTGACTAGGTGTCAAGGAAAACAAATGTCTGAAGGACTGGAGAACTTGTCTACAGTCCTGTTGCTGCTGGCCAGTGAGGCTGCCAGCTAAGGCCACACCATCCACTGAACCATCATCAGGGTTCTGAGTCAGCAGGTCTGGGAGAGGGTCACTCTCTTCCTCCTGCCCCTCATCTGTAGCCATGAGCAAGCCCATGTCTGCCCTGTCAACATATGCTTTGAGTCTGTTGACATGGAGCACCCTGTGGGGGCTCCTGGGAGTTCCAAGGTCCACCAGGTAGGTGACCTCTCCCTTATGCTCAACAATTGTGTGGGGTCCAGACCATTTGTCTTGGACTGCTGCTGGGGCCACTGGTTCCAACACCCACACCTTCTGTCCTGGCTGGTACACAGTCAGCACAGCCTTTTGGTCATGCCAAGCTTTTTGAAGTTGTTGGGTAGCCTCAAGGTTTTTAGAAGCCTTCTTCATGTATTCAGATTCGGCCATCCTGGAGCGGAGACCAAGTACATAGTCTACTATGTCTTGTTTAGGCTTTTTGAGAGGTAACTCCCATCCTTCCTTCACCAGACATAGGGGTCCCCTTACAGGATGCCCAAACAAAAGTTCAAAAGGGCTGTAGCCAACCCCATTTTGTGGGACCTCTCTGTAAGCAAACAGAAGGCAGGGTAGAAGGATGTCCCATCTTCGCCTAAGCTTTTCAGGTAAACCCTTAATCATACCCCTCAAGGTCTTGTTAAATCTTTCAACAAGGCCATTGCACTGTGGATGGTAGTGTGTAGTGAATTTGTAATTTACACCACACTCCTTCCACATTGCAGTTAGGTACCCAGACATGAAGTTTGCACCTCTATCTGAGATAACCTCCTTCGGAAAGCCCACTCTTGAGAAAACTCCCAGGAGGGCTCTTGCCACAACAGGTGCTGTTGTGGTCCTTAGGGGAAAAGCTTCTGGATACCTGGTGGCATGATCCACTACCACCAGTATAAATCTGTGCCCAGAGGCTGTTTGGAGATCCATTGGTCCAACAATGTAAATCCCTACTCTTTCAAAGGGAACCCCCACCACAGGTAGTGGTATAAGGGGGGCCTTTGTTGTGCCACCTGATTTGCCACTGGCTTGGCAGGTCACACAGGAGCGACACAACTCCTTAGTATCTTCTGACATATGGGGCCAGTGAAAGTGAGGGACAAGCCTGTCCCAAATCTTGTTCTGGCCTAGATGTCCTGCTAAGGGAATATCATGGGCTAAGGTAAGAAGGAAACCCCTAAATGCCAGAGATATGACCAACCTCCTGGAAGCACCAGGCTTGGGGTCTCTAGCCTCTGAATAAAGGAGTCCTTCATCCCAGTACACTTTATGGGTACCTGTAGCATGCCCAGCAGCACCAGAAGCAGCTTGCTGTCTGAGGGGTTCATGAGAGGGGCAGTCCAACTGTGCCTGCCTCAAGTCTGCCCTTGAAGGTCCCCCTGTCCCAAGAAACTCAACCTGGTCATGTTCAAGTTCTTCTAGGACAGTTCCTTCAGGGGTCTCACAACCAGCTTCCTGAGAAGGCTGATCTTCACTTGAGGACAGGGGCGAAGGCACTGCCTTAACCCTACTGCTCTTTCTCTTGGGTGGTACTTGGTCCATAGTTACAGGATCCAAGACCTGTTCAGTTTGGCACTTTTTGGCCTGTGACCTGGTCACAGCAAGGACATGAGCTGATATGCCTAACATCTCTGCATGAGTCCTATACTCCACTTCTGACCAGACTGACGATTCAAGATCATTGCCCAACAAACACTCCACAGGGAGATCTGCACTTACCACAACTCTTTTGAGGCCAGTTACCCCACCCCAGGGGAAGTTAACAACTGCCACACTATGTGTAGTAGTGACATTGCTTGCATTGGTCACCAGGTAATTATCACCCAGTATAATCTGTCCAGGGTCCACAAAGCTAGGCGTCACCATGGTGACACTGGAACATGTGTCCCTGTAGGCCTGAGCTACTTTATCTTTGATCAAAGGTGTCTGCCTGTACTTGCCCAGAGTACTGGGACTCACAGTAGAGGACATAGCCATGTCCACATCACAGACAAGAACAGCCTGAGTTGGAATCCTAACTAGGCCAGAATCCATCTCAGTACCCATGGTTAACCCCACTATAGCCTTGGTTTGGGAGCTACCACTGTTAACTGAACAAGGGGGTGCAGATGCCTTAGGGGCAACAGTGGTAGGGGCTGTCCCCTTCTTGGTGCACTCACTGAACCAGTGAGAGGCAGATTTACAAAAGTTACACCAAGGATTCTTTTGGCCATCTTTCTTCTTCTTGGAAGTTTGGGACCCCCCCTCATTCGAAGTTTGCTGGGGGCCTGAAGAAGACTTTTGGATTTTTCGGTTTCTGATCCCCACCTTTTTGGTCTGCCTTTTTCTGATCACCACCTTGGGCCTGGTTTTTCTGCTTAACCCTGGTTCTGACCCATTTGTCTGCCTTCTTTCCCAATTCTTGGGGAGAGGTCAGGTCAGATCTGAGTCAATCAGGTGTTGGTGCAATAACTGGTTCTGACAATTGTTAACTATTTGCTCTCTCATGATCAAACTATACAATCCTGTATAGTCCTTAACTTTACTTCCCAGCAACCAGCCTTAGTGGCACAATCAACAAAATCAGTCCAGTCCTGAGTCTGTGTTTTCTGGGTATCTCTGAACGTCAACCTGTACTGTTCAGTGGTTAGGCCAAACCCATCAATCAGAGCACTCTTCAGGACAGTATAATTGTTAGCATCATCATCACTAACTGTGAGGAGCTTGTCTCTTCCTTTTTCTGAAAAGGAGAGCCATAAGATTGCTGCCCACTGACTTTGGGGTACCTGCTGTACTTTGTAGGTCCTCTCCAAAGCAGTTATCCATTTGTGGATGTCATCCCCAACTTTGTAGGGTGGCACAATCTTACTCAGGTGTCTTTTGTCATAGGACCTGTCTTTATCCTTAGGGATATTGCTGCCACCAGTGGAATCTAATCCACTTAACTTTTGCTCTCTGGCAAGGACAAGTTTCTCCTTGGCGAGGGCAGTTTCCTCCCTCTGGATCCTCAGATTGACTTCCTTCATTCTTGTCTGATGTTCTCTCCTCTGAGGAGAAGTCATTCCCCTCTGAGCAGAGCCATTAGAGCCCCTAGAAGCATTAGAGTGGAGGGAGTCCCTGGAGTGGGACCTCCTCCTCCTATAGCTCTGGCTAAGTCTACTTATAGGCCTGTATGGGGCTAGCCCTTCTGCAGCCCCATGTAGGCTTAAGTTAGCCTGGCTAAGTCTTCTAACTTGGACCTGGCTGCCTACTTCCTCCCCAGAATCCTCTGCCTCCACATCCTCATCATCATCTATCATTGTAGGGTCAGTGGCATCTTCTGCTGAGGGTAGGACCTCATCTGCATTCCCCGAGGGGCCTGGATTAGAGGCTTTCTGAGCATCATATCCTTCCATGAGCTCTACCAGGTGCTTGAGGGTAGGGTTGGAACCCTGTTTTAACCTTCTAGTTGTGCACAAGTGCCTTAAGTCTTGGAAGGTTAGGGTATGCCCTGGCAGGGTCACTTCCCACAGGGAGAGTCACACTAGGCTCTCCTGTGGTAGACATGATCTAGTGAGGTGTGGTGTGTGCACCTACCTACACTAAGTGTTTCCTACTAAACCTCTCTAGGAGTTGTAGTCAGGGTGTGCTAAGCCCTTTGCTCTACAACAACTACGTTCAGTAGAACTTAAGTATTATAAGACTTGTTATATGTACCTATAGGTACCTAATGTACTCTTTCAAATGATATCTTAAGATTACAATTGGTAAAACAACAGCAAGCTCTTATCCCAACCGCTGCACACCAATGTGAGAATTTGGCCGGGTATATGATGTTCACTATTCTAGTGAGCACCTTGCACCAGTCCAAACAACCCTCCCGGAGAGCTGGAAGCACGCCGAGCTCAGCGCCCTCCTGAAGAAACCAACAGCGGACCCCACCGAACTCAAGAACTACCGCCCCATCTCGCTCCTCCCGTTTCCGGCCAAAGTCATCGAGAAGACCGTCAACAAGCAGCTGGCCGCCTTCCTCGAGAAAAATGGATCCCTCGACCCCTCGCAGTCTGGCTTCCGGGCCAACCACAGCACCGAGACCGCCCTCATTGCCGCCACTGACGACATCCGAGCCCTGCTCGACAACGGGGAAACAGCGGCCCTCATCCTCCTGGACCTCTCCGCAGCGTTCGACACTGTCTGCCACCGCACCCTAGTACAGCGCCTCAGCGATGTCGGAATCCAAGAGAAGGCACTAGAATGGATCACCTCCTTCCTCGCCGGAAGGACACAGAGAGTCCGCCTCCCCCCGTTCAGATCCGAGGCCACCGAAGTCATCTGCGGAGTCCCCCAAGGTTCATCGCTCAGCCCCACCCACTTCAATGTCTACATGAGCCCCCTTGCGGCCATCGCACGCCAGCATAACCTCAACATCATCTCTTACGCCGACGACACCCAGCTGATCCTCTCCCTCACCAACGACCCCGATACCGCCAGAGCCAACCTACACGAAGGGATGACAGACGTAGACGAGTGGATGATGAACAGCCGCCTGAAACTGAACTCAGATAAGACGGAAGTCCTCATCCTGGGATCTTCGCCCTCCGCCTGGGACGACTCTTGGTGGCCCCCTGCCCTGGGCAGCGCACCCAAACGTACATACCACGCACAAAACCTGGGCTTCATCC
Source organism: Lissotriton helveticus (assembly GCF_964261635.1). NCBI lineage: Eukaryota > Metazoa > Chordata > Amphibia > Caudata > Salamandridae > Lissotriton > Lissotriton helveticus. The sequence continues at coordinate 1,083,914,215 of NC_136072.1, read as the reverse complement.
TGGACTCCTCCCTCTCCATGACCAGACAAGTCAACGCCGTCTCCTCGTCATGTTTCAACACCCTGCGCATGCTACGCAAGATCTTCCGGTGGATCCCCACCGAGACTAGGAAGACGGTCACCCAGGCCCTCGTCACCAGCCGACTGGACTACGGCAACTCCCTCTACGCCGGAACCACCGCCAAACTCCAGAAGAGACTCCAGCGGATCCAGAACGCCTCAGCAAGACTCATCCTGGACATCCCCCGACACAGCCACATCTCCGGACACCTGAGAGACCTGCACTGGCTCCCGACCAACAAGAGAATCACGGTCCGACTCCTCACCCACGCACACAAAGCCCTGCACAACCAAGGCCCAGGATACCTCAACAACCAACTCAACTTCTACACTCCAACCCGCCAGCTTCGATCGACCAACCACGCCCTCGCCGCCGTCCCCCGCATCCGAAGAGCCACCACAGGAGGAAGGTCCTTCTCCTACCTGGCCGCCAAGACATGGAACTCCCTCCTCACCCACCTTCGCCTCACCCAGGACCACCTCTCCTTCAGGAAGCAGCTCAAGACCTGGCTGTTCGAGCAGTAGCGGAACCCCCCCTCCCCCAAGCGCCTTGAGACCCTCTGGGTGAGTAGCGCGCTACATAAATGCCTTGATTGATTGATTGATTGGTTGTAAAGTCAACCTTATAGGCAAGCTATCCTAGTGGTAGCATGGACAAAGCAGTCTTAGGCTAAAACTTCAGAGAGCATGTGAAGCAAGCTGTTTTACCATATGTAACCCCTTGAATACCAAATGAAAGGACACCACACAGGTTATATATAAAATATATATGTATTTATTACTAACACAACCCATCTGAACTCTTTATGAGGTCAGAGGACAAAGCACATAACAAGTTACTTAATTATCATACAATAATTTGCACAAAATACAGTTGAGCCCTAGGGGCGTTGCAAACCATATACTAAAATAGTGGTATAAGAACCACGTCACGAACAGGGAGTAGGCCTAGGGCCTAGGGAATCGCTGGGGCTACACTGAGCTAACAAGAGTTAGGAAGCAGGAGGCCCACGGGATGCGTGTGCGGTGTCTATTCACACACGCGAGTTACCATAGGGATACAATGGGAACGTAAGAGTTAGAAACTAGTTGATTTAGGATACTTCCGGATGTACTAGGAGAATGCTACTGAAAACTAGGACACTAGGATAGTCAATACCCACAGGAGCACCGGAGTGCCCGCGTTACCTCACCCACAGGAGCCGGGTGCATAGGTGTCAAGTTGTGTTGGGTTTCATCGCTGAATCCAATGGAGACCTGTAAAAAGATGCTGTAGGCGACCAGGAGAGAAGTTTCCAGTTGGATCCAAGGGCGGATCGAGGATGAAGAGTACCTGAAAGCAGAGGGGACAGAGTCTGGGTCACTAGCCAGTGACCAGGAAGGAACCAGGAAGGAACCAGGCGATGTCGCGAAGCAATCAGGTGTTGTCATGAAGCTTGTCTCTGCAGCCACGTGGACCAGGAGGCATCGACGACGACCAGGAGCTGGATACGGACTGTCCCATGAAGGATCTCACTGTTGGCGGCATCAGCTTCCGGACTGGAGTCAACAGGCCTTGGCAAATGCAACCCACGCAGGAATCGAATATTCGCTTCGGGTTAGACCAACAAGGCCTAGGGGGCTTCTCCTCTGTAGGGAAGCAGGGGCCCACCTGGAGCAACCAGGCAGGTGGTTCAAATTCAAAGGTTCATCGTCACAGAGGCCACTAGCCAACGGGCCAGTAACCAGAAAGATGCATAGAGCACAAAAACACTAGCAGGCCCCACGCGGCACTCGTAGAGTGTGGAGGGCTGTGCGTCGGTGCAGAAGGTGCTAGGGGCTGGGGCTTCTCAATCCCCAAATGCACAACTTCGAGGGTGCTTCAGAAGCTGCACAAGTAGTAAAGAGCAGGTTATTAAAGATGGCCGGTCCCACGTCTCTCGTTGCCTCCACGGGTCTCAGCTTTGCTGTGGCTGTGGATCAGGGTCAAAGAAGTCTGGAAGTCTGGCTCTTGTCGGACTCTGTGCTCGGACTCCGGGGGGAGCGTCGACAAAGTAAACTGCAGATCGCTGGATGGTGCCTGTTTGCACAGGGTAGTCACTCCTTGACCACAAGGGAGATTCTTCAGTCTTCTAGTTGCAATAGAATGTCGAAGGTCCAGAGTTTCATTTCAAGTTTCATTTCAGGATAAATCTAAAGTCTCTTGACTCAGCTCTTAACTATATCCAACCTGAGGGGCTGGATTACCTTCTAGGTCCCTCCTATAGGTGGGACCAGGGAAGGGGGTGGTTACACCCCTTTCCCTTTGTCCAGTTTCGCGCCAGAGCTGGGGCTGGAGTGCCCCAGCAACTGGTTTGAACCGGGCTATGCATGGGACACCTTGTGTGCCCCAGGCAGTGTCTCATTTCATTCAGCCCTCCCTGCCCCAATACACTATAGCCTGTCTGGGGTGGTGCTAGCACCTCCCAAGACAGGAAACCTATTGTCCAAGCCTCCTTCGGTGGAAGGACTCCCAGCAGCAGGAGGTCAGACTTGTGTCTGTGGCAGCAGCATCCATTTTGTGATGCTGAGGCTCTGGTTAACTTTAACCGGGTTTAACAGGAACAACATGTCTTCTCCCTCTAGAAGGGTGGAATGCTACCCCCGTCACCAGAACTGGCGAGGGGCTGGTATTCCAAAGCGTATGACACCTTACACGACATGTTTTGATAAAGCCAAACCAGAGTTAGCATTTAACCGCGAGGATTATAATACACTTAAGAGTATATGGTATGGCTATATCATAGCACAGCTATAAGGACATGGTTCCGAAAGCTGCAGACAGGCTCAGCTCATGCAAGAGCACCATCTCACATAAAACCAAGCACTCTGCCTTCAGGATTGTTAAGGCCTGCCATAGGAGTGACTTATAGGTGCATATGTGTCTACCTATAATGTTAGATATAGGAATACTATATCTAAGCAAGGGGTGATTACATGACCTTGCCCCAGCTGAGTGATCAGCCAGTTGTGTCAGTTTGGATGGCCAGCCAGGGGTGGCATAATATAAGCTGCAGCCCCTGGTAGGCCTTGGATGCACCTATGCCCTGGGTACCTATGGTACACTATACAGGGGCTCACAGAGGTGACCCAATTCCCAATTGCTAATGTACCTAAAGTACATGGTATGAATTTAGAGAGCGAACAGCTGGGCTGTGGGTCTGATTAGCAGGCCCACAGCCACATTAAAGTCGAAAACCAGTAAAGCAAAAAGCAAAAAGTGGGGTGACCATAGGAAAGCAGACCCTACTCTCCTACATATAGCCTTCCCTTGGGGCATGGCCAAAGTACTTGTGTCCTTCCATTGCTAGAGCTTTCAAAGATACTTTTTGCTTTTTTTGAACCACTCTATAAGAGTGCATGTGTTTGCAGACTGTCTCCCTCTTTTGCTTCTCTCCTTAAGCCCAACTCCATCTCGCTCTCTCTTACTTATGTGCTTTTGTCCCGCTCTGTGTTGTTGCTTGCCCCACCCGCCGATCTCCCACTATCCGTGTTGTAGCTTGCCTCTCTTGCCCTCCTCTCTCTGTCCATGTTGTTGCCTGCCCCTCCAGCACTCCATGTTGTTGCTTTCCTACTCCATGATATATCTTACCCCTCCAGTTGTCTGTGCTTTTGCTTGCCACCGGCCGCTGTCTGTGCTGTGGCTTGCCCGCTCGTGTTCTCCATGTTGTCGTTTGTCTTCCCTCCCGCTCTCCATGTTGTTGCTATCCCCCTCCTGCCCTCTTTCAACTGTCTTTGTTGTTCCCACTAATCATAACAAAAAAAGTGACATGACAAGGTCAACTCTGGTTTCACCATTGTGCCAGTCTCCCCCATTGTTGTTTTGTACCCTATCCCTTTTTGGGTTTCGCCTGCCGAAGGCTGCGCTCTGCGCAGCTTTTCGGCGCAGGTGAAATCCTATGTTGACCATAAGGACTTCGGGAACGTCCCCCGGCTCTCATTGGCTAGCTCCATTTGCTAGCCATTGAGTGCCGGATCTGTCCGTCAAGGCCGGACCAGATTCGGGGGCGTTCCCGAGATTTTTTCCCAGGGCGGAGTTACGTTTTTTCCCGTTCCCTCCCCTTTCACTGAAAGTCTGTCCATTCCCGCCCCCTCCGTGTGCCTTTCCGCCCCCCCCTCGCTGTCCTGTGCACGTTTCCCGCCGTCCGTGTCCTCTCCCGCCCCCTCCCGCCGTCCGTGTCCTCTCCCGCCCCCTCCCGCCGTCCGTGTCCTCTCCCGCCCCCTGTGTCCTCGTAGGTGCTTGTTCCCTTTATGTTCGTGCGGCCCGAGAGAGCCTGACACATTTACAGCCGCGTTCACTTCGGTGTCCGTAGGAGAGGAAGGGGAAGCCTCCCCCAGCAGCTGAGGTGAGCCGCAAAAATGATAACAAGCAATGTTTCAAGAGGCCCTGTTTTGGTGAAGTCTCTTAAACCGTGTACGGATATTTGTGGACTTTAAGCGATGGGGGGTGGGACAGGAGTGGGGAGTCTTGAGAAAAACGCGTGCATCTTCCTGCATCTGTGTTTCCTTTCTACTCCCCTCCCGCCATCCTGGGCTCTCCGTTTGTGCTGCGTGTGTGTTTTGTTTCAGTCGGTTTTCCGGCCCTTCTCGGCCGCCGTTCGCAGCGTGTCCGATGCGGTTTTGTCGGTTGTGCGTCTGTGTGTGCGTGTGGGGAGCGGTTTGAAAGTTTTTCGCCCACCCATGGTGAGGGTGGTTGGGTTGGTGGTGGTTTCGCTGCTGTCGTCGGTTGGCTCTTTCCCCACTTCCCTTCTCCCCGTGACTCCCTCCCCCTCCCAGGGGCGCTTTATTTTTTTCCTGCTTCCTCTCCCGGCAGACCTGTGCTCGCCACCCTCTGTGAATTACCCTTTCCGTGGGCTCGGAGAGCCAACTGCTGTTTCCCGTACTCGCCTTTTTTGAAAAAAACAAAGCAAACACATTTCTAACGTTTCCCCTTTGGAATGTCAGCGATTTGCAGATAACACACCGTCTCCTGGCAGAGACCCTTCTGCCTGTACACGGTCCAAACTGTTAAGTTTTAGCGCTCCCAGTTCGTTTCCTGCATCAAGCACCGGCTATAAAACATTACCTATGAAAATGCTGGTGCCCAGGGGTCTCGTCTCCTGGCTAGAGCTATCTGGGGGTGTGAGTTGTTTTAATGTGCAAGGTAAGCAAGCCTGAAAGACCTCTGAAAACTCCCTGCCTTCCAACCAGCTACAAGGACACCCCTCCCCCTCGCTCTCTTTCTCTCTCTCTCTCACACACACAGTTCTAGTGATTAATTTTAAAACTGAATTATTATTTGCTTACATGGAAGCCTAGCCTCTGAAGTCTTTTCTGTTATGAGATGTGTTTCTTTTAAGTGAAGCCTCGCCTCCTCCTCGGGTTTCTCCTGCCGGTTTCCTTCAGCCCGTACTGTCTCAAGGGGCCATGTATGGGATGGGCGCGGGGGCTTGGTTTGTCGCAGGTGTTATAGCGATTTGCACGAAATCACACGGTGCGGCAAGTTGGAAACTAGTGGGCAAAGTTCTTATAGTCTCAAAGTCGGCGCTGTGATGCGACAAGAGTGATGCTTCTGGGCCAGCTGAACCCAGAGGTCAAGCATCCGAGGGATGTCTGCCCAGCAGAGAGGAGGATGGCACTAGAAAGGGCCGGTGGGCTGGTGCACGGCCAGCCGAGGTGTGTGCGCAACTGAATCCCAGAAACCGACATTGGCTTTGACTTTTATACACTTGGAAATAGACACTAGAAGCTGAGGTCGATAATACACCTTTGTTGATAGCGCCAAGAAGTTGCTCGATGGTGACAGCGAGCGCTATGCACACAGCACGTTTATATTACTAGAAACTCAGAGTCCGGACAGAGTGAAGGCAGGTCACAGGGCGAGAAGGGTCAGGGGTCAAGCAGTCAGTGAGCGCACTCACACTGGACAGACAGGCCGTTACAATTCTGCAAAAACATTACGCAAACTTTACAATTTATCTGGCACCGCAGCTATGTACTGGTGTTTTAAATACCTGCTGTTATTAACAAAGAAAAGATCCGTACAACCAGTGCATTAACCTACCGAGCTACCAAACCTATAGATGTGTCCCTCTATATCACCCACTGAGTTACCCAAAGCTCCTGAACTTAAAATAGAAAAATATGTTGCAGAAACTACCTTCCAGCCACATGTTATGTTATGCTGGGTTGTGCTGTGTTATGCGTAGTGCGCCAACAGCTTCTGGAGTGGTTTTAACGCACAGACTGTTCAAAAGCAAAGGAAGGATGTGAAGTTCGACCGAAGGCACACGTGCCCTTGAGGTGTGCGTGTGGCCCACACAAATCCACTGACTGAGGTATTGGCAGCTGCAGCACTGAGCGCCATCTTGGGGTATCATTGTGCCTGCTTCGGCAGTGACACCTTGTACGGCTCTTTTCTACTTTAATTCAGACTAGCCATTGACTAATCCAGGGATTTCATACACTTTAATATAAATTGGCATATGGTGGTACTGCTAAGCGTCCGACTGACTCTTGTCCTGAGGAAGAACCTGTGTACATTGCCCCAAGGGGTCGAAACATCAATGTAATATTTGTTTTGGGCTGATTTTCCATAATTGGATTTTTCCAGAGAGTAGACAATATAATTTGTTGTGCTGTCTGAGGTATTTCATGTCTAAACAGCCAGACCCCCAGTGTTGTTTTTGTTCATTTGTTTTTCACTCATCATTCGTTCACAACAAGTTGTGCATCGCCTCGCACTATTTACATAACACCTTGAAACTATATATATTTTTTTGTCTGTGTTCTACATTCATTTTGCCAAAAAGTTCCCTTTGGGCTTCATATTATTTTCCCCCAGACGTTTACCACTTCTTCAAATAATACACTTTTTATATGACAGCTATGTTCACGGTTGATTCAAACATTGATCCCCCCACTTCAGCGGTGACACTGGCCCGAAGATATGGAGAGGTGACCTCCCGCTATACTGCTGCTGGGCCTCTTCTGGCTGCAGACGCAATGTTACAAATAACAATGTGAGGGAAGCTCACGAGAGAGGGGGTGGGAGGGGGGCTGGCGAGCACAGCAAAGGAACAGAGAATGAGAGCGGATGAATGGTGGAACAGAGGGTCACACTAGGGGGGTGGGGGGGAGGGAGGAGGGGAGTGAGCATGAGAAAGGTTAAAAAGAAATGTATGGATGAGACAAATGATGGGCAGATAGAAAGAGGAAAGTGGAGCGAGAAAAGAAGGAAGGAAGAGAAGGCGTCTGATTGCAAAAGGCCTACTGTGTGCCTACAACCTGTCCATTGCTTACCATTGGTTGTGTTTTTTGTCAATCTCATTTATTTGCTTCTTATTCGATGACTTTTTTTTGTCTCGGATTGTACTCCGTGAGAGTGCATAGGTTTATCAGCTCTTTTCTTCTGTCCCCAGTGTGATCCCCACAAAATTTCCACCCCCCCCTATGTTCAATGTTTCTCTCTCAGAGCTGTTGGCAATGTAAATAACAATGCCATTTATTTATAAGTAAAAAAAAAAAAGGAATTTCATGAGCAATGCCAATAGCTCAAACTTTTCCAAAGGCGAAACCATTGCATTGTAAATGCTTGTTGCTTGCTTGTCCCCACCCACAAATCCCAAAATTCTAATTTGATACTGGCCACGTCATAGTGTTTTTTTTTTTACTTTCACCCATGCTGCACAGCAGGTGCTGCTGAGCAACATGGATAAAAACATTGATAAAGCCAATAGCTTGCGTATGCAAGATCTATTTTCTTCCACTATGCTCTGCTGTCAAGCTACAGTTTTAAAATGTGATTTATAGCTGCATCCTGAAGCCATGTGGACACTATAGAACTCATTGTAGAATCGTAGAGTGGAATGGCGTAGAGTAGAGTAGAGTCATTGAGTAAAGTGGCATAGAGTCTTAGAATGGGGTGGAGTGGTGTAGAGTGGAGTGGAATGTTGTAGAGTGTAGTGTAGTAGGATGAAGTAGAGTGTCATAGAGTGACACAGAGTGTCATGGAGTGTTGTAGAGTGGAGTGCTGTAGAGTGTCGTAGAGTCGAGTGTCATGTATTAGAGTGTCGTAGGGGGGCCCAGAGTGACATAGTATAGAGTGGCATAGAGTGGAGAGTGGCGTAAAGTCGAGTGGAATTGCGTAGAGTGTAGTAGCTAGAGTGGAGTGGCTTAGAGAGGAGTATGCAGGGTGTGTTAGCGCAATTTCAATTGAAATGACTATTACATTTGCACGTACAGTTTTACTCATAAAACTGTGCTCACAAACAATAAGGTGTGGAAATGGCATCACTTAGGGGGCGATTCCGATTCAGTAAAATCCCCTACGAATAGTTGTACGGAGCGTATTTCCCGTACAAATCGTACACCTTCAATGTCCCCGTACGTACGATCAAGTACAATCCAAACCCAAATCAGATCTCCATACGTTTTTATAAAGGTCCAGAGGAAAGCCAGATTAATTCTAAGGCACTGGCTGAAACATGTCGACCCACAATGGATATAGGAGGTCGTAACTAACCACCAAACATCCTTCTGCCTTATTTTAACCGCTGAAGGTGGCCCAGTCATTAAAATTAAATTTACCCTCGGGTACTGGGACCCCCGCCAAGCCGTTTTAAACTTTCACTTCACTAAATCCCAACACTGCACTCTCAGAAAAATACCAGCTCCGCTGTAATCAGGCGTCGTAGCACACCCGGGACACATAAGGTGTCACTGGGTGGGCCCGATGATGAAGCATGCCACCAACCAGGTTGGTGGGTGAGGGCTTCATGATCACACCGACAAGGTGCCAACTGACAAAACCGGTCAGAGTCTAACCCATAAAGTCACATGTAGCTAGTCTTCTTTGATGATACATATAATCCCACGGGGACTCGAACTAGCTAACTCGTCCTCTCTCTCTCTCTTGATACGCCTAGAAATACACACCCTACCATCATGACACAATAGTGTATAGTGATGTAACAGCCCACCAAACAAAGAGAGCGTATGGGAACACACACTGTCACGTACATCCCAGGGCTGATATGAATGTCCAGGTGGTGCTCAGACCACCAAGATGTATTCTCTCATGGAAGGAATAGGGTTGAAAACCCTTAGGTACAATGCTCAAAATTGTGAGTCATGTGCCCAAATACCCTGCAGAACAATTCCCAACATAGGGGTAGGCTGTGAAAACACACATGCTTAGTGGCAAAAAGGGGGAATGTGTCCATGAAGGCATTTGTACATACTCAAAACACAAGTACAGTGAGTAGCATGGATGGCACAGACGAATGAGCTGTAGACATCTGTGAGCAGGCATGGGCATTGCTGAAGGGAACTGTCACCAAAAAAAGAAATGTGCACACGTGTCAGCACAACAAATGTGCAATTGTCTTCAGTGAAGATCTCAGGTGTCACAGAGGAAGAAACACTGCTTGGGACAATGTCGGTAGCCAAACTGAACCCACACAACCAATGATTAATTGCAGAGTCATTGTGATGGCACACAGATACCATGGTCCACCTCATGACCATCAACAAAAAACATCTTTCAGAACCCCAAAACATTACCATGACACCAACTCCAGGGCCCTCATCACCAACATCAAGTACCTGAAATTCAATAGTGTAAAATGCAAAATAAAAGGCTTTATTCAGCTTTAAATGAAAACAAGTGCAAAAAAGAGTCCCAGCTCAAATAAGGCCAATTGCCAGTCCACAACAATGTCTTGTAGGGGGACGTTGAGGAGGTCGTCTAACCCAAACTTGCCTGCACAGGAATTAACTAATGGGCTGTTGACCCTTGGGGGGCATCATCGGGGTCAGGACCAGGCACCACAGGGACAGTAGTGGGAAGGGTAGGTGTGGTGGGTGCAGGGTGGGACGTATCGTCCTCAGTGGCTTGTGCAGCGCCAAAGGTGGAAAGATACTCGGCGCTGTACACTGCTGCCAGTTCGTACAGGCCATCCCCTGTACCCGAGGACACTATGGGAGTGGAGGTAGAGGGCTGTGAGGGTTGCGGACTGTGACTTTGGCTGCATGTCTGCGGTGTGACCCCAGTCCCTGTGGGTGTGCCTGCAGCCCTCTGAGTTTGCGTGCCAGGAGGTGTGCGCTTCGACTTTTGTGGGGGTGGGCTGCTTGTGTCCGTTGGTGTGCGTGATCGTGTCTTCCTGCGTGTGCTTTGGACAGGTATGGGAGAGGGGAGTGTGGAAGGGTCCGAAGGAGGCGGGGAGGGGACCGCTGAAGGAGGGAAACTGCTGCCGTCAGTGAGGAGTCCATGGATGTGAGAATCCGACGTTGGTCAGACATCGTAGCTGACATGCCCTCCATGAACAACAACAACTGGGTCAGTATTTGAGTCTGGCCATGGAGGACATTCAGTATTGATGTCTGACCAACCTGAATCTGGCGGAGTAGGTCCACAGACTCCGCACTGAGGGCAGCAGGGGAGACAGGGGCTGGGGCTGCGGTGCCAGGGCCGAAGCAGACATGGGAGGCTGCACGGACAGAAGGGACCGGAGCAACGGGGAGGGTGGAGATGGTTCTGGAGGAGGCGAGGACAGACACAGTGATGCTTCCAGGTGTTGAGGCATATTCCCCCTCCTCCTGGGTGTCAGAAGCAGACCCATCTGCGTGGTAGGAAGTGTCGCCTTCCAAGAGGTCTGCAGGCTGACTCCCCTCACCCTCCGTGCCACTGGCTCCCTCTGACTCCTCAGCGATGGTGGCACTGTGGCTGGGTCCCTCCTCTTGGTCCGTGCAGCTGTCTCCTCCTGTCTCTATTGATGATGCTGTTGGCAAGGAGAAGAAACAGAAATGCATCAGTCACCTGTACACATTTGACACATGAGCACAAATTCAGTAGGTCACACTGCAAATCATGGCATGCATCATGGGTAACAGCCAGATAGCTCTGCACATATTTGAGACTTGTACTGCCCAGTTGGTATAGACACAATGCTACTTGGACACAATGATCCAAAGAACACACCAGGCCACAACTTGAATGAGAATTACACTGAGAAGCTACTGTTTGTTTACAGGAGAGCAGATTAATACAATGAACTGATGCCACCTCAAGTTCACAAAGAAATAAACAGTAGTTGTGCCCCTCAGGGCAAACTAACCCACCTCACTACCCAAGGTGACACCACACTCCAAGCCCTGTAAGTACATTGGTGAAAAAATCAATGTAAATAAATGTTGGCATCTTGGGACTCAGCACACTTAACTCAATCGACATGTATTGAATGTGGTTATGCGCCATCTTGAGAAGACAACACGTATGTGCCTGCATGACAGATGTCTCACAATGAAATGCACACAAAAACGATTTACACATTCTTTGAAACAGTTGCCACCCTTTCAGATAAAACACTGTTAGAAACAAATGGCGTTGCAGATGCCATATACATGGTCCAACTGAGGTCTTGATGGCTTAACACTCATTAGCTTGTACATGTGACAACAAAGGAGTTTCAAGACCTCAAGACCACTGTGGGGACATGTATATGGAGATCAAGGAAGACCAATAATCACTAACACTGGCCTCTTTCAAAAGCTGCTTGCTTCTTTCAAAACATTGCAAATGTCGTTTTGTGTGCACTACTTTGTGAGACAACTATCATGCAGGCACATAAGTGTCCTTTACACAATTCATCATATTAACACACTCAAAACATGAACAACTTTTAACAAGTCTTGTGAGTGCCAAGGTACAATCATTTATGTGACACTACTTGAAATATGTCAGTCCTCACATGGACATTCATTCCCTGATGACACAGTTGCTTGCACATATGACCTACTTGCTGTCATGTGAAGTGGCACACATGTCCCAACTCAGGACAATGCTTAAGCTAATGGGCCTGCAATTGTGATGAACAAAATCATTGCTGCATTGTGGACACACCGTTATCCCCAGGCAAAATGTCAACACAGAAGTGTGCACACTAAGACAAAACAGCGTTGCATCTGAACTACATACATGTGGCAAAAATGTATGAGGCAGAATCATGTCTGGAACCACATGACTTTGGCTGCCAAGCCCCAAATGAAATCACTGGCCACCATCACAGGGGTAGTGCATGGTGAAACATTGATCAGCCAACTCTCACCCACAGGTCAGACCTGGCAAGGCTAAATCAGGCAGGCCCATGTAGACCTCTCCTGCACAACACCCCCATAACTCAGTCAATGAGATTGATACAGCTCAAGAAGTGAGACCTCAGAATCTGGGTTACAAAAACTGTGCAACAACAATTCCAAAAGTAACCCAAGCTCACCTCGTGGGGCTGGGAATACATATTAGTCACAAACAACCAACAACAGATTGTTGTGAATAGGCACACAGGCACTGCCCAGTGTGAGTATGCACAAGCCAAATCTTGTATCCATGTCCAGTGGACACATGTAGCAGACACAGGAAAAATACAAACTATGCCAGGGATCAATACCACAGAGGCAGACCCATGCTGAACCCACATAGAATGGGCACAGTGTTGGATGACACACATGATTAGGAGGCCAGGGTGTCTCAGGCGACTGTAGTGGGCACACTGATCCGTGGGTCTGGAATGAGCTGACTGTACCATGAGTAACCGTCATGGCACTATGCATATCTCACACTGATGTATATCATGTCTGAGAACACAACATGGGTCATGCATGCTGCAAGGGTGTGCAGTTGAAACCTCACACTCCTATGTTGAGACTCATCATCAGTGCAAACAAATATGAAGCCCAAACACAGTGCACAGGTCACGGCACAGGCAAGGTCCCAACCCATGTCACAGACCACCCTCCAACATGATGTGGAAATCAATGTGCATTCTTATTTTCTTGCACCCTAGATGAGCATGTGCCAATGTGATTACACACAGACCGGGGGACACATGTTAAGGAGGGAAAGGGATGAAAATGAGCACCAGGTGACTATGGGGAATTGAAAAGACATTGCACATATAACCTGTCTGACCAGACACCCCAACTGTAGGAGTGTAGCCAGGCTTCAGAGCACTTCAAAAAGCAGGTGACACACAACACAACGAACAGCCATGTACCTACCCCCTCCTTGCTGCTGTCCCTCCTTTAACTGGCTATCGAGGTCTGGAAACACCACTGCCAGGACCCGGAGCATGTGCAGGGTGAGGTGACGGCTTCCGCCATGCCGGCTCCATCTTCAGCTGGACCCGGGCGATACGCCGGGTCCACCACCGGATGTCTTACCACCTCTTCTGGACGTTGTACAGCCGCCGGCGATGGCCCCCCGCAGACCTGAAGGCCCTGACAATGTCCATCCAGATTTCCCCCTTCTCATAGGCAGTTACCTGTCAGGAAGACAAAGTGAAACAACATCACTATACCTGCTCCATGTCCCAGAGACACGCACTTGCACACCATTGATATTGTGAACAGGGCATAGGATGGTGACAGGACTTGCATCATTGTCCATGTGAATTAGGCCTGTGGGCGGGCCCCAATGCACTACATGGCATTGAAAGGCAACAGATGGCGTAACGGGTGCAACACACTCACTGATCATGGCACACACTGGGCAACACATGCAACTGCAGGGTTTGGGAAAGCACGTGCCAAGCAGTCACATATCCCACTCCACTTAATAACCCTCAGCAGACCAGACAGACACACCCTGGCACAGATCACTCGCCTGTCACTGACAACAGCAGATACAACCCTCACTTTGCACATGTGCCACTTGACAATGGGGTGTCACAGGTGTTGTGCTAACTTTGCAAGTCAGGCACACAGCACTGCTTACTTGTCACATCAGATGGCTAGAGCTGCTGCATATGCCATGCATCAGTGGTGCAACACATCACATACACACTCACCCAGATGACAAGGAACATTCTCACACTTCAATGTCCATGAGGTTAGACACATCATTTGGACAATCTCACCACAGGTCCCTTCAAGTCATAAACATCTGTGAGTACAGTCACCTGTCACTCCGGGGGGAACACTGTTCCACCTCAGGACATTTGGGAATAAAGCCACCAAGGTCTGGTATGGCTGAATGTGTCATTCACTATGCAGTGAATGTCACAGTAAGCACAATGCAAGTGAGGAGTGAACACACATGAACTACATCATGCTCTGCATGAGAGATACCACCATGTACACCCCCGGGACTCACTCACAACCACATTGCATGTGTGTCCCACCAATACACAATGCCTGTTGTGACACTCACACAACAGGTGCACAGTCAAAGGTAGTGCAGTCAGCGCTCACCTGCTCCTCTGGTCTCCCATACAGCTTGCTGTACTGTGGTAGAAGGGCATCCAGCAGGGCCTGGTTTTCCTCCTCAGTGAAGGCTGGGGCACTCTCCATAGTACGAGCCATGAAATGCCAGAGGATGCAGAGACAGCAGCAGTGTGGTCCACTCCAATGTTGTGCAGGCATGTGCCCTCTCAGGGGTTCTTGCTGCCTTAAATCAGTGCTAATGAGGGGCTTTCAGTTCGAAGAGTACAGAGTGATAGGTCAGATTTGTTTGCATCGTATGTTTCCTCCAATCCCTTTAAACATACAGCTCTGACACCCATTCGCATCGTTCAAAATTTGAGCTTCAGCTCCACAATCATTTTGCAACATTGTATATTTTTGCCCAACTGACTTTTGCAGGGCACCTGTAGCACACACTCAAATCTCAGTATCCATGACAACCAGGATGCATTCAGGGCCTACTACTCGTCCCTTAGGTGTCCCTTAAGTTTTTTTGAGCTACACACACGTGTACGGTGCGTTTCACGTGCTCGCGTATGGCACGATTACACTAGTGAGACAATGCGCACACACGCACGGAAAGTAGGGGTACGGTGCGCTCGCGTATGGCACGAATACAATAGTGAGACGATGTGCACACACTCACGGAAAGTAGGGGTACGGTGCGCACGCGTATGGCACGAATACAATAGTGAGACGATGCGCACACATGCACGGAAAGTAGGGGTATGGTGCGCACGCGTATGGCACAAATACAATAGTTAGATGATGCGCACACATGCACGGAAAGTAGGGGTGTGGTGCGCACGCGTATGGCACGAATACAATAGTTAGACGATGCGCACACACGCACGGAAAGTAGGGGTATGGTGCGCTCGCGTTGGCACGATTACAATAGTTAGACAATGCGCACACACGCACGGAAAGTAGGGGTACGGTGCACTCGCATATGGCACAATTACAATAGTTAGATGATGCACACACACGCACGGAAAGTAGGGGTACGGTGCGCTCGCGTATGGCACGATTACAATAGTGAGACAATGCGCACACACGCAATGAATGTAGGGGTACGGTGCGTTTCACACGCTGATGCCAATGCAGGGCTATGGTGCGTTTCACAGGCTGTAGTAAATGCAGGGGTACGGTACGTTTCACACGCAGATGCCAATGCTGGGGTATGGTGCGTTTCACACGGTGCGTTTCACATGCTGTAGTGAATGCAGGGGTACGGTGTGTTTCACACGCAGATGCCAATGCAGGGGTACGGTGCGTTTCACAAGCTGATGCGAATGCAGGGGTACGGTGCGTTTCACACGCTGATGCCAATGCAGGGGTACGGTGCGTTTCACATGCAGATGCCAATGCAGGGGTACGGTGCGTTTCACATGCTGATGCCAATGCAGGGGTGAGGTGCGTTTCACAAGCTAATGCCAATGCAGGGGTACGTTACATTTCACATGCTCACGTATGGCACTATTACAATAGTGATATGAAGCGCACACATGGCAGGGATATAGGTGTACGGTTCAAACAAGGATGTCTATCAAGTTCTTGTCATTGCATACTTACATGAGCAGGCCCTGGGTGTGGCAGGCAGTGATATAGCACAGGGCATCTGATCTTGTTGCACAATCGATGTGTGATGACCTGTTGACACATGTCATGTGTGATGGGGCACTACGTGGTACACATCACCTTTACACTTGTCCCATATGTATCATTATGCAGATGTTGTCATGCACATCAACACTGGGATGGCACAGTCATCAATACAGTCACCTGTCTCATGATGCCAGGGACCGGGGCACTTTGTCACTTGACATTTCACGCTCAGCATGACCCTATGTGACTATGTCCGGTGTGTGTCATGTTAAACATTGACCTTGCTGTTTGTGTTCCGTAAACTGCATCTGCTGTTGGTGCATCTAACATGGGTCTGTGTTGCGATGGGAATGGTTTCACATGTACGCACACCATGCCACATGTGCATTCCCACAGCTTTTGGGTCTGATGGCATCATACATAATTTTTCCCCAGGCATACATGTCAGCATCGTGACAATGGCTGTTTTGTTTTGTTGTCACATGCACACCTTAATCGCAATGTGTTTCATGTGTACATTTGACATTCCATGTGACCTGTGTGTGTTCCTTGCAGTCAGCTGTCTGGATGGGATGAAAACCTTCCACTGCAGGTTTGGTGACGTGTGTCACTCCAGTAATATCTCGGGGTGTTCACTCAGACCAGCCCAGCAGCTCATTTGAGGGCATGTCATGTTTATTTGTTAATCAACAGGTGTATCTGGGTTTTCGTATGAGTGCCAGCAAGCTGGCATATGTGTCCTGGATGTATTGCACACGCCAGACTCCATAGTGACCTGATGTGTAGTAGCAGTTTTGCATGTGCTATGTACATTGATATCGATGTTGGCTGACAGTTATTCTCCATTCTTCCCAAATATGTCCTGCAGGGCACCGCCTCTACCAAGGCCATTTCCAGACTTGGCTACCATGAGGGAACGTGCCTGCATCCGACGTTACAGATTCACTCGACAGTTGATTCAGGACTTGACGAACAGGCTGGAACCACATCTCCAACCGCAACACAGGTATCCTACTGCGCTGACCCCCAAGCTAAAGGTGATGGCAGCCCTCCATTTTTTTGCTACAGGTACGTTTCAATTAACCATAGCTGATGTCGGTGGAATGTCACAAACAATGTTCAGCCGTGTCCTGCGTGATGTTTTAGCAGCCATGTTGGAGCACATTGATGAATTCATCAAATGTCCTACTCCTGAAGAGTTGAGAGATGTCAAGGGTGAATTCTATGCCCTGGGAGGGATGCCACATGTCATTGGGTCCATTGATGGGACACATGTGGCTTTGGTGCTACCACAGGCTCAGGAGCAGGCTTACCGCAACAGGAAACATTATCATTCAATAAATGCCCTGGTGGTGTGTCTTGCTAACATGCTGATTTCCCATGTTTGTGCACGTTTTCCAGGATCGGCACACGATGCATTCATCATGAGGCGTAGCAGGGTGCCACGAATGATGCTGTAGCTGCGCAATGATCGGGCATGTCTTGTTGGTGGGTAAACTCTGATTGTCCTGTGTGTTTCAGTATCTTTTTCTCTGACGGCATCTCCTGAACCACTTATTTACATGATGTATATTTGTAGGTGACTCGGGATATCCCAACATGCCATGGCTAATGACACCTCTCCGTAATCCAAGAACAGCTGCAGATCAGCGATACAATAATGCACACGGGCAGAACAGGCGAGTGATTGAGCAGACGTTTGGCCTCCTGAAGAGCCGATTCTGGTGCCTCGATGAGACCGGCGGATCCCTCCCATATGCCCAGGCCAAGGTCTGTAATATCTTCATCGTGTGCTGCATGCTGCACAACATGCAGTTGAGAAGGCAGTGCCACTCATCCTGGATCCTGAGGAGCAGGAACATCCACTCGTTGAGGATGAAGGGCTTGGTCATGATGCAAGTGATGAGGAGGAGGAGGATGATATCCGGAGTCAGCTCATACGCAACTTCTTCTCATAATTGTGAGTCACAGGGAATGAGTGTGCAAGCTTGTAGCATTGAGTGGCACATGTTGCAATGTGTGTGTCCAGCTGACTGTATGCAAAGTAACTTTGATGTGTGTTCTGATGTGTCACGCAAGTGCTGATGTCATGCCACACAGAAATGCACAATGACTTAGCTTGAAATTTACATGTGTACAACATTGTTTCTGTTTTGTGCATGCCCATGTCTTTAGCAAAGATTTATAACGGGGAGCCCTTGTGTGTCTGTCATTCCCATGTTGCTGTGCCTGTTGTCTGTTTGTGTCATCTTAGTCCTCCTGCTATTCCTCATGATGATTGCAACGTGGGCCGAATCAGTGTTCCATGCACGGACATGTGTAAATGTCAGTTCCGGTCCAAAACAGGCTGTTTGGGGTTTGTATGGTTTGGGAATGTGTGGGAACTGTTTCTGTGCATGTTGTAGAACCATCCATACATGTCTCATCATCATGGATCAAATTACATGTTGCACCACTCCCATGACAGGACAGTCACCCTTCTTGACAGTCATCTGTTGTGGAGTTTTGACTCTGGTGAAGGCATCAATGTGTGTAAACCTTGACCCTGACACATTGCGGATACCACGGGTTAAAATTGTGTGGGACATCACAACCACAGGCTCTATGGGCAATTATCTACTAAATGATTTTGGTCTTTGGGGCTGCTCCGGGATTTATCCCTCGGTTTGTGCCTTGCTGAGCCCAGGGCTCGGATTTCTCGAAAGTCTGGTAGGTCTCGTTGGTCTCTGCCCGTCCCCGTGTCCGGGGTTGGTGTTTGTTTTGCCATTTTGATCCTTAACTCGGAGCCCTTAGGGGGAGTTATGGTGCTTGTTGTAGAAAGGTTATAGTGGAGCGGGAATAGCCCTGACAGGCGGTTTGTTGTTGTCATACTGGTCGTCTGGCCGGCATTTGCGGAACGAGCGTTGGTCGAGTTGTGTGGCTCCTGCGATTCTGCGCAAACGCCAGGGGTAGGTGTGTTGTTTTGATTTACTTGAGCCTCTGTGCCTGGCGAACCGTCTTTAGACTGTGTTCGATCATTTAGAATCGTCCTGTCGTATGGAGGTTGAACCTTGATGACGGTATCGATAATGACCTTGTCAGGCGTGTCAGGCGAACCATCTTTTGACAGTGTTTGATCGGCCCAATACATCATGTCAGGAGGGGGCTGGTCCTTAGTGGCGGAATCAGCGATATCTGGTGTATCTGATGGGCCCTTGTTGTCCTTTCTCAGAGCGAGGCGCAAATTAACCCCTTGGTCGTCTTGGTCCCTTGGGCTGAAGTATGAGCCTAGACTGAGGGAACGCCGCGTCTCTATGCCGGTAGTCGCCGTTAGTGTGTCTTTTGAGCCCTCGGTATGTTCGTTGCTTGGCGCAACGTTGGGATAGAGGTCGCCATCTTCCTCCCTTGTGTTTATTTGGACTTTCACCTTCAATTGATTCGTCCTTTTGATCGATTTCTTTCCTGAATAGTCCCAGAGGTGATATATATTTTCATGGGAGTTGTTTCTCAGGGTATTATTTTGAAGCTGCAAGACTTTTGTTGTTGAGGTCGCCGATTGGGATCTTCTTTGATGTTAGTTGCGATCGTTGAATTTGGTTCGTGTAGTGCTGACGGCGCTAACGGGGTGGTTGAGATTAGAAAATCTGTGATCTTGGCATTCCTGAGGGCTGAGGTCTTCATTGGTGTTTTATCAGTAAAGACGCTGGCCGTAATATCTTTTACCTCTTTCACCTCTAGCTTGTCCGCTGTTAGGTCCTCGTCGGATGAGAGGGTTAGTTCTTCGCTCATTTTCCGACGTAGGGATTGTTTATTTTTGCTAATTTTCGCTATAGGTTCTGTTCTGATTTTCCCTGATCTCATGGTAGGATGCTACATGACCGTGATCGTAACAAAGACGGTGGAGTCTCAGTTTGGGACCCTAATGGGAATGCAATCCTTTGTCGTGTGGAGACCAGGTAATGTGGGTCACGTTGATGGTAAAGGACTAGAGCAGTAGACAATTTACTGGTTTGAAGGGCGAGCTTGTTTTGCTCACGATGGTTCACGATGACCACTCTGGTTCCTATGGCAGGGTTGGCTTGGTCCGGACTTTGTGTTATGTTCTCTGCTGTTTTGCTTACTGCTTGAGTACTTACTGCTTTCTGCTTATCGGCTCAATGGAGCTTGGCCTTGAGCGGTACACCAATGTCCGGGGTCCAGCCCAGAGAGAGTCCAAGGGAGCCCCCCTTACTGTGCGCTGTTGCTGCCGCTGCCGTTGCGGTGGGATTCTAGCAGTTTGTGGTTGTGGTTGAGGTTAAGCGTGCAGGGCAGTATGTGGGGCTATATGCTCTGTGCTCTGGGGGCTTGTTCTAGGTAATTGGTGCCCTGGTTGTACTCCTTGCCCAACGGCCCTGACTGTCTCTGACTGTGCCCTCTTGCTCTCTTGCTGCCTTAACGTGAGGGACAAGGCCCTGGGGTCCGGGACCGGGTCTGGGATCAAGGCTGCAGGAAGGCGGGAGAAGGAAATACACTGACCTGCTTTGCTGTGTTCCCGCGGTGACCCTCCCAGCAACCCTGGCGCTGGCTGTGCAGTTCCCAGGACAGCCAATGGTATCTTCTTTGGTTTGGTTTGGTTCCCTCTCCTCTCCTCTCCTCTCCGATCTGCACTCGAACCCGTCCGCGGGGCTCACTGGGGCAGCCACAAACGGACGGCTGTGCTCTCCTCTCCTCCCCTCTCCTCTCCTCTCCTCTCCTCGTGGGCTGGAGGGGGGGTCCGCCGGCAGGGATGCCGCCGGAGATGCGGGAAGCATGTGCGGGCGTCCCCACTGAAATGGAGCTCCCACGGCCCCCTTGCAGGCGTAGCCGCTGGCTGTCACGGGCCGCGGGTGCGGCGGCGGCGGTGGCCGCGTCTTCGCGGCACCTCTTTATTGCTTTTGGTGCTGGTGCCGCGTGAAACCGCTGGCCCTCTGCTATTGTGGGTCACAGGTCTACTGCGGTGAAACGCCGTGCGATGAAACACCGCCTCTTTTTTTTTAGGAGCTTCAGCGGCTGCCACGCCGTGCTACTCCTGTGCTCCTCCTGTGCTCCTTCCTCGTTTACTGAGTGCCTCCGTACTCCGTGCTGCTCTGCTCTCTGCTCTGCTCTCTGGCGCCACCCGTCGAGGAATTCCAAGAGCCAGCAAAGGCTCGAAGCATAGGAACCAGGGAAGTCGTCACCCCAGGCAAGCGAATTCAGAGATGCAATAACAGGCTCTATGGGGAATTTGAATTTGAATTTGAATTTAAAAACATTTGTACAGCGCACGCATACCCAACGGTTTCATGGCGCTAGTGAAAGATCAGTGGATGGCAGCGGCGACGGATTTAGGGGAAGGCTTGGGTGAACAGAAAAGTTTTAAGATTTTTACGGAACAGGGAGTACGAGAGGGAGGTGCGTAGAGCGATTGGGAGGGAGTTCCAAAACGTTGGGGCCAGGACAGCGAATCTCACTCCGCCCGACCTCTGCTTTTTAAAGCGAGGGATGGTAAGAAGGGCCAAGTGAGCCGAGCGGAGTTCTCTGCCTGGACAGTAAGGTTTGATAAGAGAGCAGATGAATTTAGGAGCAGTGCCCGCTCTGGCTTGGTAGGTAAGACAGCCGAGCTTAAACAGGGCGCGCTCTCTTATCGGGAGCCAGTGCAGGGTCTTGAGTAAAGGGGTGACCCGATGATATCTGGGAAGGCCATGGATCAGACGGGCCGCCTGGTTCTGCACCAGTTGCAGACGGTGGATCATATATGCAGGGGCTCCGTTATAGACTATGTTGCCATAGTCTATCCGAGATAACACCATGGCCATCATGATGATTTTTAGAGCAGGGGGGGAAAAGAAGCGGGAAACCTTCCTAATCACTCTAAGGGAAAAGAAGGATGAGGAGACCACAGAGTTAACTTGTGGGAGAACCGAAAGCTGGGGATTAAGAAAGATACCCAAAGTCTTCACTTTAGGAACCGGGAGTGGAGGGACACCAAGGGAAGGGGGCCAAAAGGAGGGAGACCAGGGACTGCAGCCACCTCCGGTCAAGACCAGTTCAGTCTTGTCCGGATTGAGTTTGAGGTGGCTGCAGTTCATCCAATCTTGAATAAGGGTCATGGTGGTTTGAACATTCAGAGCGGATGAAGATGAATGGGATAGATTGAAGATTAACTGGAGATCATCCGCATAATTAAATATGGTGACCTCCAGTTGCTGTAACATAAAAATGAGAGGGAAGATATAAAGGTTAAACAAAAGAGGGGAAAGTGATGAGCCTTGGGGGACCCCGCACTCTACTGCAGCTTCACTGTGTGCAGCAGGATGTGTTTGGCTCATCCACTTAATCTTATGTGCCAGTACAGTGTGATTTCCAATCAACCATGTTGTGAAGGTGTGGGCCAGCGTATGTCCCACATGTTCTGTCAAATGTCCAGTGAGTCTGTTCGTATGGATGCATTGCCCCTTGTGCCAGTATGTCATGTCCCTGTCACGTCACTTCCTCAGGGCTGGTGGAGAACTCTGCTTTGCAAGCCTTCTCGGTAAATTTATGTTAACTTTCTATTCCCATGATGCCAGGAATGTAGCGCTGATGACATCACAATGTTGTGCAGTAGCAAATGTAAACGCTTCCGTGGAACCAGTCGGGTGACGTTAATCCCAGGATTCTCTTGTGGCGTGCTGCATATCCTGGTCACGGTAGGGGTGGTTTTGTGACATTGCTCCTCATTACTCTCTGTTGAGTTCCGGCCCAGCAGCTTGTTATTTTAGGCATTTCAAAGCCCAGTTGGACGAGCCAATGAGTGGCTCTAGCGGGGCTTCCTTGTGTTTACCAAATTCCCTCCCTCGTTGGATGAGCTTCTTAAGGCTCTTGCGGCTGATGTGTAATTTCCCTTCTTGACCCTCACTGATTCCCAGGAGTAACTACGGATTGTTGCCTTTGTGTGAGTAGCACTGCAGCGCAACAGAATTTCTATTTATTTGAGCCTTATTCATACACTGTGATTTCCTTGATTACCGCATGGCTCTAATTGCATTGAAGCAGCCTGCAGAGCGTTATACCCCCTTCATTTAGCTGCAAAACTCTGCTACCTTTTATGTGTCCAGGTGTAACTGTTACAGTATAGTTCCTGAGGTATTCTGTGATTCAGTGATAAGAAGTGTTGAATCCTTATGCTTGTTTACCTTTGTTTCAGATCTCCCTCCCTGCTGTTCCCTTCCTTTCCTTCCCTCGCCTGATCACACTTTTGAGTCAGTCATTTCTACTCAGACCAAGGGGCTATCGGGAGATGGACCACTTTGAGCATCGCACGTTTCTGAGGATTCAAGGAACCGACTGTCCCAGGCAGTCGTGTGCACATTGTTTCACCAGCATTACAGGTAAACTCATTGCATGACTGTTATTTTCTTCAGAGCAATGGCACTGGCCATGGACATTGGCTAAAGCAGCATGGGCTCAACACAAACTTGAACCACTTGTGTTGAAAATGTGTTCCCCACAGTACAATGTGCCTCGTTAATGTCACCACAGATCTCTTGCCAGTTTGCATGCGTCATCTATGGCATAATTTACAAAGATTGTGCATATGGGAGTATGTGTACTGTGGCAACATGCATGCAGTTTATCATGGCTAATGATCCATATTGTGCATGAAGTACATGGTTGTGTATGTATTGTTGCAGCTTGCTACCCACAACGGGCAGGCAACACTTGCTGACGCTGTGTGTCCTGTGCGCAGCTTGGCCTTTTGGTGCCTGATCCTGTGCCCGTCATATTTGGTGATTGATCATCCATTTTCTTTCAGTGAGCCATGAGTAACAAGACACTCCTTCCTTTCCATACACCTGTTACATTGTGCCTATCAAACCTCCTTGTCTTTGTGTGCTAGTTTTTGCATGGTGTCTCACCCCTTCCGCCGTCATGTGTTCACTCATTCCTGCTGCTGCCTCCCCTGCGGCACCGCACCACCAAGTGCCCTGATTCTGCAACACACACTCCCAGATGCTCCTCCCTCCCTCCACCAATTCTTAATGCAGGCAGCAGCTTGTCAGTGCCACTGTTACGCAACCTCCGTGCCAAAGGCAGGACCGTCAGCGCCTGCAACGTGCACAGTGCAAGATCCTCTGATCCTTCCATGATGCAGGTAACACAACAGACTCCTGCTCCAACCACCCTCCAAACAGTGAACACCAGACAATCATCCACCTGCTATCGGGCAACCCCTAAGTGCACCCATGACAGCTTCGCAGGCTGTGTGTACAACTCCTACTGCCAACACCGCGCTGCCCAGCATAACAGACCATGTACATACAACCAGGTCATGTGCCTCCTACTGCACACCCGCTCCATCCACCTGCACGCCATTGGACTATGTTACCTCCTCAACACAACAGCCCCACACATCACCTTCATTACAGTAACCTGGTTGAACGCATCCTCAGCACACTACTTCAACATTGCCATCACAGACGGTTACGAGATCACCCGCAGGGACCGTACCAACAATCCAGGAGGATAAATTGCAATTCTTTCTGAAGTACACCCTCAGAGCCACATACAACACCAAGGACACACTCAGCATTGTCAAACGTCTCCACTTCAGGTTTCACACCAACCCCCTGATCACCCTCAGTCTAACTATCATCTACAGATCTCCAGGCCTACACCCACAATTCTGCTAAGCCATCTACAATTGTATTCATAGTCATTTATTGAGCGCACATCTAACCCAACGGGGTGTCCCAGCGCTGTAGTGTGCCGAAAATGAGGCAGCATATGGAGGAGCAACTAATCAAGCAGGCTAAATAGCCAGGTGTTAAGGGCTTTGCGAGACTCACATACAGACAGAATCATACGCAGCAGAAGAGGTAGCTTAGTCCAACATTGGGTGGTTCCTACATGAAAGGTTTCACCTCCTGATCTAGCTTTTGCAAACCAAGGACTAATGAGTAAGTGCTTGTCATAGGAACGTAGAGATCGCGATTGACAATAGGGACGGAGTCTCCTCCTAAGGTAGACCAGACCACGGCCTTGTCCTGCCCTGAAGGCGAGTGTCAGCGCATTGAAATCTATTCGTGTAGCCATGGGCAGCCAATGGAGTAGTCTAAGATACGGGGAGATATGTTGTCAAAGTGAGACTCCACATACCAGGCGGGCATCATCGTTTTGGACCGTCTGCAGTATACGGAGCAAGCCTAATGTGAGTCCCACGTATGAGCCTTTCGCGTAGTGTAAATGGGAGGTGATCATTGCGTGAACCACCGTTTTCCGGGTAATATTGTGCAGATAGTTAATATATCTCTTGATGATTTAAATCTTGCCAAAACAAGCAACACACGTCTCTTGTACCTGTGGGGCAAGGGATAGCTGATTGGCCCACCTAACTCCAAGATTCCTGACCAAGTCCTTGTGTGCCAGAGCAATGGCCAGTTCCTCTGGCCACCACAGATTGGAAGAGAGGGAAGAAGGTTGGTTAAAAAAATATGATCTAGGTTTTATCTGGATTACGTTTCCAGAAATTGTGGTCCATCCAGGCCGCAATAATCTTGACACAATTTTTGAGTGGGTCAAAATTTGCGGCAGACGTCCCCTTTCCCCATATCTATTTGCGCTCGCAATGGAGCCTCTCGCAGCGTGGGTGCGCATCGACGCCCAACTTGAATGTTTCCGGTGGTCCTCAGACCATACTGATAGGATTGCGCTATACGCAGATGATGTGTTGTTCTTTCTTACTGATTTGGACCGTTCTGGACCGCGACTTATGAGCATACTTCAAATCTTCGGCGAAACCTCTGGCCTGCACATGAATCCGAGCAAGTCCACGCTTTGGACGTTGGGTGGTGAGCGAGCGATGGGGGACTGGGCGTCGGGTCTCCAGCTAGCGACGGATGGGGTGAAATATCTGGGAGTATACTTAACTGAGGATGCGGCGGTGTCCCGCGATCGCAACCTTACCCCGGTTTGGGATCGCACACGCGGAGACTTGAAGGTATGGACTAAGATGCCATTGTCTATACTGTATGATGGGGTAAGAATACCTTCAAGGGATTTTAATGAACATAGGAATTTTTGATCACTTGCAAAACGCAATTGTGTGGATTCAGTGATTTAGATCCACTAATGCTATTTATGCAACACCAGAAATGATATATATTCAAACGCTGTTACTCATAAGTAATCAGTAAGGAGAGAGAGCAAACAAAAAGATTAAAGAGCAGGTGTGTATAAACAAAGGATATTTAATCTTTTTTCTTTTTCAAAACAAGTTAAAAGGTTGGGTACAAGATGAAAAGCAAAGACGCAAAAGGGAAAAACCATTAATTGACACAGCCCTAGTTACATCAATTGCTCGAGCTTTCTACCAAACACAAAATTCATTAAACATTCAGTGGTAGATAAAGCCACAGTCGACGTTTCGGTCTCTGTTCTTTCATGTAGGAGACCTTCCTCAGGACATGGGTTTCATATCTTGAGTACCCTCAATAATGTAGTCGCATATGTCTATCATGAAAAAATCCGGATCAAAGAGTTAATTTCATAGTGCTGATACCGGTACATAGAAATATCCTGCTGCACTGAAGTACCCTACTAGGTTAGTTATTTTCACAGCCGCAGGTTGTGAAAATGGGGTCCTCGTTAACTTTAAAGGATTCCCTGACTCACATATTCGAAGATGTAACAACGCTTTCTTACAAATCTTTTTCAATGGGGTAGTTAATTCTGGATTCAATGTATCAAAGTCCGTCTCCACGTAGCAAATGATACAGCAGTCGATGCCGATTCCCCATTGAAAAAGATTTGTAAGAAAGCGTTGTTACATTAAATATCCTTTGTTTATACACACCTGCTCTTTAATCTTTTTGTTTGCTCTCTCTCCTTACTGATTACTCATGAGTAACAGCGTTTGAATATATATAATTTCTGGTGTTGCATAAATAGCATTAGTGGATCTAAATCGCTGAATCCACACAATTGCGTTTTGTAAGTGATCAAAAATTCCTATGTTCATTAAAATCCCTTGAAGGTATTCTTACCCCATCATACGCTTTGCCCAAACCCTCAAGGGTATACTGGGTCGCCAACTATCAATTTCCATTGTCTATACTGGGCAGGTCTGCCATTTTTAAGATGGTGGCGATGCCACGCCTGGTATACCAACTGCAAAACCACCCGCACGTGATCCCGGCCCGCTGGTTCTGACAGTTGAATTCAGCGCTTAGCGGGTTTCTGTGGGAGGGGGGAGTGGCGCGCCTGGCCCTGAGGACGTGCTTCCTGTCCACATACACTGGGGGATTGGCCACATCGGATGTACTCTCATACTACCAGTCGGCTCATCTTTTGGTGTTGAACGACTGGTGGTATGGGGACCGGGGTGACCCGGCCTATGTGGTGGAGAGGACGCTGATGGGATCTGCGTCTTTACATGCTCTGCTGTACTCGGCGCCGCTCCGGAGATCTCTTCCCGCAGCCACGCAAGTGATTTTTCATGTGTGGAGGCAGCCTTTGTGTAGGATGGGGTGGTGGAACGTACTCACCCAGGAAACCCCTCTATGGCGAAACGGCAGGCTGCCCCAGTTGAATGAGCTGAGGGGCTTTCAGGGATGGGATGCAATAGGTATCTCTACCCTCGGAGATGTCATGTCAGGGTGCGCCCTTAAATCATTCACTAACCTGCAGGAGGAATTTGGGATGCCCCGCACCCAGTTCTTCCGATACCTCCAGTTTCGTCACGCTTTGGCACCCCATCTGGTAGGCTTGGAGCAGCTTCCCGAGTTTAGCCCTCTGGAAGCCAAGGTCTTTATGGGGGAATTGCCGGACAAGAAATTGTCACGCATATACCAAACGCTGGTGCGCCACTGTTCATCGGATCTGCTTAGCCTGAGGACTGCATGGGAACGAGATGTTGGAGAGTTGGATGAGGAGGACTGGGTGGAGGTTCTGGAGAGTCCCAGGGGGGCAGCCATATCCACGCGCCTGCGCCTGATTCAGTTTCGCTACATACATCGCACATACTATACCAGGCAGCATTTGTGAAGGGCGGGCATGATAGCATCCCCCGAGTGTCTCCGCTGTGGGGTAGAGGTGGACATCCTGCTACACACGGTTTGGGAATGCACAGCGCTGCGAAGGTTCTGGGATGGGGTATATCGTTGCCTGGCAGAGGTTCTGGCCTGGGAGGTGCAGAGGGACCCCAAGCTAGCACTACTACATGTCATGGCAGGGGTGGGGGGCAACCGCTACAAGCGTCACTTATTGCTACTGGGTCTCACGCTGGTGAAGCACGATATTGATAGGGAGTGGAAGGCGCCTCGGGCTCCGTCGCTTGCCGCCTGGAAGAATGGGATGGACTATTGTATGGGGCTGGAGCAGCCTGTATTTGTGGCCAGGCGGTGTCCTAGAAAGCACTTCAAAATCTGGAAGAGGTGGGCAGACTACCGGGGGCTGGACCTGGACCCGCCGCATGTGGAGGCCACTCTCTCAACCCTCTGACAGGTTGGACTGTGAAAGGACACTGTTGGTGTGTGTTACACATGGCGAGTGAACTATTACTGTATCATGGTTAAGAGGAGCGAGCAGCTACGCAAAGGGGGGGTTTAATCCTATTGTTTCTGATATTCTGAATGGGGGAGTTTTCCTGTTCCTAATACACATTGTGGAGGATGATGCAGACTAATTGATGATGGCAGTAGACTCCGGATGTCGGAGCTTTGCATATTATGTGTGTTTCAACAATAAAATATGTTTAAAAAAAAATAATAATAATTGCGGCAGACACAGCATTTAAGGTGAATATAAGCTGAAGATCATCAGCATATGATATGATTTTGACTTCAGACATGGCAATTGATTTAGCCAGCGGGGTTAAGTAAATATTAAAAGTCAGAGGGCTCAGAGCAGAGTGCTGCAGCACACCCCACTTCAGTGGTTTGACTGGGGAGATGAATGGGTAGGTCCGGACCTGCTGTGTGCGGTCAGATAGTAAGGACGATATCCAGTTCAGCACTGAGCTCCCCACGCCTATGGTCTTAAGGCGGTTCAGAAGAATGTGATGGTTGACGGTGTCAAATGCTGTAGACAAGTCTAACAGCACCAACACCGCCTTGGAACCTCCGTCGACCACCCAGCGTATGGAGTCTGCCATTTCAATGAAGGCCGACTCCGTACTATAGCCGGGATGAAGCTGGATTGAGAGTTGTGAAGGAGGCTATTATCTTCAACAAAGGCCATCAGTTGCTGCCAGAAAAATTTCACTGACATCTTGGCCAGAGCTGGTAAAAGAGAGTTAGATCTATGATTGGAAGGAGATTCAGGATCTGCGTTGGCTTTCCTTAAGATGGGCAGGAGGAACGCATGTTTCCACGCATCCGGAATAGAGCCCAATCTGAGGGAAAGGTTCCAGATGGCGTTTAAATGGTGATTGTGAATCTTTGCAAGGATGTTGTATTGCTTGGCGGGCAGGGGGTCAGGAGGGGAACCGGATTTACACAGCTGCAATTCAAGCAGAGAGGCTACCTATGAAATTGGAGTAAAATCTGAGACCACAGAGCTGGGAAACGGCTTTACTGATTGGTCCTCAGACATTGGACAACTACATCAGCATGCAGGCCCTCACCTACACAGACTACATGGGTCACGGGGACATCAACTCCTGGCTGGAGGACAACCACACCACCATCCTGCATTGGTACATCAAGATTTGCTTCCAGTTGTCAAAAAAACAACACACTGCACCACACTCCATTACAGATCCACCAAAAAAGCTTGACCTGAGTCAACACAAACGAGCTGTGTGGCACCCTCACACAGGACACTCCAACCAATGACACCGCCACACCCTGCAACCGCACACACTGGATCAGTGACTGATTCAACACTCTTGCCACATTGGCGGACTTTCCTGTGAAGCACAACAACAGTTAAGCCACCAGGGAGAAGGCGGTCCTACTGGACTCATACAGGTCTAGCCGGACTCATTTGCAAACCTTGTAACACAAACAACCATCAGTTACCTTTCAGCCCTGAAATCCACAACACACAGACATCACCATATCATCAGCACGGACATGAGTACAACCTTCAGGTATGGCTTAGGCACCAACACACACAACATGAATGACCTCACCGGCATTGTGAGTGAACTAGCTAACCCCAGCTATCCATCCAAAAGACATCCCACCCTTGCAAGGCCAAGGGGCTCCCTTGCAACTTACTACCACTCCAAGCTTGTGGACGTACATGACAGCCTCGCCACACAGAGGCAGACAGCGCTATTTTCCACAGGACATACCCACCCCCCCCCCCAGGTCCTGGACTCACATAAGCAGCAAAGACACCACCCGGCTCATGTACACCATCCTCTCCGGCTCTCCATCAGGACCCTTCCCACACAACATCTCAATCACAGCATACACCATCCTTGAAGCCCACCTCCGGCACGTCATGAATGTCTCCTTTGAGTACGCCACATTCCATGGGAGCTGGAGGCGTGCAGAAACCCAGGTCCTTCTTTGACAACGGACGGCAGTACCGCAGGATGTCCTGGAACATCAGCCTGCTTGCCTACCCGGCAAATGTCATCAAGAAGACAGTCAACAAGCAACTGACCATCTCCCTCCAAGCAAACATCTCCTGGCAACCCGCCCCAGACCATCTTCCACAGTAATCACCCCACTGCAACAGCCCTCATTGCCACCACCAACGACATCTTGGACCCTGCTCAACAATGGTGAGACCACCACCCACACCCATCACCTCTAAACGGCATTCTACACCATGTGCTACCACACTGTCAGATCACACATCTCCAACACTGGGATCCAGATGAAGGCCCAGGATGAAATCGTCAAGTACCTCCCCGGCAAGGCCCAGGGAGTCCGCCTCCCTCCTTCGGCATGTAGTATACTGGGGTCATCGGGCCCATGCCCCAGGGTTCATCTCTCAGCGTGACGATCTTCAATGTCTCCATGACTCCCCTCTCCACCATCACATGCGCACACGACCTCATCATCATGTCCTATGCCATTGACACCCAGCTGCTCCTCACCCTCACCAAAGACCCAGCCACTGCCAGATCCAACCTTCATGAAGGCATGAGGTCCGTTGACGAATGGATAAACATCAGCCTCCTGAGGCTGGACTTGGACAAGACTGAGGTCATCATATGAGGATTGTCCCCTTATGACTGGGACAACTCCTTGTGTCCCACCGGCCTGGGCAGCGCATCAGCACCCAGTGGCCACGCACGCAAGCTGGTGTTCATCGTAGACTCCTCGCTCACAATTACAATGCAACTCAACACCATCTCTACCTCATGCTGCAACACCGTCCGCATGCCGCAAATGATCCTCAGATAGATCCACTCCTAGGCAAGACAGACAGTCACCCAGGTCCACGACACCAGCCGGGTCAACGACGGCAGCACCCTCTACGCTGGAACAACAGCCAGACTCCAGGAGGTCTATTACACATCCAGGGTGCATCCACACACCTCATCCTCAACATCCCCTGCCACAGCCACATGACCCTCCACCTGAGATACCTACAAAAGGCTCACTGTCAACTGCAGGTTCACCTTCAGACTCCTCAGCCACACTCAGGAGGCACTCCACAACCCCAGACCCAAAAACGACCATGGACGTCTCTCATCCCACACACCATTTCCCCAACTCCGTCCAGCCAACGTTGCCCTGGCCACCATTCATCACATCCACAGAACAACTGCATACAGGAGATAGTTCTCCCACCTAACCAAACAGACCTGGGACTCCCTCACCGGGCATCTCTACATGACCCATGACCTCTACGCCTTCATGATACTCTTCAAAACCTGTCTGTCCGAGCAGTATGGCAAGCCCCCCCCCCCCTCATAAGCTTGAAAACATCATGGGTGAGTTTTGCACTCCATGTATGTATTTGATGATACAATGTGACCTATGTGTGTCCTCGACCGGACTCAGATCCCAGTGTATGGATGGCTTGAGTTTGTTCCACACTCTGGCATACTTTGACATATCCCCACACGCATGTTGTTGACTCAGGGAAACAGACTGCAACATCAATTTCACTTGTGTTAGTTTTGTTTATATATCTTTCTTGTGCGGGAAACGTGAGTAAGTGCTAGGTGCTGTACAAAAATGCTGGGAATCCAAAGTTCACAGAGGGAGATGTGGTGCCTTGCAGTTTGAGTCAACAGAGTCCAGACCACAGTGCTTGGCTTCATTGTTCAGACTGCAACCAGCAAGTCCATGTGGGAGAGTAGGACAGTCAATAAGGTGATGCTGTTGCACAAAAAGGCAAGATGCCAGGCCAGGTGACCTTGGAGATGGGCATGGCCCACTGCCTCTCACTGCCTTTTCCGTGGATGACCCGCCTTCGTTGGGGGACCCTCATATGCAGGCCTTGACGATGCATGGGACGCTCCGTAAGATGATTCCTCCTCCTCCTCCCTCCCTGTGCCTGTTCGAGGTCTTCGCCTAGATGTTTCTTCCCTGGTGACACAGGGAGGGTGCTCCATATTGTCAGCAATCTGACGGAGTGAATGGCTTATGTCCTTTTGCACTGCCAGGAGCTCAGCCAGTCTTGCCTCCATCCGTCCTTGGTGTTATTGTTGACTGGCGTATTGCTCGGCCTGCTGGTTTTTAATTTTGGTGAGGGCCCCCACTACCTGGCTGAACTCCCTGGTGTCCCGCCGGTATGCCTCCATGATGTTGCGCAGTTCAGGGATGTACGACATTACAACGCATGCTTTTACATCGCATGCTTTTACAACGCGGTTTTTACATCGCATACCATTACAATGCATAGTGCTTTTGGGCGCTGGATAGTGAATAGTTTAATTTACTATTCCAACTCCAGTCCCCGTGGACACTAGGGAAGGTTATTGGATAGTAAATTAACCTATTCCCTATCCTAGAGCGCCCCCCAGCGCAATGCGTTGTAATGGTTTGCGTTGTAACAGTTGCGATGTAAAGGCACTGCGTGGTAAAAGTTGCGTTGTAAGTGATGTTTCCCGCAGTTCAGACATACCAGGCCCTGCAGCTGGCTGGTCAGGTTCTCGCCTCCGCCTTGTGCCACTCCCACCACCCCTGCCCACACGAGCCTGTCCTGCCGTTGTGGGCACATCGGGTTGATGGGACCCCTGAGGGATGGCAGTGGTGGTGGTGTCTGCCACCTCCTGGGTGCCCGACGAACCTTGCCCCTCATTGTCAGACTGGCTCAGTTGTTGAGTGTGTGCAGGGCTCCGAGCTGTTTGCTGGGATGTGGCAGGAATGGGTGTGGTGGTTGGCGCAGATGTTCCTGATGCAGCTGCTGCACGGGTTTGGGCACCAGAGGTGCCAGGTTGGTCGGGGCCATCCATGGAGTGGTGAGAGGCGTCGCTGTTGGTGGGATCAGAGTCCTGTGTAGCCTGGGACTGTGATTCATCTCCCCCATTGTTGGGGGGAGATTCCGCACGTTGCCCTGTGGGTGTGAGAGACAGATACTGTTAATGCCATATAATGCAACATCCATTTTTCATATACATTGTTGTTGGCACTGTTCCACCTGGTAGTTGTCTATGCTTTGGATCGTTCTCAATGTTCACTTGTGGATGGGTATGTTGTGGGGTCAGATTGATCTGTGCTCAGGAGTGATTGACATGTGAGGGACTATTTACAATGACTTGCACAGCCATGCATATCAGCAGGGATTTGCCAGTCATTGTGCACCACAGCTATGCCAGGATGGATGCAACACATTTACAATGCGGATCAGCATGGTGGAAAAACGGCACAGCTGCGTCACGCATCTGTGCCGTAGGAGTGGCACATTGCTGGAGCTGAGACGCCGGTGCAACGCAGCACCACGAATGCTCTGTGGGGCCATATCTGCACAATGCAGCGTCAATCCTTACGCCTGCTTCAAGCATGCACAGGGTTTTGAGGCAGCATGTGCATGAAAGTGACTGAGTGAAATCTTTAAGATTTCACTCAGCCACTTTTGGGAGGTGTTGCTGCGCCGTGACGGCCACCCACCGCCCCCCGGGCCAGTACACCTACTTTTGGCGCAGGGCTTTAGAACGTGGCACATCTCCCAGATGCATCACCTTGTAAAAACCCAGCACCATGGCGCAACTTTTGTGCGTCCGCTGCGTCACAAAGGTGAATCAATTGTCAATGGGGCATACACATGTTGGTGGCATTAGCGTTGTTTTTGCCTGTAGTTATGGGCAGCGGGCGCTTGGAGCTTGTTGCGGGCATTTTTTGTACTTGGAGTGTAGATGCCATTACCCCCATGTTACTTGAGTTGTTTGTATACTCACCAGGCTCTACGACTCCTTCAATGCCACGTACTCCCACCGGTGGTAGCAGGGCCATGGCCTTCTCCTCCCAGGGATGGTACTGTACTGGCTTGCGGGGACCACTACCTCCAGTGTGCTGGCTCTGGGCGTAGTCCTCGTCCATCTTCCGCTTGACCATCCTCCGCAGATCGTACCACCTGGCCTGGCAATCCTTCCTGGTGCGTCTGATGGGTGCAACAGCATTCATCCTATTGACGATCCTCTCCCACAGGCGTGTCTTGTCAGCTATCCTGGTCCGGCTGACTAATGCGCCAAACAGCTGTGGCTCGACTCTGATGACTTCATCTACAAGGATCTCCATCTCCTCCTTTGTGAACTTTGGATTCTTTTGTGCGGACATGGTGTGGGGTGAATGTGATTGGGGGGGGTGACGGTGTGTATGGATGTGGGTGTGTGGGTCTGAATGTGAATGGGGGTATGCGGGTCTGAATGTGATTGGGGGTATGAGTAAAGGTGGATGTGTGCAGTTTTTGGTATGTTGTCAGTCTCGGTAGCTAAATGGGTGTGTTGCAAAGGATCATGGTTTGTGTGTGTGGGCCCTTTTTATTGGTCTATTTGTGGGTGGGGCTTAGTTTGAATTTTTGGTGGGTGTGTTATAAGGGGTGGGTATGAGATAGGCCCTCTGTTTGCCTGTTTGGATCTGGCCAGGACATTTATTTCCAATGGTTTGTACACAGGAGACATGTTTTGTGGTGTTGTGCGAGTCGTTTGCACCCTCCTTGTGCTGTTTTTATGGGTCCGTGTGCACTTCGTTTAGGGGTGTTCGTGTCGTATTTACTTTTGTGGCTTGCTCATACGTGACGTTTTTAAGTGGTTCACGTGCGCTTCGTTCAGGGGGTTTGTTTCGTATTTGATTTTGTGGCTCGCTCATACGCGACGTTTTTATAGGGTTCGCGTGCGCTTCGTTATGCGGGGGTTCGTTTCGTATTTGATTTTGTGGCTCGCTCATATGTGACGTTTTTACGGGATTCGCGTGCGTTTCGTTAAGGGGGGGGTTCGTTTCGTATTTTATTTTGTGGCTCGCTCATACGTGACGTTTTTACGGGGTTTGCGTGCGCTTCGTTAAGGGGGGGTTGTGTCGTATTTGATTTTGTGGCTCGCTCATACGCGATGTTTTCCGTACAAATCGCAGTTCATACGTGACGACGTTTTCCCATACGAATCGCGTTCTAGGTCCCCGGTCTGGATCGTACTTGTCGGGTCGTACAGCATGTTTACGAATCGTACGGTTCACTTTCCGAGTCAGTATCGTACGGATTTTCGCTTGTTTTTCGTACGTTTTGCAAAGATTTGCACGTATTTTTTACCAACGGATCGTACTACGCAATTCGTATGGGTTTGTACGATTCGTACGGAAACGGCTACGAATACGAACCGTCGTACGGATTCCTTTCCCGAATCGGAATCGACCCCTTAGTGTATTGATTTGTTTTGATCGCATTAAAGATTTGCTTCCACCACACTTCAGAATTACTAAAGAAACTAAAAAGTGTTTCATTTGTGCTCTCCTAACCTGATATAATTTGCACACTTCATTTACAGACATTTTTGTTTTGTTGTGTGCTAAAAAAAAAGGTTTCTTTCCCAGCAGCCAGCAAGATTGTCAAAAAATTCCCAAGCTCCCTCGGAAGACAAAGCCTGACATTTGACCTTTGCCTTTGAACACACAGCAAATGTGACAAGACATAAACAAGATTTAAGCACCTGTTTACAGAAAGCGAGTGCTCATGAAAGAATACACTAAACAGGCGATACTCCATAGGAGGGACACAGACATGCTGGACAGCCTAAAATAAATAAAGCTAGCAAAAGAGAAATCTAGAAAATGTAAGTTACTAACCACAAAGTAAGCAATGGGCAGAATGCATTTCCAGGGAAGCTTTCAGAATGCCCACAAGAAGTATTTTCGCAACCAGACAGCTGCACTGTCTGGTAGGCTTCAACCTAATATGGCCTCCTGTATCATTGACACCGTTGGGGCTCTCTGCTCTGAATTAAGTCTTAAAAAAGCTCCAAAACCCTGCTTTGTCTTTCTTTTATCTCTTACAAACATTCAAGATGTGACTGGCAAGGGCCTTGACTTATTGTGATGGAGGGTGAGTGATTCCAAATACTGCAAGGTAGCTGTACCAAAGGGAGGGAAGGTATTATTTTGAAAAATAAACATCATTGGTATTATTAATGTATTGATCAATACACAACAGGAGACAGACAGACTGCGACATTGCAGGTAGCAGAGCCAGTCGGCATCACTGGTGACTAACCTTTCTCAAGCACATGGGCCCAAGCCTCAGAAAGTGTGCATGAAGAGAGTAATGCACAGTAGCCAATGTTAGTACACAATACTCTATGTTTAGGTTAGAATACCTAGGCAGCATTTTACATT
Organism: Lissotriton helveticus; assembly: GCF_964261635.1. Classification (NCBI taxonomy): domain Eukaryota; kingdom Metazoa; phylum Chordata; class Amphibia; order Caudata; family Salamandridae; genus Lissotriton; species Lissotriton helveticus. The sequence goes on along the minus strand of NC_136072.1, from coordinate 1,083,877,626 downwards.
ACTGAGCCCAGCCTGCTTGTACTGACATCCATTTTACAATTGCTGCAGAAACTGTAGTGCTTTTATTTTCCATGAATGAGCTTTCACATCTCTAGCTAGTGTTTTTTTTCTCCAGAAAATAAACTAAATTGAGTTCATTTTCATGGAGAAGTAGAAGTTGCAAATACAAGGTATTAATTTGCGCTTCTCGAGAAGGAAGCTGTGTCCAGGAGATGTGAGGCGCAAGTAACAATTTGACGGCCTGCTTCCTAGGCCACAACTGTACCTCATTCATTGCTAGAAAGGTTTATTGTATTCTGTTTCCTTCAATAATCTAAAGTCATTTCCCCAGTTTGTAGGGTCCAGGGTACTCAATGCCTATTCGTAATGTAGGTGTTGTGTAAAAGTCTATATCATAATGTAATATGAAATATCTACTGTTGATTGGTTCATGTTATGTTTCTTTGTTAGTACAGGTCTATGATCTCACTTTACACCATGAGGAGTCAGTGGTTTTTGACTGTCTAAAACCTATACAATGTGTCCTTTCTGAGATGTATGCCAGACTTTTTACTTATTTTTTCGAAGGCAGATTCAATGTTAGTCTGTCTATTTGATATATAATTGGGTCCTGTTTACGAGTATAGGCGCTATTTATCCCACCTGATAAATAACGATACCGAGGAATGTTATTTATCTGGTGCGATAAATAGCACCGGGTACGAATTTGTGGGGAACAACATGCAGATTTTGATGTTTAACACCTCAAAATTCACATAATATGGTAAATCCTTCATGCTTTTCTCTGTTACATTTTGGCAGGTTTGACCGACCGAAATTAAAAAAACGTGGAGGTATTTAATGCATCCAGTAATTATCGGATTTGTTAAATGCCTTCCAACTCGTAATTCTGATCTGTGTGAAGATGGCTACTTACTTTCTTTGATGGGCAACCTTATGTTATGACCTCTCGCAATTGGCTTTATGTTTGATGCATTATTGTTGCTAATTTGAATCTAACTATTTTGTCTTCTGTAATGACCCTTAAATTTTGTCCTGTGAAGGTTGTCTTTAGTGGCAAAGGACCTCCGTTTTGTTTGACTCACATATCGTCTATCCTGCGTATCAACCTTTTAACATTTTAGTTAAGGAGTTGACATACACATGAGGGGCCCGATTCACAGAACTAACTTAAGACAAAATCCTAAACTTACTACCATTTTCGTATTCACAGAAGGCACTTACTCATTTTGATATTCACAGAAGACACTTACTCATTTCGGTATTCACAGAAGTTAGGACTCCTAACTTTAGGACTCCTAAATGCATTCTGTGAATACCGAAAGTCTTAAAATTAGGATTTTTCTCAATTTAGTGGTAGTAAAGTTAGGACTCCTAACTTTAGGACTCCTAAATGCCTTCTGTGAATACCGAAATTCTTAAAATTAGGATTTTTCTCAATTTAGTAGTAGTAAAGTTAGGACTCCTAACTTTAGGACTCCTAAATGCCTTCTGTGAATACCGAAAGTCTTAAAATTAGGATTTTTCTCAGTTTAGGAGTCCTAAAGTTAGGAGTCCTAACTTTACTACTACTAAACTGAGAAAAATCCTGATTTTAAGACTTTCGGTATTCACAGAAGGCATTTAGGAGTCCTAACCTTACTACTACTAAATTGAGAAAAATCCTGATTTTAAGACTTGCGGTATTCACAGAATGCATTTAGGAGTCCTAAAGTTAGGACTCCTAACTTCTGTGAATACCGAAATGAGTAAGTGTCTTCTGTGAACACCAAAATGAGTAAGTGCCTTCTGTGAATACGAAAATGGTAGTAAGTTTAGGATTTTGTCTTAAGTTAGTTCTGTGAATCGGGCCCGAGGTGATTCAGTTCAGTTGCCATGATGCATACATGTGTATACACAGTCACACATGCACCTGTATACATCTTCGCACTTCTGACAGTGAGTCCCAGACAAAAAAAATTATAATAGAACCATAATATAATTTTATTTTTATATGACTGGCTCTGGCTGGCATGCTTGTATAGAGTGGGGTGGAGTCACAAAAGGAAGAAGTGATGGGCACTTAGAAGTGCGCAAGTAAGTTTGGCTGGCTGTCTTATGCAGGTCAAACAAACTTGCACACATCTATTTTTTCCAACCCAGCTTTGTTCACAGCTGGGTGGCAGAAAAACCACAGTCTCCCAAGCACTGTCTGAGCGGCAGACCAGGCCGCGCAGCCCAATCCTGACGCTGCTCCGAGAGCAGCCAGCGTCTGCATTAGGTGGGGAGCCTATGCTTTCCAGTGACTGCGGGAGTGAAGCACCGAGGCAGCCATTGGCATTGGCGACAGGAACAGATATTTTTTTTTTATTATTGTTTTTCCCTCTCATTTCCCCCTGTCCCCCTCCCACACCTCCACTTGCATTTTGCGGCGGCTGCCACAGACTCTACGGGTTCAAAGTGCAGGCGTATAAAGTTCATCACTGATTTTGAAGAACAAGCTCAGGATTTGGAGGCACGGTGCCAAAGAGGTTGGGAGCCAGAGACATGTACCACCCTAGCTCAAACTCAAGCATTCCTCTAGCAAACATTACAAATGAAGCAAGGACAACATGGCTGGCATCCCGGTCCCGCATTTACAAATGGGGGAATAAGTCGATAAGTAGGCTTTATAGACTTTGTTAAAATATACTTCACAACCCACCGATATTGTCCCTAGTAACTTCAGAGGGGGTCATTGTTACAGGCGATAAAGAGATAGCCTCCCAATTTGCATAATACTTCTCGAATCGGTATGCCACGTAAGACAGTGTCTCAGACTTTGTGACTGGCCTTCCCCTAAGATGCCCCTCAGGCTCGGAGAGGCTATCCCTAGGAAATGAACTCACAGAGGGGGGAGCTTTTCGTTGCCCTTGGCAAACTTAACTCAGGCAAGGCCCGGTGCCCTAATGGTTTTCCCCCAGAATTCTTTAAATCCTACATAAACCTGTTGGAGGAACCACTGGAGACAATGCTGGAGGAGGCAGTGGAGATGGAGAGCTTGCCTAACGGCCTGCGTGAGGTAGAGATTGTGGTGGGACACCTGCCGCATCGCTGTTCTTGTTATCCTCCAATCTCCCTCTTGAATACTGAGGTTAAAATCATTTCAAAGGCCATGGTGGAGAACTTGGTGTGAGTGGTGCCCTCCCTGGTTCATCCAGACCAGGCCGGGTTTATGCTGCACAGAGCAACTGGACACCACAAATGTCGCCTTCACAACGCGTTAGAGTTTTCAGATAAATAACACAGGCCAGCGGAAGTTAGCAGTCTAAATATCGAGTTTTTTTATTTCGACCTACAAGAATATCGAGTTGGAAATATCGTAGGGACATAATATCGAAATCAAGAATATCGACGACCAGAATATCGACCTAAAGGTAAGAAATATCATTTTTGTTAATATCGAAGTTAGTAATATCGATAGCAAAAATATCTATGTTACTAATATCGATATTAATATTAGTGTTATGTATTTTATTATGTATCTTATGTACTAGTTTTAGAATATATGTATTACAGTTTTAGAAGTTAGTAATATTTTTTAAAGTAAATTATGCGTTTTAGTACCATAGCGGGTTGTGGGTTCATACCTGAATAGGGTGGGAGGTAATTTAATTATAGTAAGTTAATTAACATTTTTTAGGAATTAGTAATTATTTTTAAATACATTTAGCGTTTTAGTTCTGTAGTGGATTGTGGGTTTATAGGGAAGTAGGGTGGGAAGTAATTTAATTGTAAGTACGTAATTATTAATATTTTTATTGTTATTGATAATTAATTTTATGTTAAATAATTAATAATTGGTAATTAATTTTAATTAATTGGTAATTAATTTTTATTAATTGATTGATTGGTAATTATATTAAGTGTATTAATCTATTATTGAAGTCTGTTGTGAGGTTATAGAGCAATAGGGTGGGAAGTAATTTAATTGTAATTAAGTAATTATTTTTTTATTGTTGAATATTGATAATTAATTTATTGTTAATTGATTATTAATTGGTAATAACGTTTTAAAAATTACATTTTTCCTTTGGAAAGTATTTATTGTTCATCAGTTAATAATTGGTAAATAAATGTGATTAATTATAATTTATTTGTATTTATCAATACTTTTTTGTTCATTAATTATTAATTGCTAAATATGTTTTAATAATTGTTGTTTTTTGGTGTTGAACATTAATTATTTTTTATTTCATTATTATTTGGTAATGAATATTTAATAATTATTACTTAATTGTATTTATCATCAATTTAATTCTTAATCAATTATTAATTGGTAATTATTTTTAAGTACATATTTATTGGTATTGTTAATTAAATCTATTGTTATTTAATAATAAAATTATTATTTAAAAAAAATAGTTTAATTATTAGTAAGTTATTTTAACCGCTATGCTATCCAACACTTTCCCTACTGTTGCATTCTCTGGAGTTGGAATAGTAATTTTAACCCCTACACTATCCAACATTTTCCTTACTGTTGCACCCTCTGGAGTTGGAATAGTAATTTTAACCCCTACGCTATCCAACACTTTCCCTACTGTTGCACTCTCTGGAGTTGGAATAGTAATTTTTACCCCAATGCTTTCCAACACTTTCCCTACTGTTGCATCCTCTGGAGTTGGAATAGTAATTCTAACCCCTACGCTATCCAACACTTTCCCTACTGTTGCACCCTCTGGAGTTGGAATAGTAATTGTAACCCCTACGCTATCCAACACTTTCCCTACTGTTGCACTCTTTGGAGTTGGAAAAGTAATTTTTACCCCTTCGCTATCCAACACTTTCCCTACTGTTGCACCCTCCGGAGTTGGAATAGTAATTGTAATCCTTACGCTATCCAACACTTTCCCTACTGTTGCACCCTCTGGAGTTGGAATAGTAATTTTAACCCCTATGCTATCCAACACTTTCCTTACTGTTGCACTCTCTGGAGTTGGAATAGTAATTTTTACCCTTACGCTATCCAACACTTTCCCTACTTTTGCACTGTCTGGAGTGCGAATAGTAATTTTTACCCCAATGCTGTCCAATATCTACTGCTTTAGGTAATGTAGTGTATAGTTTAATAAAAAAGTATATTTTGTAATTTGTTCCATATAGTTTTGAATTTTTTATTTATATTATTGTTGTATGTGTATGTATGTATACATGTTTTAATAATTTATAAGTTATTATAATATTAAATGTAAATATTATTAAGTAAGTATATATATATATTTTGTATGTATATGTTTAATTTTTTTACATTATATTTATTACTTATAATTTTAAACACATTTTACCTATGTTTATTTTTAATATATGTACTATTTATTTTATTTTACTTTTTTTAACATTTAAAAAAACTATATTTTTTCTGATATTTTTGACATTTTTTTCCGATATTTTTGTACTTACCATAATGTAGATAGGACTTCGATATTCTTGACATTGATATTCTGCCTCCGATATTTTTGAAGTTGATATTCTGTCAGTAATTCATCACCCCTGCTAGCGCACCAACGGGCAATATTACATTCCTCCTTAACTTTAATTAAACGTTTCATTCATTCGTTTTCATAATCTTTTATTCGGTTACCACTTGTTTTGCAACCATAAAAAGTACATAAAAATAACAATAAATAAAGAAAAAGATTTCAGCAAAAAAATACAGCAAAAAATAAGACTACCCAATACATAACAAATCTAAAGTAAAATATGTGGACATAAAAAGGATTAACCAAGAACATGACGGATCTTGATACAAGCTTTTAAAAAGGTAGCTATGCACTTTGCAAAATATTCTGAGTCCAGGAGCTGTAGAGACATAAATGCTGGGTAGCACGACCTCAGGCCAATTAAACGGAGGAGAGGTAAAATCCAGGTCTTTCGAGGTAGCTTATAAAATTTACAAAAGAAGATAATATGGATTGTTGACTGGATGGATACACCATCACACGGACAGTTCGTGATGGGATTCGACCAGCACTGTGTTTGGGGAAAAGAAACTAAACGAAAAAAAGAATAAAAACGAAATCTTGTCAGGAGATATTTCTCATGATTGGACAGGTAAAACGATAAGTACGGTTGCATGCCTTTAACGGTCTGAACTGTACAAATTTGAGAATTAGAGGGTTTTAAGATCTCAGTTGAGCCACGAAGTTCTCTTAGGTGACCTATACACATCGGGGCAGATTTATGAGGCACTTGCGCCACGTTTACGCCGCTGTTGCGTCACGCAAGGCGGCGTAAACGTGGCGCATCCCTACGAACGATTTACAACGTGACGCATCTAGGCAGATGCGTCACGTTGTAAAGCCCTGCGCCGCTTGTGGGCGTTCCGGCGCAGGGTGGGCGTTCCGGGGCAGGTGCGCCTCGCAAAAGTGGCTGAGTGAAATCTATAAGATTTCACTCAGTCACTTTCAGGCCAATGCTGCGTCAAAAGCCTGCGCCTGCTTGAAGCAGGCGTAGGTCTTGACGCAGCATTGTTAAGATGGGGCACCCCCGAGCCTTGCTGGAGCTGCGTCACTCTTGCGACGCAACTCCAGCAATGCGCCACCTTTACGGCAGAGATGCGTCACGCATCTGTGCCGTTTTTGCCCAATGGTGCGCCGCATTATAAATGCGGCGCACCATGGGTGGCGGAGCTGTGGCGCACTGTGGCGCACATTAACTGCCGCATCCCTGGGGATGCGCCAGTTAACATAAATCTGCCCCATCCTCTTTAGCTCCTTTCTCGAGATATCCTCCATACTAGGTGGGTCCTTGAAGAAGGAGCTGCGTCCAAGGTCTTTAAAGACATTCCCCACATAAACTAGCCATGGAATCCTTTTCCAGTTTGTTAAATCCATACAGTCTCTAATCAGGGAACGTGTTAAATGGCACTCATCTTTTGTCCATATACGGTGCCATAAAAGAATTGGTTGGGTACGGATGGTATCGATGACATAGTCCATGCCCAACTCGTTATGGGATGCATAAGTCGGGGCGCTTTGTGGAAGCGCCAGCAAATATTTGACGAACCCATTCTCTATCGTCTGGATTGGATCGATTGGACCATAACCCCAAACTCCCGCGCCATAGGTGGCTACGCTGTGACACTTTGCGTAGTAGATCTTGAGCAGTTCCGTAGGAGCTGGTTTACCAAGTTTCCTGGAAAAGGAGACCAGTGCCGTTGTTGCTCGCTGGAAGAGAAGTTTTCTGCTAGCCGTGGCCTGTCGCCAGCTTAAGGTGTCATCCACCAGTATGCCTAGGTACGGGTAAACGGATGTTTTTTCAAGCCTTGTTTTTTCAACAAAAATTGGTTTGGGATTCTTGACCTTAGAGCCAATGTGCATAATAAAAGTCTTTTTTATGTTGACTTTAAGGCCAAGGGAGCCCATAAAAGAACAATATTTATTAAGTTGTTTTTGAAGTTGATTCAGTGTTCTAGCAAGGATGACCGAGTCATCTGCATATAGCAGTGTTGGTATTGGGCGGTGATTAATCTGGCGTAGATCCTGGCTCCCTTCTAGCATGGCCGCTTCAAGGCCGTTGGTATAAAGATTGAACAGGAAGGGAGCCAGTACGCATCCCTGTCTAACCCCTTTTCTGATGGAAAAAGATGGGGAAAGATCGCCGGTAACCCCAAATCTGACACACGCCGTTGCATCGGAATAAAGTTCTCGAAGGAAAACAATGAGGGCTGGGTCCACCCCCAGATCCCTAAGGATTGCCCAGAATTTGGAGTGCAGGACGCAGTCAAAAGCTGCGCTGAGGTCTACGTACACGAGAAAGATGTTACCCCCTTTGGCTCCCGCATACTTCCCAATCAGAAGGGCAAGATTCAAGGCCTGCTCCATAGTTCCAAGACCCTTCTGGAAACCATATTGCAGGTCGGTCATGATGTTATTGGTATGGGCCCAGGCTTGGAGTCGTTCCAATACCACCCGACCCGCAACTTTACCCATGGAGTCCAGGAGGGAGATAGGCCTGTAACAGGCAGGATCGGTACGGTTGCCCTTTTTAAAGATAGGGAGCAGGATGGATGTCGACCATGATTCTATCAACCCAATCTTTGTTGCTGCCGCCAAGACCTGGGTAAGGAGTGGGGACCACAGTTCAAAGTTATGCAGAAAAAAGTCCAGCGGGACACCGTCAGGCCCAGGTGCCTTGCCGGATTTTGACGCTTTAAGGGCTTTGGTAACCTCCGCGTGGTTGAAGTAGATGTTAATCGGGTAGCTATTGCACCCCGGTTTACTTCCTTCATGCCAGTCTTCCCCAGAAGGGTCAAGTTGACAGTTCCCAAAGATTTTTGAAAAATGGGTGACCCATTCAGCTGCTGACACTGCGACGTCTAAATGCTGCGCCATCGTTGAGTCAGCCAGAAAGGGAGATCAAATAACACGCCAAAAGAGGACGCTGTCTTTGTTATGACAGCTGTCATGTAGCTGTGACCAAAGGTTTTGCTTAATTTCCCTCCTACGTTCCACTCTGGCTAAGTTGTAAAGTTTCCTCAAGTTGGAAATTTCCAAAATATCCCTCGTAGTTCTGCGGAGGGCTGCCTTTAGATTGGAAAGAGCCTTACGGCACTTCGTGTTAAACCATCTTTCGGTAGTACACTTTTTGTTTTTATGTTTGCCTATGAGCTCCTCTCTAATTACCGCCAAGAGCTTCTGGAAACTGGCCATGATTGTTTGGGGAGTGGAATCTAATGCTAAACAATCAAAAACCCAAGGTCTAGCTTTTGCGAGGACCCTCCCAGTGAGTACGGCTGGATCTATCTTTGCCCATTTAACAGTGTAACCATTCACTTTATTCATAGTTAATGAATTTTGTGTTAGCAGACTGGTGATGTTAGACTGTAAGGAAACATTTTTTGGTACAACTGTGACACTGATGGGGAAATGGTCACTACTTACATCAGTCCCCGTTTGAAAATTTGCCACTTGTCCCTTCATACTCTGGGAGGACATGATGTAATCAATAGAAGTTGCGGATCCCCTACCATGAAAAGTTGGTGAAAAGTCGGTTGGGGGTTCTACAAGATCATTAGCGAAATCAAGCTCTAATGAAAAGAGGGACTCATTTAGTCTATTTCCACAGATAGTATGTGCAAAGTGGGACAATGGACTGCCATGCTCATCCAGTAGGCCACAGTTTCCACTTTTGTAATTAGTGCATAGTGGGAGATTAAAATCACCACCCCAGACCACATATACTGGGGTTGTCAGGAGCTTATTGCGCAGAGTTATTAAAAAAGTGGTAATTTCATTAAGGATATTTATACAATCCATCGTTTCAAGATTATTATAAAAATTAACCAAGAGATAGGTACTATTTTTATTAAAAGTTAGTTGTAAAATTTGATAGCTCAGGTCTTCTTTAGGCCTACATATCGTTATGGGAGACAGGGTATTGGCGACATAAACTACCAGACCGCCCTTCGGTCTACCCAGGACACCCTGACTTGCTGGGATGTAAAATGTTTTATAACCCACTAGATGATAGGGAGTAGTTGACCACGTTTCTTGGAGACAGACTATCTGATGTTCATTTACCGTGTCTAACCACGGCTGCAGAGACATTTTAGTACGTAAACCTGCAACTTTCCAACAAGATTGAAAAGCTCAGATTTGTGATGAGGGGAAGATCATTTGGCTGAGGGGATAGGGATTCAGCTAACGAGAGGTCAGGTGCACGCGTAAGCGAGCATACCGAAGAGGCCGCAGTCTCTATCCTGGTATCAGAGTCCTTGATCTGATGGAAATTTAGATCGTTTATACAGGTAGGAACCACTGGAGGTCTAACCACTATTGTATTAGGATAGGCAGGAGAAGTTTCTAGCGTAGTTCTGACCTCGTTAGCATTTGGAGTTGTCAGAGTTAGTTGTGAAGTAGTATGGTATTCAAACAGGTTTAATTGTGTTCCAGAACTAAATAGAACACCGGAAACTCAAGGTGCCTGAATCAAGCTGACTCGGTTCACTAACGGTCAATCAACCATTTCCAAACAGTGGTAACGATTTCTAGTTGGAAAGCTCCGCCAACCCTCCACTGGAAAATGAGTTCTGGCTGGGTACCAAGACTGTGTCTGCCAATCCCTGCTCCTATTTCTATAACTGTGACCCACATAATTCCAGGGTTCTTCTGGTGCTTGTTGCCAGTTTGAAGTGGGAAAGTATTGGTAGGTATTCACTGGGGGATAGAAAAAGGAGAGACGTTGAGCATCAATTCCCCCCTTTTTTTCCAGTGTTGGCCAGGAACAAATATAGTCAACTGTAGCTGGATCCTGACAGTTTACTATAATGCAGTCTCCTTGTATTGTTTTACGCTCATCCCCGATCCAAGTTACTCTACGAACTGTAGAGATTCTACTTGAGTAACGGGGCTGTAAGGGCCTATTTAAACTAAGCCACTGCAAGACCTTATTTTTAAGAGACCAAAAAGGTTCATCAGTGCCATCAGATAATTCAGGAACCCCGGTAAGAATGACGGTATAGGGGGATGCCTCGGGTGGGAGATGGATGGGGGGCCTAGGCCGCGCTCCCCCCTTCACTTCCCCCGAGGGTTTTAATCCCGGCGTTTTAGGTGTGAAAGCTGTCTGATTTTTATTGGCTGCTTTGTCAGGACCTTTCACCAATCCCAGGAGAACCTGGGACGGGACAGTGGCCGTACTAAGCAAAGCCAAGCCTGCATCAGAGTTTAACTGAGAAGGAGCTGATGATATATTAGGCTTAGGTTGCGTGGTAGAAGCCTTGGCAGCTGTGGTCAACTTACCACAGGGACCTGGTTGGGCCAATTGTGGAGCTATTATTGGGCGTTTGGAATTCCCACCCCCATGTTTTATTTGAACTACACTGGACTGAGTGAGTGGGGTGGCGGAGAGCATCGCTATCTGTTTTTCAAGGTGCCTTAAACTAGATTCCAGAGGTTTTAAGTGGTGCATAAGAAGCTCCCTGATGCTGGCTAATAGGTGCGGGTGGTGTTACAAGTCTTACAGAGACCCCCCTCCTGGGTCGTGATGGAAGAATTATCAGGTAAGTCAACTAAATTAATCGCTGGAGGGTTATCAACCCTTAGAACACTTAAGCTGGAAAGAACAGACTTCCCCCCCCCCCCGGACTCTAACGGGGCACCAGAACTAGCCAAGCTAGCGTTTGTCTTGCCTTTCTCCCGTTTTGCGACAGCGCCCTCCCTAGCCCCGCGAGACTGGTTGAATGGTGCTCTCTCCTGCGATTGGCATAGCTCTAAGTCTGGGGTGATTTCAAGGTCCTCTGACACAAGGGAATCTGAGGAAGATTGAGTTGCTGAGAGATCCACCGTACAGGGGACTGTGTGGATTTCTGCTACAGATTTAGATGGTGTCAACAAAGGAATATTAGGGCCTTGCTGGATGGGAGATACCGCTGAAGCCAGAAGGCCCATAGAAGAACGTCTCGCATTCGCGAGATCTTGGGATACCCTGCGCTCCAGCAAAGAGATACTCTGATTGATGACCTCATTAGTACGTGAAATAAATTGGTCGATCGGACCCGTGATCTGGGCAACACTCGTTGCAGTTTTGGTTTTACTCCTGCTGCCTCTGGTCATGATGGCGTAGTCTAGGATTCACACTATTTTCCAGAGAAACCTAGAAGATAGTTCTTAATAGAGATACAGCTAATATTTATGCGATAGTTGTTAGCTGGCAGGGAAATATGTCTAGGGTAAATGAAACAATATACCTTATGGTGAACTAAAAAGGGGAGTTGCCCGGTCCGGTCTTACCGGTCACTAACGGGCAACAACGGGCCCGCCCTTGGCCCGGGCTTCGCCTGGCGTCCCGCTCCCCGGGACTTATGACGCTTTTATGCGCCTCCTGGCGCTGGGTGATGCCGCTCGGGACCTCAAGGGCTGCCGGGAGTTGTAGGCAGCCCCTCGCCACACTCCGCTCGGCGACCCGGCTCAAGATGGAAACTGAGCAGCTGGGCGGCGGGAGACAGGCGGGAGGACCGGAGAGTATCTGTAGCAGGTCAGATTCCGACAGCGTTTACAACCGAGCCAGTATGATGCATGCGTCGGATAGCCGGTTCGAGATGGAAAGTTTCCGGCTCGCAAAATGTCCGGGGCGTTGCCTTTGGGGGTCCGACGTCCGACCCCCTGTCACCCGCAGCCTTATGACTCGGACACAGGGGGAGACCCAAGGGTCTCCCCAATACAGGCATGTATGGTGCAGATGGCACTGACGCGTACCCACTGTAGGGGGCGCCTTTGTGCGAGCTGTACCCATTCAGTCAATTGGAGCCCATGTACCCACCGTACAACGGCTCCCATTGACTTCTATGGGAGTCCTACCGAACCGAGTCCCGCAGCATGCGGCCGCATCGTACTCGTGCGGTCGGACTGCAGGAGTCCGACTCGTTCGGAAAACACTCCGAATCCGGCTCGGTCGGAGAGCTTTCTGACCCAGATCGGAATCGGGCCCTATGTCGTAATATTACAGACCCTCTCATCTAATCATAGTGAATGAAGGGTGGTACGATTTATCGGGGGATCCGGCATATGCTTCTGAGAAATGGACATCGAGGGTGGTTGTTCCGCCATTTGCTACACCGAGGGGAGAGTGAGCCACTCTATCCCGCTGGGCAACCAAAGTGGTGCTTAATCTGTGGAGAACAACCCTGAGATGGGTAGGATGGCATGACAGGCTGACAGAGCAGACACCCTTGTGGGAGGGCACAGTCCTTAGTCAGGTAGCAAACTTGCAAGGGTTTAGGAACATTGGGCCTGATTCACAGAACTAACTTAAGACAAAATCCTAAACTTACTACCATTTTGATATTCACAGAAGGCACTTACTCATTTTGGTATTCACAGAAGGCACTTACTCATTTCGGTATTCACAGAAGTTAGGAGTCCTAACTTTAGGAGTCCTAAATGCCTTCTGTAAATAGCGAAAGTCTTAAAATTAGGATTTTTCTCAATTTAGTAGTAGTAAAGTTAGGACTCCGAACTTTAGGACTCCTAAACTGAGAAAATCCTAATTTTAAGACTTTCGGTATTCACAGAAGGCATTTAGGAGTCCTAAAGTTAGGAGTCCTAACTTTACTACTACTAAATTGAGAAAAATCCTAATTTTAAGACTTTCGGTATTCACAGGAGGCATTTAGGAGTCCTAAAGTTAGGAGTCCTAACTTTACTACTACTAAATTGAGAAAAATCCTAATTTTAAGACTTTCGGTATTCACAGAATGCATTAAGGAGCCCTAAAGTTAGGAGTCCTAACTTCTGTGAATACCGAAATGAGTAAGTGCCTTCTGTGAATACAAAAATGGTAGTAAGTTTAGGATTTTGTCTTAAGTTAGTTCTGTGAATCGGGCCCTGGGACACCATTGGCATCTCGACACTGGGAGATGAGATGAAGAGGACGATCCTCAAGTCCTACCTAACACTGCAGGAGAAATTTTGGGTGCATCACAGCCATTGTTTCCCATACGTGCAGCTCAGGCACTCCTTGTCACCTTACATTTCCGGGATGGAGTCTTTCCCAGAGTTTAACCCGCTTGACGCATAGCTGCTGTAGGGGGAACTGGAAGAAAATAAAGTGGCACAGATCTATTGCAAAATAATGAACAATACTGGGGACTCGTTCAGCTCCCTGCGCGCTGCATGGGAGCATGACCTGGGGTCAATCACTGACGAGGTGTGGGCAGAGGCTAGTGCAGATCCAAGAAACGCTGCAATCTCCTTCTGATGACACCTTATACAGCTGAAGCTCCTCCATAGAGCTTATCTTACCAGACAGAGACTGTGGAAGATGGGGGTGATAACCTCCCAAGCCTGCAATCTCCTTCTGATGACACCTTATACAGCTGAAGCTCCTCCATAGAGCTTATCTTACCAGACAGAGACTGTGGAAGATGTGGGTGATAGCCTCCCAAGCCTGTCTTGGTGGTGGGGAACCCGGTGTTGACCTCCTACATACTACTTGGAGTTGCCCGCACTTATCGCCCTATTGGACACAGGTGCTCTCTTGTCTGGGGGAGGTCCTGGAGTGGACGATACCACAAGACCCCAAATTGGTTGTATTACATGTAGTAACCCTTCGAGACATCACATGTAGGTGGAGAGAGGTAAGGCCCCAGATTATCAGGGAGTGGAAGAGTGGGGTTGATTACTGCATGAACATGGAAATACCAGTATATGAGACCAAAGTGTGGCCCCAGAAGTATAAAAAGATATGGGGAGACTAGGCACGATACACAGGGACTGCCCGACACCTGAGACCCTCCAGGGCAGATACTCTGGAGTTAGAAATTAACAAGTACGTGGGGCAAGAGGTGGTGGAGGCGGGGGTACCTGGGCCGGGGAGTCATCGTACATGTTGGTCTGGGAGGGAGGGGAGTGGCAGGACGACGGGGGGAAAGTCGACTATGCATCTTGTTTTATTGGTTGCATTCAATGTTCATATTTTATTTCTCTTGCTACATTATGGTGCACCTTAGAAAATTCAATAAATGATTCCTTTAAAAAAAATATTCTCATTCACTTACGTTGAGTCCTGCATCTCTGAATGTCTACGGGGCATATTATCTAGGAAGTGGCGGTGAGAGGCGTTTGCCTCCTTGGCTTAACGCCTCTCATCGCCACTTCGGAAACCAAAGGCTGCACCATATTACCAAGAATATGGTGCAGCCTGGCATTTCCCCCTGCGACGGCGATAAGTCTCACGACTTAACACCAACGCAGGCACCCTTGCACCTGAGTGCAAGGGTGTCTGCGATCAGGGAGGTTTTTTTATGTACAGGAAGATGTCCCTTCCTGTACATCTTCCTGTGCATTCGGAACAGAAATTCTGCACAGCAACTGAGGGTCTTAATGAACATGATGAGCTGTGGTCATTGATTACTGTGTAATGAACTATGCGAAGATGAGGACTTGAGAATTCTGTATTTGCATTAAGACTCATGTGTTAAGATCTGTATAAACACTCCTGCTATGTAAATATTTGTTTTGAATATTTTAGTCTTCATGCATTGATATTCATATTTAGCTAACTTGGGAGCATATTAGCAAGAACCTCGTTAAAATTATCGCCATTTTAGCGGCAGGAAACTGACGCTAAAACGGCAAAAATGGGCATGCTAATATGCGTTATAGAATTCCAATAGAAGCGCAGGTTAGATGTCCTGCACATCAGCATTAGTATGACAGCAGAGGCATTGTTTGCTTTTTGTGGTACTAAGAATAACTAAAAACACTATCCACCTGAATACATTAAGTTTTGAATGATTGTTTTACTTGATCATATTGTCTAATGAAAAAATTGTTTGTGCATGTGAAATTAAGGTATATGAACAGTAACATTAAAGGATTTGGAGTAAACAGTTAATGTTTTATAAACATTAGGAGTGCTCTGCTATTTTTTTAATTTATAGAGAAAGCGCCCTGCATGCATCCAATTGCCACTACGCTGAGAGACTCTTCGATCGTAGGTAAGAATCGAGGGGCATATTATCAAGAATGGCGTTAAAATTATTGCCACTTTAGCGGCATGAAACTGCCGCTAAAGCGGGGATAATGGGCTTGATAATAGGGCCTTGTGAATTCCCATAGAAGCCCAGGTTCTAGTGTGAACCTGGGCTTCTATGGGAATTCACAAGGGCTGATTATCAAGCCAATTATTGCCGCTTTAGTGGCGATTTCCTGCCGCTAAAGCGGCGATAATTTCAACGACGTTCTTGATAATATGCCCCCGAGTTTCCCGGGGGTCGACAGGCCATCCAATGTATGTAATTACTGACCCTGCGGAGGTCTATTTTTGAACCAGATTCATCTAGCTACTTATAAATTGAGACTTATGTTTTTCGATTGCTACAGAGCCACAAGCTTTGTTTATTAGCATTTCAACATAACCACAATCATGGACAGTAGATAATCTGTACGGTAGGATCATAGAGTTGCAGAGGATACAGCTGAAGTCATGCTCATATTCAACCATCCAACCAATTCCCCCCCCCCCCTTGGGAAGCGCAGCAGGCCTTCCTGCTGCGCTTCCCTACGGCAAAAGAAAAGGGCAGTAATGCGTCGTATCTATAAGATACAGCGCATTCCTGTCCTTTTCCCCTGCACCAGCGCACAATGGGCACCTTCGCACAAGGGTGCCTGCATTGCGGAACGATTATTTTTGTGCTGGAAGGGAAACCTTTCTGTACAAAAAATATTCACAAGTGGCTTTTCCTCTTTCTACATGTGCTGCAGAATGCAGCACACATAGAAAAAGGAAAAACGAGGAGAAATAAAGATATTTCTCCCCATTGCGCCTCCCTTACGCCTTCCCTGGGGAGGCGGAAGCTTTTGGCAATGCCTCTGATTTACGATTTCTTGTAAATCTGGGGCAGTGTCAAAAGGCCATGGATGTTGCTGGGAACGGCCCCAGCAACACCCATTGCACGCCCCTTTAACGTAGAACACTGCTTTAAAGGGACTGATATTTATCAGGCAGCAGTACTCCAAAAAAGTGGCTTAATGCTGCCTGATAAATATCACGCAGGCTTCTGCGCCACGGAACGTTACAAAAAGTGACGTTCCGATGGCGCAAGGGGTCCCAGGGTTTCTAATGGCATCTCTTGCATTATCGATTGTTGTTTCACGGAGTGACACATCTTTGCAAAAGGTATCTGTGGGCTAGGCCAAGCACAGCTTGCTTGCCTGTTGTCTATTGTTCTACAGAGGCATGATACACTTTGCACCAGTTTAATTATCTATGGTAGAAGAACTTTGGTTATCTGTATATACAATTGTAAGATGCTTATGATAATGGCCCATACTGACATGGGGTTATTCATTTTATTTATTCTTTTAAATACGTGGGACCACACTCCCTTGTATAGTCCTGAAGAAGCCGGAAACTGACTGGCCGAAACGCATCGAGTGTTACTCAAGAGGAGTCCACATCAAAGACAGAAAAAAAAGAGTGATGCAACGATTACCAGCCAAATCACATTAGATGTTCAATATGCAAATATTAGGCAACATGTACAAGGAACAGAAAGTGGACTATTCATGATGGACCGAACTTGGAATTTTGTTTTGGGCTTCCCATAACTGTGCTATATATATATATATATATATATATATATATACAACACACACACACACGCACATATCAAATCAAATCAAAAATATCTTTATTTAGATATAACACGTATATCTTTAAAAGAAGGTTACAAAATTCACATTATATATCAATTAATAGGATAAAAACAAAGGAGAAACAAGAACATGGTCAGTTAAACAGCCGTTATAAAAGCAGAGGTTGTCCTCTCTTGAGCCTCCTTGACACTTTGTATTTTAAAAGAAAAATAAAAGAAAAAACACAGGGTGGTAATGATAAAAGAGAAGATAGCTTTAAACATATTGTGCAAAAAAATTCTCTTCAACCCTTTTATATTGCACTCGGTATCAAGGGTGTCATGCATATGGAAAGCAAACAACATTCCTGAGGCTACTAATCATTTCATTTCAACCTCCCTAGAGATTGGAATAAGTTGTAGGGTGTATTGGATGATTAAAAGAAGTGGGAGGGACACTTTAACAGGGCCTCTTTTGTTTAAGATTACGGTATGCTTGCTGAATGAAGTTTGTAAGTCTTATATTTAAGACTGTATTTTCAGGATTCAAAGCTACCATAATGGCTTGCCTGCAGGTCCGGGCACCCAGCCTATTCCATTCTGCTTTAAGTTTACGCCTGCATTCTGAATTAAAGGCTGGGCAGAGGCAGATCACATGCAACATAGTTTCGGCTGTTTTGCCGCACCCTCTGCAAGTTAGATCTTCCGCAGTGCGTCGCCAGGGTGGTAAATCTTGAAAAAATCGCCAGTCGCCCATTCTGATGGCGATAAGGCTGCGTTTTAGGTACAGTGAGTATTTACAGGCCAGATAGGAGGCGGGGGCTAGCCGTCTGTACGAATTTACAAGAGCCCAAGCATGACTGCGTTTCAAAAAGAGTGCTTTGTCAGTGATAAGTGATCTCATTCTCACACACTTTTTGATCCCAATTTTAAATGCTGTCTGGCTAGGATTCAGGGCCCACAAATCGCTCGCTGACATTTGCTGAGTGGCGTCTTTAAAAAGACGACCGTACGTTCCACCTGGGTTTTTCTGGGTAATTTCTTGCCATACTAGGGATTCGAATGTGTCTGGGTCCGCCTGTCTCAGTTTGTGACAAAGGTTCAGGTATGCCCCGGTGTTAGAGGCATCATAGTTTATTAGCCCCATCTCCAGTCTTATATGCGCAGCAGATGCAGACTTTGGCAGCTGGAGAACCTTTTTGTAAATTTTAGTTTTGTGCTGGTTCAAGGCGGTGTTCATTTTTCCCCTGAATGTCTCTATACCGTATGATAGAGTAGGGCCAATTTTTGCTCTCATCACCTCCAGAAGGGGCGATAGGGTTGGGCCTGAGAGGTTTTTTGCAAGCTTACCTAGTGACACCGCAAGGGTTATTGCTTTAACTGCGATCTCATTACACTGTTTTATTAGGTTGCGTCAGAGTCCAGGTGGACGCCTAGGTATTTATACGACTGACCTGTGACGAGGCTTATGTTGTTAAATGACCATCCGCCACCTGTGTGTCGTTTCTTACCAAACGGGACAACTTGCGTTTTCTTTAAGTTGACCTCTAGTTGGTTAATGGTGGTGTAGCTAAGCAGTTTGTCGAGGAGCCTTTGTAGGCCAACCCTCGTGAGGCTAAAGAGAACCAGATCATCGGCGTACAAAAGGTTGCTTAGAGCCAAACCTCCCACCTTTGGAGAATGACTGTTAGTATCGTCCAAGGTCGCCGACAGATCTGCTATAAACAGATTAAAGAGTAGGGGGGCCAGCACACATCCCTGCTTCACACCTCTGGTTGTCATAATTTTCCGCGAGAGATGTGTGCCGGACCCTAACTTCACCCGGACCCATGTGCGGGAGTGGAGTTGGATAATTGCCTCTAATAGATTCTCTGGGATCCCCCACTTCCTTAATTTTACCCATAGTGCCTCCCTGGGGACTCTATCAAATGCTGTTTTAAAGTGGACAAAGCAGCAAAACACTAACCTAGATGTTAAAAGTGCTTTGTCAACAATGGTTGATATTGCTAACAGATTAGTTCTGGTCCCTGAGTTTGCAACAAACCCTGTTTGATTCATTGGCATCAGTTTGTGGTCCTTTGCCCATAGCCTTAGATCCTCCAAGAGGAGGCCTGCTTAATGCTTGGCTTCAATGTCCAGGAGGGCAATAAGTCTGTAATTGTTCGGTTGGGCACGTGATCCTGATTTGTAAATTGGGTGGATTATAGCGCCCCGCCATGAGTCTGGCATTGTTGCTGTTCTCAGAGCGTAATTGAAGAGGTTAGTTAGTGATCCTGACCAGAAGGCAATGTCAGATTTAAACAGGCTCTGTGGCAGGCCATTTGGGCCCGGAGCCCCATCAGATCTTACTTTTGTCATTGCTGTGGCAACCCTTTCTTGTGTCACCTCGAGATCCATGTTGACGAGGTGTGAACAGTCGGTGGATATACTCCGCATGATGCCGGGCCCAGGATTAATCTCATTTGAAGAACTACTTCCTTTGGGACCTGGGTGTTCTGGAGACTTAAAGTGGTCGAATAGGAATGTTGCCCAGTCTGATTCCTGGATGTTTGCTGATCCAAAGCTCGATGTACTAGAGTTTGTGTTTAATAAGGGCCCAAACTTTTCTAGGGTTTTTTCACTTGCTCTCCCACACCAGTTTATACCAAAATTGGTTTTCGTGAGACCGTTTATCTTTTGTAATCGCCAGCTTAAAAGATTTTTGGGTAGTTTGGTAGTGAATTATGCATTCACTGTTCCCCGGAGATTTTGCCAGTGCCCGCAAGGCATTGTTTCTAACTTTCTTGAGTGACTTGGTCTGCAATGAGATTATAAACTGACGCGCCTGAGTTGTCCTGTGGACCTGCTGCTTTGCTGGAAAAAGATTGGTCAGATGGGAACAGAGCATTGTCCAGGTTACAGTCGGAATGGCCTCTTGCTCGGTTCCAACTCTTATGATGTCCATGCTTGCTTGCAGAATGTTCGGGCTAATATCTTCAGTCCACTTGAGGCGCTTTAGGTTTTCCGTATGTATTCCCCAGCATGTTGGTGGTGCAGATTTATGTTTCACAGGATTTGTGTTGAAGGATATGACCTGGGGCCTGTGGTCACTTTCGGTTCGTGGATAGATACGAAAGTTGGCTAAACAGTGAAGCAAGGCAGCGTTACAGATGGTATAATCCAAGTAGGATTGCTTGGTACCATTTGTCCATGACCAGTTTGGCGGGGTGTTGCCTACTGATCTACCATTGATAACCAGGTATCCTGCACTGTAAAATCTCATCACACAGAGCTCGCCCAATCCGTATTGAGCTTGGATGGGCGGTTTGGTTTGTGTTATAGCCTCAGTGATTGGAAATAGGAAAGGCCCTTCAATGTCTGCTACGTTCCCTTGAAATAAGTAGGTGTTAAAATCCCCCGTGACAATGCAGTCTGAGTTGGGGTGTTCCGCAGCTATGTCGTTCATGATTTCCGTTAGGCGTGTCAGGTGTTCTTTTTTTGTACGCGTGCTGGGATTAATGTACATGTTTAGAAGGAAGAGTGGACTCTGGTTCCGCCATGCATTGATTTTAACCCCAAGTAGCCAGTCTTCATCAAGGGGCAATCGTGAGATTGAACCTTTTAAGGTGTTTGATATGTATATTGACAGTCCACCTTTGGGATGACCAAAGCGGCTGTCCCTAAGTGCTGGATTCCATAACTCGAAGAAACCGATGACTGGACACCCTTGTGTGGCCCAAGTTTCCTGCAGAACTATTACTGAATGTTCACACAGGAAGGAAAAAGTATCAGGATTATTAATTTTTTGCTGAAGGCCACTTATGTTCCAAGAACATAATAGGATGGTAGAGTCCGCTTGTGTGTTTGGTGCAACTTCTGGGGGGGTTGACTTTGCCAAGCGTTTGGGGCCACGGACCGCTGTCTCTAATTCGAGTGGTCATTCTGAGCTTTTGGTCGATAAGATGGTTGGGAGCCAATCCCATCCTTGACTAGTGTCGATGTTCGCGACCACTGTAGGAAGGGTTTTATGATCTTCTTCGGGCCCTGACGCGTTTTTTAAGATCGAATATGTTTTCTGGTGGTCTTTCAATCTAATGGTTCCAGCTTTTTGAGGTGATATTGGCTGGTTTAGTAGGGCGGTGGGGTAGCCTGGCGTGGAATATGGGTACACTCGGATTCCCCATTCCCTTAGTGTGGCTTTGTGGTCCAAAAACGTACCTGCCCAGCTGGCCGACTTGAGTGTCACCGGAGTTACCTCCGACGGTTGGGTTCCTCTTGGTAGGAGAAATTCGATAGATTCAATGTCGTCCGATACCAGACCAGCGAATCCGGGAATGCCATCTACCAGTTTAATGATATTCGATCTGTTAAGGATATCTTGGCGGCCCTTTCATTTATATTCGGGTGCCAGTAAAATGTGGGAGTATGATGAACCATTTGTGGTCTCGACATGTTTTTGACTTGTAGCCATCTTATTGTGTTTGTTAAGTGACGGACCTTCATCCAATTCCTGCTCCTGTTGCATCGAGCAATGACGGGCCTTCCACGAGGACCGGCCATTTGTAGGGAAAGCTATTTTCTGGTTGTAAATTGTTTTTGTCAAGTTCATTCCTGTCATTGTGGTGTCCGCCCGAGATGAAGATAGGGCATGCCCTAGTTTTAATTTCACTTGGGTCTCTATGGACCCCGATGTGCTTGATTCATCGGTTTTCGTGCTTGGCTTTTCTAAGACAGGACCGGGCTCGTTTATTGCTGTTCGCACTGCTGGTTCTCTTGCCTCTTGTAAACTCCCCGCAGTTAGTTGAGTGTCAATTGCAGGTAAATCCCCTTTTGGTTTGGACACACTGGGGTTTCCTAAGGGTGAAAGTGCGTCTATCTCACTAAGAGCCTGTTTGTTAGGTGCCATTGCGAAGAGGGGGTAGTATTCCGGGTGGACAGCTGTTGTTTTTGCCCTTGCTTTGTTTCTCAGTTTGCGCTGGCGTTTACGTTCTCTTTTACTGGGTTGGGGTTCGAACGCTGGCAGCTCTTCCAGATAGGGGGGGGCCAAGATCACAAGGCTGGCCATTGGCCCTGTCGATGAGTGATCCGTGCTGGTAATACACCCACTCGAAGTCCCAGCATTTCCCGATGCTGCTTTAGCCAGGTCAGATTGTGGCTGACCGGGTTTTGGCTGTTCGCTCAGCTGATTTGGACAGAGAACTAATCCCCCATTTGGCTTGGTGCCTTTGTTTGTTACGGGCTGCAGGTTAGCTGAATCTTGGATCGTATCTGGCGGCTTTTGCAATAACGAACTGGGAGTTATGCTTGAGTTGCCACCTTTCAGCATCCTAACTTCCTTTATAACACTAGTTAGGAAGTCAGGAAGCGAAGAGAGTGAGTCAATAATTGGAGAGCAGCAACAGACCGACTGTATGAGCTTTGTCGAGGCTTGCACTCCAAGTATTAAGTTGTTCAATTTATCGAGTTTGTTGTCAATCCCTGACGTAAACACCGCTAAAGTATTTAGGAGATCGACCTGCGCATCCAGTTTGTCCGAGTGGTAATTCAATGCGTTGACGGTTTGTTGTAATGTTTGCAGGAGTTGAGGCCAAACGCTGATTGCTATGGGATCTTCTTGATTGGTGTTAGAATTGGTGTTTGACGTGTCCTTGGTGAGATTTTGAGTATTTTTAAAGAAGAATGACAAGTCCGCTAAGAGCTGGTCATTTGGGTCGGCTTTTTTGGGCAACTTTTGTGGCAATGGCATTATTGCTGCTGGTGGCGAGAATGCAATATGCATGGGACTTGACGCAGCCAATTGCTCCTTAGGTGTACTTATTGTTTGAAATGAGTGGGATGTTTGGAAGATATTATTACTCGAATGGGTGCTTTGGACATCGATTTGGGCGAGAGTTAGCTGTCGATGTGGGGCCTTTGAGGCTTCTTTTGACACAGCGGAATCTTGTCTGAGAGATGTTACCAGTATTTCCGATTTCTGGTTTTGAACTGTGGGGGAGCTCGGGATATCCCGTAAGCTCACTGGAGAAGTTTGCAGGGGGCATACTCCTTGGATGTCTACTGCAGTAGGAGAAGATTGCTGACCGGATTCCTGTGGTGGTTGCAGCTCTGATTGGTTGTTAATAGGGAGCGGTTTAAGACTTGCATCCCCCAGCCCTCCCGACGTAGGATCGTTCAATACAGATCCGAAGATGAATACCCCCGCAGATTGGGCTATCTTTTTAGGTTCAATTTGCCAATGTTGTGGGGATAGCGGTTGTTGAAGGAGCGTGCATATTTCGGGCTGCTGGGCCGAGGCTCCACGCCTGGTTGCCTCCTGGGTCTGAGACTGCGAGAAAGTGTTGGATGTTGTTGGAATTTTTTTTAAGTAGTCCAACAGATTAGAATGTTTTACGGCGAGTGGCTTGTCCGTGCTCTTGCTTTTTTTTTATGGAGATCCGTCCGCTGTTAGTGTTTCATTGCTGGCCCTAGTGGACCTGTGGTTGCCCGGGTTACCCGGGTGGGGCTCCTCGTCCGATACCGGTTGTTTTAATTTCCTCCGTTTTGGTGCCAATAAGGTCTTTCTTACTTTCCCAGATCTCATAACTTAAGGTGTTAACTGAAACCGGTGCTGGAGAAGTGGCTGGGATGAGTGGAGTAGCACTAGTGCAGCACTTCCAAAGCTATTGAAGGTCTGGGGAGGATTGCGATGACTTGTGATGTCTTAATGCTCTGATAGCTCCGGTATGTCTAAGGATAGTGCCAGTTCTGCCAATTCTGGCCGTCGCTTGCTGCCCGACTAGTGTCCTGCTGCTGGTTTAAAATCTGAACTCGTAGGTTTTTTACTGGCTTGTCCTGTCCTCAGCAAGCTGTCAGCTAGTTAATGGGTGGCAGGGATGGGGTGGGGTGGTAGCACTACTGTAACTTACGGCCGTAATTAACCGGGTCTTTGTCGCTACCTATTAGTGGCACCCCCGCACTTTTTTTTTTTACCCCTGCCCCGGCCTGCCTGTCCGTGGCAGCCTACACCTCGCACCGCTCGAGCCCAGACTAGTCGGAGCCTGAGTCCCAGTCCCGCCACTGTGTGGCCCCTCAGCCTGGCAGGGTTGACACCAGGGGGGGAGTTTTAGAGGTGAACCCGCCTCGCCACTCAGCCAGTCGCGGCCCGAGTAGGTGGGAAGGCCCAGCTGTAGATGAACAGAACAGACACGGGGGAGGGAGCAGCCCCAGAGCTGGTAGAAGCAGCTCTGTCACCCACATGACCGCCCGGCTAGGCCAGCAGGCGAGGCAACACAGGGGAGAAGACACTGCCCAGCGCCGCAAGCGGGAGCTCCATGCGGGACCAACTGGACCACTGAAGGCAGACACAGGCGGGTAACCAAGAGGTACAGGGGATGCTGCTTGGCTTGCGGGTTCGTGCGGCGGCTATGCGGTTCAGGGGGGAGGGTGGAGGGCAAGCTGAGAGGCACAGTCCTACGTTTTTTTTCGGCCCGACCAACCGACCAACCACAAGGTGCACTGCCCACTACCTGCTACCCGCTGTGGCGGCGAGGGAGCCTTATCGCCTCTCCACACCCTTTTCCTCCTCCCGCACGTTCTGCCAACTGCCGACTTACCGTTGACCACCACTGCAGAGTCCCTTTCCCGATTCCCGGCTCCAAACCCGGCCTGAGAATGCCGACAATGTCCCCGGACACGGTCTTCCTGCTGGAGCAGCTCACTGCGCCGTCAGATCATCAGACTCCTCCCACTCACCTCGCCGTACAACGCCCTTGCCTGACGGCACGTCCGGATAGACGACTGCAATACCGTTAGTGGGACCCGGCCAAAACTCACACACGCACATATATATATATTTATATATACACACACAAACATGTATATATATATATACACACACACATATATATATATATATATATATATATATATATATATATATATATATATGGACAGTGTGTCTTGAATTTAAAGTTCTGTAATTTGATTAAATACAAGCTTTCACAAATAAAATAATGATGCAAGCGTTGACAAATGATGATCTCAGTCTGATAGTAATTCAGTTATTATTGACAATGAAGATTTGTGCATCTATCCCTCTAGAGTTATGTTATTTTTGTCTTTGTGGACATGTGCTTGCCTGTCAGGGGCAATGAGGCTGACGCGGAGCAGTCTCCCTTGAAGCCCTCATGAATCTGCCACGGTGAAGGAACCATGGGCCTGATGTACAAAGTGATTTTACTGTCGCAAAGGTCAAATTTGAGCCTTTGTGACTGCAAAATGTTTTTTTTAAATGTACAACCCCCAAATTGTGACTCCATAACACATTATGGAATCACAATTTGGGTTTCAGACAGTGCCAGCTGCTCGGACCGCAAAGTGGTAGGGCAGCAAACCTCGACTCCCACAGGCGGAAGCACACTGTGCAGGCTCCCAGGTGCCAATCCTGATGCTACTCTCATGCTGGCAATCTTATTACACAGCATGAGAGAAGTGCTGGGATTGGTCACCTGGTTTGCTACCTGGCCTGAGAACCTGTGTGGTCTCCACCTGGATGTGCAACACAGCTCAGGTTGGAGAAATGCTAAGTGCACATGTCGATTTGGCTGTCCTAAGAAGGCCGGCCAGCCAAACTGACACCCGCATTTACAGTGCCACCACGCCTCCTCCCTACTGCAGCTGCAATCAATGGTGGCCCCACCCCACTCTAGGACCCGGCTCGCTGGCAGCCCGCAGGTTGGATGAAAGATAAAATGCTAATCACATTTTTTATTATCATTTTACTTTTCATTTGTTCCAATCTGCTGGCACTCAGCAGTGGGGTGACGCTCCTCTGCCATAACAGAGGAGCCGCCCCTGGCTTCAGATTAAAATTGAGCTCAGAACATTTTCTAAGGCAATAACAAAAACTTAAAGCAAATCTTTGTCGCTGGAATCCTCCCAAGTCAAGGATTAACCATTAGTCCTTTTGCCTTCGTTGTGTCTGAGAAATATATAAAAGGTTGTGAGTTTTCTGTTTGTGAATAGAATAATGAGTGCTGAAATACACAGAAATCCAAAGACCAGGGGGCATATTACCAACAACTAGCGATAATTATCGCTAGGTTGGCTTAGCGGGAATATTTCTATCGCTGCCCTTCACCTGTTTTTATCGCTGAGATACCATGCTATTAGCAAGGTTTATCTCAGGAGCGATAAAAAACAGGCGAAATGTGTGAATATCGCTGTCAATACAGCGATATTCAGGCATTACCGTGACAATGCTCTTAGCCATGTTATCCACCTCTCGTTGGATAACATGGCTAAGAACTGGTCAGGGCAGGCGTTAGCTTTTGGAGATATTCGCGCTTAGCGCGAATATTTCCAAAACTACGCCTGTGTTGATCATAGGCGATAGCGATTGCAGCGACTGTTTTCAGTCGCTGACATTTTGGCACGCCCACTTTGCATGTCATTAGCGATAATGGCCCTTGGTAATATGCCCCCAGATTCACTAACACTTTGTGCTGATACTGATGCAAAGTGACACAAAACAATGCATTGGTGTTTATTTTCCAGCGCAGAAGATATCCTGTGCTGGAAAGTTGCCTTTTTTTAGCACAAAAAGTGCTTTGCGCTGCTTTTTACCTCACTTGAGAAGGGGTATATTTTTGGGGCAATCCCAGGTCTACCAGTTCTGGTAAATCTGGGAATTTGTCAAAACCCATGTGAGTTGCGTGGGAACACCCATGCAACGCTCATGGCACACCTTCCCAGGGCCTTACTCCAGATTTATGGAGCCACTCAGGGCCACGCAAAGGAGTCTTGCGTGGCTTCATAAATCACATGTAAGGTTTGCGTCGCTCTTGCACCATGTTGCGTGGTGCAAGAGCGATGCAAACTGGCTCACAATTAGGCCCCATGGTGTTTATCTGTATGGGGCATTCTTTGGCCTCCATGTCAAGTGCATTAACCTACTAAACTACTATTCTATTATAAGCTTTCAGTAGCTAATTAGAAGCCTGTTCCTAATACTCTTGTGTGAACTAAGTACATTATGTAGCATATGCCACTGCAAAACGTCTATGCATTGTTTCAAAATCTTAAATTGGTAGGAGGTAGGTGTAACTCTGGGGCAGATTTATCAAGATTTTACGCTGGTGAAAAGTCATAAAACTGTTTGCAAACTAGCACAAAGTCTTGATAAACTATTTACTTTCCATCACAAAACGTTTTTTTACACTTGAAAGTTGTACAAAAGTAATGCAAATATCTTTGTTCACTACATTACATTTCTTTGGGTCAAGGGGGTGTTCCAGGGCTGGTACTCGACAGTTCCCATGCTACCATCCATGGGTATTATTTCAAAGTCCTATCTAATAATAATGGTAGATGGGGCTTTGTGCCAAAAATAACACATTCTCAAGGCAGGCATGAAGTTGGAGAAATCTTTTAATTTGATTTTCTCCAAACTTTTCCCACATTGGATTTGTAGTGTATTGTTTTAAACTTTAAAGGCAGACTTGGCATAGTATTTTGCACTGAAATAGCACCCTCCCAGTAGAAAGTCCATGCTAGACGTCACGCACACACCTTTGCACTACAGTGCTCGTAGCCAGTTAGAGTGCCATCGCTGGGAATGGCAGCAGCTGTGCCATATCTTTGTAGATATGGTTTTGTGTCTCCTTGAAAAGCACTATTTACATTTGGTTAAGGTAATTTTCAGGGCAAATAAAGTTTTCACTGGAATGTAAATACTATAGTAACACTTTGTAACGGTTTGATTCCCTTTTTGTGACTTTGTACTGGTTCAAAGTGTTGATAAATCTGCCCCAGGTCTCCTGAGATTTGGGGGCATATTCACAAGACCCTATTGCCACCACAAGGTCACTTTCCAGGACGTTGCAGTGGAGATAGTTGCTTCACCCTATTCACAAGGCAGCGTTAAGCCACACTGCCTTGTAAAAAAAGGCCCCCATTCACGCTACACTTAGTGTGAAAGGGGTGTGCAATGGATGTTATGGTAGGCGTCCCGCTGCAACACCCATTAATTTTGACTCTGGCCCATATTTACAATGGTAGCATAAATATGGGCAACGTCAAAATTAAGACCAGGGAAAACCTGGTCTTAAACAGGCACAACGAGGAGAAATGTTTAATTTCTCCTCGTTTTTGCTGTTTCCCTGCGTGCTGCATTGTGCAGCACACATAGAAACAGCACAAGGCCAAAGATTGATTGTTTATGTGCAGGAATGTGACCCTTCCTGCGCATAAAAATCAATTAAAGAAATTATGTGTTGCAACTTCGCAGCACACATAGATGTTACAAAACGCAGTTAAAGATTGTTCATGTGCAGGAGGGAGACCTTCCTGCAGATCAACAATCTTCCCCTCAACGCAGACACCCTGCACTATGGTGCAAGGGTGCCTGCTTTGGCGCAAGGCTTCTACATTTAGCACTAGTGCAGGGGGAAACACATGGCTGCACCATATTGTTGTAAATATTGTGCAGCCCCGCGTTTCAGAAGTTAAGTCAAGGAGGCTAACGGCGGGCTCTGCCACTACGTAGTAAATATGCCCTTTATTTTGCAAATAATTAGCAAAATCGTCATAATTATAGTTTAGAAAGAAAATGTTGGTAGTGCAATATTCTGAGGTCATATTATGAGACGTAGTAACCTGTGGGTACGATCTGAACCCAAAATGCACAGCAGTATTGTGCCTGGATAGAAGATTCTGCGTGATGTCTTCCATTATGCAGTTAAGGAATTAGTTTGACTTGGAGAAAAACAGTGTTAACTGTTTGCTGGCACAATATCCAGACACTGCCGTTTTACATTTTACCCCTATAGAAATATGAGCGAAAGTCTTACTACAACAGTTTAGCTTGTGAGGCCAACACTCTGAGGGATATTCACAAGAACCTTGCCTCCTGTTCAACTTTATCACCCCCCCTGCCTCATTAGCTCCTGTGATATTTGATTCTTCAATCACTGTTTCTGTGCCAACCACTCCAGAAGAACAAGAGACTGTCAGTTCATCTCTTGATATTATTCTACAAACTTTCCCCAGCCACCGGCAGGAAGCGCAAGGACATTTTTTGCAGCTGCGAGACGACAAGAGAAAGCTACAGAACTCCCTTCAAGAGATGACTCTTAAGCTGGGGGGGGATATCACAGGAAATGGAAGATGTACAACACAGGGTGGTTAACATAGAAGAAGGGTCAGTTCGTACAGAAGCTGTTGTGAGCCAACACGGTGCCCAGATTACGTCCCTACAGCTAAAAGTTGAAGACTTAGAAAACCGTGAAAGACGATTAAATCTGAGACTTTTTGGAATCCCTGAAGGGGCTGAGGGAGCAGACTCTCGGGCAAATGTAGTAAATCTATTCCAGAAAGCGTTCCCGGATTTATCTGATTGGGACTGGGACTCTCAACCTCAGAGAGTTCATAGGTTACCACTTGTTCAGAGGAACAAGGAAAGCAAATTTCCCCGTCCCTTTCTTATCTATTTTGGGATTTTTTTACTGAGACAGGCAGTCTCACTAAAAGCAAGGCCTAATTCTCCTGTTATAATTGAAAATGTTTCTTTTTTTGTTTGATCCGATCTCAGCAAGGCCACTATGGATAGACGGTGGAAGCTACGCAAGTTTATTGACCCGTTTAAATCTCTTGGTGGGCAAGTGTTTCTACAGGAGCCTGCCCGCCTAAAAGTTATTAAGGGTGCACACTTACTTTTTCATCGACGAAAGGGAGGCAGAGGATGCACTCTCCACACTTACTTAATCTTGAGAGAAGGAAAGCTTAGATGTCTAACTTAATCTTTATTCTCACCTCAATGCACATTTTTTTTACTGATCTCATTATGATACTTATTTTTTTCCTTTTTCTCTTTCATTATCTACTCCTGGGTAAGTTAGTAGGTGGAGCCTCATGCTGTCCTCACTGTATTGTAGCTGTCAATCCAGCGGCAGCAGAACATCGAGGGGTGTTCCCTCCCGAGGGGGGTGAGGGAGCAGGGGGAGGGGGGCGGGTTTCTCAGGGGGTGTGTAGGTGAGGGTGCTTTTTTTTTTAAAAAAGCACCTCGAGAAGGAGATCTGGTGGAAGTAGGTGGGAGAGGTTTACTTATTTTTTTCTGAAGAATGATAAGACTTATATGAATCTCTTTGAATGTTACGGCTAAGATGTTTGGCTTCAAACGTTGCAGGTCTTAATAATAAGAAAAAAAGACGCCTGGTTCAAGAAGAGTTAGTACTGTATGACCCACATTTTGTTTTTTTATCAGAGACCCACATTGCTTATAAGGATAGAAAGTTGTTAGGACATCTGATCTATGAGGTTATCATTTGCTCAACCTTCAAAGCTTCAATTAGGGGGGTTGCCATTCTCAAAGATAGACGTCTTAGAGTAGAAATTTGTAAAACTGCTTGTGATAAAAGCAGACGATGGGCTATTGTGCAGTTATCAATTGAAAAATGTAAATTTGTTTTCTGTGTGGTTTACGGCCCAAATTCTGATGATTCTTCTGTTTTT
The DNA here is from genome assembly GCF_964261635.1 of Lissotriton helveticus. Classification (NCBI taxonomy): domain Eukaryota; kingdom Metazoa; phylum Chordata; class Amphibia; order Caudata; family Salamandridae; genus Lissotriton; species Lissotriton helveticus. The sequence goes on along the minus strand of NC_136072.1, from coordinate 1,083,847,064 downwards.
GACCAATTGAATATGGAACTTCTAGAGTGGGAAGGAGAACTTGTTATTATGAGAGATTTTAAGTGTATTATGGACTACCAGCTAGATACTACCAGGCACGGTGCTTTTCAACGCATGCGCAGATCTTGTGCTGCAATTTTAGAAATAGGACGTATTCATAATATCAGAGATGTTTGGCGTAGTATCCATCCTAAGGAGGCCGGCTATATTTATTACTCTGCTCCTCACAAACTCTGCTCCCGCATCGATATGGTCTGGGCATCTGATAATGTTGTGAATACGAGTTCTATTGAGCTTTGCCCATGGGTCACTTCAGACCATAATCCTATCTTGCTTCTGTTCCATATAACACAAATCCATACAGGTCCTAGGATGTTTTCTTTTCCTAGGCATCTATTTACAAACACAGCGGTTATCTCCCAGATCAAGTTACATCTTACATATTTTATTAAAATTAATCTTAATTCCACTTCATGCATTATTGTTTGGGACGCCTGTAAAGCCAGTATTCGGGGGTTTACTCAGCAATTTCTCTTTAGACAGAACTCTGAACGACGTAAAATTAATAAAATGCTGACTAATAATATCCTTTCACACGAACTTTTATTGGCCGATGTTTTATGCTTAGGCTCTCCTAATGTGGTGGAATTGGGATTAAAGCTAGGACATTTTAAAGCTGCTTTAAAAACAATACTTAGGGAAAAAAGTAGTGTAAAATTACACAAATTTCATATTTCTCAATATGAGAGTGGAGATAAAATAAGGAAAAATCTTGGCTTATAAAGTCACGGATGAGAGAGCCAATACTCTGATTAAAAGTTTAAGTGGCCCTAATAATATCACATATGACCAACCGTCACAGATATTAGAACAGTTCGCAGAGTTTTATTGGAAATTATATACGCCAGAAAACCACCCTACCTTGGCTAGTATCCAGGATTATCTGGATTGTAATATCATAGAAAAGCAAGACTTCTCTGGGCTCGATCAATTGTCTGAACATATTAGTCTGTTAGAGATCCAGCAAGCTATTTTTTCCCTACCATCTGGAAAAGCGGCCGGGGAAGATACTATACCTGTAGAGGTTTATAAAATCTGTATTGATGAGTCATTACCCCTCCTCCATCAGGTCATCAGTTTTATTGGTGACAATGGGAAAGCCCCGAGCTCTTGGAACACTGTTAAACTTGTTTTGTTTCTGAAAAAGGGCAAGCCGGCTGACGAATGAGGGTCATTTCGACCCATTTCGCTCATAAACACAGATGCCAAGGTATTTGCAAAAGTGCTGGCCACTCGATTGGCTCCATTTATATCTAAAATAGTCAATCCACAGCAGCATGGGTTCGTAATAGGTAGGGATACTACAGCCCATATTACTATGGCCATAACTGCCTTTGACATAGCAGAGACGGATTCCACCACACTCGGTGTGATCCTATTGGACGCTGAGAAGGCTTTCGACCGAGTGGGGTGGGATTATCTCTGGTCGGTAATGACTACCATCGGTTTTAGGGGCCAATTCGTAAGATGGACCCGATCCCTATACGATAACCCCACCGCGAGAATCAGCTATGCGGCTTGACGTCGGCCATCTTTCCTATATCTCGGGGCACACCTCAGGGGTGTCCCTTGTCACCTCTGTTGTTTGCCCTTTCGATGGAACCCTTCCTTCATGCTCTGCAATCACAATCATGTATTATTCCTTTTAGTTCTGGCCCCATTCATTGAAAATAACTGCATATGCTGATGATATTGTCATTTATTCCACTGATGTAGCAAAGGCTTTACAGGGAATAACTACTGAGGCTAGTAGATTCGGAGATGTTTCTGGATACAAATTAAATTCAAATAAAACTCAAAGAATTGCTAATTATAAACCATCAGTTGCAATATCAGGCTTATGTCAGACTGCCATCTACCTGGGAGTTAAAATTTCATCCAAAATTAGTGAGATAGTCACAATCAATTATGACGCTTTAGTTAAAGCTACTGGTTTGTTATTAAAAAAATGGCATAAGCTCTCTTTAAATATCATTGGTAGGATTAACCTGATTAAAATGAAAATACTCCCTAAATTTCTTTATTCATTCCGGTCCATCCCTTTATCCACTTAGTAATCTTTTCTTTAAAAAATTGGACGGAATATTTAGTAGTTTTATTTGGGGATATCGTAAAGCTCGTCGGTCCATGGTGTCACTTAAAGGTTCTTTAGATAATGGTGGGCTCAATCTTCCTGATTTTAAATTATATTTTTGGGCAACTTTTCTAGTTCGTTTACGGTGTCTACTTAATACAGACAATCAACTTTATTTTTATATTTTTATGTTAAATTCGGACGCTGATATGTTTTTGTTAAGAGTTAATGACCCCAATTATTTTAAAAGGATGAAATTCAAGACCGCCAGGGATACTGTTAAGATCTGGTTTAATATTTGGGCTTTTTGTAAAACTTCTTTTTTTCATCCCAAACTTTTGTTATGGGGCAATCCCGGACTTCCAGGGATTTTTAGTGATGGTACGGTAAATATATGGCTCGCACATGGTATAAAGACATTGGGGGATTTATATGGCACTCACGGTTTTTTGAGCTTTGAGACACTTAAAATCCTATATGAAGTAACAGAATCAATGAGATTCAAATATATTCAAATGTATGATTTTTTTATATGCAAGATGAAATTACGTGAAATATCGGATTCCGACATTTGGGATTGTTTTTTTTCCACTTAAGAATTAATCTTTAATTAGTATAGGTTATAGGTGTCTCAAAACTTATAAAATCAGGGATTGGTCCAAATTAGCAGAAAAATGGAGCACTAAATTGGGGCTTCATATAACCCCTACTATGATTACCTCATCTCTTCGCAACATTAACAATCTTGTTCAATCTTCAAGCTTAAGGCTTCAGCAATTTAAAACCACTTGTATGCTCTATCATACACCTGAAAGGATATCTAAGTGGTCTACGAATATCTCGTTCAGTGACCGAACTAAATGCCCCAAATGCGGTCTTATTGCTGCGGATTTGGAACATATGTTGTTTTCTTGCCCAATGCTATCCGAGTTCTGGTCAGCTCTGGATAAGATAATGAAATTAAAATTGGTTTGCCCGCCCCCTCTTACCGCATCTTCTGTCTTACTAGATATACATACCACCACTATCCCGCAGCAAGCTGTAGTAACTATTGTATTATCATGTGCTAAATTAGTTGTTGCACATGCCTGGATCTCCCCGAATCCCCCACATATCATGGAATGGTGGTCATTGGTCAATGAAATGTATTCTATGGAGTATGCTTTGGCTAAGTTAAGAGGTACTCGCTCATTAATGAAACGTGACAAAATTTGGGGCACCTTTATTATTTGAATGCTCATCTCAAATGTTGGTATATATTTTGGGGAAATCACCCGCAACGTCATATTTTTCTTTAGTTTCTTTTATTGTATTGAGTTGTATGGTAATTGTTCTAATTTTCATTCTGCTATTTTGTCTTTTCTCACCCTTGTCTGTTTTGTTTGATCAATTTGTATCTCTCTTTCTCGTGTTGTGAATAAAAACAATTTTTTAAAAAAACACACAAGAACGTGTGATAATTATCGCAAAATTAGATTTAACGCAACTTTGCACATCGCAGTCTATCGTGACAAAATAACAAAGTGTTAACGTTGTATTCTCAACCTGGCGGCACCATGCGATGGTCTCACGATAACGCGCCACATGACCGCGTTAAAATCAACGCGACGCCGAAAAATGTGAAACGCAAACGTGAAAAAAGTTGCGATGCCCCAAATCGCGATACAAAAAACAGCGATAACCAGCGATAGGCCTGCAATTCCCACGCGTCATGCGGAAAATGCACTATAAAAGCAGAAGGAAAAAATGCAAGGAAAAAGAAACTGCGTAGCACCATGGATGCACACTGACCGAGTGCAGAGGACAACGTGAACCCCACAAGCCCCACAGACGACCAGCAAGGAACCTCGGGTCTGGGAAGGCCAAGGAGAAGAGGAAGATACGGTTCAGTCCACAGGAAAACAGAATCATTGTTAGATTTGGGGGTCTCTGGTTGACACAGGTAAGGACTTGTGACAAGCAGGGACCCTCTCCTCTAGTCAGGATAAGGGGATCACCCTCTAAAATAACCCCTGCTCACCCTCTAGGCAGTGTGGCGCGAGCACACAAGGCTTATCTCAGAGCGTTATGGGTTAAGCATTTGTGAACACATACAGTAACTCAGTGACAACACCACACAGGGACAGCACACCAGGGTTTGTATAAAAATAAGTATCTTTATGTAAGGCTTAGAACAAGACCAAATAACGTCCAGAAATAGGCCACCATACTATTAGCAATTCAATTCTTTGTTAAAAAAGGCGTAGTTTTAAGTTCCATGCGCTTCGCGCTGCCTGTGCAGCTCTCTCGGGGATGATTGTATTTTGCCAGAGTTAAAAATCAGCATTGCGGACTCTCTGGTCCGGTGCGCACACAGTCACAGTGCGAATCTCACAGTACCTTTAAATGCGTAGTTTTTGACACGGACGATGCTTGTGCAGGCGAAGACGTCCTAGGAGCGTTTAGCTGCCCCTCTCCGATGCGAGCCCAGCTCGTTGTAGGCGTCTCGGTCCAAGGCGTTCGAGCGGGGGCCCCGAGGGTGAGGCGGATGGTCCTAGTCTTAGAGCGGTCACTGTGCGAGGCGTTGTGCGCGTCGTACCTCAGAGCGGGGATGCCACTCAATTCCCAGCAGTGCGATGTCAGGCGGCCGGTACACTTCAAGCATACAGGTCGTACTTTCCAATGCGGGGTTGCTTGTTAGACCTCAGTAGTGTGGTGTAAGGGGCCGGTACGCTTTGAACGTACGGGCCGGACTTTCCTTGCGGTGCGCTTGGGTCTTGAACTCCAGCGACTGGGACACGGCGAGCAGTGAGGCTCAAGGGGGAGGGTGAAGCGGTGTGCGGGCGGCCCTTCTTCGGACGGTGCGAGCTACGGCCCGTAGGTAGAGCGGGATCACACGGTGCGGGGCGGCCACAGGTACGGCTTCACAGCGGTCCGGGTTTGTGAGGCACACTTTTCTCGTGGCTCCAGCGGCAGGGGGAAATCGGCAAATGCCAGCGGCTCGGGTTGAGACAGTAGGAGTCCAATAGTCCTGGGACTCTGTTCAGGGGGCAAGCTCACCCACAAGCCCTTGGAGATCTTTCAGAAGCGCAAGTTGAGCAAACTCTTTTACAGTCTTTTCATCTCCTCTCGCAGCAAGGCAACCACTGCAGGCCAATCCCCCAGGTCAGGGACAGTACTCCTCCTTGCAGCTTTCCCAGTTCCATCTCGTCGGGCAGAGGTTCTTCTTGGTTCAGCAGGATCTAATTTCTTAGGAGCAGGGCTCCAATATTTATACCACAAATCTTTTGTTCTTTGAGGCCAGGGGGCCTTTGCCTAGTTCAGTCCAGTTTTTGAGCACTTTGTTTACCGGACTCTGGCTTGTCTTTTCAGTGTGCAGGGCAGAGACATCAGACGCTCCACAGGAGGTGGATCCAGTATTGTGGTGGCAGGGCAAAGGCCTATTCAGAGTCTAGGTGCACTCCTCCCACTCATCTGGCTGTAATCTTTCTATTCACCACCTGGCAGCCCCAGCCTGTCTCCTGGAATTCCCCAGCCCTGTCACTCACAGAAACCAGACAGCAGATACACATCCTGGCAGAGGCGGTCTGAAAAGGTTAGGCAAGCAAATACCCACTTTCTAAAAGTGGTATTTGCAAACACAGGATATTAAAATAAACTTTACTAAAAGATGTATTTTAATATTCTGAGTTCAGGCATACTAAACTTGAATTTCTACCGTGTTCCCTGAGTCTGTTGGGATCATAGAATGTAACAATTCCAACAGCCCATTCTGGCCTATGAGAACAGGTAGCCTTACAATAGTGAAAAACGAAAATGGCTGTAATTCCCTATTAGGACATGCCACACACATCAGGGCTTGTCCTACCTTATACTTACAATGCACCCTGCCCTTGGGCCTACCATAGGGGTGACTTACATGGAGTAAAGGGAAGGTTTAGGGACTGGCAAGTGGGTTCACTTGCCCAGTCAGCGTGACAGTACCAGACTGCACGCAGGTTATGCAATGGCAGACCTTAGACACATTTTACCAGGCAGCTTCTGTGGGTGGCACAACCAGTGCTGCAGGCCCACTAGCAGCATTTTGGATTCACAAGCCCTGGGCACTCCTGGTGCACTTTACTGGGGTCTGACAGTAAACCAAATAAGCCAATCATAGAATCCAATCACTATATACATTTTATACAGGGAGCACTTGCACTGTGGCACTGATTGGCAGTGGCACAGTGCTCTGAGCAGCTAACACCAGCAAAACACATGAGGCACAGTAACAAAAAAGTGGAAGGGAGACGCACGCCAAGGTGCCAGGTCTAACAATCATCATTACAGAGGTAGTAGAACACTACCAACAACTGTTTGTCCCCTCCAACGTGTCATTGGCAACAAAGACGCAAATATGGCAAACTATCTTGGACCATGTGAATGCAGTTGCAGCTTTGAGGAGGACAATGGAAGGGGTCAAGAGGCAGTGGAATGATGTGAAGGGGAAAACCAAGAAGAAACTCCATGCCAACATGAAAGCAGCAACGCTGATTGGAGGTGGGGGTCCAGCGGCACACCAGGAGCTGGATGACATGGAGAAAATGGTGGCCACAGTCATCAGTCGGGATACCATGCCAGGAGTTGTGGATCCGGACACTGCTCAACATGACCTGACACAACATCAACAGGGTGAGTGCCGACCAGGTACAGGAGGGACAGGGGGAGATGGGCACAATGGCACACATGCACAATTAAGTAGTGCACACTGCACACCCACAATGACTCTGGATCATGTTCCTGATCCCTAGGGCACACTGCAGCACACATACAAATACCAAGTAGGCCCCCGTATCCCCTGTCCCCAAAGGGGTCCCAACCCACACATCACCAATCTCACCACCAACACATGCACACATGCGAAACCCAGCAAAGATGCGTATTTGTGAGCCACACTGCCAATGCAAGTGACACTACATGACGATTAGCATGGCTGCAGTCCAATCATCATGACATTGTGCCCACCACAACCTTGAGGTGGCTGAGTGTGGACCGCATCCTGAAAGGATCAGGTCACACTCTGACACATCCACGTTCACAAACAACCACTGACGTCACAAACACATCTTCGGACAAACCATGCCCAAGAGTCACAACATGACCAAGCGCCCAATTCACCCAAGTCTGCTACATCTCAGCACTGTAGAAGCACAGACGTCAAAGGCATACCGCCTGAAAGCGATAAGGGGCAGCCAAATCAGAGCTGCAGGGGCGACTCACCCACAATGCAGCACACACACATAATAATAAGAGCACCTCAACATTGACAACAATGTGGTACTAACTGTCACGACGGTGGACCGAGAGAATGTTCGGATGAAATCCAACTGGCGCGGCTCCGGCAATGTCGTCAAGGCGCAGTCCGTCTATGTTTGTGAGTTGGACGCAGGTTGCGTCCCCCTTGTATTTGTTATTGATTCCTTTTTACAAAGCTTATTTAAAAAATTAATTCTGTCTGGCTGGACAAAGAACATACTGTCTATTTAGCATATGTTTATTAGTTGCTTCATAATCGTTAATGTCAAGGGACCATTGTCTTTAGTAACAGTCTACACACCCAAGGTCCCTACCATATTGCCTTTGGGTTCCCTTGTTTCTTTTGAAAAGCGTCTGGTAGGTGGGCATGTAGTTTGGCATGTTGTATGTGAGTTTGTAATGTGTGCATTCCCAGAGTTGTGAGTTGCATGATTGTGGAGTTGAGGTGTGTGGTTTGTTCATTTGGTACTTACCAACAAGCAGTGCATTTCCATATGTGCTATCTTGAAAGCGCTAGTTGATGATGGACTGTCCGAAAATGAAGGAATCATGCACACTGCCTGGGCGACCTTGGTGAAGAGTCCCCGGTGGTCCACTATTGCCTGCACATTGATGGAATGCGTGTGCATTCTGTTGCGGTAATTGTGTGCAGTGTCGGCAGGCGGCACAAGTAGGACATGTGTGCAGTCAATTGCCCCCACCACGTGCGGGAAGCCAGCGTTGGCTTGGAAGCCTTGCTTGGTCTCCAGCTGTTCCTGTGCAGTGTGCGGTAAGTGAAGGTGCTGGGGTACCAAGCTGATGATAGCATCCAAGACAGGTGTGAGGAATTTTGATAGGGCTGGCTGTGAGACTCCACTGACTCTGGCGGTTGTTGGTTGGAAGGTACCAGAGGCCAACAGGTGCAGCACAGTCAGCAGCTTTGTCTGCTGAGGGATGTTGGTTGTCCGCTGTGTTGCTACCGTCCGCCTGTGGGCAATGATGGTCAGGATGCGGAGGATGATTGTCCTTTTGAGCCTGTAGTGGGCAATGACATACTCTGGGGTTAAGTCTGTGTGGCTGGTGCGTTTTCTGAACGTCCGCTGTCTTTGTCTGCACTGCCTCTGTGGTAGTCCAGGGCGGGGGGGGGGTGCGGAGTGGTCCGGGGGGGTGTCAGGCCTGGGGGTGGTGGCGGTGGATGTTGTGGCCTTCTTGGGGCTCTGAGCTGCATGATCAGTAGCTCTATGGCATCTGTTGTTCTTCAGGTGTGGCTCTGGGCTGGGCTCCCATTTATGGTGCAGGTTGTCGTCCGGCTTAACACCAGGTAAGAGCAGGTGTTAAATCCCTGCTGCTAACGCGCCTTATTGCATGTTTTGTGATCTTATCGCCAATCTGGCTGGTCGTTGAGAATGGTGCGAAGTGGTGTTGTTGCAGCTTTTTGCACGGGAACGCCTACTCTGCATATCATTAGCGTTAGTTGCCGGTGTCATCTGTGGCGATGTTCTTTGCGGCTACTAACGCAGGAAAACTGGTGATACCGGCTGTTAGACCAGCTTGTGTATAGGGTGATAACTTTATCGCCACTTTGGCTGAGATAAAGTGGCACTCATTTGGGGATAAGTCCTTGAGAATATGCCCCTCTGTGTTTGGCAATGTACTGTGTCCCCAGCCACTCCCCGAGGGCTGGCTTCTACACTTACCCCACTCCCATTTATTACAGGTGTCACCCGTCATATGACACTGGCCGGGCGCACGTGGCGTGCCCTGGACCACTTACCGTACCATATACTTGAGTAAGTGTCGTCGTTCATGCCCACGACCCAACAGTATGATCCCAGCAGCACAGTGTGCCAGGAGGGCGCCTCGTGCTCTCCTGAGCAGACCCTAGTCTCCATACTCTGCCTTTGAGTTCGAGGGTCACATGTCTCAGCTACAAAGATTGTACCATTGCATCTTCCTGTCTGACTGTTCTAACCTCGCACCCTGAAGGCGTTTAGAGCGGTGGCGTAATAGAAATGATGCCGCTCCCCCCCCCCCCAGTCCCCCGCAGTATATGGTTGAGTGAAGGGTCTTGGGACTCTCGAATCTGGTAGATTTCCTGGGCCTTAGCTGTGCTTAATTGTAATCGACGGGGGCCACCTGCACTCATTTTTGGAAATCAAGCCTTATTTTTCCTTATCAGTCGTTTACGAGCGGAAGACGTGAAAAAACACAAAACCGAATGACGGAGGAAGAGAAAGACGGAAAAACCGTCACCAAAGAAGAAAGTATAAACCACGAGCGGAAGACGTGAAAAAACACAAAACCGAATGACGGAGGAAGAGAAAGACGGAAAAACCGTCACAAAAGAAGAAAGTATAAACCTGGTAATGTGAGATATAGAGGCAGGGGGTGTCTGGTGGTTGATGAAAGAGGCAGGAGATGGATTCAAGACTACACCGACATTCAATTGCACTGCCGGCGGTTTCTTCCGAGCAGAGCCCAGCGCAAAGGCACTTCAGGCGTAACACAAGCCCCCGCATCCCCCGCAGTATATGGTTGAGTGAAGGGTCTTGGGACTCTCGAATCTGGTAGATTTCCTGGGCCTTAGCTGTGCTTAATTGTAATCGGCGGGGGCCACCTGCACTCATTTTTGGAAATCGAGCCTTATTTTTCCTTATCAGTCGTTTACAAGCGGAAGACGTGAAAAAACACAAAACCGAATGACGGAGGAAGAGGAAGACGGAAAAACCGTCACCAAAGAAGAAAGTATAAACCACGAGCGGAAGACGTGAAAAAACACAAAACCGAATGACGGAGGAAGAGAAAGACGGAAAAACCGCCACCAAGGAAGAAAGTATAAACCTGGTAATGTGAGATATAGAGGCAGGGGGTGTCTGGTGGTTGATGAAAGAGGCAGGAGATGGATTCAAGACTACACCGACATTCAATCGCACTGCCGGCGGTTTCTTCCGAGCAGAGCCCAGCGCAAAGGCACTCCAGGCGTAACACAGGCCCCCGCATCCCCCGCGGTGGGGGTGTGGGTGAGCTGCAGATGCCCCCCTCCACGCAGTACTTAGTCCTGAACGCTCCGTATTAAATCCCGAGTGGGGGCCCGTCCGTGTACATTGCAGGGGGGGGGGCTAAAACTATTGTTACGCCTGGCGCATTCTTTTACAAGTTAGGCACTGGCCCTCCTGTCTCGCAGGGGGTCCCATGGGCCAGCCTGTATTAATGGTCCCTGCGTAGGAGGGGTCCAGAGTCCCTCCGAAGTTCCTTCTGTATGTTAATATTGGTTTATGGCCATAGTTAGAGGGAGCTTTAAGCAGTGTTGGGATGTATCATCGGACCAGAAGGTGCCAGACACTTCTGTTGTCCAATGTATATTCTAATTTCTAAGGTACAATTTGGTACTTCGCTGTAGTTTAACTTGCAAGGTACCATTTTTTACTTCTTCATTTTTTTTGTTGTTTATTTTTTTAAAATACAAGGCCACCATGTGGTGGCCGGGGTGAGCGGAAACAGCTGCGATTTGTGCCAGTTGACTTTGAGGCCTGAGTATTCGCCAAAGCGAGCGATCTCCGGCAGCAAGGGTTGCAGGTTCGCCCCGGGGGTGCGGACATACAGGACCATGTCATCCGCATAGAGTGAGATTAAGAGTGGGCCGGTGCGGAATTTGAGCCCCCTGTGAAGATGCTTCTCCTGAAAGTGTCGCACTAGGGGGTCCATACCAAGGATTAAGAGGAGTGGGGATAGGGGGCATCCCTGCCGGGTGCCTCTGGAGAGTTCGAACCTCTCAGTTATGGTACCATTTAAGCGAATGCGAGCGGTGGGTGCCGTATATAGCAGCTCCACTGTGGCTACAAACATTGCGGGCATGCCCATCCTCCGCATCACTGCCAGAAAAAAAGGCCATTCCAGAGTGTCGAACGCTTTTTCGGCGTCTAGAAACACAGCAGCCGCCGGAGTGGAGGGGTCGATCCTATGGAGGACCGAGAAAAGTGTGCGGAGATTCAGGGAAGTAGACCTGTGGGGGACAAAGCCGGACTGGGCCGGCGAAACAATAGTATCCACCAGCAGCGCCAGCCGTATCGCCAGAACTTTGGCCAAAATTTTATAGTCGAGATTGAGGAGTGACAGCGGCCGATAGGAGCTACAGACCGAGGGGTCGTGCCCCGGCTTTGGCAGCAAAACAATGACTGCCTCACGGAGCGTGGGGGGGAGAACACCGGTCTCCAGAGCCTCCGCATATACCTCGACAAGTCTTGGTACCAGTTCTTCCTTGTATTCTTTGTAAAAGTCGGCCGTGAAGCCATCAAGACCAGACGCCGAAGAACCCTTCAAGGAGTCAATGGCTTCAATTATAGAGTCCGGTGTGATGGGATCTGCCAGAAAGTCTTGCATATATTTTTCCAAGTATACCATGGCAATTTCATTAATATACGACCCTGGGTCTCAGCGATCCCCTGGTAGGGCAGAGGTGTAAAGGCGGCGGTAGTAAGCCAGAAAGGTATCACAAATATCAGGGGTGGAAAAATGGTGCGTGTCCTGTGAATCAATGATGTCCGTAATGTATGCAGCTTGTCGCGGCGGGCGGAGCAACTGAGCCAATAATCTGCCCAGCCTATCTCCTTCACCATATTGGCGTGCCGTGTGGTACTTGCCCAGAAACCGCAACTCCCTGTCCGCAGTTTCCCTGAACTCAAGAAGCAGATCGAGTCGCTTGGCTTCGCAGGTCGGCGAGGGGTTAGCGAGAGCCTCGCTTTCCACCGCCAATAGCTCCGCCTCCACTCGGTGCAGTGTAGTGCGAATCTCATGTAAGGCCCCCACATGCTTGGTGATACAGACTCCCCTAAGGGTGGCCTTGAACCCCTCCCATAACGTGGCCCAAGTGGCCACAGAGCCAGTGTTGAAGTCAAAATAGTCCTCAATGGCCGTACGGACCTCCTCAGTAAAGACCGGGTCTGCCAGGGCTCTTCCCGGGAAGCGCCACTGTCGTTCGTATCCACCCAACCTCGGTACCGCCAGAGTCAACACCACTGGAGAGTGGTCAGAAAGAGTGCGCGGAAGTGTATTGAGATCAATCACCCATCCCGCCAATCCCGGTGAGAGGAGCCAATAGTCAAGCCTGGTGCTGGTGTTATGGAAACTGGAATGGTGAGTAAAAGCTGGGGCGTGAGCGTGCAGTCTGGCCTCAACATCTGGCAGCAAGAAGTGGGAGCAAATGGCCGCAATCGCCGCGCGAGCAAGTGGCTTGCGATCTGGGGAGGAAGACGTGCTGTCTCTGCTAGGGTCCATCAATAGGTTGAAATCGCCCCCCAACGCCAGCAGCTCTATGTCTGAGTGGAGTAGTGTTAGATGCAGGTCATGGAAACAGGCCGGGGAGTCCGTATTAGGACCATAGATCCCCACCAAAGCAATTTTGTATCCATACAACACACCAGAAAGTAACGCATATCGGCCTTCTCGATCCACCTTACTGTCTGTAAACACAAAGGGTATTCGTTTGTGAACCAGAATCGCAACCCCCCGTGCATACCTACTATAAGTGGAAAACACTCTATGAGTACCCCAACCCCTAGCCAGTGAAACAGTATCCGCCTGTACCAGGTGGGTCTCCTGTAGGAAGAGGATATCCACCTTATGACGGTCAGCATATTGCAGAACCTGTTTGCGTTTTCGAGTGGTGTTCAGGCCACGAACATTCCATGTCATCAACTTTAGCCTGGAAGGACCAGACTGCAGACCTAACCTGGCCATAGCATAAAATCAAGGACAGCAAACGGTGAGCATTCATCCAACAGGCCGATACTTTGACTCTCGCAATCAAGCATAAATAAAGTTTGCAACAAAAAAAACATACACCCTGTCCCCCACCCACCACCCAGCCTCCCAACACCCCAGGAGAGGCAGACCCCGAACAAGCTCTGAACAGTCGTGCAGAACACAAATAGCAAAATGTACATTGCAATAGAACATCTCTGCAAACTAAAAGAGAATAAACCCAAATAGAATCGAAACAAACAGGCGTACGCCATAGGGGGAGGCAACGCCACCCCGTGCGGGCATCCCAGCAGAGCAACCAACGAGTTAGTAGCATGTAGTTGAACCCATCACAGCGGAACCCTCATCTATAATATGGCAGGACCCAGAAATAGGGTGCCTATGGATGGTCAGCCCAGGCCTGCTTCGGCGAACAGGTCAGCACTGGCCTGCGTGTCAGTTTGAGGCGGAGAATGAGGCCTAGAGCTGGGAGCCGAGCCCGGACGTTTTTTGTAGCCATGGCAGAACTCTTGGGCCTCTGCCGGAGAGTCGAAGAGGCGGAATCGGCCGTCCACCTCCACCTTCAGCCGTGCCGGATAGAGCATGCTGTATTTCAAGCCAAGATTGCGGAGGGCGGCCTTGACACTGGTGTACTTCCTACGGGCCTCTTGCACCATGAGTGTGTAATCCGGAAAGAAAGACAGCTTGCTTCCCTGCCACTGTACCTCTCCCATCTCACGGGCGGCGCGGAGTGCAGCGTCACGGTCACGAAAGTTCATAATCCTGGCAATGATGGGACGAGGTGCCTGCCCAGTGCATGGCCTGGGCCCTAGGGACCTATTCGCCCGTTCGACGACAAAGCCAGCCGTGAAGGTGTCTTTTCCGAACAGTTCGATGAGGAGGTGTTCTACAAAGGTATCAAACCGGCCCGTGGCAGTTGTCTCCGCCACTCCAAGTATGCGAATATTATTTCTTCGGCTACGCGCTTCCAAATCCTCATTCTTAATGGCCACATCCGTAAGAATTTTTTTGACCCGTTCCAGCTGTTTCAGTGTTTTGGCGGCCCCGTCCTCAACATCCGAGATTCTGGCCTCCGCTAGGTCGAGGCGGCGGTCATGGGCTTGCCCCGTGGTACCAATGTCCAACGGTTTTTTCTCTAGGCTGTCGAAGTGAGTGTCTAGTGCCTTGAAGTCAGCGCGCATTTCTCCCATCATGGCGGCTACCAAGGATGCCGCGTCGCCGCCGTCCGTTGGGCCGATAGCACCAGAGGCCACACCAGGCGCGGGGTCCGTGGTGAGGAGGGGTGTTTTATCGAAGCTGAGCTTCCTCTGGTTAGGGTCCCTTTTCCCCATCTCCAAGGCCGTGTGGAAAAGCGCAGTAGCAGCAACAATGGCGAAGGTGGCGGGCAGCCGGTCAGAAGGCAGGCACCGATGAACAACTGGGCGGCCTCACCGCGGGCGCCACCAGAGTGTGGACAGGCCAAGCGCCAGTAGAGGAAGGAAGGCAGGACCCAGCCCGCGTGCGCGAAGCCTCCGAAACCAGACGCCGGGAACCACCAACACCGCTGCCTCAATGCGGGACCCTCTCCTTCATGGACGCTTCATCACACTTCGCGCTGTAAGGTGGGGAGCAACCCTCTCACGGTGATCAGCACCGGAGGAAAGGGGAGATACACGGTCTCCCCGAAGGCATGCGTAAGGCGGGGCCGCTGTGCGTTGCCGGGGAGCGCCGCCGGAGTCCCCAGCCGACCCTCTCCCAACCCCCACCGCCACCGGCCAAGCCCCACAACCACCATCCGTAGACCAGCACGGGCCCGAAATCGAGGCCCCGGCTCCGGCGCTTCCGTAGGCCGAAGGCCGCAGTCGCGCACCGGGAGCCCAGCGCCCCAAAAAACGGGAGCCGCGGAGGAAGGGAGATGCGAGCGAGAGCCCAGCGGGGGAAGCAGTGGGGAAAGGAAGCACGCCGGCCGAGGGCCGCGCCACACTCACCCGGCGCACCAGCGCAGAAGGGAAGATGGCGCTGAGGTCCGGAGGCCTCAATTCCCCTCCGCCGTGTATGCAGCCTCAGGTTGCTCCCGCGGCGCGGAAACTGCGCCCAGCTGCCCAAGGTGTCATCAGCAGTCGGCTCCGTGCATTTGGGGGAGGCAGGAGTAGCGGATCACATCTCGCTCGCTGTCGCTGGGAGCCCGCACGGAGGAGCCTCACGGCAGAGCGGCCATTTCGTTCGCCGCCGTGGCCACGCCCCGGTACCATTTTTTACTTAACTGGAGTAAAGTCTTTTCCTAAAGTAATCCACCGCCTGCCGCATCTTTGATTAATTTATCTGAAGCGCTACACACTGTGTGAGAGGTTCTAACCCTGCACACCTCCTGGAGCAGGCCTCTTTCTGCAATGCCCTGAGTTATTTTGTGATGTACCCAGTAATTGAAATGGAAAAATAGAAGTGCGGGTACTCTGTACTAGAGTACTTGCTTGTTTCTGAGAAGTGCTGGTACTCTCCAATTAAATGTATTACATTTCTCTTGAGAAGTGCCGGTACTCTATCTCACAAAATAAAGAAGTGCTGGTAGTACCGGACAGTACCGCCCCATTTAAAGCACTGGGGGCCATATTACCAAGATGTGCGTTAAAAAACGCACATCGCACATTTCCCTATCGCCGGATTTTATCGCCGTGTTAGCGCGTCATTATCAACGCGCAACACGTAGGCGATATTAAATCCGGCGATAGCCGGCGATAGGGAACATTAGCGCGTGAAAACAAGCAATTTAAAACAATTTTAGCCGCTAACCATGCATAGCGATAATTATCGCTATTGCTTGGTAATATGCCCCCAGGTGTAAAAAAAGCAGCGCTAACCGTGGTTAGCGCTGCTTTTTTATCACTAACAGGGTTAGCAAAATCCTTGATAATAGGAGAAATGAATGTCGCTTAACAACATTTCTCCTATTATTTTTCTCTGGAACGCCCCCTTTGCATCTCATTAGAGATGCAAGGGGAAGCGTAGAGAAAAAGGGTGCTAACATGCGAATTTGCATTCAGCACCCTGTTGCTGATAGGGAGATCATTTTATCTCCGCTTTCTTGGCCTTTAAAGCCAAAAAAGCAGAGATAAATCCCTTGATAATATGCCTCAAACTTTTTACAAACTTGCCTTAAACATTGGAAAAATCATGATGCTCGAACATGTAGCTCTGAATATGTGCCAACCCGCAGATTACATACAGCACCTGCAGCACGTTCTCACAAGCGAGGAAGTGTGTGAAAAACTCTCCAGCAGGGTTGTATGGGCAGTGACGCAGACAGAGCCCCCTGGTGGCACACTGGGGTATAACAAGGTTCATTGTACACCTGTCACAATTGAACGTCTGGATTGCTGAGGCACTGTGGGGCCAGTGCTTATTTATTATTTTTTTTAAGTATCGGAGCCCACGGAGTTGTTCAGGAGGCCACGGTTGTTTGCAAATGGCCCGGCCAGATGTCAGCACAACTGCTTTCTACTACGTGTCTGACTCATAACAATTGTAACACCGGCAAATATGAACACTGTGTGGGATGACAGTTCAATGTTGGCAAGATGTGGGCTCTTGGGGGCATATTACCAACGTTAAGCGATATTTATCGCTAACGATGCTTAGCAACGAATTTTTTAACGCTAAGCATCGTCAGAAATTATCGCAGATAAACCTTGCTATTATCAAGGTTTATCGCAAATGCGATAAAAAACGGCCGCAATGCATGAATATCGCTGAAAAGTCAGCGATATTCATGCATTACCGAGCTAATGCTCTTAGCCATGTTATCCACCTCCCATTGGATAACATGGCTAAGAACTGCTCAGAAATATATGGTAGGTGGTATTGCACTCAATCCTCAAATTTTAACCATTTGATCGATACGTGTGCTGCACTAGATTGGTGCCTGCTAGAACCAACAATACAATGAATTTGGCCTGGGATCACTAGATCACAAGGACTCCAGTGCGCACTAGCTCAATAATATTTTTCAAAGTTTTCAAATTATTACATTTTAATCCATATGCTTTGGTTATTCATCATTTCATTTCAAACACATGTAACATAGTCAAATACAATGTGCGTATACGAAATATACTGTTTACATATCATATCAAACATTTTCCACATGTTTTTATACGCAACACAATTATATGTACAACCCAATGCATTTCGGGGTTATGAACCCCTTCGTCAGGGGCCTATGAAAGGAAAGAAAAGAAAAGGAAACCTCTTTAGTGATGATGCTTAAAGAAGAGTA
This sequence comes from Lissotriton helveticus, assembly GCF_964261635.1. Classification (NCBI taxonomy): domain Eukaryota; kingdom Metazoa; phylum Chordata; class Amphibia; order Caudata; family Salamandridae; genus Lissotriton; species Lissotriton helveticus. Next base: position 1,083,829,665 of record NC_136072.1, on the reverse strand, counting down.
GTAATTTACTACGTGAGTTACTATGGCATTTCCTTACCTAAATAACTGGTTGCAAACTCGTTGCGTGATCTGTATAGTTGGGGGAGGATCTAACATCTAAATATGAACACTGTGTGGGATGACAGTTCAATGTTGGCAAGATGTGGGCTCTTGGGGGCATATTACCAACGTTAAGCGATATTTATCGCTAACGATGCTTAGCAACGAATTTTTTAACGCTAAGCATCGTCAGAAATAATCGCAGATAAACCTTGCTATTATCAAGGTTTATCGCAAATGCGATAAAAAACGGCCGCAATGCATGAATATCGCTGAAAAGTCAGCGATATTCATGCATTACCGAGCTAATGCTCTTAGCCATGTTATCCACCTCCCATTGGATAACATGGCTAAGAACTGCTCAGGGCAGGTGTTAGTTTTTGGGGATATTCGCGCTTAGCGCGAATATCTCCAAAAGTTGGTAATAGGAGATAGCGATGTTAGCGACTGTTTCCAGTCGCTAACATCTTGGCACGCCCACTTTGCATGTCATTAGTGATAAATATCACTGACATGCAAAGTGGGGCCCAAGATGGTCGCTATCTCCTACTAGCTGTCGCTAACTGGTGTTAGCGACAGCTAGGTAATAGGGAGATAATTTTATCTCCGCTTTCTTGGCTTTTAAAGCCAAAAAAGCGGAGATAAACCCCCTTGATAATATGCCCCTTGTTTTTTAATAGCTACCACTCACTGCAGACAGTCCCGTTTACTGGTGTAATCAACCAGCTTTGTGGGAAATCAGGGGCATATTATCAAGGGGGTTTATCTCCGCTTTTTTGGCTTTAAAAGCCAAGAAAGCGGAGATAAAATTATCTCCCTATTTCCAAGCTGTCGCTAACACCAGTTAGTGACAGCTAATAGGCGATAGCGACCATCTTGGGCCCCGCTTTGCATGTCAGTGATATTTATCACTAATGACATGCAAAGTGGGCGTGCCAAGATGTTAGCGCCTGGAAACAGTCGCTAACATCGCTATCTCCTATTACCAACTTTTGGAGATATTCGCGCTAAGCGCGAATATCTCCAAAAGCTAACACCTGCCCTGAGCAGTTCTTCGCCATGTTATCCAATGGGAGGTGGATAACATGGCTAAGAGCATTTGCTCGAAAATACATGACTATCGCTGACTTTTCAGCGATACTCATGCATTGCGGCCGTTTTTTATCGCATTTGCGATAAACCTTGCTAATAGCAAGGTTTATCTGCGATAAAAATCGCCGATGTGCGGCGATAATTTTTGTCTCTAAACAAGTTAGAGACAAAAATTATCGCTAGTTGTTGGTAATATGCCCCTCAGTTGTCGAGCTTTCCACTGCTTCCTGTGGAAGTGCCATTTAAACACCAGCTCATCATCTGCTGCAGTATGTTCACTACTAAAGGTGCCAAATTCTGAACACTTTAGCCCAGATTTACTAATTATGGGGCATATTACCAAGCAATAGCGATAATTATCGCTATTGCTTGGTTAGAGACAAAAAATTATCGCTGACCTGCGGCGATTTTTATCGCAAATAAACCTTGGTATTACCAAGGTTTATCGCAAATGCGATAAAAAAATGGCCGCAATGCATGAATATCGCTGAAAAGTCAGCGATATTCATGCATTACCGAGCTAATGCTCTTAGCCATGTTATCCACCTCCCATTGGATAACATGGCTAAGAACTGCTCAGGGCAGGTGTTAGCTTTTGGAGATATTCGCGCTTAGCGCGAATATCTCCAAAAGTTGGTAATAGGAGATAGCGATGTTAGCGACTGTTTCCAGTCGCTAACATCTTGGCACACCCACTTTGCATGTCATTAGTGATAAATATCACTGACATGCAAAGCGGGGCCCAAGATGGTCGCTATCTCCTACTAGCTGTCGCTAACTGGTGTTAGCGACAGCTAGGTAATAGGGAGATAATTTTATCTCCGCTTTCTTGGCTTTTAAAGCCAAAAAAGCGGAGATAAACCCCCTTGATAATATGCCCCTATTTCTGTTGGTGCAAACGATGCAAAGTGGGGCATGGTGTTTACTACTGTTACAAGGCGGCTTCTTCTCCACCTTCATGCAAGTAGATGCATGACTCGGTTAAGAAACAGGGGGCATATTATCAAGGGGGTTTATCTCCGCTTTTGCGATAAACCTTGGTAATAACAAGGTTTATCTGCGATAAAAATCGCCGCAGCTCAGCGGTAAATTTTTGTCTCTAACCAAGCAATAGCGATCGCTATTGCTTGGTAATATGCCCCCAGGTGTTTTGCAGCCCCCCACCCCCTTTCTGCCCCCATTTGGGCTACTAGCTGTTGGTTTTTCTACTCCTAGAGTGCACTGAGGCCTACTAACCAGACCCCAGTGCCAGTGTTCTAACCCTTTACAAAGTGCATGTCGAATTGGCAATCCCCAAATGGCAACAACTGATTTACTTCCATGTCCCTAGTACATGGTACCGAGGATACCTATGGCATGTAAGGCAGAGAGTCCACCCAATGTAGAAAATGACTCCCAGCCTGCCACTGAAGACTGGAAGGACAGTGGTAACACTGTTAGTTCAACGTTGCTATTCACACTAATGGCAAAGCCCCCACTTCCCTTAACAATATCTGTAAGTCTCCCCTATGGAAGGACTATCGAGCCCTAAGGCAGGGAGCTGTATATTATTAAGTAGGATATGTATTTTTATAGATGTCTTAACAGCAATACTTCTAAATTGTTGTTTTGCTGTGGAAGGGCTAGCAGCCCCATTGGCTAACACAGGGTTACTGGCTGACCCCTCAGCCTAGCTAACTTCTGAATGGGACTAGTTGGGAAACATCCTTTACAACGCAACTTCTACCACGCAGTGCTTTTACATCGCAACTTTTACAACGCAAACCATTACAACGCATTGCACTGGGGGGCGCTCTAGGATAGGGAATAGATTTAATTTACTATCCAACACCTTCCCTACTATCCACGGGGACTGGAGTTGGAATAGTAAATTAAACTATTTACTATCCAGCACCCCTCAACACTATGCATTATAAAGGCATGCGTTGTAAAAGTTGCGATGTAAAAGCATGCGTGGTAAAAGCATGCGTTGTAATGTCATACATCAGACTAGCTAGCTAGGTACTGTAAGCTATCAAATTAATTGTGGCATTGAACGTGACTTGTTGCCTAAGCTGAATTCACTATTAAAGAAATACAAGAAAGTTGCAACTCTGTGACCCAGCTGGTCTAGTGACCTCACACGGTCACTGGGCAACAGAGAGTGCTCAGGCACCTGGGGAGTGATGTCAGTGACTCCCAGTCTTAGGAACAATAGTAGCCTGCTACGAAGCAAGGTGTTATTTCCTCTTTGCAGGAAGCTACTCAGGGTGTTAGCCCAAAAGCAGGGCCAGAACAATTTGGCACAAGGTGCTATGAGCTTCTTGTCGCATCCAAACATAATGACACTGCAATATATAGAGTGGACTTGGGGTTGGTACAGATCGCAGTAAACAAGTAAATGGACTAGATGCTGTGGTATTTTCAATGCCGCGCCTGCATCGACGATTGTGCTTTGCCGTGTTTTGATTGCTGCCAGGCTTAACCCAGATATGCAGGCTCTCCATCCCATTGGGCAATGACAGCTGTGTCCGGAAGGTGTCTATGCTGCACTATACTGGTTTAACTAATGCACAAGTATGGCAATCGGTGCTTTATTTGTGAAAAACATAAGTGCCGGGACCCTCGTCACAGGGTCACTGCAACTTGGCAGCCTGTACCACCCATTGCCAATGCTGCCAGTGACAATTGACAGTGACAAGTCAGACTATTCCAGGCGCCCAATGCTATAAAAATGGCTTTGGTGGCAGGTATAATAATTTTTTAAGTATATTGAATTAATAAACAGCTGTTTTGCTTAGTTTTATATTAGCACCACCATGTGCAGAATGTTATTAGCGCTGGTGTTGACAATTAAGTGCCAAGGACGAGCACCAGAAACCACTGGCTCAAATTAAGCTTTCAAGGCAATCTTCGGTGCATGAGCAACATAGGGATCCAGTGTGATACCAAACCACCTGCTCCCATCAAGCTCACTGTACCGCATAGGTGTCCTGCACATGTGCATCATGAAGGGGAGCTGAAGTGATTTTAGGGTGAGTGCACTGGGACTGGCATCAAAGGGAGAGCAGCTGCAAGAAACTTCTGCAGAGCTTTGCATGTGAGCCTGGAGTCCTGCCGTAGAGGATGAGTGTCTGCGTGCACTAAGTGTCAACCGGGAGGGGAGCTGAGACTGCTCACTGGTGTACTAAGGGGTTATTTATGGGATTTGGGCGTAGGGCAGTGCAGCAATGCACTTTGCTGAACTGCCCTACGCCAAAGTGAAAGGGCAGCAATGTACTGTATTTAGGCAATCCAGTGCATCCCTGTCCATTCTCCCTGCACTGGCACCGTTTCAGCAGTCTAGCCTCAAGGCAGGCACCCTTGCACAGTGGTGGAAGGGGGCCTCCATTGCTTGCAGGATTGTTTTTATGCACAAAGGGGCACCTTCATGCTCAAAAACACTCATAAGAGGAAGTAACGAGGAGAAATAAACATATTTCTCCTCGTTACAACTCACCTCAGGAGTTGTACAGGTTTGGCACTTGCCCGGGGTTACATCACTTTGTAAATCTGGGGCAGCATCAAATTCAATGTTTTTTGCGTGGGAAAACCCACTGCAATGCCCATGGAATACCTCCCGGGCGCAGAGTACGGTGACGCAGCGATTTGTGCTAAGTCACCATACTCATGATTTATAAGGCAACTCAAAGACATGCATGGTGGCTTTGCGTGGCTTCATAAATCAAAATGAGAGCCTTGTGTCATGAATTTAACACTTTATGTGTTGCGAAAGTGATGTAGGGGGTTAATAAATAGGACCCCTAAGTGTGTGAAAATGCAAGGGACCTGGAGTAGCTTTGCGGTTACCACACTGGGATCAGCATTAGCCAAGAAAGGCACCTGCCAGAAACTGTGGGAAGCTGTTAATTTTAGGCACGTGGAAGACTACTGGGGATGAGAGTGAGGGGTATATTCACAAGAACGTGTGCTAAACATCACCAAAAAATGCTAACGCAATTTTACACATCGCAGCCTATCGTGGGAAAATAACCCCATTTCAACGTGGAATTCACAACAAGGCAGTACCATGCAATAGTCCGCCGAAAACATAGCCAATGTCCACGATACAACCACCGCAACAGAGATAAAAACACAAACCCCTACGTGTAAAAAGACACAATGTGCCCAAACGCAATAAGAAAACAGTGAGAACTAGCCAGCAATACCCACGCGTAATGCGGGGAAAAAGCACAAGAACAACATACAGAAAATGCTACTGAAAAACCGTCATCAACTGCGGAGTTCCACAGATGCACCCTGACCGACTGCAGAGGACAACATGACCCCCACAATCCCCACGGAGGAACACCCAGGAATAGAGGGCCAGTGGAAGGCCAATGAGAAGAGGAAGACGGGGTAAAATTCGCCAGGAAAACACGATTATCGCCACATATGAGCCAGAACACCGCCACCAACTGTACGTCACCTCCAATGTGTGATTGGCAACAAAGAGGCAAAGATGGCACCCCACCTCGGACTATGTGAATGCTGTTGCATGGCAGAGGAGGACAATGGAAGAGCACAAGAGGCCCTGGACTGATGTGAATGGCAAAAGCAAGCAGAAACTCGCTGCCAACACGAAAGCAGCAACGCACCCCGGAGGAGGGGGGACAGCAGAACACCAGGAGCTGAATGACATGGAGAAGATGGTGTCCACAGTCACCAGTAGGGAGACAGGAGTTGGGGATCCGCACACTGTCCAACATGACCCGACACCACATCAACAGGGTGCGCACTGACCAGGGAGTGGGTGGACGGGGGGAGATGGGCACAATGGCACACATGCACAATTAAGCAGAGCACACTGCACACCCAAAATGACTAACGATCATGTCCCTGATCCCACAGGAACACTTCAGCACACACACAAACACCAAGTAGTCCCACGTACACCATATGCCCAAAGGGGCACCCACACAACACATCAACAAGCACACAACCAACACATGCGAAACACAGCAAACATGCATATACGTCAGCCACACTGACAATGCAAGAGACACCACATGACGAGTAGCATGGCTGCAGTCCAATCACCATGACAAGGTACACGGCATGACACTGAGGTGGCTGAGTGCGGACCACAACCGGAAAGGAGCAGGTCACACTCAGACACAACCACCTCCACAAACAACACCTGACGTCAACGACACATCTGTGGACAAACCATGCCCAAGAGTCACAACTCGACAAAGAGCACAAGTTACCCAAGTCTGCAACATCTCAGCACTGTGGAAGCACAGAACTGACAGGCATTGCACATGAAAGGGACCAGTGGCCGACAAATCAGAGCCGCGGGAGTGAATCACCCACCGTACAGAATACGCCCATAAGTATAAGTGCACCTCGACATTGACAACATCCTGGTACAAACAGCAACACCTCCACAACAGAACACAAAGAGTGAACAGGACACAACTGCAGAATGGACCCAAGAACAGCTGTCAATTAATCTATCAAAAACTACTATTTTAAACAGTGAACTCCCCAAGGCATGGAAACAGCACACATGTCTTTCTTGGCCCTTGGGCAAGTTCAGTAGGTTGGCTCCGTTTATTGTGCTGGGGCAGGACACCCCCCACAGACTTTAAGAAACAGAAATAAATGCAAACACAATTGTTCTATAGCGTTTCTCCACCCCACAGAGCATTTAAAGCCTAAAAATGTGTTTAATAAAATAATGTTTACTTCCCTTAATCTCTCAATGTTTGTGAGACCAAGATTTCGAAAAAGATAGAAAGGCGTTCTAAACCTGCCTTACATTTTATGTTGTAGAATCAGCTTCGTGGTTCTGTTGGTTCGTGACTTACAAATCAACTTATGGGTCTAATTTTTCTCCGTTTCTCTTTGCTCTGTCCTATTTTCTCATGTCTTCTGGTTTAGCAGCCTCTCCATACCTTTCTGTTAGGTAACCTTACGGCTCTTGGTTACTTCTTGCTTCTCTGTACTCACTGCAGTGGTGAGGCCTCTTCCTGGCCCCCTTCTTCCAGATAATCCTGTCTGCACTCCTTATCTGCTCTCATTCCCATGGATCCATTTATTGGCTGCATGTCCTGTTGTCTGTAGTTCTGGCTGTCACTCTTGCTTTCCCTTCCTACCAGCTCTCCTATCTATAGAACTGAGCACCCTGCAATGCAACATCTCACACTTCTGGCCTCCAGTACAACCTCTTGGGTCTTCTCTTTAACTTGTCCTACCAGTACATGTGGAGTAGTGTGGCTCACTGGTTAGAGGCGGCAGGCCTGAGAGCAGAAGTCAGCCTGGGACCAGGGTTCAATTCCTGACGTGGCAGGGTCGTGGACCTTGGTCAGCGGACTCGATAATTCTCGCTTCGGTGCTTACTCTAATCAGGGGTTCCACTCGGCAACTCTGGGCATTAGCTTGTCTAATCTCCACAACGGCCCCACCAATTCCGGGGATGCCTGGCTCCACCTTGGGGACTCCCAGCAAGGGACCATCCCACAGGGAAAGCCAGGACGGGTTCCCCAGAGTTATACAGCGCCGGGACGCCCCGTTGCTGGGGCAGCTGTGCGCTTTACAAGTATACTACATTTACATTTACATCCAAGTTGCAGTTGGGTCCACAGATGGTGGCCCATTCCTTTGAGCAGATCCTGAGTCCTACTAGGTGCTGTCCTTGGAGCCACCGTACCTGCTGATCTTCCCAATAGTTGTCTCTGGCACTTTGCTGCAGTCTTTTGGATTTACCACTACTTTTGTACACATGAAATAGATAACGAAATATATATGATAAATAACCCAACTGTCCAGGACTGGTTTAGCTGACCAGCTAGAACAGAAGGGTCAGTCTTCTAAAAGTGTCATAGCTGAATTTTTATTTATTTATTTTATTTTGAGAGTTTTATAGAGCGCGAACAAGACCCTAGCGGATATCAGAGCGCTTTACAATCAGTGAAGTTAATAGGACAACAAATACAAGTAAGATAAACACGTATACATAACATCATGTAAGATTAGAGCAATAGGGTACAACCCAGTACAATCCAGGTCAAGGGTAGTTAAAATGTTTAGGTTGTCCAGTTGGATCCTTGTCATAGTCCGGGTTAGTAGCGAGTGTGCGCCTGGTCTCGAAAGATCTTAATACTATGCTCAGGTGAATTTTGCCATGAGAATCACTTTTACTTCCTTTTTAAAAGTTCACTTGTTTGTACATTTCCTGGAAACAGGCAGCAAATGCGTAATGTTTGTACTCAGTAGCTGGCGCTTGGATAAAGTTGACAGGGACTCAATTTAAATGTATATACTTACACAGAAGAGATAGAACAGTGCATGAACTTTAAACAATGTACAAGGTGAGGCACTTTTTATAGACTGTGATGTACAGCATTTTGCCTATTACCTAACACAAATTTGGTGGTATGACCATTCTTATCTGTTTTTCGATTTCGCTTTTAGATTGTTGCCAAAGAAAACAAAATGTCAATGTAACATCAGGAGAGTATAATTTATTTAAGTCGCTGCAGAGGGGAGGGGATGGGACGAAGGTGAATTTGCCTTGCTTCTAGATTGTGGAATTAACAGAGGGAAAATGCAAGGCAGATCAGTGTGCATGCACACACACAAACACACACAAATGCACGCACATACACCTAGGCACACATTCAGGGCCGGACTGGAAACCACAAACGGCCCTGGCAAAGTGCTCGGCCGGCTCCCCCTCCCCACTCGGGGGTGTTGGAGGTGCCGCCGAGCTCTTTGCTGGGGCCGGTTTTCGGCCGATTTTGTTACAGGGCCGATTTTGGAGCTGCCCAAAGCCGGCCCCACCCGTGCGGGCACCCGGAGATTACCCGGTGCCCGCTATGGCCAGTCCGTCCCTGCACACATTGCAGAGTCTTCAAACGACAGTCACTTACCCTCAGCAGCGGCTCCTCCGCTAAGGTGGAGGAATGCCACACCACTGCTAAAAAGGGAGAGGAAAGTAAAAATAAAATGATAATAACACAATGTTATTATATTTTTGTTTTTCCGTACTGAGGCAGTTTTACGGTGCAGGGCGGGCTGGGCTGTCGTCACAGCCAGCAGAGGGAGGAGTGGTTGGGGCTCTTAAGTGCGCATGACGGTTTGGCCTACCGTCTTGGGCCGGCCAAATAGTTATGCGCGCTTAGAATGTTCTCCACTTGGCTGTATTGCACAGCCTGGGTGGAGACATGCACAGCCCCCCACTCCCTGTCTGAGCGCCGAACCAGGGAGCTCAGACCAATCACAACACTGCTGTCATGCTGGTGACATCAGAGTTGTGATTGGCTTAGGGGAGCCTGTGGGCTTCCTTCTTCTGGGAGAAACAGAAGAGGGCGGAGAGAGAGGCGGCAGCTGGCAGCCAGGTAAGTGACATTTTATCTTTTTTTCTCCCCCGTCCCACCCGTACTATTCCATGGCAGCCACGACTGCTCACCCTGCGGACGTTCATGCATCACACTGCTCAAGTACTCTAGGAAACCACTACTGTTATTTCTCCTGAACTTCACAATCACAAGCAATTCCTCCAGACTTTGAAAGTAGCAATTTACAATCTCCATGCTACCACAAACATAAAAAACCCATTGAACCTGAACAGACCAGAACCAGCATTGTCGACCTGGCCTTCACAACCATGAAGTCTTCCAGATCACACTGGATTGATAAAATCACACTAACATCTCAATCCCTTCAACGCCAGCCAACTACCACCTCCAATCAAAACCCATCAACCTTCAGTACTCTTCTTTCATGAACCTGCACCTGAAAACTCAAGAAACAACTCATCATTTTGTGAGTCAAAACTGACTGCAAGGCTGATGTTGTCTCCGTCGTGTATCTAGGCAACCTTATCCAGAAAGCCAACATTAATACTCATCCAGCCAAAAAGCAGAGCTGTATAAAAACAAATATTTTCGCATCATGATGCGACCAAGAATCCAACAACTATGCTGCATCGCCAAAGCCATCAGGGCATCATCAAGGGGGGCGTGGCTTGGATGCCGAGGAGTTAGGCAGCGAGAGCCCGGAGCTCCGCACCCGATCCCAGCTGTTATCCTGGTAAACTGCACGGATTCCGGCGGCAAACGGCCGTCCTGATAGCGGAAGGCTTTGGTGGGACAGCGGGACCCCGAGGACGCAGTCATTTCTCACAACTTGGCACGAATACCCGGGATCGGGAGCCTGCCCGGGGAGCAGGACGCTGCGACCCAAGATGGCGGCTTGAGGCTCGGACCGACGCTGTCACAGGCCAAGGGGGATCGACGATCTCCGTCCTAAGGGCGCCGGACTCGTGAGGGGAGCCGCTGGGGGGGCTGCGGGGCGACAGCTGTAGTGGCGCCTGCCCATATCATCCCCTATCACGCACGAGAAGATAGCGGTAGACGATCATCGGGCGTCCCCGCGGCTCTCTCAAGATGGCGGCGGCCCTGTGAAACACAAGCTGAGGACCCGGCGGGGGAACGGGACTGCGGAGGAGGCGGACGGAGCCTTAGCTGCAAGGAACTGGCTGGCGTGAGGAGGATCCCCCCTGGTGCTACGGAAGAAAGGCCTGCCCAGAGCCTAACACCCGGAGACTGATCCGGATTCAGCAGGGGGACGGAGGTCGCGCGGAGCCATGACCCAAAGGGGACAGTGCCTCGTGCATCCCACCGCGGAGGTCTAGCTGGGACGCAAGAACTGTCAGGGCAGGGTGCACTCGGAGCCCTGGGGGCAGATCGGACTCCGGCCGGCGTCCCCACTTTGCAAGAGGTGGCAGGATTGGCGAGGGCCAGTTCCGGAGGGGGTGCGTGGGGGTCGGAGCCTACGAGCGGACCCGAATGCAGCAGTTTTCATGCGGAGACCCGCGTTCTGGAGAGAGGTGCTTCCGGTGAGTTGTCCGCAGGAGCCTGGTGACAGGGACGATTGAGGTGGGGAGCCTGGAAGATCGTGCTGTGGCCGACGGCGGGGGCCATGCCCAACCCCGAGTTCTCACGCATGCTGAGGGTATGTGAAGGGGCGTACTAGCCTAACAAAGTGACCCATACTCCCTGGAGGGGTGCGGTCCTTGCTGCGGCGCCGGGAGGACCTGGATCGCCCTGGAGGTTCGGCTGTGGTGTGAGGCCACCCGAGGACTGAGCGCAAGAGCGGGGTGAAAGCTGGTTGGAGGAGGTGGCATAGTGAGCTGGCCAAGACTCGCTGCCTGGACCCGGTGGAGCCGCTGGTACTCACCGTACGGGCGACTGACCCTTGCCCCGCAGTAGCGGGAGGACCCTAACCCCCCATCTTCGGGCCTCTGAGGAGAGCAGTCGCAGTCGGGCGCACTCCTCGGGATGGGGAAAACGAAGGGGAAAGGGGACGGAGCTACTGGCTCAGAACCGGCGGACGGAGCGGAACAGGGCCACATGGACCTACAGCAAATGCAGGATAAAATATTGGACGCCATCACGGCCACGAAGGAAGCTTTACAACAGGATATTGCTCATGTGGCAACGGGATTGAGGCTCCTGCGGGCGGACCATGATAAGTTAAAGGACAGGGTCAAAAGCACAGAGGTCACCCTGCAAGAGATGGTCCCGAAGCACCAATCTATGGAAGGATGGCTGGGCGATGCCTTGGACCGGATACTGGCACTGGAGCGGCGGGCGGAGGACGCTGAAAATCGCAGTAGGCGCAATAACGTGCGCCTGGTGGGCCTTCCGGAGAAAAAGGAGGGGAACAACATGGTGGGATTTCTTGATCACTGGTTGCGAACAGCAGTGGCACCTGAGGGGCTTTCACCTTTCTTCATGCTAGAGCGGGCGCACAGAGTCCCGGCCAGGCCGCCCGACCCGGGCCGACCACCTCGCCCGGTGGTTATCAAACTGCTGCATTATAAAGACAGGGACTGGCTATTGCAAAGGGCCAGAGAGGCAGGCCCCTTTCAGGTGGACAATAGTAATGTGACATTGTTCCCACACTTTACATTTGAGACTCAGAAACAGCGGGCATCCTTCCTGTCGATCAAGCGGGAACTACGCGCAGAGGGAATAAAGTATTCGCTCCTCTTCCCGGCAAAGCTCAGAGTCGTGGGGGATGAAAAAACACTCTTCTTCCCTACATCAGCGGATGCCTGGACGTGGTGGGATACGTACAAGGCTGGAACGGACGGCGCTAGGGTCAGAGCTGAGGAGGAGCAACGGAGATAACCGGTCAGGAAATCACAGCGCCTTCGGAAGCGCCGACAAAGGGCTAGGAAACCGACGCCATCGCAAACGGAAGGAGAGAGAACGGCGGCACTTCAAGCGGTGGCGGACTTATCAGGAACGGTGCACAGCCAATCATGTAAGGGTTCGGAATCTGAGGAGCACATCACGGGCTCGGAAACGGACTTATCCGAACTAGATGGGGCCAAGGGTCCAGTAGTGACGCCACAAACATCCGAAGAAATCATAGAAGCTTAAGTGGGGAGAACCTGGAGGACCGTATTGTTTATCGCACCTGGGGGGACAAGGCCCACCGATGCAAATGACTGTGGTGCAGTAGTCCGGATACTCGTGAGTGACTGGGGGGAATTGGGGGGCGGAGGGGCGGGAATGTGGTAGCCACCCTCGAAGTTGGGCCGTGCCCTGCTGGCCCCTACGGCCACCGCAGTGGGGACTGCGGACTTTGAAGTTAGAGGTTGGGGTGGTTGACCCTTTTGTTAAAGTTTGGATGGGGGCTGCTTTAGTGAAGGTGGGTCCTGTTCTGGGGGGAGGTTGCCGAGAGTAGTTGGGGTGGCTCGAGGCGAGGGTGGTGGGGATTGGGGAACAGTTGCATGGGAGGGGGGGAGAACGAAGGGGTAGCCGGCCTGAGCGCCTGGGAGATACCTGCTGTTACTGTGAACGGTTGCGCAAGGGACAATGGCTAGCTCAGGAGCATTGAAGTGTGTGACCTGGAATGTGCGGGGCCTGCATACTATGGTGAGACGACACAAGATTCATGCTTACCTGGTCCTAACAAAACAGGAGGGCATAGCGCTACAGCGACGGTGGAGAGGCCAACTGTTTAATTCTACATACTCTGCGTTTGTGAGAGGGGCACTGATATGGGTTCGAGCAGGGGTTCCCTTCCAAGTGACTAAGCAAATAGTTGACCCAGAGGGCAGATTTGTGGCCGTGGAGGGGAAACTTAGAGGTCGGGACATAGCGCTCTGCAGCGTGTACGCGCCCAACATTGATCAGCCTGCATTTTTCACGAAGCTGTCAGGCAAGCTGGCAAGCTGGCGAGCTACTTAACGGGGCCTATACTCATGTGTGGGGATTTTAATTCCGTAGCGGATACCACATTAGATAGGTCCCACCCACCATTGCATGCATCACCAGTGCATAGACTTGCGAAGCGCAGGCTAGAATGGCAGGAAAGATGGGAACTGACGGCCGCTTGGAGGGCGCTTCACCCCACAGCGAGGGATTATTCATTTCACTCTAGTCTATACGACCTTCATGTCCGGCTGGATGTGTTTCTGTGCTCCTCGCGTGTGCTTCCCTCTGTGGCTAAGGCGGAGTATCTAACCCGCACGTTGTCCGACCACAATCCCCTGTTGCTGACACTAAATTGGATGACCGAGATCTCACGGGTCCCGACCTGGCAACTGCGCCCTGATACCTTGGACGACTTGCTGTTCAGGGAAGACCTAGGTGAGAGGCTCACTCGTTATTTCGAGGAAAATGACGGCTCCGCGACCTCCAGGGCGACGGAGTGGGATGCCTTCAAGGTTGTAGTCCGGGGCCATTGTATAGGGGCATATGTGGGGGCCCGTAAAACACTGTTAGACGATCTCGACAGGGCCGAGAAAGGGCTGCGCAAAGTCGAATTGGAGCGCCCTAACCACCCTGAGCTCCAGGAAGAAGTTGGAAAGGCCAAAGAGGAGGTAGCGGTAGAAATGGAACGGCTGCGTAGCTTTGATTATAAGAACTACCTGACAAGGGCCCATGCCGAGGGTGACAATGCGGGAACGATGCTAGCTTGGCTGGCTAACCCAACTAGGCGCAGCCACCCGATCTTGGTCATTGAGGGGGAAGATGGTACCACCTGCAGTACCCACGCGGGGATCTTGGACAGGTTCCGGGCGTATTATGAAAGGCTGTATGAGAGCAGATCAGAAGGCCGAGAGCCTGACATTGACACCTTCTTGGAGGGACTGCAATTGCCGCGGCTCGAACAGGGACAGTCGGATGATCTGGGTAGAGACGTCACGCTGGGAGAAATAAGGAGTGCAGTGAAACAGATGGCTCGAAACAAAACGCCAGGGTTGGATGGCTTGCCCATAGAATTTTACGGTAGATACCTGGAATACCTGGCCCCGCGATTACAAGCGGTGTATAATGAAGCGAAATCGAGAGGGAAGTTGCCTCAGTCCATGTGCGAAGCCCTGATGATCCCGTTGCTAAAACCGGAGAGAGAGAGTAGTAGACTTTCCTCCTACCGCCCGCTGTCAATGTTGTCGACGGACTATAAAATTCTGAGCAAAATATTGGCCAATAGACTGTTGGGCCATATGCCGGAGCTGATCCACAGGGACCAGTCAGGATTCATTCCCGCGCGGACCACCACCGACAATATACGCCGCTTAATACGAATGATCGGGGACTCGACGTCTGAAACGACCAAGCCTTTGGTGTTATCAATTGATATCGAGAAGGCGTTCGACAGCCTGGAGTGGGGATATCTCTATCGGTTAATGGAGCATTTCGGCCTGGGAGATAATTATATTGGCTGGACCAAAGTGTTATATGCGACGGCCAAGGCTCGAGTCCGAGTAGGCTCCCTGATTTCGAGTCAGTATCACGTGGGCCGCGGGACTAGGCAGGGATGCTCGTTGTCTCCTCTGCTGTTTGCACTAGCGATGGAGCCCTTCGCGGTTGAGGCGTGGGCGGGAAGATACTACGAGGGTTTACTTCATAGGGGGGTGCCGCAGATGATTTCACTGTATGCGGATGATCTTTTATTATTCCTGGCAAACACGGACGAGGAATTAGAGGGAGCAAGACGGCTGCTAGAACTTTTCGGAACGTTGTCAGGATTAAAGGTTAACTGGGCCAAGTCCTGTTTATTCCCCCTACGGAAGGAGGAGGAGTGCCCTGCTAATCTCCAGATACTCAAATGGGAGCCTAGTTGTTTAAAATACCTAGGAGTTCATATATACCATTCGCCGGCAGATATATTGGAGGGCAATGTGGGACGGTGTATTAGTGCACTGAAGGGTAGCATGACCTTTTGGGCCACTCTTCCGATCTCGGTGACAGGCCGCATCTCATTACTAAGAATGGTAGCGCTCCCGCGGCTCCTTTACTATTTTCGCACACTACCGGTGTGGATACCGCGCTCTATTTTTCAGCAGTTAAGATCGTTGGTAATAGCCTTTCTGTGGGGAACAGACAGACGCAGAATAGCGCTAGACACATTGCTTCGTCCCAAGGACAAGGGGGGGCATGGCAGTGCCGGATTTTGAATACTATTACCTGGCGGCGCAGTTGCAGGTCTTCACACAAGAGGCAGCGAGGGTGTATCGGGGCCCGGAACTGGAGAGGGACAGGGGCACCCCACGACATGTATTGGCTTACATCACCCTGCAGCAGAAGCTTCTCGTCAGGGACCTTTCCCTGGAGGAGCAAACCTTCCGGCTCTGTTGGAACCGAGTGTGGAAGAGAGCAGGGGTACATCGGATGTACGCACCGGAGATTCCGCTGGGCATGGTGACGGCACTTCCCCACGGTGGCGACTGGTCCCGACTCCAAGGGTGGGAGGATGCGGGGTTACAGATGTTAGGTGATCTGTACGAGAACGGGGTGTTACTCCCGTACCAAACCCTACACGAATGCTTCGATCTGCCGAGAGGTGACTATTTGGTGCATGCTGCTGTGACTAGTGCCCTGCAGGCGCACTGGGGGGAAGGGTTGCAGGAACCTGCCACATCCTTGGCCTGTCAATACACGATGATGGCAGCTGGCACTTATAAAGCAGTGTCCTGCCTTTATTCTCGGATGTTGCGGGAAACACTGAAACCGCTGCTAACACTAAAGGCCAAATGGAAGATGGATCTTCAGATGGAGATTCCTGACACTACCTGGGCGCAACTACTGCAGCGAGCGAGGAAAAGCACGAGAAATGCAAGATTTCAATTGATACATTTCTATATCCTCCATAGGGCCTACCTCACTCCGGGGAAACTTGGGCAGTACTTTGGGGCGGACAACGCAGATTGCCCCAGGTGCAGCGCAGCAGAGGCGGATCTGGGACATATGTTATGGGACTGTCCGCAGCTACGAGACTACTGGCGAGAGATAGGGCAGGCATTGAATAACGCTATGGACAGGGAGCTACACTACACTAAAGCGGTAGGAGTACTGCATTGGTTCCCACACACGCCCAAGAATAAGGTGACCAGTAAGTTCATAGATATGGGACTGATACTAGCCAAACGAGAAATTACTAGAAATTGGAAATCAAAGAAGGGACCCACATATAAGCGGTGGTATAGTGAATGTCTTCGGTGGGCGGCGAGCGAAAGTACACTGAGGTATCAACTAGCCCGACGCAATGCTGATGACAGGGCGCTCGAAAGGGCGACAGCGTGGGAGGCACTAGTGCAGGCACTCCGGGATGGCGCGGGGGATGAAGAGGAAGAGCACACTGACTCAGAAGTGGACGGCCCTGCTAGTGCACCAGGAACACACCCTTAGCGAACAGTACAGTCCTCCTGGCAGCGACCAACCACGTACACTACATGAGACTCCAGGCGCAGGCATCGGGTGACGGGTGGCGGGGAGGGAATTGGGGCACTAGGGTAGGAAGGGAACTGGGGGAGGGGGAAGGTTGAAAAATGTAAAAGCGGACTGCTATCATATTGACACCAAGAGTAAATAAGCTTGGGGACTACTAGAACACGGGCATCATTGAAGAACGCCGCCCGACCTCCGGGTTGTGGGCTCAATGGCTGTGTGGACGACTCGCCCAAGTCAGAGGTTGGTACTGTTGACAATACAATGAGGTGATCATAAAGGTATGATATATGTGAGATTTGGCTCTGCAATAAAAAACGTTTAAAAAAAAAAATCAGGGCATCATCAAAGCCATCAAAGGCAGCCTCAGTTTGATCGTAGACCCCAACTCAATTGACAATTGCAATGCAATTAATTATTCATCTAAACTAGACCAGAGCTAACCCACCTCAATAATACAAACCAAGCTACCGCTGTCTCTCTCCTCAAATTGTAAAATATCTGGAAGTACACCTCCTTAAAATTACTTTTTCATCTAGACATTGATACCAATCTCCAAACCTCAAATCCATTCTGCCATTCACTGGCATTAAACCCTACACTGAGACGCACTTACAAGCCTTTCAATAGTGACTCACACTTTTTCTCAGTAGGCAGGACCTCAGTCTTTGATCCCTGTTCCCTCTTGATCTCTCAATTACCTTAAATACCACAGACCATCTGTTGGGATGATGGTGTTGCCTTGCATGGTAAAAGACATGTACCCATGGCTTGAATGACCCAACTGCAAGTACATCAAGTACCCTGTCACTGTCACTTTTACGCCGCCGGTGCGTCACTTTTGGTGACGCACCAGCAGCGTAAAAAATGTGCCTTGTTGCACCATATTTACAAAGTTAAGCATCTAGGTAATTGCATCACTTTGTAAACCCCTGCGCCACATTATACCTAGGCCAGGTATAATGTATGCAGGGGGGGCGTTCTGGCGCAAGAAAGGGTCATATAAGTGACACAGTGAAATCTATAAGATTTCACTGCGCCACTTCTAGGACACAAATGCGTCAATTTCTTATGTCTGCCTCACAGAAGGCGTAAGACTGACGCAGGCCCTTTCACATGGGGCTTGCCCCATGTGAAAGGACACATTGCTGGAGTTGCATCACTTTTGTGACACACTCCAGCAATGCGTCACTTTTGCGCCATACAGATACATCAGAAATACTGACGTTTCTGTAACTCCTTGCGCCATGGTGCGTCATACTGTAAATATGACGCATCATTGGTGTCACAAGGAGGGCGCAGTGAAAAGTGACGCATCGCTGTTTTCACGCAGCGATGCGTCATTTTTCATAAATGAGGCCCCCTGACTTTATTTGGGCCCAAGCATACATGAGTTCCTGTGAGTGTGTCTGGTTTAGGCCTGAAATTGACAATGAGGCTAAAGTCTGTTACACAAGTCATGGAGCGGCATCAAGAGTGTACCAGTCAGCTGGGCATGAGGCTATGGTTTGTACAGGGAATGATAGCGGCACCATACTGTGTTTTAGTGATAAGCAGCTGAACAAGCCATTTTGCCGGTTGTAGGATATGCGCGATGTAAGGAATTGGGGTATTATTCGAGTGGGGTGAGGACCCATCCCAAATAATAACCATAACCCTCGTCAGCGTGAACCAATAAAGTCACTAAGTTAACCTGCGCTCAGCCTCCTGATGGCAGTTGTACAGAGCAGGCAGTCTTAACTTAGAGGCAGTCTTAACTTAGAGGCAGTCTTAACTTAGAGGCAATGTTTAAAGTATTTATTAACTACTCAAGCAGTAATGAAATTAAAATACAAAAAAAATCCCAAACCAATTTGAAACAATAGGGTGACATTTCATGAATAAGATGATGCCAAAATTATTCTCAAAATCCAATAAGCTGATTCTGAGTTATGATTTTTTTAAAGTTCAAAACAGTGCCAAAAAATGTTAAGTGCCGCAGTTATCTGGTTGTACTTGAATAGGACAGGGGAAAGGTTAAAGTCTGACCGTGATAGAGGGCGGATCAGGTACAAGGAGCAGATTTACCTTCAGGCTTATTCTATGCAATGGAAGTCAAGAATCCTCTGTCATCACTGTGTTTTCACACTATGACTGTACTTCTTGCCGATTGTCTATTATGCTGTGTCGATTTGTTTCTCTTTTGTATACAGCAATAAAAAGATATTTTTTTTAAAAAAGAATCCTCAGACAGGCAAGGCAAAAGCTGTGGCTGATAGCCGCCAGGAAACTGCCGCTAAATCTGCGATAGTGGGCTTGATAATATGTCTTTGTGAATTCCTATAGAAGCCCATGTTCTGGTGTGAACATGGGCTCCTATGGGAATTCACAAGGGCATAATATCAAGCCAATTATTATTGCCGCTTTAGCGGCAGTTTCCTGCCGCTAAATCGGCAATAATTTTTACGCCGTTCATGATAATATGCCCCTTAGTGAGGTCATTGACTTTTGGCGGGAAAAGCTCTAAGTGGGAGAAAATTGAATTTCACATGGTGAGAAGGTCCCTCATTGGCCATATACTTTTTGTCCCTTTCGTCCAGTAAAGATTTCTACCTTCGGACTTAGTCACTGTTTTGGAGGGCTCTGCAAGACCAAATACCTTCTCTGCGAGGTTCCACTGAATCAGATTTGCTGATGCACAGAAGAATGTTGCTGATGCAACCTGAAAGCACCTTTGTCAGATAAGCTTGGTAGGTTAGTACCGGTCCCCTCCGAGTTCTCAGAGCAAAAAGTTGAAAAAAGGTTTTTAAGTCCCAGGTCTTAGGAACCTTTAGTAGAAGTACACTTTGACAGCTGCCAAGGGTCCAAGGTCTTGGAGACAGCTCTTTGGGGTCAAGACTCACTTCAGCAGAGGCAGGAAG
The DNA here is from genome assembly GCF_964261635.1 of Lissotriton helveticus. NCBI lineage: Eukaryota > Metazoa > Chordata > Amphibia > Caudata > Salamandridae > Lissotriton > Lissotriton helveticus. The sequence goes on along the minus strand of NC_136072.1, from coordinate 1,083,809,918 downwards.
CAGGGTCCAGGGCTTGTCCAGATGGACTTGGTCACCTGGAAATTCAGGAAAAGGCCTCTCAAACATTGTTGTGTCCCTGTAAATCAAACAGGTCAGCCTTATGGCCCTGTGAGTCAATTTCTTTGTCCTGGATACAAGATGGAATGCACATACAGTCTTAACGCCTCTTCTCAGGTCACACAAAGCAGGTCCAGTCCTCTTCTGGTCTTCCACATGCTAAGAAAGAAAGTGATCAGAAAAGGGTACTGTGGATGCCACATTTATTCCCAATGCCAGCCTGTGTGTGGGGGAAACACCTGGCTTCTCCTTAACTAATGGGGTGAAAGTTCCCAGGGGTGAGCCAAACCACATTTGCAGAACTTCCTCTCTGCTTTACTGTAGTCAATCCCACAGTGCCCCCTCTCCCCAAAACCAACATGGCAGAATCTTTCTTTCCCTTTGCAGAACTGCTGTGCCTACCCTTGAGGCGTGGTCAGGGAAATTAGCAACCCTTCCCCTGTGGTCACTCAAAACCATTCTGAGGGTAGCTTCTCTTCCCCTGAACCTGGTCCCTGACTGACTAGGTAGACAAAGGAAGGGAAGGCCTGGATGTTAGCCGCATCTGCCAGTGACAGGGTAGGCCATTTGGAAGTTAATTAAGTTCATGTTCACAACACCAGGATCATCCAGAGAAACAAAACACCTCCCCACACCGAATATATATCTGTTTCAGCTCTGAGAGCAAGCTCACATCTCACCAGGAGCTATTCAAGGTCTGGCTAAAAGTTGTAGCTCATGCTTCTGGAGGCTTTAGGCAGGTAACTTTTCTAAATGTGCCTGTTCAAAAATATTTATTACAAATCCAACCTCATCAATAAATTGGGCTTGTAATAAATAGTATAAAAAAAGTTCAAATATAAATATTGTATCTGTTTCATAAGTAGAGCCAGCCAACATTATATTTAATATTGTAACCTAGTGCTTTCCAATGGAACAACTACCCCTGCTACAGTTAACATAGCTCTGGGAGCTTTTTCAGCGTAAAGACATGTTTAACATTAAACCTTTACATGTCCTACTTTTTTATACCAAGCACCCTGCCTTATGGACACGTAAGACAACTTAGTGGAGACATATTAATATTTAAAATGAGGGTTTAGGCCTGTCAGAAGTTTTTTTTTTTGACAAGTCAAATTTGCACTTTAAACCTATATGGTCAGGCTATTGGTAGCAGGCCTGAAATCAAGTTTACTTGCATTTCCACAATAGTGGGTGGCACAATGAGTGCTGCAGTCTTTGACATTTAACCAGCTGGTCCTGATTACACAGTGGTACTATATACTAGGAATTATAGGTAAGTTCAATATGCCAATAAGTGTTTAAAGGTGGAGCACATCCACTTTAGTTCAGGTTAAAAGGGGTACAGTGCGGAGAGTTCTACAGTCACCACAAACAGTCAAGCAAACATCTGGGGGGACACCTTGCAAAAGATGGCCCCTTCCAACATATGCAATGCCTACAGATCCGCCCAAATAAAGTTTCCTTGAGATGTCTGATTTACTGATTACTGATTTACCAGACCTTGCACATTCCTGTATGATTGTCAAGTGAATTTTCATGTACTGTGTATTACAGAAGGGTTGCATACTGGTTATGAGTCTCTATGTATACTTTTCTCAGTGGGACCCAGTTTGGATTGCCCCTGGTTTGACAGGGCATAAAACAGAGGTTGTGAAAAACAGACAGAGCAAATGGAAGAGGAGGGTGTAACTCTGGACACAGAAGTGTGCAGATATGTAAACAAGACTGCCTTTAGGAATTCTATGTGGCCTTTTAGTAAGGGATTTCTGATTATACTTTCCTGAGCACTAGCATTTGTTTAATGGGAGGGGGATCGGGGTGAGTCAGCAGAGGGATTTGCTATTGACAGAGCAGTTTTAAAGGCAAACTAGGTCCTTTGTTTTCCTTTAAGTGGCCAACCCAGGAAGACTGATGATAGCCATGTATAAAGCTTCACACGCATTGTGCTCATGATGTGTGTACTCACGTTTTGAGTCTGCATCGTCATTACCTGCTATGATAAGCCATCACCTTGCACAAGTTTTCTCTCCAGAGAAAAAATATACATATGAAAATAATCCAGCCCAAACTGGTTTCTAAACCCAGGCAGTGCTTCTACATCTCCATGCATTTACCACGCATCTGCCATTACCACACAGGTAAGAGTAATGAAAAAACTAAACGTTAAAGTAACAATATAGTTAGATTTGAGAAAAGATCTGTTTTTCTTTCAAATCCTTAGAATGGATGATGTCATTTGAGATGGCATGAGTGATGCCATAAATGATGTCATAGAACATGTCATGAGATATGTAGTATGTGAGGTCATAAGCAGTGCATGGATGGGATGCAAGTTATAGGTAGCTTTGCTAGCTATATCTGGTAAGTTTCTGTGGGTTTTTTGTTTAAAAAGGTAATGTTATCTCAGACATATTCACCCAACTATAATATTACTTTAACCTATGGCTTATTCAGTTAATAAGGGACTATATAGAGATAGATAGATAGATAGATAGATAGATAGATAGATAGATAGATAGATAGATAGACAGACAGATAGACAGATAGAGATAGATATATAGTAAAGGTATGCATTGTAAAAGCACCAAAAAAGCATGTGTGGTGAATGCATGCATGGTAAAATTCTGCATGGTAAAGGCACTGCATGGGTAATACTGCGTTGTAAAGAATGTTTCCCACTACGGGTCACAGAACGTTAGAATATAGTGAGCCTGTCATGATTACTGCCATGTGTTCATTCAGAAGAGAATCCTGTAGATGCTGACATGCCTCCCTGTAGAGCTCCATACTCCATGTCAATCATCTTAGCTCTGTTGTGATTATAGTACTCATCCTTTTCTAAAAAGACAACCAATGGGCAGGATATTATATAATTTAATCTATTGTGTGATTGCTTCAGAGCTGAGTCTCTATCCTTCCACACTTCCTCTCTGAGATGCCTTGGTCTGCTCGCGCTTGCTACCCTGATAGTCACCTGCAGAAAGGATGCACTGGGCCAATTTGCAATGCAGATAGATAGATAGATAGATAGATAGATAGATAGATAGATAGATAGATAGATAGATAGATAGATAGATAGATAGATAGATAGATAGATAGATAGATAGATAGAGAGAGAGAGAGAGAGAGAGAGAGAGAGAGAGAGAGAGAGATAGATAGATAGATAGATAGATAGATAGATAGATAGATAGATAGATAGATAGATAGATAGATAGATAGATAGATAGATAGATAGATAGATAGATAGATAGATGGATGGATGGATGGATGGATGGATGGATGGATGGATGGATGGATGGATGGATGGATGGATGGATGGATGGATGGATGGACGGACGGATGGAAGGACGGAAGGACGGACGGACGGACGGACGGACAGACGGACAGACGGATTGAATGGATGGATGGATCACACTGGTGCAGTACCAGTGTAGTTATGGGTTAGCCAGAGCTTCCATAGGAAAGGCATTTTTTGATGTCTTGATAACTTAGGAGCCGTTTGAGTCTGCACAAAGGTTTCCAAAAAAACAGACCCACTTCGGGTTGTTCATGGTACGTTTGTTGTAGATCCCTCAAGCTGAGATCAAGGAAAAGAGGTGGTTTCAAAAGTGACATTTCCCATTTTAGTTTCCTTGCATTCTTTGCTCTTTTGTGCAGAACATGGCTGAATGAAATTATGACAAATTTGGCATGTGGAATTTTTACAGCGCCAACCTGGTAGAGCGCTAGAGATAGAAAAGGTCTTCTGCCTTGTTGGCGATGTTTTTGGCAATGTTTACAGAATGAGCAAAAAAAATTTTTTGACAAAGTTGTGCAGCATTAGCCAAAAGAAAGCTCGTCCTGGCTTGCCCACAGCATATTTTCATAAGTGCACGCTCATGTGATCCATCCATCTATCCAAATGCAAAAAGAGAGAGTGCCAGACAAACAGATTAGGGCATGCCTAATTAACTGCAGATCCCTGCCAAAGCATGCAGAGGATTGGGGGGGCGCTAGAGGGCGCACATACGGAATGGCCGCCTAACTGCGTGGCTACCGTTCCCTGTAGCATTGATCCTCCAATAATCCTGACCAACTAGGGAGTCGACTCTCTCAAAAGTAGCTGCTTTGGTGCCGTGAGGGATCACCTACGCTCGGTCCAAATCCCGGACCGCTGGAGGGTACCAGAAGCGAGAAAACGGCTTTGCAAGATTTGCCGGCAATGCCCCTGGAGCTGGTGTGACGGAGGACTTGGGCGCCGGGAGACACGCAAGTCCGGTGCTTGCCACGAGGTGGAGGGCCCCGAGCGCGGGCCCGGCTGCGGAAACCGCTGTGCTCCTGGCGGTAGCCCTGGCAGCCGGCCCCTGCCCCTGCGCACAGGGGATCTCTCCGGAGCTCCGACGGCGGTTGAAGCCCCACACCCGGCAGGAGAACCGAAGCTAGACGCCGAAATCCTGTGGGGAGCACAACGCACGGCTGCCACCGCTGGAAGGTCGCCCCTGCGGACCTAGCCCCCCGTCGGTGGCTCGAAGGTACTGGGCACAGCGGGGGGCAGGAAAATAATCCTCGTTACCCACGGCGGGGTAGCAGCTTGGACTGATCGCGATCAAGAGCCGCGAGGGGTGGCCCCACTGAGAGGAGTCTCCCGCCTTTACCGGGACCTGTGCGCAGGGTACTGAGGCAGTGGGGGCTGCGCTGAGGAGATCGCGGAGGGTGTGGATCCTCCGTCCCCCCTGGAGACATATTGAGCTTGACCTACCCGGAGCTGTTGGGGACGCCGGGGGGGCTGTGCGGACGGCCGTCACCGGCCGCGGTGCTGCTTTGCGTGGCGCTACTGGGTCGGCCTCTGGTGGTGCTGAGGCCCATAAAGCTGGAGCGACTGAGGGCCCCTGGGGTGCTGAACACGAAGAGGGGTCAACCGTGGGGGTGCTATCGGTGCGCAGTGCTTTCAACATCTTCACCCCCATGCTATGCCTGCCTGTCCGACACTACACGTGAACCCTGGTCGACTTTACCTAAGGCCCAAGCCTTACTATGTGTCGCTTCTTCTGGAACTATGATCTGACCTGATATCTTGCTGTGCAGCTCCTCCACTTGTGAGGATTTGTTGATGTGGGGAGTCACGAGGCGTACTACTGGAACAGCTCTCTGCACGGGGACAGGCTAGAGGGTGTTCTGACGCCTTCCTCGGCCGGGGGACGCCCCCCATTGCCTCAGTGTACCCCAGGACGGTGGATCGCGAGAGGCGCAAAAGCACGATGGTGCGCCCCGAGAACCGCCAGACGAAAATTAACTTTGAGGGCGCAAGGAAGGGGTCGAAGCCGGGGGCAGCTGAGCCGGAGCCTAGTGGCGCGGACCTTACTGCTGCATCCTCTCCCTCGAAAGAACTGGATATGCACCGTCTGCTTCAGGAGATGCGACAGGGTTTCGCCACAGTGGTAGAGAAAGTGGACAGGATGTCCTCCAGGATGAACGCCCTAGTGCATAAAGTTGATCAGCACGAGGAGAGAATAACCGCGACGGAGCAACGGATATCGGACAACGACGACATCACCACCTCTCATACATCTCAACTCGCCCGCATGGACAATCTACTCCGCGTTATAGCAGCCAAGAACGAGGACTTGGAAGCCCGTAGCAGACGCAACAACATCCGCGTTACGGGCGTTACGGAGTCCACAGACACTGGCAGGATGGAACTATATGTGGAGAAACTCCTCCGAGCGTCGGTGGGAGAGGATGCCTTCTCACCTCAGTTCATCGTAGAAAGGGCGCATAGGTCATTGGCCCCCGTCCCTAAACCCGGAATGCCGCCTAAACCAATTATTGCTCGTCTGCTGAATTATCGTGACCGAGACGTCGCTCTGAGAGCAGCTCGGACCAAACAGAACCTGCACTACAATGGCGTCACCTTCTCTCTCTACCCTGATTTCACTCCCCTAGTGCAGGAGGAACTACGCAAATTCCTGGCTGTTAAAAAGAAACTGAGAGAGGCCCAGCTGGACTATGCCCTGCTCTACCCGGCGAAGTTACGGGTGACACACCAGGGCAAGCAGCGGTTTTTCACTAATCCGCAAAAAGCAGAAGATTACTTGAAAGCGCTCCGCAAAGCACAGAAGGGAGGATGGGATGACAATGCGGACCTCGAGGACGACCCACCTCTGGTAGAAGATGACAATTGATGCGCAGTGTTCCTCATGGACCAGACTGGTCAGGTTCTGTCCTGCTGGGCTTGCCCTAAAGACAATGACTCGGATGGTGTGGGCATCTTGTTGCAGTATGAGACTACATGACTTCTCCAGTGGTAAAGAATTACAGGGACCACTATCCCTGCCCTAGCCTCCACCAAGGGTGGTACAGTACGGGAGGCTACCGGAGGGAGAAGTGGCTCTGCGCCCTTGATGTTGTTTCCCCTACGGGTATACCCCGCTTGTGGGCACAAGTTGTGGAAGTTGTGGGGAGACGGGGGTGGGAAGGTGTAGGGACGGGTGGCTGCTGGCATGATTGGGATGCAGTAGTGGGAGGGGGGTTGAGTTCTTTTGGGGGGGGTTTGGTTTGGTGGGGAGAACGGGCAGCTGGTTGGTCGTTGTGATGTCTGGTATCAGATAACTTTTTAGCATCCACTGTGGCATTTTACATTTTTCTGTCATATTCTATGTTATGGCGGGTCCGGAGTTTGATGCACGATTGAGGTGTTTGTCATGGAACATACGGGGCCTTAACAATGCTAAAAAGTGTCGAAATGTAATTGCATACTTAGATCGCCACCATGTTCAAGTTGCCATGTTGCAGGAAACGCACATTTCACCGCAAACACGCCCTACCTTTGGATGCAAATGGGCTAATGCTCGCGCTTTCTCCTCTTACTCTACTTATGCGAGAGGAGTTGCTATCCTAATCAAACGCACTGTGCCCTTTCAAGCATGTGGGGAGCTGACAGATGCAGAAGGCCGCTTCGCCTTAATGTGGGGACGGTTGGGCCGCGACTCTATCACCTTAGTAAATTGTTATGCGCCTAACTCGGATATGCCCTTATTTTTCACCACGCGTTAGGGTAATATCTTAGACGTAGGATCCCGGCATGTCATTTGGGGGGAAGACTTTAACTTAGCACTGGTGCCTCAATTAGATAGGGCGGACGGAGTGACACATTACAAACCCAGGTCCAGGGAAGCTCTGGGAGGCGTGATCTCGGAGGGCGACCTGGCGCTACCTACACCCTCTCCGTACAGAAGGCACATATTTTACTTCGCTGACAGGCACGTGGGCATGACCGGACTACTTTTTCATGACTAGAGAGATTTGTGCAGGGGTGACTGAGGTGAAGCACCTTCCGAGAACATACTCTGACCAAAGTCGGGTCCTAATGCACCTGCAGGTGCCTGGATGGAACAATCCCAGACCACACTGGAGGTTACAACCAGCAGCCCTACTGGACGCCGTGTTCCGTACTGAACTTGGCGAGGAGATCGCCGCCTTTTTCCCCAGAAATAAGGGTTCTGTTGGATGTATGACGTTAAAACGCATACTTTTACAACGCATACCGTTACAACGAGACTTTTACAACGCAAATACTATTACAACGCATGTATTTACAACGCATTATTTTACAACGCAGGTACCTTTACAACGCATACCATTACAACGTAAGTATTGGTAAGTATATATAATTTTTTTAATTGTAAATTATTTAAAAATAATATAATTTAATGTAATTGTATTTAATTTAATTTAATTTAATTTAATTAATTTAATTTAAATTTAATTTTATTTTATTTTTACCCTGTACCCCTGTACCCCAAAAACCCAAAACTGACCCTGAACCCAAAAAATACCCCTTTACCCAAAAACTGAAAACTGACCCTAAACCCTAAAAATACCCCTTTACCCAAAAACTGAAAACTGACCCTGAACCCTAAAAATACCCCTTTACCCAAAAACCCAAAACTGACCCTGAACCCTAAAAATACCCCTTTATCCAAAAACTGAAAACTGACCCTGAACCCTAAAAATACCCCTTTACCCAAAAACTGAAAACTGACCCTAAACCCTAAAAATACCCCTTTACCCAAAAACCCAAAACTGACCCTGAACCCTAAAAATACCCCTTTACCCAAAAACCCAAAACTGACCCTGAACCCTAAAAATACCCCTTTACCCAAAAACCCAAAACTGACCCTGAACCCTAAAAATACCCCTTTACCCAAAAACCCAAAACTGACCCTGAACCCTAAAAATACCCCTTTACCCAAAAACCCAAAACTGACCCTGAACCCTAAAAATACTCCTTTACCCAAAAACCCAAAACTGACCCTGAACTCTAAAAATACCCCTTTACCCAAAAACCCAAAACTGACCCTGAACCCTAAAAATACCCCTTTACCCAAAAACCCAAAACTGACCCTGAACCCTAAAAATACCCCTTTACCCAAAAACCCAAAACTGACCCTGAACCCTAAAAATACCCCTTTACCCAAAAACCCAAAACTGACCCTGAACACTAAAAATACCCCTTTACCCAAAAACCCAAAACTGACCCTGAACCCTAAAAATACCCCTTTAAAAAAAACCTAACATATAACATTTTAAATATAATTATATACTTACCAATACTTACGTTGTAATGGTATGCGTTGTAAAGGTACCTGCGTTGTAAAAACATGCGTTGTAAATAAATGCGTTGTAATAGTATTTGCGTTGTAAAAGTTCCGTTGTAATGGTAGTGCGTTGTAAAAAATGCGTTGTAACGGGTGTATACCGTTCTGTTGACTCGGTCGAACACATTTGGGAGGCATTCAAGGTGACGATCAGGGGACACTGCATATCGAAGTGCTTTGGGGTCCTGCGCGACATTCAACGCACAATCCGCACACTCGATAGTGAACTGAAGGCCTTGGAGGTTCGGATGGTGGAGGGAGATATTGCTGACGCCCACGCAGAGTTTAGAGACAAACTGACACAATACGAGGATGAAGCAAACAGGAAAGCAAAGTTTAGAGGAAAGCACTGGCAGGCGAGAAAATATTGCGAGGGAGACAGACCGGGCAAGGCACTGACAATGCTGACGCGTACACCGCACACCAATAACACGATTCTAGAGGTGATAACCGACCAGGGACGCACTGTCAGAGACTCTGATGACTTACTCGCCGCTTTCGTCTCTCATTATCGTACACTCTACACCACAGCCACGGCCACTGATGACTTTCTGGGCGATATAGCTCTCTGCTGGCTTAGTGATGGTGACAGGGCCTTCCTCGCTGCCCCTTTTGAGTTAGATGAAATCCGGGATGCTATTATGTCACTCCAAATTGGAAAGGCACCCGGCCTGGACGGGGTACACGCCGAGTTTTACAAAACATACGTAGACATCATGGCTCCTGCCCTCCGCGAGGTCTTTGAGGAATCCCTAATTGATGGAATCCTCCCCAGCTCAATGCGCGAAGTCGTCATCACTTCATTATTAAAGCCTGGCAAGAACCCTAATGCCTGTGATTCTTATCGACCACTCTCACTCTTGAATTGTGATGTTAAAATATTGGCAAAGGTGCAGGCTACCAGACTTTCTCTTTTGATGACTTGGATTGTATTACCTGATCAGTCTGGATTTGTCCCGGGCTGATCCACCTCCCATAACCTGCGTACTCTGTTCTCCCTACTCCGCACAGTGCACCCTGACCTCCCTGTCGCAGCAGTCTTCCTAGACGCCACTAAGGCCTTCGACTCGGTCGAGTGGCCATACTTGTTCACTTTCCTAGCACGTATGGGATTCCCTAAATTAGTCATCTCCTGGGTCCAATTGCTATATACGCAACCCACAGCGAAGGTCCTGATTAATGGCCGCCTTTCCACCTCAATTACCATTTCCTGGGGCACCCGACAGGGGCGCCCGTTATCCCCTCTTTTGTTTGCAATAGCCGTTGAACCACTTGCCTGTAGGCTCCGTCAGCTTCATCGTGAAGGCGCGAATCGCTGTTTTCAGCGCCAGATTGATGTATCGTTATATGCTGACGATATGACGTTGTTCGTCAAAGATCCGGTACGTAACCTGAATCCCTTACTTAGGGAGTTTGTTGTCTTCGGCAGAATGTCTGGTGTACATATCAATTGGGCCAAGTCACTATTTTACCCGCTCACGGATGCGGTCGCTGACTTCCCCCTTGACTACCCCTTAGAGTGGTGCCGTTCAGACCTCCGATACCTGGGTATCCAAGTCTCGCGTGACAAAGACGAAACAATACGCTCCAACTACGGAGTAGCAGTCACTAAACTCACCGCACTGGTGGATCGATGGATCTCCCTTCCCCTCTCCATGGCAGGCAGGGCGTCGCTTATCAAAATGGTGGTGCTCCCCCGCTTTCTTTACCTTTTCCTTAATATCCCCTACTACCCGAGCACCTACTTCTTTAAAACATTGAAGTCGGAACTCTGTCGCTTATTTTGGGGGGGTAAGAGCCCGCGGCTGAAATAGTCCATGCTGATCCAGCCATACGATAAGGGGGGTTTCGATATTCCCGACTTTGAGGTCTACTATCTGTGTGCTCAGGCACATTATGCCTATCACTGGAGGATCCCCACTCCTTTTATGCCTCAGTTGGCGGTGGAGGACTGGATTGCGAACCCTCTGCCCCTCAATGGCCTCCTCCATTGTCCAGCGTCGTTCATAACAACACCGTATACCTCCGTCACATGCACTATCGATGCCTGGTACCGTATGGCTAAAAAGCTGGGCTGCGGCCTGCTGTACTCCCCTCGGATGCCGCTGGCATATCACCCTAAGCTTGAGCTCCTGCAGGAACGCAGCTTCCGAGTGCTCTGTGGGAATCTACGAATCACCTGCTGGGGTGATCTCTTCTCCGCAGGCCGCTTTAAAACTGCGGAACTCTTCTTTGTGGCACACAACCGCACTCCGCTTGATGTATTTTACTATCTACGATTGCGCCAAGGGATGAGGGACATCCTCCCTGACTTTCCCAGTGAGCCCGAGATCATGTCCCCGCTTCACTTTATGCTTTGCTCACAAGATGGCTCACATCTGGTGTCGGGCATGTATCGCCATATCAGGGCGTGTGGTCCGGTGCCGGAGGCCTCGGCCCGATTACACTGGGCTGCTGAACTGGCCATTGAAATCACTGACGAACAGTGGTTATACTGCTGTACCCTCACGGCCCGTATATCAGCCAGTAGCAGGCTCAAGACGCTCCACTTCAAATTCTTACAGCGCTTATACTACACCCCGATGAAAAAATACAGGTTTCAATTGTCTGATAACAACAGATGCCGTGCAGAACATGCAGGTTTTTTACATCTTGCCTGGGAGTGCCCTTCTGTTCAGGCCTACTGGCAACAGGTACATTGCACCCTAGAATCCATGACTGGGGAATCCATAAATCCTGACCCGTTATTGATGCTTCTGGGACACACACCACACATCCCCAAGACATGCAGGAAATTCTTAGATATTGCATTACTCCTAGCGAAACGGCGGGTGGCATGCAGATGGGGTCGTGGCAGGGCCCTGAAGTTCAAGGAGTGGCTCGCAGATATGACACATAGTCAGGAGCAACATACAGTCTTTGATGAATTACTCCCGCTCTCTAGCAGGTCGAACGACATCTGGGGGCCCTTGGTCGGCTATCTTCTGGCCCAGGCAGCTCGAGATGGAGGCCCGGATGGGGGCGATCTCCGGGATAGCGGACGTAGCATGTCTGTCCATTCAGATAAAACCGCCATTGTGAGGCTCCAGATTACGATCATCTGCACTGTATGTTACTGTTCACCTTGCTGTCCACCGTGGCCAGCCAGCCGCTACCCACTGTTGATACGCTTATGTACTACTGTTGATGTCCCTTACATTTCCTTGTAATATGCTGTGGCATGGCTCCCCCCTGCTGTATGCTAACACTATGACATTGCCCCTGGTTGACGAACAGTTTGCTCCCTATGACAACCCACCGCCGCTATGTTCATGCTGTTGTATTGTGATATACTGTAAATGCTGAATGTTTCGGATGCTGCCTCATTGACTGTAAAACCAAGCCCTTGTATTGTTTTGTTTTTTCTTCGTTGAAAAAATCAATAAACAGAGTTTAAAAAAAAAAGCATGCAGAGGATTTGTGGTTACTTCTGGCAGAGATGGAGTATGAGATCCTGTTTTTGACAGAAACGTGGTTGAAGGATGATACCCTTGCAGCTGTGGCACTTGCTATTCCATCTGGTTTCAAAATATGCTGCACGAATAGGGAAGGAGAAAAAAAGAGGAGGAGGAGTAGCGATTATTTTAAAGGTTGCCTGGGAGATAGCTTGCTCAGCATTGGTGAATAAGGATGTGATTGAAGCCCTTAGTTTTTGCATTAAGGCTAACCCTACGACCTCCTTCGCAGGCCTGTTAATATATAGACCTCCTGACTGCCTGCCAAATATTCACCTAGAACTCTGCAATTATATCGCGCAAAAATCTCTTTTATTCTCCAATTCTACAGTACTTGGGGACTTTAATCTACACATTAATGACCCCTCTTGCGCGCAAGCCATGCAGGTAGTTTCCTCTCTTGAAGGAGCCCTAACTTGTCAAACACCCCACCTACAAAGTGGGGCATACCCTGGATCTGTTTTTTCCAATATCCTGTCTCTGAAAATCAAAGCCCCAAGCCAGTTGGTGTGGTCTTTCTCCTTTAACCTGGCTAACCCCCATCTACCGGATAGCTCTCGATATTTCTTGAAAAGAAATTGGAAGAAACTGAGGAGCATATTACCAAGCAATAGCAATAATTATCGCTATTGCTTGGTTAGAGACAAAAATTTACAGCTGAGCTGCGGCGATTTTTATCGCAGATAAACCTTGGTATTACCAAGGTTTATCGCAAATGCGATAAAAAACGGCCGCAATGCATGAATATCGCTGAGAAGTCAGCGATATTCAGGCATTACCGAGCTAATGCTCTTAGCCATGTTATCTACCTCCCATTGGATAACATGGCTAAGAACTGCTCAGGGCAGGTGTTAGCTTTTGGAGATATTCGCGCTTAGCGCGAATATCTCCAAAAGTTGGTAATAGGAGATAGCGATGTTAGCGACTGTTTCCAGTCGCTAACATCGTGGCACGCCCACTTTGCATGTCATTAGTGATAAATATCACTGACATGCAAAGTGGGGCCCAAGTTGGTCGCTATCTCCTATTAGCTGTCGCTAACTGGTGTTAGCGACAGCTAGGTAATAGGGAGATCATTTTATCTCCGCTTTCTTGGCTTTTAAAGCCAAAAAAGCGGAGATAAACCCCCTTGATAATATGCCCCTGACAGCGGAGTTTTTAGGCCCAGTGCTGCTGGCCAGCCAACCTGCACTATCTAAGAACCCTAATGCAGACTCCGGAACCCTTCATAATTGTATTGCGAATGCAGTAGAGTACACTGCTCCAGTCAAAATCATGAAATCCTTTAGGAAATCACCTTCTGCCCCTTGGTTCTCAGAGTTGCTGAGGACTATGAAAAGCAGATGCAAGCGCCTTGAGAAACAGTGGAGAGCGGACTATGATAGCACAGCAAACACAATATATAAAAAATCACTTAAAGAAATGTATAAATCAATGAAGGAAGCTAGGAGACATTATATACCTAAATGCATTGAGAACGCTGATAAACCTGGCAAGGCTATTTTTAAGGTTGTAAACGCTTTCCTTAAACCTCGCGAGTTGATGACGGACGCACAACCTTCGGTGGAACTATGTGAGAAAATATTGGATTTTTTTACAACAAAATCTGTAAGGTCTATAAGTCCTTTTTGGCAATAGCTGAAACGGTCAAATCAGACATAATGATAAGGAAAGCACCTAGGTCTCTCTTCTCAGAATTCACTCTGGTGTCACAGAAGGAGGCACTGGCGGCGATCCAGGTCTGTAAGTCAGGTTCACTGGAGGACCCATGCCCACCAAAACTATGGAAAGAGTTGGCTAACTCCTCCATCCAGGTGCTGTCTGAAATATGGAACACCTCACTCACTACCGGCATCTTTCCTGATTTATGGAAGCACGCCACTCTCCTCCCCCTCAAGAAGAAACCCAATGTGGATTCAGGTGAACTGAATAACTACAGACCGATTTCTCTGCTGCCTGCACCAGCTAAGATGCTTGAAAAGATGGTGCAGAGATAACTGGCTAATTTTATCCAGAGCCACAGTATTCTGTACGATTTCAGCACAGAGACTGCGCTGATAGAGGTGGCGGATTCAGTCAGGATGGTGCTGGATTCGGGGGCATCAGCTATGCTGGTGATCCTGGATCTTTCAGCGCCATTTGATACGGTGGACCACTCCATCCTGGTCCAGCGCCTGTCGGACATGGGGATAGAGGGCACAGTCTTCCTCCATAAGCGCACGCAGAGGGTGGTGCTTCAACCGCATCAGTGGAATTGCAAGCACTTATGGTGTGGGGTTCCACAGGGTCGGCCTTGAGCCCACTGCTTTTTAACATTTATCTGGCCCCTCTATTTTTGCTGATTGCTAACTGGGGGGTGAAGGCGATATCCTACGCCGACAATACCCAGTCAGTATTTCCTTTTAAAGATCTGTCGAGTGATTCTTTTGAGAACTTTAAGAGTTGCTTAAAAGATATAGCTCAATGGATGAATAACAACAAACTCAAGTTGAATGCAGACTAAACGGAGGTGTTTTTTTTGGTAAAAACCAACACCACACTGCAGCCCTTTGGTGGCCGGAGGAAATGGGCTGTCCTCCCGCCCCTGCAGGTTGTGCAAAAATCTTTGGAGTAAAATGGCAGGCGGACGTATCTTTTTCGGCCCAAATTCAGCAGGTGACAGGTGCATGGTTTAGCAGTGAGAAACCTGCGAAAAGTCATACATCTTTTGCCAGAAAACTGTTGTTGGGTCATTGTCCATGCCACAGTAGCCTCTCGCTTGGACCACACGAATGGCTTTTATCTGGGCCTACTGACGTATCAGATAAAGAATCTGCAAATCGTCCAGAATGTGGCTGTGAGATTGATCAAACATATTCCATTTAGACAGCATATCTCTCCGCATCTCAAAGAATTCCATTGATTGCCACTCGCTAACAGAATTAAATTCAAGGCCTTAACCCTAGCCTTTTGGGCATTCCATGGAACATGCCCCAGTTATTTGAAGCTGAGGCTAGGCGCGTACAAGCAGTCTTGGCTACTCAGGTCTAGCTCTCAGAACTTGCTATGCACCCCCCGAGTCAGGAAAGCTTGGATGGGCAGCAGATCTTTCACGTTCAGGGCGTCCATGATTTGGAACGGCTTCCCCAACGCCCTGCGCCAGATTACCTTGGAAACACAATTTAGGAAAGCAGTTAAAACATGGCTTTTTAATCAAGATTAATCTCCTGTACTCTCTGAATGCCGCATGTCTTTGCGCCCCACTTGTTGCTATCGCGCCGGGACACCTCTTCGGAGGTAGCTGTTCGTGCTCTACAAATGGCAGTATTATTATTATTATTATTATTATCATTATTATTATTATTATTATGTGATGAGATATGCGCAGATGCATGCATGCTCGTATGAAATGACATGGACACGTTTTTTTAGGCAATCCAGTATGAACCATTAAATGTAAAAATTGCATTGGAGTAGTGCTAAAGCGATTTACCTCTAAAAAGAACATCCAGCTGAACTGGTAAATACAATGAATGGGAAATTATGTAATAAAGAAAGTTGAAGGAACAATAATTAAACATTCTGGGGCTTATTTATCAGCCCTTACATCACTTTTGCGCCGCCGGTAGGTCACTTTTTGTGACGCAGCAGTGGCGTAAAAAATGAGCCTTGTTGCACCATATTTACCAAGTGGCGCATCTACCTAGATGCATCACTTTGTAAACTCCTGCGCCACGTTATACCTGCGTCAGGTATAATATATATGCTGGGGGGGACGTTCTGACACAAGAAAGGGTCGTAGAAGTGACGCTGTGAAATCTATAAGATTTCACTCCGCCACTTTTAGGATACAAATGCATCGATACCTTACGCCTGCCTCATGGCAAGTGTAAGACTGACGCACTCACATTTCACATGGGACTTGCCCACGTGTAATGACCTACTGCTGGAGTTGCGTCACTTTTGTGACACACTCCAGCAATGCGTAATTTTTGCACCTTGTAACTCCTAGCGACATGATGCGTCATACTGTAAATATGGCACATCCATGGAGTCGCAAGGAGGGCGCAATAAAAAGTGATGCATCGCTGTTTTCTTGCAGCGATGCGTCACTTTTCATAAATGAGGCCCTCTGTGTGAACAAAACAGCAGAATGCCAGAAAGGCCTCGAACAGAGCACTCAAGTTTGAAATAAAATGTTATAGCATAAATATTGTAAAATTCAAATTATTTTTTTAAACCATGAAGCCATATAGCTTCTCATGGAACCCTGAAACTAGCAACAAATGTTTATTTATTTATTTTATTTTTGAAGTTTTCTATAGCGCTGGCCAGACCCGAGGGTATCGGAGCGCTTTACAGTCGATCTGGAGGAAACAGGTGGGGAACAATACAGCAACAAAGATTCATACAAGTTCAAAGATTAACAGAGTTGTCTGGCACCTGAGGGGCGGCTTTGAGGTAGTGACTTTGAGGTAGTCAGAGTTACAGGGTGAGCTGTTGAGGTAGAGTTCGGGAATGCACGGTTGAGGTAGAGGATTTTTAGACGGCTCTTGAATTCTGGAAAGGAAGGGGTAGTTCTGATGTCCACTGGGATGCAGTTCCAAATTTTTGGGGCGTTGCCAGCAAAAGAGCAGCTTGCGGTTTTTTGTTTCCGGGTTTTCAGGGGGATGAGTAGTAGGGAGTTTGAACTTCTGAGATTTCTGGATTGACCCGCTTTCTTGAGTTTAGAGGCTAAGTATTCCGGTTTCCCTGTGTGCAAG
Source organism: Lissotriton helveticus (assembly GCF_964261635.1). Lineage (NCBI taxonomy): Eukaryota > Metazoa > Chordata > Amphibia > Caudata > Salamandridae > Lissotriton > Lissotriton helveticus. The sequence goes on along the minus strand of NC_136072.1, from coordinate 1,083,792,986 downwards.
GCTTTGTGTGTAAGACAGGCCGTTCTAAAGCTGGCGCGCATTTCCACTGGGAGCCATTTTAAATCTTTGAGTGCGGGGATATGTGGTCGAATTTCTTTACACCTGAGACCATTCTGGCTGCTGCATTGAGGGTGGTTTTCAGTGGCACTAGGTGGGATAGGGCTGTGCCGGATAGTGTAGCGATTCCATAGTCCAGTCTGGACAGCACCAGTGCTTGGGTGGCTTGCTGGAGATCCTTCTGCGGGGTGTGTGGTTTGATTTTGTTGAGGAGCTTCAGATTGAGGAAGGCGCTCTTCACGGAGTTCTTGATGTGGCTCGTCATTGCTAGTTTGTGATCAAGGGTGATTCCAAGTGATTTTACCGAGTTAGTCAGGGTGAGATTTCCTTTGAGAGCGTAAATAGCTTTCACCCATTCAGTGATTTGAGGGTTATCGTCCTTGTTGGAGATGAGGAGGATCTCGGTTTTTCCTTGATTGAGTTTGAGGTGGTTTGCCCCTAGCCAGTCTTGGATTTCTTTGAGAGTGTTGTTGAGCCTTAGAATGTCGTTAAAGGAGGTGGTTTCTATGTAGATCTGTGTGTCGTCTGCGTAGAGATGAAAAGGGATGTTGGCTTTCTTCAGTATGATGGTGAGGGGTACCATATATATGTTGAACAGTTGAGGGGAAAGAACGGATCCTTGGGGGACCCCTCTGGGCACGGGGAGAGGGTCGGATGTGAAGGATTTTATTTTGACTCTTTGGAAGCGGTTCTGAAAGAAGGAGTCGAACCATTGCAGGACCATATCGTCCGCACCTACTCGTTCTTTGAGGGCCTTGATGAGGAGCTTGTGGTCAACCGTGTCAAAAACCGCTGACAGGTCTAGGAGGATGAGTAGGCTGCACTGATCTGAATCAAGGGAGTTGCGGATGTCATCTAATATGCTCAGGATTGCGGTTTCGGTGCTATAGCCTTTTCTGAAACCTGATTGGTTGTGGTCAAGAAGATTGATGTTGTCGAGCTGATTGTTGAGTTGGCGTAGTACACATTTTTCTAGGATTTTAGCTAGGAAGGGCAGGCTTGAGATTGGTCTGAAGTTGTTTAGGTCGTTGGGGTCTAGGCCTGGTTTCTTCAGGAGGGGAGTAACCTGGCCGACTTTGAGGCAGTCCGGGATGATGCCAGTTTTTAAGGAGCTGTTGATGATTTCACACCAGAGTGGAGCAAGGGTGAGTTTGAGGTCTTTACCATTTGTGAGGGGATGGGATCAAGGTTGTGGGATGAGGGTTTGGATGATGAGATTAGATTGAGGATCTCGGTTTCATGGACGAAGTCGAAGGAGGACCAGGCGATAGAGGTGGGGTCTCTAGAGGTGGGTTCTGTTGTTGTAAGGTCGATGTTGGCAATCGGGGGAGGGCTGATGTCTAGAGATAGTTCGATCTTGGGTTTTTTTTCATTGAAGAAGGTGACAAAGTAATCACATAGGGTTTTGGAGGGTTGGGCATGGACAGTGGACGGTTTGGATGTTTGTTTTTGATGATGTCAAAGAGTTCTCTTGGCCTGTTTTTTGCCTTGTCTAGCGCATTGCAGAAGAAGTTTGTTTTTTCGCTGTTGATATGATTCTTGTACCTTCTTCTAATTGCTTTGAGTTCCTCGCGACGGCTAAAGGAGGGGTTCTTTCTCCAATGGCGTTCTGTGGCTCTGAGAAGTCTCCTTTCCTCGTTGATGTCCTTGTTACACCAGGTTCTCGATGGGATGTTCCTAGGTTTTTTTTGTTTTAGGGGTGCCAATTGGTCTAGGATGGCGGACGTGGTAGTGTTATAACGTGAGATGAGTTCCGTAGCTGAGAGGCCTTCTGCAGGGATTGGCAGGGAGGGGGCTATTCTTTCTTCTAGTTTGGTTGTGTTGATTTGTGATAGGTTCCTGGACCATGTGGGGGGGACTGCGATGGGGGGATGAGACTGGATCTGTTGCGTGAGGTGGAATAGGATTAGGTGGTGGTCTGACCAATCTACCGGGAGGATGTGTTCAATAGAGATTGCATCATGCCGGGCGATGATGGCGTCCAGGATTGACCCTTTGTTGTGGGTCTCTTTTGAGCAGTGTTGGGAGAGGTTGTTGGAGTGAAGAAGTTCGTTTAGGGATTTTATTGTGGCATTGTTCTCATTATTCCAGTGTAGATTAAGATCCCCTAGAATGAGGGTGTTGGACTCTTTGAGAGAGCAATTGGCGATCAGGTTTGAAAGTTGTTCCGTGAACGTGGCGTTGTTACTTGGGGGATGATATTGTAGGTGGCATTGCAGTAGATGGTTGTCGGTGGTTTTGATGTTGGTCGTAAGGCATTCAAAGGAGTTGTAGTTAAAGGTGTCGGTTTCGATCATGGAGAGGTTGTTTTTGTGGATAATTGCCACGCCTCTGCCTTTTTTTTGGTCCTTCCTATCTTTATTGATGATGGAATAGCCTGGGGGGACAAGCATATCTAGGATAGGTGGGGAGGAGTCGTTTAGCCAGGTCTCCGTGATGAATGCTATGTCTATGTTATGGTTGAGGATGGTCTCTGCTAGCTCTGTAGAGTGTTTGGTGGCAGATCTGCAATTTGTGAGCATGCAGGGGAGAGTCTTTTTTTATAGGTTCGGTAGGATGGTGATGAGGGAGACAGGGGGTCTAGGGGGTTTGCGGAGGGGATGGTCATTTCTAAGACCGGAGATTACCTGTATAGAGGACTGAGGGGGGTGGGTGGTGGGGATTGTGTAAGAGGCGGCCAGTTCGAGCGCTTCTTCCCAGGTCAAGGCTTTCGCCGCTCTGTTCGGTCTCCGGGCATGGGTCGAGGAGGGGGGTGTGTGTTGGTGTGGAGTGGAGAGTTAGTAGGTCTAGGGGGGGCTTGAGTATAGGGGGGTGGGGAGGGACTTTGGGTGGGTGTTTGGAGTGTCGAGAGGTTGGCGAGGATTTGATTCAGGCCTTGAATTATAGTGTCGATTTGGTTTTCAATACGGGTGAGGCGGCAGTGAGGCCCCTCCTGAGGGGGGGGGAGTAGCTTCTGGGAGATGCTGTGGTTGTATTGGGTTTTGGGGTCAGTTAGGATCTCAGATTGGGTTGAGAGCTCTGCTTGGGTCGTGGACTGGGGTGGAGGGGTGTGGTGCTTGGGGTGCGCAGGGCAGTTATTCTTGGGGGAGAGTAGGGATTGGGTATGGGGGGGACTTGAGGCTGGTCTTACAGTCCACTGGAGCTCTAGGGGGTTGTTCCGCATCGGGGGTGCTTCTGGAGTATGGGCTGTGCTGGTGGTCGGGCCGTGATCTTGTTTTCGTGGGGCTTGGGGTTGAATAGGGGTGACTGTGTTCCTGGGGGGTGGTGTTCGGGGGTTGATCAGCGTATGGGGCTGGTGGCCTTGGTAGGCGTCAGGTGTGACAGAGTTAGCAAGTAGAGAGGGGAATAGGAGGTCAAAAGCCTCCAGATTGGCGTTGTTGGCTTGGATCAGGACTGTGCCATTGGAGTAAATGGTCACTGAGGTGATCCCGTAGTTGGGCAGGTGATTCGGGGTGTAGAAAGAGAGCTTGCAGCTATGGATCGTCTTGGTTGTTTTGGTGATTAGGCGTTTTTCTCTCAGGTTAGAGATCCAATAGCCTGGTCTGGCTGTGTGGAAGATGAGGTCCATTTTTATTTAACCTTTTGAGGGGCAGTGCTAGACATCTGCGAAGATGGATTCGGGGAATTTCCTGATTAATTTGTGTTTAAGGGATTTTTTTGCATTAGGAGTGAGGCTGGGTGGAGGGGTGATGGAGAAGGAGTTAGGTCCGTGACGTTTTATGAGGGGAGAGGACAGGGGTTTGGAGTCGATAGTCATGGTGGAAAGCGATGGGGCTGGGGAGTTCGGGTGAGTGATCCATGTGGAGCTGGGCAAAATCTCTGGTCGGCTATGGGCTGTGTGTGTTAGCGGTGGCAGAGGTGGGTGGGGGAAAGGGGGGGAATGAGTCAGCTTGAAGAAGGGGGTGGTTCTAGGAACTCTGAGCATGTGGCCGGGATGACTTAGTGGTTATGCGTTAGTTGAGGGGGTCGTTGTGAATCGGGAGAGGGTCGCTAGGTGTCTAGGATGGGGGAGGGGTAGAGGTAGTGGATGGGGGCAATTATGGGCTGAGAGCTATAGTGTTTTCGGTGAAGAGAGGGGTAGTAATAGGGAGTTAATGGTTCCGCTATGGTGGTGTAAGTCTGGCGAAGAGATTAGGGGTTCAGGCGTCGGTCTTGTGTAAGTGGGCGGCTTACCTAAGGCTTTAACGGGGTTCGGCCGCAACTGGGACCAGTGGATCCGATCTGATTGAAGTACCGATGGTTCTTCCTCCAGTAGTGACGAGTCTTGTACTTCTGTGTGTCCGGTGATGGGGAGATTCCCTTGAGTCTGGTTGTGGGAGCTTTTGGAATGCGATGAGCAATGGGTCCTTTATGATCGATGTCCCGCTGTGGGTGCCATCTTGGGGCCAGGCAGTATGAAAGTCAGTCTCGGTTCGAGACCCCGCACTTACAGATATTATCTACGCCAATAAGGCATTCTTCTTGTGGTCCGGAAGTGAATGTCCTGCTGACAAGGTGGGATAAGCGGGTGTAGGCGCCGTTACCTTCAGTTGTGCACGGAGGTAGTGCTGGGGATTTCACCGGTGATGTCCCGTTTTGGGCGCCATCTTGCGGCCAGGCAGGAGGAGGCGGGCCCAATCGCGATCTGTGACTCCTCGATCTCGGTGAGTTCAGGGACTGTGTTTTGGTATCTGTTCTGAGGCGGGGGGAAACGGGTGAAGGCTTCTTTCGCTAGTCGAGCTCACAGAGATGCCAGGCGGATTCAAGCAGGGTGTCCCATTTTCGGCGCCATCTTGGGGCCAGGCTGGGGGAAGTCGGACACGGTTCGAGATTCCTCCGTTAAACAAGTTTCAGCGGAGCCTGGAGTGGATGGTCTACTGTCGGGGGGAAGACAGTCGACGGCTCTTTACCCCTGTATTGCTTAGTGGAGAATAGGGTTACTGGGCATTTTTAGAGCGATGTCCTGTTTTGAGCGCCATTTTGGGGACAGGCTGGAGGGAGACCGTCGTTACCCGCGTTTCCTCAGTTACCATCGTCCGTTGTTATTCATCGGTGTGGCTGCCGGGGGTTCAGTTCTGCAGCATTTACTCTCCTGCAGATCCGGTGTAGGTGTCCTGGTGTCGTGTGTGATGGATGGAGGTGCCGATCATCTGTGGGTGCAGCAGGATTCCGCCGGAGTTAGATGTGGCGATGCTCCACGTCCTCGCACGAATCAGGCTGTACCTGCCTGGAGGTCCGGTGAGTGATCTCATGAGTTTGTCGGTAGGCTTGGGGTGCAAGGCGGCATGCTGTTTCTTGCTTGACGTGGATCTTATTTGAGGCGCTCGGTTGTGGAGCTGCTTCTCTGTCTGGTGGATCGCCCGCAGCCGGTAGCGATATCTCCAGATTCCGAGGGACAAGGAGTGTCAGAGTGGTATCTCCCTGTAGCTGAGGTATTCCGATTATTCCTTCACGGCTGGGCGGAGGTGAAGCAGCGGTGGGTTAAAAGATAGATGGACGGTAGTTTGTCGATGTTGCAGAGCTCGAGATTCCAGCGGCCATCTATATGTAAAATAAATGTAAAAGCAGTATGTGTTCTGTTATGTCTGGAGAACGTGCAGAAATGCATGCACGGAATCAATATATTAAGAATGCATGCCACAGGCCTCAGATAAAATGTCAGGACATATATTTGCTGACTCATGTGAGTAAAAGAGAACATACATTATCAATTTTAAACACGGAAAAAGTGACATTGGCAGTGTTCGGATTCGAACCAGTGAAGTGCTTTGACTGAACTGCAGAACTTCCACCCTCCAAACCTTCCCCCACCCCCTTCTCCACCCCCAGCGCCTTGATACCCTTACGGGTGAGTAGTCGTGCTCTATAAGACCCCTGGTTGATTGATTGTGTGAGCTCTTGACCAAAGCACTGAGCCCTGCCCTGCGTCATCTCGGCTGCGTAAGTACATTTTGAGTGCAAATTGCGAATTAGCCACAGCTTTAAAAGAACTGTCTTCAGCTGCATGTCACCATCATAAAAACTTCAACACCCTCCAGCTGATATTGAGACACAGGGATATTAAATCAATGGCACTCTTTAATAACAACCTACCGTGGGATATAAGCTTGCGATTAAGTGACTTCCTGAAACCAATCCTTGAAGTTGCCACAACACATCAGAGAAACAATCCTGTGTCCCAGAGAGACTTTGCACTGTGAACAGGAGAAGGAATGATTAATCCACACTTTCAGAGCCCTGGCAAGACCAGATGAATGCTGGCAATCACGACATTAATCAACACCTATAATGGCGGGGTTGGAGGAGGTGAAGCAGCATATTGGACTTGGCCTTGTTGGCTAAAGTTCACTTAAACTTTTTGCTCTTCCCCCTGACAGAGAGTTGTGAAGTTAAATGCTGTAGGTATTTGCCACTGCTAATCAATGTACAGATGTTCCCTGTATAAATTGTAGTGGAGATTGGTTGTCTCTGGTTGGCATGTTTGCCTTACTAGCATGATCCCAAAGTGATGTGCACTGTGTGTGCCAGGGCTAGTACTAAGGAAATGCGCAGCGAGGGAACATAAGTCTTCAGTGCAGGACCGGCGCGCATTATGCTAATTTAGCATGTTGTCCTGACAAGTGCTACCAATGTCAGGCCGGACTTTCCCTTTAGCATACACATGGGGCACCCTTGTAGGACGTCCTAGGTAACCCATAGGCAGGCTGCAGTGTCTGTAAAAGGCAGGACCGGTGCCAGTGTGGGTTCTAGGCCCTGGCAGTGGAAAATACTCCATTTCATTTTCCCTGGTGGAACGCCTTCCTGCGCATTGGACAGAATGGGGGAGGCTGGGTGTGTATTGTTAGCCTAGTTTCCCAAGAATTGGAAATGGAACAGTAAAGTTTGGTATGTCTGAACTCACGGCGTCATAAAGCATCTTTTTGGGTAGATGGTTTTGTTGCTGTGTGTCCAGAAGCCGTTGTTTGAGAAAATGGCCGAGTTTGTGCTTTAGACCTTTTTGTGCGTCTCAGCAGAATGTGAATTGCCTGCCTGGATCTGGTAGAGGTGAGAAAGGCTGAGGGAGGTCATGCCCCAGGGGAGGGGTGGAGACGGCGCCAGGCTGCCCTGCACCTGGAGCGGGGAGCAGGAGATGCTTTTCGAGGTGAAGAGGCCTGGGTCAGAGCCATAAAATAATAGACCAATTTCCCTCTGAGTGATTAAAGATCCAGGCCCCCTGTATCAAAGAGAGGACGTGACACTGGAGGGGAGATATGCAAGACTGATTTAGGGAGAGCACAAGGAAACTTCAAAGACAAAGAGGGGTATAACTGAAAGATCTGTAACCCCAAGACTTTGGTTATGTTGATGATGTCGTTGAGAACTGTCTCAGTATCGTTCAGAAAAGTGCTGGCAGCGTATTGAAGACGCCATGGACTGGTCGTGTCTCTGGTGGCTTTCACCTGTCTGCGATCGGGAAGAAAACCTCTGTCTCAGGAAGAGTTGCTGATTAAGCTGCGGGAGACACTTGACCCTTGCTTCATGATCTGGGGCTTGTGGGCAGTTTGTAGCTCATGACTAAGGAGAGACTGAAGGGGCGCTGCATTGGGCCGTTTCCCCCCTTCTTCCTGAGCCGGACTTTGCTGTGTGCTGTGTCCTGTACCCCAAGGGCCCGAGGTGAGCTGGCTCCCTGTTCGGAAACACAGGAACAAGAAAGTTTCCAGGAAGTCTCAAGTGGCGCGGTGGTGGGACCGTGTCGTGGCAGCCTGAGACCTCTGAAGGGGTGCCTAAGGTGATCGTGGGCACCCGGAGCGAATCAAGACTCTGACTCGCAGGGTGCGTGTCTTGGTGCGTCTACAGGTGTTGGAGCACCTGTGGATTGTGGACATTGTGGAAGAGAGCGGAAATTCGGGATGCGCAGGGGGTACGTGTCGCAGTGCAGTCCAGGCACTAGTGAAGAGTGCCAGGACATCATGGGCACTAAGAAGGAGTGAGTCTCCGACACGGGGGTCAGCGTGTGGTGGTGCAGCCATGGTGTTAGTGAAGAGCTCCTGGTGCCTAGTGTGCACCAGGAGGAGAGGTGAGACTCAGACGCGCAGTGTGCGTGTCGTGGTGCGACCAGGGCGCTAGTGGAGAACACCTGAATCATCGTGTGCACCAAGAAACGAGGAGGGTCTCCAGCACGCAGGGTGTGTGTGGGGGTGCAGGTGCTGCACTTGAGGAGAGTGCCTGAAGATCGTGTGCACCTGGAGACGGAGCGGGACTCAGACGCGAAGGGTGCGTGTCAAAGTGCCAGCCGAAGCATAGTGAGGTGCGCCTGGTCATCGGAGGCCGGAGGAGGAGTAAGTTTCGGGACTCGCCGGGGGTGCGTGTCGAAGGTGCCACCGGTGGTGCTGGTGAGGAGTACCGGGGAGCGGTGAGCACCGGGGAGCGAAGAAGTCCTAACAGCGCTGGAGATGAAGGCCAAGTGATCGGACCCTTGAAGGCAATGTGGGGTGACACCAGCGTTGTGTGGAAGGCTACGTGGAAGGGGTTTGTGCTGAACATTGGTGGCCCGGACCAGCAGCCCCGCAGGAGCTGAACTACCGTCCGTGCACACCTTGCCCGTAGTGACAAGGATCTGGAGTGAGGCCAATCCGCTGCTGCAGGAGAGGAGAGTGGGGTTGCACCCCCCCAGGTAAAGTGGATCATCGCCTGGGGCGGGTGTATGCTCGGAGGGACACTCTCTCGGCCTCTCACTGCTGGCAGCTGTGTGCGCCTGTTGCTACGGCCCAGATCTCACCCAGTGCTGATCCCAGAAGGGGCAGAACAGGGGCCAGGGCCCCGAGTGGAACTTGAGTGTCATCGTTGATCCGTGTTGGGGCAACCGGTTGCATAACTTCTTAAAACAGTCGTCTAACACTTTGCAAATTTTCTGCGAACGAACTATCGAACTATTGCACAACGTCTGACGCTAGTGGTGCTTAACGAACTCAGGGGTTAGTGCGCTACGCACTAAGTTATTTTTCTCTTGCATGATACAGGATTCTAGTGTAGAGCACTGCATTGGTTGTTTACTGCACTGTACTGAATTGCACTGTCATGCATTACCTTATTCCTTCCTTGCCCAGGGCATGCTGGTGGCATTATGCATTGCATTGTCTTCCTATCGCGCAGTACGTAATTTCACCGTGACGCACTGCTGTATTTCTTCCTTGAACAGGGCATGCTGGTAGCGAACTAAGTTGCCTTATCTTGTGTTGGCTCAGTACATGATTGTGATGCTACGCATTGATTGTTTCACTGTGGCACTGTACAGGAACCCATTGTTAAGTAGTGCAGTATTTCTTGTATTTTACAACGTGTGTGATTCTAGTGATACGACGTACCTAACCTGTTGAGAACCGTTAAAAGTCAGCATAACTGTTGGTTAGAAGCGGTGGTTGGGGTGTAGAACCGCCCAACCCACCGGCCGTTGGGAAGCGCAGCAGGCCTTCCCACTACAAAAGAAAAGGGCAGGAATGAGCCGTATCTATAAAATACGGTGTATTCCTCTCCGTTTCGCTTGCGCCGGCGTACAATGGGCACCTTTGCACAATGGTGCAAGGGTGCCTGCGTTGGGGGATGATTATTTTGTACAGGAAGGGAAACCTTTCTGTACAAAAATAATCACAAGAGGCTTCTCCTCTTTCTATGTATGCTGCAGAATGCAGCACACATAGACAAAGGAAAAACGAGGAGAAATAAAAATATATTTCTCCCCGTTGCACCTCCCTTATGCCTCCCCTGGGGAGGCGTAAGCTTTTGACACTGCCTCAGATTTACGATTTCTCGTAAATCTGGGACAGTGTCAAAAGGCCATGGATGTTGCTAGGAACGCCCCCATCAACACCCATTGCATGCCCTTTAATGCAGAACACTGCGTTAAAGGGACTGATATTTATCAAGCAGCATTAAGCCAAAAAGAGACTTAGTGCTGCCTGAAAAATATCACGCAGGCTTCTGCGCCACGGAACGTCACAAAAAGTGAAGTTCCGATGGCGCAAGCGGCCTCTTAAATGAGGCCCCATATTCTTTACAGAAGCAGGTTAAAGACACTGAGGAATTGCGCATCTGGGAAATTACTCAGAGAAAAGGAATGATTCCTGAAGATAGACATGGGAGTTGTGCTATGTACAAACAAGCTGCTGCTCCCAGCAGAGTCCTAAATGTCAAACGTCCTAGATGCTGAGTGGACTTTACTAGCAGCAGATTTTGAGGGGTGGTTGGGTTCTGCACAATATCTGCTTGTAGACACTGAAGAATCTTACAGATCCCTTCTACTGGCCCAGATATCATCCACTAATGCGACTGCAGTATCTTTGGCCGTAGATCCCATTTGCCATCTGGGGCATTCTCAGTACACTAAAACAAGCATTGGTAAAGCCAATAGGTCTCACCTATGCAAGAGCTATTGGCTTTGCCAATATGATTTAGCCATGATGTACACCACCTTGGTAACTGTTTAGCCTGACTAAAAGTGGTATAAATGAGAGTGTCATAAAGAAGAGTATCATAAAGTAGAGTGGGTGTTATTGAGTGGCGTAGAGAGGAGTGGAGTAGGTGTAGAGTAGAGTTGAGTCGCGGAGAGTGGAGTAGTGTGAAGTGGCATAGACTGGAGTAGAGTTTCTTAGAGTGCGTAGAGTGTTGTAGAGTTGAGTGGTATAGAGTGAGGTAGAGTGTCAAAGTGGAGTAGAGCGTCGTAAAGTGGAGTGGCATGGAGTGTTGTTGAGTGGTACAGAATAGAGTGCAGTGGCATGGAGTGCAGTGATGCAGAGTACATTACATTGACGTAGCGTGTAGTGGTGTAGAGTGCATTGCCGTAGAAATGAGTCATGCGGAGTAGAGTGCAGTGTTGCAGATTAGCTTAGACTCCAGTGGCGGAGAGTGAAGTCTTGCATAGTAGATTGTCTTAGAGTGCAGTGGTGTAGAGTGCATTGGCGTAGAGTACATTGGCATAGATTACAGGTGCATAGAGTGTTGCAAAGTAGAAGGCTATAGAGAGCCGTGGCATAAAGTACAGTGGTGCAGTGTAGAATAGAGTGGCATAGAGTGCAGTGACGCAGAGTACAATGGTGTATAGTGGCATTCATTAAATGGCAGAGAGTGCAATCTTGAAGAGTAGACTATCGTAGAGTGCAGTGGCGCAGAGTGCAGTGGTGCAGAGCACAGTGGTGCAGAGTAGACTAGAGTGGCATAGAGTAAGGTGGTGCAGAGTAGAATAGAGTGGCATAGAGTGCAGTGACGCAGAGTACAATGGTGTATAGTGGCATTGAGTTCAGTGGCGGAGAGTGCAATCTTGAAGAGTAGTCTATCATAGAGTACAGAGGCGCAGAGTGCAGTGGTGCAGAGTACATTGGTACAGAGTAGACTAGAGTGGCATAGAGTGCAGTGAGGTAGTGCACAATTGTCTTGAGTGGAGTAGTGTGAAGTGGCATAGACTGGAATAGAGTTTCTTAGAGTGCGTAGAGTGTTGTAGAGTTGAGTGGTATAGAGTGAGGTAGAGTGTCAAAGTGGAGTAGAGCATCGTAAAGTGGAGTGGCATGGAGTGTTGTTGAGTGGTACAGAATAGAGTGCAGTGGCATGGAGTGCAGTGATGCAGAGTACATTACATTGACGTAGCGTGTAGTGGTGTAGAGTGCATTGCCGTAGAAATGAGTCATGCGGAGTAGAGTGCAGTGTTGCAGATTAGCTTAGACTCCAGTGGCGGAGAGTGAAGTCTTGCATAGTAGATTGTCTTAGAGTGCAGTGGTGTAGAGTGCATTGGCGTAGAGTACATTGGCATAGATTACAGGTGCATAGAGTGTTGCAAAGTAGAAGGCTATAGAGAGCCGTGGCATAAAGTACAGTGGTGCAGTGTAGAATAGAGTGGCATAGAGTGAAGTGACGCAGAGTACAATGGTGTATAGTGGCATTCATTAAGTGGCAGAGAGTGCAATCTTGAAGAGTAGACTATCGTAGAGTGCAGTGGCGCAGAGTGCAGTGGTGCAGAGCACAGTGGTGCAGAGTAGACTAGAGTGGCATGGAGTAAGGTGGTGCAGAGTAGAATAGAGTGGCATAGAGTGCAGTGACGCAGAGTACAATGGTGTATAGTGGCATTGAGTTCAGTGGCGGAGAGTGCAATCTTGAAGAGTAGTCTATCATAGAGTACAGAGGCGCAGAGTGCAGTGGTGCAGAGTACATTGGTACAGAGTAGACTAGAGTGGCATAGAGTGCAGTGAGGTAGTGCACAATTGTCTTGAGTTGAGTAGTGTGCAGTGGCATAGAGTGCACTGGGGTAAAGTGTTGCAGAGTGGAGTATAGGGGTGTAGAGTGCTGTGGTGATGAATAGTTGGCATGGAGCGCAGTGATGTAGAGTGCATTGGTTTTGTGTAAAATGGTGCAGAGTACAGTGGGTAGAGTGCAGTGGTTTAGTGTATGACTGGATGGGGCTCACACAGTTTCACTCCGCAGAATTCTTTGGAGTTACCTAAAAGCTCTGCGATATTCTGCGGTGTCCCACGAGCAGCCAGATTAAACATACCAATATAATTTTATAAACATGCCCTTGCAAACCCCCGTGAGATGCTGCCGTCTGTTTAACAGCATTTAGCGCAGTATAAGATGCACGTACAAGCTACATCAATGAAATAAATGCATTGTGCTCCAATTACAGAAAATGACACAAGCATCAATGAGCACGTGCTCTGAGCGTGCTTTGCTTCGGTTCACAAAGTAAAAATGTTGTCTTGTAGCTGCACCTCTGTGCTTATATTTGGAGCAGATGTTTATTTAGAGGTACGAGCAACCTCTTTCTAATCAAAGCTACTGAAGTCAAGATATTCACCACTGACCTGGCACCAGGGCTTTAAGTGGGAAGAAAAAACTGGAGGGTCTCTCAAAGGGGCGTGGCCAACGTAATTAGGGCGTGGCTTAACATGTAAACTTTGGGGCAGATTTATGTTAACTGGCGCATCCCCAGGGATGCGCCAGTTAACATGCGCCACAGTGCGCCACTGCTCCGCCACCCATGGTGCGCCGCATTTATGATGCGGCGCACCATGGTGCAAGGCAGTGAAGATGCGTGACGCATCTCTCGGCGCACGGGCGGCGCATTGCAGGAGTCATGTCGCAAGTGCGACATGACTCCTGCAATGCACAGGGGCCACCTGTTCAATGTATGGTGCGTCACCCTTACGCCTGCTTCAAGCAGGCGTAGGGAATTGACGTAGAAAGTGACTGAGTGAAATCGCCCCTCCCCTGCGCAGGAACGCCTCCTTATAGCGCAGGGGTTTCCACCGTGACGCATCTCCTAGATGCGTCACGTTGTAAATAGGGTGCATTGTTTGCGCCGCCGTTGTGTCACATTACGTGACGCAATTGCGGCGCAAGGAGGCGCAAGAGCCTCATAAATCTGCCCCTAAAAATCTGTACTTAGCATAGTGTGTCGCCCGACTTGTATTTGGCTGTTTCTGTCATTGCATCCAGATATATGACACAAAAAGTAACATCATACCTACAACAAGTGAGGACTATTGGCTTTGGCAATGGTTAGTTGCATAAGATAAATACGCAGAAACTATGGTTTGTATATAATATTGAAAAAGCTTCCACTTAAAGCCCTGGCGACACCACGAGGATGTTGCTGCTCCTGAGTTTCAAAAACAGAAGGGAAATCCAGAGAGAAAATGACTCTCTTTAAAGGATTTTCCTTCCCCTACAACCCTCGCATGGCATGATGTCATGCCGTAACTTCTCCACTAGTGAGAAGTGAGCAGTGTGAGCACAAGCATATCAATGTGCCTGCTGTCACTGCAGTCCGGAAAAAAAACTGACCGCTTGTGCCAGTGCACAAAACAGAGGCCGATAGAGACCCGCTTCGAGGCCCCCTTTAAAAGTCGGTGCTCAGACCCAGTGAGACCCGGCCCACTTAAAGCCCTCCCTGGCGCAGAGGTGCGAAAAGTATCCGTGGGAGATGGCCCAGTCCACCCATGCCAAAGAGTGACAAGGGCCCACAACGGAGTGAAAACACATTTGGGAACCACACACACAATTTCTGCTAAAATGCGTGTCTGTCTTTTCATCGTTGCCTGCCTCGAATTATTTACATAATCCGTTTTCTGGTGCCTCTTCTAAAAACGAAGGGGCAGATTTATGTTAACTGGCGCATCCCCAGGGATGCGCCAGTTAATGTGCGCCACAGCTCCGCCACCCATGGTGCGCCGCATTTATAATGCGGCGCACCATGGGGCAAAAACGGCACAGATGCGTGACGCATCTGTGCCGTAAAGGTGGCGCATTGCTGGAGTTGCGTCGCAAGCGCGACGCAGCTCCAGCAAGACTCGGGGGGGCCCCATCTTAACAATGCTGCGTCAAGACCTACGCCTGCTTCAAGCAGGCGCAGGCTTTTGACGCAGCATTGGCCTGAAAGTGACTGAGTGAAATCTTATAGATTTCACTCAGCCACTTTTGCGAGGCGCACCTGCCCCGGAACGCCCACCCTGCGCCGGAACGCCCACAAGCGGCGCAGGGCTTTACAACGTGACGCATCTGCCTAGATGCGTCACGTTGTAAATCGTTCGTAGGGATGCGCCACGTTTACGCCGCCTTGCGTGACGCAACAGCGGCGTAAACGTGGCGCAAGTGCCTCATAAATCTGCCCCGAAGAGCAGTCTTTTTCTGTCCTTTTTGCAAGTGTTTGAAGAGGAATACCTCCACCAACACACCCACACACACAGATCACCCCCTCCCACTCTCGCTGGGCAGTGGCACATAAATAAAAGGAGTGACCCTAGCTAACTAACCTTGCGCAACCGGGCCCTCGGGAGGTAAATGAGTACACAAACAGCAAACCTTTACAGCATGCAAGCTTTAAGTAGAAAGGTGAAATCTGCATGAGGAATTCTTGGTTTGGACCGCTGCTGGGGATCGTGGGGAGGTGTCGCGGCAGCAGAAGGTCACAGACCCTACAGTAGCTTCCAATGTATCATTTTGAAAAGACCGCCATTGACCCTGGGGCTCATTTATGAGCCCCTGCGTCACTTTTGCACCACCGGTGCGTCACTTTTTGTGATGCACCAGTGGCATAAAAAATGTGCCATGTTGCGCCATATTTTTTAAGTGACGCATCTACGTAGATGCGTCACTTCGTAAACCCCTGCGTTACATTATACCTGCGCCAGGTATAATGTATGCGGGGTAGGCGATTCCCCGCAAGAAAGGGTCGTAGGAGTGGTGCAGCGAAATCTATGAGATTTCGCTGCGCCACTTCTAGGACACAAATGCGTCAAATCCTTACTTCTGCCTCATGGCCCTTTCACATGGGGCTTACCCATGCACCACTTCTCAGTGCGCCCTCATTGTGACACCAATGATGCGTCGTATTTACAGTATGATGCACCATGTCGCAAGGACTGACAGATACGTATCAGTCAGTCCTTGCGACATGGTGCATCATACTGTAAATACGACGCATCATTGGTGTCGCAATGAGGGCGCACTGAGAAGTGGTGCATTGCTGCTTTCTACGCAGCAATGCGCCCCTTCTCATAAATGAGGCCCCATGTACTTGGTTTTTTCTTATAACAAACAGGCTTTAGGTGTTTTACAACTCACCGAGAACGTCAGCTGACCGGTAGGGGGTGATGAAGCAAGTGTTGTCGCTGTGACACATGCCCTTCTTCAAACAGGATCCCCTTGCGGAAGTCCTTGCCAAAGCCACAGCTAGCAGTCACCAGACTATAATCCCTCATGTCCGTCTGGGAAAGGCCGCCAAAAACTGCATAGGCCACCAACCTGCTGTAGGAAAGTACCCTGAACATGGCACAGGGGCTGTAGCTGTCCCTGCTTCCCGCGACTTCGAGTGAATGAATGCCTCCTAGACAGCTACCACAACTCGCCCTCCGCTCACCTCCGTCACAAGAATAAACATCCTCCCTGTTATGAACCCAGGCAGCAATACCAGGACTTCTCCAGGTGCTTAAAGGAAAATTAGGAGTAAGTGGAATCTTGTCACTCAGAGCTGGCTCCTTGTTGAGTGACCTTAACCACCATTATCTTCGGTTGCTTGTGGCGTGCTGTGCGCATGCGCTGACATGAGACAGAGGTGGAATCCTGTTATACATTTTTGGACTACTTTGATGCTCTATATTTAATTTGTCTGATTGGATTATCTACATGTGTTAAGGAATATATTGGATTCTAGACTGTGTTTAGTATTTGTCCAACATTGTTTTTTGGATTGGTATACATAGTAAGGGGTGTGCTGTAACAGCTTATTTTCTTGTGTATTGATATGCATGTTATCTCGCAACGTACTGATAGCACCTCTAGGTAGTAGGTGTTCGAAGCTACTTTAGCACCCCGTTGTAAATATAGCAACAAAACTATTCACTCTCATTGTTGTGGCTAATCAGCAATGATCTGTCCATGAAAGCCCAGATTGGCTCAGTGGTCTCTGCTTGCTTTTTCCATCTGAGCAGAATCCGGATGATCGGTAGATTTTTGACCACTGAGGCCTTGACCCTGGCTATCATTGCCTTGGTAATCTCCCGCATTGATTATGCCAACTCATTATATGTGGGTATCCCAGCATATCAATTACATCATTTGCAGCTGGTGCAAAATCAAGCGGCTAGGCTAATCTATCACCAACCCACACACCACCATGTTAGACCTTTGAAGAAAGTCTGCGTAGGCTTCCGGTGGCTAAACGTTGCGCTTTCAAACTGGGATGCACCATCTTTAAAGCCCTCCCTGGGAATGGCCCAGCTTTCATCTCCTCAAGGATCCTGTGTTATATCCCTTCTCGGGAATTACGGTCTTCCAACCTGAACTTTTTGACCACTCTCTCATTCAAATGTAAAACGCATGGGGGCCTCAGATTTGGGGCCCTGGCCCCGCATTCTGGAACTCGCTCCCTGCGGAACTGAGGTCTCTGACTCTTTATGCACAGTTCAGGAAACAGCTCAAGACTTGGCTATTTTCTCAGGCATATGAGTAAGGCAACTGTCCCATTTATGCTGCTTCCTCTCTTCTTGCAGCGCCATGAAACCGCTTGGTGTACACACATTTTTAACATAACATATTGTCAATCATAGATAGGTTTTCCTTATTAATGTGCGGTTCTCTCCCTCATAGGTAACACTACTACCTATCAGTTCTTTTGTCAAACCACTTTACATAATATACATTTTACCTATCTAGCAAATAAAGAATCTGTCATACCATGTTACATGATTTGCTGGGGGAATGGGCTACAGCGGAACTAATCCACATGAGACGAATCCGTAGGGACGATAAATTAGAGGACGACGTGAGGGCGTGGCATGGCATGATCTCTGAGGTCCCTCTAGAAGTGGAGGAGGAGAGTCCCCTCACACACGTTACTGGGGGAACACAGTTGGTTAGACATGGGTTGTAGGAGAGAACATGAGAGCAGAATAATTTTGATTAAGTAGGCCCACGGGTGAGCCTCAGATACTGGTGCTAAATACTCCGTGTTACATGATGCCGGGAGGTGCATCCCAAGGTGACCCAGGGTGGGGGTGAGGGGTGGGGGGTTTAAGGTTAAATTATCTAGATTTGTTGGTGGACATTGTTTTCCATAGGTAATTGTCCAAAACACTGCCTTGCGATACTCTGTGCTCGGAAAAAGTTACATTGGTTGAGCTTGGCTGTTTCTGTGCATCCACCTATGCTTTTTGGTGCATTCCCAAATTTCTTAAGACAGGTAAACCTTTAAATGTGTCAAAATTGTACACCTTCTCGATAGAGGTGCAACAATGGGAAATACGTTTATTTCTCATGATTGTTTCCTTTATTTAAATGTGCTGAGCCACTATGGATTGTTTTTGTGCATGAAGGTTTCCATTCCTGTACAAAAACAATCCTGCCTGCTATGCAGGCACCCTTGCACCATGGTGCCTGCTTTGCCATTAGGGAGCACATAGGGGCATATTACCAACGATTAGCGATATTTATCGCTAACTAGGCTTAGCAACTATTTTTTTATCGCTAAGCATCGCCGGAAATTATCGCTGAGATAACGTGCTATTAGCAACGGTTATCTCCAAAGCGATAAATTTTCCGGCGATAGTGTGAATAACGCTGAGAATACAGCGATATTCACGTATTAGCGACAAAATGCTCTTAATATGGCTAAGAACTGGTCTGAGCAGGCGTTAGTTTTTGGAGATATTCGCGCTTAGCGCAAATATTTCCAACGCTACGCCTGCCTTGTTAATAGGCGATAGCGACGTTATCGACTGCTTTCAGTCGCTAACGGGTTGGGTACGCCCACTTTGCAAGTCATTAGCGATAAACATCGCTGACATGCAAAACGGGCCCCAAACCGCTCGTTATTGCCTAAAAGCTGTCGCTAACATCAGTTAGCGACAGCTTGCTAATAGGGCGATAGAATTATCGGCGCTTAGCGGCCGAAAACGGCCGCTAAATCGGGGATAATTGTCTATCACCCCCCTTGGTAATATGCCCCATAGTTGGCCAGCACAGGAAAAGAGCAGGAATGTGCCATATTTTGGCAGATTTGACATGAGGCAGCTAGAAAGTTTTAAAATTGCCGGGCGTGGCACGTCGTATAACTCAGTTATGTTGCCTGTTGCCCTTCCCGAAGACTACAAGCAGGAAAGGAAAGTGATTTAACTCCTGCTTCCAAAATCAGCCAATCCTGATTGGTTGGAGCAAGCTAAGCCGGCGCTCATTTTGAGGATGGGGGCCTGTGCCTGTCATCCCTCAGCTGTTTTACAGCACTGGGCTTGCAGGCTCTGAAGTGTGCATGACAGATTGGTAGGTTGTAGACAGCGGGCCATACGTAGGAATCATGTCTGCCCTGCCCCCACCATCACACTTGTGCTACTGTGGCCGGAGGCACACAGAATAATAAAATGGTATGGTATTCACCATTTATTGTTCTGCGTGTACCTGCTGCGCTCACAGCAGGCAGGGTGATGCTCCTCCGCCTTAACCGAGGAGCCGCCGCTGGATATGGCGCATTCCTACCCTCTCCATGAGACGCAGGTCAGCTTAGCAAGTTGTTTTCCAGCATTGCGCTGCGTTACATAATGATAATTCTTCCCCATAATTCTCAACACCAGCATTTATGGCAATGTACCACATCGTGGCACTGTTTGTCTAATTTTGAAGTGAACACATCAGCGGTGTTTTACAGCTATACATTATAATGAATAATACCAGCACGTCCAAAGCATTCTTGCACTTTTGGGTGGCCTGAGGCAGTCTAAGTTGTAGCAATTATAGGCGTGTGATGATTAGTAGTTCTGGAATTTAGGAGCATTGGCAGAGGCAGTGGCTTGCACAAGCTGCAGGGGCTTCTTGAGAAATAGGTTGGGCCTTGGCACTTACCTTTTTTTTACATACTTTGCGCAGATGCCTACTCTTCACCCATTCCTCACTCCGGGCCCGATTCACAGAACTAACTTAAGACAAAATCCTAAACTTACTACCATTTTCGTATTCACAGAAGGCACTTACTCATTTTCGTATTCACAGAAGGCACTTACTCATTTTGGTATTTACAGAAGACACTTACTCATTTCGGTATTCACAGAAGTTAAGACTCCTAACTTTAGGACTCATAAATGCCTTCTGTGAATACCGAAAGTCTTCAAATTAGGATTTTTCTCAGTTTAGGAGTCCTAAAGTTAGGAGTCCTAACTTTACTACTTCTAAACTGAGAAAATTCCTGATTTTAAGACTTTCGGTATTCACAGAAGGCATTTAGGAGTCCTAAAGTTAGGAGTCCTAACTTTACTGCTACTAAATTGAGAAAAATCCTGATTTTAAGACTTTCGGTATTCAGAGAAGGCATTTAGGAGTCCTAAAGTTAGGACTCCTAACTTCTGTGAATACCGAAATGAGTAAGTGCCTTCTGTGGAAACCAAAATGAGTAAGTGCCTTCTGTGGATATCAAAATGATAGTAAGTTCAGGATTTTGTCTTAAGTTAGTTCTGTGAATCAGGCCCTCCTGCTCGTAGATTCATGTGAGTAAATTCGATTACGTGTACAGAATCAACAGTTCCAAATTGGAAAAGTGTTTTTTCTACCAATATATTAAGTTACTCGTACTTGTAAGTTTGTCTTGCATGCTCAAAAAGCTTTGATAATTGGGCGCAGAGAGGATTATTTACAAGCCCCTTGCGGCGCTGGTGCATCACTTTTTTTGACGCACCGGTGGCACAATGTGCTGGCCCATATATACAAGGCCACGCAAGTGACCCTGCGTGGCTTTTCATGGCCTTGTAAATATGGCCCCTTTTTACGCGTTATTTTGTATGAAAGGGGAGTGCCATGGGTGTTGCTGTGTGCGTTCCCACGCAGCAACCAAGGATTCTGCTGCATTCCCAGATTTACAATGTCAGAATCCTTCTCCTCCTCAGGGGAGGCGTAAGAGTGGTGCAACAAGGAGAAATAGGTTTAATTCTCCTCGTTTTTTCCTCTTTCTATGTGTGCTACATTCTGCAGC
Source organism: Lissotriton helveticus (assembly GCF_964261635.1). Lineage (NCBI taxonomy): Eukaryota > Metazoa > Chordata > Amphibia > Caudata > Salamandridae > Lissotriton > Lissotriton helveticus. The sequence goes on along the minus strand of NC_136072.1, from coordinate 1,083,772,474 downwards.
ACACATCAAAGGAGGAGAATGCCATCTATGATTGTTTTGTGTAGGAAGGTATCTCGCCTTGCACAACAAACACCATCCCTGCAACGCAGGCACCCTAGCACCATGGTTCAAGGGTGCCTGCATTGGTGTACGGCTGCTGTTTTATCGACAGCGAAGGGGCGAGCACAAGGATGCGCCGTATTGCTGTAAATATGGCGCATCCCTGTGCTTTCAAAATGATGCAGCTTGGAGCAGCAAAATAGCTTGCATCGCCGCATTGCGTAATTTCCTCGTAAATGAGGCCCAGAGTGTTTTTTACCCGTTGCGTGCGCGCATCGGCCAACGGCCGTCGCGAGCACTGAGCACTACCTCGGTAGTGCTGCGCACATCCGTTTGCCGATGCGGCCCCGCCCACTCTTTAGAACTCCCGCACCCCAGCAGAATTTGCGCCGCGGTTAAGGAGTTACGGCTGGTTCAGACTGGAAGAAGTCTGATAATGTTGCTTTGATGTAAAATAGCTCTAATCCTGTGCAGATTCTTATGAAAGGAAATTAGGTGTCACTTTCTGTTTTCTTTCTAGGACTACCTGTTGCAAACCTTTAGCAAACTAACACCATAGATTTCGACAAGTACCTTGCTGTAGAAAGGTCTATGCACCACCCTCATCAGCAATCCATTAGCAGACAGAATCTCAGGAAGGCCAGTATCACAGCAAGTTTAAGAGCAGATAAGGTGTTTCATCTCCTCTTATCATAACTTCTGGGACGGCTATGAATAGGGCTGGCCTTGCCCTTACCAATGTTTGTCCTTGTTCACAGAGATATGAAGGTTCTGCTGCTGAGCAATAGTTGTTTGTTTTCAGTTTCTCATGTGGGATCCTTTTATGTGGCTTAAATAAGAATGGGGACTGTCAGACCTAGAATAAGGAGTGTATCGGAAGATACTACAGAGAGTGAGCCCTCAAATGAACCAAATCAGAACAAACAATGAATTAGGGATGGAAGATTGATCACGGGGCTTCTGGGAAACATGCTGAATGCTGCTCTGGACCTCAGGAGAAGCGAATCACTGACACACTCCAACGCATAGGAAAGGCAGTAACATGCAAGAACTTGTCCGGTGAGTCTCCAGAGCTTTCAGCTACACTTCACTGCTGACCGGGGTTCACCAAATAGTGCAAAGCCCCAGAACCCCACTGTGAACACACCAAATGCAGTAAAACTCTACTGTAGTTTGGTCAGTGGATTGGAAGACCAACCCACTAATGAACCATATCTGGAGGGAAACGCTACACTCAAACGACCCTACAGTTAATCATTGGGTTAGGGCATGTACATTGATATTTCACCTTAATATTGACACTAGAACAAAGTGTCTTCACAATATCCTGGCCAAAATGTTATAGGTTTACTCTACTTAACTCCACATATAAGTATCTTTTTTTCATTTTTACACCGCTTAAACATGGCCTGTGGGCATTGGATCACTTTACAAGAGCATCAGATTACAGTACCTAAGGTCAGATTCCTTTTCTTTAATTATCACTTTTTAGGCACAGAGAGATAGATTTAGGGGCAGATTTACAAGCCCCTTGTGACACTTTTATGCTGCCGCTGCATCACTTTTGTGACGCAGCAGCGGCATAAACAATGAGCCACTATGCAACATATTTACAACGTGACGCATCTCACTAGATGCGTCACGTTGTAAAGCCCTGCGCTACATTATACCTGCGTCAGGTATAATGTATGCAGGGTGGGCGTTCCGATGCAAGAAAGCCCTGTAAAAGTGACGCAGTGAAATCTACAAGATTTCACTGAGTCACTTTTACGTCCCCGCTGCGTCAAAACCTCATGCCTGCTTGTAGCAGGCGTAAGGATTGACGCAGCACAGCAAGTATAGGGTACCCCTGAGCAGTGCTGGAGTTGCGTTGCGCTTGCAACACAACACCAGCACTGAGCCACCAGTACGCCGTCAGATGCGTCACGCATCTCTCTACCCTTGCGCCATGGTGCGCCTCATTGTAAATGCCAGCAAAAACATCATACCTCTGACACCATAGATAGGTTTTTACTTATGACTCAATGGTTCTTTTTGTTAACCATTGGCTCCATTTATTTAAGGATTCATTCTTCATTTTTTCATAATCAAAGAAGAGGTTCCCATCACATTACACATTTACGACATACACCTCTCTTTTTGTTTCTTGTGAATATATACAGCAGCTAGATTTTGACACAGCTAGTCTAAACAAAAAAACATATACAATGTTTACATGACATACATAGGTATGACCTAAGACCTTAAAGCATTACTACATGCATAGACAACAACAATCCTGTTTGTAATGATTTTTACACGAATGTCATTCCCGACATGAGTAAGTCCTACTGTTTTACAATTATAATTGGGACTGTTATATCTGTTTTGCCCTTAGATATAAAAAGTTGTATTGAGCAGGTTCTAGAGAGGTCAGAGAGTTGTTTACAAACTTCTATCTAGAGCAGCAATTGATCAGCTCGAGTGCACCTATTATTGGGCAAACGTGTTTTTTTCGCTTGCTCTAAACCTCTCTTTTGAAAGAGAAAACGCATTTCGACCTTCAATGGATTGGACCAGGCAGAATATTGTGTGTGAAGGTCTTCATCAGGGTGGGGCTTTGAACGTGTAGTACATTAGGTGACATATCTGGTTCACATGACAGAGTACAATATCCCTCCTAAGTTTTTGTGTTTGGGTTGTTTTTTTCAGCTTTCTAATTTATTTGTAGTTTGCACTTCTTTGTCTTTGCGATATCTGGTCTGCAGGACCGTGGGTGTATTGCTAAATCACTCCCTTTTTTGTAAAACTGCTATAATCACTGCCCTTTTTATAAAAATGCATTGTAAATGCGGCGCATCCATGGTGGCGCAAGGGGTTTCAACAGTCACGCAAAATAACTGGTGCATCCCTGCTGATATGCAGGGAGGCGCCAGTTATTGTAAATCTGCCCCTAAGTGATTTGTTCAGAATCACATGATGTTGAGCTGACGCCAGGACCTGAACCTGGTTTCCCAGTACAAAAGGCAGTTGCTCTGGCCATTACGCCACATCTCCTCCCAACTTGCACACCTTCCATGTACGTAGATGTGGAGTTAAGAGTAGTAAATCTATACTTACCCATATGCATTAACCTTCTTGCTATTTTGCTACAATATTTTTGGAGCACGATGATTCAGTATGTCGATGGATATCCCTCAACACAGCAGAGCCCCCGCCCTTGAGCAAACCCACAACTGCAGACAAGCGCCAAGTGATTGGAATTTTTGTGCTACACAAGAGCTGCGCAACATCAATGTTCAGTGGCTTTCCAACAGATCGATTGGGCCTCTCCCCTTCAGCACCCTCCAGTAGTGCCAGGACGCGCTACGCCCAGCCCTGGCGAGCCAGCTCTTTTTTATAAAAGTGACAGCCACTCCCCCAAGAGCAGAGATGTTTCCAGGTGGTGAAGGCCAAGCCTTGGAGCTGTGTACACTGCACACCCACAGGAAGAGAGGGCGGGCCAGGAGAGGAGTGGAGTGGGAAAACACTGCGAACACTATCATCTGCTGCTGGAGTGAAGGTCAATGCCAGGGAATAAAGAGACAAGCTCTCTGCTGGAGCTGCCCAACACTCCATCACCATGAAGCTGTTCCTGGCTGCTCTCCTCCTGGCAGGTAACACAGACCCCCGGCTCCTGGCCCTGGGGTCCTCTTCCTGGCCGCACTGTCTCTATGGGGGAGGCAAGGTTGAGGGGCTACTCTGCTGCGCTTAGTTATACCCACCTGTTTAAAGGGACCCTCCATTCCATGATGTGATGTTTGGGATTATTAAGCGGTGATCCGCAAGGCCCCTATTAGCACCAGCCTTCTGTGGGTCACCCAGTGACTATGGGTCAACACCGCTCACATGCATGTGGCAAAATCCCACTCATAGACTTCTCGTAGGTTGAGTATATCAACTCCACCATTAAGAGGAGCACTGAACTAAAGGGATAGCCTGGGGCACCCACAGGTCAGGTGACGTGACTCAGTGGCATCAGGGACAACATGGTCCAGTCTGAGCATCCATCTTACAACCTAATGCATGCTGGCAGGAGCAGTCCTGGACTGACCATCGAATCCAAAGGACTAGATTGCTAGATTACAGTGGTTCCTAGAGGGAGAAGCTGGACCAGCATACAGTGTCCTTGATGGCATGATGTTACCTGGTAATCCTGCTGTCCTGGAATCAGAGGCTGTTCTAGCCAGTCAGCGGAGTCTGCTGCTAGGAGTCAGCTTCCTCACTGGGGAGGGCACTCGTTTAATTAATTGTGGGTTTATATAGCGCTAGAATCAACTCCCGGAGGAGTATCTCCGCGCTTTGACCGCTGGGGAACCCGTCCTGGCTCACCCTGAGAGATGGTCCCTAATGGGTATCTCTAAGGTGCGACCAAGCATCCCCGGCGGTCTGGGGGGCCGTTGTGAAGATGAGGCAAGCTAATGCCCAGAGTTGCCGAGTGTGGTCCCTGACTGGAGTAGGCACCGAGGCGAGAATTATCGAGCCCGCTGACCCTGGTCCAAGACCCTGCCGCGTCGGGAATCGAACCCTGGTCCCGGGCCGTCCTCTGCTTACGGGTCTGCCGCCTCTAACCAGTGAGCCACACCACTCCACTAATGCATTGTCACAGTCTCATCCGGAGCTCACCCTTTCATCTCATCCCTGAATTTACACTAGATGGGTGCTCTATGAGGTCAGTCTCTCCGGGGAGGTGATTTCTTAGTTCACTGGCCCAGTGTAACCTGGATGGGGTTTGCTTGGTTAACTGGCTCAGCCCATCAGGGGCACACTATTATTGCGTAATCAGGTTATTTCCTAAAAGTCTATTAGGCATATTATCAAGGGCAGTATTGCCGCTTTAGTGGCACTTTTTGCAGCTAAAGCTGCGATATTCTTATCGCCCTATAACAAGGCGGCGCTAACATGCATCAGCGCATGTTAGCAGCCGATTTTCAAACGCTATGTATCATAGCGATATACATTGCTAATGAGATGCAAAGTAGGCGCTCCTTACAATTACTGCATTGAAAAACGTCGCAAACACAACTTCGCTGTATTATCAACGCTGCCCCGGACCCGCATAGCAATGAGAAAAGCCGCGCTAAGCCCCCATTAACGCGTGATCCTAACGCCTAAATAAAACCTGACTTACCATTATTGCCTATGGGAGGTGGATTGCATGGTTAAGTACACACTCCCCTATGACCAAGCTTTTCATTAGCGCTGTGAAATCATCGCTGGATTTCACACGCTAATGAGGATTATCACAGTCTATCGCTGGATTGCACTTCACCTGTTAGCAAAGAGTTGCTAATAGGCCGCTAACACGGCAATGGTAATTCAGCGATAGCGGGCGATAATGTAAAATGCGATAAGCGCATTTTGCAATATTTATCGCTGCTTGTAGATAATATGCCCCTATGTCTCAAGCCAGAAGGGTTGGGGGAGAGTCTGTCATACCTCAGACGCTATTTCACATGCAAATGACTCCCATAGCTCTGATGGCCATGCACAGGAACTGCCTCTTGAGAAAGCCCCCAAGTTCTCCATATGAGGCCAGTGCACCTCTGCCAGAGCAGGGCCTGCTGCAACCACAGGCCTTCATCTTACCTTCCTCTTGCTTGAGTGTAATTCCTCCAGCATCCCTTTCTGCGTTCAATACTATGAGGTGTTCAAGCTATAACCACAGGCTTCCATGCTCCCATTGCCCATAATGCACTTTGAGGGTGGCCTCCATTTCCTGTTTCATCAAGCCGCACCTTGAGACTTCCGTCTGCCATTTTCTCTGGCTGCACTTTGAAGGCCATGTGCTCAATTTCGTCAAGCCACGCTGTATTACGTCCAACATCCCTTTGATCTTGGTGCGTTATGAGGCCTCCATTCTCCTTTCCCTCTTGCTTCCCCCTACCCCCCCCCCCCCCCCCCCGGTCTCCACCGTCCCTTCCCTCATGCCGCACTCTGAAGTCCTTCTTCATACTGCATGAGGCCACCATTTTCTTTCCTTCTAATGGTGATTACAGCACAATACCTGACATGGACCCTGTTCTTCCTCTACAGTGGCCGCTGCTGAATATGGCGCCCCAGACATGAAGGCGCTATGGAATTTCAGGTCCATGATAAAGTGCGCCATTCCCTCCAGCGACCCTCTCCTGGACTACAACGACTACGGCTGTTACTGCGGCCTGGGAGGGGAAGGGACTCCACTCGATGCGCTAGACAGGTGAGTACCATCATTATCTTGCATCGTGCCTGATAGCTCAGTGAGTTAAATGCTTGTTGCTGATCCTGAATCTGCTTGCAACGAACAGCTACAACGCTCTAAAATTTCCCAGGTCCATGCATGAGAAACTCATCTATTCCAGGTTTGTATTTGCATTTTGGGTTATACAATAGAATCCGCAAGACTACAAACCTGAGATTGCAAGCAAATATCCTGGCCTGGATAAGCTGCTCATGGCGATGGGAAACTTGAGAGATGTGCAGGTAGCAGGTTTGGTTGACCAAGTCCGACTTTCATTCTTCTGAGTTTGATTAAATAAGTGCCCTTGAGTATGTGAAAAAACTGCTATTTGCAGGTCTTCAAATACATGTTACACCTGCCCTTGCCTGCTTAATCGCTATCTTCCTTTCCTCTGTTCTGTATCAAATACGCCCACGAGTGCTGTCAGCAAGCAAGTGTGTGCATGCAGTTTTTGTGCCACGTCTTTCTTGCTGAGGGGCATATTGCCATTTGCACTGCACATTGTAAACAGACAACGCAGCAGACGCACGTGGGAAAATGGCGGTTGGTAGGGTGGGAGCAGAGGCTCCAGGGACACCCCTGTGAAAAAAATGTAACGCCCTACGTCAAAGTGAAAGGGCAGGAATGCACTGTATTTATGCAATACAGGGGCTTATTTACAAGCCCCTTGCGCCACCGGTATGTCACTTTTTCCCATATGAAAAGTGACACACCAGTGGCTGCTATCCAGCACACCAAGGGGCATATTATCAAGAGATATATCGCCGCTTTTACGGCACATAGCGCCGAAAAAGCAGCGATTTTTTTAATCTCAATATCATCAAGAACACACTAACAAGGGTTAGCGTGTGTTTCCTTGCGACTGAGCTAAACAACATGGGAATGCTCGCAAACACGGCTTCACGATTTTAGCAAGCCATTCAGCAGACCTGCGAAGCGATAATAAGAGTTGTGCTAACCGCGATTATCGCTGGTACTTCACGCCTGACTAAAACCTGACTTAATCATCTTGACAATGGGAGTTTACAAAGATCTTTGAATGAACTAAATCTTTATGCAACCGAAAACTTCCTGATGCCAAATATCAATAAAACTAAAGCACTCCCCTTTAGTGGTAGAAGGAAGCCTTTACCTTATACTTGGTCTTTAGGAGACAAACAAATAGAGACTGTAAGTGAGTATGTGTATCTGGGTCGTACATTCACTTCCAACCTCCTAGATAAAGCCCACCTTCGCCACCTGAACCGGAAGGCAGATTCCCATGTTGGGGCTTTACAGAGATTGTATCTTTCCACAGGAAACAAACACTTTACTTCAATGCTGGAAGTCTACAATATGAAAATCCCTCCGATTTTATCATATGCCATGGAATATTCACAAATTAAAACATGGCAATCTCTAAAAGTAAAAGAAGGGACCATACTCCAAAAACTGATAAAAGTGGCACTGTCGGTGTTCAAGCCCTACGTCTTGAGCAATCGGTTACGGGACTTTTTGCCAGAGTAATACCTAATATTATTAGGTGGGCATACAATCTACTACATGCAGCCCCAGACACCTTAAGACATTTGTTAAAATTGGAGACTTTCAGAGAGGAAGCGTCTGGGTATACTTTTAATAAGAATATGTTAAAAGCCTTAGAGGTCTCACAATGCACGGTTGCAATTTTACAGGAGTGGTCCCCAGCACACCTGAAATTGTTTTTAAAACATTTGGCCCCTAGAATCAGTTTTGAATCTGATAAAGATCACTGTTGTCAATTGAAGCACTATTAACGGTTTGCTAAACAAAAAGAATTCAAAACTTCTGTCCCTTACTTGCGTTTTCAATTAGAGCACGGCGTAAGGCGGTGTATTTTACTTTTACGTTGGGCATACTCCCATTAGCCACTTTCTTAGCTAGCTGGGATTGTACTAATAACCCTAAAGGTTTATGTGAACTTTGTAAAGGTGGTCAACAAGATTTGCTCCACGTTTTATTAATCTGTCCTATTGAGAGCATAGTTAAGGCCCGCCGACGTTACATAATCCCAATTCAATTAAAGTATAACGCTTTCTCTGCTCAAGATTTAATTACATTGTGTAATTCTCCGGTTAATGAATATGTTTGTCATAACCTGTTTAAGTTTTTTAAAAGCTTCCTGAAGCTGTTTTAAAGAAGAAGTACAATCCTAAGATTGTATTCTATTCTATCAAATTCATTCTAATGTTGTCTGAGTAGGTGGTTGAACATCGCTACTGTACCATCTTGTAGTGAGCCTAAACAAGCAAAAGGGTTTTAGCTAAGCATTTTTATGAGTATTTAAAATTATTCTAATTTTGTATTTGTTGATCTCAGTTGAGGTCTGGATCAAATAAAAGTTTTACTTTACAATGGGAGTTGGATTGTCAGGCTGCCTATTAGCAAGCTGTACATTAGCGCTGTGAAATCATCGCTGGATTTCACGCGCTATTCCTTTGAATCGCCCTCTATCACTGGAATTACATCGCCGTTAGCAAAACGTTGTTAATAAGTCGCTAACACGGCGATGTAATCCAGCGATAGAGTAAATCACGCTAAGCCCGATTTGCGATAATTATCTCATCTCCATGTTAATATGCCCCCTAGAGAGAAGAAAAAACTAGCAGAAATAAAGATATTTATCCTCTTTACACCAGCGCTGGGGAGGCAAAGATTTTGATGCATTTCCAGGTTTACAAGGCCCTTGAAAATCTGGGAATGTGCCTAAAACCCATGGGTGAGGACACCCATGCACCACCCATGGAACACTTCACAGTAAGGCGACTTAACGATTTGGAGCTAGCTCTCTAACAGGACTAGCACCCATCTCCTAGCTCACTTAGTCCAACCTCACTACTTGCAGGGTCCACTTCAGTGCTCAATTTGAGAAGGTGGGGGCCTATTAGCAACAACTTGCGATAATTATCGCAAACCTCATTTAGCGTGAATTTTTTTACCACCTTCTATCGCTGGATTTTATTGCGGAGATAACGCAGTACTACCAGCGTTCATCTCCAATGCGATATAAAATCCAGCGACAGCGGCGAAACCCATGTTTAACGTGAGATTTCCAGCGACAAAAATCCTATTGCTAAGGAAAATCTCGCTAATAGGCAGGTAGGGACTTAGCAGTAGAATCCACCTCCCATTGACTAATATGGCTAAGTCAGGTTTTTACCAGGTGTAAAATCCTGGCGCTAATCGCGGTTAGCGTGCGTTTTTTTATCGCGTCGCGGGTATTGCTAATAGGCGATAGCTGTGTTAGCGACTGCTTTCAGTCGCTAACAGGTTGGGTACGCCCACTTTGCATGTCATTAGCGATAAATATCGCAACATGCAAAGCGGGCCCCAAACCAGTCGCTATCGCCTAAAAGCTGTCGCCAACTGCTGTTAGCGACAGCTTGCTGAAAGGGCGATAAAAATATTGCCGCTTTAGCGGGAAAAAGACCCGCTAAATCGGCGATATTGCCCTTGCTAATATGCCCCCCGGTTTGCGATTCTCGGCACAACACTTAATTGTCAACATCGGCACTTAAGACAGCCTGCCACATGGTAGCGCTGTTTGTCAGCGTTCCAGATGATATGTCATCCCAGAATGTTGCGGCTTTGGATGGCAAATTTTGCAGCCCAAAAAAGCAAAATCTGTTTCCCAAAACCTCAAAATTCACTGTATTTTTTAGGTGGGTAAAAATGTGTCTGCCACAAAAATACTGCAAGGCCTGTGCTCGGTCACTGCTGGAGACTATGCTATGTCCCAGTCTTTACCCTTGCAGAGTCTCCAGAAGCCTAGCACCTCAAATTGGTGGATGTCTGATGCCAAAGAGAGCAGATTACAATATGAAACCTGCTCTTTCTGTCTTCAGACAACTTGCGTTATTTGCTGTGTGAAGGGCAGCAGGGGCTCGGGTGCGGCTGTGGAGGTTGGGGGCATATAAACAAAATGCAAAAAAAATAGGGGAGACAGGGGTGGGGGTTTGGGGTTAACAAGAGACAGCGAGGGCCGAGGGAGAGGAGTGCAGTGGAGGATGGGGGGCAGTAATATCTTTTAAAAGCCTGCAGAGTCCATAGGGGGCACACTGTACCGTGTGAGGCCGGCTGCAGGCTAATTACACAATAGGGGGGGCCTCATTTATGAGGCCGTGCGTGCCTTTTATGCCGCCGGTGCGTCACTTTTTGTGACGCACCAGTGGCGTAAACAATGCGCCTTGTTGCGCCATATTTACAAAGTGACGCATCTACCTAGATGCGTCACTTTATAAACCCCTGCGCTACATTATACCTGCGTCAGGTATAATGTATGCAAAGGGGGCGTTCACACGCATAAAGCCTCGTAATAGTGACGCAGTGAAATCTATGAGATTTCACTGCGTCACTTTTAGGACGCTGTTGCGTCAAAATCTTGCGCCTGCCTCACAGCAGGTGTAAGACTGACGCAAGCCCTTTCACATGGGGCTTTCCCCATGTGAAAGGACGCACTGCTGGAGTTGGGTCACTTTTATGACACACCCCAGCAATGCGTGACTTTTGCACTTACAGATACGTCAAAAATACTGACGTATCTGTAACTCCTTGCGACATGATGCGTCATATTATAAATATGACGCATCAATCATGTCGCAGGGAGAGCGCAGTGAATAGTGACGCATCGCTGTTTTCACGCAGCGATGCGTCACTTTTCATAAATAAGGCCCGGGGCTCTTTGCATTTGAGAGGCCGGTGACGGAGAATGTTAAAACCTCTGCTGCCTATTAGCCTGTTGCTCACCCCCCCCTTTACTGGCTCAGCGAGCGCAGAGCCAGTAAAGAGAGGATCAAGCCCATGATTGTTATTGTAATAACAAAAATGTTGGGGGCACTTTTGTAAAAATCACGATCAAAAATAAAAGTGCAGATTTCGTGATATTTTTGCAAATAGCAAAATTGTGGTATCCTAGGGGGTTGATTAAAAGTGGCTAATACCTGTCGCCTAAGCCATTCTTATAGCTTTGGGGGCCTGAAATAGTCTGAATTGTCACAGTTGTAGTACTTTGATGATTAGTAGTTGTCATTGGTAGCATTTGCAGGCGGCAATGGGTTGTACAAGCTGCAGTGGCCTCCTGATGAGGATCGTAGCACTTATATTTTTTTTACAAATTAAGCCCTGCCCCACACAACCTCTCAGGCTTAGAGCTAGTTCATTTGTAATCAGTGTTGAACGGCATAAGTTAGTTCTGTTGGAGGCGGACAAAGAATTCTTTTATTTTCACATACCGGGGCAGATTTATGAGGCCCTTGCGCCACGTTTACGCCGCTGTTGCGTCACGCAAGGCGGCGTAAACGTGGCGCATCCCTATGAACGATTTACAACGTGACGCATCTAGGCAGATGCGTCACGTTGTAAAGCCCTGCGCCGCTTGTGGGCGTTCCGGCGCAGGGTGGGCGTTCCGGGGCAGGTGCGCCTCGCAAAAGTGGCTGAGTGAAATCTATAAGATTTCACTCAGTCACTTTCAGGCCAATGCTGCGTCAAAAGCCTGCGCCTGCTTGAAGCAGGCGTAGGTCTTGATGCAGCATTGGTCAGATAGGGCACCCCCGAGCCTTGCTGGAGCTGCGTCGTGCTTGCGACGCAACTCCAGCAATGCGCCGCCTTTACGGCACAGATGTGTCACGCATCTGTGCCCTTTTTGCCCCATGGTGCGCCGCATTGTAAATGCGGCGCACCATGGGTGGCGGAGCTGTGGCGCACTGTGGCGCACATTAACTGGCGCATCCCTGGGGATGCGCCAGTTAACATAAATCTGCCCCATCATTTTTATTTCATTTTAAAATCTTACACATCGCTTACCCCAACAATCTAGCGACAAATACAGAGCTGTCCTGTTACACAAACCTTTTCTCATACACAGATTATACTGTGCAGTGGTTGCTTCTGTATTAGGTTTTGGGGCTCCGCACCTCTGCTTTTCATGTCTGTAAAATGTTTTCCTCACTTTTACAGTGAATAAGAGCCCGGTTGCCTCCCCTCTCAGCTGAGCATGATCATCAGGGCCAATGGAATTATGCGATTATTCAGCTGCAGCATTTTCCACATAAGTATAGACTTGCTGCATTTGCCATATAGTCCATCATCTGCAACATAATTTGTATATTTTAACAAAAAAAATGTTGCTCCTCACTCAAAAAGTTCAAACGTTACTAAAAACACAGCGACAAGTGTTGTGGCACACTGGAATGCCTTTGCAAAGCTTGACTGATCACCTTTCTGTTGCACATTGTTAAATTTGGATGTTGAACTGATACGTATGAGGTGCAACCAATGCCCAGTGTTACAAATATAAAATGGCAAAATAACGAACTAATACTATATCAAAGAGTGCTGCGTCATGCCACATAATTTGCACTTTCTTGCCGGATAATAAAAAAGTTTAAAAAAAAGAAGTGGGAGGGACGCTGACTTCACGACAGGAAGTGATGTCACGAAAGGTGACTGCAGGAGTGACGCAATCCGCTGATAAAATTCTGTGTCACATGGCATTTTACGTTGAAGCCCAACGAACGTCATGCTTTACGTCACTCGTTCTTTGAGAGGCGTGGGTTATGCAGCTGTCCCTCTTCAATTTTTCATAGATTACATGCTGTATACGTTGGCTGTGTTGTGGTGCAGCTGTTCATTCGTGGCGCTCAGAAACCGCCACCAAATGCTACCACAGCATTTACAGGTTAACTAAGATCGGTGATGCAGTTGTTATGAAGTACTGTCATCAGATAGCGCCTCCTTCTGGACGGCTGCAACTGACTTTTTATTGTATCAAAATACAATTAAATAATTGCATGTTTGTCAATAACTCTCCATGAAATTGGTGTTACAGCATGAGAGAAATTGCAGAGTTTCCATTGTATTTAAAAACATTGGGCCTCATTTATGAGGCTGTGCGTCACTTTCACGCCGCCGGTGCGTCACTTTTTGTGACGCACCAGCAGCGTAAATAATGCGCCTTGTTGCGCCATATTTACAAAGTGACGCATCTAGGTAGATGCGTCACTTTGTAAACCCCTGCGCCACATTATACCTGCGCCAGGTATAATGTATGCAGGGGGGGGCGTTCTCCCGCAAAAAGCCTCGTAGAAGTGACGCACTGCGTCACTTCTAGGAAGCCGTTGCGTCAAAATCTTGCGCCTGCCTCACAGCAGGCATAAGACTGACGCAAGCCCTTTCACATGGGGCTTTCCCCATGTGAAAGGAAGCATTGCTGGAGTTGCGTCACTTTTGTGACACACTCCAGCAATGCGTCACTTTTGCGCTTACAGATACGTCAGAAATACTGACGTATCTGTAACTCCTTGCGACATGATGCGTCATACTGTAAATATGACGCATCAATCATGTCGCAGGGAGAGTGCAGTGAAAAGTGACGCATCGCTGTTTTCACGAAGCGATGCGTCACTTTTCATAAATGAGGCCCCATGTGAAAGCCCCATGTGAAAGGGCTTGCGTCAATCTTACGCCTGCTGTGAGGCAGGCGCAAGATTTTGACGCAACAGCGTCCTAAAAGTGACGCAGTGAAATCTCATAGATTTCACTGCGTCACTATTACGAGGCTTTTTGCGGGTGAACGCCCCCTCTGCATACATTATACCTGACGCAGGTATAATGTAGCGCAGGGGTTTACAAAGTGACGCATCTGCTTAGATACGTCACTTTGTAAATAGTGCGCATCAGGAGGCATGTTTTACGCCGCTGATGCGTCACAAAAAGTGACGCATCGGAAGCGCAAAACTCACGCAGGGGATAGGTAGCAAACACGTGCGTCAGCAGTGTGCTGTGCATTGTTGCTAATTTCCTATATGGGCTGGGAATAGACGACACACAATCCCTCTCAAGAGTTGCGGTCACATGTTTCACTTGCTCACTCGGTGCATTTCAACGTGGCTCTTTCTACCCTGTCATTTTCAAATGGTTTCAGCCACCACCGCGTCAGGTCAAAGGTCACTTTTAGAACAATGACTTGAAACTCAGTGAGGTTGGGGCGGGGTGCCCCGCTGGCTAGTGAGTTTTGGAACGTTCTGCGGGAAAAAGAGATCCGGGGGCGAAGATGAGAACAAAGAAATATGGAAACTGTTCATTGCAAAAACGTCCCGAAATTACCCACGAAGAGTAAATATCCAACTAGAGCATATTAAATCTCCGATTGATCTCTGAAATTAAACTAATATGTTCTATTTTTTCACCAAAATATTCAGGGGCAGATTTATGATAACTGGCGCATCCCCAGGGATGCGCCAGTTATTTTGCGCCGCTGCTCCGCCACCCATGGTGCGCCGCATTTACAATGCGGCGCACCATGGGGCAAAAACGGCACAGATGCGTGACGCATCTGTGCCGTAAAGGTGGCGCATTGCTGGAGTTGCGTCGCAAGCGCGACGCAGCTCCAGCAAGGCTCGGGGGTGCCCTATCTGTCCAGTGCTGCGTCAAGCCTTACCGTCACTCAGCCACTTTTGCGATGCGCACCTGCCCCGGAACGCCCACAAGTGGCGCAGGGCTTTACACGTTGTAAATGCCGCAGTTGCGTGACACAAACGTGGCGCATTCCCATCATAAATCTGCCCCTCAGTCTCCTTAGAGACTGTCAAAAATTGCAATGGCGACTTTATTTCAAATCGCCACAGCGGGGTATTGGGTAAAGTTTTCAATAAGCAATAATCGCACCTCGGTTAGACCTCATTGGCTACGATACTGCCACTGCGCAAAGCTAAAGGAACTTTTGTGAATTACAAGCCGCCTCGCCATAATACCTTATGTTAAAGAGAGCAAGGAAACTATGTATCAATGTAGAGGAATAGTATAACACTGTTGACTTATGGCAGTCAAAGTTATTAATCTAGTAGCCTTATATCTGCAATTTCGGTCAGCTCGTGGGTGCCAAGCGTTTCCCTGAGTCGCGCAAAGGACTATGGGAAATTGCATGGTAAGTAGCTTGTTAGACCGAACACTACACTAGTTCCGGTGTTTGATGTTGGGGCTTTGTGCAGCCGGTGCTTTGTAGAAATGTAAGTGTAGGGTCGGGCCTAAGGCCCTCATGCTGGAAAATGACTGGGACGCAGGACACACTGCTTGCTCGGTGCAACTGGCCCAGAGCACGTGCGCTCGGCCTCTTTTATTGGTACTGTGTCACATGACCTGTGACATCAGTGGTGGGTGGGTGTTCAGTGTAGTTACAGGCTCAGCACTAGAATGCTGACTTGTGCTGGGCATTACATCCCTCCCCAAATTGGTTAAAAAGTAAACCAAACATGAAAAGTCCAAACACCTGTGGGGGAAAGAAAACACAGAAAATAACATTGGACTTGCGCTTTCAAAAGAGTCTCTTTGGCTGCTTGCAAGCCGCAGGCAGTATAGTTCTTGCGTTTTGAATTAGCAGTTCTTGCGTTTTGAATTAGCAGTTCTTGCGTTTTGAATTAGCAGTTCTTGGTGGCACGGTTCTTAGTTGTTCGGCGGGTTCATTCTTTCTCTGTCGGCTGTTCTCAGCCCTGCCTTTTGCTTTGCTCTCTTGGTGACGAATGGTTCAAGAGAGATGGATGACGTGGTTGTTGTTTGCCTTCCGGCTTCTTTTCTCCAAGCTGGTTGCGTGTTGTTTCCAGGCAGGCTTCAGTGTGTTTCTTAGCAGGTGAATAGAGTAGGTGCGAACATCCCTCTCACTAGGATGCCCCTCTCGCCGGTTTTCTTCTGCCACAAGATGTCCGGGAGGACCTCTTTGCCAGGTTTCCACTGGACTGGTGTTTTAGGTCGCGTTGCTCTACCATAGCCTTCGGGCCGTGAGCAGGGCGCTCCACGAGCCTCACCGTCGTGTCCTAGTTCCACCTGAAGGTTGGGTTGTCGACTCTCTTCATTGCTCTCGAGGCTTTCATCCTCTTGAGTCCTGCAGACGTGCTTCTGTAGATCTGTCTCCCGTTTGGGACTTGCTGCCACCAGAGTTCCTTGAGGCCTCTTCTTGGGTTGCCACGGGTCGGTGTGGAGTGGTCAGTTCATCAGCTGGATGTGTGAGCACTCTCGCCATTCGATCTTCCGCCAACCCCAGAGGTAGATGTCTTCAACAGTCTATCTTGCTCCCTTCTGCGTTCGCCATGTGGATGGATGATTCGTAGGTGGTTGTCTTTGGTCTGCTCTGCCGGTGCTCTTACCAGGCTTGTTCTCCATTGCACTCCGGTGTTCCAGTGCCTGTCACCTTTCTTCTTTTCTTAGTGGCGGTGGCCACTCTGTTCTTTCTTCATTCTTCTTAGCTTGACAGTCGTGCCACTCTGATTACGTCTTCCTTCTTTTCTTCTTAGTGGCAGTGGCCACTCTGTTCTTTCTTCATTCTCCTTGCAGTGACTGGGTGTCACTCTGACTTCTCTTTCCTTCCTTTCTTCGGTGGCAGTGTGCCGCTCCGATCTTTCTTCTTCTCTTCTCCTCTTTTCGCAACGTACCCTGTTCCCCTTTTCTTCATCTTCTCTGGCCAGGCTTCCCCATGCAGCGCGCGCACTCTGCACGTGTCTTCCTGGTCTTGTCCTAGTCCTAGGACACTAACTTCTCATTACTCGCTTCCCAGGGTTAGCGTCGCGACCTTCACATCTTCTTCCTGTTGCTTTCGTTAATTTGTGTGGTTGAAGTTCGTGGGTCTAGGTCGTCGGACCGTGCCTTGTCTGAACTTCTTGGACGTCGTGCTGGTCCCTTCTGCCGAGGTCTGGCAGGTAGGATTTGTGGTGCTGAGCTTCTTGGACCTCGTGCTGGTCCCTTCTGCCGAGGTCTGGCAGGTAGGATTTGTGGTGCTGAGCTTCTTGGACCTCGTGCTGGTCCCTTCTGCCGAGGTCTGGCAGGTAGAATTTGTGGTGCTGAGCTTCTTGGACCTCGTGCTGGTCCCTTCTGCCGAGGTCTGGCAGGTAGGATTTGTGGTGCTGAGCTTCTTGGACCTCGTGCTGGTCCCTTCTGCCGAGGTCTGGCAGGTAGGATTTGTAGTGCTGAGCTTCTTGGACCTCGTGCTGGTCCCTTCTGCCGAGGTCCGGCAGGTAGGCTTCTTGGTGCGACCGTCTGGCTGGTCGACTTCGTGCTTTGTGACCAAGCTGAGTGGTCAGGTTGCTTCTGTGGTGTATCTTCAATGCTGCGGGTTGTCTTTGCGCTCTTTTAGGCTTCTGGCGCGCTGCTGCGCATTTACCTTTTCTCTTCCTCGGCGGTGTGATGGTTTGTGGACTTCTTAGGACTTGGCGGCGGGCAGGTTGCTGCTCTTCGTAGTCTTTTGCTGCAGACCTTCCTTGTGCTTTGTGGCGCGTTTCTCTTCTCTTGCGAGTAACCACCTGCCAGCAGGTGGTCCTCTATCAGTCTCTAGGCAACGCTTGTGTGTGGGTCATGCAGTCTTGGCTGCGTGTCTGCTTGGTGGCATTCTGGTGTGGCAATATCCTTGCGCTTGGACAGTTTATCCTTGTGTTGTTGCACATTCACCTGGTGTTGAGTTTTTTTTTCTTCTTCTCTTTTCGCCCTTGAGCATGTGTTGAGACAGCCTGTCCTGGGCTTTGCTCACATAATCATTCTTGCAGCCATTGTACTGTTCCTTAATGCTGCTGCAGTCTTCTTTGCATCCCAGGTGCAGTGTTGCTACTTGGTCACTAGGTGGCAGTGCTGCTTTTCTTGAGGCAGTCTGCTGTTCTGCTTTGTTTCCTGACCTCTCTCGGTTCCACGGTGTTTGTTTTAACACTTTGGCTCTTGCAGGGGGTCGTGGGGGCAGAGGAACCGGACTGCAGCCCGAGGCAGTCGGGCAGGCACAGCTGGATGGCTCCCCTTCACTATGGTGAGTTTTCCTTTATTTTCTACGACTTTCTGCCTTTCGCAGCAGGCATTGTTCTACTCTGGCTGGGGAGCTGACTTCGGTTAGCTGCGGGCATTGCGCATCTCAGTAGTGCACTCCCCTCCCGCATCAGCTTCTCGGGTGTCACGCTGTGTGGGGCGGGGAACAGTCCTCGCTGCTGCCCAAAACCTGGGCACACTTTCCCTTCTTGCTGGACGGCCTAACGGACCTCCGCTGGCCTTGGGGCAAACGCTTTCCTCCTGCGTTACCTTACTTGTTGGGCGCAGGGGTGAGTTCTTCACTTTTGCTCCGTCTTGCCCTTCGCAGCCCGATTACCGGCTGCGGGCCTGGTGCTCGATTCCACGTTTCTCCACCCCCGCCGCCTACACAGCACACGCGGGGAGAAATTAGCGCTTGACGGGTGGGCTCCGTTTCAACTGCGGTTGAGCTCCGCTTTATTAAATGAACTGCGGGTGATAGTGCTTCGCGGGTGGGCTCCGCTTTAACTGTTTGGGCGCCCGGCAGCTCGCCTCGCGCTGCGGGCGCTCTCCTCTTCAGTTAATCCCCCTGCCGCTGCTCTTCATACACGCTGCGGGGGAAGTTGCAGGCAGGCCGCGGGTGGGCTCCGCTGGCCTCGCTTGATTATTCATACATAGCTGGCGCCGCTCTGATTTAAGGGGGCACAGTCAGTGTTCATGTATTAAAGCGGGTGGGCTCCGCTTTTAGTGCTTCACAGTCTGGGGCTCACCTTCGGCCGACGGGCCTGTTCTTCAGCGGGTGGGCACCGCGATGGCTCCGCTTGTCTTCTTGGGGCTCCGCCACAGCAGGGCGGACCACGGCAGGCTGGAGAGGTGCGGGGTGAGCTCCCGGTCACCTCCTCCTTCTTCTCTCGGCCCGGGGCTCGACACACGCCCCACGGGCCTCTCGGCGGCCGGCCCGTTTCTTCGCAGGGGGTGCTCTCAGGCGAGCAGCATTCTCTCCCCCTTTTCCTCGATGATGTTTAGAGCTGTGGCACGCGTGGACACAGCTACCCTCGTCGCCATTGTAGGGTCGGGCCTAAGGCCCTCATGCTGGAAAATGACTGGGACGCAGGACACACTGCTTGCTCGGTGCAACTGGCCCAGAGCACGTGCGCTCGGCCTCTTTTATTGGTACTGTGTCACATGACCTGTGACATCAGTGGTGGGTGGGTGTTCAGTGTAGTTACAGGCTCAGCACTAGAATGCTGACTTGTGCTGGGCATTACAGTAAGCAGCAGCATCGTTACAGGCACGCGATCTGTAACTATATACAAAGGAGGCGTGGAAATAATTTAGCGAAATATGATTTATAATGCAAATTTGTTTAATAAAGCCCTTACTGCAGGTGTGCCTTTTTCACGGAGCTACACCGTTGAACTTGCAGAATTTCAGTCTAAGATTTCAGGTACAATTTTGACTTAATTATTTTACAATCATTACACACCCAGATCTAAATTTCAAGGGATTCATTATAGAAAAACGGTATATTAGTAAGCACCCAAGAAAAATAACTGGTTTCAGACCTGTAATTCGTGCTCGGTTCAGATACGTTAAATCAGGGATCTCCAATCAGTCGATCACGAGCTACTGGCAGCTCGCCGTCACCGTAAGTGCTTGCTTGCTGTCCAACATATCTATTTAGCCCTGAATTCCGCCGAGCCGAGGAGGGGTGAAGTGGGTGAAGTCATTGCCAAAACCAAGCACAAGCAGCATTAGACTGCCCCCCGGAAACCACCCAGCCTTCCTTCAGCAGCTCTGCTCAGAACTTCCATCCTGCTCCAGAGAGCCTGGGAACCAGCTCCTGCCCGGGACTCCTGTTAACGGCCATGCTTGGCATGCAGCTGATCGACACGCATAGGGCACACTCCTCCCTAACAGGGGATCTGGTGACAAAATGCACTAATTCACCCACTCCAGGGGCCTCATTTATGAAAAGTGGCGCATCGCTGCGTGAAAACAGCGATGCGTCACTTTTCACTGCGCCCTCCTATGCCAATGATGCGTCATATTTACAGTATGACGCATCATTGCGCAAGGAGTTACAGATACGTCAGTATTTCTGACGTATCTGTATGGCGCAAAATTGACGCATTGCTGGAGTGTGTCACAAAAGTGACGCAACTCCTGCAATGTATCCTTTCACATGGGGCAAGCCCCATGTGAAAGGGCATGCGTCAGTCTTACGCCTGCTGTGAGGCAGGCGTAAGAAAATTAACGCATTTGTGTCCTAGAAGTGGCGCAGTGAAATCTCATAGATTTCACTGCGTCATTTCTATGACCCTTTCTTGCGTCAAAACGCCCCCGTTGCATACATTATACCTGGCGCATGTATAATCTGGCGCAGGGGTTTACAAAGTGACGCATCTACCTAGATGCGTCACTTTGTAAATATAGTGCAACAAGGCACATTTTTTACACTGTTGATGCATCACAAAAAGTGACGCACCAGCGGCGTAAAAGTGACGCACAGCCTCATAAATGAGGCCCCAGGAATCTGTGTTGGGTTGATGGTAACATGTTTGAATCCAGTAGGGCCCATTCATCGTTTTATCCTTCTGAGGTCAATAAAAAAAGAGTACTGTTGAGGGGTTAACAATAAACATCTGTTATTCAGCACCGTGATGCCTCAAAGGGTGAAAGCGTGCTTTACAAACACGCGGTGTTGGGTTAATAGCCACAGCTTGGTTTGTCTGCAGGATTGCTGTTTGTGTCGGGCCTGACTAGTGCCAGGCGGGATATTCTCACCATGACTTTGGCAAGAGGGCTCAAAGACCAGAGAGATTGAGGACCAGATTTATCATAGTATTGCGTTGCCTAGCGACAGGCATGGTGTCACAGGGGCAGCGCAATCCTCAAGTCAGATTTACCAAGCAACACACGACCACCTTGCGCGGCCCTGCGTTAATTGGTAAATCTGGAGTAACGCAAGGCAGTACCAGCCGCTTCCCTGGGAGGGCAATCTATGGATGCAGCGTGAGTGCTCCCACACATCCAGCCACGGATTCTGGCACACTTCCAGATTTACCAAGACTGTTAAACCTAGGACTGCATCAAAATCATCCGCCTTCCCGTTAAAGGAGCAACAAGGAGAACTATCCTATTTTCTCTTGTTGTTTCCTCTTACGCTGTGCAGGAGAAAGAGTAATAAGCCTTAGAGGACTGTTTTTGTGCAAGAAGATCTCTCTCCCTA
Source organism: Lissotriton helveticus (assembly GCF_964261635.1). NCBI lineage: Eukaryota > Metazoa > Chordata > Amphibia > Caudata > Salamandridae > Lissotriton > Lissotriton helveticus. The sequence continues at coordinate 1,083,751,196 of NC_136072.1, read as the reverse complement.
AACAGAAAGGGCCTCATGTGACGCATCGCTGCGTGAAAGCAGCGATGCGTCACTTCTCAGTGCGCCCTCCTTGCAACATGATTGGTGCGTCATATTTACTGTATGACGCATCATGTCGCAAGGAGTTACAGATACGCCAGTATTTCTGACGTATCTGTATGGCGAAAAGTGACGCATTGCTGGAGTGTGTCACAAAAGTGACGCAACTCCTGCAATGTGTCCTTTCACATGGGGCAAGCCCCATGTGAAAGGGCCTGCGTCAGTCTTACACCTGCTGTGAGGCAGGCGTAAGAAATTGACGAATTTGTGTCCTAGAAGTGGCGCAGTGAAATCTTATAGATTGCACTGCGCCACTTCTACGACCCTGTCTTGCGTCAGAACGCCCCCTCTGCATACATTATACCTGACGCAGGTATAATGTAGCGCAGGGGTTTACAAAGTGACGCATCTACCTAGATGCGTCACTTTGTAAATATGGCGCAACGAGGCGCATTTTTTACACTGCTGGTGCGTCACAAAAAGTGACGCAAGGGCTCATAAATGAGCCCCAAAATATTCTTCTTGAAAAGCAGGCACCCTTGCACAGTGGAGCAAGTGTGCCTTTCGTTGGAGATAGGTGGCAGATTGTGCACAAGCACAGGCAGAGAGCAGGATTGTTGCCATACACGGGTAAATATGGCACAGTCCTGCTCGCTCCCTTTCACGCAGAGCAGTGCAGCAAGTTGTCTTGCTGCCTTGTGTGAAAGATTTATGAATCTGGCCCTTATACTCTCTGCTTTCCACCCCACCCAAGGATCTTCATATAATGCAGACGTTTATCCATGATTGGCCAGACTGTCTCATGGGAAATCTCCCCATTATGACTTACTTCAAGATAAGAGCCATCGCCTAAACTGTATAAATTTAATGGAAAGTACTGTTATAATTTGTTGTTCTTTATTCCCTTTCGTTCCAGTGCCTCACCCTTCACTTTTTCTCTCTATCCCTCAAACTTTCAGGTTTTTCTAGGCTTTTCTCTGTTTCAAATGTTTGTCGCTCTCTATTCTGAGCAGGCGTATCTCTGCTGATGGAGGGTAGGAAATGATAGCTGGGCCAGCTCTAAGGCGCGTGAGCGGTGGCCTTTAGTTCGTGATGTGCACTCTTACTCTGAATAAAGACTGCACTTACCTCAAGAATCCTCGCCTTATCTGTGACGAAGAGGACTTAATGCAGTGAGAGGACAGAAGTCTGCACCATCACCACTCACTATTTCACCTGGCTTCGTTGTGTGCGACATCTGTTCCCGTGGTGATGGCCACCGCTGCGGTTGGGTATCTTCTAAGCTGCTCACCATACAGACACTGTTGCATATCTGTGTGACTGCACATTGTGCCCAGCTCTATTGCCACTACCTTATACTGCGTGGCGGATGTGTGGGAACCCAGGCTGCATCTGCAGGGGTCTCTAACCTTTTCAGTAGAGAGAGAGACTTCTAACCTATGAAAACCATCTTGAACCACTGCCTAACATATGAATCTGATAACAACACAAAAAGTCCAAGCCACTTAAATGCTGCCCCTAGAGCACCCACTCCTGCTGCAGCCAGCACACATCATTAATGATAGAAGAGATGAATTGGGGAAGGTTTGACTGTGTAGTTCCCATTGACCAGTTGTGTCCCCTCACTCTTCTTTTAGAATCATCTGTGAGAATTGACTATGATTGAGTTTAAAGTTTCTTCATCATGCAGTACATGGGGCGGCAATTCTTTCATTACAGCCCAAAAGACTTTCATTATGTGTCTAATTTCCCCTAAGATACATTGGTTCATGTCTAGAAACTGGCTCTGACTTCATGATTCAAGATTAATAATAGATATATGCAGGTTTCATAGTGCTGCACAGCCAAAGATACCTTTGTGGCCATACCAACAACATCTGTGAGTACATCTGAGCCAAAGATGAACCACAAAGTAATGACTCAAGAGATTGTTTTTAGGATGTCAAATAATATTAAAAAACAGAGAAGAGGAAGAAGGAAAGAAAGAGAAAAGGAAAAGACAGACAGGGGAGAAAGAAGGAAGGGAAAAAGAAGAAGTAAAGTGAAAAGGGAACTAAGGAACAGAAGAGAGGGAATAGGTGCAGGAGGAATGAACAATAGGAGACTGGAAGGAGGGAGGGTGGAAGGGAAGGGAGGGATTGGAAGAAAATATGAAAGGTAAAGAAGGGATGAAGATAGGAGAGGAAGAAAAAGAAAAAAGTAGCAAAGGAAAGTAAAAACTGAACAAATAAGGGAAGAAATTGAAAAAGGAGAGAAGCGGAAAATGAAAGATTGATTAGGAGACAGACAGGAAAGAATGATCAGAGTTTAGCGAAAGATGAAAGTGTAAAGATAGAACAAAATAACGAGACTGAAAGTGGGAGAAAAAGCAAGAAAACAAAAGAGAAAACATAAGAGAAGAAAAACAGCGAGAAAGAGAGAAGAAACAAGAAAAAGAGAAAAAAAAGTGCTAGAAAGAGTTAAATAAAGTTCCTCTCTTGTCCAAACGTTTTACTACCATTGCCTTTGAGGAAATAAAGTTCTCACTTGAGACGAATGATCATGGATGCCATATTGTTTTTTGGGGTGAAGGCTTTCAAACTGTGTGCTGTAATGCAACATGTCTATTTGATGTTTATTCAAGGGGTCTTATCAAACAGCAGTGTGGCATTGTTTATTTAAGAAGAGGGATGGCTGCCTCGTGCTCTTGCACAGTCACCTTTCCCAGCCTCACAGCTGCGCATTCCCAGACTGGAGTGCAGGGCCGGACTGGGAACCCAAAGCAGCCCTGGCAAATTTTATCAGAGCATCCCCATACAGTGCATAGCAAGCTAGCACAGCAGGCGAGTCTGACCACTACAAAGTGCCTTGAGGGAGTTCTCCCCCCAAGAAAATGTGGGAAATAATTGCAAAAATGCTGCAATCTACAACACATTTTTCATTATGTATTCAATGGTGTTAGTTTTTAAAGCATAGTAAATGGTGACCTTACAGTGCACCAGGATATGACAATCTTTGTTAGTGCTCCTCAATGAGTCCCTCACTATCACCCTCCCACGGTGCCTCTCATCTCTCCATAGCCCTACTGATGGAAATCAAAAATCCCATCTCAGGGGTTTGCACTAACACCTGATCCTTTAAAGCAGCATGAAAAAGTTGGCACAGAATCTGTAATCAAGAGAAACATATTTATTAAATTACAACAAGTGAGGCCATGTCACACAGAAGCCGCAGCACTCTGTATGAGATGGTCTGAGGACTGAAGGCCACAGTATCTCTTATATACCCTCACAGGGGCTAAAAAGGGGCAGTACAAGTGCACATAAGAAGAGTTACACACATAGATGGTCATACAGAAAATGCACAGTCGACAAGTAGGAGGAGCTAACAGTTTTGCCAATGCTAGCAAGCACATCCTGACAGTTACAGAATATTAGCAGCTGCAAGCACAACTGAGCATGTGCAAAGTAGGAGGAAGAGGCTAAATATACCGAGCAGAGAACAGCAAGATAGGACTGAGTACATGGTGAGCACATGGCCATCTAAAATGGCTGCCAAATACAAAATGGATTCCATAAAAAGACAAGATAGTCTCTAAATACAGGATGTCTTCTGCTAATGCTTAATCTAATCGCTGCTAAATTACGACAGACGACCCTTTCAGCATTAGCTGAAGACATTCCCATGATCCAGTAAGAACATAGAAAATATTTGTACATTAATTTTCACAATTTTCAATATCTTAATTCATTGCTAGGGGAGCATTTTCCAGTCTAAACATTTCACTAAGGGTATCAGCAGGAATCCAAGAAAAACGGGCATTGGATCATAATAAACATATAGACAGTAGGAGAAAGCAATGGCCACTATTATAAACAGAATTATCATTTTTCTTGGCCTAAGCTAAAGCAAATCCTAAAATCATCTAGTAGACATTTTCAGGGCTCCTATGCATTTCAGTGACTATTCATTTTAAATTTCAGAATAGCTAACAGCTCATATCTAATAAAAACATTTTCCAATTGACTGTTACATTTTCCTTTTATGAGGGCTAGAACATCAAGCATATCTGGGACCAGGAGGACCACACAGGGCCATAGGAATTAGGACCAAGAGCTGCAAAGGGCTGCTCTTCAAAAATGGGACAACTAAAAGGGATACATTATTGACAAAAATAGGAAGTCCTTGGGGAAATTGAAGCCGTTGTACAACCAACCAGAGGGGGAGTCTTCTCCCTGTGTCCGTTTGAGCCTCACAGGCAGGCTCTTTGTTGTTTCCACGGTGGAGCTGCACAACTCGCAACTCAAGAATCACAGCCCAGTTTCAAGGAAAAAAGTCTCTTCTTTCAGGATAGGGCAGTCACCCAACAGGCAAATGCTCTTAGCGATCCTGTCCAGTGTCTCAAACAGTGCACCACTTCTCTTCACTTCAATCTAACAGGCACCAGAGACACAGCACTTGAACCCTAATCTCAAGTCCTTCCCTAACTCCTGTATTGCTCTGCTGGCGCACTGCTCATTCGTTGGGGCTACACATTTGCATCCAGTGTACCCAGGTATCTCTTGACCAACAAACAAAGGTGCAAACTTGTATTCACTTTAGGACCAGAAATCAGAGGCCTTATTCTAGGATCTCTGAAGCAACCCTTATTTCAGAAGGGGTCACCTCAAGCAAAACCTCCTTGCCATTCTGGTCGGTCTGTGACTCTCAGCTGGGCATGATCCACGATTTCTCCTTTCTGATTTGTGACCCCGTCTTTCGCTCAAAACAGTGGCAGGGGTACACACTTAATCACAGGGCTTCCGCCTTCACTGAGGTCCTAGTTGCCAGCAATGCCTGTGCTGGTTACCTTCACTTTGGCTTCAAGCTGCACTGGTGCTGACGCTGACTCCCCAGGCTGAATTTGATGTCCGGGCCCCTCTGGTAGTGGTCTGTACAGCAGCAAATATCTATTGGTGGACAGAACAAATTGTCTTTAGACAAGGCACAGAAACAGTCTATCAACAGAGTGTTAGAAAATACTTCCTAGTCTTGGGATGCCCCATATATTAGCAAGGCACCCAAGAACCACTTCCATCTATCTATGTGAGAGTAAAGAAAAACACAGGCTGGACCTATTGGCAAGTATACAAAAAACAATTCATTGCAGGGGATTTGCAAGCAGGTGGCCTGCAATCTTCAAAGGAGTGGCCATACACCATGGGACTATAGTGATCTAAAACAAAATACTGTCATTGTCATAGAGTACAAAGACAAAAGGTAGTAGGTAAAACAGCACCTCTAGCCTCTTCAATTGGGTTTCCATGTGAGAGCATACCCTCATCCATCTAAAGGTAGACAACTACATACAAATTCTGTTTGAGTGGATGTTTTTACACATAGTGACATTGTCTAAGGGGGTAAACAAACTGTCCTCAATTATTAAGTGCAGGTGTTCCTAAATTCCTTATCTAGAACACCTCAAAAAGAGAAATCACATAATACAGATTATCAGGGACATGTAGACTAATTGTGCGTCAGGTGGACTATACAATACAAAAGCTAATAGCAATGTAGAAACAACAGACAAGAACTAGAGTCCTGGTATTTCTATGATTAGGACACATCTGATCCCACCAAAAATTAAAGCAGCAGGGAAAAAGAACTAAAAACCAAATTAGAATAGGCATTTGAATTTGTCATACTAAATACACGTGAAAGTATCTCCTATTGAGGTGGACAACTGATCTTACTATAATCTATCACTACCCTAACAGTCAGACTAGAAAACATCCGAGTAGGCCTAAAGAAAAATTTTTGAAAACCAGTTTGGTCATACAAAAGGAAATTACACATTTTATAGAGGAACCTGATACATCACTGTAGTCTGGAAATGTAAACCTCTAAATGGTGAAAGAAAAACGAAAAAGAAAATAGGACTAGAACACAGCTAAAACCCCCAAATACTAGGCACAATGTGACATCAATCAGGGGAGAAGCAGCAAAAGAAAAATCTATAGGAAGGACAAAAAATGACTTGGGTGACAATCTTCTTGCTTGGATCCCCAGTCAAATCAAATCAAAAATCACTTTATTCGGTTTTGCAAAGAAAACCATAAAAGTTCATAAAAATACATTTCATACATTAGTTCAGTTTAAAAAAAGACTATTAAAAAGTCATGAGTTTAAAATGCATTTTGTAAAATCGTTAAAAGAAGGTGATAGACTCTTAGTACCAACCCTTATAGTCTCTTCATACATTTGATTTTTCAGAGGTTAGACCTATGACGTATGCAAAATTTCAAAAAACGTACAGTTGCTTTTGCTATCAATTCATTTTCTAGATATTGTAACGCCAGATAGGCTGGGCGACATTGGCGTAGGCCCCAATATTTAAATATGGGCAATAGCCATTGTCTTCGGGGTGCCTCAAAGAATTTACAAAATAAGACTGTATGTATTGTCGACTGCTTTGATTGGGAGTCACAAGGGCACAATGACATTTTTGATGTCCAATCATTTTGTATGGGAAAGCAGACCATTAAGTGGAACATGTTGAACCTGAAGCGTGTCAGAAGTAGTTTTTCAAATGGGGTCATGTTATACAGCAAATAAGGTTCAATAGATGATACTGTTTGAACTAATAGACTTTGTTGTACAGAGGATTTATGGATTTCTTTTAGCAGACGTGTTTGGTGCAAATGTGATAAGCATGCTTTCCTCAGATCTTTTTTGGAAATGCTGTATAAAGATAATGGATCTGTAAAATAATGTCTGTGTCCCATGTCTGTAAGGAAGGCATTTACGTAGGCTGTCCATTTCATCCGCCCATAGTGCTCCAGCGTCTGAATGTCTTGAATAATCAGTCTGGTTAAATTGCATTGTTCAGTGACCCAAATTCTTCTCCAGAGCATTATAGGTTGTATTCTTATAATGTCCTCTAGGTGGTCTATGCCCAGCTCTTCGTGACAGGCGTATGTAGAAGAATTTTTCGGCAGCCCCAATAGGTATCTTAAGAAGGCATTTTCTATTTTTTGTAAGTCAGTCACGTTTGCGTGTCCCCATATCCCTGCCCCATAGATAGCAGTACTAACACATTTTGCCTTATAAATTTTTAAGGTTTCTAGAGGTGGCTTGTGACCCAGTTTTTGGACAAATGTTCTCAAGGCCGCTGTTGTTTTTAGAAATGATAGTTTTCTCGCCGAGATTGCCGCTTTCCACTTAAATTTGTCGTCAATGACAATTCCCAGGTATTGGTAAGTGGGTGTTCTTTCCAGAGCTTCCCCTTTCACAAATAATGTTTTAGGTTTCATGTTTTTCCTCCCCGCATGCATAGTAAAAGTTTTTTTAACATTTAAAAACAAGTTCAAGCTCAACATAAATTCACAGTATCTATCCAATTCTCGCTGCAGTTCCACAGATGTTCTCGCTAAAATGACTGCGTCGTCGGCATATAGCAGCGCGGGTATATGCCGACGACCGACAGAGGGGAGGTCTCTACTTCCCTCAAGCAGTGCTGTCTCAAGGCCATTTGTGTAGAGGGTGAATAGAAAGGGGGCCAGTACGCAACCCTGTCTGACCCCCTTTTCTACCCGGAAACTATCTGACAGTTGACCCTTTGTCCCAAATCGCACTCTGCCTGTTGTTCCAGTATAGAGTTCTCGTAGGAAATCTACAATAGGGGGATCTACTCCCATATTCAACAGGATCGTCCACAGCCTTGAATGTATGACACATCAAGTTTGGGACATAATGCCAAGAGCATGGGTGATACAAAAAAGTCAAAAATAGTACACATATTATAACTCTACCGCTGGCCACTACACCATCTACGGTAATCTCAGCTAGTGATCCCATTCCTTCCTTTCTCGGGGAAAATGAAACCTGGTTTCCTTTTAAGACAGAACATCATTTAACTAATACTATATAGAAATTAGGTCACCTTGCATAAGAGTCACAGATCTATAATTGCTTCCTTAGGTCCAATCAAGGAAATATAAATGTGAGGCTGCCTTTTCCTTAAGGGAAAAGAGCAGTAACGTGAGTAAAGGTGACACACTTTGCTGTATATATTATAACCACATAGGCATGCACTTGGTGAAGTGCTGTCTGTTCTTGCTCACAATATAACAATATCATATATCATAATTTAGTATCAGCAAGTTTTACCACTTAACAAGTTTTAACCACTGTTGCTCAAAGGATATACATCGTCATGTCATCCCTTCACAACACAGCAAAACTTACAAAAGCACCAACATGGATCACAAACATACATAATATAGGACATGTCATGCCAAGCCATCAGATATACTTTGCTGTATACCTAAGCACAGAAAAACACAATAGCATGCAACACCATTTCATGCACTTTCTGCACAATAAACACTCCAATAACATAAAAAAAAAAACATTCGGGCCCATTTTAATTTTGTCAGACTTATACCTAAATAACACCTTCTTTTAATCCATCCTCACCCCTTTGACAGCAGATCAAGCAGACAGGGAAGATCAGCTGTCAAATATAACTTACTGTGTCGCGTCAGACACACAGGAAAAGCAGGGAAAATTCATGGAAGAAATGCAAAAAACATAAAAATGCACAGATAATTCATTTCAAAGAAGTCATAAAAACACATCTTTGTTTCATCATACAGCCAATACTTCACATAACACGCAAAATCTCAAGTGGAACCACCCAGTTTTTGTAAATGTACAAAATCTCTTAAGCAAAAACTCTTTCACAGCCTCTGCGTGTCCCTTACACCAACCCCCCAGTTTAGGCCCTGCTGTTTATAAAAAGCTGTGTCAGGAATGCACTCTTCAAATGTCGACGTGAATGGCTCCTTTGCGTGACGCTTTTCCAAGCAATCATTTCACCATTTGTTGTCACATACTCCTAAGCCCCCACCACACTGACTTAAAGGTCAAAATCTGGCTGGAGCACCAAGCTTTCTTGTAACCTCCCTGTGAAACTGACAAAGACAATAAGTCTCTGCAAGTCTGTGCAATAATCAACCCTATTTAAAAAAAGACATTTTAAATATATTACTTCTTTTAGAGAACTACAATTTATTTATTCTCAGAGCCTGTGAATAATTTATGGAACATAACACACCATACCAGCTTCAGAATAAATGTGTGTCACTGTGCCATGCAATGTTACACATTTTATCAACCTTAAATGAATGAATGGCTCAGTAGGCCCGCTGAAGTCAAAACTTTCAACCCTGATATTAAACATAAGCCTCTGCGCTGGGCACATTAACTCACTAAGCTATGAAAAAGCAAACGTGCGCATTTGTATTATACTTGATTGTATGCATTCACTGAAGCCTAAGGCATTATAAAACTAGTTTAAATGGCAAGAAAGCCTTTTAAAATGGTCTATTTAACTCAATATCGTTTTTGCAATTTGAGGTACTTAAAAATAAATAACCTATACTTGTGTTACATATTAATCATCCTCAGATTGTTCTTTACAGATTGCAGAAATCAGACTTAGACATATCTCATATAGATCTTTAAAAAAAATGACTTCTTACGCCTGCGCCAAGTGAAGGTCCCATACATAAATGTCCTCATTATGCAGTACTGCACAACTTAAATTAAATTATAATGCTAGGAGGTCACAATATGAGTATTGAACTTTATGAATATCAAAAAACGATTTTAAAAAGCCCTTATTTTTTTTCAAAAATAATTTTTTTTATGTCATAATTAAAAAATTACTCTCCATATTTCGTTTTTGTAATAATCCTATATTTAAAACCAAGCTGCATCCCTATCATAAATCTGCCCCTTGCTTATGTTTTTAGAGCAACTATTCACAAGCCTAAGTACATAAGCTCAATTTTAAATATACGACAACTTCGTGCTACTTTTGTTTGAAAAGGACAATGATTTTAGCAACAGAGCCAGACATGTGCTGACGAGAAAAATGCTAAAAGAGAAGGAAAACCGAAATTGAAATGTCTGTCTGTGATACAAATAATTAACCTTATTTTTGTAAACCTTGCTTCCAAAATAACACTCTGAGATGCAAAGTTGCACGTTTAACTAAGGAAGAAGTCCTGGCTAAATAAACGAGGCCTGCGAAAATAACAGCTGTGCCCTTGACGGCAGGCCCTACCCAGTGTTAAATTTCCTGGAGGCAGCCTTACTAAAAACAGACATTCCAAGCTTTGAAATGCGTGTTTAAGAATACATATTTTAAGTTCTGAAAAACTCACTCCAGCTAAACTGTTTTGCCTGTAAGCATCTTAATGCAATGTATATTAAGTAAACACGCTATGAGTGTGTTGTCTACAAAAACACACAATTTCATTTTTCTGCTATAGGCCTTTAATATTCCTAGTGAATAAGAATTTTTAGTTTCATCCCTTAAACATTTAACAGTTGTACATATGCGCTATTCCTTACCCTATAACTTTAAAGAGCAACATATAGTTATGTTAGCACATCACATAGGTCACTCCTGAATTTCTATCGAATTTTTATCCAATATTAATTAATCTAACAGTATGTTGAACAGACTGAAAACATCAAAAATAACCACAAAAATACATATGAGCTCAGTTCAGACATAAACAGAAAGGGTAAAACAGAAAAGACACACATTACAGCGCGCTTTAGCCATGTTTCATAAATAGCGACGACGCAATGTACAAGCAAAAGTTACATGAATGGGAAAAACCCACAAACCAGCTAGACATTTAAACACACCTTTTAAACCATGGGTCAACACTAAAGCCAGAAACAAAACAGACTGCATCCAAACCACCTGTGTAAATACCAGTGGTAAGTCATATTTACAAGGAGAAACCCTATTCTCAACAGTATTCTAAAAACTGAAGTAGAAATACTTTCAATTCACTAATTCAGGCTGGCAGAACACCAAAAACCGCTCTGCATATCTTCATACATAAAATTCGACAGAACAAAGGATCCTCATATGTATTATGGGCATATTTAAATTCCCTGGGGAAAAATTTCACCAAGGAAGAAATATGTTTTCATACCTAAAACCTATTTTAAGTTTTCCCTCTAGGGGAAGCCGGCTAATTCAATTCATATCTCACTATGGTACCTCTCATAAAACTACACATTTTACATGTGAGTTTGGAACAGGCATGCAAACAAACATAATGCAAAATATGCATTATCATAATCTAAAATGGCACTTAATCATTGCGCCGCTCATAACCATAAATGGAGAAACATCTCCACATTACCTGCCTACATGTGTTGCAACGCATATATCACATAATCCATATCATAAATATGATCGATCATCCATACATATCCATATCCATAAGCCACAGCAAGCGTATCCTAAAACTGCCTTGCGAGTCACTGGCTACCATAAGCTCACAGTAATTACCATAAAATGGTTCTTACCAAGCACGAGCGTTCAGGTTCTATCTGCCAAGTTTTGAATGACCTAACAGTCTTTTCTTTTAAAATATTCACGCCAGAAATGTTCTCAGTCATGGGTGCCATCATGTGGAGGATCAAACATCAGTAAGATCAGAAGTAGACTGGGCTACAGAGACTAAGAACCCCCAGAATTGGTACCTCCTTTAGTAGAATCCTGCCTTGTCTTCCTCAGTAAATGTCTGTCTCCTGACAAGATCGCTCCGTCAGATAGTCACCGCTCTGATGAGCCCCAAGTTGGCGCGCCAAATGATGGAAATCAAAAATCCCATCTCAGGGGTTTGCACTAACACCTGATCCTTTAAAGCAGCATGAAAAAGTTGGCACAGAATCTGTAATCAAGAGAAACATATTTATTAAATTACAACAAGTGAGGCCATGTCACACAGAAGCCGCAGCACTCTGTATGAGATGGTCTGAGGACTGAAGGCCACAGTATCTCTTATATACCCTCACAGGGGCTAAAAAGGGGCAGTACAAGTGCACATAAGAAGAGTTACACACATAGATGGTCATACAGAAAATGCACAGTCGACAAGTAGGAGGAGCTAACAGTTTTGCCAATGCTAGCAAGCACATCCTGACAGTTACAGAATATTAGCAGCTGCAAGCACAACTGAGCATGTGCAAAGTAGGAGGAAGAGGCTAAATATACCGAGCAGAGAACAGCAAGATAGGACTGAGTACATGGTGAGCACATGGCCATCTAAAATGGCTGCCAAATACAAAATGGATTCCATAAAAAGACAAGATAGTCTCTAAATACAGGATGTCTTCTGCTAATGCTTAATCTAATCGCTGCTAAATTACGACACTACTCTCACATATATTTCATTTGTTTTATAGTGCCTCTCAAACCAGTGTTGCGTGTCGAAGCATTTTATATCATGCACACATACAGAGACAATGAAGTATACATGCATAATTCAATGTATAAGAAAATATTACATAAGACAAAGGGGACTACAAGGTTTAGGATTCACATGTCATCCATACTGGTAGGCATTTTTTAAGAGTGCTTGGTCTGGGGAAGCACAAACTCAGGATTCAAAACATAACACAGTGGTTGGATTTACTATTATTAATAAGAATGTATTTCTGCCTGAACATACCCATTTTAGCTACATTATGATAATGAAAGACTGGGAAAAAACATAACTTCTTAACCTAGATTTCGATTGTAACTTATGAACTGTACAGAAACAAAAGAAGGATCTCTGTGGCAAAAACAGTAACTCACTGAGCTATGCACATAAAATATTGTTCTGTGATCTGTATGGTACACTCTCTTTGCGGCTGGCATAGAAACCCTCTGCCCTAAGTTTGAAGAGTGAAAACTACCAGTAAACTGGACGTAAAAGAGTTTGATGCCAATTTGACTCCTGAGGAGGTATCTAAGGCGATCAGTGCATTACAATCTGGGAAAGCCATGGGACCGAGAGGCCTCCCAATTGAACTTTACAAAACTGTCTCCTCGACGATCGCTCCGTTTCTCGTCTGAATGTATGACGAAGGTCTCACTCGAGGGATCCTGCCTGAAACACAGAGACTGACAAATATTGTTGTTATACATAAAATAGGCAAACTCCGGAGCGATGCTGTTCATATAGACCTAGATCTCTTCTTGAACCAGAGGTTAAGATATTAGCCAACATTTTGGCTCCCCGCCTTTCGCCATATCTCCACAAATTGATTCACCCAGACTAGTCTGGATTTATGCCGCTAGAAACACCGCGCTCAATCTCTGTGTCGCCTCTTCGGGGAACTCGGTAGAGCTTCCACCATTCAGGAAGATTCTGTGATTATGTCTCTAGACGCCAAGATGGCCTTCGACATGATAGAATGGCCCTTCTTGTTTGCCTTACTCAAGAGATACAGATTTGGTGAGCGTTTTTTATCCTGGGTGCGTCTCCTTTATTCAAAACCCCTGGCCCTGATTACGGTTAACGGTGGCAGGTGTACAATCTTTGAATTGGGAAAGGGTACAAGGCAGGGCTGCCCCTTGTCACCACTGTTGTTTGCTTTGGCTTTAGAACCCTTGGCACTATGTATCAGGGGCAACCCCCTTATTCGGCGACTTAATTGGTTGCCAGAGTGGTCGGATAGAATCTCCCTCTACGTCAACTATATCCTCCTTTACCTAGTCAGGCCCGATTCTCGATAAACAGTGTATTACATATTTTTGCCCTCTTCCAAAAATATTCCGCTTACGTCATCAACTGGGATAAATCTTTGGTATATGTTTTAAGCAGGGACCCCCAGTTCTCGCCATGGGTTGTGATGCCACCATAGTCACAGGCGGTTTCCGATATCTGGGCATATATATATTACAAGAGACGCAGGGATTTTCTACCAACGGAATGTCCTACCTCCTTTACATCGTCTCTGGACTGATGTACAACATTGGAAAACACTACCTCTTACGTTGTTAGGTAGAGCTGCCCTTTACAAAATGATGCCACTTCCCCGCTTCCTTACGCCTTACAGAATACACCATGTTTAATCCCACCTCACTATTTTCAGTCGGTTGATTCCGAAGTACGCACTCTAATTCGGAATAATGGCACGCCCCGAATCGCTCTTAACAAACTCAAAAAAGCTGGTATGATGGGGTTATTGCCTTGCCGGCCATCAGGTTATTCTATTGAGCCTCACAGTTAGTGGTCCTTAATCATTGGACACATCGTCCCATTAGAGACCCAGCATACAGAATGGGCAGATATAGTATGGTTGATGGCAATCACCTGAGGGAGCTTTATGGAGGGACAAGATATGCACCTAAATTTACCCAGACTTCTACCACGGTTTCCATCTGGCATGCGGCAACCGTTGCCTTAGGCTGGAAGGGTAAGATTACGCGGGTCACTCCACTGCTGCAGTCCTGATAGTTGGGTATGCTTTCAAAACAGCAGGGATTTGACAAATGGACCTGATCGGTCTCACTACAGTTGGGGACCTGCGGGCAAAGGTCAGGGTTGTCCCGTTTGGTGAGCTACAAACACAGTACCAGTTGCATGAGGGGGAAACCTTTAGATATCTTCAGGCAATAAGTGCATTATATAAAGTAATTCCCAAGGGCTCCAACCCACCTGTTTCCTCGCCTTTAGAAGATAGGCTTTTGGACGACTACATCCCATAAAAAGCCATATCACTGACCTATCGTAAAATCCTCAATAACGTACCCGAAACTCACAATAGAATAAGCATAAACTGTTGGGGAGATGACCGATGAGGACTGGAGGGAGGCGCTAGCCTTGCCCCGGGAGGTGGCTATCCGCTCCCATTTCAAACTTATACAGCTTAAAATACTTCATTGAGCCTACTACACCAGTACAGCACTTGTTAAGATGGGGCTTCTTGGATCCCCGGGCTGTGGCTCTATTGGTACTTTTTTACATCACTGGTGGGAATGTCCTGTCCTCCAGAGCTATTGGGATAGAATAGTGTCCACTATGTCTCAGATATGTCATAAACCCATTGAGGCGGCCCCTCGGCTTTGTGTATTGAACATCTGGGAAGCAACGGATCTGTCAAGAACAGAACAAGTTTGGGTCTCGCCGGGTTGCTTGGTGGCAAAGACCAACATCGCCAGAACATGGAAGGGAGGAGTCGGGCCTAGACATGTTGATTGGGAGTCGGACATGGACTGGTGTACGCAAGCGGAGAGGGTGGTCTATGAAAGCATGGGATGCCCAGGCTGGACGAAAATATGGGCACCATCGAACGAGAGTAGGGGTTTGCTCTGTACCCCCTTTAGCGACTCTTCCCCTTTTCTTATGGATAATGAGACACCATAGTGCTCTAATGGAAAAATTTGACAGTGATTTATTTGAATATGTTCCTGGCCCACTGTATTGTTTTGTATTTATTTGCAATTTAGGCTGCGCATCTTTTAGTATCTCAGATACTGCTCTTTACTGCACCAGTTTTTCTTTGTATTGGTTTATGTTGATTTCTTTCAATAAAAAAAAGATTTAAAAAAAACTACCACTAGACAAAACTCTGATCTCTCTCCAGCAGGTACATTTACCACCGGAGTTATCTTGGCACTTTTATTGTTAACTGCAAACTGTTGGATATACAAGGAACTCCGCAGTGCTTTCAAAACTGCTGCAAACCTGGCCCCCAGTAACAAAACCGACCCTCCCCATCCTTCCAGCCTCCTGGGGAATCACTCAATGCCCAGTACTGCCAGTCTTGCCTTGCTGGAGTGACAAGCCGTGAACTACTTCAAATCAGTGCATCTGTTCCACAGTCCTTTCCGTTCTAAGGGGCCGATTACGATGGAGGGCGGACAAAGTCCGCCCGCCATCGCTGGTGGAAAAGGGACCTCCCTCCATAGGTGCGGCGGTCCCGCAAAACGAATTAGGATGCGCCCGCCGCACTGGCGGGCGCATCCTGTATGTTTACATTGTGACGGGTGGCAGCACCCGCCACAATGTAAAAATACATGCTTTACATTTGCATGTACAACGTGGCAGGCACAGTGCGGTGCCTGCCACCTTATACATGCAAATGTATGGGGGTACCATAGGTACCCCCCCACGTGGAGCACCCCACCCCCCTGGGGGTCCGCAACAGGCCCCCATAGGCATTTTCCGCCTGTCTTTTTGCGGCCGGAACTCCACCGCAAAAGACAGGCACCCTAATGCCCACGGCGGTGCCTGTACGGCACCGCCTCCATAGCCGCATAGTACCGGGTCCCGCAAGGCGGGGGGAAAAGGACCGCCTTGCGGGACTGTACCTTTCCCATTCCCACCACCATCCTAATTTGGCGGTCACAGATTTCCCGCCATCGTAATCGGCCCCTAAGATCGGTTCGATGTCCTTCCGGGGCAGCGGGTCAGCACTGCCTACCCATTCTCTGACCCCAGTGGCACTCGCCCCTTTGAAGGCTGTTCGTTGGAAGACTCTTACATACCCAATGAAGTTCCTGCTCCCCTTTCCTTCTCTTAGGGAATGACCAATGAGGGAGACTGTCAGACAACAAATAAGACAGTTTTCGTTTTATTTACATATTTTGCCATTTGTACTGGTAACCTTGCAGTGAGAAATGTCATTTAAAATTAAGGCAGCTTCATTGATTTCAGTACAATCCATTCTATGAACTCTAATGTGATACATTTATTACCCGTATCACCAATATTGTATTACTAATCTCTCCTGCTTGTAGTTCATTGAACTTTTCTGCATTTCCTAAGGAGGCCTTTTAGTTATTTTTTCATCCCTACTGCGACAATGACCCTAGCACAGGTTTTTCTGAATGAGGCTCGTGAGCTAAATATGCCTTGGAGACTATTTATTGATTTAAGCGATTTGTAGAGCACGCAAATACCCTTGGGTGTCTCAACAATGAGTCAAGCTTTTTGAATCATATTTGTTTGCAATTAGTGGGGAGAAATGTCCCACGCTGAGGAGGACGAACATTTTACTTCATATTATGGGTGTGGAGGATAGGAAAGTGCATGAGAGCTGCAAGGGCCACCAGAGATGAAAGGGCAGAGGAAGAAGGTACTGATGTGTTCCAGACAACTTAAAAAAAATAGAAGTGTTCAAGAATGTTTGGAAAGGTTATACTTTATAGCGTTGTTTGAAAATGGTTCTCCTAAACTGGCGAGTTTTGTCAATCTCTAAGCAGAGGATTTCTATTAATTCTCTCTTCCTGGAGGCCAGTGATTTAGCTGAAGGAGTTGGATACACTGCAAACTGTGTTAAATAAACAAGGCTACCTCCTGAACGACAACCTTATGTTTGTACAAGTTTAGGTCAGCTTGACTCCTATACACCAGCGCTGGAATGACACCCGGGGCACTGTTCATGCTATGTAAATTGACTTTCATTCATTCATTCATTCATTATGTGATTAAGAATGAAACCATGGGAGAACTAATAGCACATACTTATGAAGGTCCTTTGACTAAAACCAGAGTAACCAATAATAACCTCCCTCCGTCTCCCTCCCTCTGTCTGTCTCCCTGTCTCCCTCCCTCTGTCTGTCTCCCTCTGTCTCCCTCCCTCTGTCTCTGTTCCTCTGTCTCGCTCCCTCCCTCTGTCTCTCTCTCTCTCTCTTTCTGTCTCCTTCTGTCTGTCTACCGCTCATTCCCTCTGTCTCACCCTGACTGTCTCCTTCTCTCTCAGTCTTCCTCCCTCAGTCTCCCTCTCTCTCTGTCTGTCGCCCTCTGTCTCTCTCTCTCTGTCTCCCTCTGTCTCCCTCCCTCTGTCTCCCTCCCTCTGTCTCCCTCCGTCTGTCTCCCTCTGTCTGTCTCCCTCTGTCCCCAGTACTTCGCAGGTCTTTAAAAGACCATTTACTGCTTTGTTGTGACTCTCCTGGCCCCCATAGAGCAGAGTGTCAGGGAGTCTGCGCTGCTGCGCCAGTGTTTGCTGACACTCTTTCAAAGGAATGCCTCTTAATTAGCAGCAGTTATGTGCTAAGTGCCCATTAATACTGGTGTCATCCTGCGACACACCTACCCTTTGCAGGCGACACAGTACTGTGTCGGGACACACAGTTTGGAAAGCTCTGCTATACACCATATTTTTGGAGAACCCTTAGAGGTGGAATCAAAAACAATCATGGAGGCATTGATTGAGAACAGAGAGTGTTCATAGTGGTGGTTTTGGCTAAGAAGACGGTGGAGCGGATTTCAATGTGTGTGTCAAGTGGAGGGGCTTGAACCCTTGCATTTTGGTGCCTGTACAATGTGGTGAAAATGCTGAGTACGGTTTGTATTGTTGAATGTTTAGTGGGATAAACTTGTCCTCATCCTACCACCAAATCGGTTTGCCACCAGTGACCTCTTTTATTACCACCTTAGGGGCCATATTATCAAGAAAGGGCGATGCATTATCGCCACTTTTATCGGCAGGAAATTGCCTCTAAAGCGGCGATAATGGCCTTGATAATATGCCCTTGTGAATTCCCATAAAAGCCCAGGTTAACACCAGAACCTGGGCTTCTATGGGAATTCATTTTTGGAAAACAAAAGGGACCCCTACTGAACAAATGGGTTTATATGTAGGAAAATAGCACAGGTTAGGAAAATTAACAATAGCAAACATACATTAAACAACTTAACTTAAAGGGTGCAAGAAGGGTAAGTCCACAGTTAGAAGTTTTAGAAAAATATATTTTTATTCTATGCTTTTGATAGTTTTTGAATTCATTATTATTTTTTTAAATGATTTACACATTTTTTAGAATGTCTGATGCATTTTGACACATTATTTGCATTTATTAGTCACATTTATCTTTCAAAACATAGAGAGCGGATGTGTATGATGATGGCTAGCGGCAGAATGAGAACTATGCGTGTTTCGGCACTGCTGCCTTCATCAGGACACCGTCTTTTAGCATCATTTCTATTCCATAAGTTAGTTGTTTTGATTATGCTAGCAGACAATTGAGTAGATTGGCGCAGGTGCTGCATAATAGTACTGCTGGAAAACTCAGTATTTCTGTGAATAAATAGAGTTTGTCAATTGGCACAGGGACACCAATATTTTCGTATTCCGCCCATGATGGATATATCGTGGGATATGTCACATTTCCCAAAAGTACTTACAGCATTTTAACAGGTAGCCGTCGTTATCATGTCAGTTAGATTGACTCCGCACCTCTCGGGCTCGAAAAACCCCATCAGCCATTCTAAAAAATGTGTAAATCTTTTTAAAAAATAATAATGAATTAAAAAACTATCAAAAGAATAGAATAAAAATATATTTTTCTAAAAATTCTAACTGTGGACTTACCCTTCTTGCACCCTTTAAGTTAAGTTGTTTAATGTATGTTTGCTATTGTTAATTTTCCCAACCTCTTCTATGGGAATTCACAAGGGCATATTATCAAGCCCATTATCGCCGCGTAGGCAGCAGTTTCCTGCCGATAAAAGCGGCGATAATCTATCGCTCATTCTTGATAATATGGCCATAGGTTCTTTTAGGTCCAGTTTGGATTGACTTCCGCTGCAGCCGTTTTCCAGTGCATCACACAGAAAAGTCTGTAAAGTTTTTCTAACATATAGATTTTTTAAGACACTATCCTACCATGGGGTTCAGCCACATGAAAGCCTCCTAAAGCAGGGTCTTAAAAGCGGAAAGGGGCCGGTCTCACATTACAGAGGGATAAGCGCCAAATTGTGATGGGTTCTGATCTGGGCCACACCATATCTAAGGATAGCACTAGACCAAACGTTGATATCTTTAAATATATGGTCATCTCCAAAATGGAGTAAGTAATAAATGGAGAGCCCCTTAGAAGAGATGAGCAGCAGGGCAGTTATTGTCTCCTTTGAGGATAAGGCCCCATGGTGAGGCTATTGCTGCGTGTGACGACATGGGGCCCGATTCACAAACGTAAACTGGAGACGGAAGTCTAACTTTACGACTTTCTGTATTCATAAACGGCATTCATGGGTCGTAAAGTTAGACTTTCGTCTCAGTTTACCTTTGTGAATCGGGCCCTTCAGATATTGGGTGATTGCTTCTTTAACATCATTAGGTGGGAGCAGGAAATGGAATGGCTGGACCAAAGTGTGAGAGCTGCTATAATTAGACTTGTAGCCCTGGCACATCAGTTCCTGAGGGAAAAGGTCAGTTGATCGTCCATACCAGAGGCTCCATTGAAGGTGTGCAAGGCGCATAGAATGTAAACGAAGGACTCAGGCCCGAGAACCCCAGAAGTCAGAAGATTATTTCAAGAGTTGGGTGAGCCTTCAAGGGAGAGACTAACGAGGGCTGCGGACAAATTATCCCGTAGGCCTGGGGGGCTCTAATGCTTGAGATTTTTGGTTTATACTTAACTGTTGCTTGATAAATTACTCTTTTTTGATCAACGATCTGTAGGGGAGTGTACTTTCAGTGCTTTCACCACTTGCCCCTACTCCTTCTGCAACGGACTTTGGACAGACTCTCCTTCGTCTCTCCATCCTATCTACCTCCTACCACTTTACCCCACCACCTTAGCCTTCTAAGCTCCATTTATTTCGTCTTCTACTCTTTTGAAATGTTTTTCTAGTAACTGATGTAACGTGTAACTGATGTAATTTTGTAATTTCTGTGGAATCTTATGTAAAGCGCTCTGATACCTTCGGGTCTAGCCAGCGCTATATAAAACTCTCAAAATAAATAAATAAATAAATACATTTCTGGTTCCACAGATCTGTCTCTGAAGTTCTGGATTTCTGGATTTGAGATACCTGATTATGCATTGTTTGGATCAATTCTGTGCCTTGTGTTGATGGTATATAGGGGCTAATTTACAAGCCCATTGCGTCGCGGGTGCGTCACTTTTAATATGGGAAAAAGTGATGCACTAGCGGCGCAGGGGGCTTGTAAATAAACCCCATAGTTTTTTAGATGCTCGTTATTAAAATATTTTACAAACAAAAAGGTAGCCCTTTCAGGTTGCTGCACCTTAATTAAGAGCCCCAGACAGGGCCCTGGTCAGAATCTAAAAAAAATGTCAGGTGACTTGGCTCTGGGCAGCAGAGCTCAGCAGTGTTGGCCTATTTAACACCTGAGTAACCCCGAAAGATGTAGTTACTGCATGAACATCCTTGGGGTTCTGCATGTTGGGGTTTATTGACACCAAGGGAGATGAAGCCAAATTGTGGGTTCCAGGCACAAGCCCCCACTGATGCTAGGCGGAAAGAGGGCATGAACATATGCATGGAAGCGGAAAGTGTGGGGTATGGAGGCAGGGGTGGCCCCAAGAAATTTGACAGGGTTTGGGGAAAATGGAGAGCCTACCATGGACTTGATGCACTACAGGGTGACTCTGCAAACTGTGGGGCCCCTGGCTGAGCCCCATCCTGCCACGGGACGTTCCAGAGTGGGGGACCGAGGGTAGAGATGTGGACAAGGCCATGGAGAGATGGTAAACATTATTTACAACGCGGTGTTTACACCGCAGTGCCTTTACAACGATGCCATTTCAACGCAAGTCGTTACTACGACTTGTGCTGGATGGCGCTTTTGGACAAGGAATGTTGTAATTTTATATTCCAACACCTTCCCTACTGTTACGTGGACTGGTGTTGGAATATAAAATTATAATATTCCACAATCCGCTTGTGTTGTAATGCCCGCGATGTCAAGTACTGTGATCTAAAAGATCGCGTTGTACTGACATACATCCTGGAAAGATGAGACATATGGAAAGGGTCAGGTAGGTTGGTCACTTCCATACGTATACAGATAGCTATCCTAAGCTACTGTATGCATTGTTTTGCGCCATTGAAACCACTAAAAAGATTGATTTGAAAAAAAATGTTTTGTACCCAAGCATCCTAATAGCTGCACACTCTTTTGCAGATGCTGCGAGGTCCATGATAGCTGTTATAGACAAGCTAAAAAACATCCCAGCTGTGGAGGCATCGTGGATAACCCCTACACTGAGAACTACAGTCATTCATGCTCTGGGACCACCATCACCTGCAGCAGTATGTATAGTTATCTCAATTTACCATGATATTTCAGAATTGGTTTGTTCACACTGTCCTTTATCTCTTCTATACCTGTAGCCGTAAGCGCTACAACCCCAATTTACTCTGCTTTTCTTATATTTGTTTATTTACAGCCCTCTTTTCCTTTCTTAGACGTGCAGCTGTTTGTCCTACAACAATTATTAGCTTCTGTTTCTGTATTGGTTTGTTCACACTACCTCAAACCCTTCTATATTTCAATTGACATACACTTCAACCTTTACTTACCCTACTATCCCTTAAATCCGAATAAACCTGTAGCAGAGACAATCTCACCTTTATTTTCCGGGCTATTGCTGCATCAGTTTGTCCATGTAATCCGTTAATTATTCTAAACAATTCACAATATGGCCCATGATCTCTTTTCACCCTGTTATTTGAGTATTGCTTTACCAGCTTGCCCAATATTCAGGGAATGGCTAGTAGACATGGCGCTCGTAGACGCTTGGCGGGAAACTCATTGGGAAGAGGCAAGTTTCACTTTCTGGTCAGCAGCTGACAAAGGGATAGCAGAAGCCTTTGGAGACCTCCATCAGTTCCTATATAGAGAGGAACCAGTGTACTCCCTCAGGAGGTCTACCTGCACACCCACCTCGCTTGCAAGATTACATTCAACCAAACAGAGGGCCTAATTTATGAGGTTTTACCGTAGAGCAGCACCACAGGCCTCCCTGCCGCACTGACCTACAGCAAAAGAAAAGGACAGGAATGCGCCTTATATACGAGATATGGCGCATTCCTGTCCTTTTCCCCTGCGCCGGCGCACAATCGGCTGCCATGCACCAATGTATGCACCTTAGCACCATAGTGCAAGGGTTCCTGCATTGAGGGGATGATTACTTTTGTGCAGGAAGGGAAACCTTTCTGCGCAAAAACAATCACAAGAGGCGTTTTTCCTTTTTCTATGTGTGCTGCAGAATGCAGAATACATAGAAAAAGGAGAAAACAAGAGGAAATAAAGATATTTCTCCTCGTTGTGCCTCCCTTACGCCTGGGAAGGCGTACGTTATTATTGCTGCCTCAGAATTACGATTTCTCGTAAATCTGGGTCAGTGTTAAAAAGCCATGGATATTGCTGGGGTCACCCCCAGCAACACCCATTGCATGCCACTTTAAAGCAGAAAACTGCAATAAAGGGACAATATTTACGAGGCAGGATTAAGCCAAAAAACCAAGGAACGTCACAAAAAGTGATGTTCCGGCACCGCAAGGGGCCCCATAAATGAGGCCCAGAATATCTTGATGGTCCCATCAGATGGGAGGAGCTGCTCTCATCTTTGAGCTGTTAGTGAAAGCTTTTAGGAGCTGAAAGGTAATTGGTGGGGTGCCTTCAAGGCTCACACTGTTTGCTAAGAACATCATTGTGTCTCTGTCATAGCCCTAGCATCCATGCCCCACTTGTTAGAGAACATGAACACTCAGGACCTGATTCACAAAGGCCAACTTACACTCTTGTGGGAGCTAACTTTTTTTTGTTATTCATAAACTTCAAGTTTAATTTTATTAATAGTAATTTTACGACTCCAAAGACTCCACACTCGTGGCAGAGACTATCGGGCAGATTTACAAGAAACGGACGCATCTGTAGAGATGCGTCAGTTTCCCTGCGCCAGCCTGCTAAACCGTTGTGCCACCATGGATACGCAGTACACCATGGCGCAAGGATTAACAGATGCAACGGAATCTGTTGGTGCAAAAGTCACGCATTGCGTGGAGTCCTGTCGCAAGCATGGTGCAACTTCAGCAGTGCACAGGGAGGCCTATTATCACTACACTGCGTCACTCCTTATGTCTGCTTCAAGTAGGCATAGTGTGTTGAGGGAGTGGCGTCCTAGAAGTGGCGCAGTGAAATCTTGTAGATTTCACTGCGTCACTTCTACGAGGCTTTCCTGCTTGGCAGCGCCCACCCTGCATACATTATACCTGACGCAGGTATAATGTGACGCAAGGCTTTACAAGGTGACTCATCTCCCTAGATGCGTCACATTGTAAAATGGCCCCATTGTTTACGCCGCGGCTGCGTCACAAAAGTGAGGCAATGGTGGCGCAAAAGTGTTGCAAGGGCTTGTAAATCTGCCCCTACATACATAAAGAGATAGGCCTGTCCTATCTTTTTATGCGTGGGGTTCTCCGTCCCAACTGCTGAATCTCCTCCGCCGCAAAATTACTATTAGTAAAATTAAACTGGTAGTTTGTGAATATGAAAAAATTGTAAACGTACACAAAAGAGTAAGTTTACCCCGTATTGAATTAGGCCCAAACTATTTAATATCCCATTTTAAAATGAATCTCACTAAGTCTAAAGCTCTCCTGCTCAACCCGCCTTCATCCCTGGCTGGGGCTCTATGCAAATGTTTCTTTGATGCATGGGATTCTGAGTCAGTGACATACCAACATGCACGACTAACTCCAACCATGCCACAGGCCATAGGGCTCAACTATTCCCATCTGCTCAGAGTTGAGACAGACACTCCAAAAGCGGCATATGAATCACTTCTCCTGGTTAAGTTGGGTGGGCACAAATTTGATGAAGGTCTTCTCATATTGCTTTACCGGTTCCAGGTGATCCCATTGTCTCTTCCACAGATGCTACTAAACTAGGCGGTCAATAACACGTTTGTCTGGCAGGTAAGAGCCAGAGGCTGGCTAAAGAGCTACTCTATCGTTCCCCTGTGCAGGGGGTCCGGCCCTTTTGCACCTGAGGACCAGTGTTAAGACTACACAGCTCTACTGTATGGTTGAGTCGGAGAAAATAAAACGACAAAGTAGAGGTAGTGTGGATGGATGGATGGGATGGGTGGAAGCGTGGATGGACGAATGGATGAAGTGAAAGGATTAATGGATGTGTGAAAGGATGAATGAGTGAAAAAATGGACGGACGAGTGGAAGGGAGGGTGGATTGATAAATGGATGAAAGGATGGATGGATAGATGAGTGAGAGAATGGATGAGTGAAAGGGAGTGTGGACGGATGATAGGGTGGATGAGTGAAAGAATGGATGGATGTGGAAAAGGGAGTGAGAATGGTTGGATGAATGAGTGAAAGCATGAAAGCCTGGATGGATGAGTGAGTAGATATATGGATGAGTGAGTGAGGGAGTGTGAGTGAGTGAATGGATGAATGAGTGAAAGAGTAAACAGATGGATGGATGAGCGAAAGAGTGGAAGGATGAGTGAAACGGTGGATGGATGGATCAGTGAAAGGGTGGATGGATGGATCAGTGAAAGGGAGGATGGGTCGAGTGAAAGGGTGGATGGATAGGTGGATGGAGAGAAAGGGTGGATTGAGAGATGGATGAGTAAACGAGTGGACAGATAGAGTTTTAATATTCACAGCATAAACACAGCATTTCAGGTACTTCAAGGTAAAGCATAAAAGATTGGTGATTTATGCATAGCATCAGCTTTCTTAATTAGCTGGTTGCAGTTTAGTGTCACATATGATGCATGTCAATGTCACACATCTGAATAGAAAAACATTGGCAGCCATGGGAAAGGCTGGCGAAGGCCATACCCATGTTGAGATGCTATGACTTTTCAGATGTGGCTTTGCATTTCACAATTTGTAGATGCCAAAGGAAAAGCAGAGAGTTACCTTCATGAAGAGGATTTGCATCGGCCATTAGAGATGTGGACATGGGCGCTTCCAACACAGACTCAGCTACTGGCAGGTGCAGCCAATCTTTGCAGCAAAGGTGGTTTTGCAGCACATCTTTCTTACAGGAGGTTCAGGGAAAGATTCTAGATATGATGTTTTTTCTTTGGCAAGCACATGGAGGAAGTCCTTCAGGGTATCATGACAAATTCAGCTTAACAGCACACGTCAGAATCCCAATTTGAGCTCAAAATCTTGTTTGCCCCGTACTCGGGATTTCCTCTAATCACAAAATGAGGGTTATTGTAGCAGCACTGTCACCATTTGTTGCCGTTGGGGATCACAGTATTTCAAGGTAATGTCCAGCCACAAGGCATGACCTGGGCTTTCTGAAGAGTTGTATGTCAAACATAATTTGCAAAAAATGTCTTTGTGTACTAATTATCATTTGCAAACATATTTGAGTGTAGCTTTTCTATTATTAACTCCACTGGGGCAATAGTTTTGTAAACAATGTTTCTGTCAACCCATATTTCTCTTACAATATTCTGGTACCACACCCTCTGAAGCTTGGGAAAGATAGCTGGGTGCCCATCACCCAGTCCCTACCGTGAACCATCAGTTGTAGATGGATTCCTGGCAGGCAGGTGCCTCTGAAAAGCTGAGAGGATTAGGTGGGAGAGTCACAGGTATCTCAATACTTGATTCCATCCTACTTAGTATTTAAGGGGCATATTTACAAGGCCTTTATCTCCGCTTTTTTGGCTTACAAAGCCAAAAAAGCAGAGAGAAAACCAGCGCCCTATTTACAAGAGGGTGCTAACATGCAATAATCGCATGTTAGCACCCTTTTCCCCAACGCCTCCCTTTGCATCTCCAATGAGATGCAAAGTGGGCGTTACTGGGCGTACCCCAGACGGACTACCTTGCAAATATCGCTGATGTTTAAATCGCGATATTTACAAGGCAGCCCACATGATTTTAGCACACATTAGATTTTGGCGAAAACGTTAGTTTTCGCCAAAATCTAACGTCTGCTAAAATCCTGACTTAGCCATCCCTAACATAGGGGTGGATTATGCTGATACGACCCTGTGGGTCGTTTCAGGAAGGTTATCGCCCTTTTGCAGGGAACATGGCTGGTTTTGAAGCGATGTTCCCTGCAAAAGGGCGTTAACCTCGCTATCTCTGGAATTTTTATCGCCCTGGAGTACCATGTTGTTAATTACGCGCACCAGGGTGATAAATACCAGAGATAGCCTGCGATAATATAATTATCACTAGGCACGGCCAGCGATAATTATCGCTGGCCTTTATTAATATGCCCGTTAGTCCCTAGATCTGCCTATCCATTTTTGGTAGCACAAAACTCTTCACAATGTCTTCCCTTCTATCTCCAGGTAAGAACAACGCTTGTGAGGCGTTTATCTGTGACTGCGACCGGAATGCGGCCAATTGCTTCTCCAAGCCTGGCTACAACTCTGCGTACAAGAACGTGGACAAAAAGAAACACTGCCATTAGGGTCACAGAGGAGCAGGACCTGCCCGGGCACGCACACCTCACATCTTTTGCGTCAAGAAAAAGGGCAACCAAGGTCTGCAGGTGGCCCCAGGATTTATCAGGCGCTAGGAGGAATGCTTTCCATCGCTGGACACGTATTCTACCACTTAAGTTTGCTCTATACCACATCTTTATGCAAAAGTGACATTTTGAATATCATTCCATCTCATTTTGTGTACTCACCATGCAGCAAAATAATACAGAAGGTCCCAACACTTACTTTAAAGTTTCTTCCTGCTTCATGCTAAGTTAATGTATCAAGAACTATCCATCTGTACAAAAAACATTTAATGACAATACTTTTTCACAGATACAGGGAAAGTCTGGGCCTGGCATCGCATACACATGTATCCAGGCCTTGCAGGCTTACACCGAAGGACACAAAGGTGTGAGAAGCAGGGGCGTGGCTTGGTCAGTAAGATTAGGGGGGAGTGTAAGGCTTAGATTTCCCAACAATCACGCTGGCATATCTTGTT
The DNA here is from genome assembly GCF_964261635.1 of Lissotriton helveticus. NCBI lineage: Eukaryota > Metazoa > Chordata > Amphibia > Caudata > Salamandridae > Lissotriton > Lissotriton helveticus. Next base: position 1,083,723,651 of record NC_136072.1, on the reverse strand, counting down.
AAAATACATTAGAAGAAGCAGGACACGAGGGGGGCTTAAGAGGCAGTGGAAAGAGAGAGGAGTGCGGATTGTTAGGGGTACTCAAAACACATTCGTTTTGAAACTAACCAAACATTAAGGCAGGGTCAAAAGAGAGTGTGTGTGTGTGTGTTTTTGTCTCTGTGTGCATGTAAAAATCCAGAATGAAATCCGACAGACTCTTCACCATACCTGACTGAAAGCACCTGTACCCAACCATTTACTACAGAATACACTTTTTGAGGGGGGTTTACGACCCCACACCCTTCCCCTGAAGCTACGCCCCTTGTGAGAAGGTGAGGTCAGACGTGGACTTTGACCAAGGGACCACGTGGACCACGGCAAGGTGTTACCTGAGATGCAGATGGTGTGACCATGGATACAAAGGTTACTGTAACTCATTTTGGGTTTTCCACTTACACATTTGGATTGAGGCTTGAAGCTGCTGTGCCTGGAGGCCGGTTTGTTGCAAATGTGCCTGAATCTACGGGCCGAAGGTAATAGGTAAAAGAAGGCCAACAGAGATAAACTATTGCTGATGATTATGTGAGGATGTGATTTTAATTGATATATTTCAGAGGTTTTGTAAGGCAGTGCAGTGCAGGTGTCCATATACATGCATATATTTGTATGGCATTTAGGGGCATATCAACAAGCAGCAGCGATAATTACCGCTGGACGCCCTTAGCGTGAGGAATTTTATCGCCTGCTATCTCAGATAATTATCGTCATGCTAGCGCTGTATTACCAACGCATAGCGCAATGGCGATAATTATTCCTGAGATAGCGATGTTTTCCATCATGGAACATCGCTGGTTTTCCAGCGATGTTCCATGATAGGGCTGGGTGGTCTCAGCCCTATAATCCTCCACCTATTGACTAACATTGTTTAGTCAAAGGAAAAGCAGGCATAAGGAAAGTAGCGATTACCAAGGTTAGCGCTACTTTTCTTATCGCTCTGCTTGATAGTGCCCATTAATAATTGGAGAAATGTCACTTAGCGACATTTCTCCAGTTTTTTTGAGCTGGAACGCCCACTTTGCATCTCATTAGATATGTAAAGGGGGGCATTACAGGAAAGGGCGCTAAAGCAAGGATTCACGCTGTAGCGTGACCTTGCTAATATTGCAATAACATTATCGCCACTTTTCGGCCGAAAACGGCCGCAAAAGCGGCGATAATTTATTTCACCACCATGTTGATATGTCCCTTAGAGACTGCGGTGTCAGACCCTATATCAGAAGTATACTAGGTTATTTAGAGCCATGAATACATAATCGGTGCAGAAACATCCAGGAGCAAATAGCATTAGCTCCCAGTGCAGAGTAAATTTTTATACCTGGTTGTAACCTGGGTTATAAGTAAAGAGAAATCAAACACACAAACATTTTTTCACCAATCTTGCCCCTCGTTATCCCCCTCATACTCTTTTGTGAAGGCAATTGCCATTAGTTACAAGCTGGCGGCACCTTTCTGCTCTTCATTGTAAGGCCTTCATTGATAGTGATGGAGATTTTATTTCTCTCTACTCAAGCTCACTAGTTACACTACACATAACAGAAGCATGTACACATTTTCTTACACTACCCTAACCGCACTGAACCCACCTACTATTAGAGTAAATCTTCCTCTAAGATCTATCCCTCTAACATCCTGCTTTATAACCTAGAAGTGTGGGCTTTCTTCGTGGGTCTTTATTCAACGATAGGAGGGGTGATTCTAGAAGCTCTCAGAAATCTCTATTAGGTACTCATCAAGAACCAAAGCCCACTTCATGCACAGTTCAATGGAGAACATTGGCACAATAAGAGTCTCAATCAAATTTAGAGTTCATAATTATTGTATGAAAGATTCAAAGTTCATTAATATAAGCAATCTCTTCAGCATTTCAATTAGAAATGAAAGTTTTAATTAAACCTCTCAGCATTTGTGCAAGGATAGTTTAAATCCACTTACAGAGTTACAAAGTCCTGCTACCCGTAAGATAGTAGGATAATTCTGCAACTAACAGAAATAACCTACTCTGACCAAGGAAAAATGTCCATCCAGCATACAGCTAAGCAAAAGAGGACAAATTATAGTTCTAGTTCTATCTCAGCAAGAAAGGCCTCAGTCTATCTGCTACCGACTGTAGCATCAATCAATAATCCAAAATCAAATGATTGAATCTTCAAAAGTCAGTCAGTATTGGAAAATAAAGAAAAATTATAGTGCACTGTGCACCCGATAAGGAAAGAATGTAAGTGCGGCAAAATAAATTGAGTGTGATGCCCCTTTTATAATTTCATAATGTAATGTCCAAGTCATGTGGTGTCACAACACCATTGAAAGATCATCATCAGTTCAGGATGTGCATTAAGTCATCTAAAGAATAGAAACATCCGCACACTTTATCCTGCCTGTGAGAACAGACAAATTCATAGGTCCACATCGGCTGTTAAAAGGAAACATGAATACAACACACAGGACGTTAGGTATCACAGTTCATGGTCTTACCATTCCCATGGAAAAAGGTTATACAAAAAGTAAAGAATGCACAATTTGCAATACAAAATGCAATATAATTCTACATCACTAAACCCTATTCTTAAATTGGACATGTCCTAATAGGAAAACTTTAACTTGACTTTACATTTGCTTCATTTAATGCATTAGCAATCATTACTATAATAAGAATAATCGCAATGACTATTAATATTCGATGTTGATATTCATGAAGTATTATCATAACACACCAATTAGCCATAGGAATGCTCCATTTCTGCAAATTTCATTAATCCTATATAAATGCACGTTCCTACTTACATGATATGATATCAAAATCATTTCATAATCTGTATCACTCCTAATATTAGTCTGTACAATTTCAAGCTTATATCTCATTATTTAATAGCTATAACACCTATGTTTTTTATGTAATAGATTTTATCCATAACACTATTTAATAGTACTATGCCATGATTCATCTCGCACATATCATATCCCGTTTTATATGTAATAGTGTATAAATTTGCATGTATACTTATCTTTTATGTTTAGACGCACTCTTTTACAGTGCTTCTACTACTCTTGTTTCTTTTTCATAATATTTCTAACTAATGTGTGCAATATATCATCTCCAAATTAGTGTTGTCAATTCTGTATTTTATCCTGTATATGTTTTTTTAAGATTCGCGCTCTATCAATGATCATAAACAGTAAAATTGCATTCTTCTCTAACACTTATTTCACAGTTCTACATAGTCCATCTGGAGCCACAAGGGTTCCATCTTGTCTAATTCGCAAGACACTACAATAAGCTAACTGGATTTTACATGCAACTAACAGAAAATTGGAGCCTATCATCAAGTGAATTTTCCGATGTTCAACTGTTTTTGTACTTTTAATTTTAAACAGCATAAACCATATTTTTAAAAAGAAAAAGAAATTAAAAATCAACCAATTTGAAACGTAACCTCATCTTGCTGTCTGAATCCCCTCTAAAAGCATATAAGAAATCAGGGGAAATGCAGATTAAAGAAGCTACTCTACAATTTTAAAACATTACACTTTCATTTAAGGAGCCACCAACTTCCCTGTCACATTGTGCCTTGTAGGAGCAGTTGCTGCAGCGCTCCAGTTCTGTTCTGGCTCATGTGAGGTGATCTCTCAACAATTCTGTCGTGTTTAGTCCCGTTTTTTCACTGAAAAGTCATTTTTTCAGTAACAGTTTGATTTCAGATAGAGAGTTATTGAATCCAATTATTCAGTCAACCCTAATAGGTTAAAGCCAACATGTTTCGGCTAATGCTCTCACCTGACTTGATTTTCCATATCTGAAGGATATCCTTACTCTGGGAGGTTCATGGGCCGTGGTCTGTGAAGTGGTTACATTTAGATGCACAAGCAGTGTACGATCCTTGACGCAAGTGTGACTATAGGACGATACCATGCTCCAGACGTACATGACCCATGAACAACCCAGTGTATCCTTAAGTGACAGGAGAGCAAGTCAGGTGACAGCATTAGGCCTCACGTATGTGCATGGTATGCATGCTTAATGCAGGCAGGGATACACAATATATAGCCCTGATGAAAGCCCCAGAGCAGGAAGGGGCTAAAAATACGGGCTGAAACATGTTAGAATTGACGTGTTAGGGTTAACTGAACAATTGGATTCAACAAGAACCCTGAAAAAATGTTATCCTGCAAGATTTTATCTAGGAATTCCCATCCTTTTGGTTGAGTCCCCCCTGGTGATACCACCCTACCAAGGTTTGGATAGGTGCCAATGATGAAGCATGTCACGATAAAGTGGGTGAGGCATCTTTTTCAATATCTTTTGATACCCGGGTGTACCTAGGAAGTAGCATTCCAGTTGGGCCTTGTCCGTCACCCTCCTTCTCTTGTTTTGCCTGGTTACCTTTTTATGATAATAGGTATTTTGGGAGAATGCAACTGGGTAGATTTTTTTCTCGCTCTCTCTCTGTGAAGATACAATTTAATTTCACTCATAGTTTTGATGTGAATTAAAGTGTTTTCTGGCAGAACGTTTGTGGATATTGAATTCTTTAACATTTATTTTTCTCAGACAACTGCAAACATGCAATAACTGCTGGTCTAATGACCCAGTAGTGGAAAAAAGAAATCTGCAAATGTACCAACCCACAATCTTTTTATGTGATCTGTCCACCTAATTTCAGTACTATAGCAGAATGCAGTTTGTTCCAGAAAATGCCCCAGAGGACGCTCAGGACTGCAAAGGAAGGTGCACTCCTGACTTGTTTGCTGTAACAGATAGATTTGGTGTCTTTTACAACATAGACATTAAAACAGTCATTCCGTAGGCAATTGAGGACACCATCAACGTTGAAACATTCAAAGTGAAGCTATAGGCTTTTAACTTTGAAGCATAAATCTTCTAAGGTGAGGAAACTAGTGTAATCTTCTGTATCTCTGATAAGATTTCCGCTGCGTTTTTCTCCTCCAGTCATTGTAATTCCTACAGATGTCCTGGTTCGGACTCCTCTAGAGCACCTGGAATGCCAAACAGCTCACAAGGTGCTTAGGAGGTTCACGTCTCCGCTGGGAAGAGTTACACCACACATCAGACCCTAGAAGTGTGGTATCTTCTCCAATGGATCTCTTTGACCTCCAAGTAAATCTGGCAAGCCCCCCCATGTCACCCTAATAGGAACAGGTGCTTCCTACCATTGATCCAATGATGAGGCCATTGTCGCAGGGCAAAAGAGAAAGAGAACTCCAACCCCGTCTTCTCCTAGGCATACTGACACGGATACAGGCTCTGACATTCCGTGTAAACTCACATCTCCACCTGGCTCTTCATCAAGGTAATCAACAATTGATGATGTCTCTTTCACAAGGTGATTTTTGCAAGGGTCAAAAAGCTGAACGCCTTGTTGCAGACATCTCAAACACCAGTCATAGTTCTGATAGGTCAGGAAGCAAGGGGCAGCCCGGTATACATAAGACACTGGGTAAACAGTGGTGCATAGAACAATGCTTCCTTCGGAGTACATTGAAATCAAATTCATTATATCCTACTGAATATCAACAGAACTCCTTTTTTCGAGAGAGCAGAGACCACACAGGGGAAAACCTTGGAAGCAGATTTTATTGCTTATTTGGCGAATGCATTTCGGCAATTTGTCAGCCTTCATCAGCGCCCAAGAATCCAGGAGGCTTCCAACATCACAAATGTAAATCTTGCCGCCCTCTTATTGGCATATATATAAATTTCACAAACATAGATGCGTTCAATCAGTCAAACAAAGTGCTACAATGAAAACGCTAAAGTGACTGAGCAGTGCTCGTCACTGGTGTATAAAAGAAGTGCAATGCAAGGCAATTTAGTATGAAGATGTTTTTGTCTGTAGCTTCAGAATGTGAAATAACATGCTTTATTTGCACAAGAAATCCGGTTGCTCGAGTGAATGATAATAATAGGTAAACGGTCAGCAAGCATTGATAATCATTGACACACGTTTTGACCCCTATAAAACCATATCAAATGAGGTCTTCATCAGTACAATAGGAGAGAGACAATGGAACGCAGCCTCCCTACATAATATAATAAATTAAGGGCCTTATTTAGGAAGGCCTGTGTCACATTTACGCTGCCGTTGCGTCACTTTTTGTGACCTTGCGGCAGCGTAAATAATGAGCCATGTTGCGCCATAATAATGAAGTGATCCATCTAGGCAGATGCGTCACTTCGTAAACCCCTGTGCTACATTATACCTCCGTCAGATATTATGTATGCAGGGTGGGGGTTCCCCCGCAAGATCGGGTTGTAGAAGTGGGGCAGTGAAATCTATACGATTTCACTGCGCCACTTCTAGGATGCCAATGCGTCAAAACCTTATGCCTGACTCATGGCAGGCGTAAGGGTGACACAGGCCTTTCACAAGGGGTGTGCCCCATGTGAAAGGCCACATTGCTGTAGTTGTGTCTTTTTTGTCAGACACAACCCCAGCAATGCGCCACTTTTGCGCCGACCGATACACCAGTAATACTGATGTATCTGTCATTCCTTGCGACATGATGCATCATACGGTAAAGATATAACGCGTCCATCATGTCGCAAGGTGGACGCACTGAAAAGTGATGCATCACTGCTTGTACGCAGCGATGTGACACTTCTCATAAAAGAGGCCCTTAATTTTAATATACTCTGATAGAACTTCTGTCTTTTGCACTTTAGTTATTATGGACACGCTCCAAAAAACAGGGCGGTCTAAACTTTAGACCCTGATTCAGGGGTCTGCGGGGATTGTGAAGGGGAGATTCCTGATTCGAGCAACCGGGTCCCACATTTGGTCAAAATTTTCAAACCCCACGAGCAGCATCTGGCTGTTCTTTGGGGATGACCGCGGCCTGATTCTGTCATTTTCCTGTGGTTCAGAAGCACCATTCTTTGGGATCTGAACCTGAAATACTCCTGATCAAGGAAAGCAAAGGCCAGAATGCACTGATCTGGAAGATTACTGGTACTGGAGATACAGCTCTAAAGGCGGCTATCACATCAACTCTACTGAAGCGCTATGATATAGCTTTAGGGGAAAATATGAGCGGATGACTTACCTAAAGACCAACAAAAATACTTCATATTAGTGCTAAACTGTAGCCTCTTATTATCACACCAAGTTATAAGGGTTTCTTTAAATTCTATGGATCTTGTGCTTTTGGAATATTGCCATGGCCTCACCATTCCAAGGGCATTCTAGATTAAGGCTTACTTCAAAAAAAGATGCACTTTGAAAAGTTTGGAATCTTCTTTTCTCTTGTCCAGTTCTCTTTGGTCCACACACAGAAAAGACGTATAATGAATGAATTCAGAAGTTGAAAGCAATAAGATGACCACCTACTATCTAAACAAGCAGGGTGGCACCAGATTGAGAAACCTGCTGAGGCTTTGTTTCTGTCGGCTCAGGAGCCTTACACTGTTCTCCACTCGGATAAATTGGAATTAGGGCCTGTTCACCTTTTCTACCAAAGCCGTCTCAGAGTTGCACATTCATCAGGCCATATCTTTACTGTGCTTTTTCAAAATCATAATCACCAGCAGAAAGATCCAGTCACACTGTAGATATTGGTAGGTATCTTAAATTCAGTCAAGACAAGACAAAAATGAAAACATCTGGAAGTTCGGTCAGTTTTTGTTAAACTTTAGTCTCATGAGCACAGATACTAGGACATCCAAACACTTGATTGAACGTGGATTGTTTCATCAATCATATAATGTTATCAACTGACGAACAACCCATTTAGAACATCAAAGCCACTTCACGAGAGGAAACGCTACAATGGCTGCATGGGTAAAGAATTTTCCATTAGGCGACATCTGTAGAGCTGCAACTTTGAGGTTAAATCTTCATATGATCTATGTATGATGGATATGTAGTAGGACCAGGGCTGTTTTGCAAGACAGGGGCTGGTTGCAGGGTGTGGCTGAAGGCCATACCACAAGGTATCCAGTGTTATGTGGAATAACAATGTATGGAGTTACTGAGAATAAATAGGATACACGGCACATAAATTAAGGCTGGGTTTAGCTGCCCCAGATGTTCTACCTCTCAATACAGATGTGGATGGGTCAGGGCTCTGAGTAAGTGGGTTGGGAGGAATAGGTGGGATTGGGCCTGGCTATAGAACCCTGCTAATACGGATTTATCCGAGGACCACCCAGGACTTTTTTTTCCTTGAGAAAGCCCTGGCTCCATCTGCCACATAGGGCGAAACACGTGTAGGCTGTCCTTTCCTTTTTCAATAAAAACTTACAATCAAAACAAGAGTGAAATGGATTCATCAAGTGGTGAATGAACACAAAAGGAATAACGGTGTGTTGACAGAAATACATTCGGACAATAAGGATTTATCCTTGTTTATCAATTATTTGTCTGAAAGAAAGGAACATAGGCTCACATATATAACCCTGGCTAAAGAATGTGACTGAAAGCCACAACTTGCATCCAGTCCGCACTGTATTAAAGGCACTTCGAATGGCCCAATGCAGAATACAGTGGGCTCAAAGTTCTGGTGGTGTCATAATCGCAGTTTCTCTCTTTATCACAATCTACTTGAAATAATATTGGGTGACGTTCACTGTTTTGGAGTGTAGTCTTCAACTACTGTGCTCCTTTCATGCACACGCTTCATATCACACACTATCCTTATTCACACAGTGGCATTATTGATGTCAACCGAGGTGTCATCAATGAAGTCATTTGGAATGTCTTCAGTGATATCATCACTGATGACATCACTGATGTCAGTGATGTCATCCCCGAGGCCAGGAGCAGACCATGCCATAGTGTGAATTATGGATTGCCCAGCATACCATAATGGGAATTTCAGAGGTTTTTTTTACATCTGGCGTTGTCTGTTGTGCTTATGTCATCATTAAAGGTAGCAACAATGACCGAGGAATTGTCAAAGATTCTCTTTTTTGAATAATGTTTGACTGGCCTATACAATGAAAGTAAATGAGTGACTTACGTTGGGTAGCTCTTCTGCCTCAGATGGGGTCCCAGTGCAGTGGTTAAAGGATTGCTGGCATCATGGGAAAAACACTACCTTCCGTTGTTTTATTTTTATTTATTTTTTATTTTATAAAACTTTATTTAGAATATAGCATGTTACATTTCATGCATTCAATTACACAGTTTGATCTTTAGCCTTTAACAAGGCATCATCCTGACAACGGCACGTCAAGGGTACATGGCGACTTAATAAACATCCTGGCATGAAACATAATTTTGGGCTAGCATGTATATTAGTCACAACATCTCTCTGTCATGGGGGTGTGGGTCCGCCACTGTCAGCGATAGCGTTTTCGTTCGTGGCTGCGAGGCCTGGGGTTTGGTCAGGGGATTCCTCATCATCATCTGATTGTCGGAGATGTGTCAGGAGGGGGGGGGGGGAAATGTCATGCGGCCTACTCGCCAGGGGCATTAGGTTTTAATATTCACTCAGGTGCTTCTGGCAGTGAACCGCATCCGCTAGCCAGTATTTGGTCAGTGGTGCCGGTTTACAGCCCCAGTGGTTCGCCACCCTGCGTCTGGCCAGCAACATTGCAACCAGTCTGCAGCTAGCATCCAGGATGTCCTTGACATGACCCAGAAGGCAAGTAAGGGGGTCTGGTGTGATGGTTTCGGAAGTGATGGTGCTAATAGTTCTGCATACATCCAGGGCCGGACTGGCCATAGCGGGCACCAGGCAATCCCCCGGTGCACCGCACGGGTGGGGGCCAGTTTTGGGCCCCTGGGGGCCATTTTTGTTACTGGGCCGTTTTTGCAGCATAGCTGCAAAGTCGTCCCCTGTAACAAAATCGGCCAAAAACCAGGCCTGGCAAAGAGCTCGGCCGCACCCCCAACCCCCGGGCGGGGTGCCGGCCGAGCACTTTGTCAGGGCCGGTTTTGGTTCCCAGTCTGGCCCTGCTTACATCCTGCCAGTAGTTCACTACTTTCTGGGATGTCCAGGCCAAGTGTGTAAATGTTGCGTCGGGTGCCGATTATCGTACACATCTTGCATCTGTCACCAGACCCATTTTGTGAAGGGCTGTTGGGGTGCGATATAGACTGTGTAAAAATGTAAAGTGTATCAGGGGAGAGTTTTTGGGACTGATTGCAACAGTATTGCCACTGTTCTGGTGAAGGTCCGCCATCTAGATCTGCCACGCATGCACAGCACGCCTGCTCAGTCTCCACCGGAGAGGCCACGAGGGTCAGCGTGTACAGCCTAGTGACAAGTTTGAGTGGGGAGGTCGCAGTTTGGATATATTCGAGTGCTGCGTTTGGTGATGGGGTGTCCGGGAATGTGTCATTCATGTTTCTGCAGGGTGCACGTATTTCATAATATAGCAGGTTGTCTAGTGGGGTTGTGTTTCCTGGGAGAGGAAGGAACTGTCCATTAGGATAGAGATTGGCATTAGTGCGTTTACCCAGTGCCGCTGCGCGGCGCGCCATACCACTGGTCTGTCGGGAAGGGAAGTATGGGTTGTTAGCTAGTTGCATCACCGGCGCATATCCGCTATGTATCTGTGGATTCCCTCCAAAGCCCAGCGTATACATTCAACTGTGTTGATTTCGCTTCCTGGGACCGTGTATGGCAAGAACAGTGCCGTTTGAAGCGGTCATGGGGAAGCGAGATCCATCTCAACTGCAGCGTGTGGCTAGAAGGGCATGGGGTGTAACTGTTAGATTTGGGGGTCTCTGGTTTGCACAGGTAAGGACTTGTGACAAGCAGGGACCCTCTCCTCTAGTCAGGGCAAGGGACTTACTCTTTAAAATAACCCCTGCTCACCCTCTAGGTTGCGTGGCGCAAGCACACAAGGCTAATCCTCAGAGCGTTATTGATTAAGCATTTATGATCATATACAGTAACTTAAGAATACACCACAAATGGACACCAGTCTAGTTTTTATATAAAAAATAGGTACTTTATATATATAGTTTAAGCAGACCTAATACAAGACCACAATAACGTTTCACCAACACAATACTGTTAAGGAATCAAGAGTTCTTTGTAAATATGCTTAGTTCAAGGTTTGTGCAGTTTGTGCTTCTTGGGGCAACTCTCTAGTGGTAAAAGTGAGCAAAAAGAGTCTTAACAACGAAACTGACCCTCTGGTCCGAGGCGTGCACCCTTTAGTGCGATGCGTGCACAGTACCTTGTGAGTTTCGCTGCACACAATGCGGGGCAAGTGAAGACCTTCGCCGGCAGCTCCTCAGAGGTAGGTCCGGCTCTTGGCAGGCGCTGCGATGCGGGCGTCAGGGCGGGACCGTAGGAGGCGCTGCGGAGGGTCTGCGTCGCTGCAGAGTCCGTAGCGTGGGGCAGCGTTCGAGCCGTACCTTCGTAGTGAGGCTGGTCCCCAGAGGCGGCAGTGCGGCACTCAGCGACCCGGAAGGAACGTGTGTGGTTTGGTACGCTTCAAACGTACGAACCGTACCTCACTGGATGACGGGCTGTGTAAGTCCGCGGCGGCCGAATGCGGTGGCGGTGCGGCTCAGATAGAGGGAAAGTGGAGCCCGGTGCGGAGCGGCCCAATTAAGTACGGTGCGAACTACAGCTTCCAGATCAGCGTAGACACACGGTGCAGGTGGCAGCAGCACGGCCTTCCAGGCGGCAAAAGGGGGGGGCGAGGCGCACTTGCCGACTGTTTCAGCGGGGCACGGACACAGGCAGTCCAGCAGCTCTTAACGAAGGCTGGAGAAGAGCCCAATGGTCCTGGGGGTCAGTTCAGGGGGCAAGCTCGCTTCCAAGCCCTTGGAGATCGTTTGTTTGAAGCACAAGTCTTTTCAGAAAATAAGCAAGTCTTTGTAGATTCTTTCTCTCCTTTGGCAGCAAGGCACCCACTGCAGGCCAATCCCCCAGGACAGGGACAGTACTCCTCCTTCAGCTTTCCCGGTTCCTTCTCCTCCGGCAGAGGTTTCTTCTTGGTTCAAGCAGGATCTGATTTCTAAGGAGCAGGGCTCCTGTCTTTATACCCAAAATCCTTTGTTCTCTCAGGCCAGGGGGGCCTTTGCCTAATCCAGTCCAGCTCCTGAGCACTTTGTTTTGGAGACTCTGGCTTCTTCTTTCAGGGTGCAGGACAGAGTCATCAGACGCTCCGCAGGAGGTGGAGCCAGCATTTTGGTGACAAGTACAGTCCAGGAGTACTCTGTTGACAGTCCTCCCTTCTCTCTTTACAAGGTGCAGGGCAGAGGCATCAGACGCTCCCCAGGGGGCGGAGCCAGCATTGAGGTGGCAGAGCACAGCCCTATTCAGAGTCAAGGGGCACTCCCCCCACCCATCCTGGCGTAATCTCTCTATTCACCACCTGTCAGCCCCAGCCTGTCTCCTGGAGTTCCCCTGCCCTATCACGCACAGAAACCAGACAGCAGATACACATCAGAGCAGAGGGGGGCTGAAATGGTTAGGCAAGCAAATACCCACTTTCTACAAGTGGTATTTGCAAACACAGAACATTAAAATAAACTTTGCTAAACGATGTATTGTATTATTCTGAGTTCAGGAATGCCAAATTCGAATTTCTACCAAATTCCCTGCGTCTGCTAGGATTATAGGGTGTAAGAATTCTAGCAGCCCATTCTGGCCTATGATAACAGGTAGCCTTACAATAGTGAAAAACGAAATTGGCTATAATTCACTATTAGGACATGCCACACACATCAGGGTTTGTCCTACCTTATGCTTACAATGCACCCTGCCCTTGGGTCTACCATAGGGGTGACTAATATGAGGTTAAGGGAAGGTTTAGGGACTGGCAAGGGGGTGCACTTGCGCAGTCAGCATGACTGTACCAGGCTGCACGCAGGATCTGCAATGGCAGACCGTAGACACATTTTACAAGGCTGCTTCTGTGGGTGGCACAACCAGTGCTGCAGGCCCACTAGCAGCATTTGGATTTACAAGCCCTGGGCACTCCTGATGCACTTTACTGGGGTCTGATAGTAAACCAAATAAGCCAATCATGGAAGTCAATCAATATACACATTTGTATGTAGGGAACACTTGCACTGTGGCACTGATTGGCAGTGGCACAGTGCTCTGAGCAGCTAACACCAGCAAAACACATGAGGCACAGCAGCAAACAGTGGAAGGGAGACTCACGCCAAGGTGCCAGGTCTAACAGTAACCAAAAATGGAGGAAACTGGTCTGGGCACAGTATGCATAGAGCTTAAAATTTGGAGCGCCCATCCTGCCTCACAAGAAAGGCAGCATCAAGGTTACGTAGGCAATACTCGGCTGTCGGCCGGCCCATAGTAGAGTGATCATGTTGGAGCGCAGCCTTTTGAAGAAGTGGGATGTGAGTGGCAACGGAATATTTAAAAACAAATAAAGAAGCTTAGGCAGAACCACCATTTCGGCGATCGCAATGCGGCCCGCCAGGGATAATGGGAGATTCCTCCATGCGAGGATTTTATTTTCCAACGATTCCATAGTTTTACCATAATTTGCTTTCCAGAGTTCCTCCGTATCCCTACTCAGCCATATGCCGAGATACCTAGTCCGACCCGCTGCCCAATTTATTGGGTATTCCGTGGGGAAGGGCAGGGTTACATCAGTTAAGGGAAATAGAATGGATTTACTCCAATGTATTTGTATCCCAGAATAACCCCCAAATCTTATTACCTATCTAGTCATTAGTGCCAGGTTTTCTTGGGGCTCACGAATATACAATGCAACATCATCTACATACATAGAGGTCACCGAGCCGCGTGTTGAGAACCCAATGCCTCTCTGCGTGTGGTGCTGCCACAGCCGTGCTCCAAGTGGCTGTATCGCTATGACAAATAACATAGGCGATAGCGGGCAGCCTTGCCTAGTACCTCTGGTAATAAGTACGGGATTTGTAATTTGTCCATTGATTCTTATGGCCTCCAGCTGTGTGATGAGGGTGTGGTGAGAGTTCACCAGGTGTTTCACCTGGCCAAGGTGGGATGTCAAGTGGTCAATCTTGGAATCAATAGTCTTTAGGCTGGACTTGATCTCAAGTAATAGGGAGAGAATGCTGTTGTCTTGCATTTCAGTTGTATCAATCTGTGTGGCCTGCTTGCCGACCTCCTGAGGTGAATCCCCAGCCCTGTTGGTTCTGCGGCCCTCAAAAGTTAGCTTGTGCGGTTTTGTGTCAGCTTTACCCATTGCAGCAGCGTCTAAGAGGTCCCAACCCAACAAAGGGAGCGTCAACAGTGGCAATGCACAACGATTTCAGGTCAGGAGTAAAGCTGTCTGTATCCACCAAGCAGGCGGTTCACACCACAGTCACGTGTGCAAGAAGCATCGCCAGTCCAGTTATCCCGGTGTGGGGTCCACCCTGCAGGCCTCCTCCCACCAACAGCGGGCCTAGTGTGGTCAGGCTGCCCGCCCTATCGCAGGCAGATCAAGGTCAGCGGCTTTGAGCAAATTTGTGGCCTTAGTCCGGCATAAATGTGCGGACCAGGAGTGCAGGTGGGGAGGTATTTACCCTCGCGCTTCCAGGAGTGGAATATCGGCGACCTCGCAGGGGGAGTGGGCGTTCAGCAGCAGAGTTATTTCAAGGTGGGCGCCGCTGTTGGGGTGTCACACCGAGCAGCCAGGGCAGTAACAGGGTCACATGGAGGCACCCTCAGTGCCAGTTTGTGGCGCCGTAGCACATGTGATCTTTGGGGCCTGGACGTCCTGGGCTCTTCACCCCTTGCAACTCTTCAGGACCCAGCAGCGTGTCCCCCCGCACCACAATACTTCCTCGGTGTCTAGGATCTTTCAGTGCCACATCTCAGCCATCTCTCAGTCAGGCCACTCGGCAGCCGGGCAGACCACGGCTCCTCCGATTCAGTTCAGGCACAGATCCCGGGCCCGCGCGCGGCCACAACATGGAGGCCAAGTCATCGGCCCGGCCCAGCTCAGGGCGCCCCCCATCACGGTCAGCGTCAAAACCCGGAGCCGGGCAGAGGCGTTCGGTCAAGTTCAGATGGGCAGCGGACCCGGAGTTCGTGTTTCAGCTCCCGTCATAAGAGAGTGCATCCACCTCCTCCTTCGCGGGCAGCAGTCACCACGTGGGTGCTGTGGTGACCTCCACCCTGTGAGAAGTTGGCCTGGTATATGATGCTCACTAGTTCTAGTGATCACCTTGTATCATGCCAAGCAACCCTTATGGTGCAGGTTGTAAAGTCAACCTTATAGACAAGCTATCCTAGGGGTAGCATGGACTAAGCAGTCTTAGGCTAAACTCTGTAAAGGCATGTGAAGCAAGCTGTTTTACCATACACAATCCCCTTGAATACCAAATGAAAGGACACCACGCAGATATATATTGAAAATATATATAGATTTATTAACTACAAAGATACCCTATACTCTTTATGATCACAGAAGCACAAGCGTTAAAACAAAACACAGTTTAAATACACAAAAGTTGCACGAATATGGATGAGCCCTAGGGGCCACCTAAACCATATACTAAAATAGTGGTATAAGAACCACTATGAGGAAAGTGAAGAGGCCTAGGGCCTGGGGAATCGCTGGAGCTGTTCAGGACTAACAGTGATGAAGTCGGGAAAGGCCCGCAGGACTTGGGTGCAGTGCGGAAAGTGCACGCAATAACAATGCAGTGTCAATGGTGCGTAAAAAGTACAAAGTTAGTTAAAAAGGAACCTTCCGAGTGACCTAGAAGGATGAAACTTAAGACACAGGCCCTAGAGGTGTGTACCAGTGTGGGAACACCAGCAGAGCTGAGTTACCTCACCCACAGGAAGCGGGTGCACAGGGTCGAAGTAGTGTCGGGTTTCGTCACGCTGGTCGATGGTGCTTGGAGCTGAAGATGCTGCAGGCGACTCGAGGTGAAGAGTTCCGGTGGATCCAAGGGTGGATCTGAAGTCGTGAAGACCTGAAAGCAGAGGGGACAATGTTCAAAGTCACTAGCCAGTGACTACCGTGGAACCAGAGTGGAACCAGGCGATGTCGGGTGCAAACAGGCGTCGAGGTGTAGCTTCTCTCTGCAGCCACGTGGACACAAGGGGTCGAAGACATCCAGGAGTCGGTCACAAGCTGTCCCACGTAGGCTTCTCGCTGTTGGCAGTGTCGGCAACCGGATGGAAGCAAACAGGCCTTGGCTAATGCAAGCCACGCAGGAATCAAGAAAGGCTTGTCACTCAGACCAGCAAGGTCAGAGCGGGTGCTCCTTTTCACAGGAGCAAGGGCAAGTCTGGTGCAACCAGACCTGCAGTGAAAGTTGTAGATTTCGTCGCCAAGATGGCCACTAGCCGCGTGGTAAGTGGGCGGGATGGCGCGTCGAGTGGCACAGTGCAAAAGGGCCCCACGCAGATCATGGAGATGCTGGGGGGCTGATCTTCGGTGCAAGGGCTGCTCGAGGTTGGGGCTTCTCAAACCCCAAAGCACAGCGTTGAGGGGGCCTCTGATGCTGCGCAGTCAGCTTTTCGGGGGTCTTCCAAGATGTCCGGTCCCACGTCTCTCGGTGCCTCCACGGGTCCCTTCTTTGCAGGGACTGTGGATCGGGCGGTGAGAAGTCTGGGAGTCTGGGTCTTGTCAGGCTCTGGGCTCGAGCTCCGGCGGGAGGCGGCGGCAAAGCAGACGTCGAGTTGCTGGTTGGTGCCTGTGTTCACAGGGTGGTCACTCCTTGGCCACAAGGGAGATTCTCTTCCGTCTTCTGAGCAGCAGAATGTCGAAGTCCAGTCTTCTTCTTTATTTCAAGTTGATTCAGGATGATCTGAAGTCTCAGGACACAGCTCCCACTCTTATTCGAATCTGGGGGGCCGGATCCCCTACTAGGTCCCTCCTCTGGGTGGAACCAGGAAGGGGAGTGGTTACACCCCCTTTCCTTTGTCCAGTTTCGCGCCAGGACTGGGGCTGGAAGGCCCCAGCACCGGTTTGAACTGGCCTATGCACAGGGACACCTTGTGTGCCCCAGGCATGTCTGATTCTATTCAGCCCTGTCCTACCCAATACACAAAATCCTGTCTGGGGTGGTGCTAGCACCTCCCAAGGCAGGAAACCCTTTGTCCAAGCTGCCCTCGCTGGAAGGACTCCCAGCAGCAGGAGGTCAGACTTGTGTCTGTGGTGGCAGCATCCATTTTGTGATGCTAAGGCTCTGTTTAACTTTAACCGGGGTTCAGGTTAGGTACATGTCGTGTCCCTCTAGAAGGGTGGAATGCTACCCCCGTCGCCAGAATTGGCGAGGGGGTAGTATTCCAATTCGTATGACACCTTACTCGACATGTTTTGATAAAGCCAAACCTAAGATAGCATTTAACCGCGTGGATTATAATGCACTTAAGAGTATATGGTATGGCAGTATCATGAAACAGCTAAAGGACATGGTTCCGAAAGCTGCAGACAGGCTCAGCTCATGCCAGAGCACTATCTCACATATTTCCAAGCACTCTGCCTCCAGGATTGATGAGGCCTTCCATAGGAGTGACTGATAGGAACATATGTGTCCATTTTAGGTTAGGTATAGGCATACTACAC
The DNA here is from genome assembly GCF_964261635.1 of Lissotriton helveticus. Taxonomy (NCBI): domain Eukaryota; kingdom Metazoa; phylum Chordata; class Amphibia; order Caudata; family Salamandridae; genus Lissotriton; species Lissotriton helveticus. The sequence goes on along the minus strand of NC_136072.1, from coordinate 1,083,706,163 downwards.
CTAAGTAAGGGGTGGTTACACCGACTTACCCCAGCTGAGTGATCAGCCAGTTGTGTCAAATATGGAGGCCAGGCCAGGGGTGACATAATACATGCTGCAGCCCCTGGTAGGCCTTGGAAGCACCTATGCCCTGGGTACCTGGGTACACTGTTACAGGGGCCAATAAGTTGAACCAGTTCCAATTGTGTTTGTACCTAAGGTACATGGAGTCCATTTTAAGGAGAGAGCAATTAGCCTGGGGCCCTGAATAGCAGGATCCCAGGCCAACTATGTCAAAAACCAGCTAAACACCAGGCAAAAAGTTTGGGGGTAACCATAGTCAGATATCCACCTTCCTACATAACCCCCCCCCCCCCAAACGAAAGGAGATAAGGCTATCCTTGACCAGGTAAGCCTATATTGCCTAAGTGGCCATATAAGGAAGTACCAGCTCTGGCTTGGTTACCCCCTGTCTCATGGTCCACTAAGCAATCCCTCACCCTAAGGGTATCAGAGGGTCTCCACCATAGGGAATCTCTACCTGTGGTGTGTCTTTGCAAAGTTAAAGGCTGGTGTTGGGATGGAGTCCTGAAGTGAGATTCCTCTGTAGGACTCAGCTTCCTCCAATCACTCCCCACCATGTGTGCCTTTCTTTCTTTGACTGAGTTGCACTGTGCTCTCAGGGTCAACCTCTGGCTACCTAAAGCTGGAGGCTGGGTCCCTCTTGTTGGCTTACTGGAGGGACAGTTCAGGTTTGGGCCCTTGGGGTCCCAGGTTTGGCTGTGCCCAACAGAATCCATCTGTGGGAGATCCCTAACTTCTTTTAAGGGGGCTCCCTCAGGAGTTTTTAAAGTTTTCACCTCACTAGGGCTACTAGTTTCGGTGCCCCTAATCTGTTGAGGGGAGTGCTTTATTTGACAGGGGCCCCTTTGGGGCTCACTGTCCTTCTTATCCTCTGCAGCCCTGGGCTGGGTAAGGCAAGGTAGAGAGGGGCAGGATACCTGCTCCAGACTGGGTCCCACCTGAGAAGGGTCCACTGCCATCAGAGGCTCTGTCAGGCCAGGCCTAACAACCTCTGGGACAGTTCCTTCATCAGGGGTAAGATCAGTTCCCTGAGGAGGCTCATCCTGTCCTACAGTCTGGTGGGAGGGAGATTTCTCTTCCTCCTCAATGCTCTCAGTTTGGGTAGAGGGATCCATCATTTCAGGCTTCACTACCCAGGTATCAGTTTGAGTTTGGGCTGTGGCCATCACAGCCCCACCAACCTTTTCAGGAGGAGACTCAGTTTGGGTATGAGCTGTTATCATAACTGCTCTGCTAATCTTTTCAGGAGGGAAGTTAGCTAAAGATGGGGCTGAGATTTGCTCAGCCCTACCAACCTTTTCAGGAAGGACATCTTGGATTGGGGCTGTAACCATCACAGCCCCACTAACCTTTCCATGGAGATTTACCATTTTAGAATGGGTTTGTTGTTCAACCTCAGCCCAGGCTGAGATTTCCAAATCATTCCCTAGTAGACAATCTACAGGCAAGTTTGATGACACTGCCACTCTCTTTGGGCCAGTGACACCTCCCCAGCTAAGATTTACTACTGCCATGGGGTGATTGGTTTCTATTCCATCAATGTTTGTCACCTGATATGTGGCATCAGGTAAAAGTTGCCTTGAGGGGACTAGACATTCAGCCAACATGGTGATGCTAGCCCCTGTGTCTCTAAAGGCCTCAACTTTCAAGCCATTGATGAGGGGCTCCTGTCTATACTTGCTCAAAATGTTTGGGCAAGCAGTGAAATTGGCAAACCCCATGCCAGTCTCATAGACAAGAGTATCTGAGGTAGGGGACCTGGTTAGGCCAGAATCCACCTGTCATCCAAAAGTAAACCCACCCAGATTCCTGGGTGTGCTCCCACTTCCTGGGGGATTACTGCTGACAGTAACTGGAGGTGTTGGAGCTGGCTTTGGAGGTATATTTTCCTTATTGTTATTCCTGGGACAACTGCGATCAGTTTTCCAGTGGCCAGGCTGTTTACAGACATGGCAATAAGGTTTCTTCTGGTCAGAGGAAGTGTTTTGGGACCCACCCCCATCCTTGGAGTTTTGGGGCCCTGGGGAAGTCTTTTCCTTACTTTTATCCCCACCCTTCTCTTGAGGCTTGGTAGTCTCTTTCTTTTGGTCACCACCCTGGTTCTTAGGCCTGATCCTGGTTCTGACCCATTTGTCTGCCCTCCTACCCAATTCTTGTGGGGAGGTCAGATCAGAGTCAACCAGGTGCTGATGTAGAAGCTAATTTTGACAATTACTTAAGATTTGCTCTCTCATAATTAAATTATACAATCCTGTATAGTCAGTAACCTTACTTCCCAGCAACTAGCCCTCCAGAGCCTTAGTGGCACATTCAACAAATTCAGACAAGTCCTGAGTCTGTGTCTTCTGGGTATCTCTGAACATTAACCTGTACTGTTCAGTGGTTAAGCCTAACCCATCAATCAGAGCACTCTTCAGGACCAGGTAGTTTCTAGAATCCTCATCACTAACTGTGAGGAGTCTGGCTCGGCCTCTACCTTCAAAGGAGAGCCACAAGATTGCTGCCCACTGCTCCTGAGGGACCTGCTGTACTTTGCAAGCTCTCTCAAGTGCAGTCATCCACTTGTGGATATCATCCCCAACTTTGTAGGGGGGCACAATCTTACTCAGGTTTCTATTGTCATAGGACCTGTCTTTATCCTTAAGGATATTGCTGCCACCAGTGGGTTCTAACCCACTCTCTCTAGGCTGCCTTGCTCTAGCAAGTTTCTCTTTGGCCAGGGCAACTTCTAATTCTTGTCTCTGGATCCTAAGTTCAGCCTCTCTCATTTTGGCCTCATGTTCCCTTCTCTGAGGGCTAGTCAAATCCCTTCTGGAGTTGCCATGAGAACCTCTAGAAACATGGGAGGTATTGGATTCACCTGAGTGATTCCTCCTCCTCCTATGCTCCTGGTTAAGTCCATTCGGGGGTCTGAATGGGTTGGACCCACCTTCAGTCCCAAATAAGCTTAAGTTAGCCTGGTTAAGCCTGCTGACTAACCCCTGGCTATTTTTACCATCATCAGAATCACTGTCTTCCTCCTCCTCCTCCTCCTCTTCTTCCTCAGGCGGAGTATTCCCAGGGGTCTGGTCTTCCTCAACTATCTGGATGACAAGGGCAGGGGTATCTGAAGTATCATCTTCAGAGAGAAGCCTCCTCACCAGTCCCTGAGGGGCCTGGTTTGGGGTTCTTTAGAGCTTCAGACTGGTCTAATAGCTCTCTGAGGTGTCCTGCTGTAGGAGTAGGACCTGTTTTGATTCCTCTCATGGAACACAGTTGCCTCAGTTCCTTAAATGGAAAGATAGCAAATTTGGATGGCGCCTTTGGAGGGTCACTCTCAACAGAGATGGGTCCAATGGATCCCTCTGCTCCAGACATTGCTCTAGTGTGGTGGATGTGTTGCAATCTACCTACACTTGTGTTTTCCTACAGAACCTATCTAGTAGTTGTAGTCAGGGTGTGCTACTCCCTATCCTCTACAACAACTAAGTTCAGTAGAACTTAAGTATATCTAGTCTTGTTTTAGTGTACCTATCAGGTACCTGTATGATCTTTCAAATGATATTTTCAAAGATTGTAATGGTAAAAGAACAGCAAGCTCAAATCCCAATCCGCTGCTCACCAATGTGAGAAGTTGGCCTGGTATATGAAGCTCACTAGTTCTAGTGATCACCTTGTACCATGCCAAGCAACCCTTATGGTGCAGGTTGTAAAGTCAACCTTATAGACAAGCTATCCTAGGGGTAGCATGGACTAAGCAGTCTTAGGCTAAACTCTGTAAAGGCATGTGAAGCAAGCTGTTTTACCATACACAATCCCCTTGAATACCAAATGAAAGGACACCACACAGATATATATTGAAAATATATATAGATTTATTAACTACAAAGATACCCTATACTCTTTATGAGCACAGAAGCACAAGCGTTAAAACAAAACACAGTTTAAATACACAAAAGTTGCAGGAATATGGATGAGCCCTAGGGGCCACCTAAACCATATACTAAAATAGTGGTATAAGAACCACTATGAGGAAAGTGAAGAGGCCTAGGGCCTGGGGAATCGCTGGAGCTGTTCAGGACTAACAGTGATGAAGTCGGGAAAGGCCCGCAGGACTCGGGTGCAGTGCGGAAAGTGCACGCAATACCAATGCAGTGTCAATGGTGCGTAAAAAGTACAAAGTTAGTTAAAAAGGAACCTTCCGAGTGACCTAGAAGGATGAAACTTAAGACACAGGCCCTAGAGGTGTGTACCAGTGTGGGAACACCGGCGGAGCTGAGTTACCTCACCCACAGGAAGCGGGTGCACAGGGTCGAAGTAGTGTCGGGTTTCGTCACGCTGGTCGATGGTGCTTGGAGCTGAAGATGCTGCAGGCGACTCGAGGTGAAGAGTTCCGGTGGATCCAAGGGTGGATCTGAAGTCGTGAAGACCTGAAAGCAGAGGGGACAATGTTCAAAGTCACTAGCCAGTGACTACCGTGGAACCAGAGTGGAACCAGGCGATGTCGGGTGCAAACAGGCGTCGAGGTGTAGCTTCTCTCTGCAGCCACGTGGACACAAGGGGTCGAAGACGTCCAGGAGTCGGTCACGAGCTGTCCCACGTAGGCTTCTCGCTGTTGGCGGTGTCGGCAACCGGATGGATCAAACATGCCTTGGCTAATGCAAGCCACGCAGGAATCAAGAAAGGCTTGTCACTCAGACCAGCAAGGTCAGAGCGGGTGCTCCTTTTCACAGGAGCAAAGGCAAGTCTGGAGCAACCAGACCTGCAGTGAAAGTTGTAGATTTCGTCGCCAAGATGGCCACTAGCCACGTGGCAAGTGGACGGGATGGCGCGTCAAGTGGCACAGTGCAAAAGGGCCCCACGCAGATCGTGGAGATGCTGGGGGGCTGATCTTCGGTGCAAGGGCTGCTCGAGGTTGGGGCTTCTCAAACCCCAAAGCACAGCGTCGAGGGGGCCTCTGATTCTGCGCAGTCAGCTTTTCGGGGGTCTTCCAAGATGTCCGGTCCCACGTCTCTCGGTGCCTCCACGGGTCCCTTCTTTGCAGGGACTGTGGATCGGGCGGTGAGAAGTCTGGGAGTCTGGGTCTTGTCAGGCTCTGGGCTCGAGCTCCGGCGGGAGGCGGCGGCAAAGCAGACATCGAGTTGCTGGTTGGTACCTGTGTTCACAGGGTGGTCACTCCTTGGCCACAAGGGAGATTCTCTTCCGTCTTCTGAGCAGCAGAATGTCGAAGTCCAGTCTTCTTCTTTGTTTCAAGTTGATTCAGGATGATCTGAAGTCTCAGGACACAGCTCCCACTCTTATTCGAATCTGGGGGGCCGGATCACCTACTAGGTCCCTCCTCTGGGTGGAACCAGGAAGGGGAGTGGTTACACCCCCTTTCCTTTGTCCAGTTTCGCGCCAGGACTGGGGCTGGAAGGCCCCAGCACCGGTTTGAACTGGCCTATGCACAGGGACACCGTGTGTGCCCCAGGCATGTCTGATTCTATTCAGCCCTGTCCTACCCAATACACAAAATCCTGTCTGGGGTGGTGCTAGCACCTCCCAAGGCAGGAAACCCTTTGTCCAAGCTGCCCTCGCTGGAAGGACTCCCAGCAGCAGGAGGTCAGACTTGTGTCTGTGGTGGCAGCATCCATTTTGTGATGCTAAGGCTCTGTTTAACTTTAACCGGGGTTCAGGTTAGGTACATGTCGTGTCCCTCTAGAAGGGTGGAATGCTACCCCCGTCGCCAGAATTGGCGAGGGGGTAGTATTCCAATTCGTATGACACCTTACTCGACATGTTTTGATAAAGCCAAACCTAAGATAGCATTTAACCGCGAGGATTATAATGCACTTAAGAGTATATGGTATGGCAGTATCATGAAACAGCTAAAAGACATGGTTCCGAAAGCTGCAGACAGGCTCAGCTCATGCCAGAGCACTATCTCACATATTTCCAAGCACTCTGCCTCCAGGATTGATGAGGCCTTCCATAGGAGTGACTGATAGGAACATATGTGTCCATTTTAGGTTAGGTATAGGCATACTACACCTAAGTAAGGGGTGGTTACACCGACTTACCCCAGCTGAGTGATCAGCCAGTTGTGTCAAATATGGAGGCCAGGCCAGGGGTGGCATAATACATGCTGCAGCCCCTGGTAGGCCTTGGAAGCACCTATGCCCTGGGTACCTGGGTACACTGTTACAGGGGCCAATAAGGTGAACCAGTTCCAATTGTGTATGTACCTAAGGTACATGGAGTCCATTTTAAGGAGAGAGCAATTAGCCTGGGGCCCTGAATAGCAGGATCCCAGGCCAACTATGTCAAAAACCAGCTAAACACCAGGCAAAAAGTTTGGGGGTAACCATAGTCAGATATCCACCTTCCTACATACCCTGGCCGGCAGGCCTCGGCGTTTCGGTGTCAGTTCCAGGACACCAGGACAGTCAAAAAAAAATCAGCTGCACCGGCCCTTGGGGTAATAAGCAGCGTGAGCTTTTCAGGGCCGGACTGGCCAGGCATAGCGGGCACCGAGCATTTCCCCTGTAGGCCGCTAGGCTGGGGGCCGGTTGTGGACCCCTGGGGGGGAGTTTTTTTGTTACCAGGGGGTCGACAATATCGGTCCCCAGTAACAAAATCGGCCAAAACCGGCCCTCGCACACTGCTTTGCTGCACTCCTGCGCACCCCAGGGGGGGGCTGGTTGAGCAGTGTGCCAGGGCCGGTTTCCGTTCCCAGCCCGGCCCTGGAGCTTTTCATTTGCATGGTTTCACCCCTTTGTTGCTGGGGGATGCTGACGGATTTCCTCGCTCGGCCGGCGGAGCTCGCTTGGAACCCAGCCATCTTGCCGCTGGCAAGGCCACGCCCCTCCTTTTGTTTTAGTTAGTGATTCTTAGGGACCATATGTGGCCTCCTAGCTAGGTTGTAATATTAAGCCCATATTTTAAACGAGGACAGAAGTGACCATGCTGCTTACCAATAGATCTTCCATTTGCATACAGGGCCAATATCTTTTGCATTGCCTTTTTAGCCATCCTGAAGATTGGGTCTCATTGGCTTAACGATCTCTTGGGAATAGACAGCTTCCATCACAAGGCGAGGAACTTGCACCATACCTCTGCCCTACAGTATCTCTGGACAAGCAGGGGAAATCTGCCTGTTCTGTCATCTTCAAGGCTGTGTCTGATTCCATTACCAGGGGGCTGTTGTGTACAGGTTGTCTCAGTTGGGATCCTAGCCTGTCTACTGCATTTAGTAAAGCAGCTGAATGATGGCGGCTGGGCTCAAGTGTAGCTTGACAATTCCCTCGTACAGTCAACATGAATAGCACTTTGTACTGGATGAACTAAAGGAGGGATGTGTGCTGTGCCTCTACCTAGCTCCCTTTATCTTCACAATCTCCCACCAACCCATACAAATACTCATACTTGTCCTTCAAAAGTTGGAGCTTTTCACATGAATATGTCCTGTGCGGTGATGGCCTGGTTATCATGGATGAGTAAAAGACTACTTCACAGCCCAATAGCCCCCTGTCTGTATAAGGATGTGCTGCCCCAGTGGTGGCCTTAGAGGGTAACTCCGACTGATTGGAAGGTAGGTATCTGAAACAGGCCATGGTGTTACACACCCACAGTAATTCAGGCACTGCTTATGGAACTCAGGGGCATATTACCAAGGGCCTTATCTCCGCTTTAGCGGGAATCTTTCCTGCTAAAACGGCGATAATTTTATCGCCCTATTACCTAGCTGTCGCTAACACCAGTTAGCGACAGCTATTAGGAGATAGCGATCATCGTGGGGCCCACTTTGCATGTCAGCGATAATTATCGCTAATGACATGCAAAGTGGGCGTGCCAAGATGTTAGCGCCTGGAAACAGTCGCTAACATCGCTATCTCCTATTACCTACTTTTGGAAATAATCGAGCTAAACGCGATTATCTCCAAAAGATTACGCCTGCCCAGAGAGGCTTTTATTTTCCAACGATTCCATAGTTTTACCATAATTTGCTTTCCAGAGTTCCTCCGTATCCCTACTCAGCCATATGCCGAGATACCTAGTCCGACCCGCTGCCCAATTTATTGGGTATTCCGTGGGGAAGGGCTGGGTTACATCAGTTAAGGGAAATAGAATGGATTTACTCCAATGTATTTGTATCCCAGAATAACCCCCAAATCTTATTACCTATCTAGTCATTAGTGCCAGGTTTTCTTGGGGCTCACGAATATACAATGCAACATCATCTACATACATAGAGGTCACCGAGCCGCGTGTTGAGAACCCAATGCCTCTCTGCGTGTAGTGCTGCCGCAGCCGTGCTCCAAGTGGCTGTATCGCTATGACAAATAACATAGGCGATAGCGGGCAGCCTTGCCTAGTACCTCTGGTAATAAGTACGGGATTTGTAATTTGTCCATTGATTCTTATGGCCTCCAGCTGTGTGATGAGGGTGTGGTGAGAGTTCACCAGGTGTTTCACCTGGCCAAGGTGGGATGTCAAGTGGTCAATCTTGGAATCAATAGTCTTTAGGCTGGACTTGATCTCAAGTAATAGGGAGAGAATGCTGTTGTCTTGCATTTCAGTTGTATCAATCTGTGTGGCCTGCTTGCCGGCCTCCTGAGGTGAATCCCCAGCCCTGTTGGTTCTGCGGCCCTCAAAAGTTAGCTTGTGCTGTTTTGTGTCAGCTTTACCCATTGCAGCAGCGTCTAAGAGGTCCCAACCCAACAAGGGGAGCGTCAACAGTGGCAATGCACAACGATTTCAGGTCAGGAGTAAAGCTGTCTGTATCCACCAAGCAGGCGGTTCACACCACAGTCACGTGTGCAAGAAGCATCGCCAGTCCAGTTATCCCGGTGTGGGGTCCACCCTGCAGGCCTCCTCCCACCAACAGCGGGCCTAGTGTGGTCAGGCTGCCCGCCCTATCGCAGGCAGATCAAGGTCAGCGGCTTTGAGCAAATTTGTGGCCTTAGTCCGGCATAAATGTGCGGACCAGGAGTGCAGGTGGGGAGGTATTTACCCTCGCGCTTCCAGGAGTGGAATATCGGCGACCTCGCAGGGGGAGTGGGCGTTCAGCAGCAGAGTTATTTCAAGGTGGGCGCCGCTGTTGGGGTGTCACACCGAGCAGCCAGGGCAGTAACAGGGTCACATGGAGGCACCCTCAGTGCCAGTTTGCGGCGCCGTAGCACATGTGATCTTTAGGGCCTGGACGTCCTGGGCTCTTCACCCCTTGCAACTCTTCAGGACCCAGCAGCGTGTCCCCCCGCACCACAATACTTCCTCGGTGTCTAGGATCTTTCAGTGCCACATCTCAGCCATCTCTCAGTCAGGCCACTCGGCAGCCGGGCAGACCACGGCTCCTCCGATTCAGTTCAGGCACAGATCCCGGGCCCGCGCACGGCCACAACATGGAGGCCAAGTCATCGGCCCGGCCCAGCTCAGGGCGCCCCCCATCACGGTCAGCGTCAAAACCCAGAGCCGGGCAGAGGCGTTCGGTCAAGTTCAGATGGGCAGCGGACCCGGAGTTTGTGTTTCAGCTCCCGTCATAAGAGAGCGCATCCACCTCCTCCTTCGCAGGCAGCAGTCACCACGCGGGTGCTGTGGTGACCTCCACCCTGTGAGAAGTTGGCCTGGTATATGATGCTCACTAGTTCTAGTGAGCACCTTGTACCATGCCAAGCAACCCTTATGGTGCAGGTTGTAAAGTCAACCTTATAGACAAGCTATCCTAGGGGTAGCATGGACTAAGCAGTCTTAGGCTAAACTCTGTAAAGGCATGTGAAGCAAGCTGTTTTACCATACACAATCCCCTTGAATACCAAATGAAAGGACACCACACAGATATATATTGAAAATATATATAGATTTATTAACTACAAAGATACCCTATACTCTTTATGAGCACAGAAGCACAAGCGTTAAAACAAAACACAGTTTAAATACACAAAAGTTGCACGGATATGGATGAGCCCTAGGGGCCACCTAAACCATATACTAAAATAGTGGTATAAGAACCACTATGAGGAAAGTGAAGGGGCCTAGGGCCTGGGGAATCGCTGGAGCTGTTCAGGACTAACAGTGATGAAGTCGGGAAAGGCCCGCAGGACTTGGGTGCAGTGCGGAAAGTGCACGCAATAACAATGTAGTGTCAATGGTGCGTAAAAAGTACAAAGTTAGTTAAAAAGGAACCTTCCGAGTGACCTAGAAGGATGAAACTTAAGACACACGCCCTAGAGGTGTGTAGCAGTGTGGGAACACCGGCGGAGCTGAGTTACCTCACCCACAGGAAGCGGGTGCACAGGGTCGAAGTAGTGTCGGGTTTCGTCACGCTGGTCGATGGTGCTTGGAGCTGAAGATGCTGCAGGCGACTCGAGGTGAAGAGTTCCGGTGGATCCAAGGGTGGATCTGAAGTCGTGAAGACCTGAAAGCAGAGGGGACAATGTTCAAAGTCACTAGCCAGTGACTACCGTGGAACCAGAGTGGAACCAGGCGATGTCGGGTGCAAACAGGCGTCGAGGTGTAGCTTCTCTCTGCAGCCACGTGGACACAAGGGGTCGAAGACATCCAGGAGTCGGTCACAAGCTGTCCCACGTAGGCTTCTCGCTGTTGGCGGTGTCGGCAACCGGATGGAAGCAAACAGGCCTTGGCTAATGCAAGCCACGCAGGAATCAAGAAAGGCTTGTCACTCAGACCAGCAAGGTCAGAGCGGGTGCTCCTTTTCACAGGAGCAAGGGCAAGTCTGGTGCAACCAGACCTGCAGTGAAAGTTGTAGATTTCGTCGCCAAGATGGCCACTAGCCGCGTGGCAAGTGGACGGGATGGCGCGTCGAGTGGCACAGTGCAAAAGGGCCCCACGCAGATCGTGGAGATGCTGGGGGGCTGATCTTCGGTGCAAGAGCTGCTCGAGGTTGGGGCTTTTCAAACCCCAAAGCACAGCGTCGAGGGGGCCTCTGATGCTGCGCAGTCAGCTTTTCGGGGGTCTTCCAAGATGTCCGGTCCCACGTCTCTCGGTGCCTCCACGGGTCCCTTCTTTGCAGGGACTGTGGATCGGGCGGTGAGAAGTCTGGGAGTCTGGGTCTTGTCAGGCTCTGGGCTCGAGCTCCGGCGGGAGGCGGCGGCAAAGCAGACGTCGAGTTGCTGGTTGGTGCCTGTGTTCACAGGGTGGTCACTCCTTGGCCACAAGGGAGATTCTCTTCCGTCTTCTGAGCAGCAGAATGTCGAAGTCCAGTCTTCTTCTTTATTTCAAGTTGATTCAGGATGATCTGAAGTCTCAGGACACAGCTCCCACTCTTATTCGAATCTGGGGGGCCGGATCCCCTACTAGGTCCCTCCTCTGGGTGGAACCAGGAAGGGGAGTGGTGACACCCCCTTTCCTTTGTCCAGTTTCGCGCCAAGACTGGGGCTGGAAGGCCCCAGCACCGGTTTGAACTGGCCTATGCACAGGGACACCTTGTGTGCCCCAGGCATGTCTGATTCTATTCAGCCCTGTCCTACCCAATACACAAAATCCTGTCTGGGGTGGTGCTAGCACCTCCCAAGGCAGGAAACCCTTTGTCCAAGCTGTCCTCGCTGGAAGGACTCCCAGCAGCAGGAGGTCAGACTTGTGTCTGTGGTGGCAGCATCCATTTTGTGATGCTAAGGCTCTGTTTAACTTTAACCGGGGTTCAGGTTAGGTACATGTCGTGTCCCTCTAGAAGGGTGGAATGCTACCCCCGTCGCCAGAATTGGCGAGGGGGTAGTATTCCAATTCGTATGACACCTTACTCGACATGTTTTGATAAAGCCAAACCTAAGATAGCATTTAACCGCGAGGATTATAATGCACTTAAGAGTATATGGTATGGCAGTATCATGAAACAGCTAAAGGACATGGTTCCGAAAGCTGCAGACAGGCTCAGCTCATGCCAGAGCACTATCTCACATATTTCCAAGCACTCTGCCTCCAGGATTGATGAGGCCTTCCATAGGAGTGACTGATAGGAACATATGTGTCCATTTTAGGTTAGGTATAGGCATACTACACCTAAGTAAGGGGTGGTTACACCGACTTACCCCAGCTGAGTGATCAGCCAGTTGTGTCAAATATGGAGGCCAGGCCAGGGGTGACATAATACATGCTGCAGCCCCTGGTAGGCCTTGGAAGCACCTATGCCCTGGGTACCTGGGTACACTGTTACAGGGGCCAATAAGGTGAACCAGTTCCAATTGTGTATGTACCTAAGGTACATGGAGTCCATTTTAAGGAGAGAGCAATTAGCCTGGGGCCTTGAATAGCAGGATCCCAGGCCAACTATGTCAAAAACCAGCTAAACACCAAGCAAAAAGTTTGGGGGTAACCATAGTCAGATATCCACCTTCCTACATAACCCCCCCCCCCCCCAAACGAAAGGAGATAAGGCTATCCTTGACCAGGTAAGCCTATATTGCCTAAGTGGCCATATAAGGAAGTACCAGCTCTGGCTTGGTTACCCCCTGTCTCATGGTCCATTAAGCAATCCCTCCCCCTAAGGGTATCAGAGGGTCTCCACCATAGGGAATCTCTACCTGTGGTGTGTCTTTGCAAAGTTAAAGGCTGGTGTTGGGATGGAGTACTGAAGTGAGATTCCTCTGTAGGACTCAGCTTCCTCCAATCACTCCCCACCATGTGTGCCTTTCTTTCTTTGACTGAGTTGCACTGTGCTCTCAGGGTCAACCTCTGGCTACCTAAAGCCGGAGGCTGGGTCCCTCTTGTTGGCTTACTGGAGGGACAGTTCAGGTTTGGGCCCTTGGGGTCCCAGGTTTGGCTGTGCCCAACAGAATCCATCTGTGGGAGATCCCTAACTACTTTTAAGGGGGCTCCCTCAGGAGTTTTTAAAGTTTTCACCTCACTAGGGCTACTAGTTTCGGTGCCCCTAATCTGTTGAGGGGAGTGCTTTATTTGACAGGGCCCCTTTGGGGCTCACTGTCCTTCTTGTCCTCTGCAGCCCTGGGCTGGGTAAGGCAAGGTAGAGAGGGGCAGGATACCTGCTCCAGACTGGGTCCCACCGAGAAGGGTCCACTGCCATCAGAGGCTCTGTCAGGCCAGGCCTAACAACCTCTGGGACAGTTCCTTCATCAGGGGTAAGATCAGTTCCCTGAGGAGGCTGATCCTGTCCTACAGTCTGGTGGGAGGGAGATTTCTCTTCCTCCTCAATGCTCTCAGTTTGGGTAGAGTGATCCATAATTTCAGGCTTCACTACCCAGGTATAAGTTTGAGTTTGGGCTGTGGCCATCACAGCCCCACCAACCTTTTCAGGAGGAGACTCAGTTTGGGTATGAGCTGTTATCATAACTGCTCTGCTAATCTTTTCAGGAGGGAAGTTAGCTAAAGATGGGGCTGAGATTTGCTCAGCCCTACCAACCTTTTCAGGAAGGACATCTTGGATTGGGGCTGTAACCAATACAGCCTCACTAACCTTTCCATGGAGATTTACCATTTTAGAATGGGTTTGTCGTTCAACCTCAGCCCAGGCTGAGATTTCCAAATCATTCCCTAGTAGACAATCTACAGGCAAGTTTGATGACACTGCCACTCTCTTTGGGCCAGTGACACCTCCCCAGCTAAGATTTACTACTGCCATGGGGTGATTGGTTTCTATTCCATCAATGTTTGTCACCTGATATGTGGCATCAGGTAAAAGTTGCCTTGAGGGGACTAGACATTCAGCCAACATGGTGATGCTAGCCCCTGTGTCTCTAAAGGCCTCAACTTTCAAGCCATTGATGAGGGGCTCCTGTCTATACTTGCTCAAAATGTTTGGGCAAGCAGTGAAATTGGCAAACCCCATGCCAGTCTCATAGACAAGAGTATCTGAGGTAGGGGACCTGGTTAGGCCAGAATCCACCTGTCATCCAAAAGTAAACCCACCCAGATTCCTGGGTGTGCTCCCACTTCCTGGGGGATTACTGCTGACAGTAACTGGAGGTGTTGGAGCTGGCTTTGGAGGTATATTTTCCTTATTGTTATTCCTGGGACAACTGCGATCAGTTTTCCAGTGGCCAGGCTGTTTACAGACATGGCAATAAGGTTTCTTCTGGTCAGAGGAAGTGTTTTGGGACCCACCCCCATCCTTGGAGTTTTGGGGCCCTGGGGAAGTCTTTTCCTTACTTTTATCCCCACCCTTCTCTTGAGGCTTGGTAGTCTCTTTCTTTTGGTCACCACCCTGGTTCTTAGGCCTGATCCTGGTTCTGACCCATTTGTCTGCCCTCCTACCCAATTCTTGTGGGGAGGTCAGATCAGAGTCAACCAGGTGCTGATGTAGAAGCTGATTTTGACAATTGCTTAAGATTTGCTCTCTCATAATTAAATTATACAATCCTGTATAGTCAGTAACCTTACTTCCCAGCAACCAGCCCTCCAGAGCCTTAGTGGCACATTCAACAAATTCAGACAAGTCCTGAGTCTGTGTCTTCTGGGTATCTCTGAACATTAACCTGTACTGTTCAGTGGTTAAGCCTAACCCATCAATCAGAGCACTCTTCAGGACCAGGTAGTTTCTAGAATCCTCATCACTAACTGTGAGGAGTCTGTCTCGGCCTCTACCTTCAAAGGAGAGCCACAAGATTGCTGCCCACTGCTCCTGAGGGACCTGCTGTACTTTGCAAGCTCTCTCAAGTGCAGTCATCCACTTGTGGATATCATCCCCAACTTTGTAGGGGGGCACAATCTTACTCAGGTTTCTATTGTCATAGGACCTGTCTTTATCCTTAAGGATATTGCTGCCACCAGTGGGTTCTAACCCACTCTCTCTAGGCTGCCTTGCTCTAGCAAGTTTCTCTTTGGCCAGGGCAACTTCTAATTCTTGTCTCTGGATCCTAAGTTCAGCCTCTCTCATTTTGGCCTCATGTTCCCTTCTCTGAGGGCTAGTCAACTCCCTTCTGGAGTTGCCATGAGAACCTCTAGAAACATGGGAGGTATTGGATTCACCTGAGTGATTCCTCCTCCTCCTATGCTCCTGGTTAAGTCCATTCGGGGGTCTGAATGGGTTGGACCCACCTTCAGTCCCAAATAAGCTTAAGTTAGCCTGGTTAAGCCTGCTGACTAACACCTGGCTATTTCTACCGTCATCAGAATCACTGTCTTCCTCCTCCTCCTCCTCTTCTTCCTCAGGCGGAGTATTCCCAGGGGTCTGGTCTTCCTCAACTATCTGGATGACAAGGGCAGGGGTATCAGAAGTATCATCTTCAGAGGGAGAAGCCTCCTCACCAGTCCCTGAGGGGCCTGGTTTGGGGTTCTTTAGAGCTTCAGACTGGTCTAATAGCTCTCTGAGGTGTCCTGCTGTAGGAGTAGGACCTGTTTTGATTCCTCTCATGGAACACAGTTGCCTCAGTTCCTTAAATGGAAAGATAGCAAATTTGGATGGCGCCTTTGGAGGGTCACTCTTAACAGAGATGGGTCCAATGGATCCCTCTGCTCCAGACATTGCTCTAGTGTGGTGGATGTGTTGCAATCTACCTACACTTCTGTTTTCCTACAGAACCTATCTAGTAGTTGTAGTCAGGGTGTGCTACTCCCTATCCTCTACAACAACTAAGTTCAGTAGAACTTAAGTATATCTAGTCTTGTTTTAGTGTACCTATCAGGTACCTGTATGATCTTTCAAATGATATTTTCAAAGATTGTAATGGTAAAAGAACAGCAAGCTCAAATCCCAATCCGCTGCTCACCAATGTGAGAAGTTGGCCTGGTATATGATGCTCACTAGTTCTAGTGATCACCTTGTACCATGCCAAGCAACCCTTATGGTGCAGGTTGTAAAGTCAACCTTATAGACAAGCTATCCTAGGGGTAGCATGGACTAAGCAGTCTTAGGCTAAACTCTGTAAAGGCATGTGAAGCAAGCTGTTTTACCATACACAATCCCCTTGAATACCAAATGAAAGGACACCACACAGATATATATTGAAAATATATATAGATTTATTAACTACAAAGATACCCTATACTCTTTATGAGCACAGAAGCACAAGCGTTAAAACAAAACACAGTTTAAATACACAAAAGTTGCAGGAATATGGATGAGCCCTAGGGGCCACCTAAACCATATACTAAAATAGTGGTATAAGAACCACTATGAGGAAAGTGAAGAGGCCTAGGGCCTGGGGAATCGCTGGAGCTGTTCAGGACTAACAGTGATGAAGTCGGGAAAGGCCCGCAGGACTCGGGTGCAGTGCGGAAAGTGCACGCAATACCAATGCAGTGTCAATGGTGCGTAAAAAGTACAAAGTTAGTTAAAAAGGAACCTTCCGAGTGACCTAGAAGGATGAAACTTAAGACACAGGCCCTAGAGGTGTGTACCAGTGTGGGAACACCGGCGGAGCTGAGTTACCTCACCCACAGGAAGCGGGTGCACAGGGTCGAAGTAGTGTCGGGTTTCGTCACGCTGGTCGATGGTGCTTGGAGCTGAAGATGCTGCAGGCGACTCGAGGTGAAGAGTTCCGGTGGATCCAAGGGTGGATCTGAAGTCGTGAAGACCTGAAAGCAGAGGGGACAATGTTCAAAGTCACTAGCCAGTGACTACCGTGGAACCAGAGTGGAACCAGGCGATGTCGGGTGCAAACAGGCGTCGAGGTGTAGCTTCTCTCTGCAGCCACGTGGACACAAGGGGTCGAAGACGTCCAGGAGTCGGTCACGAGCTGTCCCACGTAGGCTTCTCGCTGTTGGCGGTGTCGGCAACCGGATGGAAGCAAACAGTCCTTGGCTAATGCAAGCCACGCAGGAATCAAGAAAGGCTTGTCACTCAGACCAGCAAGGTCAGAGCGGGTGCTCCTTTTCACAGGAGCAAAGGCAAGTCTGGAGCAACCAGACCTGCAGTGAAAGTTGTAGATTTCGTCGCCAAGATGGCCACTAGCCACGTGGCAAGTGGACGGGATGGCGCGTCGAGTGGCACAGTGCAAAAGGGCCCCACGCAGATCGTGGAGATGCTGGGGGGCTGATCTTCGGTGCAAGCGCTGCTCGAGGTTGGCGCTTCTTAAACCCCAAAGCACAGCATCGAGTGGGCCTCTGATGCTGCGCAGTCAGCTTTTCGGGGGTCTTCCAAGATGTCCGGTCCCACGTCTCTCGGTGCCTCCACGGGTCCCTTCTTTGCAGGGACTGTGGATCGGGCGGTGAGAAGTCTGGGAGTCTGGGTCTTGTCAGGCTCTGGGCTCGAGCTCCGGCGGGAGGCGGCGGCAAAGCAGACGTCGAGTTGCTGGTTGGTACCTGTGTTCACAGGGTGGTCACTCCTTGGCCACAAGGGAGATTCTCTTCCGTCTTCTGAGCAGCAGAATGTCGAAGTCCAGTCTTCTTCTTTATTTCAAGTTGATTCAGGATGATCTGAAGTCTCAGGACACAGCTCCCACTCTTATTCGAATCTGGGGGGCCGGATCACCTATTAGGTCCCTCCTCTGGGTGGAACCAGGAAGGGGAGTGGTTACACCCCCTTTCCTTTGTCCAGTTTCGTGCCAGGACTGGGGCTGGAAGGCCCCAGCACCGGTTTGAACTGGCCTATGCACAGGGACACCTTGTGTGCCCCAGGCATGTCTGATTCTATTCAGCCCTGTCCTACCCAATACACAAAATCCTGTCTGGGGTGGTGCTAGCACCTCCCAAGGCAGGAAACCCTTTGTCCAAGCTGCCCTCGCTGGAAGGACTCCCAGCAGCAGGAGGTCAGACTTGTGTCTGTGGTGGCAGCATCCATTTTGTGATGCTAAGGCTCTGTTTAACTTTAACCGGGGTTCAGGTTAGGTACATGTCGTGTCCCTCTAGAAGGGTGGAATGCTACCCCCGTCGCCAGAATTGGCGAGGGGGTAGTATTCCAATTCGTATGACACCTTACTCGACATGTTTTGATAAAGCCAAACCTAAGATAGCATTTAACCGCGAGGATTATAATGCACTTAAGAGTATATGGTATGGCAGTATCATGAAACAGCTAAAAGACATGGTTCCGAAAGCTGCAGACAGGCTCAGCTCATGCCAGAGCACTATCTCACATATTTCCAAGCACTCTGCCTCCAGGATTGATGAGGCCTTCCATAGGAGTGACTGATAGGAACATATGTGTCCATTTTAGGTTAGGTATAGGCATACTACACCTAAGTAAGGGGTGGTTACACCGACTTACCCCAGCTGAGTGATCAGCCAGTTGTGTCAAATATGGAGGCCAGGCCAGGGGTGGCATAATACATGCTGCAGCCCCTGGTAGGCCTTGGAAGCACCTATGCCCTGGGTACCTGGGTACACTGTTACAGGGGCCAATAAGGTGAACCAGTTCCAATTGTGTATGTACCTAAGGTACATGGAGTCCATTTTAAGGAGAGAGCAATTAGCCTGGGGCCCTGAATAGCAGGATCCCAGGCCAACTATGTCAAAAACCAGCTAAACACCAGGCAAAAAGTTTGGGGGTAACCATAGTCAGATATCCACCTTCCTACATACCCTGGCCGGCAGGCCTCGGCGTTTCGGTGTCAGTTCCAGGACACCAGGACAGTCAAAAAAAAATCAGCTGCACCAGCTCTTGGGGTAATAAGCAGCGTGAGCATTTCAGGGCCGGACTGGCCAGGCATAGCGGGCACCGAGCATTTCCCCTGTAGGCGGCTAGGCTGGGGGCCGGTTGTGGACCCCTGGGGGGGAGTTTTTTTGTTACCAGGGGGTCGACAATATCGGTCCCCAGTAACAAAATCGGCCAAAACCGGCCCTCGCACACTGCTTTGCTGCACTCCTGCGCACCCCAGGGGGGGGCTGGTTGAGCAGTGTGCCAGGGCCGGTTTCCGTTCCCAGCCCGGCCCTGGAGCTTTTCATTTGCATGGTTTCACCCCTTTGTTGCTGGGGGATGCTGACGGATTTCCTCGCTCGGCCGGCGGAGCTCGCTTGGAACCCAGCCATCTTGCCGCTGGCAAGGCCACGCCCCTCCTTTTGTTTTAGTTAGTGATTCTTAGGGACCATATGTGGCCTCCTAGCTAGGTTGTAATATTAAGCCCATATTTTAAACGAGGACAGAAGTGACCATGCTGCTTACCAATAGATCTTCCATTTGCATACAGGGCCAATATCTTTTGCATTGCCTTTTTAGCCATCCTGAAGATTGGGTCTCATTGGCTTAACGATCTCTTGGGAATAGACAGCTTCCATCACAAGGCGAGGAACTTGCACCATACCTCTGCCCTCCAGTATCTCTGGACAAGCAGGGGAAATCTGCCTGTTCTGTCATCTTCAAGGCTGTGTCTGATTCCATTACCAGGGGGCTGTTGTGTACAGGTTGTCTCAGTTGGGATCCTAGCCTGTCTACTGCATTTAGTAAAGCAGCTGAATGATGGCGGCTGGGCTCAAGTGTAGCTTGACAATTCCCTCGTACAGTCAACATGAATAGCACTTTGTACTGGATGAACTAAAGGAGGGATGTGTGCTGTGCCTCTACCTAGCTCCCTTTATCTTCACAATCTCCCACCAACCCATAAAAATACTCATACTTGTCCTTCAAAAGTTGGAGCTTTTCACATGAATATGTCCTGTGCGGTGATGGCCTGGTTATCATGGATGAGTAAAAGACTACTTCACAGCCCAATAGCCCCCTGTCTGTATAAGGATGTGCTGCCCCAGTGGTGGCCTTAGAGGGTAACTCCGACTGATTGGAAGGTAGGTATCTGAAACAGGCCATGGTGTTACACACCCACAGTAATTCAGGCACTGCTTATGGAACTCAGGGGCATATTACCAAGGGCCTTATCTCCGCTTTAGCGGGAATCTTTCCTGCTAAAACGGCGATAATTTTATCGCCCTATTACCTAGCTGTCGCTAACACCAGTTAGCGACAGCTATTAGGAGATAGCGATCATCGTGGGGCCCACTTTGCATGTCAGCGATAATTATCGCTAATGACATGCAAAGTGGGCGTGCCAAGATGTTAGCGCCTGGAAACAGTCGCTAACATCGCTATCTCCTATTACCTACTTTTGGAAATAATCGAGCTAAACGCGATTATCTCCAAAAGATTACGCCTGCCCAGAGAGCCATGTTATCCAATGGAAGGTGGATAACATGGCTAAGAGCATTGTCACGATAATGCATGAATATCGCTGATTTTTCCGCAATATTCATGCATTTCGCAGGATTTTTACCGCTTTTGAGATAAACCTTGATAATATCAAGGTATCTCAGCGGTAAAAATCGTCGGAGCGCGGCGATATTATTATAGCCGCTAAACATGCATAGCGATAATTATCGCTATTGCTTGGTAATATGCCCCTCAGATTCCAGTGTGTAAGTGACATTGCTGATGTACAAGTTACAACATTCTTTATAAATCTACCACAGAATGGCGAGCTGTTTGTAGAAGAGCTTGCATTTGTGAGATTTAGAACCATACACATTCCTGAACTAGGCCAGACGGAAATCTGCAAAAGTGAACATCTCATATCTATTCACTATTACTAAGAATCAGCTGAAGGAATTACCCATCGTAAAATCTAGTTTAACTGACAGGAATTGTACAACAGAGAAGAAACCGCTGAAATTGTGTGTAGGTTTTCCAACATCTCTAGGTGTTATGAATGGTAGAGTGGTGATGAATTTCATTGTAATCTTAAAATTGGGCTATCCCCTGCTCATGTTTCTTTCTTCTGTCATAAGTTTGCTGCCAGCCACAGTTACTTACTTTGCCCATTTTCACAAATCCAGACAGACATATTGAATTGGCAATGAAACTTGTCTTACCCCTGAGAATAGAAAAGGAGATTGCCTTGGGAGTTGGATGTTATTTGAAGAAATTCTTCTGAAAAGCAAGACCCTTCTACAGTATGTTTTAGATTATTTGGATCATCATGAAACAATAAGGGGCATATTTACGAGCCCCTTTTGCCACAGTAGCGGCACTTATTTTTGCAACTCTGGTGGCCGTGCGCCATTCCTCATATTTAGAAAGTGCCACTAAGCCACTTAACGTGGCTTAACACGACCTTGTAAATATGCCTCTTTCTGCCACAGTCGGGTACAGCAAAGAGGAGAGAATGGGTGTTGCAATGGGCGTTCTACCACAACACCCATTGCTTTTTGACGCTGCCCTAGATTTACCAGGCTGGGGCAGCGCCAAAAACTAAGGCCAGGTAATACCTGGTCTTAGGATGGTGATACGAGGAGAAATTATTAATTTCTCCTGATTCTTTGCTCTTTCTGTGTGTGCTCTATTCTGCAGCTCACATAGAAAGAGCAAATCACCATTATTGATTGTTTTTGTGCAGGAAAGTGTCCCATCCTGCACATAAACAATCATCTCTGCAGCGCATGCACCCTTGCAACATGCCAGCAGGGAGCCTGTGCTGTTGCTATGCACCTTTTTTAGTGCCAGCACTAGGGGAAACACTTGGGTGCACCGTATTTTTGTAAATCCGGCCGACCCTGCATTTTAAAAATGTTGGAGCTCGGCGTTATTGTCAAATTTGGCATAACGTCTTTTAAGTTAGGAGATATCGGAAGACCAGGGTAGCTGGATGAACATGCCACCATCTGGCGTGGCCCCCCACAGTCTGCGGTCTGAGGTAAGTTGGCTAGAAGACAAGGAAGGTATGTGGAGCATACAGAGAATCGCTGGGAGTAGCATCAGAACCTGCCCAAGCAGAGGGGCTTACAGTTCCCTCTAGGAATGCCAAGGAAGAATCAATTGCCTATTCTTCACCCCAAAAATTCCCAACACTCCACAGTATCTTATATGGAGTATTGTCAGTGACTCTGACAAGCACGAGTGGCAGGGTAGACAAAGTAAACAGAATATTGGGAACTGAGCTGCCCAAGATCACACAGGGAGCCAAAAAAGAAAAGACATCCATTGGGGAAGCTGTTCACAAGGAAACAAGAAAGTCAAAGCTCAGAAACAATAGGCACTCAAGGCAATTCAGCATTCACAATAACTAACAAGCAAGATGTACAAGACATGCATATGACAGCATTAACAGTAGAAGGAATTTGGGGTAAAGTACTCGGAAGCGCCACACAGTAAGACTGAAGCTCAATACTGACTGCAAGTACTCACATATAAGATATATAAGCAAAAGCAGGTTGTGTGGAGCCATTATCTTTGTTGATGTTATAAAAGCAACATAAAGACAATATTCACACTGGACAAGAAACACCACCTAAGTTGTCAGCTGTTCCCATAAATCCTGGTGCTAAAACAAAAACACACAAGGCAGTAAGAGGAAGCGAGGAGAACTAAAACACATAGCCACAATAGACAAGGATCTGGTAAGGAGGAGTGCCTAACGGGTAAGAAGGGAAAGCAAAGGGCACACTTGGCAGAAAGCATGTAGCAAACCACACAGGGGAAACAGAGGCTAAAGGGATTATTCACAAGCCCCCTGCGCTGCCAATGCGTCACTTTTTGTGACGCACCGGCAGTGCATTTTCCTGCCCATATTTACAAGGACAGGAAAAGGAACCCTGTGTGGCTTTTCCTGTCATTGTAAATACGGCCATGCACTGCGTGCCATTGGTGTTGCTGTGAGTGTGAGCCAGCGGCGTACTAACAACAGATACTCTACTACCATATACTAACCTGGGCCCATAAACACACAATTGAATACAACGCTGGGTTTAGTTTTTTATGATATTCTACAATAGTCAAGATTAGTTATTTGTTAGCTCTGTTCATCTCAAATTAACCCTTTCACTGATCAAAAAGTTCTTTCCTCTGGTCGATGGACCATTAGTAGAAACAGTTGATGGTGAAAAAGAACAAGATTTCTAACTATTCATGTATTTTTGAGGTAAATAACCACAGACTCAGGAAAAGTTTAAAACTTTATCTAAGTTTCAGGTGCATGTGAACCATCTCAAATACACGGTGCAATCACCATCATTCAGCGGAGAGAAAATCAATTAAATCTTCAAATATAACACGGACTTACTCAATGAAAATGTCTAAGGATAAGAAGAGGATAGAGAGAAAAGGGCATATCACTAAATTACATAA
The DNA here is from genome assembly GCF_964261635.1 of Lissotriton helveticus. Lineage (NCBI taxonomy): Eukaryota > Metazoa > Chordata > Amphibia > Caudata > Salamandridae > Lissotriton > Lissotriton helveticus. The sequence goes on along the minus strand of NC_136072.1, from coordinate 1,083,683,188 downwards.
AAGATATATTTACCAAGGATGGTGTGAAGACCAACCCCCTGGCGAAAGGGCTGGTGAGGGTCCCCTGGGATTGATCAGGATACAAAGGCTTCAGGACAGGAATAAGGACAGGATAGTGGACCTCTCTAGAATACCGACGATTGCGCCGCACCCCTCTCTGACACTCTCTTCCTCCTCGAGTTTCTTCTGCGATCTTGTGATCTAACCCAATTAATTAGGATAGAAAGTTCTGCTTCAAGTTCTGCATTCGGTTCTTCATCAGCATCTCACAGCATTTCTTCCAGCAACGAACAGCATCCACACTCTGCATTCGGCAAATCTTTATCTATGACTCTTGCGCACTCTTGTGCTAACTAACTAACTAATGCTATCTAATTATACCTTTCGCTCTTCATGTTCTACCCACTAAAGTTGCAATATCGTAAAAATACGAAACATGATTGGTCAGGCAAGGGGGGTAGATCATCACACCTTGCTTACATGTCATCAAAAGCAATACAACTATTGTTTGTAAACCCGTCCCCTTAATTTTTATTCATAAGCTTTATTTCACGCATTTATTTTTATTTGTTACATTATTATAACATTCTGCATGTAAGTCCACTTTGTTGAACTTTTCACCATCTGTTCCTATGATAAACACTCTGCGACCTTGGCTTCTGTTCAACTTTTGTGTCATCATTCCGGGTAAATTTCCAGTGGACATGCGCAGTCTCTCTTTACTCAGCTTACTTCAGTCATACATGAGCGGCCCAAATGTGCACTTGTAATACAGTCAGAAAGACAAATATTAATTTCACACACAAATGGTTTCACTGTATACCACCCACCTCTACTCTAGTCCCATTTATTTATTAATACTTTTCCCACATTAGCATTAGTAAAGTAGCTTGTTTTTGTTTCAGCTAAGCACATGCCATGCATGTGAGCATGCAAGACTCCATTTATTTAAAGCTTCTGCTCATGCGCAAGAATTTCCCTCCAAACAACCGCTTGTCATACTACGTAGATGCAGTTGACCCATGCACAATAAAGATTTCCCGTTTAAATCAGTTTCAGTCCTTTGTTCATGTTATCCACGTTAGTAAACACATAAGCAAGCTTCACTAACCTGCGTATTTATGTGGTGCGCATTCGTTTTACACAAACAATCTTTAATAACTGGTTAGTAAGTTAAAGGAGCGGATTACTTCAGAACAAGCCTCTTTTCTACAAGTCCTTGCTCCATCAGGTGTTCCCATACAACACCCATGGAACCAGACACATTTCCAGATTTAGGAGGATTTGTAAACCTGGAAATGCATCTAATTGCTACGCCTCCCCAGGGGAGTCCTAAGGAGGCGCTAAAAGGAAAAAAAAATTTAATTTCTCCTCGTTTGTTTCCTCTTTCTATGTGTGCTGCATTCTGCAACACACATAGAACGAGGAAATCACCTCTGGTGATAGCTTATGTGGAAGGTGTACCTTCCTGTATATAAATAATCATTAAAAAAAATTAGTTTTGCTAGTTTTATGTGTGCTAATGCTGCACACATAGAAGTTGTAAAACCCCATTTCAGCTTGTTTATGTGCAGGAAGGAGACCCTTCCAGCACATAAACAATCATCCCCGTGATGCAGGCATCCTTGCACCATGGTGCAAGGGTACCTGCATTGGCACATGGCATCCCATTGTGTGCCAGTGCAGGGGAGAGCACAGGAATGTGGCATATTATTGTAAATATGTCACATTCCTGTAACTTTTTTTGTAAATGAGGCTCTAAGACCGTAGGCATAGGAAGGTAGCAAACTATAAACTGAAACTAAGGTGAATGGAACGAAAGGGAGGGACTAGGAAAAAGGTCAATATAGAAGGAGTGAATGGTCAAGGAACAGAGATGCACTAAAATATTGCTAGCTCAGGACTCATAAATCAAGGAAGCCCTGCAGACGGTGCTAGTTCAAGGATAAAGGGTTTGACTACACCTCAGGGATCGGAAATCTATTGGAAACAAAGATTAACAGGGCATATCAACAAGGGGGCATTAAAAACGTATCGCTTTTGCGGCCGTTTTCGGACGAAAAGCGGCGATAATTCTAATGCCCTATTAGCAAGGACACGCTAACACGTGAATCCATGCTTCTTCGCCCTTTCCCTCAACACCTAGCTTTATTTATTTATTTATTTATTTACTTCAGTTCTATAGCACACTATCACCTAAAGAAAGGCATCCTGGCGCTGACAGACTCATATCGGAGCGGGGCAACTGATAGCAAGCTAGGGGTTTGGGAAAAGCCATGTTTTCAAGTGCCTCCTAAACGCGAGGAGGTCGGAGGCATGCCTAAGTTCAGCCGGAAGGGCATTCCAGAGTTCGCCGCGGCCACGCCGAACGATCTACCTCCTGCTTTAGATTTCTTAAACCTAGGTATGGTCACCAGCCTGGCCGAGGAGGAGCGTAGACTGCGGGCCGACGCATGCCACGAGAACTTCCTTTGTAAACGAGCAGTGCCCAACCCGTGGAGAGCTTTAAAGGCCAGACAGAGCGACTTAAAATGCACCCTCTGTCTCACTGGGAGCCAGTGCAGCTGAGCCAAAGCCCTTGAAGCAGAAGATCTTGTTGGCCACGCCAGGGCTAGTTTTGCCGCTGCAGACTGGATTCTCTGGAGTCTATCCATAAGATAGCTTGGAGACTCCAACAGCAGGTAGTTTTAGTAGTCTAACCTACTGAGCACGGTACACCGCACCACCTCTCCCCGGGCAAGGGGCGGTAACAGAGGAAGGATTTTCCTCAAGAGGCGAATAATGGCCAAACAGCCAGCTACTATCTTTTGAAACCTGCGCTTCCAGGGTAAGGTCGCTGTTAAACATCACACCCAGGTTCCGCACTACCTTCACTGGCTGCACCAGTGGAGAGAAATCCGCAGGCCAGAAGTTGCTGGGTAGAAGAGATTGTACCATAGGCCTTGGGCAGTATAACACCTCCGTCTTTCCTGTGTTTAATTGCAAGGAATTGGCCTTGAACCAGCCCGCGTATCATCAGCGTAGTTAACAATTTCAATATTATATTGTTTGATGACCGCAATTAAAGGCTTCATGTAGATGTTAAATAATATCGCACTAACTGCAGAGCCTTGTGGAACGTCATGCGAGATGGTGGAAAAGGTGGATTGGAAGGGCGGGAGGGACACAGCTTGTTCTCTGTCCTGAAGAAAGGACTCAAACCACCCAAGGGCACTACCTGCAACCCTCACCTCTCTCAGCCTGTCCAGCAGAATTCCATGGTTCGCCGTATCGAAGGCGGCAGACAGGTCAAGCAGGATCAAAACCCCTGCCTGTCCCCTGTCTGCCCGCCAACGTAGCTCATCCAGCACGGTCACCAAGGCCGTCTCGGTGCCATGGGCTGGCCGAAAGCCAGACTGGACTTCCTCCAAGAGCTTATGCTGTTCTAGGTGTCTGGAGAGAGTGCCTGCCACCACCCGCTCTACAATTTTTGCTGGATAAGGTAGAAGCGAGATGGGCCTTACGTTCTTGAGGCACTCAGGATCAAGGGTGGGCTTTTTCAATAAAGGGGTCACCACCGATTGCTTCCACTGAGGTGGAACCACTCCAGTAGTTGCAAACCAGCCGAAGCGTGGGGAAGAGCTCAGCCTCAAACTCCTTCCAGATTTTTAGTGGAATCAGGTCAAGCGGAGACCCGGATGTAATACCAAAGGCCACTCCCCTGAACTCCTCTGCAGACAGCTGCACAAATTCCACAAGGGACTTATCTCCCCCTGTTCATGAGTGGACCCAAAAGTCAGCGGGCTGCCACAGTCAGCCAATGCTAAAGTTTCTTGCTGCTCCACCCCCAGATCGTCAATGATCAGTTTGATTTAATCCTGGAAGAACCTGGCTAGGTTTTCACAGAGTTCCTGGGAGGGGGGGAACTCATTCTTGGCACAGTCCGGACTGATAAGGCTATTAAAAATATTAAAAATGCTGCAGGAGCTATTCGGGGCATCGAGAATCACCCTAGAGAAGTGCGCTGCCTTAACTCTATGGATCTCCCTCTTATAATCCACCCGCTTAGCTTTCCAAGCAAGCCTGTCCCTATCCAAATATGCGTGCCTCCATCTCCTCTCCGCTTGTTTACATTCCAGCCTCAAATCTTTTAGGCTGTCCGTAAACCAGGGAGCCGAGGGTCTCCTTCTACTCCTGTGATGTTTTAGAGGAGCAGAGGTATCCAAAACCAAAGTAATCTTCGAGCAAAGGGCGATGTAATTCATCTCTATCTGCATGCCAGGGGCGAAGCTCTCCTCAACCGTGAACATGAGTGAGGCACCTTTTTTCCGAGTGAGGGACTTCCAATCCCTGCTAACATGCTCCCTCACTTGACTAGATGTCCCTGCAGTAAGTGTGCCTGATTTCACAAAAAATGTAATCAAGGAATGGTCAGTCCAGGCCATATGTAAAACGTCCCCAACAGTAAGAAGGTTGGTCTCAGAGAAAATCAGGTCCAACCGATGACCCCCTGTGTGGGTGGCCTGAGAGACTCGCTGAGAGAGGCCTAGGGCCTCACATGAATGAATCATATTAAGAAGGCCTGTGTTCATAGTGCCATTCAACCACAAATTAAAGTCTCCAAGAATCACCAATTGGCTGTGAGTAGCAGCCATATTGGTGAGCAGTTCTAATAGCGACTGCTGCTGGGCTAAAGTGAAGACCCCAGGAGGTCTATAACAGATAATGCCCGTTAAAAAAAGCCTCTGTGCATTCTTAAGAGAAAATCCAAATAGTTCACAGCCGTTACACGCGTAAATTTCGATGACATTCAGGTCCATCGTATCTCTAAAAATCACACCCACCCCACCCCCCCTCCCACTAGTTCTGGGCATGTGACGGATTTTAAACCCTGGCAGACAAGCATTCCCAACATCAACTTCGCACTCAGGCACAGTCCATGTTTCGGTCATACACAAGAAGTCCAGCTCATGAGCCTCCAACACCAGTTGTATCTCAACACTGTGTTTAGGGAGAGATCTCACATTCAGGAGCCCACCGGCTATAGTGTCACTCCTCAGAAAGTCCGACACAGGGAGAGCAGTGTTGGACAACATAAGGGTCCCTCTATCACAACCCCACTCACCAATGATGTTTAGTTCTTTACTGGTGTAGCGTCTAGGATCAACCCCAACAACTGGCCCCGGTCCCACCCCAAAAGGGGCAGCGTAACTGGCGCTGGGCGCAACCTTGGCGCGGACGGGCGCAGACAAGCTTGCCCTGCTGCACGCTCTCGCCAGCGTCCGTTTTTGTGTCCGTGAGTCCTGGGAGGTCACGGGAAACTAGACCGCCACTCCGCTACTCCCAAGATGGCGGGTCAGCTCGCACGGACGGACCCCCAAGTCGGGAGAGCAGGAGAAGGAAGACGCGGTTAGCCAGGACCCCCTGTGCTCACAAGTAAGTGCAGAAATAAATTGTATACATTTAAAAGTATCCATCTCTAATGAAATGCGAAGTGAGCATTCCTCCCCAGGATAACGGGAAGCCTCATGCAAAGCAGCATAGCGACAAGAAAAGTAGCAAAAACCTCTGCTATAGCTACTTTCCTTACGCCTGCTTTGAAACTGACTTAGCCATGATATCCTATGGAAGGTGGATATCATGGCTAAGTATGTGAGGCCCTATCAGCAAGCTATCGCCAATAGTTGTGTGATTATCGCTGGATTTCCAGCGATAATCACACAGTTAGGGAGCTTGCGCTGTGGAGATAAGCGTTGCTGATAGCATGCTATCTCCGTGATAAAATTCAGTGTTGGGTGGCGATAATTATCCTAGCGCTATGTGCGTTTAGCGATAATTATAGCCCCTCTTGATGATATGCCCCAACATTAGTTAACAAGGGGTCAATCAAACAGAAACACTACTACAATGACCAACGCTGGACTGAAGGAAACTGGATTTTAAAACTACGATCACATGCCTCAGGTGTGAACAGGTAAGCACAGGTCTGCCACTGATGTGTTAAGTTCCTCCACCCATCCTTGGCCTTCGGGAGTGGGGATGAAGCAGTGAGGAAGGAATTTCAGACATTGGAGTTTTTAGCAAGAAAAGGTGAGCCTGGCTTCCACAAAACCTGACTTGTGGATCCAGAATGAATTGCAATTTCGGAATAGTGTCCAAGATGTTGCGAGTCAGAATACAGATAAAGTCGAAGGAATGGAAGCGTATTTGAACACTGGAAAGTCCTTAGGCTCCTGGTGGAGTACACAAGAGTGCAGGGAGTGAATTGTGACAGGAATGTGTTATCCAAAAGGGGACTGGGATGAGAGAAAGAGAGAAACACTGGTGAGGAACAACATCTGCCACTTGATAGTGACAAATTTCTTTCATCAGAAGAATTCCTACAAAAAGTAAACATATTATGTCACCATGTGGTTTTGATTACATTCTTTTGATTTGCGTCACATGTATGCAGACTTTAACTCAAGGTTACATGTATGTGGTTCTCACTCTTCTTTCCTACATTAACAATTTGACGGGCTTGAGCCAGAAACATGACGCAGGAGACTTCGCCTTCTACCTGCTTAAATTTTAGTATTATTGCACTGCCAAAAAGTTGGTGAACCCTCCATCTCTCTAGTGAGCTTACTAGAAATGTATAGTCCAGAAAATAAGTCTGCCGTGGAAGGGTGACAAAAGACTGGATTAGCCATGCATTTCAGAACCAACATACCCTTTGGCAGCAAGAGGTACAAGAGGCATGGCTACAGATAAAAAAGATTACTGTTTGGACAAACAGCCATAAATTCCCTTTAACTTTAATAAATGTATATCTAAATCCATGTTATGCAGAAAAACATAATAAGGAAAATACAGGACATTTTGGTGGATCCAGACACCCCAAAGCCAGATTGTTCATTGCTGGGGACTTCAACTTGATCTTTTGCAAAGAGACTTAAATGATGGACACAACACCGAACAGGATCGCATTTGCAACATCCCACATTAGTTTTGCCCCCAGGACAGTAAACGGGACAAATTAGGTAAAAGTATGGCCGCTGTCCTTTTGGAAACAGGTTTAAGAGTACTAAATGGTGAGTACCATGGCGATCCCGCTTCATGGACGCACATCACAGAAAATCTAACAGTGTCATCAATTACACATTAGCAAGCCTAACACTATTCTACCAGATCATCAACTGTGGTGTAGACCATCATCCAAGAGTGACCACCACCCACATATATTAAATCTGGGAGTTAATCTAGCTTCGCATCAAAGCACACACATCTTGTTGGCAGATGCCCACACTGAGAACTTAAGGAGATTACTATGGTGCAACGGGTTGGCACCCAAACACAAGGCCAGATACATAAATCTGTATATGGAATACAATAACCACTTGGAAAGAGGTAGTACAAAGTATCCTAGCAGCATGTCCAAAAACAGCACAGCAAAATCATCATGCAATGAGCAGAAGCGTAACACACCTTGGTTTTCAGACAGACTTAAGCAAATGAAGAGGAATCTATACAAACAATGTTGCTGCCCAAAGATAATGCCCAATGACCCTGATCAAACAGCCAAAATAATACTCTGTCGCCTACTATATAAGAAACAAGTTTGGACCACCAAGAACCTTGAATCGTAACTCTGTGGCAGCGCCAAAAACTTACACCTCCCTCGCTGCCACAGAGTTACGATTACTTGTAAATCTGGGGCAGTGTCAAAACGCCATAAATGTTGCTGGGAATGCCCCTAGCAACACCCATTGCATGCCCCTTTAATGCAAAAAACTGCATTAAAGGAAACAATATTTACAAGGTAGCTTTAAGCCCAAAAAAGTGGCTTAGTGCTGCCTCGTAAATATGGAGCAGCCTCCTGCGTCATGGAACGTCACAAAAAGTGATGCACTGGCGGCACACGGGGCTTATAAATATTACAAATAAGCTCCTTTGTAATCATCTCTTAATGTACCTCAGCTTAATAGGGAACACCCCATCAACCCCCTGCCCTCCTCCTATCTTCCTCACACCTCCTGTGGACACGCCGTAACCACCCCCACACTGCCCCCATAACAAATACCACATTTTATTTCCACCTAGGGCTCTGTTCTGGTCAATCCGATTTAGGCCTGGCCCTGCACCCCGTGAGGCAGACAGCCCCAGGTAGAAATGCAGTCACACATCAACTGGCTCAATCTACAATCTGTTTGTTGACACCCAAGGAAATCTAATTGCTCCATACTTCTCAGAATGGACAATGTCTCGGCGGTACAATATATTGACTGCTTAGGGAGAATGAGATCTTGGATTCTTAAAGACATTACGAAAGAGTTTTGGCAATTCTGTCTAACCAACAATATTTCAGTACTGGTGGCTCGCCTTTCCAGCAAGAACAATCAAATTACATATGGGAACTCTTGTTTCCTCTACAACTCCAGCTTACGGAAGCTCCATTCATCATTTCTCTTGAATCTGATGGACAGACGGGGACCCTGCATGATAGACCTCTTTGCCTCCAGATTGCTCTTTCAGATTCCACTATTTTACAGCTGGAGGACACTTGTGTTTGGGGACTGTGCAACCAATTTTTTTCTCATGGGAAGGACAGATCTATGCCTTTCTTTTTTTTAGAGTGAGTTCCAGTGTCACTTTTCAGATGAGGAAACAGGCAGCAGAGGTCACCCTGGTAACACCATTGTGGAGGACACAACCTTGGTTCCTGATCCATCGACTCCAAAAATGGGTTAAGAAATTGATAAGGAATTGCTATTTGGATGGGTGTGTTGCAGGTGGTGCCCCTTCCAAATAGTGATTGGTATCCATATGCATCAATGGTTTAGGGCCGTAGTAGCAGTTGTTAACCATTGAAAAGTTTCCAACCCCCAAGTTGGGATAGTAACCCATTTGCTAAAAGGACCCTTTCTCTTGAATGTTAAAAAAAGTTTGTTTAGGAGTAGACAGTGGTCCATGGGACCACTGCAAACTCTACAACAGACCCTACAAAAACAGTAAACTTTTGTGTTTAAATGCAGCCCAGTTTACTATAAAGAAAACAGGCTGCATTAAAAAAGTTGACTTTATTGAACTCTGATCACAGACATGGTGGTCAGCAGGACACCATCCCTGTGATTGCACCCAATCGTAGTGAATCGCAATTTGTGACCCACCCCATGAGGTATGTCAGATTCCAACCAACTACGATTCTGATTTTTAAGAACCAACCTATTAGTGCATAGATCAGTTCTTACAAATGTTTACTGGTGGCAAAAATACTGGTCACAGTTTGAGACCAGTAATTTGCAAACCAGATATTCATACATCTGACCCTTAACCCTATGGGAGAACTATGGGGCATATTATCAAGAAAGGGCGTTACATTATCGCCGCTTTTATCGGCAGGAAACTGCAGATAAAGCGGCGATAATGGGCTTGATGATATGCTCTATGAATTCCAATCGAAGCCCATGTTAGATGTCTTCACATCTAACATGGGCTTCGATTGGAATTCATAGAGCATATTATCAAGCCCACTATCGCCGCTTTATCGGCAGTTTCCTGCCGATAAAAGCGGCGATAATGTGACGCCCTTACTTGATAATATGCCCCTATGACTTTTTTAATCAATGTTCTTGCACATTTGGCGGCCTGGGGTCTCTCATATAGAACAGTTGATTCATGGATGTCAATTAGGGGTCACAACTGCGACTCCTACGCAACCAATTCGACCCTATGTATATTGTTTGCGACCCTTTGGCTCCATTTGACATTTGTCAGGACAGTAGACATTGGTAAGTTCTTGCATTGTTGAAACTATATGCATTATGCACCTGCACTAACTGCAAGGGGCTCAGTGGCGGCTGGTGACATTTGCAAGTGGTAAGGCATAAAAGTGTGGCAAAATGTGCCCTGTGGCGAGCGAGCATGCCCAACCCTCATACAGGAGCGTCGGGGTTCTCCACCCCCAGGACATTTTTGAAGAAAAGAGTGGGCAAATGTTGCATTTTCAAGGAAATTTGAGAACGCAAGAAGGTTAATAATGCAATTGTGACAGTGTAGTTAAGACAACAATAAAGAGATTTAATATGATAATGATGTAGGTAGCTGCTTATTCAGTATAACCAGAGAACTTCACTTCACAGCCCCCAAATACATACGGCACTGACTCTCCAGTTAGCTCTGTATTTATATTTACTTCAAACAATCAAAGCATATGGGGCCCTGGGGCAACAAAACAAATGGGGCCATGCCCTCAAGCCCCAATAAAGAAACCACCCCTGGACAGTGGCTTCTCTTTACCTTTAAAGGATTAGTTTTATGAGGTGGCCGCAGTGGGCAGCGCAGGACCACACCATCCATTAGCAGCTTGCAATTACTTGTGTGCATCTGCATGTACAGCCATGTCTGCAATGGACATGTGCGGCGAAGGGTGAACAGCCTTTACAACGAAACTTTTACAACGCACTACCTTTACAACGCAACTTTTACAATGCAAACTATTACAATGCATTGCTCTGGGGGGCGCTCTAGGATAGGGAATAGGTTAATTTACTATCCAATAACCTTCCCTAGTGTCCACGGGGACTGGAGTTGGAATAGTAAATTAAACTATTCACTATCCAGCACCCCAAAGCACTATGCGTTGTAATGGACTGCGTTGTAATACTTACGTTGTAAAGGCATGCTATGTAAATGCATGCGTTGTAATGTCATACATCCGCGGCGAAGCATCTTCATAATTGCTGCCAGAGAGCATTCCATTCGAGGCCTGCTGCAGTCACCCCAGGCCCTGCATCTATGATATGCAGCACCATTTGCTCTTTCTCTTGCAGTATGGCAGTGAAATTGAAGTAAGGGCCCCTGCCCTAACCTGACTCTGTGGCACTGTCAGTGCTTAATTTGGGCTGGTGGTTGTAGGTGGGGCCCACTGGTTCTTATTTCTGGGCAACTCGCACCTATTTTTCCTCAACTGAGGTTGACCCACAGCAGGAGAGAGAAAACCACAAAGAGGAAGGGAGAGAAGCAAAAACAGTGACAAGGAAATAAATCAGGGATGAAAAAGAACCTGCAGCCTATCCCTCTCACACATTTTTTCTTTAGGCAGTCTTGTTATACGACTCATCTGGGTTGGGGACCATCTTTGTGTCCACTGGGATGCTCTTACCCTCCCCTATGAATCAGAGACACCATGCTGCATGCTACAGTGCACAGAGGCGGCTCATCTGCTAAGGCAGAGGAGCGTCGCCCCACTGAGCCGGTCAAAAGTAAAAAAAACAAAAATGATAATAACTCATTGTTTTTATCATTTTATTTTTCCTTCTTTGCTCAGCAGGGTTGGGGCGGACAGAGCTGCTCTGCTCACATAGCAGGACACGAGTGGTTTGCCCACTCCAAGTCTACATGACGCTTTGGCCAACGGGCTCGGGCGGGCCAAACCGTCGTGCTCACTTGCATGTTCTAATTCAGCCTGGGTGGAGAACATGCCTAGGCTCCCATTCCCTGACCGATCACAATGCTGCATTGCAGCGTTGTGATTGCTATGGGGAGCCTGGGATCCGGGACCTTCCTGCCCTGGAGTCCTGGAAGTGGGCGATGAGGACCAAGAGGCGGCGGCAGCTGCAGCACACAGGAAAGTGTTAAAAAAAAAAAAATTCCCTCCACCCTCCCCCTCCCGTGATACACCCCCCCACTTCTCTTAAATACCAGATGCCACTGATAGTGCAGGAGACCTGCATGTGAAGAAACGTGTTGTACTGCATGATGTCCCTTTATAAAGGGTAAATGTTGTATCTTATATCTTCCTGCTGCTCAGCTAGAATGCATGTGATGCGGAATGTTGGATGAATAGAATGTTTATGGTTTGTGAATGTCAGTTGGGTGAGGGCTGAGCAGCAGGACAGCTGCTCCTGATGGGGTTATCGTTTCATCTTATTATCTTAACATCTGAACTTAAATAAAGTAACTTGAATAATCTACCTTGAAGTATCCATCTTCCTTTTGAATACATCAGTAAACAACCTTTACGACGAATGCGTTACAACGCATGCCATTACATTAATGGATTGCAAAGATTTTGCAGAGTAAAAAATGCGGGGTAATGGCACACGTTGTAAACACGTACGGTATAAAGTGTCCTATTCTTTATAAAGTACATGGTTACTGTTAGCAGGGCAGCTTTGAAACGTGTCCCTATTGGGCCCTACTTAGATGTTGACTTTACAGGGTACAGCACCAATCAACTGATATCTCAACAATGACTATAATATCCCTTAAAATAACTGCTGTCAAAGATGCAGCCCCTGTTCACATTTCACATATTTTACTTCATCTTGCATTCCATAAAATTATTTGTTTTTTCCAGCTGTAATGTTGCAGTCGTTTTTTTGTGTACTGCATATTTCGAACTGGGTCACTTCCATGTGTCTGTGTGACAGCTATGGATGGAGCGAAGCATGAAGGCTGTGATTCTGACAGTGCCTGTCAGTGCGTCATAAAGCTGTTCCAATCAAGTTCACATCCAGTGATTGGCCTCTCTGCTGCGTCATGGTCACATGCCAATTGTAAGTGTGGAAAAGAGTGTGAAGGAGGAGCCATAGAGACAGTGGTGGCTCCTTATTGGGGGCATCGGGGGACTTCCGTGTTTCCATGCACACTGCCATTGCACAGGTCAACCCACTCGGTCTTGTCCACAAGCACTTGAGGGGAGGGCTGAGCAACGATCCATAAGAGTAGTGTTGTTTAAAAACACAGCACTCAGTAGGTGGATGTCTGGATTGTGCATGTGAGGGGCATAGTTCAACTACAATCCCCTCAAACATGCACAAATCATTTTATGTAATAGACAAAATGCTTATGCCTCAGAAACACAATATATCTGCCAAAATGTGGCTGTCAGGACGCACACCAGTGCATGCCTAAGGCCAATAGGAAGCAACACAGAGCAGCAGGGGCAGGATCCCCTGCACTGTCCCAGCTTCTTATGGGGCTGTGCTTCAGGCGCAGCTGCTCCCCTATGGCAGAGGAGCGTCGCCCCACTGTGCGCATGTCAGTTTGGCGCCAATCCGACATGCGCCCTTGGATATCTCCAGGCGGTTTCCTGGAGATATCTTAGTGCTCAGGAGCACAGGCTTCCAGTCCCTGCTGGAGCATGAAAGCGGCATGCTCCGCCCAATCCTAGTGCTTCTCTCATGCTGGGAGTAATAGCATAAGAGAAGCGCTGGGATTGCATGGGGACTGGGAGCCAGTGCAAATGGGAATTGTAGTGCCCGGATGGGAGCAAAGGAAAAGCGCGGCACTGGAGCAGAAGATCACAGCGGCAGGCAGGAAAGGTACGTTTATATATACATATTTTTTTTTCTGCCCCCCTCTCCCCCACCCCATAGATGGGCATCAGCCTCCGCTGCTGTGCTTCCAGTCCTATTAAGAAGTTGGGAAAGCGATTGACGTGGGTCTTCCCCCTTTTGGAACCTGGCCTTGCTCCTCTGCCTAGCTCTTCGTTGAATCATGGCTTGCTGGATCCAATGTCTAGCTCCAGATTCCTGCTCTGCTGCTGCCATGGAACCTCTGAGGTGCCAGCAAAAGAAGCAAGATAAGTAAAACATGTGGTTTCCATGTGCATGTGTTTTTGAGTGTACTTGTGAGTGATTGAGAGTGAACGAGATTGAGTGAAAGGGTGTCTGTGAGTGAGTTTGAGGGTGTCAATGAGAGCAAAAGTAAGTGAGAATCTGAGTTTGAGAGTGTGTTTGAATAAGTGAAAGTGAGTCAAGGAGTGTGAGTGTGTTAGAAGGAATGAGTGATTGGAGATTGTGATAGGGAGTAGAAGTGGGCCAGGGGTGTAGCTATTAATGTTGCTCCAGGACCCAGAGTCAGTGAATGTGAAAGGGTGAGTGTGTGTTAGTGTGTTTGTGAGTGAGAATCAGTGAGTATGAGTATGTGTGTGTGAGTAACTGTAAGTGTTGGGCGTATGAGAGAGAATGAACAAGTGAGAGTGTGTGTTAGCTTGGGTGAGGGAGAAGAGAGTGAGTATGAGTGAAAGTAAGAGATAGTGAGTTACCAAGAGTGTGTTTGTCTGTTTCATGATAGTCAGTCTGTCGCTGGCCATGGGATGGTCAATATAATTCTGGATTTATGCTGGAATGCAAGTGACTGCAGTACATGATCTCCTTTGACCACTCTTTCAACATTCCACCATTAGTGGTTGGTCACTACTATTACCATACACCTTATCAACTATCACAGGTATGCTAAACGTGTTTTCACCTTTCCTGACGTGACCAGGTTTTTTAATGTGAACAACATCACCTACCTGGTAGAACACACACATCTCCTCTGGTTACATATCTGTTTCTGATTAGATTGTGCTTCTTCTACATTGATTTGAACAAAATTGGCCATGCTTTATTCACCCACTTGACAATGCAACCTGAATAAAGTTTAGTGGCTGGTTTTCATACCCTCAGTAATTCAAAAAGTGTAACCTTAGTAGTAGAATGGGGTGTAGTATGATAAAACCACAACATTGACCTGACAGCATTGGTAACAGCAAATTTGTTAGCAATAGCCGTTTGTATACATTCACCCAGAACTCTATTCATTTGCTCAACAAGACCACTGGTCTGAGGATGATGCACTTTATATATACCCCTGATAAGGGCGTTGATGCACTTCTAAGATGATGACTCCATAGCATGCAGAAAATGTTCCACATCTTCACTGACGAACTGAACCCCATTATCAGGCATCACAAACTCTGGAAAAACTTCTAGCAAAAACATATCCATCATAAAGGCAATCACCAATGTCAAGCTTTGTTCAGTCACAAAACATACTTCAGGCTACTTTATATAACAATCTAACATGATCAAAACATAATGTGATTGGATCAGAAGCAAGTTGAAAGGACTTACAAGGTCAATCCCCACCTTTTCCCATGGTTAGAAGGTAACTCAAATGGTTGTAGAGGAGGAGAAGCAATCTTCAACGCGTTTTCACAACTGTTACAAATTATACAATCCTTTACTACTACATCAACTTCTTTTCCCATGCAGGGCCACCAAAAGGCTTCACAAAGTTTTCATTAAGTTAAAGTACGCCAAGATGCCCTCTGTTTCCCTAATGATGTCTCATAGTTAAACTCACAGGCGGTGCTATTTGTAACATCTGGACACGACGAGTGCAGTAGCTGGCTGCATAATCTTGAGAGAGTGAGATATGAATTCTAGAAGCTGATTCCTTACGCCACCTAGAGCCCTGCAAACATGAACGAATTGGATAAAGCTACAGGCCATAACAGCACCCAGTGGAAAAGGGAAGTGGAGAAAACACAAAGATGGTGTTCCTGTATCCCTTCAAGTTACCTGCATCAATTCACAGCACTAGAGGTTCCTTCTGTGTTCTAGACTTGTCATGCATCTAAATCTAAATCAAAGTATACCATGCTTTTTAGAACCTTCAACTCTTTTTAAGTTCAAGTGAAGGTTTGTTAAAGAATTAAAATTGTTGTGAAAACAATACTTTGTACAAACAGTTATTTATCAATGCATAAAGGCATGAGAGAATACTGTTAATATACAAAAAACAACAAGGCAATAAAAGTGTAACATAGAAGATGAGATGAAAACATTCATAGGTTCATGAATATTGCAAATAGCAGTACATGTCCACAATATATCATTAAAGGAGTGCAATAGGGATTAACAAAATAATCAGAATTATATACAAGTAAACAGTAGGAAGTCAGGGAGGCTTGGTAACTTCTTGTATTGGGGGCTCGGGGGAGGAAGTGTGTTTTGCTGCTGTATTTAAAAAGTGTGTGGGGGGGACCAGAGGTGTAGTCTTTTCATAGCTAGAGAGATAGGGTGGACTAGAGCTGTATCTAAGCGGTGATTATGGCATACCGCATACCACCATGATAGATAGGGCAATTTGGAAGAGTCTTTCCAATGTTTTGAAATCTGTTGAAACGCTACAGCCAGTAACAGATCAATGAGTCTTAGCTGAGAATGACTTTTCCCCCATTCCGGTGATAAGCTACCTAAGAAAATATTGGTAAGGGATAAGGGTGCTGTGGTATGAAAGATAGTGTTAATTTGGTGCCAGACCTGTTCCCAGAATTTAAGGACATGTGTGCATGAGAATAGCATGTGTTTAAGGTCAGCTTCACTTTGGGAACATGTCCAACATGTGTTAGGATTTGTAGTATGTATCTTATTGAGGTAAATTGGAGTGAAAAATAACCGATTATACAGAAAGAAAAGTGTTTGCGTTGTGCTGGCGGCTCTAGAGGATTTCCTAAGTTTTAACCAAATTCTGTCCCATAGACTAACAGGCCAGTTTGTTTTCAGATCGGATTCCCAAGAGAGTTCTACCTTGGTCTTCTGCCTGTCATCAGGAGGTTCCATTAGGCGAGAATAAATGTTTGAAGCTTTGGGGTTTGTGAGCAAGAGACGGTGCCACGGAAAGAGGGGTTGTGGTTGTGAGGAGGGCGAGGTTGTAAGTTTAGCACATGCCTCAATTAGTGCATTCTGCAAGGTCAGAAATTTAGATTTAAAGGAAAGGGGTAAATGATATAGAGTTTGTGTTTGGGTGAATTGAATGGGCGAGCCTTGGTCAAAAAATTGGTGGACCCAAAGTAGACCTTTGTTCCTCCAGACTTTCCAATATATCGGTTTCCCTTTGATAAGGATCTGTTTGTTATGCCAAATTGTGGAATTGAGAAAGGATTCTGAGTCATGTGTAACTAAATGAGGTGCGTTGGATAATAGTTTACATGATTGCTTGAGTATTGGAGTAGAGAGTTTTTGTGGTTTTCGGGTATAGGAAAGATCTTCCTGGAATGAAAAGGGGGTTAAAAAAGAAAGTTCGAGATGTACCCAAAGAGGCCTGTTTTCCGATTGAGAAGTGATCCAGTTTGATAATTGTCTTAGTTGAAAGGCTTTATGATAATTAGAAAAATGGGGGAAGTTGACTCCTCCTTCGGATTTTGGTCTTGTTAATTTCTGTAACGCCATTCTTGATTTTTTTTACCATTCCATAGAAAAGAGGGAGAATGGAATTGATTCTTTTAAAGGAATTAGACGGAATGGATAATGGAATGTTAGAGAGGAGGTATAGAACTATAGGTGTCAGCATCATCTTGATAGTGTCCAAACGACCCCACCAAGATAGATGCAGGGGATGCCATCTTGTAGTTAGTGATTTAAGTTTCACAGAACATTTATCTATGTTGAGAGAGATGGATGTTTTAATAGATGAAGAGAACCAGATGCCAAGATATTTTATATACTTAGAATTCCAGGTGAAATTAGAAATCTTAAATTCATCTTTGAAAGTGTATTTGGTTAAGGGTAGTAACTCGCATTTCCCTCTATTTAATTTATAGCCTGACACCAGACCGTAATCTTCCACTTCGCCTAAAAAGGCCGTGAGGGAGGATTGTGGTTGGGTAAGAAAAACTAAGATATTGTCAGCGTATGCTGCTAATTTAATTTGTTGAGGGCCTGAGGCAAAGTCTATGATAGATTGATTTTGACGAATTTTTGACAGGAATGGTTCTAAAGCTAAATTAAAAAGAAAAGGTGAAAAGGGACAAATATTGACGAACTCCTCGTTTGAGATTAAAGTAAGGAGAAATAAGACCGTTAGCTGAGATTGCAGCTGTGGGTTCTGAGTAAAGTAAGGCAATGAAGGACGTGATTTTTGGTCCAAAACCAAACCACTTAAGAGCGTGGAATATAAATGGCCAATAAACCCGATCAAAGGCTTTTTCTGCGTCTAACGCAATTGCTGCTAGGGAATCGGAATAGTGTGAAGATTTGGAGATAATATCAAAAAATAAATGTGTGTTATCTGTGATATTACGACCTTTGACAAAACCTGATTTTTCCTTACCTAATAATAGGGGAAGATGTGGTTCTAGTCTTAGAGCTAAAGCTTTGGAGAAGATTTTATAGTCCACGTTAACTAAGGAGATGGGTCTATAGTTTTTACAAAAGCGTGGGTCCTTATCGGCTTTCGGTATTAGACAGATCAGAGCTTCGGAAAAAGAACCAATAGACTTACAGGAGGTGATAAATGAAGAAATAAGAGTATATAAGTGTGGGAGAAATAAATTAGCAAAGTGTAAATAAAATTCCACTGTAAAACCATCAGGGCCAGGGGCTTTGTCTTTTTTAAGGGTTTTTAAAGCATTAAATAATTCTGTTTGTGTGAGGTCAGATTCCAGTGATGTTAAATCCAGTTGGGGATTAATGTGTTTTTGAATTGTGGAAAAGTACTGGGAGAGATCTGTATCTGAGGGTGTGTTTTCTGGTGTGTATAGAGACTTATAGAAGTGTACAAATTCTTGAAGAATATCAGGGTTTTGAGTTTTGGTATTTGATTATCATCTATAATGTAGTCGATATGAAGTTTTTGTTGTTTCATTTTTAAATAATTGGCTAGGAGTTTGCCTGATTTATTTTGGCCCCCATAATACTTTGCAGAGGATTTTAGTAGATATAAGGAAGCCTGTTTAGCAGTCGCTTCATTGAATGCTATTTTTGCATTAATGAGATCTTTAAGAGAATCTTTTGATTTGGAAGTATGAAAAGATTGTTCGAGCTTTTTGATTTTATCAAGAAGGGTATTGTGAGTTAAGCGGAAAGCTTTGCGTTTGTTTGATACAAATCGAATAATTAAGTCTCTAGCAGTGGCTTTGAAAGCATCCCATACAGTGTGAAAGCAGAGATCCTCCGTTAGATTGGTAGAGAAGAAATCTTGAGAGAAGCAAACAAAAGATGAGTTAAATTTGGGGTCAATAAGTAAAGAGTTATTAAAACGCCGTTTTTTTGTTGAGGTGGAGTGGCTCAAAAGATCTAATTGAACCGAAACAGGGGCATGATCTGAGATAAGTATGGGTCCTATATCGGCAAAGCGTAAAGATTGAGAAACGTTTCGTGAAATAAAAATGTGGTCAATTCGGGATTGTGTTTGATGTGGATGGGAGAAAAAGGAATATTCTCTTAAGGATGGGTTGCAAAGGCGCCATGAGTCTAATACATTTCTTTGTTTAATAGTTTGTATAAAAGCTTTGTGCGCTGTATTTGAGTTAAAGTGGGAACTAGAGTTCCTGTCAATAAACTGATCCATCACTTGATTGCAGTCGCCTGCAAGGATAAAGTTGTCTGACGGATATTTGAGTAATAGTTGAGAAATGTGTGCCAAAAGCTTGCGTCACCATTAGTAGGGGCATAAATGTTAAGTAAGGATAATGAGGTCTTTCCTAACAAGAGATTTGTGAAAACCCGTCTACCTTCAGTGTCAACCTCTTGAGACACAAGCTGGGCTTGCAATGCTTTGTGACAGAGAGTTATAACCCCGTTTCTTTTACCATCTCCTGGCGAGAAAAAAACCTCACCAACCCAATTTCTTTTGAGCTTTAATGACTCACTTTCAGTGAGATGAGTTTCTTACAATAATGCAATATTAGCATCTAACTTTGATAAGTGAGACAAGACTCTCTGTCTTTTAATAGGGGAATTCAAGCCGCTGACATTCCATGAGATCAGTTTTAAGAACATGTGTCAGTTAGAAGTAATAAAGACACCAGTGAAGCAATAACACTATGTATATTGTAAA
Source organism: Lissotriton helveticus (assembly GCF_964261635.1). Lineage (NCBI taxonomy): Eukaryota > Metazoa > Chordata > Amphibia > Caudata > Salamandridae > Lissotriton > Lissotriton helveticus. Next base: position 1,083,663,613 of record NC_136072.1, on the reverse strand, counting down.
CAGTATGTTTTCCAAACAATTCAGTAATAATCAGAAAATAAAGGATTTGAAGAAAATGTATATGAAGTACGAAGATATTGAATGTGAAAATCAATGTAAGAAGAAAGAGTAAGAACATAAGTGAACCAATAAAATCCTGTATACTGTGAACAATAGTACTTGTGAAAATTTCAACAATGAGAGCTATAAAGAACATTGACGTAAACTTTATATTAGGTACGAAGATATTGAAAATTAAAACCAATTGAGAGAAGCTGAGAAGGTAAGAAAGATGAAGAAAAGGAATAAGCAAGATTAGAGAAAGATGCAAATGATAGAAACCAGTATGATAAAAAAGAAAGAAGAAGGAGTAAAGGAGAAGGGGTGAGAGCTGTAAAGAAGAATATAAGAAAAAAGATCATATCCACATAAAGTCAAAACAATGGAAGAATGGGGGGGGGGGGGACCACATAGAACAATAACGTACCCGGACTCCATGAGGTAAGACGGGGCAGACTTCGGGATGTAAACAACATTCAAGACTAATAGGTCAAGCACATGAGATTAGGTCCTGTGTAAAAAGAAACAAAAGATGGTTAATACAGACAGGATGGAATATGTTGTAACATATTATGATATCAGACAAATGAGGTCATAGTCCTGAAATGAAGAGAATAATGTGAGCTAACAAACCATAAGCCATGACAGAATCTATTCTAAAATCATGTTAGTAAAACAACATGTTGAAACATTAAGCCCTATTCCAGTATTTGACGGAGGAGGAGCTATTTAAAGCGAGAGTTGGAGATGTCCATCTTTTCTGGGCAATGTGAATTGAGAAAGCTCTTCAACTTTGTTGGATCCTCATAGGTCATGGTGTTGTTATTGAAAGTAACTTTGAACAAACAGGGATGGAAAAGCCCGATTCGTGCTCCAATAGAACGTAGTGCTGGACGCATAGCAAGGAATTCTTTTCATCTGTCTGCTGTGGATTTGGCATAATCCTGTGAAAAAAATAATTGGTGACCAGAGAATGAAATACGCTTCAGGAGCCTAACTGCTGATAGCACTTTGAGGAGATCCGTATACTCAAGAAAATACAAAATGACTCCCCTCGGTCTTTTCGTACTTGAGGATGTTGAATGCAGTGGGCCCAATCTACGTGCGCGTTGTATATTGAGAGTGGTGTCTCCGGCAGATTCAGTGTTGACGGCAAACATTTTTTTAAAAAGGAGATAGGATCTGACCCCTCCACGCCCTCCGATAGGCCATAAATGCTGAGGCTGTTGTGTCTATTTCTATTTTCAAGGTTTTCAACCTGTTTTTGCAAAGATGTGATTTGGGAATGAAGAACGTCTACTTTGTTGTAGGATGCATTAAGAGTTTCAACACTATGTTCGACCTTAGTTACACTTTCTTCCAACTTTTCCCATCCGTCTGTTAAGATTTGTATCTTGGAATTTGTCTCTTCAACAAATGGACGCAGGGCTCGGATTTCCTCCAAAAGAAGATCCATGGATACAGCCGAAGATTGCTTCGGTGGAGAAGGAGGATCCTTTTTGAGATGTTTAGTTGTTACTTTATTGAGAGAAGAGGAGCCATTAGCCATAACCAAAGAAACAGCTGGTTTAGATGTTGATGCTTGGGAGTCCTCCATTTGAATGAGGTTTGCCCTTGGCTTTGAACGAACAATGAAACTACGGTGTGAGGATACTTGCAGAGGTTTACTCTTTTTAACCTGCCCATACACTAGGAAGAGTATAAGTCTATATGTAAGAGGTGGTTATATAAAACTGCAAACAACCTAAGTGCGCAGTTCCACTTAATAATAATAAAAAAATACACTGTAGAGGAAGTTGTGTGCATATGGCATGTAACAGAGTATTATAACATACAATTACCAATAAGCATAAAATAAGGTATAAAAGTGGGAACCTTAGACTTAACGAGAGGAAAATGTGTGTAATTTAAGTCACCACAATTCGTTACAAAAGCAGGTTCACATCATATTGAGCAATTCAACCTGCTAAACTTAATGCTATGACCAAGGCACTCATTTTAAATAAATAGCTGTGTGGTATATTCATGTAACATTACAGACTCTGTGTGTGCAATTAGCATGTGACAAGTTGTTATAACATAGATGAGCCTATGGGCGCGAGGAAAAATATGAAGTTGGTGACCTTAGGTTTAATGAGAGGTGTAATAAATGTGTGAGAGATAAGTCATTTCTTATGTCTAAAAGTAATTTGATATATTTCACCTCACTTCTTAACATAGGCTTACCCACAAAAAAAACAAATAGCATAGTATGTTGAGTTTAAATATCATATCCTAGAGCCTAAATGGTAAACATAGAGCAGCAAAAGGACAGCAAAAGGACACACGAGGGAAGAGTAACCACTGTTTTGATACTAAGACAAGCAATGTTTTATGAGTCAGGCATAAAGAAAGAAAATCTGCAATAAGAGTCTTGTTGAAGAAAACTGCCTCATTCTAAAATAATTAACTATGAGGCACATCAATAGAACAATATAGGCTCTGAAGAAATCAACCGAGTGATGTAGACTGTTTCCACAGCGCACTGGCAGCTCAGAAACGATGATTGCTGCTATGCCCCTTCAAAGCTGAATAATAAACAGAGAGGGGTCTTTGTAGGTTAGATTAAGGCCAAAAATCCCTTTATTTCTTAGCTCTTTAATTCCAACATTCATTAGTTTAGTTTCCTGTCATTAATCAATCAGAGCAGCCTCTGAAAGAACACAGCATGTGGTGAGAAGGAATTCCCTCAGAGCTCAGGCAGTTTAAAATTGACATTTACTGTTGTGCCCATTCAGAGTGTAATGAGGAGCAGAAAGGGGGCACTGCATGTAAGAATGAAGTCCGAAATCATTCCATTACTTAGCTTTCAAAAGGCAGTCTTCATTGGTGTGTTTCCTTGTCAGCAGTGAAGCAGTGCAGCCATTGAAAAGCACACCCTGTGGTAAAAGCAGATTCCTTCAGCGCGCGGGAAGTGCTGAGGTGAAGGTTACCAATACAGCAGCTCCAAACACAATGAGCAGCAGAGGGGCAATACACGTCGGAAAGGACTCAAAATTCCTTTCACTGTGCAGCGCCAGTGTTCCGACTTTCACTTGCTAATTCCACCGCAAGACATGACTCAGGCTGTGCAGCAAAATCCCTCGGGCTGCCCCTCTCCCTCAGGCGACTCACGGGGGAACCGCCATCTTCCTCGGGTGCTAGCCACGACCCCCCCCCCCCCCCCCCCGGAACCTTCAACTCTTAAAACAACTGGCAAGTGTGTGTTCTTAACTATTACCTCCCACTTTCCCACTTGTATCTAGTGGCAGGAGCCCAATAAATGCACTGTTATATTAAGGGAAGGGAAATAATACAGGATGTTAAATTAATACTAAACCCAAATGTTATAACCCCTCAGGCCCCCTATATTGTCCAGTATATCTAAGCATTTAGGTGACAGGGATTTTTAAGGGAGCAACATAAAACCAGAATTACATCATCCCTTCAAAGTCTCCCAAAAATAATCAATAGGAATTCAGTGAGCGAGAAGGTCCCCAGGAGCGTACCAAAAACATCTTAGAAAATAAACAATTAACTCATACTCTCAATCACTTTGTTCAGATTGGAAACATCCTTAACAACGGGCATATTAGCAACAAATAGCGATATTTAGCGCTAAATGCGATTAGCGCATTTTTTTTATCGCTGTCTATGGCCGGATATTATCGCAGAGATAACATGCTATTAGCAACGTTTATCTCTAATGCGATAAAATATCCGGCGATAGCGGCTCAATGAGTGAATATTGCTGGAAACCCAGCGATATTCAGGCATTAGCGCTAATGGGGAAATAACCTGAATATCCACCTCCCATTGGATAAACAGGTTGTCATGGTCTGAGCAGGCGTTAGGTTCTGGCGATAATCGCGCTTAGCGTGACTTTTTCAATCGCACAGCCTGCCTTGCTAATAGGCGATAGCTGTGTTAGCGACTGCTTTCAGTTGCTAACATGTTGGGTACGCCCACTTTGCATGTCATTAGCGATAAATATCGCTGACATGAAAAAGTGGGCCCCAAACCGTTCGCTATTGCCTAAAAGCTGTCTCTTGCTGCTGTTAGCGACAGCTTGCTAATAGGGCGATAAAATTATTGCCGCTTTAGCGGGGAAAAGTCCTGCTAAACCGGCTATATTGCCCTTGCTAATATGCCCAAACGACTGACCTGAACAACGAATCCTAAACAACGACCAATCTGTTAACCACGACATCCTTAACTACGACTTACACTTCCCTAAACCACGATAAAAACGATCTTGTGACTGGCCAAAAGATGGCACTATTTTAATAACAATGAAAAGACTGGGTCCCAAGACTGCCAAGGACGTAATTTCCTATAAGTTAAAGATTTACTAAAGCAATCACATCACTTTTCAAATCAATCACGGGCAATCTTTAAGTCAGACACTTTTTGGGAAGCATTTCTGCCTTTTCATTTTAAGCTTCTGTGTACTTTATTGAAAAAAGAAACGAGCACGAAAGGTTATTATTTACATCAAAATAAAAGCACAACATGATAAATTAAATGCACTTAAGCCTAGTTTTTTTCACGTAACATCAATGAAATCATCGCGCTCAGAATGAGGAATTGTGTTATATGACTGTGAAGCTTTTTTTAAAATCTTTGTTTAAGTATAATGGTTTAGAACTTACAGGCACATTGTGAAAGTACCACTGGCCCAGAAGTGCACTCCCCACCATCCTCATCAGGGATCTTATATTGCCTAGGTCCAACATGAGTACCACATTTTAGTCAGGTTGTTGCAGTGTATTCTGGAACTCGAAGTCCTGTTTCTAACACTCTAAACTGAGGGCGAGGAGAACCAGCATCCAAAACTAAACCATGGCTGGGCGAAATCCTCATGGTCAGGACTTGATTCCAGGTTTGATTCCTGGTCAGGGATGGGGACTTTTTACAACTGGATAATTCTATTTTTATTTTGATAATATCTAAACACATTTGTTGAAGTTTTACATCGCACGTTTTTTATTACATACATTTAGGCTTTTTTCGACTTGCCACCACCTGTAATAACAACATCACCGTTCAGGGACAGGGACAAAGCACTGAGAGAAAAGTGGATGCTGGTTCTCAAAGCTTATTCTTCACAAAGGATGTATTACCAGAAGCATAGGGAAATCCAGGAGGCCTGTTTCTATTAATGTGTGGGCTTTGCTTAGAGAAACACCACACTGATGGGCACTTCATTGCAAATCAGAGACACATGGAGATGTGTAGCCAGAGCAAGGAAGAAACAATCCTCCCTGAACACACATATCAGCAGCCTTCACAGCACGCGCCCCACCTCCAAGACGCAGTACCAGGGTGAGACCGCCTCTGCTTCTGTCACAGTGTTTGCTCAGCAACTAAAGAAAGCAGGGGCATATTAGCAACAGCCAGTGATAATTATCGTTGGCCGGGCTTAGCGATAATTAGATTATCACAGGCTATCACTGCTTTTTATCGCCCTGGTAGCGCGTAATTAACAACACGTTACTCCAGGGCGATAAAAATTCCAGAGATAGCGAGGTTACCTCCCTTTTGCAGGGAACATCGCTGGTTTTCCAGCGATGTTCCCTGCAAAATGGGGATAACCTTGCTGATACGACCCACAGGGTCGTATCAGAACAATCCACCCCCTATGTTAGGGGTGGCTAAGTCAAGAATTTAGCAGCCGTTAGTTTTTGGAGAAAACAGCAGTTTTCTCCAAAAACTAACGTCTGCTAAAATGTTAGAAAAGGGGGTGATGATGGACGGAGCATCTGAATCAATCAAACACTCACACCCAGTCAAAAGATCTGGGTTTAATCCATCACCGTTCTTTAGCCCACTCTGCCACCCCGGTTCAGACATGGCTATATGCAAATCAGTCTGACCCTGTGCCTCATGGGAACAGTCCAGCCCGAACTACCACCCCCCTTTTGTACTGCTAAAATGTTAGGGCATCCTTGCTGATAGCGCGAAGCCGCGCTATTGATGTCTTGACATGTAGTGTATGTCAAGAACGCCCACTTTGCATCTCATTAGAGATGCAAAGGTAGGCATAGTGAAAAAGGGTGCTAACATGCGATTATGCATGTTAGCACCCTCTTGTAAATAGGGCGGTATTTTTATCTCCGCCTTTTTGTTTTTTTAAGCCAAAAAAGAGATAAAGCCCTTGTAAATATGCCCGAATGTGTTGAAAACGGGTAATGAAAGAAATTGAATATTTTTTGTGATTTAGGTACTCATTGTTAACCCCTTCGACGCTCATGACGAGCTGGGCTCGTCATGCAGTAGCCTCCTGCTACGCTCATGACGAGCCCAGCTCGTCATGAATAATGGTGATCATGTATTTCCAGCACAGGGGAAAAATCCCCATAGCATTCAAAAGGTTAAAAATGTAGTGGTTCGGCATTGCTCGTGGTTTAACCTGCGTGGTTAAGGAATTCGGGGCATATTATCAAGACAGGCGATAAAATTATCGCCGCTTTAGTGGCAGAAAACTGCCGCTAAAACGGCAATAATGCAAGCCGGGCTGAAGACGGCTGGAATGCCAGAAACCGGTCCTCGGAAGCTTATTTCCGGTCCAGGGAAGACATGGCTTGGCAGTTCGGGCTGGACTGTTCCCATGAGGCACAGGGTCAGACTGATTTGCATATAGCCATGTCTGAACTGGGGTGGCGGAGTGGGCTAAAGAATGGTGATGGAATAAACCCAGATCTTTTGACTGGGTGTGAGTGTTTGATTGATTCAGATGCTCCGTCCATCACCACCCCCTTTTGTACCGCTTTTGGCCGCCATAAGTGTGGCAGGGTATGCTCAGACGTGAGTCCCTTGCTCACTTTGCCACTGGATTCAAGCAAGCCGGGCTGAAGACAGCTGGAACGCCAGAAACCGGTCCTCGGAAGCTTGTTTCCAGTCCAGGGAAGACATGGCTTGGGAGTTCGGGCTGGACTGTTCCCATGAGGCACAGGGTCAGACTGATTTGCATATAGCCATGTCTGAACTGGGGTGGCGGAGTGGTCTAAAGAATGGTGATGGAATAAATCCAGATCTTTGGACTGGGTGTGAGTGTTTAATTGATTCAGATGCTCCGTCCATCACCACCCCTTTTTGTACAGCTTTTGGCCGCCATAAGTGTGGCAGGGTATGCTCAGACGTGAGTCCCTTGCTCACTTTGCCACTGGATTCAAGCAAGCCGGGCTGAAGACTGCTGGAATGCCAGAAACCGGTCCTCGGAAGCTTGTTTCCGGTCCAGGGAAGACATGGCTTGGCAGTTCGGGATGGACTGTTCCCATGAGGCACAGGGTCAGACTGATTTGCATATAGCCATGTCTGAACTGGGTGGCGGAGTGGGCTAAAGAATGGTGATGGAATAAACCCAGATCTTTTGACTGGGTGTGAGTGTTTGATTGATTCAGATGCTCCGTCCATCACCACCCTTTTTTGTACCGCTTTTGGCCGCCATAAGTGTGGCAGGGTATGTTCAGACGTGAGTCCCTTGCTCACTTTGCCACTGGATTCAAGCAAGCCGGGCTGAAGACGGCTGGAATGCCAGAAACCGGTCTTTGGAAGCTTGTTTCCGGTCCAGGGAAGACATGGCTTGGCAGTTTGGGCTGGACTGTTCCCATGAGGCACAAGGTCAGACTGATTTGCATATAGCCATGTCTGAACTGGGGTGGCGGAGTGGGCTAAAGAATGGTGATGGAATAAACCCAGATCTTTTGACTGGGTGTGAGTGTTTGATTGATTCAGATGCTCCGTCCATCACCACCCCCTTTTGTACCGCTAAAACGGCAATAATGGGCTTGATAATATGCTCTGTGGTATTCCAATTGAAGCTCAGGTTAGATGTCCTGCACATCTAACATGGGCTTCAACTGGAATTCCATAGAGCATATTATCAAGCCCATTATCGCCATTTTAGCCGCAGTTTTCTGCCGCTAAAGCGGTGATAGTTTTATCGCCTGTCTTGATAATATGCCTCTTCGTTGTTTAGACAGTAGTTGTTTAATCATATAATCGTTCAGATGAATCATCATGCAGTCTTTTCCTTCTTTTGCTGAATGCACATGTCAACATTGTTGGAAATTGGGTTTCTGGTTGGCAGAGGTATGCACCATGTCCAAGCAGGAACCATAATACTAGTCAGGGTAAGTGCAGTATACACTAAAAGATTATCTGTGCTCAGCCTCTGGTAGCTTGGCACAGAGAAGTCAGTCTAAAATAAAGAGACAATGTGTAAAGTATTTGTGCGCGAGCACACACACTCACACACACACACACACACACACAAACACATATACACACAGTGAAAACACCACAAAAGTACTCCATACCAGTTTAGAAAAATAGCCAATATTTATCTAAGTAAAACAAGACCAAGATGACAAAAATCCAATATAGGGATTTTGCAAGATACAATCAAAATGCAGTGCTTAGAAATCAATAGCTCCAACTGGGGCTATCTGGTAGCAATTGACCAAGGCAAATCCAAAATGTCAGTACGACCATGATGGAGCTTAGGCTGGATACAGGAATCACGCAGACCAGCTGACAGTACCTTGGATGCGGCAATGCTCGGGGTCGATACATTGAAAAACTGAGGTGATGCTTCACTGTCGCAGGCGATGCATTGGTTCCGAAGTCTGGTAAAGTCGTTGATGCGTCGATGTCAAGAGTACTGTACGTTTGGTTCCAAGGCGTCGATGCCGAACTGCTGGGCCGAAGGCGATGCATCGGTTAGAAGCCACGCTGGGTTGGGCTGGGCTGGCTATGCATCGGGGACTCGGCATCCCAGATGTCAGCGATGCGTTGTCTAAGTCTCACGCAGCAGCGATGATTCGGAGGCGCTGAATCTGCATTGTCAGGGCTGCGTTGTAAGTCGAGGTTGTTGCGTCGCGCACTTGGTGAGCGGTGTCCACGGCTTCAGTGAAGGCAGCGGCAATGAGTTTATTTCGCAGGAAATGCGATGGTTCCGAACACCAAACAGTGAATTTGGCACCCCTTGGCAGAGCAGGACTCACAGCAGGGGAGCCAAGAGGCTGGTAGCAAGATGCAGGATGTAGAGAGTAAAGTCCAGTTCTCTCAATCCCAGGCCAGAAGCATCATGTCCCCCCTCAACCACACCCTCACACCCCAAGACTCAACCCTCTCCAGACATGGCCCCAACTTATGGACCATTCTGTACCCGCCTAATCTGTCCAAAACGCCAAGAAATTTTTTAAACATAAAGTACTAATTCGGCATCCTGAAACATTAATTGTCGATAGCTACCTTAGCCTATCCTTCCTATAAAAAACAACTACATCTTTTACTCCAAACGCCTTTCCAAATGGAAAAGCTTCTTCCTTCGGCACCTCCCACTATCTAAATATAGGAAAATTCCTTATGGATTTAAACTGTCTAATACCCCTTCCACAGCTTTTCCCAGGGAAATTTACATCTCCATACTAAAAACTGGTAATATTCTCATACAATCCTCTGAACACCACCTCTCCATCTTTGTGCAACACTTCAATACTTTGTCATTCCTTCTATCCATACCTTTTCCTAACCCTCCATCTAACCAACCTCTCGACCCCCTTTTTCTCTCACCCTCCTCCACGGCTCTAACCCTCCCTCCCCTAGACGTCTCTACTGCTAATGCTGTCTCCCGAATCTCAGCATCCAATTACTCAATCTGTCCTGTAACCCTCCCCCGGCTTCCCAACTACACGCTCCGCCTCACAAACTCACTCGCTCTCCAATGACCTACCCCCCAACCCCTAACTCTATTTCTAAGCACACTCCTACCACCTTGTTCCCCTCCTGGAGTCTCCTAATGCCCCCGCCCAGCCCTAGCCCCATTTTCTCCCTCACAGAACTGCATTCCTCCTCTTAAACCTATCATCATCCATCTCCAAGCCCCTCACTCCCTCTTATTATCCCAAACCACATCTCCTGACCCTATAAATGTCCCGTCCTTCTCATCGGCCCTCACCGCATCCAACAGCCTGTGCACTCCTCTCATCCCCCCTCCCGGCTTCTTTCCACCTCCTCATACCAGATTCTCTCCCCCAATCAACTTTGAACACATCTTATCCCTTACCTCCATCTCAAACGCACTCCCCCATTCTTTTAACCCAGACACTGTCCAACATCGAACGCAATCTCTCAACACCGACGACTGAACTCTCATGACTGAGAGAAGATTTCAACTGCCTCTATCCCAGATCACTCTTCCATCGTTCTAATTCCCTCGATTCTGGCTCCCAACACATCTCTATTCCTAAACCGTGGAGCACTACTACCCTCAGCTGCTGCACCCACAGGCCCCTCCGTGCTTCGAGCCATCTCTCCTCTCCCGACCTCCTTGTCCTTTGATATTCCTACCTTCCAAATTCATCGATTAATGTTCCTCCCCCCTCTCACTCCAACAATCCCATTGTTTTGAGGACTAGCAGAATCCCCTCCTCTCCCATCTCTCCCCGACCCCCACCCCAACTTACCTCCATCCATCCGTGCCCCATCCCCAAAGACAAACCTAAACCCCTCTCCTGCATGCTTGTGAACTGCCGTTCGGCTATTCGACATGCAATCAAAATATCTGAAACTATTCTTAGCGAAGCTATTGACATCGCCTTCCTCACAGAAACTGGCTAAATGACCACTCAACGTGCAGCCTTGACTTACTTTCTCCCCCCGGTTACTCTATCATCAGAAAAGGCAGGGCTGAGAGAATAGGGGTTGGATTAGCAATAATCTTTAAAGACGACCTTCAACTTTCCCTTATCAAGAATTCTGACTGCACTACCTTTGAATACCTGAAGGCCGAACTTAAGTTTCAAGGTTCTCCCCCGATTAGACAACACAATATCTACCACCCTCCTGTTGATCCTCTTACCATCACTGAGGAATTATCTAAACTTCTTACTCAATCCTCACTCTCTAACTCAAAAAATCTCTTCCGAGGAGATTTCAATCTCCACTGAAATGAAACCGATGAGCCCTCCGTCAACCTCCTCACTAATCTTGTAGAGATCATTGACCTCAAACAACTCTGCTATTCTCCAACCCACATCAAAGTGGCCACCCTTGATGCCATCATTGCCAACAATGACCTGGCTTCCCTTTCCAACATCATCCCCATCGACTGGTCTGACCATCACCTCATCCTGTTCTCAATCGTCACCACTGCTACAGCCCCCACCAATAACATCATATCCACAAAATGGTCCAGAAATCTTAATCGTATCCCTCATGGCGAACTGGAGTCTAAACTCCAAGTACAACGTCTTCTCACCCCTCTCTCCCAAAATGCTAACAAACTCACTGAACAGTTCAACAAAACTGTCACTGATATCTTAGACCAAATGTCCCCGTTCAACCTAAAAACTCTAAGAAATATTCCATCCAAATTGTGGTTCAATTCCAATCTCAACAACGAAAGACGTGCACTTAGACTAACTGAAAGAACATGGAGACAACACCCTCACCCCCACATCTTGCCCTCCTCAGATTCGCTAGAGCCACTTACAAGAAACACATTTTCACTGAAAAGACTTCCTTCTTCCGCACACAACTCGATCGAGCCAAAAATAGACCCAGAGAGCTGTTCAACATAGTTTGAAACCAAACATCCTCTGCCCCCCAAAACTAACGGGAACTACTGACAGATACAAAGAAATTGCTAACTTCTTCTCCGAAACCTTCCTTGTATCTTAGGTCCCTCCTTATCCCCTATTTGCCGCCGACTCTTCTTCTAAACCTCCGTTCCTATTCACTCTCCCCCCACCTCTACCCCTCCTGATAACAGCCTTTCCAACTCATAGCTTAAAAACAACGCCTCCTGGCACAATTTCCACCCCGTAACAGAGCTTGAAGTCTCTATCATCATATCTAATCTCAAACCGTCCTCACACACCGAAGACCCTCTCCCTTCTAACCTTGTCCAGGAGCTTAAGCACATCATTGCCCTTTATTGGACCACTATCATCAACTACTCCCTTACCACAGGGTGTGTCCCTGCCTCCCTCCAACTCAAACAAATTACTTCCATTCTTAAAAAGCCCATTGCCGATCCCAATGATCTTAATAATCTCTGCCCGATCTCCAACCTCCCCTTGCTTTCTAATGCCCTTGAAAAATGTGCCCTGCACATTGACACTTTTAACCTACTTGACTCCTTACAATCCAGCTTCCGAAAAGGCTGCAGTACTGAAACTGCTATGCTTAACATTGTTGATGACATCTACCACTCCCTAGATAATGGCGAGCACTGCCTACTTATTCTCCTCGACCTCTCTGCAGCATTTGATACTGTTAGCCACCCTGCCTTACTTAACACGCTCAAAGTTCGCTTTGACCTCAATGGTCCTGTCCTCAAGTGGTTCTCCACCTACCTCCAACATAGAACACAACAAATTAAAATCTACAACTGCCTCTCAAACCCCACACCCGTCTCCCTTGGTGTCCCCCAGGGTTCTATTCTCTATCCCTCTCTCTTTAATCTCTGTATCGAACCCCTTACCCTCATTCTAAAACATGCTGGAATCAGCTACCACCTCTATGTTGACGACATCCGACTTTACTATAAGATTAGATCCCACTCTGATGTTCTGCACCTTAACAACACCCTGGCAAAAATCCAATCCTGGTTCGACTCCAATCATCTCAAATTCAACCCTAAAAAAACTGAAATCATTCTCTTCTCTCCAAAAAACAACCCTCTTCCTATCCAAACATGGATTTCTGATCTTAATGCACTTAACTGTCCGCTCTCCCTTTCCAACTCAGTAAAATCTCTTGGTGTCGCCATTGACAATAGCCTTTCCCTTCAGGACCACATAACAAACTCGGCAAAAGGAGCACTCTTCTCTCTCCATCATTCCAAGAAAATTAAACCCTTCATTCCAGCGGATGACTTTAAATCGGTTGTCCAATCTCTAGTCCTCTCGAGAATAGACTATGGTAACGCTATCCTCTCTGGAACCCCTAAAGTTCACCTTGCCCCTCTCAAATCTGTGCTCAACCTGGCGGCGGCCAGACTCATCACTGACTGCAAACAGTTTGACCACATCTCCCAAGCCCTTAAATGGTTATCCATCGAAGGCAGATCCTCCTACAAGATTGCATGCATTACACACAAAGCCCTTTATCAAAAGGCCCGATGTATCTCACTAACAAACTCAACAAAGCCAGTGGCATAACGAAACTTGAGGGGGCCCCGCTGCAAAGTACATGGAGGGGGCCCCCCATTCTCCACGCCAGTCAAGAGCTTTCAGGCCAGCGACCTGCCATACTGCAGGGGCTCACCCCAGCCATAAAAAAAGGATTGTGGTTTCTCCATTAGTCACATCCTCCCTCTCATCGGGCGAGTTACATAAATCAGTAAATACTGCTGCTGCACCATCCAGCAAAGTTACATAACACTGCCTCTAGCCGGCCTACCAAACACATCCTCCTTTCTGCTCTAACTTTTTTTCCACCATGAATGTTCTCAATTTAAAAGAAAATACTGCAACAACCTTATGGATAATCTGGCAAACCTTGACATGTGATTCTTCACCTCTTCTGCATGAAGAATCAAGACCAACAGTTTATGGTCTGACAGTGTAAAAAACTTCCTTTTTCAAATGTACAGGTAAAACTTCTGGTTCACCCACTAGCAAGCCAAAAGTTATTTATCAATGACAGATTCATTGATTTTGATGTTTCTCAGTACCTGTGAGGCATATGCAATAGTGAATTCCTCCGCCACTTTCTTTAGTGTAAGAATAACTCCCAAGTTCAAGATGCTATTATCAATTGTTATGCAACAGGTTAAACTAGAATCATGGGGTTTATGTGCCTTAGAGTTTGTAAACAGATTCTTCGCCCACTCAAAAGAGCTTCGGCACTCACTGTCCCACCCAAAGCCTACATTTTTCGAAAGCATGGTTGTCAAATGTTTAACAAATGTGGCACAACCTGGAAGGACCCTTGAACTAAATTCACATAGACCTACAAAAGATTTCAACCCACTCTTGTCTTGCAGGAGAAGTACCCAGGTTAGCCCCAACCGAACCTGGTCTATGCTAAATGCCATTCTCTGAAACAACGTGCCTGGATACTCAATCTTATTTCTCAACAAGCCACATGTCATATGAACCACTTCATGCTCCTGCACAATTGATAAAAACTTTACCCACAATATGATCATCCTCTTCTCTACTGGCTGCATACACCAACACATCATCCTGAAAACCATTACACCTTTAACTCCCTTGAACATTTGAAACATACCCTGGAAACCTGACGCTGCAGAGGCCAGCCTAATTTCAGCATTACTGAAATGTACCTATTGGCATGATGAAAGATGTGTAGTGTCTTGACTCAGGATCCACTTCTATTTGGTGATATGATGCAGTCAAATCCAGGTTACTGAACCATCCAACACTGGCAACATTTCTCTGATCTTGGAAAAGTGTGTTCATCAACCCAAATCTCTTTATTGAGGTTCCGCAAACTTATACAAACTCTAACAGCCTGATTCATGTAGGTAAATTGCACTCGCAAAGGGCCAGATTCTGAGAATCTGGCCCTTTGCGAGTGCAATTTTTGCATTTGGTATTCATGATACCAAATGCAAAAATCGCTATGTAAGAAGTCGCATATTTGCGTGGAATGGCATTTAAGGAATCTCTAATAGAGATTCCTCAAATGCTATTCATGACACAAAACAAAATAGCGATTTTGGACTTTTGGGGCCGCTATTTACCGACAGGTCAGACCTGTCGGTAAATAGCAAAAACTCAGAAAAATGCTTTTCAAAGCATTTTTCAAAGTTGCATGTAGCACACACACATGTCCTTTGGACATGTGTGTGCGCAACACCTGTCCAAAAGTACATTTTAGGGGTGCTACAGGGCGTCCTTTGGACACCCCTGGCACCCTTAAAATCGCTATCTTAGTTGCGAGTAGAAAATTGCTACTCGCAAATCCCCATTCATTCCTATGGGCCTCTTGGCCCATAGGAATGAATGGGGAGTATTTGCGAGTAGCAATTTGCTACTCGCAAATAAAGAACATGTAGGAATCGCTATTTAAGTAGCAATTCCTACATGAATGCCGTTTTGCGTGTCCTCAATAGCGAATCGCTATGATTCGCTATTAGGGACACGCAAAACGGCATGTACATGAATCAGGCTGTAAGCTCTTCGCTGTACTTATGAGCCACGACCAAAGGTAACAACTACAAAGAGGATTCAATATTTTCAATGGCAACCTTCTCACACAAGCTCATAAGTTATATTTTTAAGATTCTCCCTGATACAGAAAGCCACACTCTGCAACTTTTGTTTTACTGGAATCGCGCCTTCCTAGACTATAATCTTATATTTAAAGCCTTTGTTCCTATGGGGCCTTGTCCATAATTTCTTCAACCATACTTTCACTTTTCACAGTAGAAACTTGATAAATGGAAGCTGGCCTCAACACCATGTGAAACAATCCTTAGTGAAACCATTCAAGAATCTTTTGGGCCTTCCCTGCCATGTGTCATTTGCCACAATCCTCTTCCTCTGAATTCTAATATGTCCTTGAAAAATCCCAACAGATCAATTTTCCGTTCTTCATATGATACAAGAGCATCATCAGTGGGCTCAAGCTGCCTATCCTTCTAGGTGTCACATAACGACTCCTGAGTAATCATTATAGCCCCAAAATCTACCAACAAACCTAGGGGCCCATTAAGATGTCGGGCGGATTGCCTGGCGGGGGCAATCCGCCGGACATCCACACTCGTTTTCCCCCCCGCTTTTCAGTCCAGGTCGCCTTGCAAATGCTGAAATGCATTTTTAGCATTGTGGCAGGCGGTGCTCTCCGCACCGCCCGCCACAATGCTAAAAATACAGAATGTGCCCGCCACTGTGGCGGGCACATCCTAATACCCCCCACGGGACCCCCGCCCTTGTGACGGGCAGTCCCGAATACTGACAGGATGGCGGGCGGACTTTGTCCGCCCGTCATCCTGATGACCCCCATAGTGTTTTGTCCCACACCTTGACAACCACACACAAGTCCACACATTCTGTGACACCACTCCTAATTTTAGAATCACTCACCACCAAAACCATATCATGTAAGTCTTCTTGTAATTTGGAAATAGCATTTATGTCAATATTTCTCCTCAGAAATATTAGCCACATTGATCCTGGCATACTTTGCACTCTGGCACACCTTTGAAAAATTTTCAACTCTGCCACACAACTTACAAGTGACATTTTTTGCAGGACACGCTCTGCCCATTTTAACATGTGTAGCATTACCGCATCTGAAAGAAATATAAGTTTGTCTAAAAAAAGTCTCTGTACTGAGATGTAACTCTTACTTAAGCTTGTTATCCTTGTTGTTAATAGCTCTTACTAGGACAACATGTCTATCATAAAGGGTCTGATTTAGATCTTGATGGACGGGTCCATCACAACGGTGACAGATATCCCGTCCGCTGAAATATAAATCCCATTATAGCCTATTCTGCAGAGGCGCTTCTTCCACAAAGTTGGTGCTGCATTGTAAGTCGCAGCCGCTGTGTCGCGCAATCGTCGAGCGAGGACCATGGCTTCGGGGAGGCACCGACAATGGGTTGCATATCGTAGGAAGGTGCTGATTCCTAACTGACGCTTGGAGTGGATGCGTTGGTTTCCTGATTGCAGCTCAAGATTCACCTCTAAGAACCCAGAACTGGTTTTTATCCTTTAAAGCAGGGAGACTTCAAAGAAAGGTCTTTGAAGTGCACAAGACCCTGCACCTCCCTGCCCTAAGGGGGGTATGCAGCTCTTTGTGTGGGGACAGGCACGGCCCTATTCAGGTGCAAGTGTCACCACTCCAGCTCAGGAAGACCCATCAGCCGGGAGGTGGGACATCAGGATATGCAGAGCACACCTCAGCTCCCTTTGTGTGTGATTGCCTACAGTACGAGCTCGTGCTTGGGACCCTGACACTCCTGAGGCGGAAGCCGGGAGCGAGTCTAGTGCTTTTTTAAAAACTGTTAATTGAACTCTGTTTTAACTTTTACCAGCTCTCTTGAAGCTTTCTGGGCACTCTATCCCACCTGGTCAATCCCGCGCAGCGGAGGTTAACGCTGTCGCGGGTGGGGGAAATCTTTCTTCGGCGCCATCACTCGAGCACACCACAGGCCACGCCCACTAACACGAGGCCACGCCCCTAATAGCATCCTATAAAAATGTGTAGGCCCTGGACACGCAGCGGACGAGCGCAGCGGGCGCGCCGTCAGCGCGCCGAAGGCGCGAATAAAGCAAGCCCGTCTGCGCCCGTCCGTGGCCCGCCGGGGCATGGGGCATGTCCCCCTGCCGGTTCCATTAAATACACTTTTGCCGACCTGATCCGACTGCACTCCTGTCACTTTACCCCCCCTGCGCATTTGTCGATCTCTGCGCCATTGGGGCTCCTCTGCACTAGAGACACCTTCCCTGAGATAGTAACCTCCATATCCCCAGTTTCCCTCTCAGCCACCAATCCCCCCCCTAGAAATAAGCCTCTGTACTCCAGCCTCACAGTGATCTACCTTAATACACGCTCACTGGTAAAACACCAGTTGGAAATCCTTGCCCTACTGGATTCTGAGAAACCGGATATACTGCTACTAACGGAGACTTGGCTTAATGAGGAGTCTGTCCCTGACATTCTTGCTGCAACCCCCACGGGCTACTACATTATCCAAGCGAATAGAGCCTCTGGTAAACCGGGAGGTGGAGTTGCAGCGATTGTTAAGAACTCTATTAGATTCTCCGCCCTGACCTCAGTCGGTATTCCCTCGGTTGACTACCTTGTGCTGAGACTTGAATATTCAGTGACCCCTCTCATCTGTGTCCAAGTCTACCGTCCCCCCCAGTCCATGCCCAATTTTCCTACAATGTTCGGAGACATGCTCTCCCAACTCGCCATCAATAACTCCAAAATCTTAGTCTTAGGTGATTTCAACTATTGGCCCTTTGATGTAAAAGAGAGCGCCTGCTCTGCTACATTCTCCGACCTTCTTGCTAGCATGAATTGTCTCTCCCACATAAAATCAGCAACCCACATTAAGGGTCACATCTTGGACCAGATTTTGACCTCCAACCTGGATATATCCGCCCCCTTAATTTTACCCTGTTTGTGGTCAGACCATCGTATAATTTCTTTCTCCCTCATGGTTACCCCCTGCCCTAGTAGAGTCTTGGAAGGTAACCTCTCAGCCCGGAATTGGAACAGGGCCGATCTTAGTGAATTTGTCTCATTACTTAGATCTTCTACGCCCCCTATTCTTGGCTCCATCGATACCCAAGCTTCCGCCCTCACACACTGGCTAGAATCAGCAAGCGATACAGTAGCTCCACTTAGACAGATTAAGACTAAGCGCCTGCATGACGCCCAAAGGTGGTTCACCGAAGACCTTAAAGCCCTGAAGCTGGGCCTTAGCCAGGCCGAGCGTCGGTGGCGACGCAGCTATGACCCTGACATGAAAGTACGGTTCACAACCATGCTTAAAGAATACAAAATAGCAGTCCTGCAAGCTAAGACCACTTACTTCTCAAAAAAAAATTGTTGACTCCACCACCAGAACCAAGGATATCTTTTCCATTGTGGAGGAACTATCAAACCCAGATAGGGTCACCATTAAACCTCTCCCTTCTCGTGCACTCTGTGACTCTTTAAATCTTTTCTTTGTGGAGAAAATCGCCAATATTAAGAACAGTATTCTATCTCTGTCCCCGCTCCACCCCCTTGGGCCTGACCCTCCCCTGCTCTTTCCTAACTCTATGCAGCTGACCCAGTTTCCTCCAATCTCGGAGACGGAGCTTCTTGCCCTCTTAAAGAAGGTTACCTCTGGTTCCCCCATGGACTGCTGCCCTCCCCTGATTCTCCGTGAGGCCTTCACAGCCTGCCCTTCCCTCCCTCTGGCACTGCTGAACAACTCCCTCTCTTCTGGCCAAGTTCCCAGTTCATTTAAGAGAGCAGAGGTTGTGCCATACTAAAGAAACCTACGGCAGACCCCGCGGTTATGAGTAATTTCCGCCCTATCTCCCTCCTCCCCTACCTCAGTAAAGTCATCGAGTCTCATGTCACCAACATCTTGAGCACCTTCATTGAAGACTCTCACTTTCTCGATCCCCAACAGGCCGGATTCCGACCTACTCACTCTACGGAATCTGTTATACTCTCAGTTATGGAGGAGTTGCGGAGAGGGGCTGACTCTAACACCAGTCAGGTCTTGGTGCTCCTGGACCTGTCGGCCGCCTTTGACACGGTCGACCATAACATCCTGGTCGACCGTGTCAGGGAGGCTGGCATCCGGGGCAGCGCCCTTGACTGGGTTAGCTCCTTTTTGAGCAATCGCCGTCAGGCGGTCCGGCTCTCTCAGTTCTCTGCTGATGAGGTCGAACTAACCTGCGGCGTCCCGCAGGGCTCCTCCTTATCCCCTCTCCTTTTTAATTTATACCTCACTCCCCTTATTCGGTCCTTACGCGGCAGCGGTGTCACCGCGTTCAATTAAGCGGATGACATTCAGCTGGTCTTTGATATCAGCTCCTCTGACCAATCCATCGACAATTTTCAATCCACCCTCTGTCACATCAGTGACTGGATGGGGGCGAATCACCTGAAACTCAACCCCGACAAGACAGAGCTACTGCTTGTCGGGGGGGCCGCCAACCCTTGGAAATCCACCTTCTGGCCCACGAGGCTGGGCCCTCCCCCCAACCCTGTCAACTCTGTAAAAAGCCTCGGGATCATTATCAGTAATGATCTCACCATGAAGCCTCAGATCAACGCGGTAGTCTCCGCTAGTTTTTTCGAGTTAAAGAAAATTAGAAAGATTGCCCGCTTCCTAACCATCGAGGCTCTCACCCTGGTTCTGCTGGCGTTAGTCATCTCTAGGATAGACTACGCCAACTCGCTCTACGTTGGTATACCGGCCTACCAACTGAAGAGGTTACAACTTGTACAAAATCAGGCGGCACGGCATATCCACCATCAGCCCAGATACCAACATGTCCGCCCTCTGTTAAAATCCCTTCATTGGCTCCCTGTCGCTGTAAGGTTAAATTGGGCTGCATTTTCTTTAAATCCCTTGCAGGTACTGGTCCCTCTTTTATTTCCTCTCTATTGCACCCATATGTCCCCCCCGTAATCTTCGTTCCTCCCACCTGGCCTTACTTCGGACCCCGACTTTCAAACGTAAAAAATTGGGAGGACTAAGGTTCTCATTCCTTGCCCCGTCATTCTGGAATGCTCTCCCGCTAGGCCTGAGACAAGCCCCTTCCTACACCCATTTTAGGTCCCATCTCAAAACCCAGCTGTTTTGTAACGCCTACAACTAACGCTTCTGGCCCCACGGACTGTCTGCCTCCCTGTGCTTAGCGCCAAGAAACCGCTGGGTGTTAGCTGCGCTTTATAATTTTTTTTTACATTACATTCACAAAGCCCAACTGTCATCCCACCCAGACATATGTATTCTACAGGCAGGCAGAGGCACAGAATGCTTAAATAAGAAAATGCCAACTTTCTAAAAGTGGCATTTTCAGACCTGCAATCTAAAAAACAACTATACTAAAAGATGTGTTTTCAAATTTTTAGTCCGGAGACACCAAACTCCAATTTTCTATCTATTCCCAGTCTGAAGATACACTTGTAAGCTGTTACCAGACAGCTCCATTGCTAACCTATGGCAGAGGTAGGTCTTGCTGTAGTGAAACGCGATTTTGCGTTTTTTCACTACCAGTACATTTAAAACTTAAAAAGCACATGTTCTACCTTTTAAATACACTGCACCCTGCTCATGGGGCTACCTAGGGCCTACTTTCGGGATGTCTTAAATGTAATAGAAGGTGAGGTTTGGGCCTGGTGAACTTGCCCAGTCAAAATAGCAGTTTAAAATTGTATGCATCCACAAGCTCTGCAGTGGCAGGCCTGAGACAAGTTTGAAGGGCTACCCACCTGAGTGGCACAAGCAGTGCTGAAGGCCCATTTGTAGCATTTTATTCACAGGCCCAGGGCACACACAGTGCACTGTACTAAGGACTTATTAGTAAATCAAATATACCAACTATGGAGAAACCAATGGGCTTATTTACAAGCTCCTTGCGCCACCATTGCATCACTTTTAATATGGGAAAAAGTGATGTACCGGTGGTGCATGGGGCTTGTAAATAAACCCCCAAATCCCCTTACATTTTAGACACAGAGCACATGCACTTTATCACTGGTCAAGTGCCCAGAGTCCTAAAGCCAGCAGAAATGAAAATCAGCATACAGGAGGCTAGAAGCAAAAGGACAGGGGAAACCATGCTAAAAGATGCCAGGTCTAACACGTAATCTGGAAAATGTGGTCCTACCATAGAACTGAACATTTTTTAAGCATTTGTGAACTAGAATGTCCAATTCATGGAGGCAAGGATTATGCCATGGTTGTGTTGGTTGTAATGGCAATAACACTGTAACTAGACCTTCACGTATATTTATCTTCACTGACTTTATGGTTTTCCTTCTCATTTGTTAGATAGATAGTTGATCCAAGAATATTGATTACTCTGATTTAGTTGCAGATCTTAAGCAGGGGTAAATGGCCAGTATGGTCTAGGATAAAGTCCTTGCACTGCACTGTCGGACTGGGATAGAAAATAGGTCCAAAATAAAAGTGCCCCCATTAATGAATCAGATAGATAATGAAGTTGCCCCATATCATTGAGTTATTGTCATTCATTTATGACTGCTGCATTTATGAATGCATAATGCTCACCTTCTTTTTATTTATTTTTTATTTTTTTAAAGACCTTTATTGCACAGTAAAGTCAGGACATAGTCGAAGGCCTACAACCTCTGGGGCCGGCCGCAAACATTTCAGTGATGAAGTTAGAATGCATAAAGTCACACAGCCATTTAGCCGGCATCCCTGAGGCCCGGCGGCAACCATTCCTAGTGTGCATAAGTAAGTTGGCAACTTTGTCGGAAGTTATAAAGGTCTGCTTTTTAACTGTATAACCAAACATTACCAGAAAACAAGGGCACAGCAGTTGAGTAAAACCACAAAGCGTTCCCAGAGGGTAAATAGACATAGATCCACAATCGCATTATCTTAATAATAGTGACGTAGTCCAGGACCCCTCCCAGATCCCTCCTCCCATGCAGTAGTCAGGAGTTCATCAAGGCTGCAGATCTTATCACCACTCACTTCCACAGTGTAGTTCTAAATCTCAATCTGACAAACACTCATCTAAGTCCTCTCTCGGTGGTTCACAGATGTTTCCTCTATATCTGTTCCACGCCCCCCAGATCAGACCCCACTTCCTGGGGCAACCTCTCTGGACAAACACTGCCCTCTCTGCCACCATCGCGTCATCCATATCATTGCACCATTCTCTCAGTTTGGGTACTACAGGTGATCCCCACAGTTTAGCCACATTGCGCTTCGCGACCATCAGGCCCAACACCACCCAGTCCTGCTGTCGATGGGTCAAGTCCGTAGCCTCCCATATGTTCAGTAAGCAGCAGCGCGGGTCGGGCCGCAGGGAAACATTCACAGTCTGAGAGATAGTGCGTAACACCGCTGTCCAATACCCTGTCAGCCTCCCGCAATCCCAAAATGGTGTGATAGAACGTCCCCCTTTCTCCGCAACCGCGGAGGCAGTACTCCCGATCAGCCTTTCCTATCTTGTACAGAACCGTCCTGGTATAGTATGTACGGTGCAGCACTTTCAGCTGCACCAGTTTAAGTCTGGAGGGGATCGCCGACTCGCGAGGTGACGAGAGAGCCTCCTGCCACTCCGAGTCATCAAGGTCACCTATATCCGCCACCCAACTGGAGCGCAACTTGGACAACATGTCGGGAAGATTGTTAACTAGTTTCCGGTACGTGTATGAAGTGGCTTTTTGTGGCATGTGCTCGGTTAACAGTCTGTCCTCAAGAGGGGTAGACTCCTGCAAAGTCGTACCCGCCGGAATGGCCGCCCCCAGTGCATGCCGTATCTGCATGAATCTGTACTGTTCGGACTCTGCCATACCATATTTGGTCTGTAAAAATCCAAAATCCACGATTCTGTGATTTTTCTAGAGGTCCCCCACCACTGAAATTCCAATGTCGTCCCATGCCTTGAACCCTTTAGTATTGCCCATGTAACCCAACCTGTGTGAGTCCCATAGGGGTGTCATTTGTGTAACAGTGTGCGCGCATCGAAGGTGTCTGTGTGCCTTATACCAGATTTGGATTGTATGACGAGTCGGGCCCTGTAGCTCAGACGGAACGGTGCGGCTATAGAGGTTTCTCAGCAGACCTCTGGACTCGATATTCTGCCTGTCCGCCATGTAGGCTGGGTCCGTGTGTGGGACATGCAACAGTAGTTGATCTGTTTAAGGTGGGCAGCCCAGTAATATAATTCAATACTAGGGAGCGCTATCCCCCCATCGTACCAGTCCCTCACCAGCTTGTTTTGCGCAATACGGGCCGGTTTCCCGTCCCAGAGCAGATTAGAAATTGCCGCTGCGATAGCCTTAAAGTAGGAGGGGGGCACTGGGAACGGTGAGTTCTCCAGGAGGTACAAAAAACGAGGCAGAGCCATCATTTTAAACAGGGCGGCTTTGCCCAAAAGAGTGAGTGGAAGGGAGCGCCACACCTTGACATCCTACACAAACCGCTCCAGGGGGGGTCTTAGGTTCAGAACGTGGAATTCGTCCGGGCTAGGAGTGACGTAAACCCCCAGATATTTAAAGGGGGCAGTAGTGTAAGTCAACGGACAGTCCCTTGGAAGTGGGGGGGGGGGGTGGCCAGCAAGAACGAATAGAACTGACTTCGACCAGTTAATTCTATAGCCGGATACTCTCCCGAACTTCTCGCAGACATTGAGTAGTTCCGGGACTGATTTTCTTGGGGCGGTGAGGTAGAGCAGGACATCATCAGCGTATAGGGATATCCGATCTTCCCACGTTGGTGACCATCGGATACCCCTAATGGATGGTTCCCATCTAACCCAAATCGCCAGCGGCTCCAGGACTAATGTAAACAGTAGAGGAGATAATGGGCAACCCTGTCTCGTCCCACGCCCAAGCGGGAAGGTCCTGGAGATGTGACCATTTGCCACCACCTGCGCCAGGGGGCCAGTATACAGCAGCCGGACCCACGCACAAAATTGGGGCCCAAAGCCCATGCGTCGGAGCACCGCGAATAGATAAGGCCACTCCACCGTGTCAAACGCCATAGTGGCGTCCAGAGAAAGCAGTACCGCTGGTTCCTGTATACTCTCCCTGCGAGCCAGAACTGCCTGTAAACGCCGCAAATTATGCGAGGTACTACGATTCTGCATAAAGCCGGACTGGTCCGGGTGTACCAGAGTGGCAAGGTGGGGGGCCAACCGCAACGCCAGTAATTTGACGAGGATCTTCGGCTCCGCGTTGAGCAGGGAGATGGGGCGGTAAGAAGTGCATTCCTCCGCCACCTTACCGGGTTTATGGATCGGGATGATAGCGGCCAGGCGTTGGTCACTCGGTAGCATACCCAATTCTAGGCTGTCCATGAGCATGTTAAGAAGATGGGGGGCAGTCGTCTGGGCTGTTTGTTTGTACAGTTCCACCGGGAGGCCGTTGGGTCCCAGCGCTTTCCCAGACGCCAGTGCCTCGGTCGCGTCCCTTACCTCCTGCACGGTAACATCGGCCTCCTGTAAAAGCGCCGCCTCAGGAGAGAGACAGGGGACCGCTAGATCCTTGATGTAGTCATAGGCCTCCTCCGTCGAGAACCTCGCCTGGGGAGCGTAGATTGCTTCGTAGTGATCAGCCAACAGTTCGACTATAACACCGGGGTCAGAGGTCGCCCGTCCGTCAGGCAGCGTCAGTTGTCCAATAACCCTGCTTGCCCTTTCTTTTTTATCGAGCCAAGCCAGCATCTTTCCCGCTTTATCTCCCAGTTCGTATACTCTGTGGCGGGTGGCCTGGATTGATGACCTAACCAATTCCTTCTGGTACGCCATCCATTCTATGCGGCACAGCCGGACCGCCTGGGCTGCTCCCAGAGACGGATTAGAATCCTGTCTAGAGATGGCCGCTGCAAGGGCCTCCTCCAGGGTGCTGAGTTCTTGCTGTTTCGTTCTCCTGTGGGCCGTCACCGATGCAATCGCTTGCCCTCGCAACACTGTTTTAAACGCCTCCCATAGGGTACTTAGGGAGTCCACTGAGCCCTCATTCTCCCGAAAAAAGTGCTCGGCAGCAGTGGTGAGGGATTTTTTCAATGGGGCGTGTTGCAGATAATTCGCATGAATCGGGAACGTACAGCACCTATGAGAGCGGCGATTCGTGTACGTGAGCAGGAGTGGGGAATGGTCGGGGATACCTCTGGGGCAGATTGCCACCTCCTCCACCCCACAAAGCCCTTCACCCGACATCAACACATGGTCAATCCGTGAGAGGCAATTATGTGTAGCTGAGTAGTAGGTGTAGTGTCTGTCGTGGGGGTGTTTGTATCGCCAGCAGTACGTCAGCCCCAAGGCGTCTAACAGACCGGAGAGTCGCCCGCCTCCCCGCACCGTTGCGGCCTGTGGGTGTCTATCAAGTGCATGGTCCACCACGTCATTGAAGTCTCCCCCCAAAACCAGTGCTGCTGTCGGTAGGGCCAGGAGGAAGGAGGCTAGGGCAGTGTGAGCTTCGGTGTGCAGGTGAGGCGGGATGTAGACAGACACGAAATTGAAGAGCTGGCCTTCCCACTGCACTGTTGCCGCTGCGAAGCGGCCCTGAGTGTCCACCTTAGTTTTTCGGCATATCAATGGGAAATTTTTCCGTATAAGGATCCCAGTCCCCCTAGACCCGGAAGTGAAGTCCGCATGTGTGACGAAGTTATACCCCCATCTGTCCATCGCTCTAGAGGCCGTGCCCACTAAATGGGTCTCTTGCAGCATGACTATCGCCAGTTTACAGCGTTTCAAATATTGTAACACTAGGCCTCGCTTCACTCTATCACCCAATCCTCGAACATTCCATGTGAGTGCCGTAAGTGTTGGAGAGCGGGAGGGGCGTGTCATATGGATCTCAGGTGTATCCTGCGAGTGCGTCGCCATCTATCAGGGTGTGGTATGTGTCTAGGAGGAACGATCCCAGTGTATCCTCGTCACCTATGAGCAGGTAAACAAGAAAACTAGAGCTAAAACAACCATCCGAACCCCCCCACCCCCCTCCCTGCCTCCCTGCTGCACGGGTCTGAAACCGCCCGCCTCCCCCAACTTAGCAGAGCGCTTTGTCCCATCCCAACCCATTGTACTTGCTTGTCGGGGGTGTGAAGCTCTTCAACCCGACGGCAGCTCCAAGTGACCTCAGCCGCCTGGCCCCGATCAGGGCCTAAGTGTCCACAGGCAACGTATGTCTCATGATCGCCGGCCCTTACTCCTCGGAATACTCTCTCTCCTCCAGACCCGGTTCTGCAAATAGGTCTTGGCTATGGCCCTGCGATGGTACCTGGTCCGATTGATGCTGGGAGCCTCTATCGCGTTGATGTCTACCCTCCCGCCTAGGGGCCTCCACTCGTCTCCATCCGTCCAGCCAGTCCCTCGCTGCTTCTGGTGTGTCGAAGAACCATGCCCTGTGATTGTCTACGACCCTCAGTCTTGCCGGAAATAACATGGAGTATGGTATGTCCTTGTCCCGCAGGCTTTTCTTGACATCGATAAAAGTCTTACGTCTTCGGGCCACCTCAGCCGTGTAATCAGGGAAGAACGCTATAGTAGAGTTTAGCACCTTGATTGGGGCAGAATTTCTGGCCGTTTGAAGTATGGCATCCCTATCTCTGAAATTAAAGAGTTTAGCCAGCACCGGCCGTGGCGCCGCCCCTGGCTTTGGCGTCCCCCCCGGGACCCTATGCGCTCTTTCGACAGAAAAGAATCGGGAGAGACCCTTCGGCTGCAATTTCGTCGTGATCAGCTCTTCCACGTACAAATCCATCGAGCGTTTGCCCTCCGATTCCGGTATGCCCAGGATGCGGACGTTGTTTCTTCGGGACCTCCCTTCTTGATCGTCCAGGCGGTCTTGCAGCTTCTTGGCAATCGCTTCCAATCTCTCAGTGGCCAGCTGCAGTTCAGAGGTGTCCTCCACCAATGATTTAGTGACCACTTCCACCTGGGCCACCCGCTCCGTTATTTTGTGGAAATCCGCCCTCAGCAGCCCAACATCAGTAGAGATTGCTCCCACTGTCGCCTGCACACTCGTAAGCATCTTCATCAGATCCTCCAATGTCACTTTTTTGGTGCCCTCACCTTCCGGACTCTTGCCACCAGAGGGGCGACCCTCCGAGAGATTTGCGGCATTTTTTTCGAAGGCATATTTTTCCAGCTTCGCCTGTGCTGCTGCGCTCATGGGACCTCTGTTTGCCATGACTCCAGGCCGTCAGCACGTGAGGGGCCGCTTCAGAGGACCTTCGTATCAACAAAATGGCGCTGATCGAGAAAGCTCCCCCACTCCTTTAGGTATGCAGTACTGTAACGCCGTTGGGCAGGGGGCAGTGTGCAGTCTGATCTCCCCTGACGTGTAAGGGCCCCCGCCGGACCCCTAAGCCCAGGCTCCTGTTTATCACCAGTTGGCTCTTCCTTCTGCTGATATCGCCACAGCTTCCTCCCGTTCACCGACGGGGCCAGAGCCGAGCAGCAGCAGGTGCGGAGGCTTCAGATGTCCCCCTAGCTATGGGCGCTCACCAAGTCTTGCGGTGCAGGCCAGGGAATGCTGCCCTCGCGCCTTAAAGTCAGGGACCCCGGCCCAGTGTCGGAAAGCTCACCTTCTTTTTATTTTTTTATTTTTTTTTATTTGTCGTGGTTCACGTATACTGCAGGACTCTGCACTCCAGAGACAACTGCACAATCCGACTGTACAAAAATCTTGGCATTGACAGTTTTCACATAAATGCAAAAGAAACATGAATAACAACATAGCGATTAACGTCAACTCCCTCCCCCCTGATCGCACTTAGTTCATACATTCCTGAATAAAGCTTATAGATACAGCAGGAAGTCCTGCCCCCTACGGGTCCCCCCACAGCATCTCCGCACTCCCAGTTGCTCAAATAAATCAGCCCGACGGATGAGCATCCTTCGCAGGTGGTGGATCCAGCAACAAGCCCCGGTAATCACCCCATCGGTTCCAGATCCTGTAGTGTTTGTACGGGCACCCCCTAGCAACAAAGATGGGTTGTTCCAGCCCCATGCAAAAATCCAAGACATTCTTCCACGCGGCCACTGAGGGTGCCCTTGGCGCCTTCTATGCCCTGGCAATGTCTCTTTTTGCTAGAATGAAGCCTAACTGTATCAGGTGCCTCTTATAGATATTGCCCCCTATCTCTTCCATAACATGAAGCAGAGCCAACCGCGATGTGTGGGGAGCTCCCACCCCAAGACCTCCGAGAGGCAGATGAACACACCCATCCAAAAACGATCAAGGAAAGAACAGTGCCAAACAGTGTGTATAGAGGTGCCCTCCTCCCGACGGGCATCTAAGACACTCTGGAGAGGCTATCAGCCCGCCCTCCACAAACGTGCTCGTGTAAAGTATACCCTGTGGAGGTACTTGAATTGGATGAGGTGGAGTCGACTGGCTATGACCGCCCCACGTGGAGCAGCCAAGGCCTCTGTCCAATCCTCCACCTCCAGAGGACCCACATCCCCCTCCCAGTCCCCCCGGAGTTTCTGAAGCGAGGAAGAGCAGTGGGTAACCAGGGACTGATAAATCTGGGAGATTTAGTGGTCCTTGAGGTCCCCCATAAATACCTTAGCCTCCAGTGGGCTGAATTCTGGCAGGGACTCCACGCCCTCCAAGTAAGGGGACAGGGCATGCCTGAATTGTAGGTAACAATAGAACTGGGACTGTGGCATAAGGAATTCCTTCTGTAGATCCTGAAAAGATTTGAGTGTCGGCCCCCTCATCACGTCCCCTAGGGCTGAAATACCTATATTGTCCAATCCCCAGAAATCTTGTAGGGCCACCAGCTGTGGTAAGCGCCCATTATTCCAGAGGGGAATCTCCCTGGTCAACGTGCCCTACCACCCCATTTGTCGCAACGCCTGCCTTCAGATCTGGAACACCACCCGTGTAACCGGTGGAAGCGAGCTTCACAATGGCGCAGAGTAAAGGAGTGTATGCAGCGAGGAAGTGTCCATAAGTTGCCGTTCTACCGAACAACCCGCCAAGTAAGACCTCAACCACCTCCAATGCATCCTACTGAGCACCCGCTCCTCACGCAAACACGCCGTCGAGCTCTGGGACCTGCTCGACACATCATCCCCTTCCTAACAGAGACCTGGATGAATGACTCCTCCGCACCGGACATCGCCATAGCCATCCCAGATGGCTACAAGATCACCCGCAGAGACCGCACCAACGGAGTTGGAGAAGGAATCGCCATCATCCACAAGAACAGCATCAGGGTCTCGACCAGCACCGACAACACGCTCAGCACCGCCGAACACATGCATTTCCATATCCACACAGACCCCAACTCCACACTCAGTGGCACCCTCATCTACAGACCCCCTGGACCCCGACCCCAGTTCAGCGACTCCATAGCCGACTTCATCAGTACGCACTCCCTGACCTCCACCGACTACATCCTCCTCAGAGAACCTGAACTTTTACCTGGAAAACAACTACAGCAACTCGACAACCCTGACCGATAACCTTGCCACCCTCGGACTGCGGCAACTCGTCACAAAGCCTACCCACTCCGCAGGCCACACGCTTGACCCCATCTTCTCCACAAGCCCCCACGTCGCCTTCATCCACACCACCGAACTAATCTGGACCGACCACCACTGCGTCCACTTCTCCTTCCAGAAACCCACCATACACCACCGCAACCAACAGATCCCTCGCCGCTGCTGGAGAAAAATCACCGAAGACCAACTACACGCAAACCTCGCTCTCAGCCCACCCACCGAACCCTCCAACACCGCCGACGCTGGCCGTAACCTCAGACGCTGGATCGATGATTGCGCCAACACCCTCGACCCGCAGAAGAAACCCCCCACAGAAACACCAGCTGGTTCACCCCAGAACTCCTAGCCTCCAAGCGAGCCTGCCGGAAGCTAGAGAAGAAATGGCACAGCGAACAGACCCACAACCCACAAGAACGCCACCCGCAACCACCATCACCTCATCAGGACTGCCAAGAGGACCTCCTTCGAAGACTGCCTCGACAACAACACACACAATAGCAAGGAGCTCTTCAACATCGTGAAGGAACTCTCCAACCCCAGCTCCAACACCAACGACATCCCGCGGTCGCAAGCCCTGTGCGACTTCCTCGCCACTTTCTTCCACCGCAAGATAGCAGACATCCACGACAGCTTCAACCCCCAGACAGCCCCAACAGATAGCAACACAACAGTCTCTTCACACACCATCGACCACGACCCCTGCTAGACTGGACTAGCGTGAGCATCGATGACACCATCAAGACCATGAGCACAATCCACTCCGGTTCCCCGTCAGACCCATTCCCTCAACACATCTTCAACATCGCACCCCACCTGCGTAATGTCATCAATCTCTCCCTCGAGACTGCGACCTTCCCAGAGAGCTGGAAACACGCTGAGATCAAGGCCCTACTCAAAAAACCCAAGGCTGACCCTAGAGACCTCAAGAACTTCCGGCTCATTTCTCTGCTCCCGTTCCCGGACAAGGTCATCGACATGCCTCGAAGAAAACAGAATCCTGGACCCTTTCCAGTCAGGGTTCCGCAGCAACCACATCACCGAGACCGCCCTCATCGCCGCCATCGAGGACGTCAGGATACTGCCGGACAACGGTGAGACCGCAGCCCTCATCCTCCTGGACCTCTCCGCCGCCTTCAACACCGTTTGCCATGCACACTACGCGCATGCCTCCACACCGTAGGGATCCGAGACAAAGCCCTGGAATGGACCACTTCCTTGCTCTTCGGCAGAACCCAAAGCGTCCGCCTCCCTCATTCCGATTCAAAGCCTTTGAGATCATCTGCGGCGTATCCCAGGGTTCCTTCCTCAGCCCAACGCTGTTCAACATTTACATGGCCCCGCTCGCACACGTTGACCGACAGCACGACCTCAATATAATCTCCTACGCCGACGACACTCAACTGATCCTCTCCTTCACCAAGGACCCCATCACCGCGTAAGCCAACCTCCACGAAGGAATGAAGGCCTCGCCGACTGGTTGAAGACCAGCCGATTGAAGCTGAACACAGACAAAACAGAGGTCCTCATCCTCGGCTCCAACCCTTCAGCCTGGGACAACTCCTGGTGGCCGACGGCACTGGGGGCAGCACAGACACCCACCGACCAAGCACGCAACCTGGGAATCATCCTTGACTCAATGCTCTCCATGACCACGCAAGTCAACGCCATCTCTTCCTCCTGATTCAACACCCTCCGCATGCTCCGCAAGATCTACAGGTGGATCCCGACAGATACAAGAAGAACAGTCACTTAGGCCCTCATCAGCAGCAGACTCAACTACGGAAACGCTCTCTACGCGGGAGCCCCGACCAAGCTCATCAAACGACTGTAACGCATCCAAAATGCCTCGGCACGACTGATCCTCGACATACCACGCCATGGCCACATCACCCACCACTTGGAAACCTGCACTGGCTGCCCGTCAACAAGAGGATATCCTTCAAGCTCCTCATCCACGCACACAAGGCACTACACAAGACCGGCCCAGCCTACCTCAACAAACGATTTTCCTTCTACACCCCCAACCGCCAGCTCCGCTCTGCCGACCTCGCACTCGTCACCGTCCCGCGCATTCGAAGAACAACCACTGGTGGGAGGTCCTTCTCCCACCTTGCTGCCAAGACCTGGAACACCCTCCCACTGAACCTACGACAGACCCAAGACCTGATGACCTTCAGGAGGCTACTCAAGACCTGGCTGTTCAATCAGTAGTGACCCCCCCAGCGCCTTGAGACCCTCACGGGTATGTAGTGCGCTCTACAAATGTTGTTTGATTGATTGATTGAGAGGATGTCAGCCCCCCACAGTAGGTGGACCGGAAGCAAGTACGCAAAGCTACCCGTACCCTTTCCCCTTCCCATAGGAACTGCCCATGCCCTGCATTTACCTGTCTAAACCATCGGGGAGGGATCTGATAAGGGTGGTTCTGTAACTAATAAAGAAGCCGGGGAAGTGCCACCATCTTAAAAATGGCCAATCTGTCATATATGGACAGGGGCATTCGAGACCGGGACCTGATATCCTCCCGTATGCGTTCCTACACCGGAACCAAGTTGCGCTTCCAGGAGATCGCCGGGACATCTGACAGAAATACGCCTAGGAATTTCAGGCCCCCTACCGCCAATTGTACAGAAGAGGTCCACGTGCCCGCAGTCGTCCGATCTCCAAGAATCCATAACGTAGACTTAGAGGGATTCATATATAACCCGGATGCCTCCCCAAAAATCTGCATGATATGCAGCAGTCCTGTTCTATCCATGGCTGTGAGAAAGAAAAGGACATCATCTGCATATTAATCCTCACCTTCTTGACCTTAATAGATCTTGTTCACAAATAATAAAGAAATGTTCACTTCTAGAGAATATATATATTAAGCTGTGTCCTTAATTACATAGGCTATGCCCCATGAAAATTAGTGTTAGTTATGCTTGGTAACGCTTACTCTGCAAAAACAAGATGATGGACGGAATGCTTGAATTAATCTCAGTCACTGGCATTCACTTGGACCACATCCCAATCCATTGTTTTTCACCCATCATGCCACCTAAGTTTGGACTTAACCCTATGCAAATCAGTCTTTACCCTGCTCCTCATGGGAACAGTCCAGCCTGAACTGTCAGGCCAGGTCCTCCATAACTGGAACACAAACAACCCAGGACCCGTTTCACACTTATTTGGGCTCTTCTGCCAGGTATAGCTTGGTTCCAGTGACACAGTAATCCCGAGACCCACGTCTGGGTATCAAATGCAAAAGCGAGGTGATGGATGGAAAGCTTGAATTAATCTCAGCCACTAGCATTCGCTCAGGCCTCATCCCAATTCATCATTTTCTGCCCACCATGCCACCTTAGTTTAGAACCAATCATATGCAAATCAGTCTTGACACTGCTCTTCATGGGAACAGTCAAGCCCAAACTGCCAGGTCATGTGCTCCCTGAACTGCAAAACAAGCAACCCAGGACCGGTTTCACTCTTATAAGGGCTCTTCAGCCAGGTGTAGCTTGGTTCCAGTGGCAAGTATTCCATCCATCACTTTTTATATACTGTAGTATGTCGTCCTAAGTGGGACTGGTATGCCCAGATGTGGATCCCGTGCACACTGTGCCACTGGAACCAAGCTATACTCGGCAGATGAGCCTATAACAAGGATATAGGGACGACCTGGCTTGGCAATTAGGGCTAAACAGTTCCCACCAGAGGAGGGTCAAGACTAATTTGCATATATCTGGTCCAAAGTCAGGTTGCATGGTGTGCAAAATAATGATGTTTTGAGGTAAGGACCCGAGTAATTACCAGTCGCTGAGATGAATTCATGCAATCCATCCATGACTTTTTGTATACTTTAGTAGTTATGCTTATTAGGTCACGCTCTTTTAAAAGACTTCAGCAAATGTGAACGATGTCAGTGCAAGCTGTTGGAGGCCTAGTCAGGGTAACTAAAAACACATTTAAATTAAACATTATTTTCTCACAACTCGCCCCGCTGATGATTTTTTGACATCATCATACTACACTACATTACACTGCTACAGTAATCATTTGCAGCTCCTTCAATTTCATATTTCTCAAGGCATTCGATTAATCAAACCTTTCTCCTTTGAAGCCATCAAGTTTGATTTCCTCCTTCTTCCTTCATCTGGTCATGTTCTTCTTCTTTTCACAACAACATTTCAAACCTCCCTTATAACAAATACTTTCCAACAAATTCAATATAAGTGCCAGGCTCATTATGATAAAAGTTATTCTTCTTCTTATTATTATTATTACTGTTAGTAATTTCTGCGGGAAATCACCAACAATACTTTCAAACCATTCACCATGTCCCTCACCAATTTTACTAATCCCTCCACCAACAGATTCCCAAATACCAGTTTCTCTCAAAGAATGAACCTCTTTCCCAATGTTAATTATATTATCAATACATTTATTAATAGCCATACTATCAGTTATCAGGCAAAAACTTATTACAATGTTGAACCTTAATCACAAAACACAAACCACCTTCTTTAGTCAAAAGCATATCTAAAGCGAATCTGTTTTTGATAACCATTGCATTAATGGCAAGCATCTCTTCCTTAATTTAATGAATGCACCTCAAGAATTATTAGTCAAACACTCCACTACACTAGACAACTTTCTAATTTTCACATCATTCAAAGCCACACCAATAAGAGGAACCAATACACCAAACACATACATAAGCACTTGCCAAACCCACGTTCACTGATTTGTAACTTACTTCACTCATTTCATTCAACTTATTTACAAGATAGATTTTAAGGGAAAATAATGCTAAATAACAAGGACCTACCCGGTACTTGGAATGTTAAATAAGCTGTTTATACCAAAGATGTGATACATGGCTGTAAGTTTAGAGTATTCAGCCAACATAAAATTTCTGTCAATAATATAAATATGATGGGGGATGGCCGAGCCGGCGACCAAGATGGCCGTCTGACTCTGAAGCTCCGAAGCCGCCTACTGCATTATCGGGCGCCCGCTGCGTTGTCTCCTTTCTTGAAAGGCCACGGGGTGAGGAGTAGATGCCACATAAACTGGGGCAAAATTGGTACTGCTAACAGACCCGATCGGCCCTTGGACGACAGCACTGTGGCACATGTTCTGAGGCCTGATGTGGCCCTTGGAGGCCCCGGGACGACAGGGGTCTCGGGTGAGGCTGAGGGCGGGGCCTCAGGTGCACGGAGCTACAGCAAGCACGGCCCCCAGATCCGGAGGGCCCGCGAACTGCTGGGACCTGCGGGGATCGTTGCTGCTGGTAACGGAGCCACCAGTGATGCCACAGACCACCATGGCAGACTCGACAAAGGGCTGCAGTAGTGATTTCCTGTGAGAACATGGGGCAGGGGTGATCGCCGGAGACTAAGCTCTGGGAAATGGACTGGCCTACAGAGCTGCTGCTGTGCCTAAACTACATGCGACAAACTGCACTGAGACCCCCCCCCACCATCGTCGGGAGGCTCGGCTTGAGTGGCAATTGAAAGTCAGAATGCAAGGCAAGAGGGGCCACTACCGTAATACGCTGGAAGATGGAATGGTGCATGGATCTCCTATATGGCTCAAATAAAGTGCAGTAACCTACACTTTGACCCCCCCCCCCCCCACCCCCTGTTGGCTCGGCGTAAAGGGGTAAACTATCGAGCACAGAGCTTCATGGACAATTGTGTTGTTGGCTGCATTCCACTCCCTGTGGCTGCTATATTTACAGCGAAGGTTGGCTCCATATAGATAGAATTGGGTGGACTTCGCTGCCCACTTGAGCTGCACTGCCCCCTGCTTTGAGGCCGCTGGAACTATATTACTGGAATATACTGTATATTCCCTGGGCTTAACTTAATGATGGGACGTACGGACCCAAAAAAGGGCCAGCTGTCCTTTATACCATGAAGACCCCCAGGCGAGAAGAAACGGAGGGCCCTCCGGAAGCTCAAGCCCCTGCACTGGACGGCACGGCCGCCATCGTGGCAGAACTGCACGCTGGATTTAAAGCCATTGACACGCGCTTAGATGCACTAACAACCCGACTAGGTGACGTACTTGGGCGACTTGAGCAACACAGAACTCGCATTGATGACATGGAACAACGGGTATCGAACCTGGAGGATTCGCAACCTTCTACCAAAAAGCAATTGGAGAGAGCTGAGTACTTACTTAAAACAGTGGCCTCCAAAAGCTGAAGATTTGGAGGAACGCTTGCGGCGCAACAACATACGTGTTGCTGGCGTGGCCGAGTCCACAAACACTGGCCCCATGGCCGGATATGTCGACGGACGTATTTGGCAGAGAAACTTATTCCGGAACGTTTGCAGTGGAGAGAGCATTAACAATAGCGAGACTCTCTACTACCAGGATCGAAACATGGCGCTTCGATTCGCCTGAGAACAGTGATCAATCACATATCGAGGCTCTGAACTGGTGCTATTTCCAGCTTTACACCGGGGGTGCAAGAGGCACACCGAACGTATGAGGACATTAAACGAACATTGCAAAAGGCAAACATGCACTATTCCATGCTTTATCTGGCACGATTACGCATTCAAATGAATGGAAACGTGCACATTTTCGAGTCACCAGAAGAGGGCACAAAGTTCTGGAAACATCACCAAAACAGGAAGAAGTCTCGAGCGCAGGTAGAAGAAGAGGAGGAAATGGGATCACAATCGTGATCGGCAGATTGATCGTTTGTTTCCCGTTTTTTTCGCTCTGTGAATTTGCCAGGGCCAAGCCGGACTGGAGAGATCGGGCCGGGTGGACACTGATGGGCATCCATGACCTAAAAGGAACAATAGTATTGAGTGGCAGCAGAACCTGCTACCTGCAGACACTACCTGTACAAGGCGGTAAAGAACACTTTTGTTAATTTGAATTCTAAATAGGTGGGCTCCTGGGAGTGATGCCTTCCCCCTAGAAAGTATTTTCCTGTTTTGTTTGACTAGAAGTTTCCATTTTGTGGGAACATAAAGGGATTCTCTGGGTGCTGGCTTATTTATATCTGATGTGGGAGGTGGGGAGGGGGTTCTAGTTCTTCAAAAATGTTATGTTATCATATGTTAGAATGCAGAGCAATGTTATATGGGTAAATGATCATAAGCATATCACACATTCGTGTAGCAATGCATGGTACACTATGCCATTTATATGTCCCCGTTAGGCGTGAAACAAGAGGGATTGCGACTAAAATGCCTGTCATGGAATGTTAGAGGGCTCTCTAACTTCCTCAAAGGATACCAAGTGTTTGCATATATGACCAGACATGCCATACAGGTGGCTCTCTTGCAAGAGACACACTATGCAGAGCTCCCCTCACACCAATTTGCAACAGACTGGGATGCCAATCAATTATTTGCCAACTATAGCACATATTCATGGGGCGAATGCATTCTGGTTCACAATACGCTCCCTTTCCGAGTTTGGGAAGTTGTGGAAGATCAGGAGGGTAGGTATCTCCTAGTGGCGGGTGTGATGGGAAATGACCCATTTCTATTGATTAATATATACGCCCCAAATGTGAACTCTACTGAGTTCTTTCCCAGAGTACCCACACATATTGCACATTTTGATATCAATAACATACTAATGGGGAGAGACTTTAACCTTACCCTAGATCCCGCAATCGACACAACGGGTACAGGGCATATCAACAAACCGCATGCTGTGCAAGCGCTCACCACACTGTTACAATCTTCTCTTCATAAGGATCCATGGAGGGCTCAGCACCCCACGGTGTGAGATTACTAATTTTATTCGGCCCCACATGGCTTGTGGTCGAGAATAGATCACTGGTATCTCACGCCCGGACTCCTGCTAGCGGTCCTCTCAATCGACTATCTGCTGCGAACACTGTCAGATCACTCACCTGTCCTCCTGACACTGGAGGTGCCCAGTGTAGCACATCCCTATTCATCCTGGAGATTTCATGCTGAGGCGCTGTTAGATGTGGTCTATCATAGCAAGGTTGGGGAGGCTATTCATGAATACTTTCAGTTAAACACAGGTACAGTGGAACGACAGTCCACACTATAGGAAGTGTTTAATGCCTATATTAGAGGGGTGGGAGTGCTGCGGACCATACGGAGGGAGCTCAAAAGAGTGGAGGGGAGACTCCGGAACATGGATATAGATGTGCAGACAGCCGACCCCCCACTTCACTTCATTACGGAGCGACACTCCTAACTGAATTCCACAAATTGGCGGCATGCGAGGTACACTATCTGGGCCAACAATCAAGAGCACGGGCATACTGTGAAGGTGAACGGCCCAGAAGGACGTTCGCCAGATTACTTCACCACCAACACCAATCAATGTATATAACACAACTAAATTTGGATGATGAAACAATGCTGATGAGGAGGAGGAGATCACTTCGGCATTCTTGTCTTTTAATACCGAACTTTACACTACACGTGACCCTCCATTGGGGGAGAGTGAGAAACTGGGTTTCTGTTGCAGTAACCCCCCCACTTTGTGCCAGAACTCCTGATGCACTTTGACGTGATGTGCCCTGGGTCCCTGCCATTCAGGCTCTCAGGGCTTGTGTTCTTTCCCCAAAAGTGTACCAAACCCAATTGGCATTCTCTGGCCACAGGTCAGCCCCTGGTAAATGTTACCCCAGGTACCCAGGGCACTGTGACCAGGGAAGGCCTCTAAGGGATGCAGCACTTATTGTGCCACTCTTAGAGGTCCTGTACCTTAACATTCACACACTGCCTTTGCAGGCTGCGTGTTTTGGTGCAGAACAAAGTGAAGAGTCGACATGGCATACACCCCTGTGTGCCATGCCTACAACCCACTGTCCTGGCATAGATCAGCCACCCCTCAAGCTGGGTGCACTATACCAGTGGTGAGGGTACAGGTACATGCGCCTTGTACCCCTACAGTGTCTAAACCCCTTCTTAGACACTGTAAGTGCAGTCTATTAAGAGTATATGGTACTGGGAGTTTGTCATTACGAACTCCACAGCACCATAATGGCTACACTGAAAACTCAGAAGTTTGGTATCAAACTTCTCAGCACATTAAACCCATACTGATGCCAGCATGGGGTTTAATAAAAAATGCACTCAGAGGGAATCTGAAAGATGCCCCTTGAAAAACGACCATCCTCTGGTGGGGTCCCTCACTAGTACACACCAGACTGCCACCACGAGACATGTTTCTGGACCCCTGTGGCGGGAGCCTTCGCTCCCTGAGCCCAGAAACAAAGCCTTTCCTGGGAGGAGGTGTTCACAACTCCCCCAGGTCAGGAAGAGCCATCTGTGGCAGGGCATCTTCAAAGGCCTTGCAGCCTTTGTAATGCGACCCCTAGCCTCTCCTGCTATCAGGAGCAGGCCCCTTCCTGTCTCCCCTCCTTTTCGGTGGGAAAATTTAGAGCAGCCAACTCCACCCCTTTGGTGGGGTTGGCGAGGTGGAGCCCACTCTTCAGTGCCGGCCATCTTGAAAGCAGGCACTGCCCAATCTGGATTAGGATTTGTGCTCACTCCCCCATGTGGTGTGAGCACATCAAGGGTGTAGTCACCCTAAGGCCAGTAGCCCATTGGCTACTGACCTCAAGACCCCTAAAACTCCCCCTAAATACAGTATTTAGGAGGCAGCCCTGAACCAAAAAGGGAGATTCCCGCAATCTAAGAAGAGAAAGGATGAAAGAAGATGCCCAGCAGAGGAGACAGCAGTGACCAACTGACTTGGCCTCAGTCCTACCGGCCCGTCTGCAGTTTCCAGGGATCCTGCGCCACAAAATCGTCTTGTCCTGCAGCTATCGACCTTCAGGATCCTTGGGAGACTGACTGCCTTCAACAAAGATTGGATCTCCTGTGACCAGCAGCCCTGTTCAAAAGAAACTCCGAAAACCGACTGAGCCTGCTGAGGACAAAGAAACCTGATGCCTGGAACTACCTCTGCATCTGTCGCCTACACCCGAGTTCGAGTGGCCCACCGGTCGCAGTGAGGTGCCCCAGGGTCCGAGTCCACCATGGGATGACCCCTCCAGGACTCCCTGATGTCGCCTACAGCCTCCTCAAGGAGATCCCCCCAAC
This sequence comes from Lissotriton helveticus, assembly GCF_964261635.1. Classification (NCBI taxonomy): domain Eukaryota; kingdom Metazoa; phylum Chordata; class Amphibia; order Caudata; family Salamandridae; genus Lissotriton; species Lissotriton helveticus. Next base: position 1,083,623,835 of record NC_136072.1, on the reverse strand, counting down.
CCTGAGTGGCCAGCTAAGGTGAAATCCAACCTCAAAAGACACCCCTGCATCCTGCCGCCCCGCGCCCTGGAGAAAAAAACCTGTGGTGCACCTACGTCCCCCAACCCTCCAACGTACCTGCCCAGCTGTTGGTTCCTCCTGGGATTATGCCTGGACTGAGCCTGCAGCAAAAAAAACAAAAACGAAAATCCCCTTTGAAAACAACAGGGCTCCCAATGCCAAAAAAGCACCCGGCACCCAGCAGCCCCTGTGCCGCTGTGGGTGCACTTTGTGTGCTAAACCGGATCCCCCTTTGCCCTGAGCCTAACACCAGGAGCTTGGCTCCCAAAACCAAGTGGTCAGCAATCCTTATAACAAAGTATACTGGGAAATCTTGTGGGCCTCAGTAAAATAGTCCTTCAGAAATGTTGATGTGAGCATAACATAAAATAAATGCAGGCATATAATTTATCAACTCAGATATTCCCAAAAATCATAAGGGCATGGGAAACAGTTTATTGTAGCATGAAATTAAGTTAAAAGCTTCATAAAAACTATGCGGGCAAGAAATAACGCTCATTTTAATTGTGTACAAAAAGCTCTACAAACTCAAAACTATCTTGAGCTGGAAATCTAAGTAGGTACAAAGTTATTTTTTTTTAAGATGAAAGCTCACTCTTAAAATGTGGGCAAAAAAAAAAACTTACCTTAGAGAATTATGCAGATACTCTTAAAGAACATAAAAAATCCCGAAATGTTCTACAAAAAAAATAAGTTCCATTACTTCATCAGAAAAATAGTCAATGTTGATCATCTTCATTTTCAGTTCATTTTCAGTTCACAAGTCAATTTAAAGAGGCTCTTTAAACAAAAATCTAAAACCACTCAGGTCAATGTCCCTTACTTCTGGTTCAATCTTTGTGAGATATATCTATTCAGGAGCTGTGTTCTTAATGTTTGGCACTCCCACTCTTGTTCATTTTCTTACTTCAAATGTTTTAGGTTCTTTGTCCTGTAGATCTATCACTGCTTCAGATGTTTTCTCCTCATGTCTCTCTAGGATGTTCAACCTTTACAATGATCTCTTTCTTTCTCTCACACCCTCAGACCATTCAGCTTGTATTAAGATTTTATCTTTGATTTGCCCAACTTGCAACTAGATAACTGAATTACACTGGTGATTCGATTTTCTTCTAATTGACACATTTTGTTGGGGGCAGAGGTTTGAATGATGGTGTCAATACTTGCATTTTGATTTTTAAATAACACATTTTCTTTTCGTTCTTTTTCTTATTTAACACTTTGTTCTCCCCCCTCAAGATACACGTAACGAACTCAAGCTTGACTCTGTTAATCAACAATTTGTATCCTGACTCTTCATCTTCAGTCCAGATGCGTGGAGCCTATTCAACAAACATCCACACTTCACAGCAGTGTTTATCACCAATATGACTTGATAAGACTCCTTCCACCGAGGCTTCAGGCATGTTTTTTTAACATGTTTCTTCAACATACCCATTCTCCAGGTTCTATGTCATAACGGGATTCGTCGCTTGCTGGAGGTGAGAGAAAAAGCATAACAAATCTTCCAAACTTTTGCAGTAATCTAGTAACTAAAGGAATACAAGGAATTCTCATGGCTCTCCCCATTGACACCTCATGAGGTGTTAGTCCTGTACCTTTATTTGGGGTGCTTCTCGTACCATGTTGAACTAGAGGAAATGATGTTGAGGAGCACATTGTACTATTTGCACTCTCCATACACCTGCTGCTTGGGGGTAGTAACTACAATGGAACTTTTGGTGCATTTTCAGTGAAATGCATAGCACCCTCATAACCTAATTTTTTTAATGAGTTCCCCTATCTGAATCTAGTGAAGTTGGAAAGCCAAATCTAGGGATCGATTCCCTCAGTAACAGCTTGGCAACAGTGAGTATGTTATAACACATTATGATACATGATTCAATTTATCCACTGAACAAACAAATCACCACTAAGATTTTGCTAGTTCATTACAAACAGGTTTTTCTATTAAATCCACCTGTAGCCTTGCAGCAACAGTATGGCAGGATTCAGGATATTGCATCATTGAATTTAAATGTTCTCTACCTCCAAAGTAATCTGTTCATACTTAGTCAAGAAGATGCTAGCGAGATGCTGAGTGCACGTATGATTTAGCAATGTCGCAAGTGAATGTGGAACCAACACAATAATTGTATGCCCCATTACAATTTTCCCACTCTGTACTATTGTGAAAGCAGCAGCTGCACTGTTCTTTAAACAGCCAGACAGAGCAGCAGCTACTGGATCTGGTGTTACAGAAAAGTATGCAATAAGTTTTTTCCCCGAGCCACGCTTATGAATAAGAACAGAAAATGTTCACACTTCCTTTCCATGACAAAGTAAATTAAGCTATCTCATAGTTGGGCATTTCTAGAGCAAGTGTGATGCACAAACTGTGTCTGGACTCCAGGAAGGCGTTCATACATTCATCATCCCACATCAAAGGATCACCAGCATCATTGTGTATCAGCCTCTGTAGGTGCTTCACAACCAGGGAAAGTCTTTAATTCACTGACCACAGTAGCCAACCATTCCGAGAAACACCATTCCTAGAAACTTTCTCACTTCTATCTGTGTATTTATGAGTTCATTATCACAGTCACAGAAATGCATTCCTTGGACACCTTCCTCACTCCCTTTTCAGTTTGGTGTCCAAAATAAAAGACTTCCTTCTGGCAGTAATGCATTTTAACAAGGGACACTTTATGTCCATTTTCACAAAATTTAATAAAGCAATTGTAGCCTACATATAAGCAGGAGTGCTCCCCCATTTGTTCAGAGGAGCGTAGTCCCACTAAAATACCACCAGAAATGAAAATGGTAATGAAGTAATTCATTATCATTTTATTTTTCGTCAACCCATCCTGAACCGAGTGTCAGGACTAAGCGGGGCATGCTGAGTGGCAAAAGTGGTGGGCTGCCTGTGCATTAGTTTATAGTGCGCATGTCACTTTGGCTAGCCATCTTATGATGGCAAGCATGACATGCACACTACAAACCTCTCAACCTAGCTGTCTTAGACAGCTGGGTTAAGAGCCTGCAGAAGGCTACAGTGTCCTCGGGAGCGCTGAGAAAGGCCACTCCTTCCAATCCTGCCTCTTCTCTCATGTTGGTTAAAAGCATGAGAGCAACACCATGATTGGTTAAGTAGGGTAGTTGTGGCCCTGGATGTGACATAAGGAAAAGAAGAGGACCGAAGAGAGGAGGATCTGTCTGCGCAAGCATGTAAGTGACTTCTTATTTATATTTAATTTTTCTTAACTATTTATTTTACGCACCCCTCCACTGCCATATTTGCCAGCCACCACTGCTTGCAAACCTTTTTTGTTTCGGCTGCAATCATCAAATCATCAATAAACTGCACCAGCATTGAGTCACAAGGTAAATGTTAACTTTCCAAATCTTTCTTGAGTATTTGGAAAAAGATTGAGGGAATCTGTGTACCTTTGTCGGATTCTACACTAAATGCAAATTCTACTTCAGAATCAGAATGCAAAAAGATACTGACTATCCTAATAGAGAGGGATAGAGAAAATAGCTTGACACAAATGTGTTACTGTAAATCATTCTACATTAGCTGGAATCTTAATCAAAATCACTGCTGGATTCGGTACCACAGGACAACATGGAATAACTATATCATTTTATTTAGCAAATCCTGTACTATTCTCCATTTGCCACTAGGTTTCTTCAAGGCCATTATTGGTGAATTACATGGACTATCTAGGACTTCTTTAAGAAGGCTCTGCTCGGACTCACGTGTCAAAGAAAAGGAGGAGCAAAAAGGAGGGGCAGAAGCACAACATCCCCCCCCTCCCCCCTTCCCCCCCCCTCCCCCCCCCCCCACAAAGGCATTGATGAAGGCAGTGCAGGAAAAAACAATCAAGGAGTTGAAACAATACACAGACGTTCTCAACCCTAACAGTTGGGAAGCCCTCGCCCCGGAAGGGGGAGAAATCAGCCCGGAGCAAACTGAAACAGAACATGATACTGAGGAAGAACAGATGCTGCAGGTGATACCCATGACATCAGACCAACTGGGGTAATGCGGATAAGGATCAACGGCAGTCTGGCAAGGAAGAACAAAGCATTTGGCACGAGGAGCCGGGGGTGAAGTTGGTACATGGCTCTTACACAAGGGACTACCCACTGTGGAACAAAGTTGTGAGAACTGCTTCACACAAAAGGAGGACAGCTGAGCCCCAGCGAAAATTTCAAAAGATAATTGTTAATATTTTGGTCTGGAATCCACACATTCCATGAAGTGGAGGGACTTTAGTTTTAAAATTACTGCATGGTGAGGTAGGGTGGAGGATTAGTTCAAAGGAATTTACAACTGCAAATACACCCATGGTCAAAGGGATCAGTCACCATGCTACATAAGGAAGTAAAACCACATCGCGGGAGGGTCGTATGTTTCCACTATGATCCACACACACTCTTTGATGTTACTGTCTTGGAATGTTAATGGCCTGGGTGATAAAGCTAAAATAAGTTTAGTGAAAAGGGTCCTCAATTGAATCAAACCAGTTGTTATGTGCCTGCAAGAGACGCACCTGATCGACATGCAACACCATAGTATGGGGCAAGGGAGGTACAGGCTGAAGGAATACACTCAACACACTTCAGGATCTCAAGGGATGCTTATATTGATAAGGAAAACAATCCCATTCCACACAACAAAAACCTGGGCAGACACACACGGATGCTACATAGTAGTCCAGGGCAAATACGAGAGTGAAGACATCCTATTGGCTAATGTATATGCCCCTCCGGGTCTTCAGATTGATGAATTGCGGAAGGTGAGTAATATACTGATGTAGGAGATGGCTCTGCTTGATGGAGATTTCAACCTGGTGTTGGACCAACTCTGGGCAGGATGAGTGTAAAGGTGGAAGGAGAAGCAACCAGAGGGAAGCTGGCGGGCTTCACACAGGCGCTGGGCTTGTATGGAGAGCTCTACACCCCTTGAAGAGAGAATATTCCTTTTACTCCCAGGCACACAACATGCACTCATGGATAGAATACCTTTTCACCTCAGGGGATTCACACAATAGGTTTAGAAATGTGACATACCTAGTTAGGGGTCTAAGTGATCACTCCCCCTTATTGGCAACGCTCACCATTAAAGAATCGAAACCTAAGAGATCCTGGAAAACGGAAACCTGGCACCTTGCCAACAGACAGGAAGGTAAACGACTTGATAAAGCAACTAAATGTTACTTCAAGGAAAACACAACCTCAGTGAAGAGCCCAGTGTTAGTGTGGGAAGCATATAAGGCCACGATTAGAGGTATCATCATTGCTGGGGAGATAGAAGGGAGAGATGTATTAGGTTAACCCCCGTAGAAGGAGAACTGAACAAGGTAGAGAGGGAATACGCAGACAATCTGATCCCTTCAGGTAAAGTAGCGATTGAACTCAAAAGGGCGGAATACCAGGAAGTAGTTAAGCACGAGGCAAGAACATCCTATTTAGCAAAACAAAAACGCAAATACGAAGGGGGGAACAAAGTAGGTAAACTTTTAGCATGGCTTGGGAGCAGGGAGAATATGGCAGTCAGAGGAGTGAAGACAGACTCTGGAGTCTTAGTGTGCGGTAGTGATAAAATTGAAGAGGAGCTCGCCAAGTATTTGGAGACTTTTTAATGCCTCCCACTGGCGTGCCTCTCAACAGGAGATGCTGGACTTCGTAAAAGATTGTCCTATGAGACACCTGGGACAGTACCGGGAGGCAGACCTAGAGAAGGATATTACGTTGATGAAGTCTCCACTGCGCTGAGGCAAATGCAATCCGGAAAGGCTCTAGGACAGAATGGTTTTCCTATGGAGATGTTTAAGAAACTAAGGAGGGGAATGGTGGCCCTACTACACACAGCATTTAAGAGGGCATTTTATGACAGGAAACTACAGGATGGTATGCGTGCCGCAGTAGCTATATTGATTCAGATGGCAGGTAAACCTGAGGAAAGGCATAACTCATATAGGTCCATATCATTGTGATGGATACTGGCAAAACTTTTAGCGAATAGACTGAGGGGAGTAATGCAGGATTTGGTACACCCAGATCAAAACTGGTTTATACCGGGCTTCTCAACCAAGTTAAATTTAAGGAGGTTGCCCATAGCTCACCGGTAGGGAAAGTGATTACTTACCTGAATGCTAATAAGGCATTCATTTCAGCTGAATAGACCTACCTCTTTGGGATTATGGCAAAAATGGAATTTGGCCCTAGATTTTATTAGATGGGTTACACTCCTGATAGAGCAAGCATCGCATCGCGACTTGCTCGAGTCATGAACCTCGCCCGTGTGTAATCGATTAATAATTTGTACGTCTTACTAATCTTTATTTTTATATTTGAAAGAGGTAGATGAAGCTTGTCTATGTGTTTTCTAATACGATTAATCCATGTCTCTAAAATGGCCGCCGCTTAGTAAATGGCTTCTGCGCATGCGTCAGTCACACTCACGTGTCCTGACGTAGTTATAAGTTTGGAGGGAAAGGGTGCGCATGCGTAATACACAGCTTGCGTGAATAACGTGGTAATGCTCTTGTGAACGTGTATGTGTTGCTAACATTTCAATTGCATAGTATATTTTTATAATGATAAGTTGAAAGTACAAACCCAATGATGTGTTTACGTACGTTTATTTCTATGTTTTAATTTGTTCTCGCTTACTTTTCATGTACTGCGGGAAATGGGGGTCCGAACCGGTTGGGAGCCATATTGAAGGTCCCTTCTGCGCAGACTCGTGGTGCCCTGAAAGGTGGCAACATTGGACAGTGGAACTCAGCCAGCTGGCAGCCACCGTCAAGATGCTCATGGGAAAGCCACCTCTGCCCTACGAGAACGGAGAAAGTTGCTCCTTATATGATACAATGTGTGTTGCGCTACTGTTTGCCGTGCAGTTTCTCATGGGAACCCCAATCTCGCTAGGCGGTACCCAGAGATGTAAATTAGGCCTCCAAATAGTCTATTCTGATTGGTGTGTTACCCAAAGCCTACCTTGGGACCAATCCAAATTGAGGGATTCTGACACTTTGCAACATTGGGGGGTGGTACACCGTCCCAAAACAGTATAACTACCCTGGGTTCACCTAGGGAATTTGTCCGACTTGTCTGGTTTAGCTGACCTGTCACTGACCCAACGCACTCAATAGGTGACTGAAGATACAGAGCACTGCGGAGTACTCTGTCCGAAATTGACCATAGACTAAGGTTTTACTAAACCTTAAAGTGCTGGCGGAGCACTTTGCTGGGAGTTTGCTGACCCAATCGGGGTCGTGATCGATAGCTGCAGAGAGGGTGGAGCGCAGGCGTTGCTTCCAAACTGCGGGTGCGGTCCTGTCCTGAGCGGTCCTGTCCTGAGGGGTTCCTGTCCTGAGGGTCCTATCCTGATCCTAATCTGGTTTCCTGTCCTGTCCTGGGTGTCCATTCTGCACCTGCTGTCCATTGAGGGGTATCCTTCCTTGAGGGTTTCCTGTTCTTAACTGACCCGTGGCCAGGGTTTGGTTTCCACACCAGTCTAGGTAAATATCACTCCGAATCTCTTGAAATCTTGCACCTTTCTATTTTTCTGTCTTTTGCTTTAATAAAGACATACCTTTGCACATGTTAATTTTCCATGCTTTTGCCGCAACCATTGAATCATAAAGTCTATTGCATATATTCATAACGTGTTCCTATGTTACCCTACGTGGTAGAAATCATATTTTGCATTGCAGTTTGTCATTTCCTGATATGGTCTAGATCCTCCTTACTTAAATTGTCTAAAGAACTTTTACCTTAAAGCATAGCGTGTCTCTCTTCATAGACTCTCCTCTAGTTATACAAATGTCCCAAACTCCTGTCTCATTGTTCTGAGATAATTCTAGAATACCAGTCCTAATCGAAGCCTGTCCCATCTCTAGTGATTCATCTTAAACGTTCTAAATTCCTGATCCTTCATTTGAAATGTGTCCTGATTCCTTTAGATTATAAATGGTTGCTCTGACTTATTTGCTATTTAGCTACGTACTTTATGTTATTCTGATTATCGATTGCTTACTTACTGTGAATTTGATGTTTTCTGAATTTTACTAAATTAGATAAAGACTTTAAAACTTCCAGTTGTCCGTGGTCATTTTACAAAAGTATTGAATGTCATTTTGGGTTTGTATTTTGCTGCCTTTCCTTTTACAGCTAGCTCTCTGATCCATTGTGGTCATAGGTACCCGTGTCGGTGGATGGTAAGTCGGGTACTCTGAGGAATAACGAAAGGAACTCACACATATCTGATAGCAGCCCGCGAGGTCATCTGATCAATGTATATGGTGATTTGAAATATATGGGCCCGAAGCCAGAAGTGGCGAAATTATTGGTCGGGTGACCCCGCGCGCTCTATCAGTAATTCTGGTAGCAGAGCTATGGTTAGGGACTAGTTAAAGGTTAGGTAGGACTAGTTAAAGCTAAGTCAAGTCGGTAGCTGCTAGTACATTGATGCTGCTATAAGAGCGGCCGTTTCGAGGAACTGATCACTCTCTTGAAATGTGTTGCTTTTGAAATTTATGAATTGTTTTACAATTGTTATTCTTGTTGTTATATTGTTATATGTATTAATCCAAGCATATGTAAAACGTACTGTTCAGTGTTGTCAGAACTCCCCGGGGAATTGAATAGGCAAGTGGTGAATAGAATCCATTGCCTTGAGGTCGCAGGCTCAAGGAAAGTTAGGTGCAGGTTAGGTACAACCAGGAAGCACTAACTAGGGTTTTTCCTAAATACGTGTGTGAATAAATGTCAGTAACGAGGTTCATTGGCAAAATTCCAATAGTGGCGTAACCTAGTACGGGTCACATCGGAAGAGTAGCAGGTTCATCGGAGCTTGAGTGAAAGCAAAGGGGTCCGCTGGGAAACCTTAGACTCGGATATATCCCGGAAAGAGTGGATGGGTCTAGGGAAGTAACAGGTTCACTGATGCTAGAGTGAAGGGTAGGCGGAAGAGATCTACCCGCAGCGCGTGAAAAGTAAACGGAAGTAGTTTACTTGCAGTAAGACATATCTTTTTCTGTCTAGACACTTGAGCACTGTGGCGAATGTGTATTCGTTGTAAAATAACCAAGCACTAGCACTTTAGAAAGAAAGAAAGTTTCCGTTACCTTGTGAAGGAGGGAGTCGGTCGCGAAGCGTCTCTGACGTCACTCTGTGCCGCGCTGGGATTGGTAGAAACAGCGGGCGGGTAGCGGGGCTGGAATTGTGAAGGAGGGGTGAGCGCCGAAGCGTGAGAACTGTCTCGCGAAAAGGCCGCGCACCCATTGGTCAAAAATATTTGAACGCGTGCACCCCATTGGTCGCACGGAATTGCAAGACGCATTCTGATTGGAGGTAATCTGTAAACAAAGTTAAGCGTAGAAATCGTATGTGGCACTCGTATTGTCCAGAGACTAGACCCGATCCAAGAAACCAAGGGTTTGAAAGGGATCAGTGGAAAGCCAATAGATACGATATTATGTACGGAACCAAGAGAAAAATGTCTCTTGTAAATAAGATGAAGAATTACTTCAAAAAGGACAAGCCGATTAAAACTAGAGAGGGCATTGTTATTCCATCACCTAATACTCCCGCCTCTTTCATGATGTTTGACAGACGGTACAATACTTGTGTGTGGTTAGAAAATTGGGTGAAATACACAAAAGAGGACGGAATAATGGCCTTTCCGTTAGAAGGTACCTTTAATGGTAGGATCTTATTTAACTTAAGAACCCGAATGAACGAATTACATCCCAGACCGAGACTAACGCAGTATGAGGCATTAGAGGAATGGGAGATTGAGGCTTTCCAACGAGAAAAGCCGCGAATGGATAAAGGGCTGACAAAGTATTACCCAAAACTAAGACAGGAATCCCGAGATAAAAAAATGAAGCAATGGAGACAGAGCATGATTGTTGAGGGACTGTTTCCCATGATGCCAGCAGAAGATCCTCCCGGGGGGGGGGGAAAGAACAGAAAAGACCAAACATTGGGGGCCCCTGGGAGAATCAGATGACGAATTGTTAGATGACATGTGCATGAGAAGTCCGCCTCCTTATAATGAGGGACACCGACCTTCGAGTGCAGGAGATATTCCCCGGAGACCCCTACAGAGGGAGGAGGTGAGGTCCGTAAGTGTGGGAGGGGATTATCTAATTCCTCCTTATACTGAGAATCTGGGACCCGTAGAAACCTGAAGTATTTATCCCAGGAGACCCGTGGGTGGGGAAACGGGTTATTCACGTGAAGGAGATTTTTTCCCTCGTCCCCCTTATGGAGGAGAGGAGAGGTCCTTGAGTTCAGGAATGCCACGATTACAGTCCCGGGATGAGGAAGATCAGAGAATTCTAGGCACAGGAAGTTTGTTTCAGAAACCTAATTATGGTGGAGGGCCGAGTGAGACTCATCCCACTGCCCCGAGTTATGCTCCCATTCTGACCCCGCAGGTGTTACATGGAAACACACTGGACAGGTTGTTGGAAGAAAAGGAACGTGAAGCATTAGGCAATCAGAGAACTGAGATAATACAGAAAATGTCACAGCTAAATGCAAGTCCCGAAGCCTTAACGATCCCAGTAACAATCGGACCGGTGGTTCCGTTGTATGGGGACCGTCAAGGAAGTCCGAAACCTCCTGTATTTACTCCTGTCATTGCACCGACCAGACCAGAGCCCTTAATTATAGACGACCAGACCAGTGAGTGCGAGTCGGAGGTCTCGCTGCTAGATCTGCCCATTAGAAAGACTGGGAAGAGAATACCGAAAGGACAAAATACTCTTAATGCGAGGGAAATTCAGATGGAATCGACCTCAGGTACTAGGAGTGTCACATTGGTGACTCCTGAAGAAATCGAAAGATGGAGTCAAGAATTGGAAAAACAAGCGTCCCCAACGAAGCCTTTAGATCTCTACAAGCTGAGAGTAGAAATAGAGGAATTGATGGCAGGAAACGTAGGGTTAGACAGATTAAATACCTACTCTGAAGACGAAATGCTGTTCATCTGCAAAAGTCTCACTCGAAATACCAGAGTACTTCATGAAAAATTGACAGACACAGCTGCCAGCATGGGAATAGATATTTCTAGATCAAAACCGCTGCGAAAACCATACAGGGCAGATTTCTCAGACAAAGATTTGGAAAACTTGAATATGTCGGGGAAGAAAGCGCAGGTCAAAGAACTACTGACAGTATTGGAGAAATGGGGAGATGTGGACAGGTGGAAAGCCAGATGGTCCAAGAAAAAGGATGAGGCCAGGGCTATGCAGGCAACTCCCGAATTCTTACTAAAAGAAGCTGAAAAACCCGAACAGTTATGCCCCATGCGCGAAGTACCAGGTGGAAGGTATGTGCACGTTCCATGGTCCAGACAGGATATTGTGTCCTTTACTAACGATTTCCCCAAATTGCGCGAAAAGCCAGTGGACTGGTACCGGCAGGTGGAAAGGTTCGTAAAGGTGCAAAAATGCCTGTGGAAAGACCTGGATGGGTTTTTCGACATTGTGGTCCCGGTAGATCTACGGACTGAGTGTAAAATAGCCATAGCTTGGCCGAGTGAGGAATACCCGAGAGATGGCAACACAGGGGAACCATCGATAGAGGTGATGAAAAAATATGAGCAAGTAATTCAGCATCTGAAACAAAAAGTGCCAGCAAAGGAAACTGATTGGACCAAGATAGATAGAACCACGCAGGAAAGAGACGAGACAGTGCATTCCTTTCATGAAAGGCTGTTGCAGGTGTTCAAAACGTACAGCGGTATAGACAACATCGAGATGAAGGATATGACACATTTTATTTACAGGTTTGTAAATAGTTTAAGACCCGAAATTTGTCAGTGGATAAAAGATAACAAAATATGTTGGCATACTAAAAAGATGGATGAGGTCCTGCGGTACGCAAAGTACTGCGAGGACGAGATGGCAGAAAAGAAAAAGGCTCTCAAGAAGAAGGTTATGTGGGCTCAAGTAAAGCTCGCAGAACAGCAGGAAAAACAGTTGAATAAAATGGTTAAATCTAACGAGAACAAAGGCCCTGGGGGAGGGAGTGGAGGCAAGCCCCGGCCCAAAATGAGCAGGGAGGAGGCTAAAAAGAAATTTCCCTACCATCAGTGCGGAGAAATTGGACACTGGCGAGACGAGTGTCCCTATTTGCAGGATGATAACTCCCAAACACCTGATTTAATTCCACAGACGCAGAAAGAAAGACCAAGAAAGACACAACTTCAATTCAGAGGGGGACCCCACATCAATCTAAGGCAGGTAGACGGGGAAAGAAACATCAAATGCGGAACGGGTACCTGCCCTATGGATTTGGACCGAAAGGCCTAGGAGAGGTCCAATGTATTAATATAGAGACACCTAAGCCCAGGCAAATTACACCACAAAGACAGATTTATTCGTTTTATATCAAAATTTATTTTTCATGAGTAAATTTATTTTAGAGACTGCCTTTTATTGCAGATACATAAATATGATTCGTGGGTTAACCTACACCATAATAAATAGACACAATAATAAAAATAAGTATTAATGGTGGTTCAGATTCCGCTCTAACATATCATCAACATTCATACAACATTCATTCTCAAATCATACAACACCAAGCGATGATGGTTGTGGATAACAGAGGGACCGATGGTTCGAGGTCCGGGTAGGTTCTGAGGGTTCCTAGATGGGAACAAGCGCCTACGCGCGTTTCGGTGTATAGCCCCGTCCGGGACTACACCTTCATCAGGGCACAGTGGGAGGGCGGAAGGGGAACCACAAACAGGTAAGGTTTCTGTGAAATAAACATTAAAAACAATGGTTAGGTGTATATACATTTTTGCGAGGGTTTAGGTGTAAACTAGATAGGCTGACATCTGTGATCAGACTACGGACATCCAGTTTGTGAGCGGTCGGGACTAGGCTTGCAAAACACATTCATAGCGTCATAGAGGTATTTATTTACAGAGAAGGGGAACAGTGAAGGAAGAGTTTAAAGGCTAATACTGGCTATACTCTACTGGGACTGCTGGTAGGCAAGAAAATCACAATGGGGGGTCTGACGGAGGGCTGCACATTAATTTAATTGAAGTGCTAAAAATAGGGATGTAATGGTTTAGAGGTATTTACCTGGTTTATCACGGGGGGTGCCGTCTAACTTGAAGAGGCACTGTAGTTATCAGCTTGTAATAGGGATATGTCGAAATTCACCGGGAAGTTTCTGCGGGAATTTAAATTGTTAACATCTCATAGAGAGCCTGATTACTTCTAAACATTTTTAAAGTCTCTCAGTAGTTAATGGTCTGGAGAGAACATCAAATGAATTTTGCGGTTTTGGCATACCTGATGGACAGGGCAAAGTGTCTGCCCCCGGGAATATGCTCGGAAAAGGCAAGGCTGATAGGGTCCTAGGGCAGGTTCAAGGCACGGAGACCCTGTTAAAAAACAGTGCATGCTCATAAAAGTGCACAGTGCTGGTTGATAAGAGCATGGAGCGCTTGATTTAAACAATCACGCAAAATAAAAAAACAAAAAAACGGGCACAATTACCAGTGATGGCAGGGGATGCTCTCCTCGGTGGATTCTCAGTGAAGGGGGAGCACGCCGCCGACCAGTACAGGGTTAAATAATAGGTACCTATACAGAGAATATATACACAAAAGAGGCGGCTGGTTTAAGGATTGGATTCTACAGCATGTATTCGCTAGCGCCTTGAGTGGAACTGCGTGAGCTGGGGGGCGCGGGCTTGAAATCTTACCCAAATGGTGTCAGAGAGGGTAATGTGACCCCTCTGCTGTTAGGCAATTAAAGTCCGTCCTGGCATTCTCATGGCTACGGGGATCAGCAGCGACACTGGCAAAATAAAATAAAAGATAAGGGTCACCGTGTGATTTTCGAGTGAAATCCTTTGTAATAGGGTCTGCAGTTCTCGCGGACGAGCACGAGAGGGCATCGCAGACTAGGGGATGTCAACTTACTTGAGGTCGCATCAAGTCGAGTGTTCCGGTCGGCGGTCTCCACAGGTGTTGGAAAGGCTGGTCAAGGAGCAGGGTCACGCTACTATGGACGCCTCTATACAGTGGGCTAGGAGCTGTAATAGCGGTCAGCTGAGATGGCGCGCAACCCCGGAGGGGGCAGTGAAATAAATGACGGTTTGAAATGGCCCCGTAATGAAAGGGAACTGTGGTGGCCATCTTGGAGTGGCGAGAGGGGCCGAGTTCCGAGATCGGAAGCCCTCATATAGCATGATGGGGGGCGCAGAAAGGTGCTAGGGTGCTACAAATAATCGGGGGGGTGAAAATTACTAAGGAAAAGGGATATTCGAGAAGTATGATGTAAGAACAAAGAGAGAATTGGAGCCAAAAATGCTTCCAAGTAGATCACGTGCAATGTCATTAGAGAGAAATTATGAATAGTATCTGTCAGTGGGCAGGGTGCCCTCAGCGAGTGCTATTCAATACCTTATTCCTGCATCATATTAATAGGCCATAATGGGGGACTCAGATTCCAAAAGGCCCTTGTCTGCAATATACTACACAGAAAGGAACAAAGTTATAGTTTACAGTAATGCATTAGCCCACGGGCATTCCTCGTTAAGACCCTTTTCCATGCTATTAAGAAAAAAGATCCAAAAGACCTCTCGTTTTTTTCTCCACAGTGTGGGGTCTGTGCCCGCCGGTGCTTGCATCTTTTCCAATATAGACCACCTAAGGTCTGTTTCAGAATGTTCAAGGGACATCCAGTGTTCGACAAGGGGAGCTCCCCTTTTGCCGATACGTATATTGGATTTATGCTCCCCGATGCGGAATCTTATCTCCCTGCCCGTTTCGCCAACGTATGGAATTTCACACGGGCATAAGATAATGTAAACACAATTGGTCGTCCGACAGTTGGTCATTGTGGAAAGATTTATACTGCGGGTGGGCGTGGGGATCACATTTCCTCCTATGGCGTTCGGACATGCTTGGCATCTGCCACATTTGTGGTTGCCAGTGATAGGGTCAGGACCAACAATGGACCTTTGGATCAATGGTTTCGAATCACGCATTTTGCCTCTTACTAGATGGTTTCTGAGATTTTTGTTGCGCTTAAATGCAAAAATGGGTTTGGGTAGAGCATTTTGGTCCTGATTTAAATTCAAAAGGAACCAGCTGGAGTTAATGGCCTGTCTGAGTTGGTTGTTGGCCGTAGAGTGTCGCGTGATACAAACAATCGATTCCTTAGGGGTGGGGTTCCTGGGTTCGAACATGGAATCACGGTTGTAGTATCTGGCCCGTTTAAAGCTCTCCTTGACCAGCCGGTAAGGGTAGCCCCGTTGTAATAACTTCTCCTTAAGCATGTCCCCTTCAGTTAAGAAGTCCCTTATGTCTGTGCAATTCCTCCTAATTCGGAGAAATTGACTGAACGGGATATTATCGCGTTGACAGCGGGGATGGTAACTGCCATATTGAAGGATGGTGTTACGGGCAGTGGGTTTGGTGAAAAGGGATACCGTAATGACCTGATTATGATGTTCGACCCATAGGTCCAGGAATTCAATTTTGTCTTGGCTGAAATGGCTGGTGAACCTAAGATTAGGGTCAGCTAGATTGAGCCAAGCAATAAATTCAATCAGGGTGGTGTCATCCCCCTCCCAGATGAAAAACACGTCGTCAATGAAACGAGACCAGGCGCGCACATTCTCGAAGAATGGGGCCATCTCGTTGTATATATGAGTTCGTTCAAATTCTCCCATGTACAGGCAGGCAATGCTGGGTGCACACGCAGCTCCCATGCTGACTCCACCTGTTTGGTGGTAAAAATTGTTATTGAACTCAAAATAGTTTTCCATTAAAACTGTTTTTAGGCATTCCATGATGAAGCTGGCATTCTCAATTTGGGGGTTAGATGTTAGGATCTTCTGTACAACGGACAGAGCTCCTATCTGGGGGATGTTGGAGTAAAGAGACTCCACATCCAGGGTGACCAGGAGTTGCCGGTTGTAATGGTAAGTTATTCCTTCCACCTTGGAAATAAAGTGGCCTGTGTCCTTGATGTAGGATTCCAAGGTTCCCACTAGGGGTTGGAGGAATCGGTCAATGTATTTGGATAATGGCTCTAAGGCAGATCCAATCATAGACACGATAGGCCTGAGAGGGGGGTCATGTAGATTCTTATGGGTCTTCGGGACCCCATAAATGATCGGCATTCTGGTAAATGTGGGGGTGAGGAATTCAGCTTCCTTATCACAAATGTGACCATTGTAGACTCCTCTCTCGATTATCTGTAAGATACGGCGCTTGAGGGCAGGTTCCGGGTTCCTAGTTATTTTTTTGTAGTATTCAGTGGCGGACAAGAGAGTGTTCATTTTTTCAATGTATGTGGGGGTGTCGAAAATGACGATACCCCCACCCTTGTCACAGGGTTTTATAGTGAGAGTGTCATTAGTTTTCAGGGACTTGAGAGTTTCTTCCTCAGTATTCGTGAGGTTACGGGATCCCTTGGGTATAGATTTAAACATCCTATTGATTTTAAGGATGACTGTTTTTTCAAAGGTCCCGACCTCATGGCCTATGTCCTCCAAGTTGGGAGTAAAATTAGACGGAGGTTTGAGGCCGGACTTGTTTTCATTTTCCTCCGGGGAGGGATGAGTTAGGAAAAATTTCTTAAGGCGTATTTTTCTGAAAAATGCATGAAGATCACTCAGAAACTCAAATTTATTGAACCGTGTGGTGGGCACAAAGGATAGACCCCTCGATAAAAGCCCCACCGTGTCCGGGGTCATGTCATTGGTGGACAGGTTTAAGACCGGAATTGGTCTTACCTTGTCCAATACTGTTGATGTCGAGTCTGGACATATGGTTGGGGAGGACCCTGATGGTAGTTGCCTCTGTGCGGGTTCCGGTTCCTTGGTTTGTAATTCCCCCGGCGGTTCCCTAAAAAACGATTGGATCGAAGGGGTCTGTCAGTGTTATCCGGTCTACCCGGAGGGGGATAATTACTGTCATAATGGGTATCATAATTTGGATTGTGGTTCTCTTCGCCGCCGGAGTCTGTGGTGTCTGAAAAAGTGGTTATGCGTTGATTGCCCCAATTTTGGTGGCCACTCTGTTGGTCCACACTGTTGGAGGCACTGTAAAAGTTACTTGCAAGGTAAGGATATGCCTTCTCTTGCGTGAAGAGGCGGATATCCTTGCGGAACTTTTCCGTTTTCCTCTTAAGTAAGTACTCGGAGAAAGAGTCTAATTCCGCCTCAATCTCATCGAGTTTCTTTTTAGCAAGGTCTAAGGCATCTTCTGATTTTAATTTTTCTTCAAGTGTCTCGATTTCTTTAGCGAGAATATCTAGGATCTCACGGGCCGTCTCGATTATGAGCATCATCCAGTCCCTGGAGCATCTATTGGAGATGAGGGCCCATTTCTCCAGGAACTGTCTAATCTCTATGAAGAGGCCCGGGATGTTTCTAACTCTAAGGCCTATAGGTATGGTGCCCGCCTTCAGGTAATCGAGAATAAACTTGGCATGTGATTCTGTGCGCTTTGATTTTTTGCGCAGATTAAGAAGTTTGGACCATTCGCCCTGTAATCCTTTAGGAGGAAGAAAGGCGGAATTGTCACTAGATGTAGCGCCAACCATCTTGGCGTAGTCATCATCAGAGAAGCCGAAGGTTTTAATGCTCTCCATGCGATGATCTCAAAGGGGGGATAATCAGCTCCGAGAGGAGGCTCAGGGGAAAGGAGAAGGGGGGAGGAGGAGACTATGCGTCAGGAGGGGATAGCGAAAAAATGCAACAATCAACCAGAAGATTCAGCAGTTCAGACAAGTCTAGTCGGGGACCAAGTACAATACTGGAGTCCAGAGGAAAGAATAAAGAGCACTAACCCCCGCAGCACCGGGCTGCGAAGAAACTTCAATTCAGAGGGGGACCCCACATCAATCTAAGGCAGGTAGACGGGGAAAGAAACATCAAATGCGGAACGGGTACCTGCCCTATGGATTTGGACCGAAAGGCCTAGGAG
The DNA here is from genome assembly GCF_964261635.1 of Lissotriton helveticus. NCBI lineage: Eukaryota > Metazoa > Chordata > Amphibia > Caudata > Salamandridae > Lissotriton > Lissotriton helveticus. The sequence continues at coordinate 1,083,605,801 of NC_136072.1, read as the reverse complement.
AGGTCCAATGTATTAATATAGAGACACCTAAGCCCAGGCAAATTACACCACAAAGACAGATTTATTCGTTTTATATCAAAATTTATTTTTCATGAGTAAATTTATTTTAGAGACTGCCTTTTATTGCAGATACATAAATATGATTCGTGGGTTAACCTACACCATAATAAATAGACACAATAATAAAAATAAGTATAAATGGTGGTTCAGATTCCGCTCTAACATATCATCAACATTCATACAACATTCATTCTCAAATCATACAACACCAAGCGATGATGGTTGTGGATAACAGAGGGACCGATGGTTCGAGGTCCGGGTAGGTTCTGAGGGTTCCTAGATGGGAACAAGCGCCTACGCGCGTTTCGGTGTATAGCCCCGTCCGGGACTACACCTTCATCAGGGCACAGTGGGAGGGCGGAAGGGGAACCACAAACAGGTAAGGTTTCTGTGAAATAAACATTAAAAACAATGGTTAGGTGTATATACATTTTTGCGAGGGTTTAGGTGTAAACTAGATAGGCTGACATCTGTGATCAGACTACGGACATCCAGTTTGTGAGCGGTCGGGACTAGGCTTGCAAAACACATTCATAGCGTCATAGAGGTATTTATTTACAGAGAAGGGGAACAGTGAAGGAAGAGTTTAAAGGCTAATACTGGCTATACTCTACTGGGACTGCTGGTAGGCAAGAAAATCACAATGGGGGGTCTGACGGAGGGCTGCACATTAATTTAATTGAAGTGCTAAAAATAGGGATGTAATGGTTTAGAGGTATTTACCTGGTTTATCACGGGGGGTGCCGTCTAACTTGAAGAGGCACTGTAGTTATCAGCTTGTAATAGGGATATGTCGAAATTCACCGGGAAGTTTCTGCGGGAATTTAAATTGTTAACATCTCATAGAGAGCCTGATTACTTCTAAACATTTTTAAAGTCTCTCAGTAGTTAATGGTCTGGAGAGAACATCAAATGAATTTTGCGGTTTTGGCATACCTGATGGACAGGGCAAAGTGTCTGCCCCCGGGAATATGCTCGGAAAAGGCAAGGCTGATAGGGTCCTAGGGCAGGTTCAAGGCACGGAGACCCTGTTAAAAAACAGTGCATGCTCATAAAAGTGCACAGTGCTGGTTGATAAGAGCATGGAGCGCTTGATTTAAACAATCACGCAAAATAAAAAAAATAAAAACGGGCACAATTACCAGTGATGGCAGGGGATGCTCTCCTCGGTGGATTCTCAGTGAAGGGGGAGCGCGCCGCCGACCAGTACAGGGTTAAATAGGTACCTATACAGAGAATATATACACAAAAGAGGCGGCTGGTTTAAGGATTGGATTCTACAGCATGTATTCGCTAGCGCCTTGAGTGGAACTGCGTGAGCTGGGGGGCGCGGGCTTGAAATCTTACCCAAATGGTGTCAGAGAGGGTAATGTGACCCCTCTGCTGTTAGGCAATTAAAGTCCGTCCTGGCATTCTCATGGCTACGGGGATCAGCAGCGACACTGGCAAAATAAAATAAAAGATAAGGGTCACCGTGTGATTTTCGAGTGAGATCCTTTGTAATAGGGTCTGCAGTTCTCGCGGACGAGCACAAGAGGGCATCGCAGACTAGGGGATGTCAACTTACTTGAGGTCGCATCAAGTCGAGTGTTCCGGTCGGCGGTCTCCACAGGTGTTGGAAAGGCTGGTCAAGGAGCATGGTCACGCTACTATGGACGCCTCTATATAGTGGGCTAGGAGCTGTAATAGCGGTCAGCTGAGATGGCGCGCAACCCCGGAGGGGGCAGTGAAATAAATGACGGTTTGAAATGGCCCCGTAATGAAAGGGAACTGTGGTGGCCATCTTGGAGTGGCGAGAGGGGCCGAGTTCCGAGATCGGAAGCCCTCATATAGCATGATGGGGGGCGCAGAAAGGTGCTAGGGTGCTACAAATAATCGGGGGGGTGAAAATTACTAAGGAAAAGGGATATTCGAGAAGTATGATGTAAGAACAAAGAGAGAATTGGAGCCAAAAATGCTTCCAAGTAGATCACGTGCAATGTCATTAGAGAGAAATTATGAATAGTATCTGTCAGTGGGCAGGGTGCCCTCAGCGAGTGCTATTCAATACCTTATTCCTGCATCATATTAATAGGCCATAATGGGGGACTCAGATTCCAAAAGGCCCTTGTCTGCAATATACTACACAGAAAGGAACAAAGTTATAGTTTACAGTAATGCATTAGCCCACGGGCATTCCTCGTTAAGACCCTTTTCCATGCTATTAAGAAAAAAGATCCAAAAGACCTCTCGTTTTTTTCTCCACAGTGTGGGGTCTGTGCCCGCCGGTGCTTGCATCTTTTCCAATATAGACCACCTAAGGTCTGTTTCAGAATGTTCAAGGGACATCCAGTGTTCGACAAGGGGAGCTCCCCTTTTGCCGATACGTATATTGGATTTATGCTCCCCGATGCGGAATCTTATCTCCCTGCCCGTTTCGCCAACGTATGGAATTTCACACGGGCATAAGATAATGTAAACACAATTGGTCGTCCGACAGTTGGTCATTGTGGAAAGATTTATACTGCGGGTGGGCGTGGGGATCACATTTCCTCCTATGGCGTTCGGACATGCTTGGCATCTGCCACATTTGTGGTTGCCAGTGATAGGGTCAGGACCAACAATGGACCTTTGGATCAATGGTTTCGAATCACGCATTTTGCCTCTTACTAGATGGTTTCTGAGATTTTTGTTGCGCTTAAATGCAAAAATGGGTTTGGGTAGAGCATTTTGGTCCTGATTTAAATTCAAAAGGAACCAGCTGGAGTTAATGGCCTGTCTGAGTTGGTTGTTGGCCGTAGAGTGTCGCGTGATACAAACAATCGATTCCTTAGGGGTGGGGTTCCTGGGTTCGAACATGGAATCACGGTTGTAGTATCTGGCCCGTTTAAAGCTCTCCTTGACCTGAACCACCATTTATACTTATTTTTATTATTGTGTCTATTTATTATGGTGTAGGTTAACCCACGAATCATATTTATGTATCTGCAATAAGAGGCAGTCTCTAAAATAAATTTACTCATGAAAAATAAATTTTGATATAAAACGAATAAATCTGTCTTTGTGGTGTAATTTGCCTGGGCTTAGGTGTCTCTATATTAATACATTGGACCTCTCCTAGGCCTTTCGGTCCAAATCCATAGGGCAGGTACCCGTTCCGCAAGAAAGACACAACAACAGGTAAAAACGATTCAGTTGCCCAGAGCACCAAAGCAAGTATTTAAGGGAAAATCACCACAGGGTGATGACGTAGAAGTCTGGGGATGCGATGAGAACAGAAATACAGCAACTTCGCAGTATTTACTAAATGATACCTTCCTTTGTGATGACCAGTACTGACGGGGCCTGAGAGGGGAGGACGAGGAGTGCGTACTTGGCGCCTCCTTGCCGGTAGACCAGTCCGGACCATACATTGAAGGAAAGGTTGACGGAAATGATGTCACTTTTCTGTTGGACACTGGCGCTACCCGTTCTACTGTAAGAACAGTGGACGTTCCAAACCTGCCCCTCTCGGGAGAAGCCATCCAAGTAGTGGGTGTATCTAATCAACTGATTAGTACTCCTGTTACCGAGCCCATGGAGATCTCAATTGGAAACTTTAAACAAATGCATAGATTTGTCGTTTGTGACACCAGTCCAGTGAACTTACTGGGACGTGATTTGCTGTGCAAAATGAACTGTACCATCTTTTGCACACCAAAGGGTGTTGAAATACAGACCCCAGATGAAGATGGCATCTATAAATTAATGTTAATCAGACCTGACTCAGAAATTAAACGAATGACTATGCAGGATTTGCCTAAAGAACTCCAAGAAACAGTGAAGCCAGAGGTATGGGACTTTACCGGAAAAGATGTAGGATTAATGAAAAATGTAGATCCTATACAGATAGCCATCAAGGACAATGCAGTGTATCCTAATACTAAACCCTACAGGATGAATGCAGAGGTGAGAGCAGGTGTTGCCCTGGAAATACAGAAATTGCTAGAAGGAAACATCATACAGGAAGTAATGAGTAGCCCATGCAACTCACCGATTATGGGCATCAAAAAGCCTAGTGGCAAGTACAGAGTAGTGCAGGACCTAAGAAAGGTAAACAAAATAGTGGTTCCTTGCTGCCCTATTGTCCCGAACCCAGCAGTGATTCTGTACCAGATTCCCTGGGATGCTGAGTGGTTCACTGTGATAGACCTATGTCATGCATTCTTTTCCATTCCCTTGCATCCAGACAGCAAATTTCTTTTCTCATTTGCCTTCAACAGTCACGTGTATGTCTGGAACAGGGTCCCCCAGGGGTACACAGAGAGCCCCTCTATCTTTAATCAGATCTTGAAAAAATGTTTGGAAACTTTGGTCTTACCTCGAAATTCTGTCTTGGTGCAATACATTGACGACCTCTTGGTGGCGTCCAAAAGTCATAGGGACTGTGTGATTGACACTATTGCCCTACTGAATCACCTGGGTGAGAAGGGCCATAAAGTGGCCCCTGAGAAATTACAGTTCTGTACAAAATCAGTGAAATATCTGGGGCACCAGATAGAGAAAGGCATCAGGAAAGTAACGTCAGAGAGGGTGAGAATAATTCAAAAGATGCAGTTACCCCGTACTCAGAAAGAAATCAGAATGTTCCTTGGAGTGATAGGATACTGCAGGCAATGGATTGTGGGATTTGCAGTCCTAGCTAGACCCTTGATAAAAATGACCAAAAGAGGAGCACCAGATATTGTAGAATGGGATGATGGAAGCCTAACAGCCTTCACCAAACTGCGAGATTGTCTGTGTACAGCCCCTGCATTGGGAATGCCAGACTATTCCAAGGAATTTGCCCTATTCTGTGACACTCGCGATAATTGCGCGTTGTCAGTCCTAACTCAAGAACATGGCACAACCAGAAGGCCAGTGGCATATTTCTCTGCCACCCTGGATCCAGTGGCTGCTGGATTGCCAGGATGCCTGAAAGCAGTAGCTGCTACTTGCACAAGTTTGGAACAGAGTGAATCCATTGTCATGGGACATCCTGTAACTGTGTATGTTCCACATGGAGTGGTAATTTTGTTAACAAGAACGAAAACTCAGTATCTCACCCCTAGTCGGCTGACTAAATACGAGAGGATTCTCGTGGGTGCTGCGAATGTAAACATTGTCAGGTGCAACATTCTGAACCCCGCCACTCTGCTTCCCGACTCAATGGATATGGAAGGTGGGGAGGAAGAGGAGCATAACTGCATTGACTTAACAGAATTTTGCACAAAACCACGCCCAGACATTAAAGAAACACCTTTGCCTAAACATGACATGGAATTGTTTGTGGATGGTTCATGCCTAAGACATGAACAAGGAGGCCTGAGTGCTGCCTATGCGGTGGTCTCCTTAACCAAAATTGTAGAAGCAGGTCATTTATTTGAAGTAAAGTCTGCACAAGTAGCCGAATTGATCGCTATGATAAAAGCTTGCAAAATTGGGAAAAACGTACGCCTAACAGTGTATACTGATAGTCAGTACTGTTTTGGGGTTGTGCATGACTTTGGCCAATTATGGCTACAAAGGGAGTTCCTGACTTCATCAGGTACCCCTATTCGAAATGGAAAAGTTGTTCAAGACCTTTTAGAGGCAATCCAATTACCAAAGGAATTGGCAGTGGTCAAGTGTACTGCCCATAAGAGAGACATTGACGCTGTATCATTGGGAAATGATTTTGCTGATCGAGTGGCACAATTAAGCGCCAGGGATCGATATATCATAAATCCAAAACGGGGAGGGCCCGGAACCAGCTGCCAACTTCGAGTGTTTGAAGAAGTGCCTACATGGGATGAAGTGAGAGAATGGCAGCAGGCGGCACCGTGGCAAGAGAGAGAGAAGTGGAAGGAAGAAGGGTGTAGACCAAGACGTGAGGATGGTGTCATCTTGGGCCCAAATGGTATGCCTGTGTTACCCAGACACTTACTTGGCACAATGGCAAGATTGATACATGAAGGATCACACATTGGTAGGGACGCCATGATTCTGGTATTCCAACAGACTTGGTACAGTAGAAAGTTCAGGAAAGTAGCAGAGTCCCTCTGCCAGAGGTGCCTGTCATGTCAACAGATGAATCCAGGCAAGAGAACAATGGTGGAACTAGGGAAAATTGGGAGGTCAGCGGGTCCCTTTGTGAGAATACAGGTTGATTTCATCACCATGCCACGTTGTGAAGGGAAGCGTTATGTCCTTGTCATTGTCTGCCTATTTTCCAAGTGGGTGGAAGCTTACCCTACTCCCCAAAGTGACGCACTGACAGTAGCAAAGTGTTTACTGAAAGAACTGATACCTAGATTCGGGGTTCCAGTCACTATTGAATCAGATAGAGGCCGACATTTTCAGAATGATGTGATCGACCAACTCTGTAAGGCATTTGGGATCTCGCAAAAACTCCACTGTGCATATCATCCAGAGGCTTCTGGAGTGGTGGAACAAATAAACGGGACTATCAAAACAAGACTAGCGAAATTGTGTGATGCATCTGGCATGACCTGGGTAAAGGCCCTGCCTCTGGTTCTGATGGGACTCCGAAGTATTCCAGACCGGAAGACAGGCCTGAGCCCCCATGAAATCCTGATGGGAAGAGTGATGAGACAAGCATGGGTACCAGGAAGCAAACTGTTGAGTATTACTGATGATTTGGTGCTTGAATACTGCAAGAGATTAGGTGACCAAGTGCGTTATATCTCTCGCCAGATCGGAGAAGACGCCGTCGCCAATCCTACGACTCCTCTCCACAAACTGGTTCCTGGGGACTGGGTCAAAATAAAGAAGCATACTCGGTCGAGCTGCCTGGAACCGAGGTGGGGAGAGAAGCGCCAAGTGATCCTGGTAACGACCACAGCAGTGAAGTGTGCAGGTGTTCCACGTTGGATCCACGCCAGCCACACCCAGAAGGTACAACCCGACAAAGAGCCTGGAGAAGAAGACGGTCCAGCAGAGGGGCCTGCAGAAGCAAGACCAGAAGTAACTGACGACGCACAGCCCAGTACCAGTCGAGCTGTGGGGTCTGCAGACATTGGTCCAGGAGTGGTTGATAACGAGCTACCCAGAGTCCAGCCTGCTGAAGGGTTCCCAAAAGTTGGTCCAGAAGTAGCTGATGACGAGCTGACAAGCATATAGCCAGATGAGTGGATACCCTTGATTGACCTCACCGAAGACCCCATCAGAACAAGCGAACGAATTTGGAAAGGTAGAGAGTGGAATAGAGAGGAAAAGCAAGGCACAGGCGAAGAACCTCAGACTCTTGAGATTCACGTCAAAACTGAGGAAGGAGAAGGTCAGACAGGGACTGAGCAAATAATTGATACACCTCCCCAAACGCCAGAAGGGGGAAAACAACAGATTAGACCTAGTAAAGAGATTCGAGCGGAAGAAAGTCAAGAGATCGAAGTGCTCGAACAGGATCAGACAGGGTTAGGAGAAAGTGTTCAGGAAACAGAAACAGAGACATTTGAAAAGCAAAAACAAAATTCTCCTGAACCAGGCCAGGTTAGTAACCAGGCAGAAGAAATAGATGCAAGTCCTGGGACTAGTGAGATAGGAAGGGAAGAAGGAGCAGAATTGCCACAAACTAATGAAAAGAAAAGGGCAAGGGAAGAGAACAAAGTCTCAGTGCCAACTAAAAGACTTAAGAAGAGAAAGCACATTGAGCCTGGATTCATAAAGAAATTGAGGCTGAGGATAAAAACAGTGGAAGAAAAACGTGCAGAAGAAAGGAGAAGTGCTCGCATAGCAGAGCAACCAGAAGACACTTCCAGAAGAAGGAGCGATCGAATTAAAAGACAAAACAAAAAGTACAAGTCTCCTGAATGGACGCTCGTTTTGGAAGAATTTGAAGATCTTGATATAACTGACGAAAGCGACGGAGAACCCGTCCCTGAGTACTCTGCCGAAGAAGAAGACGAGCCACCGTGAATTTGCACAAAGTAAGCTACTCGTGTAAAGTCACAAAGAGGGGTCGAGAAACTTCTTCTGAGCCAAAATGTCTGATTCAAGCGTGAGTGGTAGGCCTAGTCGCAGTTGTTGTAAAACATGCTGCAAGGTATGTGTATGTAGTATAATTATAGTGATATTAGTTTGGATAGGACTAACAGTGTTCATTCCCTTTGCGGTGAGCAAAAATACTAACGTTGACCCTACTGAAATTGTAAATACTGACAGTGAGGAGCTGACAACACAGAGTGTAGCAAGACATGAGAGAGCACTTAGACAAACAAAACGAGACTTAGAAGCATCAGATGAGGGAGGACTACATTATCATGGAGTTAAGAATAAGACACATTTAAATGTTTTCGCAAACTTGTTAATACACTATGTAGAGACTATGGAAATTGAAGATTGCTATGTCTGCATGAAGCTACCTACCTCTGTAGCTGAAGGCGTGACATATCATCACCTGCCCCTGACATATGGAATCTCCTGTAGCATTTTAGCAAGCTTATTTTACAAAAGAGGACCGTTACAGTACTATTACTCTAATAATGACGTGATCTTTTCTGAACTTCCTATACGTGGGAACTTGAATCCTGTACATACCAAAAGTGAAGTTACTCGCTACATGGGCGAATACTTTCTGACTATAGGTAATATCGACATAGGTGATGCACACAGAGATAATTTGACTTGTTCTTTGCGTGAGCAGGAAAAGATGTTCCTGAACATGGCAGAGAAAAGGAGAATAAAAATACAAAGAAAGGCAGATGACGAGAGACAGAAAACGCCAAAATGGGCTGAGAACATGGAAGGCACCTCAAATGGTGGGGCGGGTCCTGCTCTGTTGCTGGATTTTGAAAAGAAAGGCAAGCTATGTCTTCACCGCGAGAAGACTAGCTATTATAATAACATTTTCTTTGGTTCCAGTGAATGTGAACATAATTACAAGGTAATTGGAGGATGGGGTTTCAAAAATGGGTCAGAGCCTGTGTTTCCTGGAATTTATTATATTTGTGGGGACAAGGCTTATTTCAAATTGCCGGATCACTGGTATGGAAGCTGCTACTTTGGCATTGTCTTCCCGAAAATATACCATGTGAACAAAGTTGCTGGAAGCAGTGAAAATACTAATGGCTTAGTGCGTAGTAAAAGAAAAAGCGTAGGTGAAATAATGGGTAGTATTTTCAGTGCACTGATACCTGGAGTGGGAGTGGTTCTGAACACTCACAGAATTTGCAAATTGTCCACTATAGTGGATGTGTTGTCTACTGACACAGCTCATGGATTTCTGCTGGTCAATACCGAAATGGTTGCGATCAGATCAATGGTTTTGCAGAACAGACTTGCTCTTGACACCTTATTAGCAAAAGAGGGCGGAGTCTGCCGGATGTTGAAGGCGCAACATTGTTGCACTTATATTCCGGACAAAAGTGTACAGCTCAAAAGATACGTGAAAAACATTACTAATTTGGAAAAGGAACTCAAACCACTCGAGGTTGACAGTGCCTGGAAGAGACTGGTAGATGGTCTCTCAAATGTAGGTCATTGGCTTGCTAGTTTAGGTAAAAGCTTATTGTTCAAGGTACTGATGCCAATTGGAATTATAGGTCTTATCCTATTTTTCATATTTGTCTGTTGCAAATGTCGTAAGCACACCAGAAAGCATCAAGTGAATGCCAGAGGAGTGAAACGAAGTGTGGATGAGCTCGAATTAGAGGAAATGAATAATCAGATATACAAAAGGGTGAAGAATTCTCACCCTACCAAAAATGAAAAGGAAAAGCTGAATCGCTTGTTGGAAGAGATAGAGTTGTATAAGGTGTGAGAAGTTGGCATCTGGTTCCATTATATTTTCGTGATGATAGTAAATATCACCAAAGAGGGGATTGATAGAGCAAGCATCGCATCGCGACTTGCTCGAGTCATGAACCTCGCCCGTGTGTAATCGATTAATAATTTGTACGTCTTACTAATCTTTATTTTTATATTTGAACGAGGTAGATGAAGCTTGTCTATGTGTTTTCTAATACGATTAATCCATGTCTCTAAAATGGCCGCCGCTTAGTAAATGGCTTCTGCGCATGCGTCAGTCACACTCACGTGTCCTGACGTAGTTATAAGTTTGGAGGGAAAGGGTGCGCATGCGTAATACACAGCTTGCGTGAATAACGTGGTAATGCTCTTGTGAACGTGTATGTGTTGCTAACATTTCAATTGCATAGTATATTTTTATAATGATAAGTTGAAAGTACAAACCCAATGATGTGTTTACGTACGTTTATTTCTATGTTTTAATTTGTTCTCGCTTACTTTTCATGTACTGCGGGAAATGGGGGTCCGAACCGGTTGGGAGCCATATTGAAGGTCCCTTCTGCGCAGACTCGTGGTGCCCTGAAAGGTGGCAACATTGGACAGTGGAACTCAGCCAGCTGGCAGCCACCGTCAAGATGCTCATGGGAAAGCCACCTCTGCCCTACGAGAACGGAGAAAGTTGCTCCTTATATGATACAATGTGTGTTGCGCTACTGTTTGCCGTGCAGTTTCTCATGGGAACCCCAATCTCGCTAGGCGGTACCCAGAGATGTAAATTAGGCCTCCAAATAGTCTATTCTGATTGGTGTGTTACCCAAAGCCTACCTTAGGACCAATCCAAATTGAGGGATTCTGACACTTTGCAACATTGGGGGGTGGTACACCGTCCCAAAACAGTATAACTACCCTGGGTTCACCTAGGGAATTTGTCTGACTTGTCTGGTTTAGCTGACCTGTCACTGACCCAACGCACTCAATAGGTGACTGAAGATACAGAGCACTGCGGAGTACTCTGTCCGAAATTGACCATAGACTAAGGTTTTACTAAACCTTAAAGTGCTGGCGGAGCACTTTGCTGGGAGTTCGCTGACCCAATCGGGGTCGTGAGCGATAGCTGCAGAGAGGGTGGAGCGCAGGCGTTGCTTCCAAACTGCGGGTGCGGTCCTGTCCTGAGCGGTCCTGTCCTGAGGGGTTCCTGTCCTGAGGGTCCTATCCTGATCCTAATCTGGTTTCCTGTCCTGTCCTGGGTGTCCATTCTGCACCTGCTGTCCATTGAGGGGTATCCTTCCTTGAGGGTTTCCTGTTCTTAACTGACCCGTGGCCAGGGTTTGGTTTCCACACCAGTCTAGGTAAATATCACTCCGAATCTCTTGAAATCTTGCACCTTTCTATTTTTCTGTCTTTTGCTTTAATAAAGACATACCTTTGCACATGTTAATTTTCCATGCTTTTGCCGCAACCATTGAATCATAAAGTCTATTGCATATATTCATAACGTGTTCCTATGTTACCCTACCTGGTAGAAATCATATTTTGCATTGCAGTTTGTCATTTCCTGATATGGTCTAGATCCTCCTTACTTAAATTGTCTAAAGAACTTTTACCTTAAAGCATAGCGTGTCTCTCTTCATAGACTCTCCTCTAGTTATACAAATGTCCCAAACTCCTGTCTCATTGTTCTGAGATAATTCTAGAATACCAGTCCTAATCGAAGCCTGTCCCATCTCTAGTGATTCATCTTAAACGTTCTAAATTCCTGATCCTTCATTTGAAATGTGTCCTGATTCCTTTAGATTATAAATGGTTGCTCTGACTTATTTGCTATTTAGCTACGTACTTTATGTTATTCTGATTATCGATTGCTTACTTACTGTGAATTTGATGTTTTCTGAATTTTACTAAATTAGATAAAGACTTTAAAACTTCCAGTTGTCCGTGGTCATTTTACAAAAGTATTGAATGTCATTTTGGGTTTGTATTTTGCTGCCTTTCCTTTTACAGCTAGCTCTCTGATCCATTGTGGTCATAGGTACCCGTGTCGGTGGATGGTAAGTCGGGTACTCTGAGGAATAACGAAAGGAACTCACACATATCTGATAGCAGCCCGCGAGGTCATCTGATCAATGTATATGGTGATTTGAAATATATGGGCCCGAAGCCAGAAGTGGCGAAATTATTGGTCGGGTGACCCCGCGCGCTCTATCACTCCTATATGATCGCCCTAAGGCACGAGTGAGGGTTAGAGGCCACATGTCAAGGGAATTCACCATACACAGTGGTACAAGGCAGGGTTGCCTGCTCTAGCCAATGCTGTTTGAGTTAGCTATAAAGGTCATAGCGGTGACGGTGCATGTGGATACGCAGGTATGGGGATGGCCAGGAGGAGGCAGTGAGGATGAAGTCATCTCACTGTACGCCAATGATATTTTACTATATCTGACTAAAGCCAACCAAACGCTGATCAGATTGGGAGATTTATTTTGCATATTTGAGGAACACTCAGGTTTCGCCATCAATTAGGACAAGTCACTGTTGTTACCACTGGTGGGCACTGGTGGGAGGGCATGCTTCCCATACCATTAAGGGTGGAAACATCACAATTCAAATACCTGGGGCTCTGCATAACACAGAAACCAAATACATTCTAGTGGCCAAACTCAAACCCCAACTAAAAAGATTAGAACAGGACGTGAAGCATTGGCTGTAGTAATGTTCAAGATGGTGGTACTCCCAAGGTTTCTATATATTCCCCAAAATAGCCATACAAGATCCAGGAGAAATGTTTTACCAAGCTAGATACACTAGTCCGGTCTCTGCGCTGGGCGGGAGGACAGCCTTGGATAGCCCTGAGAGTTCTTCAAAATAGGAAGGGGGTATCGCCCTGCCAAATGTTTGGAAATATTAGTGTAGTGTATGACTGGGCATACATCGATTGGGAAGCCCCGGCATTTAAATGTGAAAGGGAGGAAATGGGAGGGGAAAGTTACTTAAACGCAGTGTACAGAGGTAACCTATCACCAAAAATGTGCCCGGCGACAAGAATGGTAGTAGACACAAGGAAAAATGTTACTAAGGAAATGGCTGACAGCCCCAACGAACTCCCAAAACACCACTATGGGAAGGCTCCAGACTTCGTTCAGTGGCAGAACTGCAGGAGTTTTATGGCTGGGATACCATTGTTTGATCTAATTTGGCGGATGTGTGGGACCCAAATGGGGTGGTCCCATTCTCTCACTTAAGGCAAGATACCAAATGTCAAAGAAACAGTGGTTAAATTATGCTCAATTATGACATGCTCTAAAGGAATGTGTGTCAATAGAAGAGGAAACACAAGAGGACTCCCCCTTGTGCGCTAAACTCATAGATGAGCTAGTCGATAAGAAATTGATTTGACTGACATAAGGTACAATAATGAAAAACACCCAGCCAACCCTAATGGCATTTCAAGATAAATCGGAACAGGATCTTGGAGACCTAGATGAGGAAGACAGGCGGGAGGCGCAGGAAATCCCTGCACAAGTAGCAATAAAGGCACGTTTTAGTTTGATTCAGATAAAGATTCTACACAGGGTGTATTATACATACACCCTGCTGCACAAGATAGGAAGAGCAGATAAAGGTGATTGCCTTAGAGGAAGTGGTCTAGAGGGCACCTTCTTACACACAATCTAGAGCTGCCCCCGCATTCAAACAAACTGCGGGGCAATAGTAACATCACTGGATGAAGCAACAGGGTTACCATTGGAATTGATGCCAAAGCTGGCACTCTTGGGGGTGTGGGGCCCAACTGACCACTCACGATACCAAAAACAACTGATATTTATGAAATGCACGGTTGCAAAACAAGTGCAGGGGTGGTGTTCTGGGACCCCCCAACTTACCATAATTGGGAAACCGGAATTTAATTCTGTAAAGTGATGGAAAAGGAAATATATAAAGGGCGAGGGTGTATGAAAAAACTGGAGAAAATATTGGGAGGATGGGAAGGGAATTAACTTCAGAAGTGAGAAAATGGAACAATGATGATGGACACTGGTGAACTGAATGGAGAATCCGGAGCAAAGGGAGATCCAGCGGTAACCGTATCTAATATTACAGAACCAAGGAATTGTGGCTGTTGTATTATGTCTGTTTATTATCTTGTTGCCATAGAAATTATAAAACGCATAAATATTCCAAAAACAGAATGCACTGCTCACTTTATCAATGACAGGCGCAATCCCATTCCTCAGCATCAGAAGTAAGCCTACATTGGAGTGAAGGGACAGACTGCATTCAGTTTTAGTAATTTGTACTGGCTCTGCACCTTTGATCAACCGATTTTTTTTCCTGTAAAATGTCAAGCCTTTTTTTTTCACTGTGCGTCCTAAATCTGGAGATAAATCTTCTGTTGTGAGAACTGGAAACTATCCAACCTTTGTCTCTTGTGGTTTTATTTTAAAGTCCATGTCATTGTCCTTTATTTGAATACCAACACCATCCCTTGTGCAGTAAATAACGCAATTTAAATTGCACAAAATCACATTCCAACAAATTAAATGTACTTATCTTGCTAATTATTAACTCACAATTACTAACAGTTGAACCAGTTTTAACTGGGACGGTTGCTGACAAGTTTTTTAGTCACTTGTTTATTTGATATGCCTACAACTTGGACTTATTTTCCAAAGAGGGGCAGAATAAGACAATTGATGGGCTCATTGTCTCTCTCAAAATCACTATCATTCTCTTTCTTTACATTCTTTTTGTCATCTTTATTTTTATTTGCTATTGTCTTTTGTTTTCTTTTTGCCTAAATCACTGGCAATTGTGATAAACACCCCTCAGACTCCACCACATTCTCTCTCCGCACCTACTTCTGCAAACTCAATCTCACATCCAACCAATGGTTAACAACTTTTTCAATCTGAACCTTCAGCATTTTCTTATGTCTTTTTTTCATTCGCCACATACTCCCCCTCATTCAGTGCTTCGAACTGTGCAGGTGTTAGCTGTGGCTTGAGCTCAAACATGACAAGCCTTAAACTCTCAATCTTTCTCACATCATTTGTACCATTCATAGGATTTTGCAACTTTTTATCATTTGCAGTAATTTTATGCCATTCTTTAAGCGACAAACACGTGGTCCACCAGTATTTCATGGACAGGTGCACCAACTGGAGTCTCTGTGTTGGGAATGTGCACTTTCTGCAGGGTCACCCTGGATTTTCTTTCTTTTACAGGACCCTATATTTATTCTGGCAATAGAGCTCTGTGCATTTTTACCCCTGCTAACCTGTGATAAACCGACTGTGCTCCCCCTTTCATCATGGAGAAATTGGTATTACCCTAATTGGCATATTTACCGATAAGTCCTTCCTATATGGGACACAGTGTACCCAGGGACTGTAACTTAAGTTTTACTTGTGGACAGCAGCACCAATTTTATTTACAATGAGGTGCTCCAGGGTAAGTGCAATAGTGCTCGTGCAGTGCCATGGTGATGTGTAAACTATAAATGAGAACAATAAATAGGAACAATTCAAACCAGAGTTCACAATTATTTTATATATAAAAGCATTATCAAAGCAACATAGTCCACGAGAACACCACGCTAAGGTCGAGAACATAAGGTCTCTAGAGACTGTCTGAGCTTAATTCGGTCCAATTTGATTCAGGAAGAAATGGTAAGTTTGTCGACGTTTGCATGCTCTTTAGCTCAAGCCTAGGTAAAAAGGGCCTTGAAAATTGCAAAATAGAGGAAAATCCTGGACATGGCTTCCTTGTGTGAAAGTCACATTAATACAATTTATCAATACAGTAAACAACACTACAAACCAAGCTTCTGTTTTGCTGAATTTCTGAAATGGAAAAGCCCACTGAGAAATACATGCAGGTGGAGAGTGCTCATTCACATTTTTAAAGAAGTGCACTTCCTGCAAATATGAAATGATGTCAAAGCAAGGTGGTTGGAGCCTGGTCATGCTAACTTAAACACATCTAAATTAACCAATATTTTCTAATTGTTAAAAACACCCTCACAGGGCCAAAACAAGCCAAGCATTCACAGAGCTGATATGTCCTTCTAGTATCTACAACTGCTGACACCTGTAATATAAGTGAAACAGGTTCAAATGCTGGTCCTGGCTTAGCATCCTGTGAGTCCTGGCAAATTTCCTTGTGCTGGAAAAATAGCCCCTGATATAGTCTGTATCTGCTATGAAGGGCTCTTATGTCTTTGGGCAAGATTTACTCTATGTAAAGCTGCCAAAAATAAACTGTGTTTTTTGTGATCACTCAGGATCTTATGTCATCATCCGAGAATAACAAAGCGTTAACTTTTGATGTCAAAAACAAATACCCATTTAGTGGCTGAATCGCATAGTGGGAAACTGGAAAATCTGGGACCAATATTGGCTTTCCTGCTTGACCAAATTGTGTGAGCCGCATGTACTTATGTCACGAAATCTCCTTTTTGTTCATTATAGCATATGAGTTTTAAATGTGTGCTCTTACATAAACCTCTCTTCTATTTAATAGCTTAAAATGCTGCTTTATCTAATAAGAATCTAGGCCAAACGTAGGGTACACATGACAACTGATGTTCAGTAATAGTGTTGTCAATAAGGGGAGGCAGGAATGTGTCTCAGTTTATGTTTAAAAACTCTCACTTTTAATAAATACTCTCAACACAATGATATAATATAAAGTATTGAGGTGAAATTTGATCAGTGCATTCCTACGGAACCGATTCAGGAGGGAGACTGCTGATTTTTAAAGCCAGAAATTGAGTTATTTTATCTGTCTCATGCCTGAAATCGCCTCTGCTCCAGTAGAAGTCAATGGGGGAAATATTGTATTGTAATTATATTTATATAGCGCCTACTATCCCTGACGAGGTGTTAAAGCAATGTATGCTGGGCAGCTCAAGGTCAATGTTTAGTTCAGTGTTATTTATTACTGTTTGTTATTGGAGTTAGTTTTGTGTGCTCAAAGTAAACCATTCCATGCAGTCATTTCAGTTATTAGGTTGAGCCTTGGCAGAGCATGCGCTGCTCTGCGAGGCATGCTGTATTCGATAATGGAGCTGAAGCTCCGCCCACTCTCCGCCTATATTTTTCATTGGCTTGTGTCATTGTTCTTTGTAAATGCTGGCTTCAGATTTGTTAATTGGCTTGTTAGTCCCTCCTTAGTACTGCCTTGTCTTCCCATGAGGACAGGCCCTTTTACTTCTGTTGTTACGCAGTATGTCTTCTTTACTCTGTAAGCACTATTTTCTGTAATGAGCTTCTCCTACTGCAGACACAACATGCTTTCCTGTAACATTCAGCGTGCCATGCTCGCTTTCACTGTCAAGCAGCCGCTTCTTTGAAATTAAATAGACCTCGCATTTACAAGAGTTCCAGCTATAGGCATTGTAAATGACAATGCCTTTTATTTATGTGTTGATTATCAAAACAGATAAATAAAAGACTTGTCATTTACAATGCCAATACCGTAAACTCTCGCAAATGCGAGACCTATTTAGTTGCAAATGTTTGTTTATGGTGGACTAAAGTAATAGTGGTTGGTTGCACTCATTATTGGGGGGAGAGGTGAGCTAGATTTTATTTTCGAAATCTCCCATCTTCCTGTTCTAAAATGTTGTCATGTATAAAGATCATATTCTAATGTGAATACAAAATCCTAGGACATCCACAGAATAAGTGACCATACACGCTGGAACCAATAGAGAAAAAGAATTGTCGGGAGATAATGTGTATATTAAAAAGTATATATATTTAATTAAACATAAAGTAAAAATCATATAGAGACTAGAGTAATAAGTCAAACTATATGATGCAATAAGACATTAACATATTAAAATCTTAAACACAATACATCAAATACATTCATTGAAAAGCAAATACATCATAATAAAAGCGTAAATCCTGGCTAATTTAAACAATTATATACAAGAGGAAGTGTTTACTGAAACAACAATTGCATCTATTACAAATTAATTCAATAGACTCGACGCGCGTTTCGGCAGTAGGAGAACTGCCTTCTTCAGGAGTCGTTGATTAAACTCTGCAAAAAATATTATAGGGAACAATGTTATACATAACCGTACGTATATCTTTTTACAATTTTATTACATTTATCTACTCACATACCTAGTAGTTCATCACAAAATGAAGACTTTTTAACAATTCTATATCTCACCTAGAGGTCCAGACATTTTGATTGGTCACTTAACGTCATATAATAGACTGATATATGTACAACAGTAGTGCAAACCTCAGCTCGACATAAAGAAACGTGTTATAGGTACACTTAATTGTCACAAGCACCATTCCTAGATGATTTCATGATTAGAGACTCAAATATTAGGCTGTTCATACATGATGCATTGTGATCTCACTCCTGGATACATACATATTAAATCACTTACATGGCACAAGAATCGATGATAACTTCCTTGGTAAATTAGAACGGAATGCCAAAAATCACGAATACATGTAAGTGATTTAATATGTATGTATCCAGGAGTGAGATCACAATGCATCATGTATGAACAGCCTAATATTTGAGTCTCTAATCATGAAATCATCTAGGAATGGTGCTTGTGACAATTAAGTGTACCTATAACACGTTTCTTTATGTCGAGCTGAGGTTTGCACTACTGTTGTACATATATCAGTCTATTATATGACGTTAAGTGACCAATCAAAATGTCTGGACCTCTAGGTGAGATATAGAATTGTTAAAAAGTCTTCATTTTGTGATGAACTACTAGGTATGTGAGTAGATAAATGTAATAAAATTGTAAAAAGATATACGTACGGTTATGTATAACATTGTTCCCTATAATATTTTTTGCAGAGTTTAATCAACGACTCCTGAAGAAGGCAGTTCTCCTACTGCCGAAACGCGCGTCGAGTCTATTGAATTAATTTGTAATAGATGCAATTGTTGTTTCAGTAAACACTTCCTCTTGTATATAATTGTTTAAATTAGCCAGGATTTACGCTTTTATTATGATGTATTTGCTTTTCAATGAATGTATTTGATGTATTGTGTTTAAGATTTTAATATGTTAATGTCTTATTGCATCATATAGTTTGACTTATTACTCTAGTCTCTATATGATTTTTACTTTATGTTTAATTAAATATATATACTTTTTAATATACACATTATCTCCCGACAATTCTTTTTCTCTATTGGTTCCAGCGTGTATGGTCACTTATTCTGTGGATGTCCTAGGATTTTGTATTCACATTGGTTTTTACCCTGCCCTAGGAATCTGTGTATTTGTGATACCCAGGGGGTCCTTGTTTATCTCTCAATAAAGATCATATTCTAACAAGTTTGTTACAGGATTTAGATGCCAAAAATGTTCAAGGTTCGGGTAGTGCATATGGGCTCTTAGGGGCATATTTACAATAAGTGGTGCATCCCTGCATATCAGCAGGGATGCGCCACTTATTGTGCGCCATGCCTCCGCCACCATGGATGCGCCGCATTTAGAATGCGGCGCACCATGGGGCAAAAACGGCACAGATGCGTCACGCATTTGTGCCGTAAAAGTGGCGCATTGCTGGAGTTGCGTCGCAAGTGCGACGCAGCTCCAGGAGTGCTCTGAAGCGCCCTATCTTGTTAATGCTGCGTCAATCCTTACGCCTGCTTCAAGCAGGCGCAGTGTTTTGACGCAGCATGGGCCCCAGAGTGACTGAGTGAAATCTTGTAGATTTCACTCAGCCACTTTTAGGAGGCATTCCTGCGCCAGAACGCCCCCCCTACGCAGGAACGCCTCCTTCTGGCGCAGGGCTTTACAACGTGACGCATCTCCCAGATGCATCACGTTGTAAATACCCCGCACCATGGCACATCTTTTGCGTTGTCGCTGAGTCACAAAAGTGACGCAACAACGGCGTAAAATAGGCGCAAGAGGCTTGTAAATCTGCCCCTTTGTGACAGAGATGACCCATGGCTCGGTGTCAGAGCTGACCCATGGCTGGGTTGTTCAGGGAATGTCGCATTATGGCCAAATCTGCTGTCTTTGGAATTGGGGAGTCAGCTCAACTTTCTGGGCGAATCACTTTACTGCCACATATATGGCGCCTAAAAACACAGGAGAACTTGCTCTTGTGTAGTGTAACTGGTGCTCGAGTAAATCGCTCCAAAACCTTCACCTGGTGTTCGCGCTACATATATCTACCAAATACATGAAACTCGTTCATCACGTGTTTGTTCAGTTATAGTCTGTATGTCACTATCGGCCACACACATAACACTCCAAAAGGGCCGCTTCATTTGTTAGAGGGGACAGCTGATTTTATGCTTTAGTCCTTCTTTTATGCCGTCGTCGTTTTGCAAAACAGAACGCTCATCCCGTGATAGTAGTAGTCTAGTGATCTGCCTATCCATTGTCACGTGGCGTCGGTGTTTGTTGAAAGACTGCACTTTGATTGGTTTACGCGGGGCCAATGATTGTTGCGTCGCCTTCCTCCTGTGCGATGATTGGCTACATTCTGGAATTGTCAAAAAATTTGAGTTGGGAACCGTGTACTATTGAATCCAGTAATCCCGGCAGCGCGAGCCGGCGCGGGCCGAGAGGAGAGCCACTCCAGTTTACAGGTGAGGGCAGTGGGAACCGGGGACTACAGGCCAATGATATCAAGGTCCGTGGGAACCACGTGAGGGATACACTGGGTAAAGGTGCTTGACCCCACCCACTTTGGGCTCGATAGGGGTAGCTGAAGTTAAGTTCTCAGAGGCGAAATATGCGCGTTCTCTCTCTGTTAACCCTCTTTTGACGTTTCAAAAGTGAGATAGACAGTCGAAGAGCAAAAGTTAGATAGGCAGTTGAAGACTGACATGCATAGCTTAAATTGCGCCTCTCAGGTAGACCCCCGGAAGTGTTCTTTAATTGGCTCGTTGAAGTTTTTGCATGAGCGTCTTGCACAGAGACTGGGGGCTTTTGCAAACCTCATTGATTGCTCTGCTGTCTTTCTCTTAGACGTGCTCTGCTGTCTTACTTTTAGGCGTGCTTAACACCACTAGGATAACTCAGGGGCATATTATCAAGGGATTTATCTCCGCTTTTTTGGCTTTAAAAGCCAAGAAAGCGGAGATAAAATTATCTCCCTATCAGCAACAGGGTGCTAACACGCAAATTCGCATGTTAGCACCCTTTTTCTCTACGCTTCCCCTTGCATCTCTAATGAGATGCAAAGGGGGCGTTCCAGAGAAAAATAATAGGAGAAATGTTGTTAAGCGACATTTCTCCTATTATCAAGGATTTCGCCAACCCGTTTAGTGATAAAAAAAGCAGTGCTAACCGCGGTTAGCACTGCTTTTTTTACACCTGCTATTTTCCTGACTTAGCCATGATATCCTATGGAAGGTGGATATCATGGCTAAGTTGTGAGCCCCTATCATCAAGCTAACGCCAAACTTCGAGAGATTATCGTTGGTTTTCCAGTGATAATCTCTCATTTGGCAGTTAGCGCGAGGATTTTTATCACCTCTGAGATAAACCTTGCTAATAGCAAGTTATCTCTGCGATAATTTCCAGCGATGCTTAGCGTTAAAAAATTCGTTGCTAAGCCTCGTTAGCGTTAAATATCGCTAATCGTTGGTAATATGCCCCTTAATCTCTCAGGAGACGGATTAAGGGGCATATTATCAAGGGGGTTTATCTCCGCTTTTTTGGCTTTAAAAGCCAAGAAAGCGGAGATAAAATTATCTCCCTATTACCTAGCTGTCGCTAACACCAATTAGCGACAGCTAGTAGAAGATAGCGACCATCTTGGGCCCCACTTTGCATGTCACTTTGTTTGCATTTATCACTAATGACATGCAAAGTGGGCGTGCCAAGATGTTAGCGACTGGAAACAGTTGCTAACATCGCTATCTCCTATTACCAACTTTTGGAGATATTCGCGCTAAGTGCGAATATCTCCAAAAGCTAACACCTGCCCCTGAGCAGTTCTTAGCCATGTTATCCAATGGTAGGTGGATAACATGGCTAAGAGCATTAGCTCGGTAATGCATGAATATCGCTGACTTTTCAGCGATATTCATGCATTGCGGCCGTTTTTTATCGCATTTGCGATAAACCTTGGTAATACCAAGGTTTATCTGTGATAAAAATCGCCGCAGCTCAGCGGTAAAAGTTTGTCTCTAACCAAGCAATAGGGATAATTATCGCTATTGCTTGGTAATATACCCCTAAATGAATACAACACTTTTCTCCCTAAGGACGGAAACTACAATAAAATATATGTGAATTAAAACATAACTTGTAAATACAATTAGTTGTAAACCAGTGTTTTTAAGCCAAAAACTTGACCGAAAAAATATGTATTTATTTCCATTTTGAAAAATAGTTAAGTGAGAAGCGTTCACAAGAATGTCATATCCTAAAAATCATATATATATATACTTTTCTTATGTTAAAGGAAGTCTGAAGTGGTACTTGTGATAGTCGTGTACTTGTCCCATGTGCAATAGAGAGCATTTACTTCACAATTCTTTAACCTCTCCCCCGGGGCGTAGCTTAATTGGAGGTGTTTGGGGTGTGACACCCCACAACTAAATGCATCATCTGGTTATTTGGGTCTGGGGCCTCGAGCCGGGTTAGCTATCTGAGTTGGACTTTTTCTGTGACTTTTAATGCAAACGGGAGAGGTACAGATACCCATCTGACGGCTGAATTTCAAAATGTAAAACCAGATAGCCTAGAATCTAAGCCGCATTTAGGATTTTTATGACTACTGACTTACCTCTTAGTTCACTAAAGGAATTTTTGTTGGTGAGCGAGCCATGAATGTTTCTAAAAACTGCACATTTTATTAAAAGTCTGGCTCTACGGTGATATATCCTGTTGTACTGTGGTGAAACTTGCAAAAAACACAGTTGATGGACAGAATGTAGAACAATGTCATACATTCACCCCAGTACAAGGATCTGGGCCTAAATCCATCGTTTTTTTTGCACTCCACACCACCCTGGGTTAGACACTGGCTATATGCAAATCAGCTCTGACCCTGTGCCTCATGGGAACAGTCCAGTCCGAACTACCAAGCCATGTCTTTCCCAGACCGGAATCAAGCATCCAAGGACCGGTTTCTGGCTATCTGTGGTGAAACTACTGCATGTGCAAGTAATACTTTTCTGAATTTTGAACAAATTGTTTCATATTTTTACACTAATGTTTGTTGCATGATATACCTGGCAAAAGTTTTCAGGGCTCAGCTTATGCACTGACTCTTAGACTGAAACCAAACCCATGGCTCGGCTCACTGTATTATTTTGCCTGCACGCCCTTCTCTAGCTGCAATCCGGACTTAGTATATAGGGCCGTCAGTCACTCGATAAGATGATTTGTAAAAAGCAAGGACTAGAAACATGGAACTCTATCCTCATTCACTGATTTGACAACTCTACAACCAAGGCCTCTTGTAACAGAGATGGAGAAAAGTGCATGCAGTTAGAATACATACAAAAATAGGTTATCCATGGACAGGGACTCCAGGCCTATGTGCTCTACGAGACCTTTGTCAGGAGTTCCCAAGGAGAACTACCCGGCTCAGGTGTGATGGAAAGGGGTATAGCTTAAGCAGGATTATTTGGGGCATGACCCTGCTCAAATGTATTCTTGGTTTGGTAGTTGGGTCTGCTAAGTCTTTGTTAGTTATTCTCATTGTTCTCATTTCACTATGAGCCTTTAACTTGTTCATTTTTTGTATTAGGATTTTAAATATATATATAGTGACCAGCTTACCAACAATGTAGTAAATCTGGACCCATAGTAGATCACATTGAATGGGAGCAAAGTTACTACTTTTTGGAATTCACAATCATTGGCAGTAGTAGGCTTGGAAAGCTGTGCCAGTCTCAAGCTTCCAGGCATACTACTGGCAATCAGACCCCAAAAGGTGATGGGATGAAGGCTTGCAAATAGTCTAACCAGTGTCAAATGCTCTGGGTAGCATTCCAACCTATAGTTTTTTGCCTACTGTGTCACTCTAGACAAAGGTCCACCCACTGCGCCTAAAACCGACCCAGAGGATTGTTGAAATTGGCTTGCCTCATGAGGAAAGCCTACAAGGTGAATCTGGGCTGAGGGGAGGTTAGGAGCTCCACTGATTCTGGCCTTCATGAAGTCAAAGATCAGCGCTAATATGGTGATGTATAGATTGGTAGACCGAGAATGAGACCGTTCTAGGAGGTGGCCAGCAGAGACCATGCCATTCTGATAAGGTGAATGATCTGCATGTTAAGTGAGAGGGATCAAGAGAACTCTGAGTGCTGTGTCCTGGTGGCATGCATGGTGAATGACCTGCGGGCCAGCATCCTTCTGGGGTGACTGCCAGACAGCCTCCTATTAAGCTCCAGATGCTGGAGGCAGGGGTTGAAGACTATGCCACAGCCTGAGGGAGGAGGGTCGTTGGCATTGAACATCCGGATCAGCCTCTCCGCACCCAGCCTAAGGGAACTGGCCATTACCGTCTGCAGTACTATGCTCGCCAAAGTAGGTGCATACCATTCCAAAGTCCATTAAACATATCTGCTTGGCAGCACTTTGACTGTGAATAATATTGCCTCAGTGGGTCCCAATATGGAGAATATTGTATTGAAAGCTGCATTCTTAATCACTTACTGACACTTTGTCTGATTTTGGTCCATTTCCTTGCTCTGTTGGTCTGTGCTGTTGTGCCATTACACAGCTTGGATGATGATGCAATGCGGTGGGCTGTTTCACTGGAGTAAATTGATTCTCTTGAGGTCTGTGGCGTTGTCAGTGCATGCAGTTGCATGCTGTCTTTTGGCTGTGACCCTTTGACTTTTTTTTGACAGAAATGCACAGTGATAGGATTGTGTCGAGTAGCGCTTCTATTTCCTTGAGAATAACCAAGAGACCAGCCGCGACCCGTTCATGTGAGAGCAGTGGGGCTGGTTGGGGGTGGGATTTCGACGTATGATGACAAGGGAAAATTTAATAATAAATTTTCCCTAGTCATCGTCTGTCAAAATCCCTCCACCCGGCCCAACTTCCCCCCACCGCACTTACCTGCAGAGGCAGCGGCTGCTAGAGACTTTAAATATCTTGATTCCCTTATCAGTTGTGGCACAGTTCAGGCCTTTGCAGTAGTGAAAAAAGTTTCTAGCTATTTTGTCAAGAATCTTCAATCCTATTAAGGGCACAGAGGCAGGTATTATGCTCATAAATTTTTTTCTGACAAATTTACAGCAGCCATTGAAAACAGTTAAAATAAACTATGCTTCCCTTGAAACCTTCCAACCAATCAGCACACAATTTGCAATATATCTGCTGGAGACACCATGATCCATTCTCTTTCGTTGCCAGGTTTGACAAATGATGAATGCAAGTAATGAGTTATCAAAATCTATTCATAGCTTAAAACGACAAATAAATCCAAAGTCGTTGCACTTCATACTATGCCATACTATTCCAACAATCCAGAGCCTCTTTGGTCCTGAAACACTCCTTAAAAGCATCATTAGCCGATTCCATTGCACCTCCAAACATAACCTTTTGCCTCCGACTGAACTTTGTATACGACCATACATCTTTTAAGAGGAAACATTCATTAAACAAAATATTGTGGTTTGGATTGATTAGACAACTGAATACCCCTTCATAAGCTTCCTTACCAGGGAATGTTCCACTACTGGTTTACCTTCAATCAGTAAATAACAAGCTGATATGACAGATTCGAAATTATTCACAAACCTATCAGCAAAACCCTCAGAAGCAAATGATGATAAAAAGTTCTTCACAAACTGTAAATCTGCCCCTACAGGATCCACCTGGTGTTCGTCATACCAATCTACCCATCTCCTCCAGGCTGAAGTTTAATGCTGATGGGTTCCGTCTGAACAAGAATGCTGGACAAAGAATTCTGCTTGCTTTGAAATGCTAGGCATTGGCCAACGACTCCTGAAAGTCTCTGGGCCAGAAGGTGTGGATTCCCTGCTGGAACTAAAGGCTGTAAGCCTTCCATTGGATCAGATAACATTTCCGGAAACCAAAGAATGCACACCAAAGGCTTGCACAGCATCTCCAGAAGAGTTGGTCTTAAAGGCTGCATTTTCTGTAACAGAACCGCTAATACTGGATCCACATTCGGCCTCCTCACTTGAGC
Source organism: Lissotriton helveticus (assembly GCF_964261635.1). NCBI lineage: Eukaryota > Metazoa > Chordata > Amphibia > Caudata > Salamandridae > Lissotriton > Lissotriton helveticus. The sequence continues at coordinate 1,083,579,858 of NC_136072.1, read as the reverse complement.
AGCTACTCCTTGGAATCATCATGAATGGAGGTATACTGAAGAGCTTCACTCCAGGCCTAAAGAAAAGTAAAAGTTGTTAGAGCCAGTGGGTTTGGCCTCCAGCTTAAAAACTTCTCCAGTTAACTGTTTAGACGGACGAGGCGGAACGCAAAGAGGTTGATCTTACACTGACACCCATAGGTTGTGAAAATAGCGAAACACACACAGCTGTAACTTAAAATCATTGCTGTTTCGCAAGTATCTGTAGTTCCAATTCCACCACATTGCTCTCTCCTGGTAGACTCTTACCAGAGGTTTCACCACTGAAACTGTAGAAATCTTGTGTGAGGGGCGAAGATTGGAATGGTTCAATAGGCATCTTTGAAATCTAAACAAAACATCCAATCGTTCTCATGCAGAAGATGTCTTAGAAGATGGATTCTCTCCATCTTGAAATGTCTGTAAAGGACCCAACTACTGATTTCCCTTTAAGTTTAGTTTACCAATAAAAAAAAGAGTACTGCTTAAAACACTGTCATGAGGTGTTGTTGGATATTTCGCCGACTTGTTTAGTAAAGCCTGAATTTCTGTGTGTAGAATTTTATGATGGAAAATAGTAACTGGCTTGGAGGGGTTTGTTGCATGAGGACCCATAAAAATTGAAACCTTGAATGGTTTCCAACACCCACACATCCTGTGTAATTCAACCCCAGTTGTGCAGAAAGTACTGAATGTGGCTCCCCCAGAATAACTTCTGAAACCTGAATAAGCTTTACCTGTAATATTTCAACCTGCTCGGAACTTGCTCCCACATCTGAAGCCACATTTGCTGTATCTGGCTCAGCCATAGGGTGAACAGTCAGGGAAGAAGGTGCCTCTGCCATTGTCATTCCAATTCCCTTTCTCTTATTGGCAAATGCTCTTGGAGGACCTTGGTATAAGGACTGGCCGCACATTTGTTCTGTAGATTGCTCTGCCCTTGTGAAAGGTCATGTTGAAAAACGTCTTTCATGGCGCTTCGAGCCTTGCCAACTGTGGTGAAGGTATTTACGAATTTGCCGAGGTCCTTCACGAAAGGATCCACAAACAAAGGACCATTGGCTATGGGGCAGCTTCCACCTCTACCAGTTATGCCAAATTGGGATCTATCCTCATGAGTACTGACTTGCACAGTTTTGCTGACAGGACATTGTTGGCATTCCCCAACAGACCGGTCCAAGTCAGCTGATGCCTTAAGTTGGTAATCTATTTTGTTTTAAATGAAACTGGGTAAAAATAATTTTAATGTAACATATTTACATTTATTGAAATATTTAATTCAAGATTAAGTCAGTAGTGCTGTAGAATTAAAATTATATAGTGGGCCAACCCTTTGCTAAAACATTTTAAGACCGTTGTATGAAGGTTCTGTCCTTCATTCTGTTTTATCTCTGGTCTCGTTTCTAATACAGGGTTCTGTAAGTATCTGAACAGGAGCTTGAATTTGGGTCCATTCACCTTTATTGATTTATTTGCCACTTCAAACCGTAAAGATACTATAGGCTGGGTATATCACTTATTACAGGAGTGACAGATGGACAATCTGCAGCATATAGCTCGCAGGTGGATCAATAAACTTGGTGAATTGGTTGCAAGAGCTGAAATATGTAGGTGTATAATTTTAAGTCATGAAATTCTTAACGTCTCACAACTTAGGGTTCACCATTTAAAAGCATTTCATGACCTATATTATAGGGATACACTTATACATACAAGGGTTGAGGCAATAGACCTGCACCTGTTACAGTCTGTGACTTTTAAGTATTGTGATGGTGCAGCAGAAACCAAGGAACACAACCCTGTCTGTTCCTTTCAAGGCACAGCCCAGAATCCAAAGACATAATGTGGAATCAGCACCCATCAAAAAGTATCTTGCATAATGTCTGTTGTTCCTCAATCAAGAATAAAGTTGTTTCCAAATGAACAGGTCCGTACTTGAGTGTGGTTTATTTTCAGTTCTTTATTTTAATGTTCAACAATAGATAAAAACGTTCCAATATGACCACATACTCTTAGGCTACCATGCCTTATTGTCTCTTCAGGAGAAAAATCTGAATTGACAGATTCTCTAGAATTGTATCTGAACTGAGGGATCTTCCATTTATACCACATTTCTTTAAAATACTTCTATGAGCCCTGAAGAAGTCTCTTTCATGAGACGAAACGCGTTGGCTAAAAAAAGAAGCAAACTGGCTGTAATATTGGAACGTTTTTATCTATTGTTGAACATTAAAATAAATAACTGAAAATAAACCACACTCAAGTTCATTTGGAAACAACTTTATTCTTGATTGAGGAACAACAGACATTATGCAAGATACTTTTTGATGGGTGCTGATTCCACATTATTACCTATATTATAGGCCTAAACAGGTTAATGCCTGGGTGTGTCTCAATGGCTCTCTGTTATCGCTGCTTTACTTCAGCCGATGACACAACCCATTTTTCTATTTATTAACTGTACTAAGATCTAGACTTGCTGGACTATATATCAGGAGATTATCAAACTACTGTGTTTTTGTACCTCTTCTAAATTGATATTACTTTGCTTATCTCCAGCAATTCCCTCTAAATATATGAGTATTATTTTTGTTGTTGCTGTCCTGGCAAGATTACATACTGCAACTCTATGGTTAGAGAGCAGTCCCCTACTCACGAGGGAATGGTGAAGTTAGTTAATAGATTTATGTGGAGTAGAATTGTAAAGAATAATACGCAACGCTGGCATCTAAGAAGAATCTAGGAACCAGATGTTTCCTGTATACTGACTTTGTTACCTCAATCAGACTACTCTTATACCGTTTCTCATATTATCCAACTTTTTGCACATTAAATAACACAGTTTATTATTATAGTAAAGTTTGTTTAATGTTTTTATTAAATTTTTCAGAATAACACAGGTCATATAGTTTACTGGTATACAAGGATGCAATACACAGGAGCAGAAACTCCATGAGGGGCTAACCTGCCACAATCAGTCCAAGACCATAACTTAAATGAAGAAATAGAAAAATAGAAGAAGAAACAATACATCTCCAGCAATAATAAAGGCCATTGCATTTCCTATATGTGGGGTAGGAGGCGGGAAGAATAATAAAGAGAAAGGCGCGACCACGGGAAAGGGGGGGGGGGTGACACCAAACCATTCAAATGCTGAATGTACAATCTTTGCAGAAGTGTCTCAGCTCATGGGCTGCAGACTCTGGCACCTTCCACTTGGTCCCTCAGATCGCAGGTGACCTTGGGGTGAGGATGTGCCAGTGATTCTCGTGAACTGGTCAGGGGGCAGTTGGCCAGCAGCCAGCAAGGGCAGATCAGTAGATCTTTCCTCCAATAAACTGTCATCAGAATCATCTTCCCCTTAAATATCATGACTGTGTAGTTTAGTAATCATACTATTCCAGATGTCAAGGCCCTGTTCTACATCGTTGTCTGTACGGACTCTCCGGAGTCTACGTTACACAGCCACTGTTTACTCCAGGAGATCAGACAGCCAGTTAGTCCATATCGGTGGAGTTGGGCTCGCCCAATGTGTAGCTATGCGCCTCTGAGGCTAATATGAAACCCAACTGGGAAAATTTGTACTGTATGTTAAAGGGCTCAAACAGGGTTGTGTCTTAGCCCCCACATTATTCAACTTGTTTTTAGTGGACCTCGTCCCGATATTAAATAACTGTAATTCTCATGCTCCCAGGTTAGGTGGGTTATCACTACTGTGTCTCTTCTATACGGATGATATAGTCCTAATCAGCCATACACAGGTAGGCTTGCAACATCTGTGAACGCTACACAGGGCTATTCTTAAGCAAATGAACTGACCATAAACCTTGAGAAAGCGAGGACAATGACGATCAGCAAAAATAGGACATAATCAGCTACCTGGTTTTGGGGAAGTACTCGTATTGAGGATACATCAGTATATAAATATCTAGGAGTAAAAATCGATAAAGGCCGCCACTTCACTGTTCAGAAAAGCAGTCTGTCGCTCCTGCCTCTGGCTCAAGTGATACGAGCCAAACATCTGCCAACAATTGCTTATGGTAGAGAAGTACAGAGAGGAAAAGATGCAAAAACTCTTGACAACACAGTCATAGCTGCATACAGGATTATTCTTGGTTTGCCCAAACAAACTTCACCAGCACAAATCAGGCTAGAGTTTGGTGTTCAGAAACAGCTCTTGGCAAGTCAGGGGGCATACATAACTACCTGAGACAAAGTGCAGAAATCCAACCAAGGAACTCTAAACGAATATCTGTGGAAGAAGTTAGAGCAACACTCTGCCTCACCAGCTGCCAAATACCTCAACAACAGTCTGGCGAATACCGGCCTAAACCACCTTTGCGATACTCCTACAAACCACTCAACGCTTAAAAAACTGGTCAGGAAGACAGTTAAACAACTTTCGTGGGTCGAGGACAAGGCATCCCTCTCGAAAAGTTCACATGGCTGGATGACCCTGAACATGTACTCCATACCAGCACCACAGAACCAGCACCACCGAACTACCTTGATTTGGGGTATGCTAAAACGACTGTAGTGTAGTTCCTATATCCCTGATAGGCTCTGCGCTTTGGAATAATATACACTATAGATTTGACAGGACTGAGGTCAGTAAGTCTCTATCGAGTACATTAAACTTAATTGTGTGTGTGCCACCTAACTCAGAGGTCACTAGAAGCTTTCTCGAATGAACAAGACGGGATTCGTTTCTGACAACCACATAAACATGACAACTTTGTTTCCCTTAGAGTCGTAACAACATCTTCAGAGTCGTGAAAACAATAGATTACAGTTTCACTCAGTCAATCGTGCATGCTTTGTTTCTACAGAGTTTGCACAGAAATAGAGAGACGTGCGTTTCTATAAAAAGGGTTTTTTTGAACAGTCTTCTTCCTCATGCAAGAGATATGAACTGCTACAATTGTAAGACCGGATGCGAAGTATAATGCGTACAGCGTTAACACTAATATAAAATAATATTGTGATAGCATGGTCTGTAGCTATATATATATAAAAATACATACTTGTATAACACTGGCTAAAGCAACTGGTGCTTCTAAAATAATCCTACCCCAGTGTACCTAACCTAAGTCTAGAACGAGGGAAGAAGTAGGTGCTGTTTTAGCTATAGTCTTGTGTAGTTTAGTTGTGCCAAGAATTGGCAAAAGTTTCTCTAGGTTCTAATCCGCTCCATACCTTTAGAATGAGAGAGGTTGGTATCTCTTTCCCGGGACTCAATATCTAACGCCCCACAAGGAGAATCAGAAACACTGGAGCTGGATTCTCGGCGAGGAGGATGGCAGCGTCTGGTCAGTGCGTCAGTTGACTTCCTTCAGGACTTGCTGTGGCGAGCCGTGTCGTGCAAGTAGGTAGTTGAACCGCACCGTGGCCTGCCATATCAAGTGAAGGTATATTTATACCTTGAAGGTGTTTAAGAATGCCAGTATTGACGTAAAAGTCAGGCATAAGAATGTCATGAATGAACCCCTAAGGAAAAGATGTTCATGCATAACAGATGAGTTCTTGGACAAATCAATATCCAAGCAAGGGGAAGTCTTAAAGGCTTAAGAGTCTGGTTTTCCAAGAACTCGTTGTGACGTAGATGAACGGATACAAGTAGCCATGCCTGTATTTGGTTAGCATGGACAATGCCTAAATAAGGGCTGGATTTCTATGCCTATATAAGGGCAATGTGAATTGTACCTATACAAGGGCATGAATCAGGAAATTCATACGGAATCTAAATCGATACATAACACTACTAAACTGAAGTTTCTGAAGGACAGACTGGGCTTGTTATCCTACATTCAGCATTTTCCGCATTGGCTAAAGGATAAGGTGGGCTCCTCCTGCCGTCTATGCCGCTCAGCGCCAGAGGATCTGCTGCATCTGTTATGTTCCTGTAATTAACTCTTGGAAGAACGAAAGCGTTTGTTAAAACACCATTTTAATCGGCCTGGGTTACGCTCACAAAGACAAGCAGTTCTTGCCTGCTTTGCCACTAATGACCCACAGCTGAACTGCAGCCTGGTGAAGTTCATGAGGGTGGTGGAAAAGAAAATGCCAACACCAGATTCAAAATTTGTTATAAGATAGCATCCTAATACAACAGCATTTCTATTTATGTACTTTTAAAATTATTAATTTTTAGAAATGATAAAAAAAAAAGATGCACACTATGAATTGCTTTTAAACCTTTAAGTTTTTGTATTGCAATGGTTTTTATCAACTATGCACATAAATTTACGTACTTACTTACTTACCATATGCCTCCGGGCTAATACGAAACCCAAGTCGGCAAATTTGTACTGTATTTTGTTTCCCTTCTTAGGGAGAGACAACAACCCCAACAGGCAGTGACGGATCATAAGGTCTGCATTCACATGTGTGTGCATTTCACACAGCACCGCATCCCAAATATGGCGAATCAAGGACAGGTCCATATGACATGTCCAAAATTAGTAACAATTACATTATAGCTAATTCATCCTGCAGGCCTCTCAGGGTAGACCGTGTGCAGGCATTGCTGTGTCAGGTAAGATAGATATATAATCCGCTTAAACCTGCATTACGGAGGGGAGGAGCCAAGCGCCGGACCAAGATGGTCGTGTGAAACCTCGGCTCCGCCTCTGCTGTCCCCTAAGCCCAGCATCATGCCAATTACCCTGCCCTTCAAGCTCAGCAACTGAGAGAGAAGAAAGAGCGGTGTCGCTGGCTGAAAACCCGGCTTTCCGACGACATCGGAAACCGGAGCTACATACTCCGTGATTTGAGGCCTTTCCATAGCTGTAGAGCCATGGACTGAATTGGATTTGTAGCCGCCTCAGGGAGAGAGGATATCGGCGTCCCAGACTGAAAGTCGCCGGTCGAGCTGGAATCGCTGCGCATTAATACATTTGGCCCCCGTGGCGGTGCATAGGCAGTCCTCGGACCCGCCCCCTCCTTGCGACCGCTCCTCTCAGAGACCGGGCGAGGAAATAGGTGGTCGTGTTGATCGTGCACGCCTGCAAGGACCCCCATTGCGGTCCTGCCTCTTCTACTCTTCGAAATCTAAACGAGGGCATCGTCCCGACCGATCGAATAGTATGTAGACTTGGACTCATCTAATTGACAGCCCCTAATTGTGGCCGGTGCTGAAACTTCCTTCAGCCTTCCTCCACTGTGGGGGAATTCTGATTGTTAATTCTTTAGGCAATTATTCTGTGTCCTGAGGATGAACCGATATTGTTTAATGTTCGAAACGTCGTCGACTTGAGATGCACTAAATGCATAGCTGACACTAATCTTACATGCATATGTGTATATTGTGGATTATCTGTTTTATGATTTACGATTTTCAGATGACCTGTTATTGCCTACTATTTTTTCCCCTTGTTTGTGTTCCCCCAGTGTGTTAGTCTGACATCGGCTGGTGTCCTGCTTCTATCACACTCTGTGTTTTATTGTCTCATGATTGTTTCTATTAAGATAATAAATTGTCCGGCTGGACATTTCTTATAAAAATATAGTTCCATTTGGTCTATTCATTTTCCTGAAATCCCCCCTTTTTTGTCTAAGGACCACTGTTTGTAAAAAATCTGGTGGCGCAGCAGCACCGGTGCTTGCTCTGACGCTTTGGCGAGGACCGGAGCTCGGCGGATCCGCATAGGGAGTTGGGGTGAGTGGCTCTCGGCTTCCCCCCCCTCCCTAGACTACGGAACAGAGAAGGTGCAGCTGAGGCCGACACCGGAGGCTGCCGTTTTCCACAGCACCAAACCGGGCGTCTGGTGGCCATTGAACAGGCCTACTCGGAGCTGTGAACCGGCAATGGCGCCTTGAGGTGGAGGTGACCCCTTGAGGCCGTTTTTTGACACGAAGGGCAGAAATAGCATCACATAGGCCGAGAGGCAGCGGTTCCTGGCCGGAGGCAGAGAAGTGGACCTGGAATTTTCTGCTGGAGGGTGCCTTTCTTGGTTCGGGAAGAACAACCCCCTCTCCCGCCCAATAGGTCTCCGCTGAAGTGGGGACAATACTTTGAGGGCTGTTGTCGGATTAACATGAGCTTTAGCTCCTGGCGCTGAAGGGCGGACTGGAGAGGTTGGGGGCACCCCTGCCCCGCGCCAGTACTGCAGCTTGCTTAGTGCTCCCCGAGGATTACTGGACTGACTACTTCCGCTGGACTGCGATCACGCAGACTGCCCCCAGTGTTCTCGCCGGCATCTTACCTATGCAACAGGGTCCCGGGGGAAGGCACCACTGAAGTACCTTGTTAACCGGCGGAAAAATGGCAACCAAACCAGACGCTGAAAAACACCAGCCCAGGACGACCAAAGGAATGAGGCAAGTGCAGACCAACAAATTAGATCGATTTACCCTCCCCAAAGGCTCACCGACAGATCCACGACACGCCCTTATGGTGGGGGGGGGGATTCCACGTGCCCCGCTTCGGACCTGACCTTGCACGATGTTCTGGCGTTCATAGACTGGGTCAAGTCATCCCTTGGGCAAAAAATTGAATTACTGGAGCATAAACTAGTCACGGTATCCATAGAATTGAACCTCATTCGAGCGGATCTTACCAAGGTCAAGGAAAAAGTCAATTCCCTAGACATAAAGACGGCCAGTCTGCCGGACGATGTGTCGCAGCTCCAGCAGGAAGTACGCGATCTCAAGTCTTTCTATGAATCGTAAGCCCCTGATCTGTTCATAGAGGAACTTATTCTAGCACACCTTAAGCCCAAGGGACTGGGTAAATTCTTCACCCTCCAACGTGCACACAGGGGCGCAGGTGGGCGACCAAAGCCTGGGGCGCCCCCGCGGCAGATGATTGCACGGGTCCTAAACTTTAGGGACAGACGCTATCCTACAGGCTGCCCAAACAGGAACCCCCGTGCTCTATGAGAATGCCACCCTCTCTTTCTTTCCCGATTTCACTCGGTTGGTACAGAGACAACGCAGAAACCTCCTCGCAGTCAAGAAAAAACTTAGGGACAAAGGAATTAAGTACGCTATAATGTTCCCGGCACATCTGCGGGTAGAGGTTGAAGGAAGAGCGTGGTTTTTCGACAATCCTGAAGTGGCGTCTGACTGGCTGGACAGTCGTCCCCCGGAGGCTATGGGACACGAGACCGAGGTGGAGATCAGGCGGCACAGGAACAAGATTGAGATCCGGCGAATGTGTTCACAGACTAAATGAACATTATCAGGTACAAGGGTAAAAGACCCCACAGTTGGACATAAGACTCTCTCCACACTAATGCAGTTCTGAGATTTATATTGTGATCTTCAAGGGACAATTTATTTGTGTTGACATGGGTTTGGTGTGGGAGGGACGGAATGCGGGTCTTCCTCCTCTTTACTACCTTTAGTTATATATTAGTTTTAGTGTGTAGGGCGACAGGCACTCTGCCAGTTTGGGATGGGAAAACGCCGCGAGCAGGGGTGCAGGGAGGGAGGGGGAGTTGGGAGGGGTGTGAATTGTTTCTTAACTTTGAATTTGAATCATTTGTAACCTTGAGTTCTTTGACACCATCAAAGAGGAAAGCAGTGCTAGAGCGACTTCCACAGAGCCATAGACAGGGGTCAGGGGTCAGAGTGCTCAGTTGGGATGTGAACGGATTGGGGGATAAAATAAAGCTGGGCGTGGTCATCCAATTTTTCAGAATACATGCCGCAGAGGTGGTCCTTTTACAGGAAATTCACCTGATCGGAAACAAATGCATGGCCTTGCAACAGGGGAGGGTATAAGCTGGTAACACACGCAGTATTTACCTCAGGGTCACGAGGGGTAGGCTTACTAATCAAAAATTCATTCCCTTTCACAATACAGGCCACATGGACAGAAAAACGGGGTAGATACATAGGGGTTTCGGGCCAATGGGAAGGGAAGACGGCTACATTCGTCTCAATATATGTCCCACCCAGCCTACAGGCGGAAACGTTTACAGACCTGGGTTTGATTTTCTCGACACATCCACTGGGAGTCCTGATATTGGGAGGTGACTTCAATGCAGTGATGGCCGGGGACCTAGACCGTTATCCCCCTCGTGCAATCAGACCCGTTCAGAGGTGGCTGCCTGAGTTCGTGGACACAGTAGGACTGGTGGATGGCTAGAGAACACACAACCCAGACAGAACACAATTCACGCACATGTCAGGGGCACGCCCCAGTTTGTCACGTATAGACTATGTCTTTGTCCCGGCAGCACAGACCCATGCTTTTCTTGAAGTCCGTCATCTGGGATGGGGCATTTCAGATCACTCCCCTGTGTGGCTGAGAATGGAGTGGGACTACGTAAGCGCAGGTAGAGTAGCCCCCATTAATCCATGGTATTTGAAGGATTCGAATACTCGGAAAAGCATTGTCAAAGCCACAGATAACTACTTTCAGGACAACAAGGATACGGTCGACTACTCACAGACCCTATGGGAGGCATACAAAACTGTCATCTGAGGAGAAGCGCTCTCCCTGATAGCGGGGAAAAAGAGGGAGAGGCAGGCTGATCTTGGAAGAGCAGAAGAAGACGTGTTGAAGTCAGAAGAGGAACTAACCCGGACGGTATTCCCTGAAGGCCTTCACCTCCTGAGGCTGCGGCAAGATGAGTTTCACAGCGTTGCTAGAGATAGAGCAAGGGCGCAGAGTAGAGAGGTCCAGGGCAGAGTTTATGAGCTTAGAGACAAAGCAGGAAAGCTGATAGCGTGGCTCGACAGACGTGAGTGGGCGTCGCGACTGGTGCCCGAGGTACAGGGAAAAGACTCCAGTCCTATAACAGACCCGCAGGCAATAGCAGACACGTTTGCGGACTGTTATCGTACTTTATATAGTACAACCAGCAGGTTCTCTGAAGCCGGAAATGATAAGGGATATAAGACTTCCCACCCTTTCAGATGAAAACAGGGTCTACCTGGATTCCCCGCTGACGGATGATGAGGTGGCACAGGCAATAAGGGGTGTGAATTCCGGTAAAGCTACTGGGCCCAATGGTATACCCATTGAATTGTATAAACTGAGATCTAATACAATTGCCCCATATATCCGCTCTATGTTAACGGAGAGTAGAGAGAAGGGAATGCTCCCCTATGACCAACGAGTGGCTGACATAGTGGTCATATACAAGGAAGGCAAACCCAAAACCAGCTGCGTTTCTTATCGGTCGATATCACTTCTAAATGTGGAACCCAAAGTCCTTGCAAAACTACTTGTGACACGTCTGATTAAAGTTAATACCACTCTGGTCCACCCGGATCAGTCGGGCTTTAAACCGCATCGCAATACTTCCCTTAACCTACGTCGGCAACATGGAGTACTGAGTAGAACGTCTACCATACTGGAGCCGTCCGCGCTAGTATCATTAGACACCACCATGGCGTTTGATATGTTTGAGTGGCCCTCACGGTTTGCGGATCTAGGCAAATGGGGATTCGGCCAGGAATTTATAGGCTGGATTCGCCTCCTATACTCTGGTCCGATAGCCCGAGTGGTGGTAAATAACCATAAGTCCCCAAACTTCCAGCTGAGCAGAGGCACTCTGTCTCCGCTCCTCTTTGCGCTGGCGTTAGAACCACTGGTGGCCTGGATCAGGCAGGACCGATCCATCCGCGGCATGAGATGGTCACTGGATTGGGAGGACAAGATATCCCTATATGCAGATGACATCCTTCTTTACTTCACAAATCCAAGAGCATCATTAATCTGCCTCCTAGATGTACTGGCAATATTCGGAAGATACTCTAGATTCACTGTAAATTGGTCCAAATCAGTGGTTTACGTCCTTCAGGGTGACCCTCCTGTAATACCACTAAATTGCCCGATCCAGATTGCATCTGAATTTTTCCGATACCTTGGGATCTATGTGATGCTGAATTCAAAACTCCGCTATGCCCGTAATCTAGACCCACCCATGCAGAGACTTTATAATGATGTTGCACATTGGAGGTCCCTTCCCCTGTTCATGCTGGGCAGAGCAATCCTTTTTAAAATGATGGCTCTGCCTCGTTCTCCAGAGGCAACTTTTATGGGCTGGCAGGCCCTGCATATCCTTTTCCAAATTGACTCGTAACTGGTATGATGAGGGAGTTAGTCTTCCAGACTTAAAGAAATACTATTGGGCGTCTCAACTGGCAGCTATCAACCACGGGAACTATGGACACCCAGATGATCCCGGCTATTCCATGGACAGTTGGCTGCTCCCAGTAGGAGACTATACTAGAGCGTTATCCGCCAAACCTCGTAGATTCCCACTAACTGGACCTACAGCACACGCCGTCCAGGTATGGCACACAGTCACTAAACACCTGAAATGGGAGAACAAATTCACGCTAGCCACACCAGTGTGGAGCTCGGAGAAACTGTGAAACCTCTGGAAATCCAAGGGATTCGATAAATGGGACCTTATAGGGATCTCACGAATCAAAGACATCTGGGGGAAGGAACGGTTCAACAATTTGCGTCACTTAAAACTCAATACAGCGTGACAGACACTGAGCATTACCGTTACCTCCAACTCCGCCATGCATTACTTACTCAAATCCCCTGTGGCACGACACTTCGAAAGCCTCCCCCATGGAGGATAGAGTACTGGACGGACACCTCCCAGAGAAGGCATATCCCTAATATACAGGAAATTGATTAACAAAATGGAAGATCCATTGCTTACCCTCCCTCAAACGGAAGTGGAGCGGGGATGGTTTAGAACTTGATGATGATGAAGACTGGCAAGAGGTGATTTCCTCCCCACGAGTAGTTGCAATCAAGGCCAGGCTGAGACTAGTGCATCTCAAAATATTGCATAGAACCTATGTAACGGGACCCGGCCTGGTTCGAATGAGACGGGCGGAAAACTGAGAGTGCAGGAGGGGATGCGGGGAATTGGGAACATTCATCCACATACTGTGGAATTGTTAACAGATGCAACTGTATTGGAGAGACATCAACCACACACTGCGGTCAGTATTGGGGGTTGACATTCAGCCAGAAGCTCGGAGGTGCATACTAAATGTTTGGGAGCCCACAGGTCTTAACACATACACTACGCAATGGGCAACGTTAGCATATATGATAGCAAAATGAAACCTCGCACAGCAGTGGGGTGCTAGTCAGCCGCCCCAATTGAGGAAGTGGAAGGAAGATCTAGACTGGTGCATGTATAGGGAAAAGTCAGTCTTCATAGCTAGAGGATGCCCGGGGAAATTGATTAAGGTGTGGGGAGCCTGGAACCTAGACTGGTGCATGTATAGGGAAAGTCAGTCTTAATAGCTAGAGGATGCCCGGGAAAATTGATTAAGGTGTGGGGAGCCTGGAACCGATACAGAGGCTACATCTGTCTCCAGCCTGGTCAGCAGATCGACACTGACACTCTTGATACCCCTTGATCTAATCATTATGATGACTGTAACGTATTTTGTATAGTATACAATGTTGCAGTAAAAAGGTGAAGTTGCCTGCTTGTAATCAATTGATGTGCTTTGGTCAAACTGTTCAATAAAAAGAAATATATAAAAAAAAAACTAGCATTACTAGCCACCTCAGGTACCTGTGACCGTGTCTTCCTCCTTTAAGTGTGCGTAAGTGGGGATTCTAAATTCTCGTCCCAAGCAGCGCGCTTCAGAGCTTAGTTAATCTGTCTGTCCTACTTCAGGGCTGCATTCAGAAACCGCTCTTGAGTTGCTTGGATTCCAGTTCAGGGAGGTCCTGGCTTGACAATGCAGCTAAACTGTTCATATTGGAGCAGGGGCAACACTGATGTGCATATTGCAGGGTCCAATCTGAGGTGGCATTGTAGGAAAAAGAACAATGGGTTGCAATGCTACCCCAAGCAATTTCCAGTGGTTAGACTTAATACAAGCATCCTCCCATTAACTTTTGTGTGTTTGTTGTAACGCCATAAGTGGCCAAGTGTATTTCCAGATGTGGGTCCCCTCCTCACAGTGCCACAGGAACCAAACCACACCCGACTGAAGAGCCCCAATCGAGGCAAAACTGGTCTTGGGTTGCATGTGTTACAGTTCAGAGAGGACTGGACTGTTGTGTTGTTGTGTTGTAACAGGGTCAAGACTGATTTGCATATGGTTGGGTCAAATCTTAGGAGGCATGGTGGGTAAAAGAACGATCAGTTGAAATGTTACCCCAAGCGATTGCCAGCGGTTAGGCTTATTGCAAACATCCCTCCATCACCTTTTTGTGTGTTAACTGCTCGACTGGTGAGGCAATGCTGAAGGAAAATCCTACTAATGGGGCTGTGTAGTACTTCTATGGAACTGTGTTGGAAATTAACCAGCAGCCCTTCAATCAGTCCATGCCACATTGTCTTTTTTTTCCTTTTAACACACTGTTTTGCATGTGGCTTGAGGCTGGTCCCAATCTGAAAGTATATGATGAACCTTAATTTCCCTGCCTGTTATAGATACCTTTGGACTCCTGTCAATGAATTTAAATATAGGGCTATTACTAACCGTGCCAGGCTTTTTGTATCTACAACTACTGAAGTCCTGCAGCACTGAGAATGCATTGATGAGAAACCTCACATTCCTGTCATGCTATCCTGGTTAAAAAGCACTTTTTTTAGGAACTGACACTACCGGAAAAGTTATAACTCTGAGGAATCATTTATGAAAAATGATTACTTCCTGAGATTCCATAACACTAAGATGGCGGTCTTAGAGGAAACAAACACTGTTGGGTACATTTGTCATACTATTTGCCTCTGAATGTTTTATAGGATGGCCTAGTAAGGGAGGACGATCGAGGAAGATGGTCAGGATAAAGCAGAAGTTGCTAAGCTTCGGGTTGCATACATCATGCAAGGGAGTGAGGGGGCTGCATTTAGTTTTCAACAAACATTAGTAATTCAGCAAAATTTGAAAAATTAGAACCTGTTACATTCACCTTTCTAATAATGAGAGGGATTTATTATTATTTATTTGTTTTGCTCATCTTTACCTCAGCAGAACAGATGGCCATGAGTTCATGGATGCCAGTCTTCAGTCGCTGGCTGGTGAGTGCAGACGAACTGCATTGAGGTAGTTTGGTACCCTTCCAAGAAGTGCATTAGATTCAAGTCCGGTGTCTTACAGTGGGATAGTTCCTTGCGTGATAGTCAGTGCAAAGTTGTTTGGATGATGTCTGCAGGTGATGAGGACAGCACAGCATTGGAGTCTGCAGGTCGTCCTACCTGGGAGATCCGTATAAATGCCTTTGAAGTAGTCTAGACTGACATTACATCTGCAAGGACCGGTGTGTTAGCATGCAAGTAGGTTACAAGGGAAAGTCCCATATAGTGATGGTGTTTCTAGTGAAAGTTTTGACTTGAGAGATGAGTCGGTTCAGAGTTGAAGAGTACAAAGAGGTTTTGTACTTTTTGGGCTGATTGATTAAGGTGAAGACCAAGTGATGGTGGCTTGCTTAATTTGAAAACAATGAGGGCCGGAAGACAAAGAGGTAGAATCTCCGTCGCTGTTGTGTTGAGGCAAAGTAACCATTATTAAGAAAGGTACGGCAGTGGTAATCTGTGTTTACACACACAATTTCTGCAAATTTTCTCTCATTCCAGGTCAATTCCCCATGCACAATTATCAATGTTTTTCCTGGTAAAATATGCATGGGGAAATAAACTGTCAAATGCCAGACTCATGAGCAACTTGGCGCACCAATTCAACCGAATGATGTTTTCTGTAAATTTTGCTATGAGGACCAGTGTTTTCTGGTGCATTTGTTCCTGAACATGCATTGTACCAAGGTGGAGATAATAAGTTAAAGAAGCTGAGGGATAACAATAATTTGCAGGTGGTGGTGGATATTTTGTAGATGGAGAAGCTGATCATGACCTATGGGCCCTGTTCTCCAGGAATGATGTGAATGGTTCGACCCACCTCAACTTGTTCAGGAAGATCTTTGAGGAATATGTTGTGGCTAATTGTGTTGAAGCCTGCAGAAAGGCCTAGTAGTATCAGTGCAGAGTCCTGACCTTTATCCCTTAAAAATTGTTTTTTAAAACTGCGTTCATATGAAGGATCGCCATTACTTGACAAGGACCATAGGTGTGTAGTGAAGATCAGAAATGAGTCTGAATTGATTTGTGTGTACTGATCTCCATTTTGGTTTCTTCATCATGGGTGTGATGTTATCATGTTTCAACAGCATCACACTGTTCCCAAGGCAAGTAAAGCAATTCTAAAAAAGGTGATGGATGTTACAAGGATTACTAGGACCTAGTCAGCAGCATTAGCGGTGCTTATTTCATTAGAGCTTGAAGTGAATAGGATGGTGGTCTCTTCTTCATCTAGATCAGGAGCAAACTCCCTTTATAGTGAAAGCCAATGAGGTATTTGCCACTATGATTGTCTGAAATGTAGTGGTTTGATGGACTATGACTTTTGTAGTTCTTGCTTTGTAGGGGTCAATGATTAGTATGTTGAAGCGTAAGATGCATGTTTTGTCTTTGAAATTTGGTTCGGCACATCTTCTGTTAAGGAACGCGTGACATAGTGAATTGCGGGAGCCTCATAAGATGATAGTAGATCCTATATAACTCTTGGGACTGCTAGTCAAGTGTGGTATTCCTCTGTGATCAAGAGCTGGTCTTGCTTATCCAGTTGGTGACGTATTTGGTGTACTCCTCAAGTAAAAGCTCACATTACTTTGAGTCAGGTTTATAGGTTAAACTGAACATCGATTTAATTATTCATAGTTACTGTTTCAAAGAACTAGGGTGTAAAATAAGTTAGATTTAAGATAATTGTAAAAACAAGGAGGAGGGATAATGTGTTAGCTGATTCCAGAAGTAGAGGTATTTGTAACAGTTGTTATTTTAGCATGAGAAATAACACTTACAGACAAGGTTACCATTTTTGGTGGTTCTAAGCACACCAGACTAAGAAAAGAGGTGCAGTCTTATTTTTATCTTTCTTTACACTTCTGTCTATGCATCCAGGATCTCAAACATCATCCCCTTATCCACCAGGACTTCCCGAAAGCTGTTTCGATTTGGCAAAGAGTTGAAGACTCTCCTCTTTAAAGAACACTATATCAGAATGCATTAACTGTCCACGACATATTTTCCTCTCCTATTACTTGTTAACTTTATGCTCGTCTTCAGCCATGTACAGCACTTTGCAGCCTCTTGGTTATGTTTGCAATATTGAACTACCATATACATACATACATACACTAGAAACAGTTGATGTAGTTTGAGGTCTAGTTACAGCATTAAAGGCACTTTTATTGGTTGTAGCAGTGCCAGGAGCAATCGCAAAAGTAGAAATAGCCATAGGAGCTGGTAAAATACTAGTTCTGGTAATTGGACATGGTGCACTACTTTCAGGAGTAGGAGCACCATGTTGGCACTAGTTGTTATACAAATAGCACTATTGGTAATAGTACTAATACTGTTAATTTCAGAATTTTCCCAAATTGAGCTCTGTGAGTTTAATGTCAAACCTTTCAGGTATTACCTTGGACTGCCAGTGACCATTTTCCTATAGGTGTTCTAAATTGTTAAGTTTGGTACACAGCTTAATCTACTTCATTAAATGAGCAGGCACTTACAGTTCACTAGAAAACTAAAATCAAATGCAACATGGAAGCTTACTGAGACCTAGTATTTTTTGGGTTGATTATTAAGTGCCACCTTTGGAAATAAACCCCCCCCATTAATAGTTATAATAATCAATTGGATAGCACAAAGTAAATTACTGAAAGAACTTAGGGATTTTCTAGGATTGAACAACTTCAGAAACCTGGAAAAAATGTAAGGTGCAGTTAAAGCTGTAGAAGTCACATAATAAAACTAAAAGATTAGGAACTTCTAATTTCTGAAATCAGCTACTGCACATGATGTTTGACAGACCTTTTGGCCCCTGGATGCAGTGGATCTCAGCCACGTCAGGCAGGAATGAATTTGAGCATATCTCAGCAAGTATTCTCATCTTTCTTGGAAGACCTTACCGCTCTGCAGAATAATCAACTTTTTTATAATGAGTTTTTATCAATAATATAACAGACTAGCAGCCCGTCCCGACGTTGTCTGGGTATGAAATAGAATTTTTTATTTTTTTTGCAGAGTTTTATATAGCGGGAACTAGACCCGAACTGAATCAGGTATTAGAGCGCTTTACATAGCACCAGTTACGTTACATGAGGACACACATTCATTTTAGGCACGGGGAGATTAAGTGATTTGCCCAGGATCACAGGACAGGGCTCGACAAATCTTAAAAATCGCACTTGACCTGCAGGTCTAGTGACTAGAATTTTCTACTCGACCCAACATCAATGCACTTGACCCACAAATTGGTTGTATTCACATTTTCTTCAAAACATTTGCAGCGCAGTTGGTCTATGACCAGTAAGACTTGATCGATTTTTTTTGCCTCATTACTATTCTCACTGCAATGTTTTGAAAGTTACGAGCACAGCCTTGGATAAACACTCTCAGCAGTACTCTGGTACACCACTGAACCTTAAACATACTAGAGCACGGCCTCAGATAAACACTCTTAGCAGTACTCGGGTACACTACTGTACATAACACACACTAGAGCGTGGCCCGCAGTATACAAACTACTGATGGGGGTAGAGTGGGAACTACGGTGTTAAACAATTCCCTGTCTGTGGGAGGCCTCGCTCTTCCCTCCTAAGAGGCAGAGACACAGGAAGAGAGCTGGAGGCCTTAGCCTCGTACTCTTCTGTCTGCTCGACCACTTGCATGGCATTAAACAAGGGAGTATGGGATACTATGGACCAACCTAAGCTACAAAACAAACACAACAAAATGAAGAGTATGGTGTACTGGATACTGATGTTGTACAGGTTATGGGTTTGTTGGGGAATGGGCTGGCAACGGACAGTTCTAACTTTTCATTCAGGGGAGAGGATTGGACCTGCGCTGCTGCCCAAGGGGTGAGGGTAAAGAGAGTTTCTAATGTCAACTGTATTGAATAATGGGGGAGGGTGGTACATAATGAATACTCTTTGCAGAACTCAGGTTCACCGCTGAACCTGAAACATACTAGAGTTTGGCTCCAGTGGCTAAGCATCCTGTGATTCTGGGCAAATCACTTAATCTCCCCGTGCATAACAAAAATGAGTGTGTCCTGTAACGTAACTGGTGCTCATGTAAAGCACTCTAATACCTTCAGGTCGAGTAAGCGCTATATGAATCTGCAAAAAAAAACCTCTTAGCAATACTTGGGTTCACCGATGTACCTTAAACATATTAGAGTAGTACAGCCCCGGATAAACACTCTTCCCAGTACTCGGTACACTACTGTACCTTAAACATACCAGAGCACAGCCTAGGAAAGGGCAGATCGCGCCATGGCTTGGGACAGAAGTAACTGTATGACTGGAACGTTTTTACGGAGTCTTGCATTGTATTTTATGTCCCAGCGATCCGACCAGGCATGCTGTGTCTTCACATCCCAGGCCACATAAACAATACTGCCGTGCTTGCTCATGACATGATATTGTCATTTTCCATCACTCTCCTTTCCAGGTCGCTGACATGGGGACCTGTCTGTCAAGCGACGGTGAAGCCTTTCAGTGCGATTACACACCATAGATTGTACAATTTGCCCTTTACATAGGTTTTACTTCCTGGTGTGCTTCACGGCCTGGCCTTTCAACTTAATGAAGTCGGCGCCAGCCAGGTCCTCCTTGTAAACGGCCATGCTTCATATACAGTTAATTACAAATACCCAGGGAAATAAAAGAGATGCGTTTAACGTGATTGGGTGTACCTTACCATAGATCGTATTATGCAGCTAAATATTTTTGTAATTAAAAGAACGGAGGGAATCGAGGGGCGCCGTTTACCCTCTGCATCCCGCTGGTGCACCCCTGACTGCTCCCGCCTTGTAGAGCTGAGTAAACCAACTTCTAAGCTGTGAGAAAACACAAACTTTCCTGCATCTGGCACCTTAATGGGCAACACAGGCAGCTTGTTGGCATCTCGTGTGCTACCATTGGACGAGGCACGTGCAGAAAGTGCCCTCTGGCTGCCTGTGCCGCCTTTAATTAGATATCATGAATGCTTCGCAGTTTCAAAATCTCAAACCTTTCTCATGTGCCTCATGTAGCTGTGTTTCTCTCAGCACTATCAACCTTCTGATCACAGGCAGTTAGCAGTGCTAATGTTAATGCACACGTTAATTATAATTATGTCTAATGCTAATTTCTAGTCACCTCGGTTTATTTACGATGCCGGTAAGTTTGTGCTTTTCCAGAAGACTTGACGTCTGAAACAATAAAAAGCGTAACAATAGCTCCCGCTGGGCATCAATCCCCTTCAAAGCCACCCTCCCCAACAATCGGAGCAAGAGCCCCTGACCCGCGGCGGTGTTCCCATCCAAGCACTCATACCTTAGGGTTCCCCGCAGAGAGATCGAGCCGTCCTCGGCAGGCGCAGGCTTACATCACAGGCCAAGCTCCACTCGCAGGGCTCCCAGGCTCATGATAAAACATCCAAGGTGCAGGAGGAGAACTTCTGCTTCGCTAGGGCACTAGTGTTGTTCATAGCCTTCCTCCGGTCAAGTGTATTGGGAACAGAGGTTGGCAAAAGCAGTTTATACGCTTATCCTGCTGCGGCTGTAATCAGCCAACGAGAAGTCTGTAAACTTTACTGTGCGGAGATTAGCAACCATCTGATTGGCTGATGCAACTAGGCCTCAGCCGACCGAGCCCGCGTTGCAATCAGCCAATCAACACCTTTGCTTTTCCCGCATTTTGTCACGGCAGTTCCTGAACATTTCACCCAGCTGCCCTCTAAAGACTTCTACCGGCACTGCACTTTAGCACAGCGACAAAGCTCACTCGCCAGGCCGGTCGAGTAGGCCTGAAAGCTGTCTCGCCCTGAAAGAAATTGACTCGCATTTGCGAGCGGGCGAGTACATTTGTCGAGCCCTGCAGGAGGTGTTTTTGGCGTCGTTACTGAGACTCGAACCCAGATCCGAGGTCGACCGCCTTAGCCGTTAGGCCAACTCCTGTGTGTAATGTGAGTATTTGGCAAGGGCAATTTAGTTTAAAATCGCGCGGTAGACAACATTTTTTGTTTCATTAGAATAGGGACGGAGAAGGCCCAACTGCAGCCCTGGTTGATGTTAGCAGGCGTGTGTAATGTCGTTGAATGAGAGAGTTATCAGCCGCGGGTAAATCCGTTTAATGAGAGAGTTGAGTGACAGCGAGTGGGAGAGGCTGCAGTGATTGTCTCCGCAGACACGCTCATTTGCGTGTTCCCCCGCTTGAGGCCCAGATGCAGGACTGTTTGATGTTAGCAGGCGCGTGTTCCCCCGCTTGAGGCCAAGCTGCAGCCCTGGTTGATATTATCAGGCGCGTGTAATTAGTGTACTGATCCGCCGCCTGGGCCCGGCTAGAGCCCTGGTTGATGGTTGCAGGCGCGTGTAATTTCGTTGAATGAGAGAGTTCAGTAACAGCGCGCAGGAGAGGCTGCAGTAACGTTACTTACCAGGCCTCCAGGTGAACGCGTTTGCCACGCCCCCAGCCACAGCAGACGATCTTCTGATTAATGTACGATCCACATGGCATGAAGGGCGGAACGTAGCACACGTTCCCAGCGTTTCTCACACCCCCAGCGTGCCCCTTGATGCGGCGCAATTGCGTTCACATGGCATGAAGCCCGGACACACGCCCCCAGCGTTTCTCACGCCCCCAGCGTTTCTCACGCCCCCAGCGTGTCACGCCTCAGCGTGCCCCTTGATGCGGCGCAATTGCGTTCACATGGCATGAAGCCCGGACACACGCCCCCAGTGTTTCTCACGCCCCCAGCGTGCCCCTTGATGCTGCGCAGCAGCGTAATTGGCGCTTGTATGTACGACTCACATGGCATGAAGGGCGGACACAGGCCCCCAAGCGTTTGTCACGCCCCCAGCGTTTGTCACGCCCACAGCCCACGATGTGATGGTCGTACCACACGCCCCCAGCCCACGCCACAGCACAACGCAGACACGCCCACAAGGGACTACTTTGCTGGCACGGTTCTTTTACCTTTTAAATGTATAGAGAAGTTGGCCTAAGGCTAAGGGGCTCGACCTCGGACCTGGGGATCTGAGTTCGAGTCTTGGTAACAACGCCAAACATCCTGTGATTCTGGACAAATCACTTAATCTCCCCGTGCCTAACAAAAATTAATGTGTGTCCTCATGTAACGTAACTGGTGCTATGTAAAGCGCTCTGATACCTGATTCAGTTCGGGTCAAGTTTGCGCTATATAAAACTCTGCAAAAATAAATAAATAAATATGGTGGCCGTCTGCATAGCCTATGTCCTTCTGCTGCAACTGCCCTTCCCAACGCTGTATTAGGTGTTGTGATTGGTGCTGTGGTTACTGAGATTACCCGCCTCAAAGGTTTGGGCTGTCTCTTTATAATATTAGTATGGAATCCGACCAGATCAGTGTAAAAAATCCCTAAAAATCAGTTGAGTGTCCACCCTGGGTGGTGGTCTGAATGTTTTAATATGTTTACTTTAGGCTTTGTTATACTTACCTCTCGTTCGTCACTTAGCCCTTACAGAAGAGTTACCTAGCTCAGGTCACTGATTAAACACATTTTTAAAAAGGGAGACGGAAAGAATACATTTTTAAAAAGGGAGATGGAAAGAATGCTGCTCTGTACAGATTAATTTTACTGTTGCTTAATTGTTCTACGGTATTTTTTGTAAAGTTATTTTTGCATGCTGTGTGTTAGTTGATCAATTAAATTTAATACAGATGGACCTGCCTGACTTTCACCCTGATCTTAATACTCCTCATTGTGTTTTTTCCCTCTGTCCTATTGTTCGAATATTGACGTGTGATGGTAAATTGTATACATGCTTTGTAGATTTCTGGACAGCATTCAGCACGGTGGAACATATTTTTCGATGGTCCAAGCTTGCTAGAATTGGAAATTAGGCAAACCTTGTTAAGTTTATTTAAACTGCTGTTTAGATCAACAAGAGTTATGCTTGGTAAGGATGATACTGGTTCTGATGACATAGACATTTTTACGAACTTAAACAAGGCTGTGTTTTAATGCCACTCTTGTTTGTGGTATTTTTTTGGGCGGATCTTCTTGTGGCTTTGTTGAGTGTCTGTTCATTTCCACATGAGGTTCCAGAGACGTATTTGAATATGTAGACCACATTGTCTTATTAGATAGTGCCGCAGTAGGTTTCACGTCAAATTAATGACCTTTCCAACTACTATGAAGCAAATTGTTCAATACCACAACTATGAAAACACATGTTTTTATTAGGAAGAAACATTCCTTTACATGGATTTTGGAGGTGGTTAAATTGAAAGCTGTGTCCCAGTATAAGTATCTTGGGATTTTAGTTAAACGTAACTTCGCAGGGAATGGTTATTGGGACATTGTGAGAGGGAGAGCACTAGTGGCAATGAATGTCAGCTGAAGATTTGATGGTATGTAATGTTTTTTGTTTAAGGCTGCAGCTTAAAAGATCAAAACAAAATATTCTTCCTGTCACTTTGTGTGGTATGTTTTAAATTATTTATGGTTAGCAAGAAAACTATCAAAACTTTGACGGAAAATGTTTATTTATATATTTATTTTAATACAATTAGACTTTTGCAGTCTGACCTCAGTAGTGGAGCTGCTGGGGTTACAGTTCTTGCGCAAACCTTTTACTTAACAAGCACTGATTGACCTTGGCATCATGACCTTGCAGAATTTTTGTTTAAGTGAGCATCCTTGGGAAATGTCCAAAAATATATTTTTTGCTTGCACTTCAGGGAAAAGGTGAGTTGTGCTCCATTTCTGGTGCTCTAACTAATTTTCCATCTTTTATTGAGTGGGATAATCTACGATTACAAGTAACGGAGACTTGCATGTATGTAAACTATGCCCATGGTGTCAGTATAAAGACCTTGTTGTTGAAGTTAGTACAGCCTGAAAGATGAATCAATTATCTGATTAAAGTTCCAGATTATTTTAGATAGCTATTGATGATGCGACTTTAATTGCTCCCGTTATGATTTATAAACTTTTGATGACTCAAACTCTGAGGTATGTACTTGTGAAAACATGTCTTTTGATTTATTTCACCTATCATATGACCAAAGTTTAATAAACCAGGTATTCGGTATCTTTAAATATGGAATAAGGTGATATTATTACTTTTCATTTTCCCCATGACCTAACCTGTACAGGTGTTTAGTTTTCATCTAGACCTTTTAATGGAAATAAGGTATTTACTATTGTTAATGTTGATCTGTGTTTATAACTGTTGTGTTTATATGGGCATTTATTTGTCTGATAAACTTCTTTTAAACTTGAAACCAGACTCCTAGGGCCTTATTACGATGCCAGTCGGATGAGTGTCCAACTGACATCGTTTCGAGAGTGGAACTGCCTGACAAATAGTCGGGCGGTTCCACTCTCGATATTATGATGTGGCCTCCAACACAATGGTCGAAAACATAGCCTTTACCATTTCAGCTTGTGCTGCGGCCCGGAAAAGGGCCGCAGCACAAGCTGCAAAGGTAAAGGGCATCTTTCTAAACATCTATGCACCGCGTGCCAGGCACCACATGGTGCCTGGCACACGGTGCATAGATGTTTGGAGGTGGCACCACATGTGCCCCTAGGCCACACAGTGGTGGCCTAGGGGAACGGGGGCCCTGCTAGGCCCCCCCAAAGTCACTTTCCAACGGCCTTTCCATGTCAGAAAGGCCGACATGGAAAGGGACATCCTAATCCCTACGGTGGTGCCTCTGCAGGCACTGTCTCCATTGTATGGATTAGGCCTCTGACGGATGCCCATATCGGATCCTTGATCCTGCCGAAGCCAGTGGTTGGTCCCTTTGGCGACATTGCTCTGACCGCCGGCATTGTAATCGGGCAGTCGGACCGATGCCTTGGATGTCGGATGAACCGCCACCGATGGCTTGTCGGCGGTGGTCCGTCCGACATCCTAATAAGGCCCCGGCTCTCCTTTTCCATATCGGATACACTTGGTTTAATTTGTTTGACATTAAGAATTCATCAAATCACATTTTTCATCAGGGATCTGCTGTTTCATGTGGTTCTCAACAAAGACTCTCTTGCCCTCAGCTGTTTCCATCTGAAAGGCTTTAGGTTTCCTGGCTCTTTAAAAAATGTAATTGGTTTTTCATCTTCATCCACTAAACTCAATTGGTGTATTTTTTATCTCAAATCTTTTTATTAAAGTTAACAAATTGATAAGCACAATTACAAAGAATTACAAAGAGTACAAAGAATACAAAGTTTATAAAGAAAATAATAATAAATAAGTAAATAGGTAGGTTCCTCAAGTGCCTTGCAATGGTGTGTCCATTGATGTCGCAGTGATATACAAGCGGTTAAACAAGCATGGGTATCACACAAGTGGTAGTACGAACACTTTGCAGTACAATTATAAGCAAGTATAGGTTGTACGGCTGCAGTAGGGGAAAGTACGATATAGTACAGGAATATGATTATAAATAACGCAAACATTAAGAATTGCCCAGTGTAAAAGAGAGTCAGTGTTGGACAAGCATCTGTTATTACATATGAAGGGATGTGAGTATACCTCAGTACAATTGTATTAGTGATAGGTATAACACAGTACAGGAGTATCATCATGAATAAAGTCTACATTAAGAATTACGATGTGTGGAAATAAGTTTTCACAGAGTGTCATATGGGAAAGAGAAGGCATCAATGGACTTCCACATTTTCCTGTGTGGTTTACGCCATGGAGAGGCTTGAAGAGCAACGTTATCTGCTCCTCTTAGGAAGGATAACCATTCTTGCCACATCTTAAATGAGACTTCTTTGGAGTTTTTCCACTTATTTAAAAAAATGTACACGCTAAAGTGAGCATAAGATCCAACAAGTAACTGTCATTTACGTCTGTGATCCTAGGGTCCAAAGCACCTAGTATAACGTAGGAAAATTCCCTAGGAGGGGTTACATTGAAAGTCCTGCCTATACATTTTATCCCAGTATACTTTTAGTGTAGGACAATTGAAGAGCATATGGGCCAGCATACCGACGTGAGAGTTGAAGTTCCACCAGGTGGTACTCTCACTGAGATTAAGGAGTTTATATAATTTAGAAACTGTGTGTCCTGACTTTAGCAGCTGTGACATCTTTGAGAGTATTTACCGGTCGGAGGGTTTGATAGAGTGCGCCATGAGGAGCGATTTTAATATTAAAAATTTATCAAAATCTATCGGATGTAGTCTGTGGCGAGACTGAAGTGTGTAGAAAGATAAGGGAAGGGTTCCCTCATATAGGTCTTTGACTAGATTTTTGTTTTTGGACCCTCCTTCGATCTTCAAACTCGGGTTGCGCCAGAGAGAGGACAGGTTTGATTTATTAGTTTTTATGTGGAGAGGTGTTCCAGTCATAGTATGGCTCTTTTAGTATTGAGCAAAATATACTTTGAGTTAGGAAGGGAGGATATATCCATGGTGAGGAGAGCAGGCAAGGGCATATCGTTGATGATTGATCTTTTTATGTCCAACCAGACTGGTGTGTAATCAGTCGGCGGAAGCAGCCAGTTAGATCCCTGTTTACAGAGATACGCGGTCCGATAGTTCCTGAAGTTCGAAAGGCCCAGACCACCTTTGCCTTTTGGTAATTGAAGTTTTTTCATAGATATTCTGGGTCTCTTACCTTGCCACATGAATGTGTTAAAAAGCTTATAGATTTTACATAGGAAATCATTTGAGAACATCATATGTAACATGCTGGCTAGATAGTTGACAAGAGGAAAAATCATAATTTTTAATGTCTCCGCTCTTCCCCACCATGTTAAAAATGTAGGTGACCAGCCATCTAACAACGAAGAGATTTTTTTGAAGATGGCATTCTCATTGAGCTGAAGGGTTGTGGTCAAGTCCTTCGTGAAATCCAAGCCTAGGTATTTAAAGCACTTAGGCTGCTATAAGAGACCAGAGTTACCCATAATTTCTTTTCCTTCAAGGTTGTTCAGAAGTTTCACCTCCGTCTTATCTTTATACAATTATACCCAGATACTCTAGGAAAGTCATCGATTGAGGACATAAGTGCGGGGATAGCAGCTTCCGCATTCTTAGAGGCAACCAACACGTCATCGGCATAAGCAGTAATTTTAACCGTACATTCGTTGAAGCAATTTTCCTGAGATTTCTTGATTGTTCCTAAGGTGGAAAAGGAAAGGTTCAATTGCAAGGAGGAATAGAGAGGGAGAGAGAGGGGAGCCTTGCCTTGTGCCCTGATGTAGTTTGAAGGAGGATGAGAGACATCCTCCCGCTCTTACCCTGGCCGAGGGGTTAAAATATAGTGCCATTACCATGCGTTTAAAATGTTCACCCAAATTAAATTTGTCTAGTGTTGCTTCCAAGTAGGCCCAGTCAACTTTGTTGAAAGCCTTCTCTGCGGCCAATGTAATAGCGACTGTTGGTGAGTCAGTGAGTTTGGCTTTCTCTAGGACATGAGCGAGGATGCGAATATTGTCACTAGATAGTCTGTTTTTTAGGAACCCAACTTGTGACTTTTGAATGAGTTTGGGTAAAAAATGTTGAAGGTGTTTGGCGAGGATCATAGCGTACATTTTGCAATCTGGGTTGATTAGTGAAATCGGTCTGTAGTTTTTTGGTATCGTAGGGTCCTTCCCCTCTTAGGGAATTACGGCTATGATGGCCTCTGCTGGTGTCCCATTCATCTGTCCAGAGTTACCTAAATCGTTAAACAGATTTAACAGTAGAGGAGTCAATGTAGAGGAGAAGCACTTGTAGAATTTGGCACCAAACCCATCAGGTCCCGGAGCTTTCCCTACTTTCAGCGTCCTTATTGAGCTTTCAATTTCTGATGTAGTAATGGGGCTGTTTATTTCAGGTTTTTCATCTTCAGAGAGGGCAGGTAATATACATTTATCTAATCATTCCTGTGTTTTTGTGTTATCTATATCCTGGTTCTTAATATACAGATCTTTATAGAAAGCCTTAAAGGTTTCTGCAATTTTGTCAGGGTCAGAGTGAGCCACACCATTTTTGCCTAATAGATTTTTAATCGTGTACTTTTGCATTTTATACTTTAAGTATGAGGGTAAGCTCTTTCCTGCTTTGTTGGATTCACATAACCTGATGCTCTATTGTTTAGTGAACCAAATTCCCGCTCTATCTCTGACTATTTTATTATACTCGTATTACTTCCTCACTATTTTGTTCAAGACTAGTGAATCTCTGGACATTACATGTTTTTCCTCTAAAATAGCAATCTCTTTTTCCAGCTTCTCAAGATTACTGTTGGTGTCCCTATTCATGGCAGATCTAATTTTAATGATCTCCCCTCTGATGACGCTCTTCAATGCCTCCCACCGCGTTAGGTCCGACGTGTCTCCTATTTTGTTCAATTTAAGAAACTTCTGTATTGGACTATCAATTAATTGCCTATGAGATTTGTTTTCTAGCACTTCGTTGTTGAGTCTCAAAGAATTTGTTTTATGGAAGGCTTTGGGTCAGAAATGGATAGGCTAATGCATGAGTGGTATGAGATCACCCTTGGTTCGATCAAGGTGTGTTCAATCCTGTTTATGGCGTTATTTGATATAAGTAGGTAATCAATGCGTGAGTAGTAGTTATGTGGGGATGAGTAGAAAGTATATTCTCTCCCAGTGGGGTTTTGTAGCCTCCATCTGTCTATCAAATTGAGGCGGGTGCAGAGATTTATAAGGGCTTTGTGGGAGTAATTGGCGCGAAAAGGACAATGTGAGTCCCTATCTAAAGCCGGGTCCATGGGCAGGTTAAAATCTCTGGCTAGTATGTGCATAGCAGTGTCTGGGATTGTGTCAATTTCTTTACTTGGGTCCTCCCAGAAGTCTGAACCATCTCTGTTGGGTGCATAAATATTAGTAATGTAAAGTACTGTATTGTCCTTGGTCAATTCAATTTTGTTGTGATCCACCTCTCTTTAGTATCGGATGTGTTTGTCACTATATCAGTGTTTGATTTTTTATCTACTAAAGCCAGGACACCGTTTTTTCTCCCCATTGCCTCCGAGCTAGCAACGTCACTATAATACCCATTTCTAGGTGGATTAAACTGTTTGGGATCAATCTTCGTTTCCTGTAGTAGGAAAAAGTCTCCCTTTTGTTTGTTGATGTAATCTAGGATCTTTCTCCTTTTGATAGGGTGGTTTAAGCCCTTAACATTCAGTGAGACTATCTTTAGGCTATTATGGCTTGAAGTAACTGGAACATTTTGCGACATCTTAATCCTAATAAAAAGATTGCTATTGATTTTTAACTCTTGAGTAAGGTTTGTGCGGTTTATGCGGTGTATGAAATTTACTCACTATGTGGGAACAGAATACATTATTCAATTGTGCTTGCCGTGAAGTTAGTGGACACAGCTGCACTGAGTTGATTCGCTTCATGTAACATGTTACTTGGTCTACCATTCAGAGCGCTGTTCTCTTTGTTATATTTTCTGCAAACAGGATAATCGTAGCGGCACATCGCATACAGGATTAATAGGTACATTGTTTTTTTTTTTTTTTTTTTTTTAATGTGCACAGCTACCCAACCAAGGGTTTCCCAGCGCAGGCCAGAAAAACACTAGAGATCTGAAATTAGATTGTTGAATGAACAGCCACGTTTTTAATTGCTTGCATAGAAAATTAAGAGTAGCATTATATACTATAAAGTTGCACCATGTACTTGAATAATTTATCCTGGAACTTGGATAAGAGGATACATCATTTGCTTCCTGTATACAGGACATACCTTCCAGAGTAGTACCTTCCAAAGTAGTATCACCTGTATATGAAGGGCTAACACTGCGACAGTTACTACAAGAAACATGACAAAAGGAAAGAGGCAAGGCACTTTAGAGGAAAAAAAAGGCAAATGTGGCAAAAACAGCGAATAAAGATAAGTAAAGTAAGGAAAACAAGATATAAAACCCCCAAACCCCCACCCTACCCCAAAAGTAGATGACTGGTGTGGTGACAAGGGAAGAGAGCTCCCCTCCCATGGGAGCCAGGTAAAATATCTTGAACACATAATGGTGACTTGTGGTGCAGGGAATAAAGGAAGACTTCAGAGTCTAAGAACTGAGAACTGAGTGTGAGCAAGATGTGGACTATTGCAATACCTGATATACTGCTAGTCTATGTATTTTCTACTGTTTCTGCCAGTCTGTGCTCTGCATTTCATAAGCTGGCATATTGGCAGGCTGACATAGGTGTATTTATTCCCTTTTTTTTAAAAATCAGTTGTCCCACAGTCTTCGTGGCTTTCATGGCATGAGCAGCCCTTTCATTTTCTAAATGGCTGCATTCCCATTTTATGATGCCTTTTTGTTTATTTTTTTTATTGTTTTAGTAATTGTGTTTTAGTTCGCTTTTAATTTTTGTTTAAATGTTTTTTTAATTAAAAGTAAATGCAAAATGTAAACAGTTTAACAAGGAGGCTATCGGTCAAATAAAGTTTCATTCTAAATGCATTGCTCAAAATTCAAGAACCAACAAATGCTTTGATCAATATATTATTGTGCATCACATTGCAGACATGTGGATTTGAGAACTACGGAACACCTTTTTTTCATAGTTAATAGTATCCTGGTAATCAAAATTCAAAATGGATCATATTAAAGAATTGCAAGTCCTGGCCTGAAATGCAGTAATGGTTGTGTGCATATGTTTCAGGTTCGAAACCATATTTCAAAGTGTGATGGCCCTTGGTGTTCAGTCAAGTTAAAAGGCACTTGTTTGATGATGATGAAATGTTGACTGTTTCTGCTGGTAGGATGGAGACACTGGAAGAGTTCGATAAGGAATGCCCACTCACGGCCACGTTTTGCCAGCTGATATCGACAGAAGAGTTTGAAGAACAGTCTATAGCATACACAGAACAAGCCCTCCGAGAACTTTATAAATCCATGGATCAGACCCCGAGGCTGTATGAGCGGGTGATCCGCAAGAGAAAGCAACGCGAGCTGGAGAAGGCCAGCATTGCATCGTTCATTGAGGTAACCCATCTATTTGCTTTTGAAGCCTTGCTCTTTCATGGGTATTTGAAGCCTTGCGCTTTCATAAGTATTTGTGGGAAAGGTATTTTGTGGTATCAGCGTTATAGTTAGTGTAGCTGATTTGTGCAACTGTCTTATCAGTGTTATAGTTCGTGTAGCTGATTTGTGCAACAGCGTAATAGTTAGTGTGGCTGATTTGTGCAACATCCTTAACCCATTCCACGCTGATGACGAGCTGGGCTCGTCATGGGGTAGCCTCCTCGCACGCTGATGACGAGCCCAGCTCGTCACGTAACATGCGCTTTGAAAAATCTCAGCGTACGAGCGGAATTCCGCCCGCACGCATGTGGTTAAAGTAAGTGTACAACCTTATTGTAAATTTTTGTTTCAGTGCCATTATACATAACTTGTATTATACATAACTTGTATTGCTTTTAAACACATGATGACACAGAGGTCCTCATTACAATGGCGGTTGGCTAGACCACGGACCGCCATCGTATTGGGCAGATGACCGCCAGACAATGAGTCGGCGGTCCCACCTGCCCTATTAGGATAAGACCGCCGTGCAAACAGTTGTAATGTGCCTAGGAAAATGGCTGCAGCACACTGCACAGTAGAAAAAGGTACTTTGTGCACATCCGTGCCCCTTGTGCCAGGCACAATGTGGTGCCTGGCATATGGATGTGGGGGGCACTGCATGTGCCCCCAGGGCCACTGAAGACTGGGACCGTCATGAAAGGCAGTTACAAAGAAACATCCTAATCCCCACCACCTCCATTGTAGGGATAGGAGTCGACCGCCGCCCCGACGGGATCTTGGATCCTGTTGGATGCGACGTTCCTACCACAGACCTCTGCGTTTCGAACGCCGGTATTGTAATTCAGCAGTCAGACCTATTCCCAGCAGCGGTCGGACCTATGCCCAGGATGTTGGGGGGACCACCACCACTGACGGCCTGTATGTGGCGGTCCGTCCGCCATCGTAATGACCTTGAGAGTCTTTTAAAGAGTGACATTGAGGTGGAAGCAGAAAGGAGAGATGTTAGCGGGTAAGTGTGAAACCAGACACAGTCCAGAACGAGAAGGGCTAGAGCAAAGGAGACCAGCTTTAGGAAAGTGATTAGAGCAGTGGGAACTGGCAGGAAAGGACAGTAGATCGGCTCTGTGCAGATAAAAGAGAAGAAAGGGGAAGGCATCGAGAACCTTTCCAAAGGTAGTTGAAAAGGTAATGGAAAGTTCAGTGAGGAAAGTTGCAATGGCAGGAGAAGGAGGAAAAGAGTATTTCTGAGGGCCATTGCCAGTGGGAATACGAGTACAGTTACTGAAAAGCAGGGTGCAAGATTCTCTCACTGATCAAGCGAGCGAAAGTATGATGGGGAGTGAAAAAGAGGTGACTGGTATGTAACAACTTTTACATTGTAGAGTTGCTGCACACCTTCACTAGGTCTTTTGTAGATGTGCATCTGCATGCATTTTGTCTCCATTTTCAAAGTGTGTTAATACTCAATGAACAGAACAGTGCAAACACTACTATGACTAAAATTAAGGTATAATGATGATTTCAATTTGTAATGATGAATTATCTTTCACCTTTACAGCTATCCTTATGTTGGCTCGTCATACATTTATAACGTGCTCATGGTAGAATGCTGCAGGGTGCCAGGGGAAGGGAAAACTGAGAGGACTTTGAAATTGAAAAAATACAGAAAGAGTAGACATGGGGAAGATGGATTTAGAAAGCAAATAGTGCTGCATTGAGGAAGGAATGCAGAAAAAGCTGCCGACTTATAAGGCATGGCAAAACATAACCTTTTCATGTTATGGGTGGAGTTATACATGCTTTTCAAGCAAGGCGGATAGGCGAGAGTTTCCCATAACTGGGCCCTGAGCTTTGACCACTTTGATGTATGAGGAATCCTGGCATAGAGAGGATGGCAGAATCTGAACGCTTGGTGTTTTTGTTGTAGCTGATTGTCATTTAAGCTTGGGGTTTTAACCTTTGCTGTGCAGGTCTTTGTGGTTGACACAAGCCTCAATTTGAGTCGCCCTAGCAGCCAGTGTAGACTTTAAAAATCGATGTTTGGTATGATTGTTAGGACTCATATGAAAGATATTCTGGATTCTCTGTTTGGTGATTGTGAGACGAGACACTGAGATAAAAGGGTCTGCAAGATGAGATGAAGGCTTTATGAGGTAGTTGGTGACCAAAGTTATGAGGCCAGTGGAAAAGCAGTGTGGTTGGTAGAGGATGGCCTCGGTCTTATCACCATCTAGTGAGCCTGTTCAGCTTTGAGACACAGGAAGGCAGTCTAGTAATTGTTAATCCTTCTGCCAGGTTCAGCACATATCTATTTATTGCATAATTATTCTATGTAATATGATGCTGTTGGTTATCTGATAAGCTCCAGGAAGGGCCCTCTGTTGTGAACCACCTTTGAACTCATTGCTCAAAGGGCGACTTGGACATTCATCTGCTTCGGCTAACGTAAATTTCGCTAGGTGGGCAGCCTGGTAATTTGCAGTTTTCTCCATTTTCTTGCAGCATGCACCTTGAACCGACTGCTTCTATTACCCCTCACATCACCACCACCACCTGCTGCACTTGACACCTTAAGGGAGAGGTTTAAAATCTTTCCCCAAATCTTTTCTGCTTCCTTGAAATGAATTGTGTGACTTTCTTCAACACTGTGTTAACTCCGAGCACGTTTATGAATTCCCCAAGCATGGTTCACAACTTTTTATTGATGAAAGCCTGAACAGAAAAATGTAAGACATTCTGCTTCCTGTGTAACGATACAAAGATTTTGCACAAAGCTCAAATGCAAACTGGTCAGTATTATACCCTCAGCTCCTCATTCCCTCTTCCTTGTAGTAGAAATACCAATATTTGTAAAGCCACAGCTACCTCCGAAGTGGTGTCCCGGCGCTGGGGGCACTCAGGAAGGTTGATTGAGCTATTGCCCAGAGTCACATTGTGCTGGGCTAACCTGGAGTCGGGGATCGAACCGTGAACCCCGTTGTCTGGAGTCAGGCACCTTGGCCGCGGCGCCACACCTCTTCCACCACAAGGTGTATTCAGATCAAATCATATCTGAAAAGGGCAACAACAATATTTTAATAAACCCTTATTTAAGGGCACATCTCTGCTTTTCGCACCACCATGAAGCCTCTTCACAGAATTTAGATATTTGCTTGCAGCGCTGAGGTTCTTCCATCCTTGACGAGTAGCTCTCCAGGATATCAAAATGATGCCTCCTTGCCGAAGATCAAGTAGTCTTTTTTTCCCAGGGTTGCAAATCTTGCCTATTTACTAAGTTGTATGACTTAAATCTGGGAATATGTTGGCCCTGGAATCACCTGCTTTTAGATATCTCTTTTAAGCCTTATTAGTTTGCATTTCACAACTCCGTACCTATTGTGGATGCCATTTCTGCTGGACCTCTGGTCAACAGACATACTGTCTTATCCTCCGTGACAATGTCTTGCTCCGATTCTGTTAGGATGGTTGTGTGTAAAAGCCATTGGATTTATCCCTGCAATGCTTCATTGCTAGATGATACTGGCATGCATAGATATCTGATCTTTGCAATGCACATCTCATTTACCAGGTGCTCTAACTGAAGCTCTAGGAGATCACTAATGTTAATTGCACAATCCACAAATAACTGCCTCCTTCGGATCCAGGTGTCTCACTTCCTGGTCTCTCTTGTGAGATGTGGCCCATGAGTGCCTCCTGTGTCCTCTCCATTGAGGTTATCCTGAGAACCTCCAATCAAAGTGGTTTGTAGTGCTTTGCATTTCTTTCAGGGTCCTCATGTAGGGTATTTCCCCGAGTCAAGTAGGCATCTCCCACCACTAGGCAATCATTTTTATATTGATGGTGTGACAATGGGGAAGGCAACTTTGTTCAAAACATTTTTTATTTTTCTTTGTATTCAATCTCTGTTCTTTTGGTGGCATGGCAGTGAGCACACATTCTCAATAATACTGATGACTGATCTTCATTTAGTAGTAGGGCGTTGCCCTGCAGGCCATACTCTAACATTGCTTCTGTAGTGTTGGTCCATCTCCATTTTCCTGGCCACAGCTGCAGCAGTCGATAAGTAGAAGCCCTTGGCTGCTGGTACTCACCCAAGGGCTCACGCCCCACCAGGGGACCCCTCATTAGTATGCTGTATTGTTGGCATTACTCAGCAGTAAGTCAAGTCCCCTCAGACCAACTGCTGCAGGTGCCTCCTCATGTTGTGGATTCCTCTTGGACAGTGTCTGCTTTTCAGCACACACTCAGAATGTTGGGGATAGGCATACAACCCATGTCCATGTGTAAGTGATGTGCACCTTGGCTTTACTTCCATTCTACAATTATTTCACTGGTGGTGCTTTGGGCTAGGTCACACTCTGACTCGCTTGAAGTGATTTGATTTCATCCCAGTGATGATTCAAGCCAGGCAGTACACAATGAGCAGGAGGGTGAATCTAAGGAGCAGCCTACAAGGACAGACAGGGAGATAGGAGGTGTCTAGTTATGACTCCCAATAACCCCTAGGACATGCCTACAAGTTTATGGGATGCTTACCCGTTACCCAAGTGCATTCTGCCTCTACATACAGCCAGGACGAATGATGGGAATAAGGACATTAAAATAAGGAGTAGGTTTTCTCATGGAGGCTGCTTCTAGGACTTTAAGTATATAATTTGTGTGTACAGCTAGGAAATACAGGGCAGTTATAATAATTATGGCAATGCATGGTGCCTTTGGGAACCTTGGTGCTGTCTTAAATGTATTAAGTGTCCTGCTGTGCAGTGAAAAACTTGTTAGTTCCATCAAATCAAATTGGCTTCATTAGGGAATCGGGAACAGTAACTAATATTCTAATATTCTCCTTAATAATCAACGGAACAAGAAACTAATGTCAGAACCTGCACCTATGATTGGTGGATTTTCGGTCCACTTTTGATGCGGTCCAGCGTAATTTATTCTGGCGCAAACTCCAGCAATGCGGCATTTCACCAGTGCACTTAAAGACCATACAGCTTTTATATTCCAATACATGAATAAGATTTATGCTTTGGACCGGAACGTCACTTTCACAGAAAATATTTACCAACAATGGACTGAAACAAGGTTGTGTCTTTACTCCGTTTCTTTTTAATCTGCTCTTGGAAGAATTAACAACAACACTCAACAAGGTTAACTCTCATTCTTCAAAGGTAGCAGGTTTATATGCTTCGAATAGGATATATGCTGATGACGTTGTTCTGTTCAGTCACACAAAGGTAGGTCTACCGAGGTTAATAAACTCTTCGTGGAGTATTCAGAAACAATCCCTGTAAGTCAACCTTATTAAAACTAAAACGGTGTCTATCAGCACAAGGAGGTCTATGGTGCCCACATTCAGATTCAATAGCAACACACTGAAATCAGTACCGGAGCACAAATACCTGGTTGTAATATTTGACGCAAGAGGCAAACTTTTTGCGTACAAATGGTCGATAATAAAACAAGCATTTGCAATGCAATAGGTCTCGCATTATGAAAGTTTGAGCTATTGATCTTGTAATTACAATTTTTTTATTTATGTGTTGGTTTTGAAAATAGCTAAATTAATAGCTTTGTCATTTACAATGCCAATAGTTATAACTTTCGCAAATGTGACACCTATAGCATTTGTAATCAACATGTTTTGTATTTACGTGACTTAGATGTATTGATTGGTAGGTAATAATGGGGTAAACCCTTACCTCATCGACCTGGGTCACTACAATGTTATAAGAAAAGGGGTGGTCGATTACAAAACAGTTAAACATATCATTACTTAAACATAAAGGTACATCCACCAAGTAAATGTGATTTAAATTGCATTTAATCCAACTATTCGCAGTGAACAGAACATTTCCAGTCATATTACAGATCGGCAGCAGTCATGCAGATTGTGTAACTTATCTACACGCTGTACTCTAGGGGTCGAAACGTCGACATCACCACCAACACATACACGCCCTGCCGAAAACTTGATAAACTCAACTCCTGTGTATAGTGTACCTCTTGGGAACAACTGTGATCTGTAATATGACTGGAAATGTTCTGTTGAATTAAGACAGAATTGTTTATAGGACACAATTCCTTTTCTTTGTCCCTCATTCTTTTCCAAACACACCCTACCCTCCTTTAAAATCCCTTTTCTTATCTGACAATCACCGAGCACTGTTTGAAGAATTATAATGTAATTAACCATGTACTGTATGAATATGAAATATAGTATATGCGTAACTGCAGAAAATCACTGCGAATAGTTGGATTAAATGCAATTTAAATCACATTTACTTGGTGGATGTACCTTTATGTTTAAGTAATGATATGTTTAACTGTTTTGTAATCGACCACCCCTTTTCTTATAACATTAGATGTATTGATATTACAAATAACAATGGCTTTTAATTTTTTTAAATAATTAATACTTAAATAAAAGTGATTGTAATTTATATTACAATAGCTTAAACTTTTGTAAATAACTTTTGTGAAGATTATGTTCAGTGTATTTTATTGTGATAAAAATCCAAGAACAGAAGTGAAATATTAACATCTTTTTGTGACATTTGTAATAAAGCTTGAAACATTGAGAGAACATATTTGAACCAGTTGTTGTTGAATGGTTGCACAGATTGATGCTGTGATGGCGCGGAGTGATGTTGTGGTTGCGCTGAGTGATGTTGTGGTTGCGCTGAGTGATGTTGTGGTTGCGCTGAGTGATGTTGTGGTTGCGCTGAGTGATGTTGTGGTGGCGCTGAGTGATGTTGTGGTGGCGCTGAGTGATGTTGTGGTGACGCTGAGTGATGCTGTGGTGACGCTGAGTGATGCTGTGGTGGTGCTGTGGTGGTGCTGAGTGATGCTGTGGTGGTGCTGAGTGATGCTGTGGTGGTGCTGAGTGATGCTGTGGTGGTGCTGAGTGATGCTGTGGTGGTGCTGAGTGGTGCTGGGGTGGTGCTGAGTGATAATGTGGTGGTGCTGTGGTGGTGCTGAGTGGTGCTGTGGTGGTGGTGCTGTGGTGGTGCTGAGTGGTGCTGTGGTGGTGCTGTGGTGGTGCTGAGTGATGCTGTGGTGGTGCTGAGTGATGCTGTGGTGGTGCTGAGTGGTGCTGTGGTGGTGCTGAGTGGTGCTGTGGTGGTGCTGAGTGATAATGTGGTGGTGCTGCTGAGTGATAATGTGGTGGTGCTGTGGTGGTGCTGAGTGGTGCTGTGGTGGTGCTGAGGTGGTGCTGAGTTGTGGTGCAGAGTGGTGCTGAGTTGTGGTGCTGAGTGGTGCTGTGGTGGTGCTGAGTGATAATGTGGTGGTACTGAGTGATAATGTGGTGGTGCTGCTGAGTGATAATGTGGTGGTGCTGTGGTGGTGCTGAGTGGTGCTGTGGTGGTGCTGAGTGGTGCTGTGGTGGTGCTGAGTTGTGGTGCAGAGTGGTGCTGTGGTGGTGCTGAGTGGTGCTGTGGTGGTGCTGTGCTGGTGCTGTGGTGGTGCTGAGTGGTGCTGTGGTGGTGCTGAGTGGTGCTGTGGTGGAGCTAGTGGTGCTGTGGAGGTGGTGCTGTGGTGGTGCTGAGTGGTGCTGTGGTTGTGCTGAGTGGTGGTGCTGTGGTGCTATGGTGGTGCTGTGGTGGTGCTGAGTGGTGCAATTCTAGCCAAACAGCCACAACAGCTTTAAACTGTTTAACGACTCTTTACCATGAAAGCCTCGGTCCCAACAGTAGCGTATACATTTTGTCGTACTAATACATAAAAGGACATGTAACAAGTTGCATTATAGCAGAACATTGCGAAGAACGACAAATGTAACAATGCATCGGTTCTGGTGGCGGCTGCGTCGTACTGGCTTTTCTGGTATACAGGTAACTACGTAGGGATGAGTTTGAATACGCGCTGCAGTCCTCTGGTTGAGAGGCTGGGTAGCTGGTGTGATGTCGTCGCACGCAGTGAAGTGAAGCCTCTGACCAGAGCTCCCGGTAGGGTGCGGGAGCGGGACACTGTTCACAGTCGCAGTCACGGCAGCTGCATTGTGCAAGACAAATATAACAAACAAAGGGGAAATAAAATGCCATCTTTCGGTATCGGTGCGGCGCGCACGTTTCTTTCTTTGTTATGCTGGGCTTCAAAACGCTAACACTAAAGGGCACCAGAGAGTTGGGCTGCAGCAGGGAAATACACCAGTAACCGGTTGCTGCAGAAGTGAACTCTTAACTTATATGAGAGAAAGGCGCTCAGAAAACAAGCATTGGCGCCGCGCGGCTGTAAAAATGACGCCGCGTGGCAATAAAAAAAAAAGCTCTTGGCATTGCTGTGGGGGGGGGGGGCTGGGCGTAGCGCATTGGCGGGGGAGCAGCAGCCTTTGATGTGCGAGCGAGTGGGAGGGAACACCATATGGGGTGTGATTGAGAAGTGAGCTCAAGCGCGCGCTGGGGAAGCGTCGCGCTTGAGTACCTCACATGCATTGGGGACAATCCTCGCTGGTTTCAAGAGCTGTTTTGCCTACTATACTCTTGCAGAACAACACATGCGCGTTGGTTCAGTGAGACCTAAAGAGCTACAGCTTGGTAGCTGCATTTAGTATACTAAGGAATGTCCTAAATGGCCCAAAAAGAGCGCAAAAAGGCACTCTAAGCAACACTCTGTGGAAATCCCTACCTGATGCAGAAAAGAGCCAAGCAAAAGAATATTCAAACGTAGAAATATAAAGGCTACAACTTGAACTGTTAGGTTTGCCATCTCTCAGCCAGGGAGCATTTAACAAAGTGATGAACTCTGTGATTAAAAAGACCTCCATGCTGGTAAATAAGGCACTGTTTTCACAAAGATCTTGTGCATGGGTGACAATTGGCACATACAAGATCTTGAAACTGCAAGGTTATCTGGGGTAATCCCATGGATATATAGTAAAATTGAAACTAATGGGCTACAGACTGGGCAACTTCACCATCCTACATAATTACCCCACTGGAAAAGACCTTCTTTAAAGACTATGTCGCTGTACAACACAATGCGGGAGGATTTAATTAATATTTTATGCATATGCCCAGCATTGGTAGAGGAATGAAGACGGTTGCTAAGAATTCCCTTCTTAAGCAAAGGTATCCAAACTTGTAAGCATGCAATAATAGCCTTCCTCCAAGGAGAGATGCCGTACTTGGTGGAAGATTTATGAAAAATTGTGTTGTCTGCTGAGAAGAAACTACCAACGTTACAACCCCCAGTCAGGCCTGACCAAGCGAAATAGCTTTTGCAACCAGGGGACTTTTAGCATCATGTAGAAAATATGTAAAACCTCAAAGACTGTCATTAGCAGGGAATTACCAATATTGTTGTTATAATTATCGCTTCATCGTTTTATGTATGTTTATAATTTGTCTCAAAAATATTTGGTGTTGCCACCTCTTTGCATAAATAGCATTTTAAAATGACTAGGAATCCTTTAAAATGTTGTTAAATGACAAGGATCGACTTAGTTTTCAGGAGTAATTGCCCAGATTTTAATTCTAAACGTTGTAATCAACTGTTTACAATTTCTTTTAATAGAACTTGGTGTTCTTGCTTTTTGCACAAATTGTATTTGTACCCAATTCTTCGGGGCTATCATGATTTTAACTGTAAACGTTTTTGAATTAATTGATCAATAAAAAACTCATTCACAAAAAAATGTGAATGAAGTTTAAAATGTTAGGCATGACATTTGATGATTTCCTCTCAAAGCAAAGTAACTAAAGCTGCAGTCAGTCTCTAGTATGTTTTGAGACCTACCCTTTGTCCTAGTTACTCAGTGACCTAGGTGCAAGAATGTGCAATGCATTTTTAGCATAGCCATCTGCACCCCTGCCAAGATCTGTCAGATACAGAAAAATTTAATCTATTAAAGCCCACAATCCAAAATGAACCTACCAACATTGAAATTATGGTTTAGAGCTGGAGTCAACAGGAATCTATAATAGCAGCTCCTCTTTTGGCCACCTAATAGCGGCTCCCTCTGTTTGCTGTTTTTTGGCGCAGCTTCCTGAGAACATGGAAAGTCCTCGAATGTGTGTTGGAGGAGGGAGAAAGTGCTTTGTGCACCATGATGTTGCTGGTACAACTGTAGTAGGATCTCTGAGGCTGGCGGACAATGCATCAGGGTTACCCCTCGGTCAGAAAATTGGACCCAGTAATCTTTGGTGTTGAGCGTGTCTAGTCCCTCCTATTCAGGAGCAGCAGAACTGAGTGACTACTTACCTGCAGAGGTGAGAGCATGGAGCTCGAGATTTGCTGAAGGACTTGACGTCAAACTATCAAGTCAGTGCCTGGGGACACTCATCATAGTGTTGAGGAATTCCAGAAATTCTGGTGAGCACACAGAACAGGTGGCCCTCGAATCACCTCCTGAGTCTTCGACAGTCAACGTGTTTCATAGGTCATCCTGCTTACTCAAGGCTTAATTTTTTGACTTTGTATCAACTATTCAAAAAAGTAAATTCAATTCAGATGTCAGTCTATTGATTGTGGTTAAGAAGACCAATTGTGTTCAAATATTGCATTGAAGAACTAATAAACTATTGAAGTAATGTAATATAAATTAGTTCTCATGATTGAAAAAGACTCCTTTTGCAATAATAAATTAACAATTTATTAGTAGTAAAAAAATAAATGTGTAACTGCACTGAAGTGCAGTACAGCAGCCCATTATTGGAGAGCTCTATCGAACCAGGCATCACCACTGGATATCTGAACAGCGCAGTTTCCTATAGTTTGAGCAGTGCCTAACCTTGAAATGTCAATGGCAATTCAGGATTGCAGAGCCACTGGCTTACACTAGGGAGCACTGAAGAGGCAGATGACAGCTCTGACTGCTCAAAAGTAAAATAGCACCAGCCAGTACGACTGGGCGTTACTAGAGAACCTATGAACCAACAGTACAAAGCACTGTGGATCCAGGCATCCGTGTTGCATGTGCAATGTTTGTAGCGCCAGAGACGTTCATGAGAGCACCATGGAGGAAGCGAGCAGCGCTAGATGCACTTGGGGCGATATACAGTAAAGCAATTAAACAATGCTGTTATTTGTTGTGGCTCCTATGCCATTTCACATGTGTAAATGCACAGTTCTATCAGTCACAAGTAAATATGCCAGCAGTTGTTTTACTTTGTCAGAGTCTTTGCTGCCTTGTACTGTGACAATCGGTGCCTTGCTACTCTGAATTAAGTAACTATTTCCTTGTTGCAGGCCAAGTTTTTTTCAACCGTGCAAGGAGACTTGAATCGTTGTAATGCCATGGGGACAGCAGAGCTAAAGCGAAGAGTGGAGCAACTGAAGGAGGAGATGCAGAAAGTGAGCAGCTACTCCCGAGGTAAATGCACACATTCTACTTAGCTTGCCAGGGGGGGGTGCAGGTGTGTCCAAGCTGCTGAGGTGTCATATCTGGCTAAAGAGAAAGTAGTTATTGTGGCGGTCCACTTTCCTGGGAAACAACCCTGTTCCCTTCTTCTACCATTGGTGCCCTTCCCACAGATAGAAGAGCATGCTGCATAACTTGAGGATCCCAGCTCCATGATA
The DNA here is from genome assembly GCF_964261635.1 of Lissotriton helveticus. Lineage (NCBI taxonomy): Eukaryota > Metazoa > Chordata > Amphibia > Caudata > Salamandridae > Lissotriton > Lissotriton helveticus. The sequence goes on along the minus strand of NC_136072.1, from coordinate 1,083,537,325 downwards.
TATAATTGTGAAGTAAAATGAAAAAGTGGAGTTTTAAATATATCTTTACAGAAACCCATATCCAGGAAAGCTGCCTTCTAGCATTTTCGTCCTTTCTTCATGAAGTCAGACCAGTGATTCCCTTTTCGGACTTCAAATCTGCATTGTTAATTGCCCCACATTACACATCACTCATTAAATGCTCTATGACATGATTGATAACATCACTGCAATATCTGAAATGACATCATTGATGACAACATTGAGCATGGTGGGCACAAGTTATAGTTAGTTGAGATAATTATAACTGGGGAATTTGTTTTTTTCTTTTAAAATGGTATGTTTTTACTGAGATTTTCACCTAACTGTAACATCTTGTTAACCGTTGCTTTTTTCAATGACTATATATGTATATAGTGGGTGTGGGTGTGTGTGTGCGTGCGTCAAGGGAGTTATAGTTCTGGCCCAGTCGCATAAAACCACTGACATTCGTCAATTATGAGTTACTAGCGAATACAACTTATGCCATAGCGCTAGTTTCACAATTTATCATCATTTCAACATAAGAACAGGATTGTACATATTCCCAAAACAACATACGGTACCCTGGCACAACTCAACAGAGAAAGAAAATCCAAATTAGTTACAAAGACCATAATTTTTCTCCCACTCAAGCCATACAATATCATTAAGTGTACAACTACTTAGCCATTAATTAAAAAAAGTGACAACTTCAAAACAACCTCGATTATCGATGCCTACAAGAAAAATAGGCCATTCCTTCTAGTAAAAAACACAAATTTCAGATATTTCTTTCTCCATCTAGGTTGGATTGGCACAGACCGCAAATCATTTGACTAGCAATAATTTGAAACTAGATGCACAAAGAACCCCACAACTAAATGCACAAAAAACGGAATTCCTATTATCGCCACCAAAGAACCCCACAGATGTGAAGGAATGGACCAAACTGATCACGTCGCTAAACATCATCCCTACTCTAGTTGAGTAAACTAAATCAGGGGGAATCACGCTTGCTAACCTTGACATGAAAGCCCACATCAAATCAATGGCAAAAAGTGCCCGGTTCCACCTGAACTATATTAGAAAAGTGAAGCCACTCATTACTACAGCGGACCTCAAATTGTCAGCCCAGTCCCTATTTATTTCAAGGATTGAATATGGATGTACAACTCTTGCAGGTCTATCAAAAATTTCCACAGCACTACTAAAAGCATGTCTCAATGCAGCCGCAAGACTCATTACTGGGTCTAGAAAATACGACCATATCTCTCCACACCTGAAAGCATTAAACTGGTTACCATATGAAGCCAGAATTCAACTTGAGCTGGCATGTATTAGCCACAAAGCGCTCCACTACAAAACACCAAGGTACCTAGCCCAGAAAATTGAGCTATCAGGGGGAAGCAGACCAGCCAGGAGTGCCAGAGAGCTGTTGCTGAAACCACCCATCTTTCGGAAGAAGAAAACGTATGAGAGAGCTTTCTCCGGAGCAGCCCCCAAAATCTGGAACCCACTCTCTCCAAACATTAGAAAATTTCCAAACACGGCACCATTCAAGAGGGAAGCATAGATCTTCCTAATGAGAAAGTTCCTGCATTAGGCAAGACTTCACCATCAGCATCGTGATTAACTGCTCTTTAACTGTACAGTACTACTCGGGAATTGTTTTGATGTAGAACTTACAGAAAAGACACATCGGAATCTTTTGTATAGGAATACTGTTACACCTTGTACACTAAACAGTTCCTAAAATTGTTATTGTTGAAACTACTAAGGAAGACATGTACCGGAATCTTATACATATTAATGCTGCTTTACTCTAAACTGTACCTCATGTAACTGTGAAGCGCTCTGATACCCATGGGTCACGTTCGCGCTATATAAAACTCTAAATGATTAAATAAATGTGGCAAATGAACGTTGTCAAGACCACAACAGCCCAATACTGTTTTAATTTTTTTTTTTAAAGAATCTTTTTATTAACAAGTCAACAAAGAAAGACATCAGGTGACTTTAGCCAATCGCACATTTGTCATATATACATTTCCATACTTCAAAATAATACATAGAAGATATTGATAAAGGGATCACAGGGACTCATGCGCCTCCGCGTCTTCCAGACATATCGGGGGCGTATAGATGTCTCCACGGTATCGATTCCAATCCTCCCAGACATTGCCCCACTTTTGGGGACAACCTCTTGCAACGTAGACTGACCTCTCTCTGAACATGCACCAATCCATGTCTTCCACCCTCTTTTCAAGCCGGGGTGGCTGTCTAGCTCCCCACAGCTGAGCAATATTACGCTTGGCTACCATACATGCTAACGTTACCCATTGTCTCTTATACACAAACAAATCCGTGGGTTCCCAAACGTTTAAAAGACACCTGCGGGCCTCCGGCTGTAACTCCACCCCCAGGACATCTCGCAGCCTTTCATGGATCTTTACCCAATAATCCTGCACCTCCGTACAGTGCCAAAATATATGCATGAAAGTTTCAAGTTCTCCGCACCCCCACGACACTCCACATTCTCCGGTCTACCCATTCGAACCAGACGAGGCCCCGTGACATACGACCCGTGAAGAATCTTTAGCTGCACTAATCTATAGCCACCACCCGTGGAGAGGAGACTGCCTCCTGCCAGGCCTCGTCGTCTAGCTCCACCCCATCTGCACTCCATTGTGTCCTAATAAGTACCAGGAGGTCCTCCATATTATTGATGAGTTTTTTATATATTAATGAGATGGTCTTCTCTGGGAGGTGACCGTCTAACACCCGGTCTTCAAGGAGGGAAGCGCCAGGGAGAGTCGTGCCTTTGGGGATGTGTGTAAGCAGAGCATGCCTAATCTGAAGGTAACGGTAGTGCTCCCTGTCATGAAGGTGGTATTGCTGCTTGAGGGAATTGAATGTTTGAACTGTGTCCTTTCCCCAGATATCTTTGATCTGCTTCCTTCCCCCAGATATCTTTGATCTGCGTGATCCCGATGAGTTCCCACTTGTCAAATCCCTTAGACTTCCATAAACATCCCAGCCTCTCCTAGCTCCATAATGGGGTGGCGAGTGTGAGCTTCCCCTCCCACTTGAGATGCCTATTGGCCGCATGCCACACCTGTACTGCATGAGCAGTAGGTCCCGCGAGGGGAACTGACCAGGTCTAGCATACAGTGCCCTAGTGAAGTCACCCCCTGGCACCTGCCAGCGGTCCCTAGCATGCCCCCGGGTCCACGAGGGGCCCGTATATGACATCATTCATCACCGCCAACTGGGAGGCCCAATAATATTTCCGTAGGTCCCGCAATCCTCTCCCCCATAATACCAGGCAAGAGTGAGCTTGGAGAAAGCTATACGGGGCTTACCGTCCCAAAGAAGCTGTCCCTGGAGGGCCTCTATTTCTCTAAAATGGGACGCCGGTACAGGGTCCATTGCGTTCTGGAGAGCGTATAAGAATCGGGGAAGAGCCATCATCTTGAAAAGCACTGCTCTACCCAGAAGGGAGAGCGAAGTGCCCCCCATCGCACCACGTCCCCCTTAAATCGAGCCATAGGGGGGGCCCTAAGTTGTTAGCATATCTTAACTTCGGGTCGAGTGTGACATAGATACCGAGGTATGGAAACCCTATCAGTTCAATTTGTTTCGGGCCGGTTTCCGGGATCGCCGGCGGATCACCTCTAAGGACAAAGAGCACTGATTTCGACCAGGTGATCGCAAACCCAGAGTACCTCCCGAATATAGCAAGCACATCCGGAAAACCAATCAGGGATCCCCTTGGATTGGTAAGGTAAAGCAAGATATTTTCAGCGTATAGTGAGATTTTGTTCTCCCACTCCAACATCCACCGCAGTCCTCGGATCGACCGGTCCCACCGAACCCATGCCGCCAAGGGCTCTAACGCCAGAGCAAACAGGAGCGGGGACAAGGAGCACCCCTGTCTCGTGCCCCTGCCAAGGAGAAAGTTAGCGGACTTTCGATTATTTACCACCACTCTGGGGATTAGCATACGATATGCGCACCCAGTTAATGAACTCCGGTCCAAAGCCCATCTTCCCCAATACTGCAAATAGGTAGGGCCACTCAACCCTATCAAATGCCATAGTGGCATCTAGGGACACCGGTACCACTGGTTCCTGGATCGTTTGGGTCCTGTCCATTACCCCATGTAACCTGCGCAGGTTAAGAGCTGTATTTCGGTGCGGCATGAAGCCGGATTAGTCCGATGTATCAAGGTATTAATGACTTTGACAAGTATTGTCGCCAGCAGCTTCGCCAGGACTTTAGGTTCAGCATTTAGCAACGAGATCGGTCTATATGATGAGCAGAGTGTCTTGGGCTTACCCGCTTTGTGGATGACCACAGTATTTGCCACCCGCTGGTCGTTCGGGAGCGGACTCCTCTCTCTACAAACATGGAGCGAATATATGGAGCAAGTTTGTTAGCACTCAGTTCATACATTTCTATAGGAATTCCGTTCGGGCCCGTGGCCTTCCCCGAGTGTACTCATCTGATGGCGGGAAACGGCCACTACAACGTAGCCGTTTCCACGAAATCCTTAACCACGCATGCAGTACAACGCACCTGAAGTCACGTCGGGATATGCAGAAAATCAGCGTCGTTTAAGAGAAATCGGAAAATAAACTTCCGCTTTCTCTTAACGACGTATGACGTCACCACGCATGTATTCGAGGTAAAGGTTATGCGTGGAAAACGAATTCCGTTGTAACGCATGCGTGGTAAAGGCATGCGTTGCAACGGAATTCGTTGTAACGTCATACATTCTCTGATGGCCAGTGCCACCTTGTCGTTCGTAAGTGGGGAATCTAAATATTCCCGGTTGTCATCTGATAGGGCGCGCATCTTGATATCCATGATCATTGCTATGTGGTCTGCTTCCGAGTATATCCTGGCTGAAATGTGTACCACCCCCCCATAATATTCCGGGAATTCATCCGCTACGGCTTGCGGGTCCTTAATCGTACTGGAGTTTCCTCCCTGTAACTCTGGTACCAGCCGCGACGCCCACTCTCCCTTCTCAAGCCACGCTATTAGTTTGCCAGCTTTATCTCCATGCTTGTAAATCCGGCTTTGAGTGTCATCGTTCTGTGCTCTAGACCTATCCCTAGCAAGGTCCCAATATTCGTCCTGGTACAACTTTAACCGGTGTGCACCTTCTGGAGTTGCTGTCCTAGATACCTCTACTTCCAGCCTCGTCCCCTCCGCCCTCTCCATTTCCGCCTGTCATTTCTTCTTTTTCCTGTGACCAGAGACAAAACCTCCCCCCAAATAACAGTTTTATATGCCTCCCACAAGGTCTGTGCCGAATCCACTGTATCTCTATTTTCTTGGAAATATCTTTCCGAGATCTTAATGACTTCCTTCTTGGTGGCAGGGTCCCTCCAGTGCCATGCGTTAATTGGGGCTACCCTACCTACATCAGGTTGGCCGGTTTCCAACTGGAGCCAGATCGGCGAGTGGTCGGGAACTCCCCTTCCCAGGTGTCGCACCTCCCGAACCTTCGCAGCTAGAGCCGCCGGTAACTGTACATAATCTATTCTAGACTGGCTGTGATGTGCGGCGGACACATGCATATAGTGTACCCCAATCGGGTTACGTATCCTCCAACCATCGACAAGCCCTGTCGTTTCATAGAAGTCGGGGAGCCACCTCTGCGCTGTCCTCAGTGTTCGGGCTGGGTGTCTGTCTACCTCTCCATCCACCGCTGCATTAAAGTCCCCCCCCACCCCCATCACTAGGAGGCCCAACGGCAAAGTCAGGAAAATTGTGCCCAGGTCTCGAAAAGTGTCAGATTGAAGGCCGGGCGGGACATAAATGGACATAAAAGTAACTGTCTTCCTCTACCACTGTCCTGATATACCGATGTAGCAGCCTCGCTGGTCTGACCATGTGGCCTGAATGCTGAGGGGAAAAAAGTTTTTCACCATAATACCGACTCCCCTAGACCACACGGTAAACTCAGCATGTGCTACCAACTTATAACCCCCTCTGTGCAGGGCCATGCAGCGATTACCAATAAGATGAGTCTCCTGTAGTAGCACTACATCTGGGGAGTGCCGTCTAATTAACTGGTTCACCATTCCCCTCTTAATTTTGTCCCCAAGGCCGTTCACATTCCAACTAATCACAGTTATCACCGATCCCCTTCTAACACTTGACATTTAAACGGTATGGATGCGATACAATCATAGCTTTGTCTCCTGATGCGAAAAAAGAAAAGAATAAAAAATAACACATTTCAAACAATTCTGAACACAATATGTTTCCGGACTCAAAAATCCCCACCTGCCCCCAACCCCGTCCCCCCTCCATTCACCCATGCATATGGCTGTTGCCCATCCCCAACTAGCATTGCATATTGGTATCTCAGAGGAGTCCCTGCACGTGCCGCCTGTAAAATCACATCTCTGTCTCGGAAGTTCAAAACTCTCGCAATTATCGGGCGAAGGGGAAGCCCAGGCCTGGGCCTGGCACCCTGTGGGCGCGCTCGATTGTGAAAAGGTTGCTCAGTCACTTGGGCTTGAGATGATTAAGGACTATGTCCTCCACAAATAGGTCCTGTGCAGGGCCCTCTGATTTTTCGGGCTCCCCAAGGATGCGTATGTTGTTACTCCTAGCCCTTCCCTTGTATTCGTCGAGCTTCCGGTCCGTCACGTCACGTGAGGTCTTGAGATCACGCACCTCCTGCTGCAGCAACGCCACATCATCGATAAGGCTAGCAGTCTTAATATCAAGCGATTTTACTTCTTCACTTGCCTTCGTAATATCTGTCCGTAGCAAGTTGACCTCAATCGTGACAGTGTCCAATTTGTTGCCCAAAGCTTCCATCTTTTGTCTCAGCGATATCTGGACTCCATTTATGGCCGCCATTACATCTGTGAGTGTTGGCTCAGCGGGAGAGCCCAAGGGGTCTCCCCCCGCCAATTGGTCCCTCTTCAGGTCCGTAGGGGTGCCTTTTGGCATTGTGTAGCTGTCCAATTTGTTAGACTGGATATGTTTCGACCCCTTAGAGGATCTGGGCAAGGCCTTATCAGCATCTGGCTTGGTCGCCATCCAAACGTCGGCTATTGGCCACTCCGAGCCACTGATCTCATTATTCTCCTGGGGTCCGGGACCCCAGGGCTTACCGTACGTCTTCCGGCAGCCCCGCGCCCCTCCGCAGCTTCGTTGCGATCTAGATAGCCAAGGCCAGTAAGCTTCATCGCCCCTAAATCAGCCAGCAGGGATATAGGCGGGCACCCCGGTGACCCCAGCGCCAAGTCAGGTCCCTTTCAACACGTTGACAGTCGGTCCGACACCATGAGGGGCCACAACGCCAATCTCAGGAGTGCCTCAGTGTTGTCTACAGTCTACAATGCGGGTGGGCGAAATAATGAGCTGTACAGGGCCACTCACCGGAGGCTCCGCAGTATTTGCCACGCTCTCAAGTGTTCCGCGCGACCTCCTGCCCTCCACATCTGGGGCTCGGTATTTGAGGGCCCAGGAGCAGTACCACCAGCGCCGTGGTGTCGACAATATGTGCACGCTCCTGCGCTACCGCTGCTATCAGAAAGCCTCACCACTGAGCCTCATCACCGCTGCAGGGGCCAGGCACACTTGATCAGGGTCATCACTGGGTCCAGTCGCTCAAGCGCACCGCAGGTCTGCTCCCAGGAGCCAGGTGCCTCGGCTGCAACCAGTTGCGGTTAATCGAGTTTCACCACTGGGGATTTCGGGCCCCCATGTCCCCAGTCAATGGGCTTCAGCCTGCTTCAGCACTGGCCTCTTTGCATGTATGGGGAGTGCAGCTCTATTTCCCCAGCCTCAAGGGCCGCCACAGCCGATCCGCGGCTCGCAGAGGCTGCAGCTGATAGTTCTCCCCCACTCTGCTCCCCGGCTCCTCACCTCCGCCACCTTCCAAGGGTAGCACGCCCGCACCACTCAGGGCATGGAGCAGCGCTCCCCCCTTGCACTCCTTTCAAGTACTGGGCAGATCAGGTGCACCGCACGGGGCAGGAGGACCCACCGGAGCGATGCGGTCACCCTCTGACACTTCACCAAGGCCCCCCGCAGCCGTCGGTCGCCAGTTAACAGGTTCTGGGGCCGGGCCGGCAACTTCCGGTTTTCGGCCCCGTCGTCGTCGACGTAGGTGGTGGGCACCGCCGCTACACCAGCTCCCGGCTTCAGAGGTGCACAGGCCGCCCACTACCAGACGGCGTAACTTTGGCCCCAGGCGGCTCGGAGTCGCAGCGGGGAGCACTGCTTTCCCTCAGCCGTCAGGTGGTGGGGTCAAAATTCAGGATGAGTGTCAGGATGTTTCTGCTGGAGGAAGGGGTTGACGGAGCTGGGCACTCACACGGCCATCTTGGTTCCGCGCTTGGCTCCTCCCTCCACCCAATACTGTTTTTAATGCAAATATCTTGAAAACCACTAAAATTATTGATTCATACCATACAACAACAAGGCCTCCTTCTATCTAAAATTACAATTTCATGGCACATTGGGTGTAATTCCATTTAACCAATTCTCCTGTGGCAAAGATCAAATATTCGATGGATGCTAAAGTGGAAAACGTTTATTTTTTGCCCCGCTTTAATTTTTCCTCTATGAGTAGTCTACAAGAAATCTGACATCTGTAAACTTAAGCAGGTTGTCGAAAAAAACACCAGGATAATAAGGAAAAAAAGACCTTTTAATGGAAAGAGAGAAACAATCACAACTACAGACTGCTTATCAAACAATTTAAGGCTCCTGCAATTACAGCCAGTAACTATACACATCCTCCTAAACATTACTTTTTGCGGAAGCCTGTAGTAATACTTTCAACATTTAGATATCCGTGCAAGGCAAATCTATAGATGCAAGGCAGTAGGAGTAGTAGTAATAATTTAGTTCCAAAAGTACATCTTATAGAAATAGACACTTATAAAGTAACAATAAAAAGCATACATAATATCCATGAAACAGTAAATACCCAAATTCATCAAGCGTCCTGCTAATTATATTAATTTAACACGATAGCCACAGTATCTAAGACCTGCACTTTTTCTAAACCAATTCCATTATTAAATTTACATCTTCAAATGTAAAACTGTAATTCATTGCAATAAATACCTAACAGATTTCATAAGTAGAGCGAACCTTTTTATATTGCATAATGAATAGAGCATGTTACATTGCATGCAAATACATTGCGTTCCTATACAACGCGGTCGTTACAACGACGCTTTGTTAGAACGCGATACCTTTACTACGCAATTCATTAGATTGACATGCTTTAGGGGCCGCACTGGACTTAGGAATAGTATAATTTACTATTCCAACTGCAGCCTGCACAACAGGAGAGAAGGTGTTGGAATAGTAAAAAATACTATTCCTTAGTTCAGAGCTCCCCCTACAGCAAGTCGATCTAATGACTTGCGTTGTAAAGGCATTGCGTTCTAACAACGCGTTTGTTGTAACAACCGCTTTGTAAATGAACGCGATGTAATGACTGTGTAGTAAACACAGTTTCCCGGAAGAACACCCAACTCTGCAATTAATACAGAAATTCATGTAATTACCAAAATCTGCCTGCTATAAAAAAACAAGACTACTTCCACTGCCAGGGAACACAATTTGCAGTAGCAGTAATGGTAGTGACTATGTCAGCCGTGATGAAATGTGACCAGTGATTTAGTTGATTATGCTAATTGTGATATCACTTGTGTGATATTGGCATTGGTTTGCTTAGATCAATCTAACTGTTGAATTTCATTGTTTTCAGATTTTGGACCCTGCCCACAATGTACTGTTCACTCAGGTTTTCTTTGATATGATTTCACAATCTATAAATACCATAAATATTATATGGTTTGATGAGATTTAACAATCTACATATACACACCATAAAGTCCCATTAATAATGATTTTTTTAAATTGAAGAGATTTGATTTTATCATAATATGCATTAGCCCTTTACAATCATATCCAGTAAGCACTTTCCACAGGGTTTGGCTTTGTCCAAGCCCTGTGCCCAGTGCTCCTCCCCTCTGCCCAAAGAGCACAGCCTTTCGCCATGCCCACTGAGCTCAGGACACACACTGAGGCCTTCAACGGCTGTCTGCCACTGGTCCCCATGTTCGGACCATTAAAATTATTCCATGCCCCCAGGATAAGATTCCTTGGTTATGAATCTAGAAAGCATATTTCACTGGTGAACTTGTGTTACATGTAAGTAACTTTTCCTTAGAATAGTTCAGAGTGAGTGCACGAGGCGCTTTACATCACTTGGCAGCGCTACCCAGTCTCAAGTTGGCTGGCTCATTATCTGGACCATTTTTATTCCTTTTGTGAGTTTTACTTTCATGTATTTCGAACTTTTCTTTATCGGTAGTTGTGGTGCCTAGGTAGCAATGTGCCAGACCCAGGATTTTCTGGGAACCAGTTAGTGTTCAATTTTTTTTGCCAATTGTGGTGTTCTCCATGCTCGGCCAACGCACGTTGTGTAGCCTAGCTACTGTTGTAAACCACCTTCTTCCTTGACGCCGAGGACAGACAGCCATTTAAAGTTGATGTGCACACAGATGCACAGCAGATCAGCACAACAGGTGCGCCAAAAGCTTTCCAAAGACATGCCGTCAGCACCCATTCTCCTGTCATCATTCTTTTGCCAAGAACCGCCGTACCACTGTGAATTCTGATCCCATCACACATTTATGGGACACTCTTATATATCTTAACCATGGCTCATCAAACACTAATTCCATCGACTCACATTTGTTATTGGCTACTTCCATTCCTGCTTTTCCCAATTCCCCATTGTCCAATGTGCTCTTCTTAATGCATTCTTCATTGTAAAATATTTTTGCGAAGTTCAAGATCTACTACTTAATACCAAGATTGATATCTTATTTATTACGGAAGATTCAACTATGCAGGACTAGCTGCCATTTGCCTGCTTCCCAGATTTTAAAGCCTTGCACCCCCCAGCCCCGGTAAGAAATGCTCTGGTCTTGCTGTTATTTTGAGAGAGCTTTTTAAAATTCTTACATATTATCCAGTATTGGGATATCTTTCATGGATTCACATGCTTAAATCATTCCCCGTTGTCAAGATGGGAGTCCCACGGTAAAATAATCAAGCAGTTTTTAACAAATATCATAGGCTATAATGTCCCTAGGCCATTTTATTGATAGCCTATCTATGTCCTTTCCAAAAAAGGACCTAAAGTTGAAACGCAGCAATCGGCTATCAGCACCCTCCAGAAGACTCCCAGCAGAGGCAGGTTCCCTCAGATTTTCACTGCACGTCATGTGGAAGGGAGTCTTCCTGAAAGTTGCTCTTTTTTTTTTTATCAACTTCTGGAATTTTGTACAGTCTTGACACCATGTCTGACAAGAGGGGCCTTTTCCACCCATGTAAACCCTGTGGCAGGAAAAGAGTCCATGTGGATGATTCATATAAAGAGTGCATATATTGTCTCCATTCAAAGCATGAGTTGAAGGAATGCAAGATCTGCCGCATCTTTCCACCTAAAACACTCAAGGAGAGAGAGGGCAGGTTGCTGCTGTGGCTCCAAACCACTAAGCACCAGATACGTATGTCTGATGAAGAGAGTGAGAAACCCTCCACATCTCACAAAAGGGGCAGGTCAAGAGACAGTTCCTCTGGAGAAGGTAAGAAACACCATAGACCTCATGACTCCAAAGGCTCTAAGGAGAAAGAAGGAAAGCACTACTCAGAACCTACATTGTCTGTGCGCTCCATGCCATCCAGAAAGTACAAGGGACACCCAAGAGCCTCCTCCTCCGACCCTGTGAGGCAGAAATTTCACAAAAACCCATTGTCAACGACGTTTCCACACTCGTCAATGGAGATAAGTGTAGCGATGTTGGCACCATCGACTACGGCAACTGTGACGATACTGGCTCCTATATCGTTGGCAAGAATTTCACATCCTAAGAGCCCGTCGACATTGGTATCTTCCTCGATGGCCGTCAACGAAGAATTTATCCACCAAGATGCCATCGATAAAGATATCATCAATGAAGATACCATCAATGAGGGATTCGTCAGCGGGTGTCCGGTCGACTAGCACCCCGCCGGAGACCTCTACGTCAGAGGCGGTCACAGCAACGCCATCGATGACACCGCCAAATACACTGTTGAGGAGGGAATCTGCCCTTCATGCTATAACTGTTCCGTCAACAATACCGTCGACGAGGGTTACTCGGGTAACAAAAGTGGCCAAATCCTTTCATGACCCACCATGGCTGAACACCGTAAAGTGTCACCATTGATCCCATCACTTCTCCTAGACATACAGGACTCTGAAGACAATAATGATGGTGTTTTCGGTGTAGCTCGTTTTCCATCAGAGCTGTATGTAAAATGTCATCAAGACGAGGAAGAGGAATTTGAAGATTACCATGACGAAAGTCAGTACTATCAGAATGAGTTATGTGGTTCCACCTCATCATTATCGTCAATATGGTTTTCAACCAGAGCCACGTCCCTGAGACATGGCCCGCCTACTGCCTTCTCTGATACAAGACCTGCAGGCGGACTACAGACAGAGGTTCCTGCCGCAAGGAGTGGAGACTGACAGACCAATACCTCTGCCGGATCCGCCAGGTATGCCAGTGTTGCCACCTCCAGTCACACCTGTGAGTTGTCCTCGCCTCTTACCGATAGGCCCTGTCGAAGGGGATATTTCTTGTTCGAATTAAGACCGAGAAGAGAGGGAGCTCCCAGATCCTACTTCAACACCAGACCCTTGGGAGGTCTACACTCTCCCCTTTTCCACACTTACCATCAGATTCTCCCCCAGAGGACATTGGAGGATTTCATAATCTGATGGAGAGAGCATCTACCAGGTTTCATTTACCAATGACTGTTAAACAGACTGATTGCATCCTGTATGAATTTAAGGAGGATACCAGGAAGTCTGTGCTCTTCATACCCATCATAGACTACATATGGCAGGAAGGAATCAAGATAATGAGAACACCAGCCACCATACCTCCGGTTCTTCCTTGTATTGAAAAGTAGCACAGAGCTCAGGAGGATTCTCCTTATAGGACATCCAGAGGCAAATCTGATTATCTCCCAAGCAGCGCAGAGGAGATCGAAGTACCCTGCGACCCCAAACACTACTCCACCTAATAAGGAGGGACGCAGGATGGACATTCTTGGAAAGCGTTTTTCCGCTAAGGCCGAATTTACTATCAGGGCGGCTAATTCATTAGCAATCATCGTCCGCCATGACCGCCTGATGTAGTCTGACATGGGAGCTTTGGTGCATCTATACCAGAGGATAGAAGACCGGAGGCAAGAAAAATTCTGCTAGAAGGAGAAAGCGCAGTGTCTGAAATCATCGACTGCGCCCTTGACGTAGCCAACACTGGCTTTTGACAGTTGGCAGATGCCGCCATGCTCACAAGAAGGGTGTGGCTGAAGGCGACCACCTTTTGGCCAGAGGTGCAGTCAAAATCTTGGATATGACTTTCGACAGGGATTCCTTGTTTGGAAAGCATATGGACAAGGCGCTTTTGGCAATCAAGACGGATACGGACTCAGCGAAATCATTAGACGCAGTGCAATATCATAAAGTGCCATTCAGTGGGGCTAGAGAATGAGGTTTTACCTCGTATAAAGGAGGTTACCTGAGAAACTTGCATTACCAGCCTTATCAGACGCAATATCGGCAGAGTTACAAACCCCCAGCTTACCGCTAGTCTTCGACATCTGGTTTCTCTCTCCAAGGGGCCTGCAAAAGACCGTCTTTGCAAGGTCGTGACTCCCAACAGGAAACCATGATCTTGTCCGGATACCAGCTTCCCATCCCTCCCAACTTGTGGGTGCAAACATTTCCGTGTGTGTTAGACCCCATCATGTTTGGACACACCCTGAAATTCACTCAGCGCCTGCTGAATACTCCTCCCAAAGGAGCCCCACCCCCTTGTCTTCACTTATTGCGCAAGGAAGCTCAGGTCATGCTCTCCAAAAGAGCGTTCGAAAAGGTCCCTTTGTCACAAAGAGGAAAAGGTTTCTATTCCAGTTTTTTATTGATGAAAAAGAAATCAGGGTAATGGAGACCAATACTGAATCTCAGGGGTCTCAACAATTTCCTCAGGAAACAGACGTTCATAACATTAACACTCTCTGAGATTCTACGTTCCCTCAACAAAAGAGACTGCATGACTTCGCTCGACATGGAAGATGCATATTTCCATATCCCTATCCTTCCAAAACATCGGAGATTTCTGAGATTCACGGTAGCTGGTACCCACTACTAATTTATTTATTTAATCGGTGTTTTCTATAGAGCGAACATGACTCAAAAACTTGCGTGTCAGAGCGCTTTACAATTTAACCACATACAAGTTCATATGATATCTCATTCTTTAACATATACTTCAGTGGATAGGTAACTTATCCCAGTGGCGTATTCTAAAAGTTGCAATAGTACACAGTTAATAATGCAATTCACTTCAAACTTAATTTCCCACCATAACAACTACTAAACATTACGTGGAGACCACATTAGATGAAGTATTGTATGACAAGACCAGAAAACATCGTGGATTGGTCAAGGAACCAGACATTAGTCTTCGGAATTGCCAATAACCACTGAATTGTTATGTGAGGTATTTACTCATCAGAAAGGACTTAGTCTCCTTCTTGAATCGAGGAGCGTAGGTAATCCTCGTAATATTCGGAGGGAGTGAATTCCAAAGGTGCAGCTCCAGCGAACGCTATACCCTATGTTCTCTTCTTCCGGAAGAATGAGGGTTTCAATAAAAAATCACCAGCCCCCCTAGAGGATTTACTAACTCCAGAAAATTGGATTTTCTGGGCAAGGTAATGTGGAGTTGTGTGGTGTAGTGCCCTGTGTGTTATACATGAAATCTTTAGCTGTATTCTTGCCTCAAACGGTAGCCAATTGAAGGCTTTCAGGTGAGGGGTGATATGGTCAAATTTTTTGGAGGCCGTTAAAAGTCTAGCTGCTGCATTGAGACAAGCTTTTAGGGGAGCGGTTCAACTCTTAGGAAGACCAGAGAATGTTGAGCAACCCTACTCAATTCTAGTAATGAACAGCGCCTTGACTGCCCTTTTCAAGTTATATTTTCATAAAGGGTTCAGCTTTCTAAGGTAGCTCAGATGGAAGCAGGCATTTCTTGCCATTGTGTTGATGTGGGCACACATGTTTAATTCCATATCCAGCGTGATTCCAATTCAGGAAGAGCTACACAAGCAATGGCTGCAGACTTCTGGATCCTTCGACGATACAATACAGATCACATTACACTTGAAAGAAGCCCTGCAATGGTGGTTTCACAAGCCAAATATCTCAAAGGGACTTACTTTTCTTCATTCCATACCAGATTTCATCTTAACCACAGACTCTGCTATGGATGGCTGGGGATACCAGCTACAGAAGTTACAAATCCAGGGTAATTGGTCCAGGGTACAAAAGCTGCAACCCATCAACAGCTTGGAGCTCAAGGCCATCTTTCTATTTCTTCAAGCTTTCTTGCCAAGAATAGCAGGTTCCTCCGTGCTAGTTCGTGCGGACAATACAACCAGCATGTACTAGGCCAAGAAGCAAGGAGAAACCAGGTCCATCAAGCTTCACAGGAAACTCAAGAGCTGTGGGAATGGAAGACACAACATGGGATCCTTCTCAGAGCTGACCTTGTCCGAGGGCTGCTTAACACGCTGGCGGATAGGCTAAGCTGTACGCAATCCAGTTGTCACGAATGGGAATTAGAAAGGTGCCAGCTCAACAAGGTGTTTCAGATGTGGTGAAATCCAGCTTTAGACCTGTTTGTCACAAGGAGACTATGCCAAAATGCCAGTCTTATGCCAGCAGGTTTCCTCTTCCAGGGTTGTGGGTTATGCCCTTTTAATGTGATGGTCAGGGATACATGCTTACGCCTTTCCCCCATCACATTCATTCCCAGGGTGCTGACCAAGATGAAAATGGAATGTGCCATCTCATTTTCATAGCACCATGATGGCCCAGGTAACACTAGTTTCCAGAACGTCTCCTGTTGTCGAAATCGACACCCATACACCTACAACCGTCTTCTGACCAGGAACAAGGGCCAAGTATGTCACCCATACTCGAAATCTCTTCATTTGCATGCATGGCTCCTGAATTCTTGGAATTTGAAGACTTGAATATCACAGTAGTGCAGAGATATAATTACAAAATCCAGAACCGAAATCACTAACAAAACGTACTGCTTAAAGTGGAAGAGGTTTTGCTGCTGGTTCCAAAGGAACAACTTACACCCGCTTCAAGTGCCTTCGAAACAGATTTTGCCATAGCTCCTCTTTGGCAACATCATGTCTTACATTCTCTCCAGTGAAAGTGTACCTCACCTCGATTTCCCGATACAAAAGTGTAGGAGAGTAGGATCTGCTCACTATGGTTACCCTCACTTTTTGCTGTGTTTCACTGATTTATCGACTTTAGTCTGGCTGGGGCCCTGCTAACCAGGACCCCAGCCTAGCTGCTTCCTCTCTAAACTAATTGCATGTACATTAGGTGCACTCCAAATTGGTTGCTGGGTTACCCTTGTGAGTCCCTAGTATATGGTATCTTAGGTCTTAGGTACCAAGGGCATAGGTACCGCAGAAGCCTACCAGGGGCTGAAGTATGTATTATGCCCCCCCTGGGAAGCCTTCCAAAGTCACTCCTAAGGCAGGCCTTGACAATCCTGAAGGCAGAGTGCTTGATTTTGTGTGAGAGGGTTCCCAAGCATGAGCTGAACCCCTCTGCATCTGGCGTCGGGGGTAAAATTCCACCCTTCTGGAGGGAAAAGACATGTACACACTTACTTACCCGGTAATAGTTTTAGAGAGCCTCAGCATCACAAAATGGATGCTGCTGTCCCAGACACGAGTCGGACCTCCTGCTGCTGGACGAAACTCCGGCAGGGGAGGCTGGACAATAGGTTTCCTGTCCAGGGAGGTGCCAGCACCTCCCCAGACCGGCTTTAGTGTATTGGGGCAGGGTGGGTGCATTCACAGAATGCTTTTCAGAAACTGCCTGGCGCACACAAGGTGTCCCTGTGCATACCCCAGTTCAAACCGGTTGCTGGGGCACTCAGCCCCAGCTCTGGCGCAAAACTGGACCAAGGGGAAGGGGTGTAACCACCCCATCCCCAGGTGGGATCTTAGAGTTAGTCCAACCCCTAAACTTAGTATAAGTATAGGAACCCAGTCCCTAGGACTTTAGATTACCCTGGACGAAACTCTGAAACATATATCTTGGACCTCCGACATCCCATTTCGACTGGAAGACTGAAGCAATCTCCCTTGGGGTCAAGGAGTGACTCCCTTGTTCAAACAGGCACCAAAGAAGCATCTTGCCGGTCTGCATTTTCGAGGCTCCCGCCGGATCCCGAAGAATCTGCGACACAGGACACAGACTTCCAGAAATCTCTGAGGCCGACACGAGTCCCTAGCAAACCTGAGACCTGTAGCCATCATGAGAGATGTGAGACCGGAACTCCTGGACATCTAGCACATTTGCTAGTGCATTGACTTCCAAAGCTTTCCTGAAGCTGTGCATTGGGGTACTTGTAGTCAAGCCCTGAGCACCTTTTGCACCGAAGCGTGTGGGCCTACACTCCACAAGTGTTCCGTGGGCCCGCTTCCTGCATTCCTACTCGAGGCCCCTTCGCGATCCCTGGTCCGTGGACTGGTAGGACGAAGGAATCTCATTTGTTCCTTGGGCTTTCCTGGTTGCTCCAGACGTGCCCTGACTCCCCTCCAAAGGGTGAGTCCCTCAGACCCTGCTGGTGTTCTCCGAAGCCAATCTTTGTATCTTGCGTGGGTTGCTGTTGCCAAAGCTTGTTGGGTCCAATCCGGATACCGACGCTGCAGCACTCGACATCCGACGTGGGACAGCTCGAATCCAGCTCCTGATTGTCGTTGACGCCTCTTAGTTCTCGTGGCTGAAGAGTCAAGCTTCACCTACATCACCTGAAATCACCCAACATCGTCTGACATCTTCTTGTAGCCTTCCTGGTCATTGGCTAGTGACCCAGACTGTGTCCCCTCGGCTTTCAGGTTCTTCAGATCTCCGATCCACCCTTGGATCCATCCGTACACTTTTCACCTGGTCGCCTGCAGCACTTCTTTGCAGCTCTCCATAGTTAATGATGACGAAACCCGACACGAAAAGAGACCTAACTGGGTGAGGTAACACGAGTACTTCGTGCTCCCGTGGGTCTTGACTCTCAAAGTGTCCAGTACTGAAGGGGTTTTACCGTAGTACACTCCTAAGTGTCCTTATTCTTTAAAAACCTAATTGAATAGGGCGTGGCTGGCAGCCGAGCAAGATGGCTGCCTAGTAGTGAGGCTCCAAGGGTAACGCAACTCTTCCCATCTATCCGATAACTAATCCATAATAGTACGGCGCTCCAAAGGCTATGACGGACGTCCGGGTCCGAGCGGCGACGACCGGAGGAACTCAGATAAAAAAAAGGAAGCCGGGAAGTGGTAGACCCAGCGAGCGACTGGCAGCGGCCTGCTCCAACTGCTGAGACCGGGGCCTCGAGTAAGTGGCAGCCCGGAAAGAAAAATCAAGTGCAGCAGGGAAAGGCATGCGGTGGGAAAGTGGCAGCGGGAGGACACTGAGGAGCAACGGGCGAGACACCCCGTAAAGAACAAGCAGCGGTCGCAACGGTGACTACGACAGAGTGAAACTGAGCACCAGGAGGAAAAGACCAAGGGGAAAGCGTCACCGCAGATACGTCATACACAACGGCACTGAGACACCCGAACGGCCGAACTACCGGGCAGATTACGCGGCTGAGACCGGGGACGAGTGAAATCGAATACGGGGCAAAGACTACGTGCCAGAATCTTCCCCCCCCAACCGCCTGCTGAGCCTCACAATCGGTGGCCAGATACGGGGAGCAACTTGTGGCGCAGTGAGTGAGCGGCGACATTTAACACCCCATCCTCCAGGCGCACGCAGAGAACGGGCCAACACCTGCTAGAGGCGACGGCGGAGTGGAACACGAGATACGGGGAGCAACTTGGGCGCAGTGAGTAGGCAGCGACATTTACCGCCCCCTCCTCCAGACGCACGCAGAGAAAGGGTCGACACCCGCTAGTGGCAAGGGCGGAATGGAACATGAGGACAGCTTACCGCGCACTGGTACCCACGGGAGCCAGGAGGGACACATGTAGTCATATGGAAATGTTCGCCTACCTGGAGACATGGGGTGGGGGGTGGGGACCACATGAGGGAGGGGGGTGGTAGGGAGGGGGGGGTTGCAGTTTGTTTGGTTATGTTCTTCTCTTTTACACAGCGAATGTTCACGATGTCGTTTTGGAGAAGCGAGGTACGTTACCCCTGTCGTTGCCTGACACAGCATACGTATGTGAAGGGACGATCTCATGAGGGGGTGGAAAAGATAAAATGCCAGCTGATGTATCACAGGAACAATGGTACTGTAACTCTGATCAATGAAGCTGTGAATAAAGATTGTTAAAAAAAAAAGACAATATCCACTGTGCCCAATTGCATCATGCAATCCATACATACCATAAAACCAAACTAAAAATGAATAAAGTGAGGACAGCTTACCGTGTGGGGGTAACGACGAGAGGCACCGCACACAGTGAGGAGGCTTGGAAGACCAACTCCAGCTGCTGGGTAAAGCCCTACACGATCGGTGGGATTGAACATTGCGGAGGCACTGGTACACAACAACCGCGCTGACTGCGAGAAGGCGCTAAACTACGGGGGACTGAAGACAAGTGAAACCCCCCCGCCCCCACCCCCGCTCGAGAAGGAATAAACCGGCAGCCATAACATTGTGGATTGAGACCTAACACAAGGACACTACCGGAACGTGCCGGCTGGGTCCGGAATACACGGCCGCACCAGGAGACAAGGAGCGGACACACACTTGGACCAGTAGCAATTCTAAAAGTTGGATATAGGGAGAGATCCACGCCAACAGCCACCTGCACGCCCAACTAAGACGCAAAAGCGGACCAGTGTGCACTACCACAGAGGCCTTATACTTGGGAGAGAAAACATCATTACCTACATGACACATCCGCCCAACGCCATGATGGGTAGAGGCCCGAAACATCAATCCGCGCAGGCAAAGTTGGACAAATTTGCATATGACAAAAACTCACCGCCACTAACTGAAGGGCGCACCTCCTCAGGCAAAGGAGCTGACAATGAAGGTACAACGAAGAAGGTCACGCTGGAGGACATTATGAAGGCGCTGGTGAGTGTCCAAACCACAGTGGGCACGATCTCTACAGATGTCTCCCTACTACGGGCAGATTTCCACAAAATGGCGGACAGGGTCAAAGAAGTAGAAATCGTCACCAAATCTCTAGTGGCAGATACATCGGACTTGCAAACCACCATATCCCGCCTGGAGACGGAGAACAAACTACTATCGGAAAAGCTTGATGACCAGGAAGGACGCTCAAGACGAAATAATATACGCATTTTTGGTGTTCCGGAGAATGAAGGTGCACAAGCCATGGACCTATACGTGGAAGATTTAGTCAAAACCAGACTGCAACCCAAGGGACTCTCCAGTTTTTTTTCGGTGGAGAGAGCTCATAGGGTGCCAGGCGGCCGTCCCAAAGCCAGGGCACCCCCGCGACCAATAATTGCTCGCCTATTCAACTTCAGAGACAGGGACGTAATACTGCAAACAGAGAGAGCCTCCCCGTCAATTAAAGTCCAAAACTCCACGATCACCTTCTTCCCGGACTACACAGCAGCAGTGTCCAGACATAGACGCAGTTTTCTGGAAGTTAAGAAAGCATTCCGGGAACAGGAACTGCCTTACTCCATGCTCTTTCCAGCAAGACTTGGAGTGGTAGCTGAGGACCGGACATGGTTCTTTGAGACACCTGAAGCGGCATATGACTGGCTCGAAGGATGGCGGACAGTGGGCAACGCTGATCGTGGGAGCAGAAATAACCGCCGGCATGGGGAGAGAGACGCTCCAGGAAGTCAAGCAGCAAGAAGTCCCGATCAAGGACACTCGACGGAACCGGCAACGGAGGGGGAAGGCTAGAGACGACAAAGACATCTAAATGGACCCTGGCTGCACATACAGTAACACAAGACTGAGGTTGTACCGGCTAAGGACACTGGACTAAGGTGGGCCTTGGAGGGCAAGGAGGGTTAGCGCTACCAGCGGACCCTCGACCCCGGATAAGCAAGTACTATGGTTTGGGAGGGGAAGAAGCACTCTGCTGAGTTGGGGAGGCGGGCAATTGAAGGTCCGTTGAGCAGGGAGGCAGGGAGGGTGGGTGGGAACCAGGGAGGGGAAGTTGTTATTTTGTTGGGTTTATTTGTGATTATTGGTGGTATTGGAGGCATGGCAGCGCAGCATTCAAGTGGCAGATCGTCACGGGTACTCAAAGGGCACCCACTCAAAACAAGCAGGTTTATCTCTGACGACAAGATTCATGACTGGATTAATAAGTCTGGAATCCATCTAACTGGCAGACATAGTGGGGAGGACAGGGAGCAAAAACCCCCCACACAAGCACATCACACTCATGGCACTAGACTCGCAACCTAATCATTGTGCCGATACCCTACGGATGACCCAAGTAGCCCCCTTAAAAATTGTGTCATGGAATGTGCGAGGATTAGGAGATAAGATTAAAAGTGGTCTGGTACTACAGGCCTTGAAGCGCAATGGTCCGGCACTAGCGCCCCTACAAGAAACACACCTCACAGGAGCAGCATGTAAGGCAATGGACAGATGGGGGTACAAATTGATAACACACTCAGAATTTTCATCAGGCTCAAGAGGTACGGGGATACTGGTAAGAAAAACATCTCCCTTTATAGTTCTGCAAACTAAGGTAGACGACCAAGGGCGATTTGCAGCAGTACAGGGACAGTGGGAGGGTAGACTCCTGGTCGTAGTGTCAGTCTATATACCACCAGCACTCCACTCGGTGGCGCTTCCGGCATTGGGTGACTTCCTTTTAACCCTCCCTGAGGGAGAACTCATTATAGGGGGAGATTTAAATTCTACAGTAAACACCACCATGGATAGATTCCCTACGCGTCGGCAATCATCAAACTCCTCCCGATTCAGCGGCTTTCTAGAGGCTATGGGGTTAATAGCTGTATGGAGGCACACGCACCTTTCAACGCGACAATACACGTTCCACTCCACAGTACATAATAGTCTGTCCCGCATAGACTACTTCCTAACGGTGGAAAATAGACTACGTAACGTTGAGGAAGTGGAGATAAAGCCCAGAGGCATTTCCGATCACTCCATGATAATACTTACCCTCTCTTAACGGGAAAGGTCTCGCCATCGGATATATCCTATTTACCCAAACTACCTCGCGATTCCCGGCATTAAAAAAGATCTAGTAAAAGCAACAAAGCATTATTTTGAGGAAAATACGGCAGCAGTGGAATCCCCGATAATTATATGGGAGGCATATAAGACGGTCCTTAGGGGTCAAGCAATTGCCTCCATCACCGGGCATAAACGGACACAGCAGAAAGAACTGACGGACCTGGAAACGGCTCTGCAAACGGCAGAGGCAACACACGAGGCGAACCCATCTCCACACACACTAAGCCTCCGACAACAGCAGTATAGGGATTATTTGCGAAGACGGACGGTTGAGAACATCACAGCGAGCAGGCACAAAATTTATGACATAGGGGACAAAGCTAGTAAAATGCTGGCCTGGTTAGATAGACGAGGGGACGGTGTCAAGGGCATACAACAGCTTCAGACGCGGGCGGGACAACTCCAGACGCACCCGGAGGAAATAGAACATACGATGGCGGAACATTTCCGGGAAGTCTACACTCCGGTGTCAGAATTGACAGAGACCGAGGCAGAGGAGTCTCTGAAACACATCGTGATGCCGACCCTTGAGTCGGAAACAGCGATGGAATTAGAACAAGACCTCACGCTGGAGGAGGTGCAAATAGCAATCCGCTCGATACAATCAGGGAAAGCGGTAGGACCCAACGGCATCCCCATAGAATGGTACAAACAAATGGCTGAAGACAGTAAGTGCACCTCTATTAGCAATGTATAACGAGAGTCTAGCAAAGGCAGAACTTCCACTACACCAACGTATAGCAACGATAGTAGCAATCCCTAAACCAGGCAAGCCCCCAACAGAATACACGTCATACCGCCCAAATTCGCTGCTCAATGCAGAAGCTAAAATTCTGGCTAAACTGTTAGCGACTAGACTGACGGCCCACCTCCCGCAATTGATACACCCAGATGAATCGGGTTTCATGCCCAACAGAAACACGGCCCTAAATCTCTGACGCCTGCAAGGAGCGCTAGCAATGGCCCCCACTTTGTCAGAGCCAGCGGTGATATTGTCGCTAGACGCAACAATGGCATTTGATATGGTATCATTGCAATACCTCTTTGCAGTACTAAAGTTTATGGGATTTGGTCCCAAGTTCAGAGCATGGATAAGACTCCTATACACTAACCCGTTGGCCCGCGTAACGGCCAATGGCCACATATCAGAAGAAATATCCTTAGCAAGAGGGACCCGCCAGGGTTGCCCTTTATCGCCCATATTGTTTGCACTGGTGTTGGAACCTCTGGCGACAGTAATTAGGAAGACCCCGCTGCTGAAAGGTATCTGTTGGAAAGAGGGGTGGGAAGACCGCCTTTCGCTTTATGCTGACGACATGTTAGTTTATCTTACAGAACCTGAGCGCAGCATACCAGCGCTGCTTCATATATGTGATACCCTCGGAAGGCATAGGGTTACATGATTAACTGGTTAAAATCAGTTATTTATGTTCTGCGGGGACCTGAACCGGTACTCCCAGCCAATTGCCCATTAACATTAGCAAAAGACTCCTTTAAATATCTGGGAATCCATATCACTAAGGACCCGTCGGATTTCATAACCAAAAACTTGATGCCCCCCTTGGAGCGTTTAAAGTGCGATGTCGCACATTGGGCGTCCCTACCTCTAACACTTTTGGGAAGAGCAGCCTTATACAAAATGAAGGCCCTGCCTAGGTTTCTTTACATACTGGACAACATACCCTATCCAGTTCCGCCCCGCTATTTCACACAAGTAGCAGCACAGGTTTCAACTCTTCTTTAGGGACACCGCCCGGCGCGTATAGCGCAGGTGAAATTATACAAACGTTGGTACGAGGGTGGGATTGCGCTCCCGAATTTACTATTGTATTATTGGGCGACACAACTTAAAGTTATTAATCAGTGGATCCACGTGCCCCATGATGACCCAGCATATAGGGTGGATAGAGTGCAAATGGGAACGAATAACATGTTAGCAGTGCTCTATGACAGAAGGCTACTTTCGACACTGAGGGGGCCAACAAAACTCACGACCATGTTATGGTACAAGGCACAGGCAAAACTGGGGTGGAAAGGAAAAATAACTGAACTTACCCCACTCTGGGACACTACGGAATTAGGGCTATTACGGCATAGTAAGGGCTTTACGCTATGGGATAATATAGGCATCTCCAGGCTGGAAGACTTATGGGACAAAGGAACAGTGATACCTTTCACCCAACTTCAACAGCAATATGACCTGGGCCCGAATGAACTATACAAATACATACAGATACGACACGCATTACTGACAGTCATTCCACCAGACACTGAGGTCCCGGAGGCTGCCCCACTGGAAGATCGTTTACTCACTGATCACATGCAGAAAAGCGCCACATCACTCACCTATAGGAAGCTGCTGAATAACCTAGCAGACCCCACAGTTCAGTTGCGAGAAAAATGGGTGGCAGAAGTGGGAGAACTGGATGAATCAGAATGGCTAGAAGCTCTGCCAAACTTCGGCTAGTGCAGCTTAAAATCCTGCATCGTATATACTACACTAGAACCACCTTATTTAAACTACAGAGGCCGCAACACCCATATTGCCTTCGGTGCTGCGGCGAAGAGGGCACCTTTTTTCACACAATATGGGACTGCCGGGAGATAATGGCCTATTGGCGTCAGGTCCTACGCACCATATCACAAACAATGAACCACGACGATGTCTACTGAATGTGTGGGAACCTAATGACGTCACACGACACAGACAAACTTGGGTTACATTAGGGCTCATGATAGCTAAAAAGGATATAGCACAGAAATGGTGGGCGACAGAGAACCCAACTTTAGCAACGTGGTGAAACAAATCTGCAAATTGCCTGTATCGCCTCCTGGATACTCGATGTTAATGACAATAAAAATTGTTAATTTAAAAACCTAATTAACTTTCTCGATAGAAGTCAATGTTGATTCGCGGCTGTGTTTAGACACTGCATACGTCCCCAGTGGGTCTCCTGCGTCCCAACTTCGGGTGGTTCCTGGTTGCTCCAGCGATTCTACAGACCCTAGGCCTTGTCTCTATGATCTGAGCGGTACTTGTACCACTTTCTTATTATATGGTTTGTGAGGCCCCTAGGGCAAAACGTATACTGTGCTTATTTACTGTGTGCTAATTAAGTTCCTGTATTGTACTTTTGCCTCTAGTCTCATAAAGAGACTAGAGGATTGTGTTTAGAATGAATATATCTATTTGTATATATACCTGGTGTGGTTCTCCTTTCATTTGATCATTCATGCGGTTATAGACTGGTAAAACAAGCTGCTTTACATTCCTTCAAGACTTGGCCTGAAGGCTGCTCTCCACAGCTACCACATTATAACTTTCTATGAAGGTTGTCATAAACCTACCATCAATAAGGGTTGTTTGGACTGGTGCAAGGTGCCCACTAGAATAGTGGACACCATATGCCAGGCCAACTTCTCACATTGGTGTGCAGCGTGTGGGATTCCAGCGTGCATTGTTTTACCAGATATTCTCAAGAGTTGATCATTAGAAAAACCACTAAAGGTACCATAGATACATATAATACAAGCTTATAATACAGTTTATTCTACTGAACTTAGAGTTGTGTGTCACGGGATTAGCACACCCTTTCTACAACTCAAGAGCGGTTTAGTAGGTAAACAAATAGTGTAGGTAGTGCATACACCCCACCTCACTAGTCATGTCTTTAAGAGCAGGACCTAGTGGGTCTCTGCCAGATGTCAGTCAAGTACAGACATCTAAGTATGACACATTCCCTTTTCAAGAGTTAAGGGCTATGTGTGCCATGAGAAAATTAAATGTAAAAACAACCGTTGATGGGCAGAATGCAGAACAATGTCATACATTCACCCCAGTATAGAGATCTGGGCCTAAAACCATTGTTTTTTTGCTCACAACACCACCCCAGTTCAGACATGGCCTATGCAAATCAGCCTTGACCCTGTGCCTCATGGGAATAGTCCAGCCCGAACTGCCAAGCCATGTCTTCCCAGGACCGGAATCAAGCATCCTAGGACCAGTTTCTGGCTATCAGCCGCCTTCAGCCAGGATAGCGTGACTCAGTGGCATGGAGAGCACGGGACTCACGTCTGAGCATACCAGTCCCACTCGGGGTGACAAATGCAAAAACAACAGTTGATGGACAGAATGCAGAACACTGTCATACATTCACCCCAGTACATAGATCTGGGCCTAAATCCGTCGTTTTTTTGCTCACCACACCACCCCAGTTCTTGGAATGGCACTGGGGTGGTGTGGTGAGCTATCCTGGCTGATGAGGGCTGAAAGCCCGAAACCGGTCCTAGGATGCTTGTTTCCAGTCCAGGGAGGACCTGGCTTGGCAGTTCGGGCTGGACTGTTCCCATGGGGCAAAGGGTCAAGACTGATTTGCATATGACTGGGTTCAAACTGGAATGGCATGGTGAGCAAAAAGCGATGGATTTAGGCCCAGATCTCTGTACTGGGGGGGATGTATGACATTGTTCTGCATTCATGTCCTTCAACTGTTGTTTTGCATTTGTCACCCCGAGCGGGACGGGTATGCTCAGACGTGAGTCCCGTGCTCTCCATGCCACTGGAATCAAGCTATCCTGGCTGATGAGGGCTGAAAGCCCGAAACCGGTCCTAAGATGCTTGTTTCCAGTCCAGGGAGGACCTGGCTTGGCAGTTCGGGCTGGACTGTTGCCATGGGGCACAGGTCAAGACTGATTTGCATATGACTGGGTTCAAACTGGAATGGCATGGTGAGCAAAAAAACAATGGATTTAGGCCCAGATCTCTGTACTGGGGGGAATGTATGACGTTCTGCATTCTGTCCATCAACTGTTGTTTTTGCATGAGAAAATTAAAGACTGGACAGAATCCCAATATCCAATGCCTCATAGAGGCATTATTGCTTGATGACTTTAGGCAGGCCTCAGAGTCTGTAAGGGTAGGCAATGGGGTGGGTACATCTGAGGAAGAGAATCATAGTGGGTTGCCCCACCAGGACTCTGATGAAAACCAGGCAGGTGACAATGACCTAGACCTGGGGAACCCAGCTCCTACTGGAGATGAGGAAGACCAAGGTGGCCCTCTCTTTGTCCCCCAAGGAAGAGTTGGTGGTGTGCCCAGAAGACCAAGATCACCTTCAGTGGAATCTAATAATTCTGGCACATCTATAGGGCCCTCTGCTTTTTCTAATAGGAGGGGCACCTCCAGGAGAAGAGGGAGCATCAGGTGAGAATGAGAGTAGTTCAACTGAGAATAAGGAGACAACAGGTAGCCTTAGAAAAGGAGACCCTAGAGCTTGAAAGAGAAAGAAAAAAGATGGGGCTGGCGCCCCATGGTGGCAGCAATTTCCCTAATGGTAATAGGTCTTATGACCAAAGAAACCTTAACAAGATTGTCCCTCCCTATCAGAATGGGGATGACATCTACAAATGTATAACTGCACTGGAGAGGGCCTGCAAAGTATAGAAGGTACCCCAGGAGCAGTGGGCAGCAATCTTGTGGCTCTCCTTTGCATACAAAGGTAGAGATAAGCTCCTCACTGTAAGAGAAGAGGATGCTGATGATTACAAGGCCCTGAAGAGTTCTCTAATAGATGGGTTCGGCTTAACCCCTGAGCAGTATAGAATACAGTTCAGAAACACCCAGAAGACACAGACTCAAGACTGGGTTGACTTTGTAGATTGTGCTACTAAGGCTTTGGAGGACTGGTTATTGGACAGTAAAGTGTGTGACTATACAGGATTGTATAATCTGATCATGATGGAGCAGATCCTTAATAACTGTCAAAATCAGCTGTTGCATCAGCATCTGGTAGACTCTGATCTGACCTCTCCCCAAGAATTGGGAAAGAAGGCAGAGAAATGGGTCAGAACCAGGGTGAAGCAGAAGGTACAGAACCAAGGTGGTGACCAAAAGAAGCTAGATCAAAAAGGTGGGGAGAAGGGTAAAGACCAGAAGTCTTCACAAGGTCCCCAAAAAGCTTCTAATTTTGGGAATTCCCAATCTTAAAAAAAGAAAGAAGGCCCAAGAAAACTGTGGTGCAAAGTCTGTAATTATAATAGTCACTGGACCAGTGACTGCAGCAAGAAGGAGACAACTCCAGCCACCATTGCTCCTAAGGCAACTGTTCCCCCTAGTTCAGCTCTGGCCTAGTCAGAGTTCCAACTCAAGCTGTTTTAGTCTGTGATAGAGGCATGGATATGTCCTCCTCTGTGAGTCCCAGTAACCTGGGCAAGTACAGACAAACACGTTTGATAAATGAGAAAGAGGCTTTGGCCTACAAGGACACAGGGACAAGTGTTACAATGGTGACACCAGACTTTGTAGACCCTGGACAAGCCATACTTGGTGAGACTTGCCAAGTGATCAATGCTAGCAATGGCAGGACCACCCATGCCCTGGCAGTTGTTAATTTCTCCTGGGGAGGGGTAACTGGCCTTAAGAAGGTTGTGATAAGTGCAGACCTCCCTGTAGAATGCTTGCTTGGAAATGACTTAGAGACTTCAGCCTGGTCTGAAGTGTAGTTGAGGACCCATGCAGAAATGTTAGGAATTCATGCCATCTGTTTGCTGTGACTAGGTCACAGGTCAACAAGTCTAACACTGGATTCTGGAATAATGGACCAGGTGCCTTCCAAGAAAAGAAGCAGTAGGGTTAAGGCAGTGCCTTCCCCCTGACTCAGTGTGATGATCAGTCTCTTGAGGGATATGATTGTGAGCCTGAAGAAGGAACTGTCCCAGAGGAGCTTGAGCCTGAGCAGGTTGGGTTCTTGGAGACAGGGGGCCCTTCCAGGGCAGATCTGAGTCAGGAGCAGCTGAGCTGCCCTTCTCTTGAACTCCTCAGACAGCAGGCTGCTGGGAATGCTAGTGGCACCCATACGATTTATTGGGATGATGGACTCTTGTACTCAGAAAGTAGAGACCCCAAGCCTGGTGCAGCCAGGAGGTTGGTTATACATCTGAAGTTCGGGGGATTCCTATTGACACTAGCCCATGATATTCCCCTAGCAGGACACCTAGGCCAGAACAAGACTTGGGACAGAATTGTCCCTCACTTTCACTGGCCCCACATGTCTGAAGGCACAAAGAAATGTTGTCACTCTTGTGTAACCTGTCAAGCCAGTGGTAAGGCAGATGGCACTACAAAGGCACCCCTGATACCACTACCTGTGGTGGGGGTTCCCTTTGAAAGAGTGGGGAGTGACATTGTTGGACCAATGGATCCTCAGACAGCATCTGGACACACGTTTATCCTAGTGATGGTGGATCATGCCACTAGGTACCCAGAAGCTATTCCCCTTAGGACCACTACAGCACCTGTTGTGGCAACAGCCCTCTTGGGAGTATTCTCAAGAGTGGGGTTTCCTAAGGAGGTAGTATCTGACAGAGGTGCAAACTTTATGTCCTGCTACTTGACTGTAATGTGGAAGGAATGTGGAGTGAACTATAAATTCACCACACACTATTATCCACAGTGCAATGGTTTAGTTGAAAGGTTCAACAAAACCATAAAGGGTATGATTAAGGGTCTCCCAGAAAAGCTTAGGCGGAGATGGGATATCCTGCTACCCTGCCTTTTGTTTGCATACAGGGAGGTTCTTCGCAAGGGGGTTGGCCACAGCCCATTTGAACTTCTGTTTGGACACCCTGTCAGTGGACCACTTTGTCTGATGAAGGAGGGATGGGAGTTACCTCTCAAACTCCCTAAA
Source organism: Lissotriton helveticus (assembly GCF_964261635.1). Lineage (NCBI taxonomy): Eukaryota > Metazoa > Chordata > Amphibia > Caudata > Salamandridae > Lissotriton > Lissotriton helveticus. The sequence continues at coordinate 1,083,507,267 of NC_136072.1, read as the reverse complement.
CAGGATATTGTGGACTTTGTACTTGGTCTCTGCTCCAGGATGGCTGAGTACAGGAAAAAGGCCACTAAAAACCTTAAGACTAGCCAGGAATTACAGAAAGCCTGGCATGACCAAAAGACTGTACTCACTGTTTACCAGCCAGGACAGAAAATCTGGGTGTTGGAGCCTGTGGCCTCAGCAGCTCTCCAAGACAAATGGAGTGGACCCTACACTTTTGTTGAACAAAAAGGAGAGGTTACCTATTTGGTAGATCTTGGAACTCCCAGGAGCCCCCATAGGGTGCTTCATGTCAACAGATTGAAACCATATGTTGACAGGGCAGGCATGGGCTTGCTCATGGCTACTGATGAAGGACTTTAAGAAGAGAGTGACCCTCTCCCAGACCTGCTCTCTCAGAACCTTGATGATGGATCAGTTGATGGTGTAGCCCTGGCAGGCAGCCTCACTGATCAGCAGCAAACTGATTGCAGACAAGTTCTAAATCAGTTTAGACATATGTTTTCACTGACTCCAAGTCAGACTACCTGGTGCACTCATGAAGTGCACACTGGAGACAGTCTGCCTGTTAAAAATAAGATTTACAGGCAACCTGATCATGTCAGGGACTGTATCAGGACTGAAGTCCAGAAAATGTTGGATTTGGGAGTGATTGAACCCTCAGATAGCCCTTGGGCTAGTCCAGTAGTCTTGGTACCAAAACCTCACACCCAGGGTGGTAAGAGAAAGATGAGATTTTGTGTTGACTACAGGGGTCTCAATGCAGTGACTAGGACTGATGCCTATCCAATACCCAGAGCAGATGAGCTCATAGATATGTTGGCCTCTGCCAAATTTCTGAGCACATTTGATCTAACAGCTGGCTACTGGCAGATCAGGCTAGCTGATGATGCAAAGCCAAAAACAGCATTCGCATCCCATAGTGGACATTATCAATTTGTGGTAATGCCCTTTGGTCTGAATAATGCACCTGCCACATTTCAAAGGTTGGTGAACAAGGTCTTAACAGACCTCGAAGACTACAGTGAAACTTATCTAGATGATATTGCTGTCTTTAGCTCCACCTGGGAAGATCACCTGATCCACCTGAAAAATATTTTGGAGGCCCTGCAAAAGGCAGACCTAATCATCAAGGCTACTAAGCACCAGATAGGGCAGATTCAGGTTATGTACCTGGGCCACCTTCTAGGTGGGGGCCAGGTTCAACCATTGCAGAGCAAAATCCAAACCATGGACTGGGTTGCTGCCACTACCCAGACTAAGGTCAGAGCTTTCTTGGGCCCGACTTGGTACTAAAGAAGATTTGTCAAGGAGTATGAATCCATTTTGACACCGCTGAATGACTTAACTCCTAAAAGGATGCCTAAAATAGTTCAGTGGACAGTCAGCTGTCAAAAGGCATTTGATGACCTGGGGGGGGGGGAGGCGTGGCTTGGAGAGCCAGCATGGCGGACGTGCTCTAGACGAGCTCCGTCCGGCCCGCCGACTATCCGCCGATTATCCTGGTCCCCACAGCCATTTGGGGCTCGACGTGTTGCCAAACCCTTGCTGTCTTCCGGCCTGGGGCTCCGGTGGTGTTTATCGGTGCCCCATACTTGATTCCTGGAGCCTGGCGACCCGGGTGCGGAGGGGCCTTTCGCGGCTGGTGACGCCGGGGCCTGGAGTATTGCGGCTTCCTGGCCTGGTGAGAGGGCGGACCTGGCCTCGGGGCGCCTTCCGGGGCCCGAATTATCCTGGCGGAGAGAGGAGGCCTCGGCTCTGCCGCTGCTGACTGGCGGTGACGGTGAGCGGTGAGGCTGCCCCGTCGAGGTGTAGGCGGCCGGAGGAGTTTGGACGCCCCGCGGACGGCGGTGGCGACTGGGCCTAGAGAGGAGTGGCTGGCAGCTGAGGCCCAGTGAGCAGAGGCCCCCGCTTCGATAGCGGCGCGTGTTGGGACCCCCCCAGCTCCCCTGATCCTGTTGGGAGTGGGCAGCGTGGGGGTCGGGCCGGTGGAGGCCCGGGAGTCGAGAGCTGCGGCACCTGTCCGCCTGGTGAGGTGTTGCGGAGCGGCCTGCCCTGTTCATCGGCCCATGCGGCGGTCGCGCTGGGAGCGCCGCCGCCGCCTTGCGGAGACCACAGACACGGGGTGTGACGAGTCCCTGGGGCCACTTGGTGGATGGTGACACCGGTGCACCGGGTGAAGCGGTGTGTCTGAGCAGCCTACCCTGATCTTCGCCCCCGCGGCGGTCTCGCTGGGAGTGCTGCCACCTTGAGGAGACCACGGACACGGTATGTGGCGGATCTGATCTGTCGGGCGCCCCACAAGACTTACCTCTGCTTGTGAAGCAATTCTGCAGAGACGACAAGAGCTACCGCCCCTGTACCCACCTGACCCGTGCGGACTGGAGTACCCAGCAGGGAAGGGAGCCAGAAAAGGAACAAAGAGGCTTGGCGTGAGTGGAGCTTGGGTAGGGTCTTGGTGCCAACTGGGGAGAGAAATAAAACCTGATCAGGGAAAGACCACACCTCCCACTTCCAAAGCAGACCTCTAAACACATACAGAAGGATCGTTTACGTCCACGAACTCACCAGTGCTCATACAGACTTCTGTACCCAAGAATACAGTGATGCTCCAAGAAGAAGAGGAAACAAAATACAGCGCTCCTGCGCGATAGTGCATAAAACAAAGTGCAGCGCTCAATGAACGTGGCGTTCCTGTATGGCAAACGTGAAAGCTAGATTAGCACTCCTGTGCTGTGGAGCCTAACCCTTAGGGCAGCGTTCCTACGCAGTGGGGTTGAAGGCAGGGGAAAGAAAAAACCCAGAATAGCGCTTCTGCGCGGTGAAGGCAAAGGAAAAACAAACAGCGCTCCAGCGCGGTGAGGCCTGACCAGTACATCGCTCCTGCGCCGAAAGGCAAAAGTAAACAAACTAACGCTCCAGCGCGGTACAACTTATTCCCAGTACAGCGCTCCTGCGCAGCGAAGGTTCCCGACAACAGTGTTGGCGCAGTGTTCCGGTGCGGCGAAGGCAAGGGAAAGTGGACTAGCGCCCCTGCGCAGTGAGGACGTCTGGAGTACGTCTCTGGGCTCTGGATGCCAAAGTCTCGTATCCGGGGATTCGGAAAAGAATCCGAAGCGTAGAGCCGGCGTGAAACGCGGTGTTTATGCGTTTTCCCCGGAAGTGCTTCGGTGTTGCCAGGTCAGTAAAAGACTGGACCGGGACTCGACTTCCACCCTGAAGTGAGTATCTCGATCTCCCGCATGTGTCTAGCGGCCCCCAAAGGAACGGCAAACGCCGCAACATGACGCCGGGGGGGCCTTTTGGTGGACTTGCAGTGAAGCCAGGAGCGTCGTGGGACAGCGGGCCGGGGCCCATTGACTCTCCAGACGATACCTGGGGCCGTCCCTGGGTGGCCTTTCATTCCCTGGCGGGTGGTGCGTTGGTGCCTGGCGGTGGTGGGCCCCTCCCCGTCTCGGCTAGGCATTCGGTTGCACCTGCCGCGTGGACACTGGTGGTGGTGATAGCGGTCGAGTGGTTGCCCCCTCTCCACGTGAGTGTCGGCTGGGACAGTGCCTAGTGGAGTGGTCGGCCTGAGACCGGCGGCCATGACGAGAGGGAAGGGTGGCGCGGCGCTCCATGGGCCCATTGACAAATACACTGAGCCTGGTGGGGGGGCTGGGGCACCTGGGGGACGGCAGGGGCCCGGGCCAGACAATGCGGCTCTAATGGCGGCGATCACGCAGTCCCGGGACATGCTTCAGGCGGAGATCGAAGTAGTGGGGGCTGATGTGTCGCTCCTGCGGCAAGACCTGCGCAATGCTGTTTCCCGCATCGCGGAGGGGAGAATCACAGGAGTTGAGGACTATGTCGCTGCCCTGAAACGGCAGGTGGCCAAGATGGAGGGGGTCTAGAGGGGGCTGGCCCTGCGGGTCGAGGATGCCGAAGGGCGCGCGCGGCGCAATAATCTGCGTTTTGTTGGCTTTCCGGAGGGCTGCGAGAAGGGTGACATAGAAGCCTTCTTGACCCGCTGGTTGGAGGGTTGGCTTCCCCCGGATGCTCTGTCCCGTTGCTTTGTTGTGGAGCGGGCTCACCGGGCTCTCATCCAGAAACCACCGGAGGGGTCCCGCCCACGACCGGTCATTGCGAAGCTGCTGAACTACCATAACCGAGATGTCATTTTGAAGCAGGCTAGGCTTCGGGAACCGATGTTATTTGAGAACACTCGCATTATGGTCTTCCCGGACTACACACGTCTAGTTCAGCAGCGGCGCCAGTCCTTCCAGGCAGCTAAGGCCCGTCTACGTGAACTTAAGCTCCCCTATGCTCTCCTCTTCCCGGCCCGACTGAGAGTGGTGTTCCAATCGCGCACGCATTTCTATGATACACCGGAGGAGGTTTTTCAGTGGACTGACGAAACTGTGCGGTTGCGGCCACACACACCTCCTGGACTGCATGCTGACTCTTCAGCTAGGGGAGCTCCATCTGGGACTGCTCGGAGCTCCCGCCGAGAAGGGAACTGGTGGTCCAGATCGCGGCAGTGCTCCGGCCCTGGTGGGGCGGCTGATTCCGAACCCCCGGCATCCGAACATTGAGCAGTGACTTTGGGCTTGGCTTGCTATATATGCTCTGTGCTGCTCTGCTTCGGCCATTCTTTTGACATGGTTTGGCTCTGATTTGGAGTTGTTATCTGTGGGGAAGGGTTTCTGATGTGGGCCGCTCTCTTTCCCCCCCCTTTCTTAGGGTCTGGTGGTGGGAGGGGGTAGGTCTAGGAGATATGGGTTGTTGGGAGGGGATCTATTGGCGTGGGGGGCCTAGGGACCAGCATTGGAGCTGGGGTACCCACCTAGCCGCAACAGATACTTCAACAGTTTTGAGGTATGGGGTGGGGGTTGGGAGTTTCTAGTTGGGGGGGTCTGGTTGGGGATGGGGGGGTCGCACAGCTTGGGGGGCCCGGAATTTCAATTCTTGTTCTGTTCTTTTGTCCACATGTTCATGTATTCCTTGAAGCGAATCCCAGATGATGCCTTGCGTTGATACGCCCAGGGTGGCCCCGGGCACCCTGCGTGTCCTTAGCTGGAACGTTAGTTTTTTTTTGGATAAAATCAAGCGTGGGGCTGTGCTGCGGCAGGCGAAGCGTCTAGGGGCCGACATCCTTCTGCTCCAGGAAACACACCTGTTGGGCACTAAGGTATTGTGCCTGCAGAGATTTGGCTACCAACAGGTGTACCATACTGGGTTTGTGCGGGGGTCCAGGGGCGTTGCTATCCTGGTTCATCGTAGGGTCCCTTACACCCACACGAAGCTTTGGCAGGGCACGAGGGGGAGATATGTAGTGGTGCAGGGGGTAGTGGGCGGGACTCCCATAGTCTTGGGTTCTATATATGCCCTGCCGCCTTTGCAATGGTCTCTTATAGAGAAGCTATACACTGTTTGGGCTGATATCCCGGTTGTGCTGATGGCGATTGGTGGTGACTGGAATGATGTGATGGATGCTGCTAGGGACAGGTTCCGGCGGGGGGGCGAGGTGCTGGTGGGCCGCCCCACAAAACTGCAGGGCTTGGTGACCAGTATGGACTGGATTGATTCATGGAGGCATACCCATGGCGCTGCGCGCAAATATACATACTTTTCAGCGGTGCATGGGTCGTTCTCGAGGCTTGACTACATCTTCATTCCCAGGGCAAGGGTGGGCTGCCTGGAGTAGGCGACGATCTATCCCCGGGTCTCTCGGATCATTCCCCGGTGTCTGTTGAGCTGCAGCTAGGTTGGGGGAGACAGCCGTTTCGGTGGCGCATGTCGGTGTGGCATCTTCAGCAGGAGGACTATAGGCGACATGTGCGGGAGGCGCTGTCTGCCTACCTTACCTCTAACGTGGGCTCTGGTGAGGGGGCCACTACGTTATGGGAAGCCCTGAAGCCTACGCTGAGGGGAGTGGATATCGCCTGGTGTGTGGAAGCGCGGAAGCACAAACGAGAGGCATTGGTGCGTGCGGAGGCTGAGGTTAGGGCCTTGGAGAGTGGAAGTAGACAGTCGGGTGAGGCTGGTGCTGTGAGTCAACTCCTGCTGGCGCAACAGTCTTATGCTGCGTTACTTATGGACGAGGCTCGTCAGATGTGGCTTGCCACGCATAGTAGGATCTGCCAGTGGGGAGATACGTCCAGCAAAATGTTGCATAGGCTCTGTCAAGGGGTCTTTTATGCGCAGCAGTTGCCAGGGCTACTGAATGATGCAGGGGAACCACTGACGGACCCAGGTAGTCTGGCCGACAGCTTCGCACGGTATTATGCGGAGCTCTATGCCCCGCGGGAGTGTCTCCGGCCGGCTCAGATTGATAAGTTTCTGGCGGACCTGCCTCCCAAGGCGGTGACGGATGAAGTGCACGACAAGTTGGATCTTCCCCTGTCAGCTGAGGAACTAGGCACTGCACTGGGAGAGCTGAACTCGGGGAAGGCCCCCCGGTCCAAATGGCTTCCCCAGTGAAATTTTTAAGCAGCATAATACCCAACTGGCTCCTCACTATCGGGCGGCCCTGGAGGAGGCTAGGGATCAGGGTAGGCTTCCCCCAGACTGGAGACACGCGGAGGTGGTGGTCTTCCATAAGACGGGGCGGCCTCCAGAGCAGCACTCCGCCTATCGCCCCATCTCGCTTCTTAATGTGGAGGCCAAAGTGCTGGCCAAGGCTCTGGCCAATAGGCTCCTTCTGCATATATTGAACCTGGTACATCCCGATCAGGCTGACTTTATGCCGCGAAGGGCGACCAGACACAACATTAGACGGGCCCACGTGGCGATGGAGGCGATTAGGGTCACGGGGCAGCAGGCGGGGCTTCTCCTAGCCGATATGGACAGAGCATTTGATTCCCTGAGTTGGGTATACCTGTTTTCATTGCTCCCGCGGCTTAACTTGGGCCCTCGCTTCCTCTCTTATGTACGTCTCTTGTATACCGACCTGACCGCTTCGGTTCGGGTAGCGGGAGCGGTGTCCTCCACATTCCGCGCGGCCCCCGACAGTGGTGTCTGGTGTCGCCCTACCTGTTTGCCCTGGCCATGGAGCCCCTTGCTGCATGGGTGCGGATAGACGCTCAGCTGAGTGGGTTTGACTGGGTGGGGGGTCCGTCCGATAGAATAGCGATTTACGCGGATGACGTTCTCTTCTTCCTTACAGATCTCCGTAGATCAGGGGCGCGTCTTCTAGAAATTCTGCATATCTTTGGCGAGAACTCGGGCTTATATATGAATCCCCGCAAATCTACCCTGTGGGTCTTGGGCGAGCAGACGTCGGTGGTCGGTAGCTGGGCCACTTCGCTTCAGGTAGCAGTTGGAGGGCTCCAATATTTGGGGGCCTTCCTGTCGGATGCCCCCCCCGGCTGTGTCTTCGGAACGGAACTTAGTGCCAGTATGGGATCGGGTGCTTTACCAACTCCAGAACCACCCCTATCCGATTCCTCCGAGCTGGTTTCGTCAGGTCAATTCTCACCTGGGACAGTTCTTATGCGAGGGGGGTGCGGTTAGAGTGGCGCTGCGCACATGCTTCCTCTCCACTTAGTGGAGGACTGGCTACGTCGGACGTTCTCTCCTACTATCAAGCCTCTAATTTATTGGTGTTGAATGAATGGTGGTATGGTGATCGTGCGGATCCGGCTTATGCCATGGAGCGCTTCTTGATGGGCTCCAATACGCTTCATACTGTCCTTTACTCTGCGCCCCTGCGCAGTGCCCTGCCCACAGTTACTCGGGCGGTTTTTCTCATCTGGAAGCAGGCCCTGCGCCGCGTGGGGTGGTGGAATGTCCCGACAGCGGAGACGCCTTGATGGCACAATGACCGTTTCCCAGCTCTAGTCTCCCTACAAGGTTTTGCGGGGTGGGACAGGGTGGGTATCTCGACCTTAAGGGATGTGATGCATGACAACACACTGAAATCTTTCCAAGAACTCCGAGATGAATTTGATATGCCCAACTCCCAATTTTTTCGCTACCTTCAGTTTCGCCACGCCCTATCCCCCAGTTTGGTGGGTCTGGAGACGTCGCCGGACTTCAACCCCTGGAGGCAAAAGTATTTATGGGGGACCTGATAACAAAAAAAATCTTGCGCATATACCAAACACTGGTCATTCATAGTTCTCCTACTCTTCAGAAACTCAGGGAACACTGGGAGGGAGATGTGGGGGAGTTGGAGGAGGAGGACTGGAGGGAGGCGCTAGCTTCGCCTAGGGGCGCTGCTATTTCGTTGCGCCTCCGTTTGGTCCAGTTCAAATATCTGCATAGGGTCTATTATACAAGAGTACGTCTGTTTCGGGCGGGCCTGATTGCCTCGCCGGCTTGTCTTCGCTGCCGGAGTGAGGAGGGGACATTCCTTCATACCGTATGGAGTTGCGAGAGCGTAGCGCGTTTCTGGAGGGGGGTTTTGGCCTGTTTAGCGGAGGTGTTGGGGTGGGAGCTCCCGACCACGCCACAGTTTGTGTTATTGCATGTCATGGATGGAGTGGGGGAAACCTATACAAGAGGCACTTGATGTTACTAGGCCTTACCACTGCTAAGAGAGACATAGCCAAAGGGTGGAAAGATCCCCGTGCCCCTAAGAATGACGGTCTGGAAGAGGGGCCTAGATTTCTATATGGGTCTGGAGCGCCCAATCAGATCCCCGTGCCCCTAAGAATGACGGTCTGGAAGAGGGGCCTAGATTTCTATATGGGTCTGGAGCGCCCGATCTTTATAGCTAGGGTTTGCCCTCGGAAGCATTTTAAAATCTGGAAACGCTGGGCAGATTTCAGGGGAGTGTGGTTGGAGCCTCCAGTGGAGCAGGATGATCTCCCTCAGGAGGGGTGAGGGGGGCAGTATAAGAGAGTCTGGAGTATGGTGGGGACGGGACGCATGGACTACATGTGTACAATTATATGTCTGGCGTAATACATGTTCGGTGTGGTTTTCTTTTCCTAGCTATTCTTCCCTGGTCCTATTTGAAGCTGTGCGACTGCGGGGGGGGGGGGGCAAGGGAGGGAAGGGGGTTGGGAGGGGGGAGTGGGTGGGGGTACTGTTGGGTGGGTTGGGGGGTGATTTATGTTTTCTCTGTAGTGTTTGCTCATATAGTGGAAAAGTCAAATGCTAATGATATTGGGATGTTTATTGTGACAGGATCCCCTGGGAGTCGGGGCCCTGTGCTGAATCTGCGACTGACAATAAAAAATTTTGTTTTAAAAAAAAAAAGGCATTTGATGACCTGAAGCAGGCCATGTGCACTTCACCAATTCTGCAAAGTCCTAACTACTCCAAAGAATTCATTGTCCAAACAGGTGCATCTGAGTTGGGGTTACGGGCTGTGCTGTCACAATTGAAGAATGAAGGTCAGGACCAGCCAGTAGCTTTTATTAGCAGAAGGCTGACCCTAGAGAGAAACGTTTGTCAGCTATTGAGGAGGGAGGCCTTTGCTGTGGTTTGGGATCTGAAGAAGCTGAGGCCATACTTGTTTGGCACTCACTTCAGTGTTCAGACAGACCATAAGCCCCTCTTATGGCTAAAACAGATAAGGTGGTCCATTTCCCTACAGGGGATGGACTATACAGTGGAACATAGACCTGGTAGTAACCATGCCAATGCAGATGGAGTCTCCATATATTTTCACTTAGAACATGAAGACTCAACTGGTCAAGGTTAGTTTAATGTCCTTGCGTTTTGGTGGGTGGGTGGGGGAGGGGGGGTTGTGTAGGAGAGTAGGATCTGCTTACTATGGTTACCCCCACTTTTTGCTGTGTTTCACTGATTTATGGACTTTAGTCTGGCTGGGGCCCTGCTAACCAGGACCTCAGCCTAGCTGCTTCCTCTCTAAACTGATTGCATGTACATTAGGTACACTCCAAATTGGTTACTGGGTTACCCTTGTGAGTCCCTAGTATATGGGGAAGCATGTATTATGCCACCCCTGGGAAGCCTTCCAAAATGACACCCCAGGTCTGCTACTGCAGCCTGGGTAAGGTGGTACTTGGACCCCTTACATAGACAGACAGACAGACAGACACACACACTTCCCCCCTGCCCTCCCCCCCTGGCAGGCCTTGACAATCCTGAAGGCAGAGTGCTTGGTTTTGTGTGAGAGGGTGCCCAAGCATGAGCTGAGCCCCTCTGCAGCTTTCGGAATCCGTTCCTTATAGCTGTTCTATGATACAGCCATACCATATACTCTTAAGTGCATTATAACCTCACAGTAAATGCTAACTTTAGAATGGCTGCATCAAAACATGTTTTGTTTGGTATCAAACACTTTGGAATCCTACCCCCCGCCAGTTATGGCGGTGGGGGTAGAATTCCCCCCTAGAGGGAGAAGACATGTACACACTTACTTACCGGGTAATAGTTTTAAAGAGCCCCAGCATCACTAAATAGATTCTGCTGCCACAGACACGAGTCTGACCTCCTGCTGCTGTACGAAACTCCGGCAGGGGAGGCCTGGACAATAGGTTTCCTGTCCAGGGAGGTGCCAGCACCTCCTCAGACAGGATTTAGTGTATTGGGGCAGGGTGGGTGCATTCACAGAATGCTTTTCAGACACTTCCTGGGGCACGCAAGGTGTTCCTGTGCATACCCCAGTTCAAACCGGTTGCTGGGGCACTCAGCCCCAGCTCTGGCGCGAAACTGGACAACTCCCCAGGTGGGACCTTAGAGTTAGTCCAACCCCTAAACTTAGTATAAGTATAGGAACCCAGTCCCTAGGACTTTAGATTACCCTGGACGAAACTCTGAAACATATATCTTGGACCTTAAACATTCCATTTCGACTGAAAGAAGGAAGAAATCTCCCTTGGGGTCAAGGAGTGACTCCCCTGTTCAAACAGGCACCAAAGCAGCATCTTGCCGGTCTGCATTTCCGAGGCTCCCGCCGGATCCCGAAGAATCTGCGATACAGGACACGGACTTCCAGACATCTCTGAGGCCGACACAAGTCCCCAGCAAAGCTGAGACCTGTAGCCATCACGTGAGACGTGGGACCGAAACCACTGGACATTCAGCACATTTGCTAGTGCATCGACTTCCCGAGCTTTCCCGTAGTTTAGCATTGGGCTACTTGAAGTCCAAGCCCTGACCACCTTTTGCACCGAAGCTTGTGGGCCTGCACTCCACGAGTGTTCCGCGGGCCTGTTTCCTACGTTCATGCTCGAGGCCCCTTCGCGATCCCTGGTCTGTCGACTGGTGGGTCCCCACAAAGTAATCTCTTTTGTTTCTTGGGCTTTCCTGGTTGCTCCAGACGTGCCCTGACACCCCTCCAAGGGGTGAGTCCCTCAGACCTTGTTGGTCTGCTCCAAAGCCAATCTTTGCATCTTGCGTGGGTTGCTGTTGTCAAGGCTTGTTGGGTCCTATCCGGGTACCGACGCTGCAGCACTCGACATTCGACGTGAGACAGCTCAAATCCAACTCCTGGTTGTCATCAACGCCACCTGGTCCTCGTGGCTGAAGAGTCCAGCTTCACCTAGGTCACCTGAAATCACCCGACATCGGCTGGCATCTTCTTGTCGCCTTCCTCGTCACTGGCTAGTGACCCAGACTCTGTCCCCTCTGCTTTCAGATTCTTCAGATCTCCGATCCACCCGTGGATCCATCTGGACACTTTTCACCTGGTCGCCTGCAGCACTTCTTTGCAGCTCTCCATAGGAAACGACGACGAAACCTGACACGAAAAGACACCTATGCACCCGGCTTCCCTGGGTGAGGTAACACGAGTACTTCGGTGCTCCCGTGGGTCTTGACTCTTGAAGTGTCCAGTACTGAAGGGGTTTTACCGTAGCCCACTTCTAACTGTAACTTTCTCCATAGAAGTCAATGGTGATTCGCGTCTGTGTTTAGACACTGCACGCGTCCCACGTGGTTCTCCTGCGTCCCTACCTTGGGTGGTTGCCCCAGCGGTTCTACAGGCCCTAGGCCTTGTCTCTAAGCTCTGAGTGGTACTTATACCACTTTCTTAGTATATGGTTTGTGAGGCCCCTAGGGCAAAACGTATACTGTGCTAATTTACTGTGTGCTAATTAAGTTCCTGTATTGTACTTTTGCCTCTAGCCTCATAAAGAGACTAGAGGATTGTGTTTAGAATAAATACATCTATTTTTATATATACCTGGTGTGGTTCTCCTTTCATTTGATCATTCATGAGATTAAAGACTAGTAAAACAAGCTGCTTTTCATTCCTTCAAGACTTAGCCTGAAGGCTGCTCTCCACAGCTACCACTAGGATAGCTTTCTATAAAGGTTGTCTTAAACCTACCATCAATATGGGTCGTTTGGACTGGTGCAAGGTGCCCACTAGAATAGTGGACACCATATGCCAGGCCAACTTTGCACAAAAAGTTTGCCTCAAACTCCATCTCTCTGTGCTTCTAGTCTTGTAAAAAAGTTTATGAGGAGCCTCTTCCTCGCCTTTCCCCCAGTGCTTGCACCCCTTCCGGAATGAAAGCTCAACTTGGTCCTCGCACAACTGATGAGGCAGCCCTTTGAACTAATTCACAAAGCTGAACTAAAGTTTCTAACTAGGAAAGTAGCTTTCTTACTGGCTCTCACTTCCACTAGGAGAGTTAGCGAAATCCGGCATTTACAGTCAAGGAACCATTCATGCATTTCACAGAGCATTATGTGGCCCTGCAGACAAACCCAACTTTTATTCCAAAAGTCCCAACGCGGTTCCATCTTAACGAACCATTAATACTTCAATCTTTTCTCCCAAATCCCTCCACTCTATCAGAGCAAGCATTGCACACACTAGAAGTAAAAAGATGTTTAAAATTGTACCTGCGTAAGACAATAGACATAAGAAAGACTGATCAACTGCTGGTGGCTTACGGACAGGGCCAGGAAAGAAAAGCAGTGACTAAGGCCACTGTCGCCAGATGAGTCTCTTGGGAATGCAATTCTGCCATGACAAGGCTAACCCGCCCTTGACAAGAAAAACTGAAGCACATTCCACCTGGGCAGTGTCTACGTCGACATCTCTTTTTGCTGGAGTGACACTTGAGAGCATTTGCTGTGCTGCAACTGGAAAAGCGCCCCTACTAACGCTGCACTACTGTCTGCAAACTACACAGTGTAAAGATACAGCTGTGGGTCAAGCGGTACTGCACCATCTCTTCAATTAAGGTGGGCCTCTTTCTGGTACAGAGGATTTTTATACTTAATTGAAATTGTATAGCATTGCTTCATATTCTGTGCTAATGTTATTTCAAAGCGCTCTGAAAAATAAATAAATAACAAGCCGAGAAAAACCACGAATAAGAAAAAACACTTATTTCATTGCTTCATGGTCATAGCAGATATGAAAATGATTCATGTTTTGCTGTATACATGTGTTAAAGTTTCTAGGATTGGAAGGGCATTTGCATACGTACATATGTTACTGTGTTAATGCACTGACTTGATGTATTTATGATTTGCATGTCTCCTTCCATCCACTACCAACAGTACAATTTTTAGGATACTGCTTGTTCTTCTGATTCAAGCAGGTGAATCCATGAAAGATATCCCAATACTGCATAAGAAAATAAGTAACTTACCTGTAACTGAGGTTATCCGCTAATGGTATCTTTCATGGATTCACATGCAACCCACCCTTCTCCCCGTAGGGGTTCCTCTCTTTGGTTTTATGGGATCCTTACCTCCCACTTGTGCTTTGAAAATCTGAGGGAAGATGCCGATTGCTGTTTGTGAGAAGTTGGCCTGGTATATGATGCTCACTAGTTCTAGTGATCACCTTGTACCATGCCAAGCAACCCTTATGATGATTGGTTGTAAGTCAACCTTGATAGACCAGCTATCCTAGTAGCGTGGACAAAGCAGTCTTAGGCTAAACTCTGGAAAGGCATGTGAAGCAAGCTGTTTTACCATACACAATCCCCTTGAATACCAAATGAAAGGACACCACACAGATATATATTGAAAATATATATATATTTATTTACTACAAAATCCCCTATACTCTTTATGAGCACAGAAGCAAATGCGTTAAAACAAAACACAGTTTAAATACACAAAAGTTGCACAATATGGATGAGCCCTAGGGGCCACCTAAACCATATATTAAAATAGTGGTATGAGAACCACCACCCTGAAAGGAAGTAGGCCTGGGGAATCGCTGGAGCTGTTCGGGACTAACAGTGAAGAAGTCGGGAAAGGCCCGCGGGACTCGGGTGCAGCGCTTAAAGCACACGCATGCACCAATGCAATGTCAATGGTGCGCAAAAGTTACAAAGCTAGGGCCCGATGTAGGTCGGTCGGTAACGGCCGAAAATCGGTATTTTCAGCCGTTACCGACCGGTATTCAGTAAATGGTATGTAGGGCCGCATATTTTACAGAATCTGTAAATTTTCCGATCGGTAAATTTACCGATTCTGTAAAATACCGAATCGGAATTTATACCTAATCGGTAATTTTGATATGTAGGTGGGACTCTTCTGAGTCCCACAACCCTTACCGAATCTGTATTTTACCATCAAATATATTTGATGGTAAAATACCGATTCCGGTGTGCATGCACATGTGTGCATGCACACCTGTGCCATATGACAGGCAGACCTGCCCTTAGGGCAGGTATGCCTGTCACATGGCCCCCGAATCTTTTTTGGGGGTGCTAGAGGGTGTCAAAGTGACACCCCCTGCACCCTTGTCAAAATCTGTATTTACCGATTCAGTAAATACCGACCGGTAATGCCCCATTCTTTCGTATGGGCTTCAAAGCCCATAGGAATGAATGGGGCATTACCGGTCGGTATTTACCGAATCGGTAAATACAGATATTTACCGATTCGGTAAAAGGAACATCTGGATGTTCCTACATATCCACCCCTTAAATTTACCGATTTTTTAAATTACCGAATCGGTAAAATTCGGTAATTAAAAATCGGTAAATCTATTTTACCTACATCGGGGCCCTAGTGTTTTAGGAACCTTCCGACTGACCTAGGAGGACAAAACTTTAGATCTAGGCACTAGAGGTGTGTACCAGTGTAGGAACACTGGCGTTGCTGAGTTACCTCACCCACAGGAAGCGGGTGCACAGGTGCGAAGATGTGTCGGGTTTCGTCACGCAGGTCGATGGTGCCTGGAGATGAAGATGCTGCAGGCGGGTCGTCGAGGAGAGTTCCGGTGGATCCAAGGATGGATCTGAAGAGTTGAAGACCTGAAAGCAGAGGGGACAATGTTCAAAGCCACTAGCCAGTGACTACCGTGGAACCAGGATGGAACCAGGCGATGTCGGGTGCAAACAGGTGAAGAGGTGCAGCTTGTCTCCGCAGCCACGTGGACACGAAGAGGTCAAGGACGTCCAGGAGTCGATCACGAGCTGTCCCACGAAGGCTCTAGCTGATGGCGGTGTCGGCAACTTGATTGGAGCAAACAGGCCTTGGCTAATGCAAGCCACGCAGGAAGTGGAAAAAGCTTCTTACTCGGACCAGCAAGGTCAGAGCGGGTGCTCCTTCTCAGGGGAGCAAGGGCCAGTCTGGAGCAACCAGACCAGCGGTGTAAATTGTAGGTTTCGTCGCCAAGATGGCCGCTAGCCACGTGGCAAGTGGCCGGGATGGCGCGTCAAGTGGCAAAGTGCAAAAGGGCCCCACGCAGATCGTGGAGATGCTGGGTGGCTGATCTTCGGTGCAGATGCTGCTCGGTGGTGGGGCTTCTCAAACCCCAAAGCACAGCGTCGAGGGTGCCTCGGGTGCTGCGCAGTCAGCTTCTCGGGGGTCTTTCGAGATGTCCGGTCCCACGTCTCTCGGTGCCTCCACGGGTCTCTTCTTTGCAGGGACTGTGGATCGGGCTCTGAGATGTCTGGGAGTCTGGGTCTCGTCGGGCTCTGGGCTCGGGCTCCGGCAGGAGGCGGCGGCAAAGCAGACGTCGAGTTGCTGGTTGGTGCCTGTATTCACAGGGTGTTCACTCCTTGGCCACAAGGGAGATTCTCTTCCGTCTTCTGTGCAGCAGAATGTCGAAGTCCAGTCTTCTTCTTAGTTTTAAGTCGAGTTCAGGATGATCTGAAGTCTTGGGACACAGCTGCTACTCTTATTCGAAATCTAGGGGCCGGATTACCTGCTAGGTCCCTCCTCTGGGTGGGACCAGGAAGGGGGGTGGTTACACCCCCTTTCCTTTGTCCAGCTTCGCGCCAAGACTGGGCCTGGAGAGCCCCAGCACCGGTTTGAACTGGCATATGCACAGGGACACCTTGTGTGCCCCAGGCATGTCTGATTATTTTCAGCCCTGTCCTACCCAATACACAAAATCCTGTCTGGGGTTGTGCTAGCACCTCCCAAGGCAGGAAACCCTTTGTCAAAGCCTCCCTCGCTAGAAGGACTCCCAGCAGCAGGAGGTCAGACTTGTGTCTGTGGTGGCAGCATCCATTTTGTGATGCTAAGGCTCACGTTTAACTTTAACCGGGGTTCAGGTTAGGTACATGTCGTGTCCCTCTAGAAGGGTGGAATGCTACCCCCGTCGCCAGAACTGGCGAGGGGGTAGTATTCCAATTCGTATGACACCTTACTCGACATGTTTTGATAAAACCAAACCAAAGATAGCATTAACCGTGAGGTTCATAATGCACTTAAGAGTATATTGTATGGCAGTATCATGGAACAGCTAAAGGACTTGGTTCCGAAAGCTGCAGACAAGCTCAGCTCATGCCAGAGCACCATCTCACATATTTCCAAGCACTCTGCCTCCAGGATTGATGAGGCCTTCCATAGGAGTGGCTGATAGGAACATATGTGTCCATTTTAGGTTAGATATAGGCATACTATACCTAAGTAAGGGGTGATTACACCGACTTACCCCAGCTGAGTGATCTGCCAGTTGTGTCAAATATGGAGGCCAGGCCAGGGGTGGCACAATACGTGCTGCAGCCCCTGGTAGGCCTTGGAAGCACCTATGCCCTGGGTACCTGGGGTACACTGTTACAGGGGCCAATAAGGTGAACCAGTTCCAATTTCGTAATGCACCTAATGTGCATTGGTATTAATTTAGAAAGAGAACAGCAGGCTGTGGGTCTGATTAGCAGGCCCACAGCCACATTAAGTTATAAACCAGTGAAGCAAAAAGCAAAAATTTGGGGTGACCATAGGATAGCAGACCCTACTCTCCTACACAACCCCCCCCCCCAAACGCAGGGACATTAGACTAACCTTGACCAGTTGTGTCTTCATGTTCTAAGTGGAAGTACCTGGAGAGACCATCTGCATTACCATGGTCAGTCCCTGGGTGGTGCTCCACTGTAAAGTCCATCCCCTGTAGGGCAATGGACCACCTGAGCAGTTTGGGGTTTTCACCCTTCATCTGATTAAGCCATAAGAGGTGCTTATGGTCGGTCTGAATCTTGAAGTGAGTGCCAAACAAGTATGGTCTCAACTTCTTCAGGGCCCACACCACAGCAAAGGCCTCCCTCTCAATGGCTGACCAACGTTTCTCTCCGGGGGTCAGCCTTCTGCTAATAAAAGCAATGGGCTGGTCTTGACCATCTACATTAAGTTGTGAAAGCACAGCTCCCACTCCCAACTCAAAAGCATCTGTTTGGACAATGAACTCTCTTGAGTAGTCAGGACTCTTCAGGATAGGTGCAGAGCACATGGCATTCTTCAGGTCATCAAATGCCTTTTGACAGCTTACTGTCCACTGAACCTTTTTGGGCATCTTCTTGGATGTCAGATCATTAAGAGGATTCACAATGGACCCATAGTTCTTAACAAACTTCCTGTAGTACCCAGTCAGGCCCAAGAAAGCTCTGACCTGAGTCTGGGTAGTTGGAGGGGACCAGTCCTTAATGGTCTGGATCTTACTCTCCAGTGGTTAAACTTGGCCTCCACCTACAAGGTGGCCCAAGTATACAACTTTACTCTGCCCTATCTGGCACTTGGTTGCCTTGATAGCGAGGCCTGCCTTTTGCAGAGCCTCTAGCACTTCCTTCAGGTGGACCAGGTGATCCTCCCAGGTGGAGCTGAAGACCGCAATATCATCCAGATATGCTGCGCAAAAGTCATCCAACCCAGTAAGGACTTGATTCACCAACCTTTGGAAGGTGGCAGGTGCATTTTTCAAACCAAAGGGCATCACCACAAATTGATAATGCCCACCTGGGGTAGAAAATGCAGTTTTGGCTTCAGACTCCTCAGCTAACCTGATTTGCCAATAGCCAGCTGTCAAGTCAAATGTGCTCAAATACTTGGCAGAAGCCAATTTGTCTATGAGCTCATCTGCCCTTGGAATAGGGTGTGCATCTGTCCTGGTGACAGCATCGAGTCCTCTGTAATCCACACAGAACCTCATCTCTCTCTTGCCATCTTTGGTGTGAGGTTTGGGGACCAGAACCACTGGGCTAGCCCAGGGCCTCTCTGAAGGCTCAATAACACCTAATTCCAGCATCTTTTGCACCTCATCTTGATACAATCTCTGACATGGTCAGGTTGCCTGTAAATCTTGTTTTTCACAGGAAGACTGTCACCAGTGTCCACCACATGGGTACACCAGTTAGTCTGACTGGGTGTCAGGGAGAACATATGTCGATATGACTGCAAAACTTGTCTACAGTCATTTTGCTGATGTTCAGTGAGGCTGCCATCTAAGGCCACACCTTCAACTGAGCCATCCTCAGGGTTCTGAGTCAGCAGGTCTTGGAGAGGGTCACTCTCTTCCTCCTGCCCCTCATCTGTAGCCATGAGCAAGCCCATGTCTTCCCTGTCAACATATGCTTTCAGCCTGTTAACATGGAGCACCCTGTGGGGGCTCCTGTGAGTTCCTAGGTCCACCAAGTAGGTAACCTCTCCCTTCTTTTCAATGATAGTATGGGGTCCAGACCATTTGTCTTGGAGTGCTGCTGGGGCCACTGGCTCCAACACCCATACTTTATGTCCAGGCTGGTACTCAGTCAAGACAGCCTTTTGGTCATGCCAAGCTTTCTGTAATTCTTGGCTAGCCTCAAGGTTTTTTGACGCCTTCTCCATGTACTCCGCCATCCTGGAACGGAGACCAAGTACATAGTCCACTATATCTTGTTTGGGCTTTTTGAGAGGTAACTCCCATCCTTCCCTCACCAAACACAGGGGTCCTCTTACAGGGTGCCCAAACAACAATTCAAAGGGGCTGAAGCCAACCCCCTTTTGTGGAACCTCTCTGTAAGCAAACAGAAGGCAGGGTAGAAGGATGTCCCATCTTCGCCGGAGCTTTTCTGGTAATCCTTTGATCATACCCTTTAGGGTCTTGTTAAATCTTTCAACAAGCCCATTGCATTGTGGATGATAGGGAGTGGTGAACTTGTAGTTGACACCACATTCCTTCCACATAGCTGTTAAGTATCCTGACATGAAGTTGGCATCTCTATCAGATACTACCTCCTTAGGAAACCCCACTTTGGAGAAAACTCCAAGTAAGGCCCTGGCCACAACAGGAGCCGTTGTGGTCCTAAGTGGAATTGCCTCTGGGTACCTGGTGGCATGGTCCACCACCACCAGTATGAATCTGTGCCCAGATGCTGTAGGGGGATCCATTGGACCTACAATGTCAATCCCCACTCTTTCAAAGGGCACCCCCACCACAGGTAGTGGTATCAGGGGGGCCTTTGTGGTACCACCTGCTTTGCCACTGGCTTGGCAGGTTACACAGGAGCGACGAAACTCCTTGGTATCTTCAGACGTGTGAGGCCAGTGAAAGTGAGAGACAAGCTTGTCCCAAGTCTTATTCTGGCCTAGGTGTCCTGCTAGGGGAATATCATGGGCCAAGGTAAGAAGGAATCCCCTAAATTGCAGAGGTAAGACCAACCTCCTGGTTGTACTAGGCTTGGGGTCTCTACCCTCTGAATAAAGGAGACCATCATCCCAATATACTTTATGGGTACCTTGCGCATGCCCAGCAGCCTCAGCAGCAGCCTGCTGTCTGAGGGGTTCAAGAGAAGGACAGGTTAACTGAGCCTGCCCCAAGTTTGCCCTAGAAGGTACCCCCGTCCCCAGAAACTCCACCTGATCAGGTTCGAGCTTTTCAGGGACAGTTCCTTCAGGGGTCTCAAGATCATCTTCCTGTGAAGGCTGATCCTCACTTGTAGGCAGTTGGGAAGGCACTGCCTTTACCCTCCTGTTCTTCTTCTTGGGAGGTGCTTGGTCCATTGTTCCAGGATCCAAGACCTGAGGTTCAGAGAGGCACTTTTTGGCCTGTGACCTGGTCACAGCAAGGACATGTGACCATATCCCTAACATCTCTGCATGAGTCCTGTACTCAACTTCTGACCATAGAGAGCTCTCCAGGTCATTGCCTAACAAACATTCAACTGGGAGATCAGCACTAACCACAACTCTTTTTAGGCCAGTTACCCCTCCCCAGGAAAAGTTAACAATTGCCACACTATGTGTAGTAGTGACATTGCTGGCATTGGTCACCAGGTAATTATCACCTGGTATGTATTGTCCAGGGTCCACAAAGCTAGGTGTCACCACAGTGACACTGGCACATGTGTCCCTGTATGCTTGAGCCACTTTTTCATTAATCAAAGGCGTCTGCCTGTTCTTGCCCAGATTACTGGGACTGACAGTAGTGGAAAAATCAATTTCCACATCACAAATCAGAACAGCCTGTGTAGGGGTTCTGTCTAGGCCAGACTCTCCCTCAGTTCCCAAGGTGATACCTACTACCCCCTTAGTTTGTGGACCAACACTGCTGACTGTACTATTGGGTGCAGGTGCCTTAGGGGCTGCAGTGTTGGGGGCTCCACCCTTTTTACACTCACTGGTCCAGTGAGAGGTGTTTTTACAAGTACTACACCAGGGTTTTCTTTGACCTTCTTTCTTCTTCTTCTTGGAAGTTTGGGACCCACCCTCAGTATTAGTTTGGGGCCCTGTTGAAGACTTCTGGTCTTTAGCTTTCTGCTCCCCACCCTTCTGGTCTGTTTTCTTTTGGTCACCACCCTGGTTCTGGTTCTGGTTCTTTTGCTTAACTCTGGTTCTAACCCATTTGTCTGCCCTCTTTCCCAATTCTTGGGGAGAGGTCAGATCTGAGTCAACCAAATGTTGATGCAACTGCTGGTTCTGACAGTTATTTAAAATCTGTTCTCTCATCAGTAAATGGTACAATCCTTCATAGTCTGTAACCTTACTTCCCAGCAACCAGCCCTCCAGATCCTTAGTGGCACATTCAACAAATTCAGACCAGTCCTGAGTCTGTGTCTTCTGTGTTTCTCTGAACATTAACCTGTACTGTTCAGTAGTTAAGCCTAACCCATCAATCAGAGCACTCTTCAGGACCAGGTAGTTTCTAGAATCCCCATCACTAACTGTGAGGAGTCTGTCTCGGCCTCTACCTTCAAAGGAGAGCCACAAGATTGCTGCCCGCTGCTCCTGAAGGATCTGCTGTACTCTGCAGGCTCTCTCAAGTGCAGTCATCCATTTGTGGATGTCATCCCCAGTCTTGTAGGGGGGCACAATCTTACTCAGGTTTCTATTGTCATAGGACCTGTCTTTATCCTTAGGGATAGTGCTGCCACCAGTGGATCCTAATCCACTCTCTCTAGGCTGTCTTGCTCTAGCAAGTTTCTCTTTGGCCAGGGCAACTTCTAGTTCTTGCTTCTGGATCCTAAGCTCAGCCTCTCTAATTTTGGCCTCATGTTCCCTTCTCTGAGGGGTAGTCAACCCCCTTCTGGAGTGACCATGAGAACCTCTAGAAGCTTGGGAAGTATTGGATTCACCTGAGTGATTCCTCCTCCTCCTTTGCTCCTGGTTAAGTCCACCTGGGGGTCTGAATGGGTTGGACCCACTTTCAGCCCCAAATAGGCTTAAGTTAGCCTGGTTAAGCCTGCTGACTAGCACCTGGCTATTTCTACCATCATCAGAATCACTTTCTTCTTCCTCCTCTTCCTCCTCCTCATCCTCCTACTCATCCTCAGGCTGAGTATCCCCAGTGCTCTGGTTTTCCTCATCTATCTGGATGACAGGGACAGGGGCATCAGTGTTATCATCTTCAGAGGGAGAGCCTCCTTCTCCAGACCCTTTGGGGTTAGGATGGGAGGTCTTTAAAGCTTCAGACTGGTCTAAAAGCTCTCTGAGGTGTGCTGTAGTAGGGGCTTGACCCGTCTTGAGACCTCTTAAGGTACACAGCTGCCTCATTTCTTTAAAATTAAGCATAGCAAATTTGGATGGTGCCTTTGGAGGGTCACTCTCAACAGGGATAGGTCCAGTGGACCCCTCTGCTCCAGACATTGCTCTAGTGTGGGTGGATATGTTGCAATCTACCTACACTGGTGTTTACCTACTAAACCTATCTAGTAGTTGTAGTCAGGGTGTGCTACTCCCTATCCTCTACAACAACTAAGTTCAGTAGAACTTAAGTATACTAGTCTTGTTTTATATGTACCTAACAGGTACCTGTATGATCTTTCAAATGATACTCTCAAAGATTGTAATGGCAAAACAACAGCAAGCTCAAATCCCAACCGCTGCTCACCAATGTGAGAAGTTGGCCTGGTATATGATGCTCACTAGTTCTAGTGATCACCTTGTACCATGCCAAGCAACCCTTATGATGATTGGTTGTAAGTCAACCTGGATAGACCAGCTATCCTAGTAGCGTGGACAAAGCAGTCTTAGGCTAAACTCTGTAAAGGCATGTGAAGCAAGCTGTTTTACCATACACAATCGCCTTGAATACCAAATGAAAGGACACCACACAGATATATATTGAATATATATATATATTTATTTACTACAAAATCCCCTATACTCTTTATGAGCACAGAAGCAAATGCGTTAAAACAAAACACAGTTTAAATACACAAAAGTTGCACAATATGGATGAGCCCTAGGGGCCACCTAAACCATATATTAAAATAGTGGTATAAGAACCACCACCCTGAAAGGAAGTAGGCCTAGGGCCTGGGGAATCGCTGGAGCTGTTCGGGACTAACAGTGAAGAAGTCGGAAAAGGCCCGCGGGACTCGGGTGCAGCGCTTAAAGCACACGCATGCACCAATGCAATGTCAATGGTGCGTAAAAGTTACAAAGTTAGTGTTTTAGGAACCTTCCGACTGACCTAGGAGGACAAAACTTTATATCTAGGCACTAGAGGTGTGTACCAGTGTAGGAACACCGGCGTTGCTGAGTTACCTCACCCACAGGAAGCGGGTGCACAGGTGCGAAGATGTGTCTGGTTTCGTCACGCAGGTCGATGGTGCCTGGAGATGAAGATGCTGCAGGCGGGTCGTCGAGGAGAGTTCCGGTGGATCCAAGGATGGATCTGAAGAGTTGAAGACCTGAAAGCAGAGGGGACAATGTTCAAAGTCACTAGCCAGTGACTACCGTGGAACCAGGATGGAACCAGGCGATGTCGGGTGCAAACAGGTGAAGAGGTGCAGCTTGTCTCCGCAGCCACGTGGACACGAAGAGGTCAAGGACGTCCAGGAGTCGATCACGAGCTGTCCCACGAAGGCTCTAGCTGATGGCGGTGTCGGCAACTTAATTGGAGCAAACAGGCCTTGGCTAATGCAAGCCACGCAGGAAGTGGAAAAAGCTTGTTACTCGGACCAGCAAGGTCAGAGCGGGTGCTCCTTCTCAGGGGAGCAAGGGCCAGTCTGGAGCAACCAGACCAGCGGTGTAAATTGTAGGTTTCGTCGCCAAGATGGCCGCTAGCCACGTGGCAAGTGGCCGGGATGGCGCGTCGAGTGGCAAAGTGCAAAAGGGCCCCACGCAGATCGTGGAGATGCTGGGGGGCTGATCGTCGGTGCAGATGCTGCTCGGTGGTGGGGCTTCTCAAACCCCAAAGCACAGCGTCGAGGGTGCCTCGGGTGCTGCGCAGTCAGCTTCTCGGGGGTCTTTCGAGATGTCCGGTCCCACGTCTCTCGGTGCCTCCACGGGTCTCTTCTTTGCAGGGACTGTGGATCGGGCTCTGAGATGTCTGGGAGTCTGGGTCTCGTCGTGCTCTGGGCTCGGGCTCCGCAGGAGGCGGCAGCAAAGCAGACGTCGAGTTGCTGGTTGGTGCCTGTATTCACAGGGTGGTCACTCCTTGGCCACAAGGGAGATTCTCTTCCGTCTTCTGTGCAGCAGAATGTCGAAGTCCAGTCTTCTTCTTAGTTTTAAGTCGAGTTCAGGATGATCTGAAGTCTTGGGACACAGCTCCTACTCTTATTCGAAATCTAGGGGCCAGATTACCTGCTAGGTCCCTCCTCTGGGTGGGACCAGGAAGGGGGGTGGTGACACCCCCTTTCCTTTGTCCAGCTTCGCGCCAAGACTGGGGCTGGAGAGCCCCAGCACCGGTTTGAACTGGCATATGCACAGGGACACCTTGTGTGCCCCAGGCATGTCTGATTCTTTTCAGCCCTGTCCTACCCAATACACAAAATCCTGTCTGGCGTGGTGCTAGCACCTCCCAAGGCAGGAAACCCAATTCGTATGACACCTTACTCGACATGTTTTGATAAAACCAAACCAAAGATAGCATGTAACCGCGAGGTTCATAATGCACTTAAGAGTATATGGTATGGCAGTATCATGGAACAGCTAAAGGACTTGGTTCCGAAAGCTGCAGACAAGCTCAGCTCATGCCAGAGCACCATCTCACATATTTCCAAGCACTCTGCCTCCAGGATTGATGAGGCCTTCCATAGGAGTGGCTGATAGGAACATATGTGTCCATTTTAGGTTAGATATAGGCATACTATACCTAAGTAAGGGGTGATTACACCGACTTACCCCAGCTGAGTGATCAGCCAGTTGTGTCAAATATGGAGGCCAGGCCAGGGGTGGCACAATACGTGCTGCAGCCCCTGGTAGGCCTTGAAAGCACCTATGCCCTGGGTACCTGGGGTACACTGTTACAGGGGCCAATAAGGTGAACCAGTTCCAATTTCGTAATGCACCTAAAGTGCATTGGTATTAATTTAGAGAGAGAACAGCAGGCTGTGGGTCTGATTAGCAGGCCCACAGCCACATTAAGTCATAAACCAGTGAAGCAAAAAGCAAAAATTTGGGGTGACCATAGGATAGCAGACCCTACTCTCCTACACTGTTTGGCCGTGTTTCAATATTAGGTCCTTTTTTTAAAAAAAGACATAGATAGGCTAGCAATAACTTGGCCTATGGCCCTTATAGCCAATGATATTTGTTTAATACTGCTTGATTATTTTAACCCTATAAGATTCTGGCCTACCCCACATAGTCAAAATCTTTTGCCACTGGCATAGCCAATTCACATATTTCCTCCAAAGAGCTATTTCACTCACCTGCCTCCCAGTGTGTTGTTCTTCCTTTTGTGAATCCTCACAATTGTTATATGATAAACATTCTGACTTCTTTCCAGGTCATCTGCAAATAGTTTTCTTCTCCCTCTCCTGAACACAGCTGGTCTGGTATCCATTGATCCAATGTCTCCTCCTATTTTACACAAGTTCTCTCCTTGCTTTATCCTGCTTCCATCAATAAACTCTAGTCCTCCATCTTGTTCAGCTCTCCGTTTGAACCCTGCTCTCCTGGTTTTATTCTGCCAGGCAAATTTTCCATTGACCCTGTTTTCCAATTCATCTGCATTAAATATGCTGCTTCATCCTATGTCCTACCTTTCTGGAAATAGGTTGTTGTGGTCGAACATACTTTTGGCCAAACTCTCTATATTCAGCAACGTTTGAGCAATATTTCTCGTCCCAAACCCCATGAAAATTATTTTAAAAGGTCATCAATAACCAGTTGTCCTCATTTCTGGAGGCCGAATGCATTTTCGATCTAGCTCAGTCCGGATTCCTTCCATCCTAAAGCACTGAGTTTGCCCTGATTTTTTTTAATACTTTCTTTTTCAAATTATAAAGATATAGTCAGATTGCATTACAAACCGTAAACTTGTATATCAATCAAGTCATATCCGACAGGTATATACACAGTTATTTATCGTTATAGTATTCTTACATCATGGTCAAAAGCAATATCGTAGACCACCGTCTCAGAATAAGGATACCCGCTAATGACACCTCCCATAAATAGCAATTAAACATAGCATAGGTGAACCCACTGAGTCTAAAAGACAGGCCCTGGCACAAAGAAGGGAAACAACCACCTCTCAACCCACCCCTTCAGGAACCACCCCTGCCTCCACCTATGAGTCCGAGGACTGACTGGCCTTCTCAAAGGAGGAACTCTGCCGCCCCAAATGTCCCGTGGCCGTGACGTTGCCGGCATAAGGCCAGCGTATATTTCAGCATTGGTGTTGCAGTGTGTCAGGCGCACCAACCAGTCCTGCAGTTTAGGAGATGATTTCCTACCCCAGTGTAAGGCCACTTCCCGCTTGGCTAACAGCCCCAACTATGCAAGCTTCCTGACTTTCTTTGGAATCTGTACAGTGTATCCTAACAGGGCTATCTCAGGAACAGGAGCCACTGGATGTCCAATTATCTTACCCAGGAGGGGAGGCGCTAGGGGGCGCACAGCGGAATGGCTGCCTGAACCGCAGCTCCGCCGGGCGATCACTATCTGGGAGGTCGATTTCCGCCCTCACCCCACTGATCCACGCTACGAGTACAGCAATCAACATGGGAAGATGCGGTGTGTTGGCGGCAGGGGTGTAATTCAACTAACACTCCGGTAAAAATGACTTTTGACCGTGTTTACTGTGGAGCGCGATCGCTTGCCTGACAATATGGCCGCCGTCAGGACGCGAACCCCGGACATGCAAGGCGACTCGTCTTAACCTCGACCTCCTGCACTAACTTCGGCAAGCCGGGGAGAGAATCTGCGCTCAGGGTCTGTGTGCATGCATGACTTGGTCATTTCCCCCCAGTTCATGGCCGGAGGACTTCATAGGCGCCCAGACCCAAATGCCTGACAATATGGCGGCGGAGGACTCCGGAGCACCGAGATAGCCGCCTTCGCGCCAAAACGCGCTGTAACTGCCGCACTGATCTGGGGGCTCAGAGGAGATCGCCGTCACACAGCGGACCACTGTGCACACACCAGTGCGAACTGCCCTGGCCAAATTGCTGTCGTAGACCGCACTGCCGCTTTGGTGCAAGTACAGCAGACCAGGCTACACGATCCAGCGACGGTGGGTCACACGTGGTGGAGGGCGACCCCGCATCTTGCTACCTGTAGAGGGGTCCCGGACAGGGATACAGGCGATTATTGACTGCGCCACGCCAGACTGAGGTGAGATAGCACAGACCGCGTCCTCCCCCTCGTGAACTGCGCAGTCTGATGAGGTGAGCCCAGACGCCAGAACAGTGTCACACGAGCGTGCTCACTATCTATACTGAGGCACCACGGCGGCAGCAGTACGAGCAACGAGGGCTTCAGGGCCCGTACTCAGGAAGGCGGCTTCCCCCTCCACCACCATGGGTAAACCTGATAAACAACAGCCTAAGATATCCTTCGACACCAAAAAGGCGACGAGACCAGTGGATGGGACGGCGGAGGATGGCGGTGCGGCCGAACCACTACCCAGTACCAACATGGAGAAGATCCTGCTGGCGATCCAGTCGAATCTACAAGACATTAATGGTAAGCTTGATAATCTAACGTGCAGGATGGATAGTATGACCGCCCGTCAGGAAAAACATGGCGAACGTCTGGATAAAGCGGAGACCAGGATTTCCGCCGTTGAGGATGAAGCGCGGACCTCCACTACAAAATGCACAGGAATGGAACGTCTCTTGGAGGTGATCAGAGCGAAGGAGGAGGATTTAGAAGCGCGCTCGAGGCGCAATAACGTCAGAATAGCGGGCCTGCCGGAGACGACCAACACTGGGCGGATGGAGCAATTTGTCGAGAACCTGTGTAAAGATCTCTTTGGCGCGGAGGCCCTATCATCGGTCTTCATAGTGGAGCGGGCCCATAGATCGCTAGCTCCCAAGCCACCACCTGGCGCCGCACCTAGGCCTATTGTGGCGAGAATTCTCAACTACCGAGACAGGGACACGATCCTTCGGCTTGCGCGGGAAAAGGGCAAAATCACCCATCAAGGCAACTCCCTTGAGTTTTACCCGGACCACACGGTTGCAGTCCAACAGGCACGTAAAGAATACTCCTCCGTGAAGGCCAAGTTGCGGGATTTGAACATTGTCTACTCCATGTTATATCCAGCGCGGCTTCGAGTGATGTGGAAGGGAAAAGCAATCATTCTGGCAACACCGAAGGCTGCGCAGGACTTTGTTAAAAGGACACAGCGTGAGTCAAGAGAGAACTCGCAAAATGACCAGCACGGAGAATCGGACTGAAGCCGTTGCTGTTATCCCTCGTCCTACAGCGGTGAGTTTTGTTGTACTATTTCTCGCCCTGGGTGGCCACGTGACCACTGTTGACTGTACTAGATGGCTCCGTACAAGGTCGTCCTCCTGGGGGGGGTCAATGTCGCTATCAGACACTCGCAGTAAGACACTGGGGCTGCCGTCCAATGCAACGATAGAGGCTACAGTACGACTCTGTTTTTTCTCTTGATTTTTTTTTGCTCTTCCCTGTGGCTGGCCCTTGCTACACTATCTGCCTCTCAGCACTTGGTCCATGAGGCCGAAACGGACTGCTGCAGTAACGGATACCGGAGGCGGTTAACGGGCCCCCACCCCTGGCGATAGCGATGGTTATTTAGATTTCGGAGTCACCAGGCCGCGATGTGCGTGCATGACTCTCACATACTGTGGTTCACCGACTTGGGGTGCGGACTCCAGCTGTGGTCAGTCCATTTGCTTGTATGTTAATGGTGTTGCCCACTGGCTGCATCGCACTAAATACAGATTGCAACGTAAATCTGATGGTGTCGGGCTGTCGCGGTGGTGCCCTTACGGCACTGCTACTGCTTGGATAATCCTGTAGAGATGCTGTGGGGGTGGAGGGGGGGGCGGGAGGTTGATCTCTTGTATTATGCATATTTACAGTTGTTATAGTATCGCCGGAACCCGACCACCGGGTGTAGAGTTGTGCTCCTAGCGGACCTCCGTAAGGGTATTACCCACTAAGTGTTCTCAATATGGGCACTGTGTTGATGGTTAAATGTTTGGGGGAATTGTGCTCTGAGGGTATATGGCTTCGGCAGGTTGGGGTTGCTGGAGTGGGTGGGATTAGGGGTGGGAGGATGACTGAAAGTTTACAGAGACCGACAACCTTGCATATGTATTGTTTTGTGGGTTCTAAACCGCACTGTGCTGTCATTGTTGTGCTTGCCCCTTGCACTGAGGGCGGGGGGACACCACATGAAGGATGGGTTTATAAAGGGATGGAGCATGTCACAGTTACAGCTGTAAATGGGTTCTAGGGTGGAAGGTAGATTATGTTTGAACGTTCTTACTTGGAATATCAGAGGGTTCTCTAGACCTCAGAAGGTCAGGCAGGTCTTTGCTAGTCTTAACAGGTGGAAAGTAGATATAGCTTTCATACAGGAAACACACCTCGCACCACACACTCACGCACATTTGGGTGAGAGGTGGGCTGAGTCAGTGTATAGGGCATCTTATTCCTCCTACTCCCGCGGGGTGATTATTTTGATCAGGAAAGGGATCAACTTTGAAGAGAAGCACGTTATGAGTGATCCCGCTGGCAGATACGTGTTGGTGACAGGTACACTGAGAGGCCAGCGGGTGACACTCTTGAACGTCTATGGACCAAACACGGATGCTCCCGAATTTTTCCGGGAAGTATGGGGACACTTACAAACACATGCTAGCGCGCACATATTCTGCGGGGGGGACTGGAACGTCACATTACAGGATGGGCTGGACCGCTCCCCCCATTCACTAGAACAGCACAAGCAATCGCGACAGATGGTGGGTCACATGATGGAGGATTTGGCTTTAGCGGATCTATGGAGGCTGCAACACACTGATCAGGCAGGCGCTACGCACATCACCGCGTCTCACAATAGTTGGTCCAGGCTGGATTACTGGTTAGGTTCTAGGGACATGGCCCTGTGGGTTCGTAAGATACAGGTGCTGCCCCGCACACTATCAGACCACAACCCTGTCATGCTGCGGGTAGAGCTGCCTCGTTACACCCCCCCCCCTTCCAGTGGCTATTCAATGCCCGTGCCCTCTCAGACACAGTCTATGTAGACACATTAAAAAAAGCTATCGAAGACTACTTTGCTAATAATGCGCAAACAACTGAAGACCCGTGCCTCCTCTGGGAGGCGTTCAAAGCTACGATCAGGGGAGTCTGCTTAAGCACCACTATAGGGATACTCAGGGACATAAGGGGCCAAATTCGTCGTTGTGAGGAACAAATGAGGGACTTGGAATTGGTGTATGAGGCAACACAGGGCGATACACATTTACCAGGCTTGCGTGCTTTGCATACGGAGCATGCAGACTTTTTAGAGTCCGAGATAAAGTACTTAGATCGCCCACAAGTGGCTAGAGCCTTCGGGAAGGGGGGTAGACCAGGAGGTGTACTGGCGCGTAAAATTTGTGAGGGACGAGGACAGAAAGCGATACTCAGAGTAAACTCTAAGGAGGGTGTACCGCAAACGCACTCTGAAGATATTCTGAGATGTTTTGTTGACACCTTTGGCACGCTATACCAGTCACAGCCCACAGCCCCAGCGAAGGACACGTATGATTATTTACACGACGTGGCGATTGGCTGGCTATCAGATGCACACAGGGAATACTTGGCTAGGCCCATTACAGTTGAGGAAGTAACAGCAGTGATCACTTCACTTCCGAACGGCAAGGCGCCCGGCTCTGACGGGTACACCTCTGAATTCTATAAGCAATTTGCGGATATCCTCGCTCCCTATTTAGTAGACATGTATGGCGCTGCCTTCGAAAAATCATTGCTCCCCCCCACTCTGCGAGAAGCCATGATCATTGCTCTTCTAAAGCCATCCAAAGACCAGGAGGAATGTGATTCCTATAGACCTCTATCTCTGCCCTCACCACGTCTTCAACAAGGCCGACGCTATCATCGCACCCCACCTGCGGGACATCATCAACACCTCCTTCGACACCGCCACCTTCCCTGAGAGCTGGAAGCACGCCGAACTCAGCGCTCTTCTCAAGAAACCCACAGCAGACCCCACCGAACTCAAGAACTACCGTCCCATCTCGCTCCTCCCGTTCCCGGCCAAAGTCATCGAGAAGACCGTCAGCAAACAGCTGGCCGCCTTCCTCGAGACGAATGGATCCCTCGACCCCTCACAGTCGGGCTTCCGAGCGAACCACAGCACCGAGACCGCCCTCATCGCTGCCACAGATGACATTCGAACTCTGATGGACAACGGAGAAACAGCGGCCCTCATCCTCCTGGACCTCTCCGCGGCCTTCGACACTGTCTGCCACCGCACCCTAGTACAGCGCCTCGGCAACATCGGAATCCAGGACAAGGCACTGGAATGGATCACCTCCTTCCTCGACGGAAGAACACAGAGAGTCCGCCTACCACCGTACAAGTCAGACGCCACCAAAGTCATCTGCGGCGTCCCTCAAGGATCCTCACTGAGCCCCACCCTCTTCAACGTCTACATGAGCCCCCTCGCGGCCATCGCACGCCAACACAACCTCAACATAATCTCCTACGCCGACGACACCCAGCTGATCCTCTCCCTGACCAACGACCCCGCCACCGCCAGAGCCAACCTGCACGAAGGGATGAGAGATGTAGCCGAATGGATGACGACCAGCCGCCTGAAACTGAACTCGGACAAGACGGAGGTCCTCATCCTGGGCTCCTCGCCCTCCGCCTGGGACGACTCCTGGTGGCCCCCCGCCCTGGGCACCGCACCCAAACCGACGGACCACGCACGCAACCTGGGCTTCATCCTGGACTCCTCCCTCTCCATGACCAGACAAGTAAACGCCGTCTCCTCGTCTTGCTTCAACATCCTGCGCATGCTACGTAAGATCTTCCGGTGGATCCCCACCGAGACAAGGCAGACGGTCACCCAGGCCCTCGTCACCAGCCGACTGGACTACGGCAACGCCCTCTACGCCGGAACCACCGCCAAGCTCCAGAAGAGACTCCAGCGGATCCAGAACGCCTCGGCCAGACTCATCCTCGACATCCCCCGACGCAGCCACATCTCCGGACACCTGAGAGATCTGCACTGGCTCCCGATCAACAAGAGAATCACCTTCCGGCTCCTCACCCACGCACACAAAGCCCTACACGACCAAGGCCCGAGCTACCTCAACAACCGGATCAACTTCTACACTCCCAAGCGCCTCCTCAGATCAACCAGCCTCGCCCTCGCCGCCGTCCCCCGCATCCGAAGAGCGACAACAGGAGGAAGGTCCTTCTCCTACCTGGCCGCCAAGACCTGGAACTCACTCCCGACTGACCTGCGCCTGACCCAAGACCACCTCTCCTTCAGGAAGAAGCTCAAGACCTGGCTGTTCGAGCAGTAACGGCACCCCCCCCCCCCCCCCACCCAGCGCCTTGAGACCCTACGGGTGAGTAGTGCGCTCTATAAATGACCTGATTGATTGATTGATTGATTAACGTTGACTCAAAAATCCTCGCAAAACCGTTAGAATCGCCTGTCCCCCTTGATGACCCGCCTGGTCCTTCCGGATCAATCGGGATTTATACCCACTAGATCCACTTCACACAACACTAGATCTTTGTTTGCTCTTTCCCATTACCTCCAACCTTCGGTTAAAGCTGCGGCTGTCATGCTTGACGCCGCGAAAGCGTTCGATTCCATTGAATGGCGATATATGCTCCTCGTCCTGAACCGAATGGGGTTCCCTAAACGGTTTGTGCAGTGGATCACCTTACTCTACACAGAACCAAGCGCTAGGGTTCGGATCAACGGCTATATTTCAGACCCGTTCGACATTCAGCGTGGTACTAGACAGGGCTGCCCACTATCCCCTCTGTTATTTGCGCTGGCGCTAGAGCCACTTGCGTGCATAGCACGCCAGAAATACAGAGAGTCGACATTGCAATTTGCAGCCAGGCCACTTCACATATCGCTCTACGCGGACGACATGTTATTATACGTCCGTGACCCTGAAATCCATCTAAACCCGCTGCTCCGTGAATACATCCGCTTCGGCGGACATTCGGGGCTAGCGATTAATTGGTCCAAATCCTCAATAATACCTCTGACTGACACCACTTTACCCTTTGAGGTGGAGTTCCCATTGGACTGGCAACGTGAACCGATTCGATACCTAGGGGTCATGTTCCACAGAAATCCGGAAGAGGTCCTGCGAGCAAACTATGGGGTGATCCTCTCTAAGCTTGAGGATAAGGTCCAACGTTGGATTCGCTTGCCACTCTCGCTAGCCGACAGAATCGCAATCGTCAAGATGAACGTATTGCCCAAACTGTTATACCTGTTTAATAATGTCCCAATCACGCCGACGCGTGAGATATTCCGCCGCATAAAATCCATGGTGCGGACTTTAATTTGGGCGGGTAAACAGGCTCGGATTGATCTGCAGACTCTAACGCTTCCGTTCGCGAGGGGCGGCTTCGGTGTGCCTGATTTCCTCCTCTACTACCTCTGCGCGCAGGCACAGTATGCGGCGTATTGGTACCACAGGGTCCCATATCTTGCGCATACGGCCGTCGAAGAGGGTGATGCTCATCCCATACCCCTCTCTGCGATCATATCCCACTCGAGGCCGCCACTGCATGCTATGGACATCAACACAGTGGACACCACGGTAAGAGCGTGGCACAGGCTTGGCCAGCTGGCCCACAAGACCCCGCTATATGCACCAGACATGCCTTTGCAACATCACCAGGCACGGTCAGTCACTGGTGAAAAGGTCGGTATGTCCTTGCTGAGCAAAGCTGGTATTGACAAGCTAGGAGATGTGTTTCAAGCCGGCACGTTCGTGGGCCTAGACCAATTGAATTATATCCAAAACCAGACCCCCATGTTCCGCTTCACGTACTATAGGTTGACTAGAGCATTGAGGGAACATTACCCTACATTCCCAACAGAGCCTGACTGCCTTACACCACTACAACTCCTGATCACCACTACTGATCTTTCCCATCTAGTGTCCAGATTATACTCAGCTGCACAAACGGAACTGGGGGGACACACTCAGAAGGCTAAGGGGCGGTGGGATGCACTATTAGAGGATCCGTTAACGGATGAGGAGTGGAATAGCACTTGCGCGTTAACGCAGATTTTGACGCCTAACGGCAACTTAAGAATCATACATTTTAAATTTATGCACCAGATCTACTACACGCCGACCAAGATGCGCAGATTTGGCCTACAGGAGGAAGACAGATGCAAGAGGTGCAATAGGGAGGGGGCGGATTTCGCACATCTGGCTTGGGACTGCGAGAGGGTGGCGGGGTATTGGGGGGAGGTCACCGCCGCACTAACTGGCATGTTGGAGGAGGAGGTACAGTGCACACCCAAGATCTGTCTACTGGGAATAGTTCCTCAATTCCGAGCGTTGAAGCGCAAGTTTTGTGCACTTGCTTTATTGTTGGCAAAGAGACAGGTAGCGCAATGTTGGCATAGCCGGAAGGTACCGACGAAGAAATCATGGCTGCATGATATGGCCATCTGCCGTGATAGACTACAGACATATGAGGAGCAATTACCGGCGAGGTCCAGACCGAAGGATATGTGGTGTTTTTTGACTAACCACCTTGCATCACTGCAGGACAGTGAGGAGGATTAGTTCATCTTCTGTTTCATCCTCCCGGGTGGGTTGTTTAGTGCACGGGTACAGATTGGATACAGGTGCACACAGGGTGGGCACTGGAGCTTTGTTTGAATGTACATCCAGGTCGTATGCAATGATACTGTCAGGTCTTAAGTTGGGGTATGTTGTTTTTTCCGTATAAAAGGTTAAAATGTAAGACTCACGTAACTTGGCAGAATGAGCCCTATATGAGATATTGTGGGCAGTAGAACCTACAGTTTACACGCCCTGCTTCAGATAACGCATGATAACTACACACTACTTGCATGGAGATGGCGAGCCGGCCTCAGGGTTGTAGGCTCATGCTGTGTACTCTGCTTGGTATCAATAAAGGTCTTACAAAAAAAAAGAAAAAAAAATTATCTTACCCAGGATCACGTGCACCTCCGACCAGAAAGGCTTCAAGCGGGGGCAAGTGCATGCCAAATGTATAAACTCGGCATGCAGTGCGTTACATTTCAAGCAAGTTATCTAAGAAGAAACAGGTTTCTCAGGCACTCTCCAAACTTTTACATCTTCCGAGCGTTAGTCATTATGTTTCACAAGTTATGAGAGCACTGGAACACATTGTTATTTAGATAATAGTGCCAAAATTATTTCATAGGAGTAATGTTCATTTTCAAAACGCAAAATGCAAAAGTACGAAACCAAAACTCGATGTTGTTCTTCAAATTCTTTATTTTATACACATTAAAAGTTATTCCAGCTCACACCGCCACACATTTCAAGCAAGTGGGCGGGCATTCAGCGTCTATCCTGTGTGCCAATGCTGGGGTGAAGTAAGTGCGACGGAGAAATTTAAAATGTAACTGCTTATGGCGACTATTAAGTGAAATGTCCTTGGTGGCTTCACAGCATTTGGCCCACTGTTCGTCCGTAATAGTGCACCCAGTGTCTGCTTCCCAAGCCTGTCTAAGGCTGGAACCGTCCAGCGGCAACAATTCGGCACAGGTCCTATACATTTTAGAAATGAGGTGTGCACCGCCGGGATTCTCCAATACCAGTGTAAGCGGAGGGAAGAAATCAGGCTCAGTCAGGTATGTGGGAACGGAAGCGCGCAGTGCAGACTTCATGCGGCTCAGTAGAAAACTCATCATGAAGCTGCAATCAGCTAACCTAGCGTCTTCGTCTAACGAGAACACATGTCCCCCTGGGAATAGATCTCCCACCTTTGTGATGTCTAGTGTAGTCAATGTATTCTGCACTAGTCTCTCCCCATAATTAGGAACCATCTGGCATTGGGTGAGGGCAAAGCAGAGGAGTAGAGATATAGGGCCCCGTCCGTGTTTTAGCCTATTCCACACCCAAGCAGTTGTGGACACAGTCTGTATGTCATGTTTGTCACGTGGAAAGCCCGTGGGAAGTACCTTGCATAATTTGCCAGGAACGCGCGGTCTCCTCCCACACCAGTCTGGTCAGAAGTGTCTGCAAGGTGCGGAAGAATCCTTCAGACAGGGGGATTGGGTTGTTATTAAAAAGGTATAAAAATTTGGGAGGACCACCATTTTTAAAATGGCTACTCGACCAGCCAACGACAAAGGCAACCTCAGCCATCTTTCGACCTGTTCCTCCAACTTTTAAAAAGTTTGCCCATAGTTAAGTCTTATGATCTGAGTGGTGTCCAGATGTACATGTATGCCAAGATACTTTACCGAATCCTGGCACCACTCTAGGGGGAACTCACATTCCCATTGGGTAGTGGTTGTTGTAAGCGGGAGTATAATCGATTTGTGCCAATTTATGCTAAGCCCTGAATATCGGCCAAAGCAAATGATTTCCCAGATAAGCGGGGACAGGTTGATGTGCGGCTTTCGAACGTAAAGAATGGTGTCGTCGGTCTTGAACTGTAGTCCCCTATGTAAGAGTTTGCCCTGATTTCTTTCTTTGGCTATCCTCCCCTTGTGGCTGCACGTACCCTGCTAAATATTCCAAAATACAGTCATATTTTTGATGCCATTAGAAATCTACATTGGCTCCCTGTTAAGCAGCGAACTGACTTTAGGGCACTAACTACCATAAAATATTCCAGTGGCATGCCCCCCGCTGGATCTTATGATCTGCCAATAAAGCTCTGGTCCATGTCCCTAGAGTTAAGAAGACCAGATCCGGAGGCAGATGTCTCTCTTTTATGCATCTAAGCTCAAGAATAAACGTCCTCTCAATAATATCCTTTCATCATCCAGGTCCCAGTTTAGGAGCCAGGTTAAAACCTGACTTTTCTCTCCACAATAGCGACCAAGCGCCTCCTCCTAACTGCTGCACCTTCTTGCTTCCTACAGTGCCAAGACTCCTCGGCATACGTGGCTTTGTAATCCTTTTACTTACTTACTTTGGCTAACCAGACCAGTTTTATGCCCTGGTACTTTTGAGAGCTCCACTTCTTTAGCTATATATACTTCATGACAATCTTACCAATCACTTTTCTGAGTCGGGAATTCGGGCAGTGATCTGGCTTGGATTAAGTTCTCTGTGCCTGACCTGGTGCAAACAGTAAACCTTCCTCTCTACTGGTCCAAGCTCAAACCACTTTTACATGGTGGCCCCACCAACCTACTCGTTAAGTCCCACCCTTTTCAATATTCAGCCCTACCCCTGACTCAACTTATTTGGTGCACTGACTTTCGCTTCATTTGTTTTGCAGATGACACACATTTTCTGATTACCCTTGATGTTCCATCTACAGCTGGCCGGAATAACTTCAAAAAAATGCATTTTCGATGTAGTTGCATGGATGGGAAAAAATTAAGCCTGGGTGATAAGTTTTGTTCAGCTTGCGGAATTTGTGTAATTTTGTGTTCTGCGGAGAACGTGGAATTGCCAAAAATTCTGCAATCCGCGTCTTTGCTGAATTCTTTGCTTGTTTGCACATTCTCAAAATGCGTGTTCACAAGATATTTCTCCCAGAGCACACAAACAGCGTTCGCGAACAGGAAAAAGCATCACGAACGGGCGGAACAAGCAATTCCGCGTGTCTGCGGAACTCTGCGCGCGCTCGCTGAGATTTTTTACCATTTCGCTGAACTTTGCGTAGCTCGACTACGCAAATGCCTCCCACCCCTAGAAAAAAATCCCCTCAAATTAAATACTTACAAATCGGAGTTCCTTGTAATCTGAATAAATCAAGAGCATCGGGATTTTGACCCACCCAAATAAGAACATCTTCCCTCTTGACTTCTTCAGTCTGCAGTCTTTGGCTTTACTTTGATAAGGAATTCTCTCTTTCCACATCAGTCAATAGGACATCTTCATCCTGTTTCTTCCACCTAAACGTACTTTGTAAGTCTTCCATCCCATTACTTCTGATTCTTGTCGCCTAGTAGTTGAAGTGATGATACTTAGCCTGGTTGAATATTGCAACTTCTCCAGTATTAAGGGTGTCTTTCATAGATTCACATGCCTGAATCATTCCCCGTCATCGGAGTGGGAGTCCCACGGTACATCAAAAAGCAATAATATGCTATAATAACATTGGAAAACCAGTAATTCCCAACCAGGAAGTAAAGTAGCCCAAGCTACAGTAGAAAAAACTTCCACACTCATGACTATCCTAGTCATTTTGTATAGTCCAAACTACAGCCAATCAGGCGACAGCACCCACCAGAAGGTTCTCCCCAGAGGTTCAGGCTGTCAGATTTCTACCGCACGTCGTGTGAAGGGAGTCTCCCTGAGCTCTGCTCAGTTCTTCTCTATTTTCCTTCTGGAATCTAGTGTTTTTTCAAGATGTCTTCAAAGAAATCTTTATTCAGACCTTGTGAATCTTGTGGGAAGCTCCGACTTTTTAAAGAAGATCCCCACAAGAAGTGCATTTATTGCCTTTATCCTGAACATCAAGTATAGGACTGCAAGATCTGTAGAACCTTCCCTCAGAAGACCCTCCGAGACAGATAGGGCCGCCTGCTTTTGTGGCTACAAAAGCTTTAAGGATTCGGATTATCCTGCGTTTGAGGTAGGCAGTATTGCTTCTGGTTCTACTTCAGCCTCTAGGAAGAGAGCTGCTACTGAGGAGTTAACTTCTCCTGGGGCTAAAGTTGCTAAAAAACAACTTCCAGTTAAGGGGTCTGAGAGGCCTTCCTCTTCCAAGGCTACTCCCCCTGTTAAAGATAAAGGTGGTCCATCTACGCCCCCGAGAAGATCCACCAAGAAGTTACCTCAGACATCTGAGAAGATTTTACCTCAGATTCAGCCCCTGTCGTCGTCGACGCCGTCGTCGAAGATCTCCGTCGACGCTACATCTACATCAACGGTAATTTTTTCATCTCCTAAGCCACAGATGATCATGTCGACGGCGTCTTCATCGCCTACGATGGTCTATGTCACTGTTAGACCCCTTTCGTCGACTGCAGAATCTTCATCTTCTGCCATCGTCGGCGCCTCGTCGATGGCCTCTCTGAAGAAAATTCAGTCGGCGACATCATCGTCGACGTTGGCTCTACCGTCGACGAAGAAGCTACCGTCGACGGGCTCGTCGACGAGTTCCACTCCGTCGACCACGAAGGCTCCATCGTCGACGAAGGCGTCGACGAAGATACCACCGTCGGCGAAGTCAATTCCGTCGACGAAGTCAATTCCGTCGTGGAAGTCAATTCCGTCGTGGAAGTCAATTCCGTTGACGAAGTCAATTCCGTCGACGAAGTCCATACCGTCGACGAAGTCCATACCGTCGACGAAGCCGGCATTGTCGACGGCACCATCACTGTCGACGACGATAACCGCACCGTCGACGACGAGTTCGTCTTCGTCTAAAGCCAAATCCAGTGCCACAAGTTCTACAGTGGACCCACCGTCGATGCCGCAACTATCCTCTTGTACTACCTTGCAAGTGTGGTCACCGACTACGGTTTTTCAGACGCAAAAACCATCTTTTCTTCCGAGGCGTAGTTCAACATTGGCGTTATCACCTCTGCATATTTCACCTCAAAGGGTACCTCTACAGCTCCCAGACAAACTTCTTGACTTTGAAGACAGTGAGGAGGATTCTGTACTTGGGGAAACCATTGGTACGGCTACCAGTCCTTCCGAACTAAATATTAAGCTTCAGGAAGACGACCTAGAGGAACAACAGTCATCTGAACGAATTACGTCCCCTGTAGCAGGTGTCCCTGCCACTCAGATGCCAATTGCATTGCTCACCAACCTCCAATGCATGCTTGATGATTATTACAGGCGGTTTCCACCATCTGAATCTAAAGGCTCTCAGCCTCCTACTCCGGCGGTGGAAGCGCCTTTACCTGACTTTAGACCTCCAAGGTCTCCTCCACCAGCACCGTCTAATCAGCCAGAGGGACAACAGTCTTCTGACGAGGAAGAACAAAGAGAAGAAGGAGAGGTTGATGACATGTCGGAGTGGGATGAATAGAATTAGTTGCCTCGCACACCGCTCTTTTGCTAGTTTCTCTAAATTCATTCTCTTGCGGAACAATCCTGGTTGACGCTTCATCCTTACTGCGTCAGTCAAGTCAATTAGAAATGGGATGAATATCAGGTGCAGACTCCTTCTCCGTCACCTCCGGCTGCTTCGGACTCCCCACCAGTAGACGTAGGTGGTTTTCACCTTTTAATGGAACGGGCTACTAAGCGATTCCATATGGATATGGAACATACGGAGCAGGAATGTTTTCTCTTGGATTTTAAGGGTCAGCCTAGAAAACAAGTCAAATCTATACCTATTATAGACTTTATATGGCAGGAGGGTATTAAGGTGATGTCTACTCCAGCTTCCATACCCCCGGTCCTGCCACGGATTGACAAGAAATATAAGGCACCGGCAAAGTCACCTGCGTGCCTTATAGGGCAACCAAAACTGTATTCAGTTATTGTTCAAGCTGCTCAGAAGAGGTCTAGGAACCCCTCATCTCCAATTGCAGCCCCACCGGACAGAGATGGCAGGCGCCTTGACGCCATTGGTAAACGTGTTTCAACGATGGCAGCTACCACAGTCTGGGCTGCTAATTCATTGGCCATCTTGGGCAGATATGACCAGCAGATGTGGTCGGATATTGCGCCATACATAGACCAGCTTCCGGAGCCCGCTAGATCTGAAGCGCAGAAGATCTTACAGGAAGGGGAAAAAATCTCGACTGAGATTATCGATTCGGTGGTGGACGTTGCCTCCACTGGTTTCAGGCAATTAGCAGGTGCTGCTGTCTTACGTAGACAGGGGTGGCTACGATCTACGTCATTCCGTCAGGAAATTCAAACAAGGGTATTGGATATTCCAAACACAGCGCTATCAATCTTACGGCCAACGGAGAAATAATTATTCCCAGAACAGGGGGAAACCGGCCTACCGCGGAAAAGATAAAAGTCAATGAGACTTGTCACCTGCCACCGCTACTGCCCCACTATCAGGAAAAAATTGGAGGACAAATATCAAAATTATACTCAAGATGGTCATCGATAACATCGGACAGGTGGGTCCTGGACATTGTGGCCAAGGGCCATGCCCTAGAATTCGAACAATTCCCTCCGAATGTTCCCCCAAAGGGCCCGCCTCCAGCTCACTTAAGAGAGCTCTTTGCCCAGATAAATTTGATGCTAAAGAAGGGAGCAATTG
Organism: Lissotriton helveticus; assembly: GCF_964261635.1. Lineage (NCBI taxonomy): Eukaryota > Metazoa > Chordata > Amphibia > Caudata > Salamandridae > Lissotriton > Lissotriton helveticus. The sequence continues at coordinate 1,083,466,173 of NC_136072.1, read as the reverse complement.
AGAAAGTACCTCAACCTATGAGGGGAACAGGATTCTACTCCAGATTTTTCCTAATAAAGAAGAAATCCGGAGAATGGCGTCCAATTCTGGATTTCCGTGCCCTAAACAAATATCTGAAGAAACTAACATTCATAATGTTATCACTACAGGAAATATTGCATCTTTTGGCACCGGGGGACTATATGGCCACCTTGGATCTCCAGGATGCGTATTTCCACATCCCCATCTTACCTCGTCACAGAAAGTTCCTGCGATTCAGAGTGGCTGGCAGGGATTACCAGTACTTCCATTTGGGCTGCGCTCGGCACCCAGAGTGTTTACAAAAGTCTTGGCCCCAGTAGCGGCTCACCTCCGGCTGGAGGGGATACAAATATTCCCATATCTAGACGACTGCCTTATCAAGGCTAGTTCTTACGAAGACACAGACAACCATCTACAACAGTGTCTAAACCTCTTTCGGTCTCTGGGTCTATCCATCAACATCAACAAATCCCAGTTGGTGCCATCACAAAGACGGGCTTTCCTGGGAGCAACATTAGACACCCAGCTACTCCAAGCCTTCGTCTCGGACGAAAGGCAAAACAAGATACAGAATATGGCCCGGTCTCTGCTTTCAAAAAAGTCAGTTTCAGTCCGACTGTTCAAGTCTTTTTTGGGGATGGTATCGTCGTGCATTCCGCTAATACCAAATTGCCGACTCAGAATGAGGCCTCTTCAGGAGGAGCTCAGCTTACAATGGCTACAGGTCTCCGGCTCCTTCGAGGATCTCATCCAGATTACACCTCGCATGCGGGATTCCCTCCGCTGGTGGGCACAAAGAAAAAATCTACGACAGGGTTGCGCATTCCTTCAGGATACGCCGAACTTTACACTCACCACGGACGCATCCCTCGAAGGCTGGGGAGCGTATCTTCAGGGCCTGACAATCAGCGGCAAGTGAAGCCCTCAGCAAAGGTGTTGGCACATCAACCTCTTAGAACTGAGAGCCATCTTCCTTGCACTCAAAGCATTTCGTGCAATCATCCAGGGTGCCAATGTGTTGGTGCACACAGACAACACTACAAGCATGCACTATGTCAACAAACAAGGAGGGGCAAGATCAGCTCTCTTGTCGCAGGAAGCCCTGGAGCTGTGGGCATGGTCAATACGACACAAGATAAATCTTCAGGCGGTTCATGTTCCAGTGGCAAAGTGAGCAAGGGACTCACGTCTGAGCATACCCTGCCACACTTATGGCGGCCAAAGCGGTACATATGGCCATGTCAGAACTGGGGTGGCAGAGTGGGCTAAAGAACGGTGATGGATTAAACCCAGATCTTTTGACTGGGTGTGGGTGTTTGATTGGTTCAGATGCTCCGTCCATCACCACCCCCTTTTGTACCGCTTTGGCCGCCATAAGTGTGGCAGGGTATGCTCAGACGTGAGTCCCTTGCTCACTTTGCCACTGGATTCAAGCAAGCCAGGCTGAAGACGGCTGAAATGCCAGAAACCGGTCCTCGGAAGCTTGTTTCCGGTCCAGGGAAGGCATGGCTTGGCAGTTCGGGCTGGACTGTTCCCATGAGGCACAGGGTCAGACTGATTTGCATATGGCCATGTCTGAACTGGGGTGGCAGAGTGGGCTAAAGAACGGTGATGGATTAAACCCAGATCTTTTGACTGGGTATGGGTGTTTGATTGGTTCAGATGCTCCGTCCATCACCACCCCCCACCCCCACCACCCCCTTTTGTACCGATTCTTTGCAAGTTGGCATCCCCACAAAGACTCTCAGGGGAATGCGTTTTCGATCAACTGGTCTCTGATATATGCGTACGCTTTTCCACCAATCCCGCTAGTTCCCAGAGTCCTGCGGAAGATGAACAAGGAACCATGTCGGTTGATTCTCATTGCTCCCAGATGGCCTCGCCAGTACTGGTTCACCGAGCTCCTTCTCCTGTCAGATTGCAAACCGATTCAGTTGAACCCAATTCCGGACTTGCTCTCCATTCAGGATGGCCCGATTTACCATCCAGATCCAACGTCACTGAGATTAGCGGCCTGGCGCCTGAGTACCGTGAGTTCGCCCATCTGAACATTCCTGCGGACTGCAAGGAAATTCTGGCCAAGGCAAGAGCACCTGCTACTATAAAGACGTACAGTCTTAAATGGAAACGCTTTTGTGTCTGGTGTCGCTCAGCTGGCATTCATCCTTTTTCAGCTAAACCAGAAGAAATCCTGCCTTTTTTTCCTCCATCTAACGAGATCTGGATTGTCTCATGCAACCCTTAAGGTATTCCTAGCAGCGATTTCGAGATACCGGCAAGATGGGACAAATTCTCTTTATTCTACGAGAATTATACAACAATTCTTTAAAGGCCTTTTTAGAATCTTCCCTCCGGTACGTCGTCCACCTCCAGCGTGGCATCTCAACGTAGTGTTGGCGCAACTCATGCGTCACCCATTCAAACCTATCCATCGAGCCGATCTGAAATTTCTAACATGGAAGGTGTCACTGTTATTGGCCCTGACCTCTTCTAGGAGAGTCAGTGATATCCAAGCGTTCACTGTTCAGCATCCTTTCTTACAATGCACAAATGACTCTGTAGTGCTCCGCAGTAATCCGAAATTCATTCTCAAGGTGCCTTCGGACTTTCATTTAAACAAACCTGTGATCTTAAAGACATTCTTTCCTAACCCACAAACGCCTGCGGAAAGGGCATTGCATACTCTGGACATTAAGAGATGTCTGAAGTTCTATTTGCAAAGAATATCTTCATTGTGCAGATCTGATCAACTGTTTATCACCTATGGTGCAATTCGTAAAGGACAGGCAGTTTCCAAGCAAACAATCGCAAGATGGATATCTGCAGCTATTGCCTTTTGCCACGCACAAGCAGGAAGACCATTACAAGCAGCTCCTAGAGCGCATTCTACGAGGGCAGTGTCTTCCTCTACGGCCCTATTCGCTGGAGTCCCTCTTCAGCACATCTGCAGAGCGGCAACCTGGGCCAGTCGCCATACTTTCACCAAACACAATTGTTTGGATGCAGCCAGTGAGGCCGATGCTTCAGTGGGTCGAGAAGTTCTACGAAATCTTTTCAACTAAGGTGAGCCTCTGTTTCCCACCTCCTATTACTGCTGTTAGATGCTTATTAAGTCTCTATGCTGCACATGCTTAAATAATTGCATTCTATTATGTGTTTAATGATGTGTTTATTCACATATTGCATTTCTATGTGCTGTTAATGTTGACAAGCTTAAGCTACCTGTAGCGTCTGCCAAGCACGAATATGTACTGCTATCTACTCTGATTCAGGCATGTGAATCTATGAAAGACACACTTAATACTGGAGAAGAACAATAGTTACTTACCTGTAATCTGTGGTTCTCCAGTATTGGTGTCTTTCATAGATTCACATGCAACCGCCCACCTCCCCTCAGAGGCTCTCAGGCTACTTTGGTTTACCATCACTCCTTGTGAGAAAATCTGACAGCCTGATCCTCTGGGGAGAACCTTCTGGTGGGTGCTGTCGCCTGATTGGCTGTAGTTTGGACTATACAAAATGACTAGGATAGTCATGAGTGTGGAAGTTTTTTCTACTGTAGCTTGGGCTACTTTACTTCCTGGTTGGGAATTACTGGTTTTTCCAATGTTATTATAGCATATTATTTCTTTTTTATGTACCGTGGGACTCCCACTCCGACGACAGGGAATGATTCAGGCATGTGAATCTATGAAAGACACCAATACTGGAGAACCACAGATTACAGGTAAGTAACTATTGTTCTTCTTATATATTGCATCTCCTGCTTATCTTCTGCTGTGCATCCAGCACAATCAGAATGCTGCTTCTTGCCTTATCGTCAATCTCCTATCTCATTCTCCCATCTCACCCTACTTATTATTATTTTTTTTTTTTACTGGATGCCAGTTTCGTAAAGTTTAATCTTAGAGCTCTTGTGTCTGGTCCACAAGGCTTAGTTCTGCACCTGCCCTCTTGATCTTCAACACAAATTTGTTCACTACCTGTCCACACCAGGAGATCCTATTAATTTAATCTGACTGCTGTTCCTCATTTTACCCACTCTTGCACCATGGACCGACCTTTCTCAGTTCTGGCAGCCAAACGTTGGAATGCCATACCATAGCCCCTTTGAGCCATCAAACATCTAGCTTTTTAGAACGCTGTTAAAACTTGGCTGTTTTGTGCTTGATTTTGTTGTCTTTTTTTATCCTTTATGTTGGGTCCTGTCTGTGTTAGGTTTGCTGCTCTGTACTTCAGCAAGTACACCTGTTTAGGTCATTGTTTGCGCTATACATTCCTTAAGTAAATCAATTTGGCGTTGATAAGGCCTCTAGCTACCATCTTTTGGTACTGTGAAATGGATGGCAACAACAATGGCCTGAACTGCCACAGGCAGTAGAAAACCCCTTACTCCCCTGCTCCAGTTTGGGAGTTTTATTTAAGATCACAAAGCATCATGAGATTTTTTTCCTTTTCACAGCTAAGGCAATGTCATTGGTGAAATTAGTGTGATTGGTGGGAAACAAGGTTAGGTTTTCAAACTAATACCTCCATCTTTAAGACATCTGTTTTAGTCGACTGAGGTTTATCCAGTTTGCTACTAACTCCACTTCGTTGACTTGTGGACTAAATGAGGACTGTTGTCCACTTTCTCACTGACACATCGGTTGAATTGCTTTCTGCAAGATTTTATAGTATTTATAAAGATGTTAAATAGCAAAGGAGACAACCGTGAAAACTTGATGTACAAGAACAAGGTGACTACTAGATGGCTTTCGTATCTTGACAATATCACTGCATAGCACAGTCGATGACTCTGTGCTGTTTGCAACCTGGAACCAGAATGGAGAATACAGATACAAATTACAGGAAAAGAAAGCTGAATTCACAAGGACAACAACCTCAAGATGTGTGGTTGAAACTTTGAGCAGAAAACATTGCTCCAATTAATAGAGACACCAGTCGTTACAAACAGCAGTTTGTTTATATGGACTCTTTCGATGTCGCATTCAAAGGACAAGGTCACTACAGAGTTGCTCAATGCCCTCTACCAAAGTGCAGTGGTACTGCTGTACAACAATTTCTGATCCATTCTGGTCCCTGGGGAGAATTCCAAGATCCGGAATCTGCAGCTAAATCTTGTCTCTACCACATAAGGCGTTACCGAAGGGAACTTACTTCTTCTTTTACATGTTTTAGTGCTTTGTTGTACAAAATGCAGTGGTATAAACCTATATATCGCAAGAAACTGTGAAATATGTAAAATATTTCATGTATGCCTATGAAATATGCATCAATACCAAAGGGGGATAACGGACGGAGCGCTTGAGCAAATCAAACACTCACCCCAGTCAACTGATCTGGGTTTAATCCATCATCATTCTTTAGCTCACTCCACCACCCCAGTTCAGACATGGCCATATGCAAATCAGTCTGACCCAGTTCAGGCTGGACTGTTCCCATGAGGCACGGGGTCAAGACTGATTTGCAAATGGTTGGGTTCAAACTGGAATGGCATGGTGAGCAAAAAAACAATGGATTTAGGCCCAGATCTTTGTACTGGGGTGAATGTATGACATTGTTCTGCATTCTGTCCATCAACTGTTGTTTTTGCTTATTAAATACGCATAGCATCATCAACAACCCCAAAACCACTCAACAGCGCCTTCACATTGTCACGGTGTAGGAAATTAGGATCTGCTTTCATGGTCACCCCCACTTTGGCTGGTGCCATTATGTTTTACTGACTAGTCTGACTGAGATCCTGCTAATCAAAACCCCATTCTCTGTGCTTCCTCCCTAAATTGGATCTTGTGAGTACTTAAGTAGACTCCAGATTGGGTACTGCTGTACCCTTATAAGTCCCTAGTAAATGGTACTAAGGTACCCAGGGCGTAGGTACACCAGGGGTCTCCCATGGGCTGAATTATTTATTATGCCACCCATTAGAGACCACTCAAATAGTGATTACAAGCCTGCCATTGCAGCATATGTGAGCTGGTGCTAGCACAACTTACAACAGATATACGTTTCCTTATATCTAAGGTCACTGCACTTAAAACCTATAACTCACTGCCTTCGACCGTGTGATTTATGGAGTTGCCAGAAGCCATCAACGGTGATATTGGATAATATTACACTGTTACCTGTTATGTATTCATATTCTCTCTCTCTCTCTCTCTCTCTCTCTATATATATATATATATATATATATATATATATATCACACAATTATAGGCTTGTTACCAGACATGCATTTCAAGTGACTTAAATAATCTTCTCATTAATGCTGTTGACCCATAAACTGTTTTCAAATTATGTTATCCTGGACAAATATTTATTTTACTGAGCCGCTGTTTTCTTATTTATCACATATGAGATCACCTTCAAATGTGCAAGTTCAGAATGTCTGCTGTACGAAAACACTTTTGTTTAATTTAATAAACTAAACTTTTGTTCCATTTATATTACAAATTTAGACACACAGGATGCACATGACCGCTGACTTGCCTCTTAGTTCATTAACAGCATTATCGCTGGAAGGATTCTCAAACCACTGTGTCTTGATTCACCGCCTCAGGCGTGTAGGAGTGATGGGAACAGCCTTATTATGGCTTCAGACCTTCCTAGAGGGGAGATCCTTCCAGTTCTTCCAGGGCAATACCAACTCACGGCCCATGCCCTTAAAGTGCGGAGTCCCACAGGGCTCCTCACTGAGTCTCACCCTTTTTAATGCCTACATGGCCCCATTGGCAGAAGTGGGATCCAAATGGTGACATACTGCGACGATACACAGTTGGTTATATCCCTGAGCCATCCTAGCCAACAGTATAATGGTCTCCTTTTCTGCCTGGGGGAAGTCACAAAATGGATGAGTCTCTCCCACTTGAAACTCAACGGTGAGAAGACAGAGCTCATGATCCTTGGCAAATCACTAAGTTCCTTTCAAAAAACTTTGTGGCCTTCCTCCATGGGCCGGTTGCCGACTCCCAAAACAGAGATTAAAAACCATGGAATCTGGCTCGACCAGAACCTCACCTTCAAAGCACAGGCGAGGCTGACGGGCGCTTCATGCTATGGCCTACTGAGAATTATTCGTAAAATCCTCCCTCTCCTACCCCTGCTAGCAAAAAGACTAGTGACCCAGGCCCTAATTCTGTCCAGATTGGACTATGGAAATGCTCTTTATTTAGGTGCCCCAAAGGAGGTGATTTAATAATTGCAGGTCATACAGAATTGTGCGGCGAGGCTGCTCATTGACACCCCCAACCGCTGCTCAGCAAGACCTGCTCTGCGCTCTCTCCACTGGTTTCCAGTACAGGAGAGAATAAACTTCAAAGCTCTCTGCATAGCCGACAAGGCGCTAAATGGAAGTGGACCCTTAATTACAAATGCTATGATTCGCCCTTACAGGGCAAACGGGAAACTCAGATCAAATTAACTCCATCTTGCTGTGGTCCCTAGGATCAAGAAGGCCAGAAGTGGCTGAAGGCTTTTTTCACTCAATGCCTCCAGACTCTGGAATGCCCTCCCACTACATCTACGGAGCGAGATGAACCATCTGAAGTTCCAAAAACAATTAAAGACCTGGCTTTTCCCATAAAGAGATCAGCCCTCTAAGTTACGTCTGCAGCGCTGGGATGCTTCCAGGTAGGGATGTATGACATTACAACGCATGCTTTTACCACGCATGCTGTTACAACGCAGTTTTTACAACGCATGCTGTTACAACGCATAGCGCTTTGGGGTGCTAGATAGTGAATAGTTTAATTTACTATTCCAACTCCAGTCCCCGTGGATAGTAGGGAAGGTGTTGGATAGTAAAATAAAAATATTCCCTATCCTAGAGCGCCCCCCAGTGCAATGCGTTGTAATGGTTTTCGTTGTAAAACCTGCGTTGTAAAAGCACTGCGTTGTAAAAGTTTCGTTGTAAAGGATGTTTCCCTCCAGGTAGCCATGAGCTATACAAATGCCAATACAATACAATACAATACAAATCATTTTGAAAAACGATCACTTTTAAATAAATACATACCTAACGCATGAAGTGGTAGCACTCTCATTTGCAATCATTTTCCATTTAAATGGACTGCATATTTCCCACTGACGTGGTTTTACTGATGAAACTGTATAGTGTAGAATGTTTAAAAATGGAGTTTCTACAAATATTTGTCATTTGCACATCAGCAAGTAAAGTGTTCTATTTGGTTTGCTCCTATATAAATCTTTGCATCCCACATCTCAATTACAGAAAAAATTTGCTTTCGTAATTCCTAATATATTTTGAACTATTTGTACTAGTCACTTTCAAGCCGTTTAAATATGTTAGAAAAAAAATCTTGCAGTCTTTTGTTTCACCATGATTGTGAGCTAGATCACTTGACAAAAACCTCTAATTTTAGATATAAATATAGAAAAAACTAATTGACATTGACCTCAGTCCTCGAACAGACAACAAATGTGTCAGGATGAAAACAAGATTTAAAGGCGTCTTAATTGCGCATTCACTTTCTAAATGAACAGAACACCTGTTCTTTTCTTGTCATCCTCATAAAAACTGACTCACCATAGTAAGTAGCCAAGTAGATTTTTCGAGGCCTCCAATACCAATAGAACCATAGGTGGAAGGCAAAACAATTTGCAGTTCAATTCAGGAAGTGTGCAGGTGGCTTTGAAATTAATTTTGACACAGTTCATACATACATGTAGAATGATTGTAAATGAAAAAGGTTAGGGAGATGGAGTATACATATTTACTTGTGAATAACTCTCACTTCAGTTTATAATGGCCACTGGTCAAATATAGCACATGTTGAATTATAGTAATTATGCCGTAAGGTTGATTACAGATTTAGGGTGGGTAAGGTAATAAGGTAAGTTGGTATAGAAGAAGGAGTAATATAATAATAGACTCAATCAGAAAATACAGGTAAGGTGTATTAACATCAGGGATAGGGTACAAATGTAAGAGAAACATTAACATTAAGGAGAGTGCAAATGAGATTGACAACAGGATATGCAGCTTTGGATATATATATATATATATATATATATATATATATATATATATATATATATATATATATATATATATATATATATATATATATACATATATACACCCAATCCTGTGTTCACAATCCTTTCGAAAAACAGGCACCGACTCCGTGGGATTCAAATCAAGGGTCTTAATTTGCAAGTAAAAACGATCATATATATATATACTTGAAGATGAGGAAGCTGAAACGTTGTAGTGGAAATATATTTTTGTTCTTTGATGAATATATCTGTTTGAGTCACCTCTTTCTTATATATATATATATAGAGAGAGAGAGAGAGAGATGGATGGTGGTCAGTGGTGAATTACTCTAGGGTCAGTTTAAATATGTGATAGAGACTCTTAGTCGAACCTGGCTCCGGCTCCTCAGAACCATATCTAGAGCGTCTGTGCTCCTTACCTCTTTCTTTGACGGACGTCAGTCTAGGCAAAGATGAAGTCTGCTTGGATTTCTTCTTGTGCCTCTTCCCACCAGGAGCAGTCCAGGGACCTCCTCTTTTTCGATCAGGAACGGGCCCTTCGCAGAGTCCCAATGGACGGTGTTGACTGTCAGGCAGGCATGGAGATTCATAGCCCGCTCCTGCAAGGCCTTCAGAGCCATAGCTCGACAGTCCGAGCGCGACTTCGAATCGAGGTCACGCTCGAGACACCAGAGACAGATGAGGTAGGGGTCGATAACCAATATCATGCAGCGGCAGGCACCGCATTGCTTGAACCCTGTCTTTCTCGAAAATATCCTCGCACACGAAGTTGGGAAAATTCCAACCCAGATCGGTGCACCACTGGCGCGGAAAGAAAACAACTGACGTCTACTCGACTGGATGGCGCCTATATAGGTACAGCGACGTCCTAACCGGTGACGTCACGCAGAGCCGAATAGATCCACCCACGCAAAGGGTGTTGCTCAGCAGAATTTCCCGATCCAGCGTAACATCTGGGAAATTTAAAGGTAAGTAATCTGCAGCTAGATAGAGTCCCTACTAGTTAATGCGTTACCAGAGGTAAGTAATTCGTTCAATACATCATCTGGATTGCATCTCATTTGGTTACTGCTTAGTATTTAGATTATTCTGAAGCAACAGTGCATCAGAGTGAGATAAGAGGCCAGTCGCTTATCTAGTCTTGCTCTGAAAGTGATACCAGCATTGGACTGCACATGCAGTGCTCATAAAATACTCTGATGGAGTCTTATTTTTCAAAGTGTAATACAGATTCAGAGCATGCACATTCTCGAAAGTGTAGGGCCAAGAGATTTAAAGTTGCAATCTATTCCAGATTTAGTGGATTCTTTTCAGGTATTGTACCAAGTCTGGGGAAATAGAGATTTTTTATTTATTTATAAGGTTTTATATAGCGCGAACTTGATCCCGAAGGATATCCGAGCGCTTTACAATTTGAGGCAATCACCCAGCCAGTGCCCGTGTGGGCGGAGTCCCCTGGCAGGGCATGAATAAAAGGCCTCTGTTGTTTCACAAACAGGTCTGTCTGTCACTCTATTTGCTTGAGTTTTTTACTCAATCTGTTGCTATTCTAAGTTTGCAAAGATGGATACCTTTGACACAACCAAGTCTGTCCTCAAACACTTTGTGAGCATCTTGAAGGATATCTTCAACCTGTACTTCGTCTTCTACTACCATGATTTGATTTCTGGCTTTGGGATTGATGACAATGTGTAGGTCATATTGGTGCATCCAACCCAGGATTGGTAGACCCTCTTTGGCAACATAAATCTTACCATGAGTAGTGCGTGAGTTGAAAATCATCTGACCGGAAATGTACCCCAAAACATCTATTGACTGGCCCTGATAACGTACCGGGTTAAAATCCGTGTCCGATAGAGACACTCCTTCTCAGGTGGCTAAAAAAAGAGATTCAGGAATAACCGTGTACATGGAACCAGAGTCCACCATCAAGGTGATAGCCTTACCACAAACATGAAATACTGCAGTAGGTCTATTAAGTCTAGGAGAGTCTTGAGTAGCTCTTACCATAGTTTGGTTAGTCTGGAGTCGAAAAGTATGTTTGAGCCTATATGGTTGGACTACAGATGAAGTCCCTTTTGGTGGGAGACAGAATAGAAGAGGTGGATGAAGGTACTGGAGGAATGAGCGGAGAGGGAAGGGACCACAACAGTATGTCACCAGCAAGTAAGTCCGTTACACAGCAGAAACAGCTGACATGTTGAGGAGCCACTAGAAAAAGGGACCTCTTGAAGTGGGCAGTCTAGACTTCGCGGTTGGGTGACAGGTAATCAAAATGGGGCAGGTAAGGGGGAGAGAGAGGAAAATAAGCAAGCCATATGATACCACTGGAAGAGATTCAGGTCATTGGGCAACCCAGGGAAAGAAAACATTCTATTAATTAATCAGGAAGTAACTTAGGAAGAAGTCAGTTATTAGCATTCCCTTAGGAAGAATGTGTGCTTTGAATGGATCCTGTGTGGGTGCAAGCAGTTTAGCCTTTTTTGTTGCAGGGATTTATTGAGAGGATAACGCAACAAGGAGGAGGCAAAGTAATGCTGATTTATGCCTAACTATCCAGATCAACATGGCCAACCTTTGCTTCTATAGAACAAAGTAGAGCACGCATCTCGTGCTCATCACTGTCGCACTGCAATGGATGGGGTTCTTCCCCGTAGTAACCAATTTATCTCAGTACTCCTCAGTTAAATAATGATTCTCTACACTTATCCAGTTCATTTTGTTAACTTGACCTTTTTCAAATCATCACATCGGAGACGGTGTACTTGCGCCTGTATCTTTTATTAAACTTTTCATTTTCCAGCTGTATGCCTTTGGGAGCTTTGTACAACTGTACGTTTTATACAGGTAAGTCAAATAGAGTGAACACGATGTAAATTGACCCAATGCATTTCGAGCCCATAAGGCTCTTCGTCAGGGGTTTCTCTAAAAAATAGATAAAAGAAACAACTCAGCTGACCAATCCATGTAAGCATTCTAACCCAAATGTGCAAAACAAATGCCCATATGGCTGATTCCGATTCAAAAACCCACAAACGCGCTGCTCTGTAAATTAGGTGCTCCCTCCTCCCCCGCTACAGCAAATCGAAGTAAACTATGTAATCAAAATCTCCAAAAGTGCCCGTATGCAAACTCCTAATCATTCCTTAACCAACCCATATTGTTCCACCCTTAACGTAGTTACTACCCGTGTACTACCTAAACCCCCCTCGCTCTTCAAATCCCTTCCTCTTTGTTGCAACCCATACCTCATCAGCTCCGCCATAAGCGGTTCCTGCTCTTATTCATCATTCCATAGCTCCGCCTATGTCTCAAAACCATCCCTCTGCACCTTTAAGTACACCTTTTCCCTGTGCCCGATTCTCGCGATAACAAACCACTAAAACTTAATCCCGCGCTAACTAAACTCTTCGTGCCCTCTAGCCCTAATCAGCAACTACACCTCCCACAATGCTCTTTCGATGCCCCACCCAAATACCCGAAGTCATTCTTGCAGATTCTGTATTTTCCCAGTGTCAGTGAACAATTATCGAAATGCAATGTTTAACAACTGAATGAAATAAGTGTACCAAGAACGTTCAGTGTCACAAAATTAAATGAATTACATGCAGTGTACGGTGTCATAAATTAAATGAATTACATGAATTAAATTAAACGTTTACATGAATTCTGCATGAGATAGCATTCTAATTCCATCCATCAACTGAAAATTGTCCTTTAGATGAGTTTGTCGATATTGCATGAACTCCTCTCCATGTTTTTATCCATCTCCGAGGTGACAAGTTCCTTCATAAGTATTCCATTCGTAAAATTTCAATCCAACAGTGGGGTGCAGACACTTTGAGGCGATAAATATGCAGAAGCCAATCATGTCGAGATGTGAGTGCACTCCTCCCCTTCGCTAGTAAACATTGCTCGAAAACTTCTTTAGTTGGTGCGTGCGATCAGAAGCCGTGGATCTGGACAAAGGACATGGGAGTTTACTCCCCTCTGTCCAGCCCCTCCTCTGGGAGGGACCCCTGAATCGTCCCAACCCTTTACTTTGGGTACTTAAGGGCTTACCCGTGGGTGGCTCTTCAGATTTATCATGGGACAAGATTCAGATCCGAAAACACCTCATCTTTAACCGTCTGAGCACGTTAGACTTCTCTTTGGGAAGCAAGACTGCATCTGGAAGACTCCTGCTGCTCCTGGTTTCTTCATCATGCCTGTCTTATTCGTCATCTGTGTCTGTGCTCCATCCAGGTTCTTTTCCAGGCCTGTGGGCATCAAAGAGACCCGAAGGATCTCCCTTGGAATGAAGAAGTCATTCCCCTGCATCCACAGACAGCGCAACTAAGCTGACCAGTCTGCTGCTCCGGATGTCCTACGGACTCTGAAATGAAAAGCAACAAAGGTGGTGCTTCTGCAACTCACTTGGGGCCTGCACTGTTTTCTCAGCATGTTTGAAACCAGTATCCCTCATAGTAACTGCTGGAGCAGTACCCCTGTGCACCATGCCGACATGCCGTTGCCAAGGCTTGTTGACACTCTTCTCCAGAGATCTTCGGGCTCCAAGAAGCTCCAACCTCCAGCATCTCCTGCTACCAAGGTCTTCTGTCTCACGACATCCTCTGCATTCTGGTGAGCTGCTCAAGGTCCTCCGGCGACTCCTGTGCCTTCGGCCTGTGGTTCCTCTTGAGGGTCTTCTTTGACTCCAGTGGGATCCCCTGCTTGCTCGGGGCCTGCTCTGACTCTCCTGCACTTGGTGAGTCCCTTGGACCTTGCTGGTCTTGACAATGCACCTTCTTTACTTTCCTCAACTGTCGCTTCTGCCAAAGCTTGTCGGTGCTCCCGCAGGACACCGACCCCCTGGCTATCGACTTCCAATGTGGGACATCTCGTGAATGGCTCCTGGTCTTCCCCAGTGTCGCCTGGTCCTCACAGCTGAAGCGACAGCCATCGCCTCTCCTGCATCTTCGTTCATCAGTGGTCATTGATCTTCCGTGCCTCCTGGTCACTTCTGAGAGGCATAGACTCTGTCCCCACTGCTTGCAGGTACTCCTCTTCAAGAATCCACCCTTGGATTCAACCAGACTCTTTCACCTTCTTCGCCAGTGGCTTCTACACTGAAGTCCTCCATTGTGGTCTACGGCGGTTTCCAAAGTCACTTCACACCTATGCACCCGGCTTCCCTGGTTTAGGTATCCTGGTTACTTAGGCATCCATGGGTGAGGGGACTCTCCAACCTTCCATCTTCCACGGGGTTTCTTCTGGGTCCTCTGGGAAGGGTCCTTCTTCTTGAAAACTGCAACCTCGACTTACCCCTTGACTTGTGTTGAGTCGGCCGTCATGTTTCCACTCTGCACACGACCTCCGTGGGGTGCCCGACTTCGGTCACAGCTTGCATTCCAATTTATTAGTATATCGTTTGGACTGCCACTGCCGACCACTGTGTATTTGTGCTACTTACCTGTTCTACTACCGAAGTATTGTGTGTATTGTGATTATATCTACGGAGTGTTTATACTAAATACATATTTTTATAACTACACTGTGTGGTTCTTTTTCACTTAACCTACACTATAGGATTAGAACTGGTGAAACAAGCTGCTTTACACTCCTTCTGGACTAAACCTGAAGGCTTCTTTACACAGCTACCACTTAGAGAGCGTTCTATGGTTGTTTAAGACCACTAAAATCACCATAAGGGTTGTCTGGATTAGTGCAAGGCGCTTCACATAAATATGTGTGCACCATATAATAAGCCAGCCTCCTACACCCTTCGTTTCAGGAAACTGTAAAAAACTTCTATTTCTTTGGATGTAACCTGATGATGTCTAGGTAGTTCTTGTGGTTCAAAAGCAGTTGCTTAGCACCATGATGCTCCAGCGAACAAGCGCCTGATACATGCCTACCGTAGTGTGGAGGAGTGAGGAGACCATCAGTAGAGCCTTTTGCATCAAGAAGAGTCATTTAGAGAAGCAAGTAGTAAACTCAGGGCCTCTTTCAAGATTTTGACGCAGGGCTTCATAGTAAGTTACTTTGCTGTGCTGACCTGCTTCAGAAGAAAAGGGCAGGAATGTGCTGTATTTCGGAGATAGGCTTGCCAGTCCTCTTTCACTTCGCTGGTGCACAAATGGCTGCCTTGCGCCAAAGCAGGCACCCTTGCTGTTGAAATTATTATTATTGTGCAGGAAGCGACACCTTCCTGCACAAAATCAATCAATCAATGTAGGCTTTTTCCTCTCGTTGTGTACTGCAGCATGCACGGAAGGAGGAAAAAGCAAGGAAAAATAAATTTCTTCACATTACATCACCCCCGGGGAGGCGCATGGTTTTGACGCATTCCCAGATTGTTTTAAGTTGGGAATCTAGGATGTATCCAAATACATAGCCTTTAAGTCCCCTGACGCGGGGTGAGGCAACACAGAGACTTGTGCTGTGTTGCCTTACACCATATTTACAAAGCCATTAAAAGTCTATGCAGGTTGTCTTTGCATGGCCTCGTACCTGGCATCACCGTAGCGTCATTAAAAGTGACGCTCCAGCGGCGCAGGCCCCTTGTAAATGAGGCCCTCAGTCTAAGAGAGGAAGGTTTGACCATAACCCAATTAGGAAGGGATGTGTAAGAATTTAGGTAGGGACTGGATAGCTTTCTGTTGCCTGGTTTCCGAGGAGATTCAGCAATCGGAGGGCACAGCAAAAGGGGAGGAGGACAATTGAGTGTGAATGTTCAGACAGGCGCCTGATAGTTTAGCAAAAATGATTTAATACACAATAGAGTACAATGGAGGTGGCAACAGGAGAACCTAAGTTGCAAGGCTCAGTCTAATGACCAGTGGCACCCTGTAGAACAGCCACTGCCTTGGAAATGCCATGCCAAGATGTATCTTTAATTAATAATACATTTCATCTGGTAACATTTTGTAATTTTAAATGTTTCAACAGTGACAGGATAAAAAAGATTGTGCCTATAATAAGCATGTTGTATTAGACTTTTGTGTTAAACAACTAAACAAAGTGCTTTGAGACTTTTCCAGTGTTTTGAAATCTCTTTCATGTCTTATATTAACTGGGCTCTTATATAAGGATGCTTTGAGTGACTAATATGAAACTTGCAGTGAATTTTACAAAATTACAGACCAATAGTTTAAAATGTTTACAAAAAACATAACCAATAAGATAACTCCAAACTTTACGTGTGGTACCCCTCCCCACAATTTCTGAGCATGATAGCTACTCAGATTTAAATGGTCATTCTATAGCTCCTTCACTAGTGCCATCCCAACTAGAAAGCAAGAACCCCTACACACCCTCTGCGGTCATACTTACTTTTTGTTGTCTTTGGCCCTTATTCCAATTTAAACAGTACATTCTTATTCTGCAGGGTACTGCATTCACTAGGTGTTCAATTTGTGCCTTTATCCAATTTATTTACATTGGAGTGGTGTAAATTCCCTAGTAGCATGTGTCAATCTCCATTCTGAGGTGCATAAACAGCGCACAATAATAATAATAATCCACATTTGTAAAGCGCACAATCACCCGTAAGGGTCTCTAGGCGCTGGGGGCCGTCGGGAAGATTAAGCAAGCTATTGCCCAGAGTCACATGGTGCTGGGCTGACCTGCCGCTGGAGCCGGGGATCGAACCCTGATCCCCAGATTCCAGCGTCAGTCGCCCTGGCCGCGGCGCCACACCTCTCTTGCCTGTAGATTATGCATCAAGTTGTTTTTGCCTGCACAGTCATGATTTGGCTGCAAACTGGAATTTGCAGGATTGATACTTTGCTCCCTCATAAGTCCTATGAACTTATGACAACATGTGTATATCTATAAATAAACTTTAGGCTATTCGCCTCAGTAGCCTTATAAAAGATTTTACTAGGATACGTTTGTGCTGATTGCATATTATTTTTTTCTCTTAAATATTTACTTTTCTTATTAACCACACCATCTTCATTCTAGTGCTTTCCCACCAAATCATTCTTCCCCTACACTTGATTTATGATAGTCACTAAAGCTCTACTTTAATAGAGATTTTTACTCTTGAAGCACTTGGATATTTACTTACAATGGTCTTGTTCCTCAAACACAGTATTGTAAAACGTTGGTGTCAAATGCTACTTGGTGCCCAGTCTCACCTTCCACCCCATTGACTTACATTTCCTGGTAGTTTCCCAGATCAGGGCACTTGGTTTTCTTCTCTTACTCAATGCCCCTGAGATGGATTTGCACAACAATGCACCAAGTACTTTATTCTATTCTGTTCTCTTTCACTGCATAGAGAAGACAGTTCCTTTGCCCCCTGTTTTTAGGTTGAGCCTAGAGCAGCGGATGCTCTGCGTGCTCGACTTTTAGTAAGGGGGTTTCCAAAGTGCTACCCACAAGCTTTTGCTGGCCTCAAGCTTGCGTGCACACGCGCAGCCGCCATCTGCGTTTCTTATCTTTTCCTCCGCATCTCTTGCTATTACTTTCACTTTCACGGCTGTGCGGCCGTGTCACTTTCGCAGCCGCGCGACCATTGCTTTTCTTGTTCTAATGTGCTTTCGTATCTCACTATGAGGCATTGATAACACCCTGCTATTTATGTTTCTAGAGTTGATACAATCAATAGAAACCGATTTTGTTTTATAAATATTTTACACTTTAACTAGCTGGTAAATGTAATTTGCTGATGTGTCACTGGTACGTTTCACGGCATAAACAACAGTTTACCTGTGGGACTGGGGAAGGTTTATATTTTGGGGTACTGCCCTGTCTCACGTTGCTAATTGGTAATCTTGACGATTCTGTAATATCTGTTTTGGAAGTCTTTAATACAAATATTTAATTCACTAGGTTACTGATTACCCTTCTCTGGTAACAATGGTTATTATGTAGCACCTCTTTTCTCCCAAAAGAAGCTGAAATTCTAGACATTCATTTTTAAAGATAGTCCTTTTCCCACCAGCATATCTAATAGACGCTGCAGACCATCAAGAATGCCATGAACTGCCTAGTCCTTATCTATGCAGCTAAGAAGTCTATCCATGATAATATCCAAGAAGGAGACAGTCCTACCTAGGCAGCTTCCAAGTACCAGACCTATTATATTATCCTCGTGTCAGACCTAGCAGAAATTCCACCAGCTGCTTCAAACAGGTTGTAAACCTAGTCACCGCAAAAAGATGAGGCATAACGCAGAGTAGGTTTGCAAAATCATGTTAGTAGAATCTGATAAAAAGTCACTCTGCTCATACCTTGCAATGCCAGTGGGATGGATGCAGGATTGCAAATTACCTGCCTACATGGCAGCCCATACTTCCAAACATGGGAGTAGGGCCTTCTTTTCTTTGACCATTCACAAGGATTACTTCCCCCATCTAAAAGGGAGAACAAAAAAGTGGTCATGTCGCTACAGAGAGCAAAAGAAAATGTCCCCAACTCTCAGAGTAAAGGAAAGGATTTTACTTGAAATATTTCTATTTCCTTAAGTGCTTCTGCAAACCAAACTAGTTTCTGAATAAGCAAACATTTAGGATGGTCACCCTGTATCACAGTTATCCTTGTATGCCCTGTTTTGGAGAATGCTGCATTTATCTTGTGTGTGTGTGATGTAATGTAGAAAATGTATGCTTTTTACTCGAGCAGCAATAGCACCTGTGCAGTTATGGCTATGTCTGCATTTTCACTGAAAGGGCATTTCTTATATTCTTAATACCTTTAGAGCCGTTCGAATCTGCATGACGCATTCCAATAAAAAACGTTTCTCCACTGTGGGTTTGGCATGGCAATATATGGATCGATCAAGCAGAGCCCAAAACCTAGTGAGAATGGAGTCCTAAAGTATAATTTCCCATTTTAATTACTTTAGGAATATTAGCTGGCTGCAATGTCAATAAAAATGTTGCCACCACCAATACAGGGAGCAGGGACTCTGCCCCAGCATCCTGAAAAACAAGCATTGGCATAGCCATTAGGTCTCGCTTTTGGGACCTTATAAGTATTTAGTTATGCAACACAATATCCTTGGTGCAACAACATCAACTGTTGCATGGCTAAACACTTATAAGGTCCCAAAGGCGAGACCTATTGGCTATGCCAATGCTTGTTAACATTGGGTACAAGTTCTCATGAACAGGCCGTGGGCTGCCTTTATGAATTGGGCACCCCAGAAGTCATACAGGCTGCTTTGAATGATATTTTAAGCACCTAAAGACACGTAACAAATATTGATTCTCTATTCTTATGTATTGTTGTTAATGTGTATTGTTAGGTGTAATATTTACGAGGAGCTCATAATATTCAGCATACATTTTGTAGAGTCTCTCTATTTTACCCCCAAATATTTTATTATTGGTATAATGCTGATATGTAGGTATTTTATATGTGAATTTTCTTTTGATCTGTTTTATGCAAAAGACGAATAAAGATTTTGATGATGACTTGTGGGAAGCTATACGCTTTCAGTTGTGAGCATGGTAGCATCATTAGTGTGTGGAATGTGTATTTGTTTCAAAGTGAAATATTTCGGCAACCATGTCTGGTACCCTTCATGCTTTCAACAAGCTTCAGGCATTGGCTGCAAATGCCATTCAATGCCATGTTCGGTCGGGTAATGTTACAGGTCTTCTCCTTTCTACTTGAGTTCATAATACGGTGTAATATTCCTCACTTATATGAATTACATGTTTGGGAATATGTCCATGCTCCAAGTTAGAGAGGTACTGATTATGTCCAGGTTATATCTCGTAGTTACTTGTACTCTTGCTCCATCTGCTCTATCCCCTTGTTATTCAAAAAACAAATCTGTCCTAATTTTTTGCCGTAATCCACATGTTGGCCGGATAGAAAGCACTGAAGGTGTAGCTACATATATTTGTTGTGGAGACATAGGTCTTTGTGGAGTCACCCATAGATATTCTGGGTTTTCCATAGGCTTTGACACAACACTAGCGTCCATGTCTGCACCATGAATATATGCTATATCCATACGAAGGAAGATGAGGGGAGGGTTGACTCACTACAAAGGTTTCTGCAGTTAGTAACGAGAATGTACTGAACACATCATGCCTTGTCAATTAACTATTCAGTTAGAAGTTGTTTCAACATATTATGTTTTGTTCCCCCCTGCAGAAGCAAAATGCATGAGAACCAGCATGTCTGAAAGACTGGACAGTGGACACTCCACTCGAAAAATAATGCCTCAATCATGTGGCTCCACAACAGCTCTAGTTCACCATCCTCTATCACTTCTTTCTTGCATTCCATCTCCCTTGACCCCTCCATGCATTCCTGAACCACCTACCTCTAGCCTACCTCCTGTGACTCCTCAATCTTTTCCAGCACATCTTACCTCCAATACTCTTTGTGTGACCCCTTCCTCTCTTCATCCACCCATACCGGATTCATTAGTACCAATTCCACCCATACCTGATGCATTAGTTCCAGTTCCTCCTATCACAAAACCATCTGCTGTGACACCTAGCTCTGTTCCTGCATCTTCTTCCCTTATTCCTTCCGTAGCTCCTGCACAATCTCATCCTGCTCTTAAGGATCATATGTTTGTTCCAACTGTTGTGCCCTCCCATCAACCTCCTGTCAATGCTTTATGTGATCCTAGGTTTCCTTCTTCTCTTCCACTGACTTCATACTTTGTTTCTACGCTGCCTCATGCCAGTCCTTCCTCTGTTCCTGGACCTGCTTTGAAATCGTCTGTTCCTTCTTGTCTTTTTCCTTCCACAACAACTCATTCTTCTCAACCACCCTCTGGCAGCCCACTCTTTATTTCATCTCTTTCAGCCAATTTTGTTACTCCAATTGTAACTCCTTTTGATTCATCCCATATGTCTTCTTTCATTATTCCTGCATCTCCTCCCTCTCATCCAGATACTGCGATTCCTCCCAGTATCCTTGGACCTCAGTCCAATCATCCAGATTCGTTGACATCATCCATTGTTCCTGCTACCCTAACCATTGTTCCTGTAACTGCTTCCAGTGTTCCTGCACCTCCAGCCTCTTGCCCAGATCGTGTGACTCTCTCCAGCATACCTAAAGCCTCTCACTCTCATACAGATCTTGGGACTCATTTTAGTATTTGTGCACTTCCGGTTTCTCATCTGGATTCTGTGATTCCTTCCAGTATTCCTCATCCTCCTTCCACTTATTCAGGTACCATGACACCTCCCATTGCTCCTGTGCCTCCTCCTGATCACCCTGACCCTGTGAATCCTTCCAGTGCACGTGCACCTCCGTTCTCTTGCCCAAATCCTCCCACTCCTTCCAGTGTTTCTGCTCCTTCTCACCCTCATCCAGATCCTTCTGGTATCTGTGGACGTTCTTCATCTCACACAGACCCTGAGACGTTTTCTAGTATTGCTCCACCTTCTGTCCCTCACACAGATCCAATTACTTCTAGTGTTCCTGCACCTTCTTCAGTTCTTGTTACTTCTTGCAGTGCTTTTACAAATCAATCATCTCAACTAAACCCAAAGACCCCTCCCTGTGGTCCTACATGTCCTTCCTCTCAGCCTAATACTGTAGTCCTTTCATGTGTTCCTACACTTCCTTGCTCCAGTGCTGATCCTGTGCCCGCTTCCATTGTTTCCCAAGCCCCTTCTACTCGCA
Source organism: Lissotriton helveticus (assembly GCF_964261635.1). NCBI lineage: Eukaryota > Metazoa > Chordata > Amphibia > Caudata > Salamandridae > Lissotriton > Lissotriton helveticus. The sequence goes on along the minus strand of NC_136072.1, from coordinate 1,083,444,543 downwards.
CAAACCCTGTGCCCCCCTCAGTGGCTCCGGCTCTTTGCATATCTAATCCAGGCCTCCTGGTTCCTACTGTTAATGAATCTCTGCCTTCTCCAAACTCAGAGATTCCTTCCTCTCTTGTTCCCCCCTTGCCAGCTGGTATTCCTGTGCCTTCTCTGTGTACTCGTCCGTCCTCTACATCATTGGAGATTCCTTCTAGTATCCCTACATCTCTTTCCTCTCACCCAGACCAGGTGACGACAACTCCACCTCCCATTAATCTGGATACTGAGATGCAACTTATTTCTCCACCTCCTCCTCCTCCTTCTCCTTCGAACCAAGTCCATCAGATGCAGCCTAGTTCTCGTTCAGACACAGTCCCTCCTTCCCCTGTTTGTGTACCGCCTCCGGCTCCTCCTCTCCCTCCTCTGCGTCCACATTTATTCTTCACGCCTCATCGGGAACAGATCAACAGCTGCAAGGTATGTTTCAATGTGATATGTAGCATACTTTTTATATAATTATTACAACGCAGTAGCACAGCTTTCAAATGGGCGTTTTAGTGAACGGGGTATCGGTCTTACTGTTAAAGGGTAAAAAGAGGGCTAACCAGCCAATATTAAAAGCATGGCATAAGAAGGCTGAAGGATGTGTATGTAATAGAAAACGTGGAATGTGCAGCAGTAGGTGAGGGTAAAGGAATCCAAGGGAAATTGGCATAGTCCGCTAAAGCAGACTCTTGGGTTACGGATAGGTGCGAGGATGGATTGCCCTTCCCTATGCAGGTGATGTTTTTCATACAGGGATATTTGTAAAGTCTTCATTGATTCAAGACTAGTGTCAGGAAAATAGTAATGTGGAGGAGCCAAACTTTCTTGCAAGAAAACTTTGTTGTTAGGAACACACTGCTTACCAGCACTCTATAAGATTTATTGCATGTTTCCGGTTCTGAGTTGTAGCAGAAAAAATACACTTTCTAATGAAAAAAGCCCAAAACAATCATGTTTGCTTCGGACAGAGGGATTTAGAGTGTCTGCTTGTATGAATGGTTCTTTGCCATAACAACATGCTGTAGACCCTTTAAAACTATTAGGGGTAGTTTTTAAATTTAGTTGTATTAAAAGGCACTAAATAATACTGACTTTTTCCACAGGGTTACAGACGAATGCAGATGAATGAATGGTACTCAGTGGATTTATAAAAAGTGACTACTACCTAAAGAGGGTGACACCACACGAAGATCAGTTCATATCAGTCCCTACATTAGAAAAAGAAAATAACTATTCGTGACAGGTTTCTAAATTGATCACTTGGCATACTGAATACTATAGCTTTGTGTGCAGACTTACAGGTAAATGAAGGAGAATGTGCAGTCGCCTTGGTGACAGAATTCTGACTGTCCCAAGTAAATGTGAGGACACACACAAAGAAACAGGTTACATACACCCTGTATACTGCAAAGTTTACCGACAAACTGTTGATTGGGCTCAAATATACAATTATTCATCTAGGAGGAGCCTTAGAGGGAAGAACAGGCATCAAGGGTGCTCTGCACTCAACAACAGTACCATGTACAGAAAAGCCCTTGTTGCACATTACACATCACGTCAGAATTTGTAGGGACTCCCCACTACTTCTGTTTAGTTGGGGAAGGGTCTCGTACCTACTTATAAACCCACCCATGTGTATTTTTGAAGATGGAAACCGGTCCTATAGTAAAGATTGGTTCTCACAAGTGTTAAGCTAAGTAAAAACTGTGTGTTAAGGGTGTGCCTCCTGTAAGCGACCACCAAGGAGTGATGAAATACTAACTGCATATGCTGCACATCTAAACATATGTGTTCCCTATGGATCCTCATCAGGAGAGGAGAGCTTCTACCTCACAAGCACTGCTAAACTTAAAAATGGGTTACGGAACAGCATGCTGCACTTGTCTTTAGTTTGTAGTGGCCATACTCATAATTAAAAACCATGCCACATTTAGACCATTTTAAGTTGAACAGCCAACATGGTGGAATGTCTCCATGGTGGTTTGCTAAGCTTTTTTAAAATTTCTTTATTTACTTTAGCTAAGGTGTATACAGTCGCTGAGGAGGCTGTGCAGTGTAACTAAAAAACATTTGGCAAGGGTACTAACGTGACACCTATTGACTTTGCCAATGCTCGGTACTGGCTCCTCTCTTTTCCATGATTAAGTGACTTTCCACTTTACTCCCTGGCAGTGTCACTAAGTAAGCTCTCCAAAAACCTATCAGGCCCAAAACTGGCACCACTCTTGGAAGTGATGAGAGCTAAAATTGGCCCCACTCTTTCTTACGGCATTGAGATACTCAGGGGGAAACTGAACACTGCCTTAAACCAGCACACAACCAGAATTTATAAAAGAGTTCTCCGACTGCCAAAGTCTGCATCCCCAGCGCAGATAAGACTAGAGATGGGGCTTTTGAACTATGAGGCTTTAAACGTGGGCACTTACCTAAAGCTCTTCCATAAATTAAGACAGGCGGACCCATGCACACTAGAAGCCTTAGTCTGGCTAGAAATCACTCAGACCAACCCATGCGGAACGTATGGTCGCCTCCTTAAGGACGCCATTGATCAAATGTCAGTGAGTGATCTATGGGTCCTGAACCCCAGTCAGTCAGCTTTTAAAATGGCTATTAAAAAATGTGTGAGAATGAGATCGCTAGACATGGATAAAGCACTTTTTGCAAAACGTAGCCACTCCTGGGCACTTATAAACTCATACAGACGGCTAGCCCCCGCAACGTATCTGTCTTGTACATACTCTCTGTATCTTAAACGTAGTCTTATAGCTATCAGAATGGGTGACTGGCGTTTCTTGCAAGACCGGCCCTCCCGGCAACGTACGGTGGAAGATACAACCTGCAGAGGGTGTGGCAAAACGGAGGAAACTTTGCTGCATGTGGTCTGCCTTTGCCCTTTTTATAATTCCCAACGTAGGTGCAAACTAAAAGCTGAATGGAACAGGTTGGGTGCCCGGACCTGCAGGCAAGCCATCATTATGGCCTTGAACCCAGAAAACACAGTTTTAAATATAAGGCTAGCCATTTTTATACAGCAAGCATACCGTAATCTTAACCAATTGAGTCCACACTGAGCCCTGCCGAGATCTTTTTAACTACTAATATACCGTACAACATCTATTAACTTCTAAGGAAGTAAAAATGAAACGATTATAAAATGTATTGTAAGAGTATTGGTCTGTTTTTATACATAAGATACTATTGGTTGTGTTCAGCTTATAATGTTATTTAATAAGAAGGATCAAGTTGTGGATAATTTCCACTTTTTATACAACCGTCAAATAATCAACCGCGTCTTTATACTTTTTTTAATACTTGTATTATAATGTGAATTTTGTATTCTTCTTTTAAAGATATCTGTGTTATATCTAAATAAAGACATTCTGAGGGCACTTTACAATAACCTTACAGTAAATTGCAAAGAGGTTTTTTTGTGCATCATTCCTGACCCCGACATTTTTGCCTTCTTTACTGACTAAGTTACCTCTGTAAGAGGCTAAATGACTCTTGCTGTCCTTCATTACACATGAGCACGTTGACCTTCGGCAGCCAGAAAGGTAGGTCAGCCGTAAAAGAAATGGTACCACTCGCTTAGAGAAAAAATTTAACTATTTGAGAGTAAAACAAATCTCGACATTGTGATGTTTGTACAAAGAGCCTCTAATTCATGCTAGTTAGATGATAACTTCTTAATCTTTACATGTGTTTTAATCCTATCAAGTGCTGACAATGCAATGCAAGGGTACCTCTAATTCCCTATTAATATATCATAGCGCCTCTTATGGAAGACAATCTGATGGCTACATCTGCCTGTGAATTTCTCACCTTTTGAATTCCCCCATGTGCAGCATTCCATGGAAACTTTTCTCCATAACTCTCCAACGTCGATGAGGACGTCACAATGGAACGGCTCCAAGCGTGACATCAACAGAGCAATAAGAAGACCTCGTCAAGTGTGCTGATGTCCGTTCCCTTTTTTCCGCACCATCGGCGTGTAACAGTTTTTCCCAGGGCTCTCCATTTCTGGGAGTTTCTTTGTTGCAGGATCTACCTGTAATTGTAGCAGTGATCATGGCTACCTAGAAGTCCAGATTTAAGCCATACAGGGAATGTGTGGGTCATATGTCGATTACTGACCCTCATGAGGATTGTTTATGGTGCTTTTCGTCAGACCACGGCGTCCAGGGGTGTTTGTCATGCAGGCGCAGTAATCCAAAAGACCTTAAGGAAAGGGAGGCCAAGCTGTTTATGGCCAAGGTGAAAAAGCAGAAAAGGGACCAAAGGAGGTTGAGATCCAAGTCGTCGACTCCGTATACCTCGAAGTCGTTGAGGAAGCATAGATGTCAGTCATCTAAGGATGAAACACCGAAGTCGGGATCTCTGGTTCTCTGACGTTACTTCAAGGATGAAGTGTCTCTTTCCCCTTCTCCTCAGGTGACTCCGGATCAGTCTCCAGGTCTGAAAGTCTCACCAACGGCATGAGAAATGACACCTTCACCTCCGGCCACTCCGCCCCTGCTCCAGGGTCTCCGGCGCTGAAACCAGAGCCAATTAGACTGCCTCCTCGAGCAGTCTCAGAACCAGTGGTACCGGATCCAATATATCCAGCCTTTCCGGCTCCAGGTATGGATCCATCGCATTTCCTAAATGTGATGTTTGGCATATTTAACAGAGTGGCTAATCCTGCTGGTGCGCCGATTGGCCCTGCTTACATACTCCCTTGGAGGTTTGCCACTGCACTTCTCTCAGGCAAATTTCATGTCTTTTATGCCAATGGCTCCAGGGATTTGTCCTCTCCCGACGCCGAGGTTCTTGACACCAGTGCAATCCTTGGAGGGAAGAGTGCCGTTGGATGGTTCTTCTCCGGTGCCGTCTTACTCCAGTCAGGCGCCAACTCTGCCTCATCCGGCGTCCTCTACTATTCCTGTGGAGCTTCCATCAGTGCCGGTCCCGAAGTCAACAGGGCCGCATCTGGCATCACCGTGGCTGGTCCCAAGGGTGAGATCCAGAAGGGAAGCACACAGGCTGCTGGAAGAGGAAGAATATCAGGAGCAGCAGAAGGGGTCTGAAGAGGGTGAGATTGTTGACTTTGTCCAAGAGTTTGAGGGCCTACAGGAGGCTAGTGGACCTGGGCCTTCCAACACAGGAGGTTTCCGCATATGACTCAGTAATAAGGAAGGCAACTGATCTGCTGGATTTGCCATTGCCTACCGCAGAGCTTAACTCTAACATTTAAACGGAGGTGCTTCATTCCCCGTCCTCTGTTTTGGAACCTCTGCTTCCTTTTAATGAGACTTTGACTTAGCTAATCTTGGAAGTGTGGCATAAGCCAATGACTGCCCCTGCAGAGTCCAGATCGGTGGCCAGGAAGTATAAGGTGGCTCCGGGAGATCATGCTTTCCTTTCCATACACCAGTCTCCTGACAGTTTAGTAGTCTGGCATCATGCTCCTCTAAGCAGTCTGCAGGCTGTTTCCCAATCACTCCTACAGATAGAGTATCTAAAAGGATGGAGCAATCGGCAAAGAAAGTGTTTTCTTCTGCCAGTATGGTTCTGAAATCAACAAATGCCACATGCCTGCTAGGTGCTATATCCATGTTCTGATCGACTCAGCAACGGAGGTGCTCCTTAAGCTTCCAGGGGACATTCAGGGCCATTTTGCGGAACTACTAACTGATACCCAAGCTGCGGCCCGTCAGGTCATTCAATCAGGTCCTGATACTGTGGACTCTGTCGCCAGAGTAATGGGTTCCTCGGTTGCAACTAGGAGACACGCCTGCCTATGGTGGTCTGGATTTTTACTAGATGTACAGGCTACCCGATTCGACTTGCCTTTTGACGGCTCTCATTTTTTTAGATGCCAAAGCGGACTTAGGGCTACAACGCTTTAAAGATAGTAGAGCCACAGCAAGATCGTTGGGTCTCCAGTCCCAGCCCAGGGGCTTTGGGTAGTGCAGATTTTGTGGTTTTGGCAGAACGTAACCCTTTCGAGCCAAACAACAACAGCAGTCGCAACAGCAGCAACAGTCAAACACTCTGTATAGGTCATACAGAGGAGAAGGTAGAGGTCGTCTGTGAGGCACAGTCTCCTCCTCCTCTTCTCCTAGCACTGCAACTTGTATAGTAAGGAAGCAGCTCCAGCTACCCAATCCTAGAGCATGTTGATCCGGTGGGAGAACAGGTTTCCCATTTTCTACGAAATTGGAGGTCTGTTAATTCAGATCTCTGGGTTTTGGGTCTTGTGGAAAATGGGTATGCTCTTCCGAGAGTTTTCCCCTTATTTCCCCACTTGCTAGGGTTGGTGCTCAGAGGAGCACCTGTTGCTAGTGCAACAGGAGATTATATCTTTGCTACAGAAAAGTGCAATAGAGGTGGTTCCGGAGCAGGAAATGGGGATGCTACTCTTGGTACTTTCTGATTCGAAAAAGGACAGCCGGTTGATGCCAATCCTAGGCCTCAGGATCTTGAATTATCACCTCCCGCAGGAGAAGTTCAAGATGTTGACCCTAGGTGGTTCCGGAGCAGGAAATGGGTCAGGGGTGCTACTCTTGGTACATTCTGATCCCCAAAAAGGACAGCCGGTTGACGCATTCCTAGGCCTCAGGATCTTGAATTTTCACCTCCCGGGAAGCTCAAGATGTTGACCCTAACTCAGGTTCTTCTGGCGATGCAGCAGGAAGACTGGATGGTGTCGATCAATTTCCAGGAGCATACTTTCACATTCCCATCCTGAGGTTGCATCGGAAGTATCTCCTTTTTACAGTAGGGTCCCAACACTACCAGTTTGCCGTCCTTCTGTTCGGTCTTACTTCAGCACCTCGGGTCTTCACAAAGGTGATAGCGGTGATAGCAGCACATCTCAGAAGGTCCGGGATTCCTGTTTTCCCCTATGTGGACGACTGGCTGCTCAAAGCAAAGTCGACAGAGACGGTGCTGCATCATTTGTAAGAGACATTTTGTTGTTCGATTTGGGGTTTTCAATAAACATACCCAAGTCTCACCTGGTGCCCTCTCAGCGCATCCTGTTCATAGGGGCAGTACTGGATACTACTGTGAGTCGTGCCTTTTCACCTCCGCAGAGGAGTCCGGCATCCATTCTATGATTCTGCTTTTTCACAATAGAGCAGTTGTTCCAGTCGTGAAGGTTTTACACCTGTTCGGTCTGTTCGCTTCCTGCATACTGTTGTTCAGCAATGCACACTTGCACATGAGGGACTTCCAGTGGTGCCTCCGCAGGCAGTGGTTTCAACACAACGGAAATCTCAAGGAGGTGATCAGAATTTCCAGATGCAAAAAGAACAATTGATGGACAGAATGCAGAACAATGTCATGAATTCACCCCAGTACAGAGATGTGGGCCTAAACCCATTGTTGTTTTAGCTCCCCATGCAAAGTCCAGTTTCAACCCAGCCATATACAAATCAGCCTTGACGCTGTCCCAAATTGAACAGTCCAGACCAAACTTCCAGGCCAGGTCCTCCCTGGACTGGAAACAAGAATCCTAGGACCAGTTTTGGGGTTTTACCCCATATCAGTCAGGATAGCTTGACTCCAGTGGCATGGAGAGCACAAGACCCATGTCTGGGCATTCCCGTCCCTCTCGGGGTGACAAATGCAAAAAACAATTGATGGACAGAATACAGAACAATGTCATACATGCAACCAAGTACAGCGATCTGGGCCTAAAGCCATAGTTTTTTCCAGCACTTCATCCATCATCTCCTTGCAATGTAGACCAGAGACACTGCAGCGGCACTTTTATGGTGGAGTGTCTCGGACAACCTGTCTCAAGGGAAGCTGTTTCAACCTCCTCCACTGGTGTCCACAGTAATAAGTGATGCCTCCAATGTAGGGTGGAGAGCTCATCTGGGGGATCTGGAGGTCAAAGGCCTTTGGTCTCCAGAGGAAAGATTGTTTCACATCAATCTTCTGGAATTGCAGCCAATATGTTTAACTCAAAGCCTTTCTTTCCGCCCTTCGCGGTCAGTCGATTCAGTTCCTGATTGAAAAACACTACAGCGATGTGGTACATCAATAAACAGGGAGGAGTGTGCTTGTATCGCCTCTGCAAATAGGCTCTGCGACTCTGGTCCTGGGCTCAGGGGCATCAGATTTGCTGGACTGACAATTATCTGGCCGGAGTGCTGAATGTGTGTGCGGACAGTCTCAGTCGTCAGTACTCGCCCAATCATGAGTGGCGTCTTCATCCCAAGGTGGTCCGTCATACTTTCAGGATGTAGGGGTTTCCTCGGTAGGACCGGTTTGCCACTCACTGCCCATTGTTCTGCAGTCTCCAGGATCCGATGTGGGGAGCGTTGGGGGGACGCATTTCTGTTAAATTGGGGCTCACAGCTTCTCTGCGTGTTTCCTCCCATACCCTTGATTCCTGGAGTTCTGAGGAAGATTTGCCAAGACCGGGCCCTAATCATATTGATCACCCCTGATTAGTCAACAAGGGTTTGGTACTCCGACCTCATTTACTTCTCATCGTACCCTCCTCTCCGTCTCCCTCTTAGGGCAGCCCTCCTCTCGCAGTCGCAGGGGTATGTTCTACACCCCAACATCCAGAGCCTGCACCTTCATGTCTGAAGATTGAGCAAGGCAACCTGAGCTCCTTCTCTCTCCCGCCGGATATGGTGGATGTTATTTTATCATCCAGAATACACTCCGTCAAATCTGTTTATTCTGGTTGTTGGGCCAAGTTTTTTAAATGGTGTGGAGAGAGATCGGTTGATCCCTTGCGAGCCCCATTGTCTTACATTCTGAGTTTCTCTTTCCCTAGCGCAACAGGTTCGTGCAGGAGCTACTGTCAAAGGCTACTTGTCTGCATTGTCGGCTTTTCTCTGTTTACCAGACCAATCCTCTCTAGTCAACTCTCCCATAGTTATGAGGTTCATTAAGGGTCTCACCAATAGGTTTCCCCCAACTCCCTTTATCATGCCTCAGTGGGATTTGAATTTGGTTCTCACTTTCTTGATGGGGTCTCCCTTTGAACCCTTGCATAGTTGTCCCTTGAGATTCTTAGCGTTTAAGACAATATTTCTAATTGTAATCACTTCCGCTAGGAGAGTGAGTGAGCTGCAGGCTCTTAGCACCAAGCCTCCATTCATTTCATTTCTTGCGGATAAGATTTTTTTAGGACCAGAGCTGTTTTCCTGCCTAAGGTGGTCACTCCATTCCACCTAGGGCAATCTATCACTTTACCTACATTCTATCCTCCCCCTCACCCTTCTAAGGAGGAGGAGAGACTTCACCGCCTGGACCCTAATAGGGGGGTCAACTTCAAGGACTTCGGGTTGGACGACCAACTTTTCATTGGATGTGTGGGCAAGATGAAGGGCAAGGCTGTTCACAAAAGAACGCTGTCCAGGTGGATCATCCTCTGTATCAGGATCTGCTAAGCCTTGGCTAGAAGGAGTCTCCTGAAGGTATTCGTGCTCATTCCACCAGAGCTAAGTCGTCTTCTTCAGCCTTAGCTAAAGATGCCCCTGTTGTAGACATCTGCAAGGTGGAAACTTGGGCCTCCCTCCACACTTTTGCGAAGCAGTATTGCTTAGACTCGGAGGTGAGGAGGGACGACATCTGTGCACGCTCTGTGCAAAAAGATTTTTTGGCATAGGTAGGCAGGCACCTCCTCCAGGAGTGGGACTGATTGGGGATTCAATTCAAAAGGCAGGTGTATCCATCAGAAGAACAATTTACTTACCTTCAGTAACGCTTTTTCTGGTGGATACAGTATCTGTCTTTGAATTTCTCTCTGACCCACTGCCTCCCTGCTGCCTGCTTTTTTATACTGAAAAATGGTTGACATGTAATTTTTTGTATTTTATTGTTGGAATAATTGGAATAGTGTGATACTTGACACTAGGAAATGTCGAAATTTTAGAATTTGCAGCTTTAATTGGTTTTGTATACTATGTACACTTGTGAAAATGTTGTCGGTTCACCCGTTCGCCTCGAAGCCATGGAACAAATGGGTGGAACTGACGTCCGCACTCTGATGAGGTCTTCTTATGACTCCGATGACGTCGCGTGCGGAGCCATTCTATTGTGACGTCCTTGTCGACTTGGGAGAACTATGGAGGAAAGTATATGTGGAATGCTGCACATGGGGTGATTCAAAAGGTGAGCAATCCACAGTCAGATACTGTATCCACCAGAAAAAGCGTTACCGAAGATAAGGGACTTGTTCTTCATGACTTGTTGAAAAGGTGTTGTGTTGAAAATGCAATCTTAAAAGTGATTTGTGGAATTATTTCACATATTCAGATGCTAAGAAAAGCCATTTTGATATCCAACATACTCTTCCTTAACTTGGCAAGCAGGGAGACATATAAATGTAAAAGTGTTAGGCAAAATAAGAAATATCATACGTTTTTGTGTGGAGGGGTGTTACTACATTTTTGTAGGATTTATTTGCATTGTGTGTTGCATTTGCCGACCTCTAAGAAAAAGAGTGAACACAAGACAAAGACATGATTACTAAGAGTTAAAAAGCTGGTTAAAAAAAAACAGGTGGTTGAAAATTCACTTATCAGGTGGCTAACGTGTGTATTTCATTTCATCAAGAACTTAGACAAGCAACATTTCTTTCATTTTCTAGGCAGTAGATGAAAGCCTAGCTTTACCAAAAGTCTCTCATTTGAGAGTACAGCAAGAGTTAAAAGACACATTTCGGGTAAAGTGTGCCTTGCAAGTCACATTGTAGTCTGAATGCCAACGCCACCTGGTAGTTTAGCATTAGCACACAACCGCTTGGTGCTCTTCTATAAGACTCCTTTAGGTTAATGACCTAGTTTATCCCAGGCCTAGAGTAATGGAGAAGACAAAAATGATCAGCCTAAGGAGACCAATGTAAATGTATGCAAGATGTTAAGTGGTTCATTGATGGCAACATAACATCTCTGTAAGTCAGTAATGCTTGACTTTTTAGCAATGTTCCCGATCAGTTGTGGTATTATTCTCAAATAGTGCCCAGCAAAAGTTGTGTGGTTCACCATTTCTGGCTGGAAGTGGAGTACCATGGCGCTAGCTTTAGGGAGGGAACCAGGTTCCATTCTAATACGATTTAAACTGAAAGTAAACCGTTATGGTGCCAGGTTGTGGGGACATGACCGGTTAATACACAAGTAGATGGGGGAAGAAGGCACTAGTGGACAACTGCTGTTAGGATCAAAGGTAGAATGCACACTAACCAAGAAATGAGCTGCAACCCATGGGTAGTGTTCAAGCTTTAATTCTAGATAACAAACACTATGTGTTAGAAGTTAAGTTGTTGATTAGCCCTACTCAAGCGGCAACCACTGTCCTGTTTATGGTAAGAAGCAGGCAAACCCTAAATTAAACTGTGCTCACCCTCTAGTAGCTTAGCACAGAGCAGACAGGCATCACATCAAACAGCAAAACAGTGAAAACACGGTACAAAATAAATCCACAACAGATTAGAAAAATAGAACGTAATTTATTTCATAAAAGAAGACCAAAACAACAAAAATACAATGAGTAGAACTAGAGATATTGAATTTCACATTTTAAGTAAAATAGCTCCTAGACGCAAAAAGAGCTATTGGTAAATCTGGTTGCGCCGGACTGGGTCAAATTCGCAAACAGGCCAACTGTGATGGAGCATGGGCCGGATGTAGGGAACCAGTTAGACCTGCTAATCCACTTCAAAAAAGCGTTGCTCATGAGATGCGATGAGGCTGTGGTGTGAGGTCCTGATGCTTCGACGTCGAGGATCCTGTTGACTGGGCTTGCAATAAGAAATTTGGTGTCGAGGAGGCGAGGCACAGCGAGGCAATGCACAGCAGAGGCAATGCGTCACTTCCGATGAGCGGAAAAGCTGCGATGCCGAGTTCTGGTGGCGGTGTCTAGTCTGCTGTCTACGAGGGATGCAAGGAGCTTGTGCTGTGTAAAGCGTCACGCAGCAGCGGTTCCAAAGGCGATGCATCAGTCTCAGCTGCAGGAGACTGCGGGGATGCAAGTCTTTTGCAACTGGTCCAATCAATGTACCAGCTGCGGATTTGTTTGGGGATGCGCCACTCAGCCAAGGCGATACAGCGTTCTGCTCCGGGAAGCATCACTCAGCGGAGAAGATGCAGCAGCTCCTCTGTCAGGCACCTTAGGCCCACTTCCAAGGGTCCAGGATTGGGGCGGCAGTACTAGGCAGGGTAGGATCACAGATGGCAGAGTCCAGGTACAGGGGTTGGAAATCTTTTATGTCCTTGAGACTTCAGATCGGGAGGCCAGCCAGCTAGCGTTTAGAGTCGTTCTCGGGTGAAGCGATGCCGGTCCAGTTCTTCTCATTCAGGCAGTAGGGCAGCAGCCCAACAGGTAAGTCTGCACAAAAAAGCAGGCGTCCAACAAAGCACCAGTCCAGCAGAGTAGCAGTTCTTCAGCAGCACAGCTGTTCTTCTCGGTAAAGTATCTATAGGTCCAGAAGTGCACTGAATTGGTGGTGTCTGATGTCTAGTACTTATACCCAGTGGTTCCTTTGAAGTGAGTGAGACTTTAAAGACACGCCTTTGGAGAGCAAAGAGGTCTTCCCATCATGTACTGGTTCCAGTCTCACTATAGGGGGGTATGCAGCCTTTTGTGTTATGACAGGACACATCCTATTCAGGTGTTAGTGAGGCTGGGTTCAGCTCCTCCCTCCCATCCTGCCTGGATGGCCCATCAAGTCACACTTAAGCTCCCATTGTGTGTTGCTGTCCAGAGGGGAATACACAAATCCCAGCTGTCACCCACCCCAGACATGTGATCAGAGACAGGTTGCTGACATCAAATGGCTAAAGAAAGAAAATCCATCCAATGAAAACTCCGATGCATTTCGGGCAAGAACATTCCTTTATCAAGGAGTTCTGAAACGAAGAAGATATAACACGCTATCAGGCTTATATAAATGAACGTCAAACAAAATGACAAGAGTGTGATGTGCTCATAGTTAAAGAGTCCGAAAAGTGAAAAAACAATAGTCCATGCGTAAAGGTTAAACCATAGTGTGGGCGAATCCAGTAGTGTTAGAAAAGTGCGGTGGTAGTAGATTAACCGGGTGATGTTAAAGGGCTATTTCACCAAAGACGTGGCTGACCAGGCGATTAAAGGGGACGAAGTGATGGTATTGCTTGTGCATTACTTTAATCAGAATATTTCTAGGCGGCGCGAATCGTCACCGCGTGTGAAGAACTTACTTGAAAGTGCTCGGGAGTTCAAGCGCAGATGAATGGGGTAGCGCCGGTATACGAATTTTCTGGGCAGCGGTGCGTGTATTAATGCGATGGGGATTAATGGCGGGTGACGTCATTAGTCTGTGCCGAGGTGAAGGGAACTCTAGAAATAAAAATAAACGGAGGACTATAGTGGTGGCCATGTTGGGTGACGGAAAGGGTCGTTTAGCATAAGGGCTAAAAAAGTGAATGATGGTTACAATGCATGAGGGCGCACAAAGAGAATGCATTAATAAACAACATTTATAGATAACAGCTAAATTCAGTGCGGTCATTGAGTCCATATGGTTTCATGGATTGAAGACGATAAATCCATTCCATTTCACGCTGTAAAAGAAATTTACGATTGTTTCTTCCTTCAATTTTAGAAATGGTTTCCAAAGCAATAAACTTCAATTGAGCAATACTGTGTTTGAGTTCGACAAAATGGGTGGCAACGTTAGATTTTTCATTCTTGGTGCGAATGTTCGATTTATGCTCATTAACGCGCACTTTCATTTTTCTTTCAGTTTTGCCTACGTAGATTTTCCCGCAGGGACATTTCAATGCATATATTAAGTTTGAGGTATCACAGGTGGCATTAACATTGAATTTAATAGTGTTTCCTTTCATAGGGTGTGTAATGTTGTTAACTTTTATGACACAGTTACAATTGTTACAGTTCATACATGGGCGAGTCCCTTTGTTTTCTTTGACCGTATCTATTCTTTTGGTTAAAATTTCCTTAATATTGTTGCTACGTGTGTAGGCGAATAAAGGTTGAGTTTTGAAGATGTCTTTGAAATCAGGTTCCATTTGTAAAATGGGCCAGTGTTTAAGTATGATTTTCTTGAAGATGGTGCTAGATGTTGAAAAATTTGATACAAAACCATGCGCTGGTTCTTCACCATGTTTGTTTGTTCCAAGGCATCTTGTCTGTTGATAGATTCAACTCGTTTCGTGGCTTCCTCAAGAATGGTTTCAGGGTATCCTCTTTCTTCAAAGCGGTCGTGCATTTCTTTGATTCTTTGTTTGAATGTAATTTCATCAGACACAATACGTTTTAAGCGCAACATTTGTGAATATGGGAGATGTTTTTTCAGCGATCCCTGGTGGAAACTAGTGAAATGTAAGGTATTGTTTCGGTCAGGAGGTTTCCGATGTAGATCTGTAATAAATCCTTGTTCATTTCTCGTGATATTAACATCCAAAAAAGAAAGGTTGGTTTCACTCATTTGCCATGTTAGTTGTATCCTTTCATTTTTAGTGTTTAATGAGCATAATGTGTTTTGCAAGGACTCTTGAGTATCATTCCAAAGCATAAATAAGTCATCAATATACCTAGCGTATAGTATAATCCTGTCGTTGAAGTACTTATTGCCATAGATGTGCGTTTCTTCAAATTCAAGAATTGCTTATGGAACTCATGATATACACACTATATCACAGTTACTTCCAACATGACAACAACTGGTTCCTCCAACTATCGGGTATGTCGATGGGGAATTGTGCGGCTCCGACCTACGCCAACATTTACATGCAAGAATTTGAAGAAACGCACATCTATGGCAATAAGTACTTCAACGACAAGATTATACCATACGCTAGGTATATTGATGACTTATTTATGCTTTGGAATGATACTCAAGAGTCCTTGCAAAACACATTATGTTCATTAAACACTAAAAATGAAAGGATACAACTAACATGGCAAATGAGTGAAACCAACCTTTCTTTTTAGGATGTTAATATCACGAGAAATGAACAAGGATTTATTACAGATCTACATCGGAAACCTACTCACCGAAACAATACCTTACATTGCACTAGTTTCCACCAGGGATCGCTGAAAAAACATCTCCCATATTCACAAATGTTGCGCTTAAAACGTATTGTGTCTGATGAAACTACATTCAAACAAAGAATCAAAGAAATGCACGACCGCTTTGAAGAAAGAGGATACCCTGAAACCATTCTTGAGGAAGCCACGAAACGAGTTGAATCTATCAACAGACAAGATGCCTTGAAACAAACAAACATGGTAAAGAACCAGCGCATGGTTATAGTATCAACATTTTCCACATCTAGCACCATCTTCAAGAAAATCATACTTAAACACTGGCCCATTTTACAAATGGAACCTGATTTCAAAGACATCTTCAAAACTCAACCTTTATTCGCCTACACACGTAGCAACAATATTAAGGAAATTTTAACCAAAAGAATAGATACGGTCAAAGAAAACAAAGGGACTCGCCCATGTATGAACTGTAACAATTGTAACTGTGTCATAAAAGGCAACAACATTACACACCCTATGAAAGGAAACACTATTAAATTCAATGTTAATGCCACCTGTGATACCTCAAACTTAATATATGCATTGAAATGTCCCTGCGGGAAAATCTAAGTAGGCAAAACTGAAAGAAAAATTAAAGTGTGCGTTAATGAGCATAAATCGAACATTCGCACCAAGAATGAAAAATCTAACGTTGCCACCCATTTTGTCGAACTCAAACACAGTATTGCTCAATTGAAGTTTATTGTTTTGGAAACCATTTCTAAAATTGAAGGAAGAAACAATCGTAAATTTCTTTTACAGCGTGAAATGGAATGGATTTATTGTCTTCAATCCATGAAACCATATGGACTTGGACCGCACTGAATTTAGCTGTTATCTATAAATGTTGTTTATTAATGCATTCTCTTTGTGCGCCCTCATGCATTGTAATTATCATTCACTTTTTTAGCCCTTATGCTAAACGACCCCTTCCCTCACCCAACATGGCCACCACTATAGTCCTCCGTTTATTTTTATTTCTAGAGTTCCCTTCACCTCGGCACACACTAATGACGGCACCCGCCATTAATCCCCATCGCATTAATACACGCAACGCTGCCCAGAAAATTCGTATACCGGCGCTACCCCATTCATCTGGCGCTTGAACTCTCGAGCACTTTCAAGTAAGTTCTTCACACGCGGTGACGATTCGCGCCGCCTAGAAATATTCTGATTAACGTAACGCACTAGCGATACCATCACTTCGTCCCCTTTAATCGCACGGTCAGCCACGTCTTTGGTGAAATAGCCCTTTAACATCACCCGGTTAATCTACTACCACCGTACTTTTCTAACACTACTGGATTCGCCCACGCTATGGTTTAACCTTTACGCATGGACTATTGTTTTTAGGTTTCGCCCTGGCCGTAGCACTGCGTAGCAGTGCTCGCCAGGGCGAAATCTTATGATCCTACAGTGTGGGGCTTTATCCCGCCTTCTCTTCCATTGGCTAGCTCCATAAATGGAGGCTAGCCATTGGAAGAGATTGGCTGTCAATCACTCTTTCCCGTCAGAACGCGATTCGGGGGCGTTTCTGTGTCTTTTTTTAAGTCCCGCCCTTTGTTGCCTGGGCCGCGCTGTGATTGGCTGCCGTCTCCCGCCGTCTTAGCGAAGGCCGGCTCTGTAGAAATCACAACAGAGAACTACAGCGCCTATCTTCAGGTTTCCGCTTGCTGTGGCATTACTGATGCAATTATTAAAAAATAAATGTGTTTTGTGATTCTGTTGTCTCCTTTAGTGCCGCTTTGAAATGTTTCCATAATATGCATGAATTCGCTGAGTGAGATGTCAGTGGCGGCGTGTGCTGTAAAGTTAGTTTGTGTAATGTTGTTAACGTCCGCCTGCAGGCGCTTCTAAGAGCTTGGTCCGGTATCGGAAGTTACGCAGTCCGACATTTGCCTCCGTTTGGAGTGCACCCGGCCAACTTCAGCCCCCATCTTTCGCTGCTCCTTTGCCTTCAGGTCCCATGTCCCTCCTCCCACCCCCACCCCTGCCGTGCTTCCGTGTCCACAACCGAGGCCGACACCCGAATCTCTCGCCTGCCTGGCCTCTCTCCTGCCCCTACAGGACACCACACCTGCCTCCATGGGCGCTATGAGAGCTCGCCTCTAAGCGTGGCAGGCGGCGCCCCCAAGGAGTGCCCCCCACCACTGCACTGCTGATGCCTCGACTCTAACTCTGTGCCCGAGGGACGCTTGCACTGCCACCACCACGGATGTGAGGCACCGCAATGCCAGGGGTAGCAGAACTGACAGCACGCGCCATTTGATCCCCAAAGACATTATACATTTGACCCATTGACCCACCTTTAGCCCTTCGATACCATATTTGCTACTGAGGGCTGAGAGAAAAGACAACACGTGTAAAGGAAGCTTGCACTGCAGATGGTGTACACAGGGTTGGATTGGGGTCAAAAATAGGCCCGGGCACCCTAAAAAAAACAAAAGTGGTGAACTCTCTGCGTGCTTCTGGCTTGCGCTGCCGCACTATGGATTCCTGTGTAAGAGGCGTCTGTTGTCCGAGAAAGATTGCACCGCTGATGCACACCCGTGGCTCCACTACTGCAGTGCTTAATTTGAGCCAGTGCTTTCTGTCCTGAGCACTGGCACCTAATTCTCACCAGTGGCGCTTATGGCACCAATTAAGGACACACTCATTTGGATGGCACATGATTTCCCCCAGAATCACATGACGTTGAGCCACGCCGAGACTCCAACCCACTCCCCAGCTCCGAAATGGGCAGCTCTAGCCATTAGGCCAAGTCCTCTCCAGAATAATAAGTGCGGGGCTCTAGTCAGGAGGCAGTTTGCACCAGCACATTTCTCCTCTTAGCGCTGCCTCTTGAAGAGAGCCCCGGCACTTTTTATTTTAAAATTAACCACTGCACTACTGATGCCTACGTAGTATCGTGTCGATGCGAGGAGGCAGGGTGGTGCGCCTGCGCGTGTGTTGAGTTTGTGAGACAGACGCTTGCACTGCTGGTGCACCTGTGGTATCCGTACTCCATAGAAGCTCGAGGTAGGCTTTTATTGTATTTTATTCTTTCAGTCTGGGAAGGAGGCAGATGATCTGGCCCCAGGACAGTCGGTGTAAGCTGCACCACGTCTGTCACACTGTACAACACCACTAGGGAAGCCTGTCTCCTCCACACTGCCAAGAGGCCGGCGAATGGATGTGCGTCCGCGTGAACTGGCCTCCTGCAGGCAGACAGTCAGGGTGCAGATGACTCCTGGACGGACACTCTTGTCACGTAAGATCGTGCACCAAGAAGACATTCTGTTTCACAGCGTGGTGCACTCTGGACGGAAAGATAGCTCAGCAGCCTGCGTGCCTGCTGCAGAGAGCTGTGCGGACCCTCATAGTGTCACGGTAAAGTACCAGCGGCAGACTCACCACTACAAATCCCAAAGGACAGTTTTGTGACCAGGATTAGCCCCTCCCAGAGTCACAAGTATGGAATCATTTCAGTTTATGAGGACACTGTGATCAAATGATTGCAAATTACAGAAAGCCTGATGATCCGCAGGTGTTGACTCAGCAATGTGTGACGTAGAGCAGTGCCCTCCTGACCCCAGGGTATTTAAACTCCTTGTAGCAGTGGAAGCCGGAAGAAGTGTTAGCTTCACAGATAAAAAACAATGGCACACATTTCCAGCGAAGTTAAGAAGATTAGTTTTTGGATTCAGGCATATGAGAAAAGTCAGTCAGTCAGTCAAACAAAACTTTATTTGGTTTGTTAAAACCTTAAAAGTACAAGTCCACATTCCGCGAAAAGAATAAGAACAGCAGCATTACATAACAATATACAGCAAAAGAGAGAACAGCAGCATAACATGACAGTATTAAAACCCAATTACACCTCAAAATACGTGTAATTGAACTTCTCTTGTTCCTTTTAAAACGTTGGTATTATAACATTTATTTGTTAAAATCGCTAAAATCTTACCTATACATAACTTCTTCAGAATGCAGTTTTTACTACTATTATACCTAAGTATCTCTACCTTTATTCGGCGGTAGGGGCTGCACTATACGTGTTCTTCTGCGCATTTGAGGAACAACTTAACTTTATTCGTATATTTCCCCAGCGCAGAGGCTATATCTAAATTCTCCATTTCCACCAAAAGAGTAGCAGCTTGCATTCTGTGCGTAATCTCATATTTTTTAAAAATCGGACATAAAAACTCCTTTCGAAAATCTAAAAATCTCGTGCAATCTAATAAAATATGTAAAATATCACAGGTGGTTCCTAAAGTGCAAGTGCATTTCCCATTACATCCTATCATTAGGTTTCGAACCCCGTTATTCGCATAACCTGGGTTTATGCCAATTCGCATTTTCAAGACTTCTCGCCTCAGACTTTGGCTGGGTAGCCGATCCACGTAGGGGAAGTGTTGGCTACTCTCCCAAGCCACTTTCATGTGTGCTACCGAGGACTTTTGAACAAGGTAGTCCTGATCGTAGTTACGGGACATATTGACCCCATGAATCTTTAATTCTTTTTTCCCAAATATTATGGGGTCTTGCGGCAAGCATACCTTCAAATCTAATACCCCATAAGTCTTACTTATTGAAGCTCTCACCTCTTTTGCCCAGGGTAGCTCACTGATGGTAATTTCCTCCTTAGCCCATTGGGAGATTTTAGTAAGTTCCCCTACTCCCAACCGCTGCCAGAAGCGTACGAGGCTCATACAAGCTGTTATAGCCCAGGAGGTTATTACCAACTCCAATCGTGCTGCCTGCACCATAGATGATTTAGGCAGCGCGAATAGGCATTTTAATATATTTCCCTCCTCTCTATCCCAGGAGGTCTTGCCACTAAGGTAAAGAACCTCGGCTCCATACAAAAATTGTGGGGGGACCATTGCTTGATAGGCTTTTAAGACCGGCCTATCTGACCTTTCACCATGGGTATTATTAAATCTTTTTAGGCCTTTGACCGACGCCAATGCCCTTATTTTTAATGCTTGCAGGTGTGTGTGCCATTTCAAGTTACCTGAGAACCACATTCCCAAGTATCTGTAATTGGTCACCCTCTCAAGCAAAACTGTGCCAAGATACCACGAGAACTTCGCTTTCCTTCTCCCAAAACATACAATTTTGGTCTTATCCATATTTACCACTAATTTTTAACTCGTACAGTATTCTTTAAACCTATTTAGTTTTCTCTGGAGGCCTATCTCCGTTTGGTCCATAATGACTAGGTCATCGGCATAAAGTAGGCACGATATGTGCTTACCTCCCAACTTCGGGTTCGCCCCTCTGACATCTCTTAATACTTGGGGTAGGTCAGCTAAGAACAGGGCGAACAGCAGGGGGGCTAGGACGCACCCCTGCCTTAAGCCGTTCCCAATAGGGATTCTCCCAGTCAGTCCTCCGTCCGTGTCCAATATTATCTGTGCCCAATTTTCTGTATGTAGTGCTTGGATAAGGACCAGCAGGTCATCCTGTAGTTCATACCTGAGAAAAGTGTTTCCCTTTCTTCCTTGAAAGGTGAGAGGGTGCAGGAACAAGGGAGTATCAGCATGTGTATATTTATAGAGGAGCTATGGGGGTTCATAAAAGCAGAATCTGAGGGACATGAAGCGAGCTCCTGTATCCGCCGCGAGGCAGTGGCTCCGGAACCTGAGGGGGCCCCCTGCAAAGTACCTAGAGGGGCCGGCCCCCGGGGACCCAGTCAGCCCGTCAACAGTGCTGGAGGGTGGGCCCTGGACTCCCCCCGCCCTCCCTTACAGGAGCTAATGTGAGGCCATTGTCGCGAGGAAGCCACCAAGGCATTGGCACGTGCATTTTACCCAGCGGGCAGCCCAGAACGCCACACCCAATGGTTCCTGCTAGATCGAATCTGTACTTATTAGAGTTTAGACGCTCGGCGCTGACATCAGCTGTGCAATGGCTCCCCTCTTATTTAGCAACGGCAGAGGTAAATTATTAAGCAATATCACAATGGAGCTTAGGAAGGGCATTGCAAAGACAATTCCAATATCTATGAAAACTAGTTTGACAGGACACCCTCCTAAGATTAGAAACCTGTCCCGGGGCTCAACTCTGTGCTCGTCCCATCTGTCCTGGCACTCACCTCATCACTTCTAACCATCAGTGCCCCCCAAGACTCTTTTATCGTGCCTTGTACACCCGTCGTTTTCTTCCACCCCTGCTGCTCTCGTAATTTTTACTTCCATTCCACCCGCTCTTCCTGTTCACTTCCACCAGCTGCTCCCTAACAATCTTTGATTCCACCCCATACCCTCCCAATCATGACTTCATTCCACCCCTTCGCTTCTCAATATTTATGTTCACCTCCTGTTCACATGATGCTTACTTCCATTCCCTACTCACATTTCTTCTTTTTTACGCCCAACCCCTCCGTCCTCCCAATCTTTCTTCGGGCCTCTTTGCTCTTCCAATGTTGACTTGCACTCATTCTACCCCCTAAACTTTACCCCCAGTCTCTGCCCCGGGACCCTCTGCTCTTTTACTCTTTACTTCCATCCTCTGGCCTCATAATGCTACTCTGCCTCTACTCTCAGTCTTTACTCCCACCCTCTCTTACCTCCCGTTCTTTACAACCACCACCTCTACTTTCCTGGTGTTTACTTCAACCCCCACGCTCTTCAACCTTTACTCCTGTCCCTCGCCTCTGCAATATTTACTCGAATTGTTCTCGCATTTGTGAGAGATTAAGCTATTGGCATTGTAAATGACTGCCATTTATTTATCTGTTTTCAAAACCAACACATAAATACAAAATTTGTCATTTACAATGCCAATAGCTCTAACTTTTACAAAGGCAAAACCGTTGCATTGTAAATGCTTGTTTCACTTTTCGGACTCTTTAACTATGAGCACATCACACTCTTGTCATTTTGTTTGACGTTCATTTATATAAGCCTGATAGCGTGTTATATCTTCTTCGTTTCAGAACTCCTTGATAAAGGACTGTTCTTGTCCGAAATGCATCGGAGTTTTCATTGGATGGAATTTATTATAAATCGAATCTGAAATCATTTACTTTTGATATGCTTCGAATATCATAAACTTTCTACACTATCATGAATAAAGAAAAAAAGATTCATGGACCATTTTGGAGTCTTTTTATGAACCCTAAGGAGTGCCTCCTTTACAGGGATGCATTTGCAATTCATGCGTGCACAACTTATCTTTATATATGCGCCACCGGACGGAGACGCTACCTGTGAGAGCACCCAACCATTGAGAACTTTGATAAAAATCTACATCAATCAGCTGTGCACCCTCGGCCTACTCATTAAAGAAAGAAAATACCAACTTTTTAAAAGTGGTATTTTCAGAATTGCAATTTAAAATCTGACTTCACCATAAGTTTGGATTTTAAATTGTAATTCCAGAGACCCTAGACTTGAAGGGTTTATCTCTTCCCAATTGGGAATTACACTTCTAAAATGTAGTATGGTAATCTCAATGTTATCCTACGGACGAGAACGGCCTTATAGCAGTGAAAATGAATTTGAGAGGTTTTCACTACCAGGACATGTAAAACTTAAAAGTGCATGTCCTACCTTTTAAATACACTGCTTCCTGCCCTCTGGGTTTTCCGCGGTCTACCTTTGGGGTGACTTATATGTATAAAAAGGGAAGGTTTGGGCCAGGCAAAAGGGTTATTCTCCAGTATTCAATCTTTCATAGATTCACATGCTTGTATCTTCCCCGTCGTCATGGTGGGAGTCTCCCGGTATATAATAACCATAGCAGTAGAAGAAAAAACTGCCTGGAAGCCATAGAGTAGTGAAACCACTAGGTAACCTCTCCTCCTCATTATGTGGCCCAAACTACAGCCAATCAGCAGCCAGCACCAGCCTACACCATTCCCAGCAGAGCCACCATACCTCAGATTTCCAACCGCCTTCGTGTGAGAAGGAGTCTCCCTGAGCTCTGCTCAGTTTATTCTCTCTTCACTGAACTTTTGACCTTTCACAGTTGGAAGTCAGGTACTGTTCTTTATTATCAAACATTATTTCATTCAATATGTCTGAAAGCTCCAAGAAGAGCCTTTTCAGAGCTTGCAGGTCCTGTGGCAAGGCCAGACTGTATTCTGAAGATCCTCACAAGGAATGCTTGTACTGTTTGTACCCTAAGCATATTCCTAGAGGACTGCAAATATTGCCGGACCTTCTCTGCTAAAACACTGAAGGATAGAGAAGCGCGCCTCTTATTATGGCTTCAGAAAAGGAAAACTCATGACTCGGAGTCTGAGGGAGAAGCCAAGGGACACACCTCTAAGAAATTGAAAAGAGGGTCCTCTGAGGAAAATGGTGAGGTGAAGAAACAAAAATCAGGAAAATCTAAGGAAGGTGAACCTTCTACTTCACTCCCTCCAACTCCTCTCAAGCCTTCCTCAGAAAAGAAGGATCCGTCGTCGCTTCCGTCGACGAAATCTACTGAAATTCCAGTCAGACCGTCGACGAGGCCGTCGACGACCTCGACGACGACCGTCTCGTCAACAACGACGACGACAATCTCGACGACGACAGCTTCGTCGACGACGACTCCGTCGACGGTGAGTGCCAGACCTTCGTCGACGGCAAGATCTTCGTCGACGAGTATCCCGCCGACGATGCGAATGATTGTCCCGTCGACGGCGTCGACGATGAAAAAATCGTTGGCGATGCCATCTCCAACAAGAATAACATCAACATATATTTCTATAAAGAGCATTGCTCCGTCGATGGGAGCCTTGACGAGCAAAAAAGGGGAATTTTCTACGCCTAAAATTTCACCCTTGCTGCCCTCTACCATTCTGGACTGTCAGGAATCAGAGGAGGAAGGTTCTTTTGGTGTTGCTTACAGTCCTTCGCAACTCCATATTAAACATCAGGATTCCGAGGAGGAAGACCACCAGGAGGCACAGGAACACTTCTCTTTTACGGATCGGCCGGTCAAAGGCCAGATGAGATACAAGTCATTTCACCAGGCCTACCACTATGATGATGAAGAGGAAGTGGATACGCCTGTGCGGGAAGAGGCCATGTCGGTGCCTATTTCTTTAATATCAGACCTTAGAAGCATGATAGATAGCTATTATCGTCGCTTTCCTGAAGATAATGCTCCTGCGGCCGCTGGAAAAATCTCTCAACCTGCAAAGGAAATACCACTGGCTCAGCCGCCGCCTCCTCCTCCTCAGAAGGAGGTCCAAAACGTTATTACAATTCGTGATGACTTAAATGATTCCGATCAGGACGATAAAGAGGAGGAAGGGGAACTTCCTCAGGATGAGGAAGTTGGAGATGAGTGGGATCAATATATTGCTCCAACGTCCCCGGCTTCACCTTTGCCTCAATCAAGCTCTCCTCCAGAGGACATAGCAAGCTTTCATGATTTGATGGGAAAAGCGGCAAAGAGATTTAAGCTGGATATGCCAATCAAGGAAAGCGAATGCTTCCTTTATGATTTCAAGGAGTCCTCCAGGAAGTCGGTAAGAGCCATTCCTATTATTGAACATATCTGGGATGAAGGGCTCAAACTAATGAAGAATCCTGCATCAGTCCCAGCATCCATACCCAAGCTGGACAAAAAGTATCGTGCTATAGAGACGGCTCCAGCATTTCTTATTGGTCATCCTCGACCGGACTCAGTTGTGACTCAAGCAGCGCAAAAGCGCTCCAAGAACCCTATGGCAACATGTCTGGTGCCCCCCGATAAGGAGGGCAAGAAGATGGACGGCATAGGTAAACGTTTTGCAGTCATGGCAGCAGCTTCCATCAAGGCTACCAACGCGATGGCCCTTCTGAGCCGACAGATGTGGTCTGACATCGCTCCATTCCTGTCGCACCTTCCGGAGGACAAGAAAGAGGAGGCGACTACCATCCTGCAGGATGGAGCTAGAGCGGCGTCGGAGTCCATAGACGTGGCAATGGACATAGTGTCTATAGCTTTCCGCCAGATGGCGGGGGCGGTAACCCTACGGAGACAAGGATGGCTCAAGGCTACATCCTTTCGGCCGGAGGTCCAGCTAAAATATTGGACATGCCATTCGATGGCGAAAGTCTCTTCGGTAAACGGATTGATGAAACGTTACAGGGGATAAAAGCAGATACTGATACTGCTAGATCCTTGGGATCTTTACAGCAAGGTCGTTATCAGTCCTTTCGTGGACGAGGATCCAGAGGACGCTTTCAACAGCAACGTTCCTCTTACCAATCTAATCGGTACCAACCTTACAACCAACAGGGATACCGCCAATACTCCTCCAACCAACAATACCGGTCCTCGAACACTTCTTTCCAACAACAAGGAAGAAGAAAGTCCGCCGTCAGAGGGAAACAAGACTCTGGTCGCAGACAGTGATATTTATCAGGCGCCTCCAATTCCTCTTCAGATCGACCAGTTCCACTACCTCTCTCAGTTTCTTCCGCATTGGCAGTCCATAACATCGGACAGATGGGTATTAGACATCATTACACAGGGTCACACCCTGGAATTTTCGCAAAGACCTCCAGATCGTCCTCCTCTCTGCAGAGTTCATCAACATATGGCAGCTCTCAAAGCAGAGATCTCATCACTCATTCTGAAAGGAGCGATAGAGGAAGTCCCATCAGACCAGCGAGGAACAGGGTTTTATTCACACTTCTTCCTTATAAGGAAAAAGCAATCATCAAAATGGAGGCAGGTACTGGATCTCAGAGATCTGAACACATACATAAAGAAAATTTCTTTCCGTATGCTGTCCTTGCAGAAAATTCTTCTACTGCTCCGCAAGGGAGACTACATGGTCTCTCTAGACCTGTTGGACGCATACTTCCACATTCCGATACACACAAAAACACAAGAAGTATCTGCGATTCATGGTGGCGGGGCGCCCTTACCAGTTCAGAGTTTTGCCTTTCGGCCTGAAGTCTGCCCCCAGAATATTCACAAAATGCATGGCTCCAATAGCGGCGCATTTAAGGCAACAAAGTCTCCAGGTGTTTCCATACCTGGACGACTGGTTAATAAAAGGACCATCGTTTCAGGCAACACAGAGATCCCTTCGGATGTGCACAGATCTCTTCCACAAATTAGGCCTTCGGATAAACAAAGAAAAATAATTTTTTCTTCCGACTTGTACTCTGCAATTCCTAGGAGCAATCTTGAAAACACAGGAAATGAAAGCTTACCCATCAGAAGAACAGGTAACAAAAATCTTGAATCTGACTGCATCTCTAGCAACAAAAAAGTTCACTTCCATCAGAATATTCAAGTCATTACTGGGAATGATGTCCTCTTGTATCCCATTGATTCCCAATTGCCGTTTACAGATGAGACCGTTGCAAGAAGCCCTGGACAAACAATGGGTCCAAGCCCTGGGTTCCTTCGACGACAAGCTGGTCATAACCCATCAGATCAAATGTGCAATGTCATGGTGGGGTATCAGGAGCAATCTAACAAAGGGCCTGGTATTCGAAACTCAATCTCCAAGCTACGTCATGACATCAGATGCTTCATTACGAGGTTGGGGGGCACATCTACAAGACCTAGAGGTTCAAGGCCTTTGGTCTCCTCAGGAGACAAAACTTCACATCAATCTCTTGGAATTGAAAGCCGTCTTCCTGGGCCTTCAGGCATTCCTTCCCAGGAGCCAAGGTTCATCGGTCTTAGTGCGAACGGACAGCACGACAACAATGTTTTACCTGCGCAAGCAAGGTGGAACGAGATGAAAACCTCTGTCGATTCAGGCACAAAGAATCTGGAAATGGCTACTGTGTCAAAACATATCGCTGCAAGTGGAACATGTTCCAGGAGTAGACAACTCAAAAGCGGATCTGTTAAGCAGGTCATCCGACATTTGCCACGAATGGGAACTATGTCAAGTCCAGCTGAATCGGATTTTCAATGTGTGGGGCAAGCCAAGTCTGGACCTGTTTGCAACTCGAGACAACAAGAAGTGCAGACATTATGCCAGCAGGTTCCCCCAACAGGGTTCGAGAGGGAATGCTCTTCACCTCCGATGGACAGGGATGTTTGCTTATGCCTTCCCTCCCTTTCCCCTAATTCCCTTATTATTGAGGAAAATGAGATCAGAACCTTGCCAAATAATACTGATAGCCCCAGCCTGGCCGAGGCAGTTTTGGTATACAGAGCTTCTCCAGTTGTCGGTGGAGCCAAGAATTCAGCTACCATCAACCAGGGATTTGATTTCCATGAACAGAGGCCAAGTACTTCATCCGCAGTTGACATCTCTAAAATTGTCGGCTTGGAACCTTTTGAGCACGAGTTCCAGTCATTAAATATCACCCCGGAATGTAGTGAAATCTTGCAAAGTTCCGCAGCGCTGTCTACCAACAAAACATATTCCGCTAAATGGAAGCGATTCTGTATTTGGGGCCTTGCTCATGCAGTACATCCTTTGACGTCTTCTCCAGAGCAAATTCTTCCTTATTTGTTGCATTTAGCCAGATCAGGGCTTGCACACTCGTCTATTAAAGTCCACTTGGCAGCAATATCTAGATACAGAAGATCTCCAGGATGTCCATCTCTGTGGTCTAACAGACTGATCAAGGAGTTTTTAAAAGGACTATTCAGAAGGTTCCCTCCAATTAAGCGTCCTCCACCCACATGGCAACTTAACACAGTCTTGTCACAACTTATGAAAGCTCCGTTCGAGCCGATCCACAAATCTGAACTGCAATTTCTGTCATGGAAAGTTGCATTACTGCTGGCACTCACATCAGCCAGAAGGGTCAGCGAGATCCAAGCTTTTTCTATACAGGATCCCTTCATACAATTCAGGCCAGATAAGGTGATGCTAAGGACTAATCCGAAGTTTGTACCTAAAATACCTCCGTCTTTTCATCTAAACGAACCAGTGATCCTACCTACATATTTTAAAAATCCTTCTACAGCGGCTGAGAAAGCTCTTCATACTTTAGACATTGGCAGATGCCTAAAGTTCTACATTGAAAAGACTAAAAGCTTTCGCAAATCAAACCAACTGTTTGTCTCCTACTCGGGGCCCAGAAAAGGTCTGGCCCTATCACGTTCCTCCATCTCCAGATGGATTGCATCCGCCATTGTCTTTTGTCAAGAGAAAGCAGGAAGGCCTCTCGACATGAAAGTCCGGGCCCATGATACAAGGAAGATGGCGACGTCTTCTGCATTGCTAGCAGGAGTATCACTTCCAGACATATGCAGAGCAGCGACTTGGTCGAATGTTCATACATTCACGAAACATTACTGTCTGGACACGGAATGGAAAACAGATGCGGCAGTGGGACAGGCAGTTCTACGACATCTTTTTAAATAAGGTACATGTTTATGAATGTTATTCAAATGTTTTTTCTATATAATGTGGTTTTTTCCATCTGTGCTAATATCTGAAATAGCAAAGTTTTATTGTTAGTATTTTTTAATTTGTAATGAGTTCTTTTTCTGAAAGGAATTTATGGCACGCAGCCCCGAGAAAAGAAAGGGGTCTAGCCTAGAAACGCTCTAACTACAAATACTGCTATCTACTCTGATACAAGCATGTGAATCTATGAAAGATTGAATACTGGAGAAAGAACTAGTTACTTACCTGTACACTATGGTTCTCCAGTATTATCTTTCATAGATTCACATGCGCCCGCCCGCCTCCCCGTTTCCATTAGGTAGACCACCTTTTTTATCTCTGGTTTCCTGCATAGCTCACTCTTGGGCGGTAGGAAATCTGAGGTATGGTGGCTCTGCTGGGAATGGTGTAGGCTGGTGCTGGCTGCTGATTGGCTGTAGTTTGGGCCACATAATGAGGAGGAGAGGTTACCTAGTGGTTTCACTACTCTATGGCTTCCAGGCAGTTTTTTCTTCTACTGCTATGGTTATTATATACCCGGAGACTCCCACCATGACGACGGGGAAGATACAAGCATGTGAATCTATGAAAAATAATACTGGAGAACCATAGTGTACAGGTAAGTAACTAGTTCTTTTTGCCTGGTTGAAAAGGCAATGTAAACTAAACACAGGCTGTGCAGTGGCAGGCCTGAGACTTGCTTAGAAGGGCTACTTAAGTGGCTGGCACAATCAGTGCTGCAGGCCCATTAGTAGCATTTAATATACAGACCCTAGCAACATGTAGTGCACTTTACTGGGTACTTATAAGTCATTTAAAAATACCAGTTGGGGATGAGCGGATATTACCTTGTTTATGTGAGAGAGCACAAGCACTTTAGCATGGTTAGCAGTTGTAAAATGAGCAGAGTTCTAATTCCAGCACAAACAAGGTCACAAAAGTGGAGGAGGAAGGCAAAAATGTTGGGGGGGGGGGGTGGAGGAGGAGACCACCCATTGTGCCAGATGTAGGTCGCCCAATACCGGTCGGTAATGGCCGAAATTACCTAATTTCGGCTGTTACCGACCGGTATTGGGCTTTTTAGATGTAGGTGGCATTTTTGTAGGATTCAGTATTTTACCGAATCGTTAATTTTAGGATTCGGTAAAATACCGAATTCTTAACATACCGATTTGGTAAATTACCGAATCCAGGATGTAGGAAGCACTCAAGTTAGTGCATTCCTCAGTTAAGGATTCGTTATTTACCACCAACTACAAGTTGGTGGTAAATAATAAAAACCTTTAAAAAGCATTTTTTTTGCTTTTCCAACAATGCCATGTTGCAGACATACATGACCTTAGGGCATGTATGTCTGCAACATGTGCACCCATACACTATTGAGGGGTGCAACAGGATGTCAAAGTGACACCTTGCCAAACTTCAATGTTTTCCCCCTTTTACCGAATCGGTATTTACCGATTCGGTAATTGACATTCATTCCTATGGGCCTCCTGGCCCATAGGAGTGAATGGCAATTACCGAATCAGTAAATACCGATGTGGTAAATACCGAATTTTACAGATTCTGTCAAATTTACCGAAAAATTACCTACATACTATTTACCTATTTTTAAATACCGAATCGGTATGATTCGGTATTTAAGAATAGATAAATAGTATTTACCTACATCTGGCCCGAAGTCTTTCAGGTCTAACATGACATGTGTGCCAGTACCAAGTATTCCAATACCAGTCTAGGCAGGGCTTAAATGAGACAAAAGAAGTCCGTGGCGTTTGGGTTATTGTTTAACAGATTGTGTTGTTGTGTATGTGGTTGTAGAGCCACTGGTTTGGGTGCTTTGGAGGAAGATCAACATTGTGGTGCTGACTGAGTAAGTCTATTGAATTGGGACAAAAGGAGGAAAACGTAGGAGGGCAGTGAGGCATATTAGAGGGCTTGAAGTGGGGATGTGAAATACAATGTGTGCTTGTCTGTTTCCACACACTAAATGTGTGAACAATCAATGTTTTTGAAACATTGGTTGTTGGAGGGGGGACCTCAGACTGCACAAGCAACAACTGGGGGCAGGTCGTGGTCACAGTGTGTTGGAACATAAACTGTGGCGTCATTGGGTAGAGGATTTATTCTGTACCAGCTTCAGGGGATTACAATATTTGTTAAAACAAACTGTCTTGTGTTTTTTTGACAGACACCAGGCCCGGCAACGCCCGACCTATTGATAAAAAATGGCCTTGGAAAGCCTAACAGTAAAAGGTTTGTTTTTCTTTTTTAATTTCGGTATGGCTTGTGCTGCTTGTTGCCTGCGTTGGCTTAGGGTGTGGTTCTTTGGAGATGGATCCTGTTTTATATACTTGAACGACCGTTCTGTGTGCACTCTAAAGACTTGCAATGTGCCATATAAGTACAAGACAGAAAGGGGGGGGGTGTATGAGTAATTAATTGCGGGGAGGGGTGGACCTTCAGGCACTGTACTGTAGGCTAATAGATTCCGGTCCTCTTTTTTTCTGCTTCAGTGCTCTTTGCACGACTGCCACTCAGTTGCCTCTTTATCATTACCAGATGGGTCCTGGATTGTAATTGTGGTTAAGTGAATTGAAGTTTTGTTTTCTTTGTATCTGAAATGTTGGAAATTCTTTTGCAGCTTTATTCATTAGAAGTTATCCTTTAGGATTAGTATCTTAACAACAGTGCCTTTTTGTTTTACACTCTCCTTTCTGAAGGTTTCATTTGGGGCCCAATGTTTGCTTTTTTAATAGTGTCTCAATTTTTTTTTTTTTAATATTTATTTTTATTAGTTATAACACAAGAGAAGAAATGTACATATCGGGTGTCATTTGGAGGCACATATTGTGATGGCGAACGGGCAAATGATTTGAGGAAATACACTGCAGTTATAGACATCTGAAAGTCAACAATGCCAGCTTAGAGCTGGGGCTAAGCAATACAGTACAGATAACCTTAAGCAAACCGCATCGGAACCCGCCCGCCCAGAAGAAAGGATAGTAAATTCTAACATTCGACACCCAGATATGGGGAACTAAGCGGCTCAGGATAAGATGCCACATCTCTTGTGAAGAAGGGAAAAGAAAGGCCATAGAACATAATAAAGGAAAAAAAAAAAAAAAAGCCCCCCACCCTGCCCTGCACCCCTGCAGATGGCTACGACCTAACCCCACTAGCAGCGTGCCTGTCGCCCTCTAAACTAAACCCCAAGGAAGGGAAAAGATGGAGGAGGAAATGTCAAACAATACAATACGAGCTCCCGGACTCACCCCCCCGCCCCCCGCCAAAAGCAGACAGCCCCTACCATCGTACAAAGCGAAGTAAAGCAGACTAATAAGCAAACAGATAGGGGAGTCACAGAAAAAGAGAAGACCTTCCCGCCCAACCCCCGGCACAACAGAGGCAGCAAATCCCTTATCAAACATAGCCATTGTACCAAACCCCGACAATCAGACTTCCATCTGGCCCCTACGCTCACGGACACCACCCAGCAGAGCCAAAAGATAGTCACTGTACCGAACTCAGACAGTCAAATTCAGCCCTGGCCCTTACGATCCATCGCACAAACCCCATCCGGTAGGACCGACATAGTAGCAAAACAGTCAAAACGTTGTAAAAAAAGAAGACCTATACTGCCGGAAAGGGCCAAAAATGTTAAGTCTCGAAGTCTCCCAGATACACAAAAGTCAGTCAAAAAAGTATGAAAGGAAGCCTCCAGAAGCGAAGGAAAAGATGAGTCCTGCGCGGGCGATGACTCTGCCGATCGTGCTGGTTGTTCAAGGGCTCCGGCAACGTTCCGCTGCACTCGTGCATAGACAAATGGCACCAGGCCTCGATTATGTTCGGGGTTCTCCTCTCGAGTTAGATCAAGCATCGCGGGGGTCACCGTATGTTGCAGGTCTGACACAGGGCTGAAGTCCGGTCTCAAACACACAGTCTCGATGCTTACGGCCAATTTGTAGAAGATGGCCTCCATTTGCAAGTGAAGAGCCCCGATGGCGGCCATTACGGTCCCCAGTGATGGTCCACACATCGTCCGATCCATCGCTGCTTGCACGATAACAGAGCAGGTCCTTAACCCTGGAGGCCGGCTACTCCGGGGAAACAAACAGGAGCGGGATGGACGGAAGCGACTGGCGACTTGTAGGCTTGGCGCTCTTTACACTGTTGCCGCGAGCAGGGGCCCCACCCGCGGACCCAGCGGGACGCTACAGGGTCCCCGGGACCTGGCCCCCCCACCCACCTCGGCAAACACGTCTCGTCGCCGTCTGTCTAGTATTCGCTGGGACTAGAAACCATCACCAGGATCGAAGAATAAATTTCCCTCCGATGAGACCGGACTCCGCCAGGTACCCGCGGCCGATGTTTTTCAACTGAAACCCGGCTGGGTCAGTACTCGAGGCCCCGGCTTACACACTGGAGTAGGCCCAAAAATGAAAGACGGTGTAACTTCGTCAATCAGAGCGAGAAAAACTCCGGGATTGCCCCCCTGGGCTCAGCAACGATTCAGACACCCGGGAGTCGGGCGGGAGGTCAGGATTAATTGCAGGATAGGTCCGCCGGCGACGGAGGTCGACGGAGCCGGGAGCTTACGCGGCCATCTTAGTTGCTATCGTAGCTCCTCCCCTGTCTCTCCATTTTTAAAGACGTTTCCGTATCCCCTGTTGGATGTAGCTTTCCAACATGCATTGAGTGAGACCTCTGATGTGGTTTCATGACCAGCATTTCTGCCCTTTTAATAGAGACTTTTAACTGCAGATTCCTTATCTTTGAATTTCCCAGGCATCAGGCTGGATCCTGAAACTTTTTCTCGAGCAATACCCCTTGCGCGTGTTGTCGGGTGGCTCCATTCGACTCCGCATGATGCCACAGTCGTTGGCATCGGTTATGACGTCACCTAGGTAGGTGCCACCCAGGCGCGCGGTGTCAGTTCTTTTCTTTCTGCGCCAGTTAAGTGCCGATCTGTAGGAGAGCTATCCCTCTATCGCTTTTTGACAGGCCTTTTTTGACTTTTTACTACTTGTGCAAAGGATGTCCTCTGGGAAATACAGGGTTTAAACCATGCAGTGCCTGTCACCGCATGATGTTGGTAACTGACCCCCATCTAATCTGTCTTTAGTGTCTCGAGCGCGAACACAACTCTAAGTCGTGCTCAGAATGTCAGGCTATGGCTCAGAAGGCCTTGCGGGAGCGGGCTATAAAGCTCCTTGCTGCCCGGCAGTTGACACCATCCAGCAAGACTTCGCAGAGGTCCCAGCCTCGTTCAAAGAAGAGGAGGTTGCAATACCGCTCCCGAAGCCCCAAGTCCTCTTCGGACACTCAAGGTCATCGGGATACTCTGGGTAGAGGCATAAGAAAAAGAAGTCCAAGCGGGCTTCGCCTTGACTGTTGTCTGTCGACCAACGAGGTAAGGTGCACCAACGCTCTAGGCACAGTTCTGCGGACCTAAAGTCAACTTTGCGCCTCCCTCCCTATCCGGAAGCGAGAGCGACCCCCGCTCAAATGTAAGATTTTTACGAGACCATGTGCTGCATGTTTGAGTGGGGCTACTCCTCTGGTGAGCCCTCGGGCTCGGCTGGGTTAGAAGGTGACCCATCAGATTCTACGTCGTCGGCTTTGGCCAGGGCGCCGGTGGGGCCTCAGGGATCTGATCCCGGATGGTGCCGGTTGTGCAGTTGCCTACCTTCTCCAGCATCGAAACCGAAGTTGTTGCCTTCGAGGCTGTCACTGCCCACTGACAGTTCCAGCCCCATCCTTCTCTGACAACACAGTCGGAACGGCATTGTTCAACGCTGATTCCAATGTCGATAGAGCCCAGGGTTTCGATGTTTTCACCTGAACATTTTGATTATGTTTTAAATACAGGTGAGGATTGGGATGGATCTATGAATCCTTTAGAACACAAGGATGTTTCTGCAGAGCAGATGGACTGGTATGACGAACTTGGGGATGCCAGTGAACTGGACACGTCCCCAGATACTGGCATACTCTGGCCGCCAACTGGGGCTACAGATGAGGGAGCATCTTATGCCGTGGTGGTCATGAGAGCAACCGAGGTCCTTGAACTGGAGTTGCCCTCTGTGCAGGTCAGGACTAATCTCCTGATTGAAGTACTTCAGCCTGGGGCTTCCACCTCTGCACCCCTTTAGCCCTTCAATGAGGCACTTACCTTCTAGGCACGTGCTCCAAGCTTAGCACAGTGGCATCTGTGAAAAGGACAATTGCATGCAGCCATCGTCCGGCGATCCAGAGTTGGTGGTGCAGGCTTCTACCTCCCAGGGCGCGTTCCCTTCCAACCCACTGGATAGGGTATCCAAGAGGCTGGAATCACTTGGGAAGAATATGTTCGAGGCATGTGGGCTGCTGAATTTATATCTGTGCATAGATCTCCGCCTAGTGTTGGGTCCGGATGATTGCACATTGTTGTCCTGGAAGAGTCTTCGAAGTATCACGAGATAGGTGGCTCCTCCCCTGGACTACAGTGCGCATGGGCATCCCCTCCATCCTCAGATTGTTTTTTTCCGCCATTGGGTTCGGATGTACTTTCTTTACTCCCGTTCGGAATAGCACAGGGCCAAAAGGCCTCGGGCGTCGGTATAGTCTTTCGTTCGGTGCCTCGTACTTGTTCCAGTTCTTCGAGACGGACGTTGAAGGCCGCTTGCCTTTTCGACACCTAAGGCACCATCCACGATCGACGATGGAACGGAGTCCGTTCAAACGATGCCCCGTTTGCAACTCCAAATACCCTCACATTGATGTGCACCCGGTGTGCAATAAATGTCTATCACCGGACCACGACGAGGCCAGCTGTATGGCCTGTTCAAGATTCAGGTCAAAAAAGACTCTTCGGCTTCGACGTGCCGCAAGACAGTCGGCACGAGAGTCAGCGCCCGACCCAGAGAACATCTTCGGGGCTGACGACGAAGAGGGTGTGGAAGAGGAGGATCCTAATCAACAGTCGGATCCCGCGTCGAAACAGAACTCGAACTATGATGAGGATGAAGAGGAAATCTACATCCATGATGAAGACATCGTCGAGGTAGGAGACGACGCACAAGCCATCGGAGCCGTCGATGACGACTCAAGCGATGAGCAAGGCCCAACCGCAGTAGCGGGGCCCAATAAAGACTCTGTACCTTCCAAGGCTCAGGTCGAGGCATCGCCGGAAGGCCTTAGCCAAGATCTTCATCTACGTTCTATAGCACCGCTTCCAGGCCTGGCTAAGGACATTTCGAAAGAGCCATCGGTCCATCGACCACAATCAGTGGAGAAATCGAAACCGAAACCTAAAGACACTAAATCGAAACCTCGGGGCCGCAAGGGGGTGTCGACCCGAAGATCGGAGCGAGTGAGCCCATCTCTAAAGTCAAGCACGTCACGCTCATGTCGTCGACGTCCGGGTCCAAAGATGGCGACGCTACCAAAGGACTCAAGACTCAAAAGACCCTCGATCTGAAGATTCGGAAGCCGCTAACGGTCAAGGCCTTCGAGTCAAAAACCACATTCGACCCGAAAGAACATATCAAGTCGAAGCAACGGAGCGTACCTGCTGCGCAACAACGGCTCGAGTCGACGCATGGCCCTAAACAACATGCTGAACAGTCGAAGTCGGTCGGATCGAAATCAACGCCTCCCTCAAAGCAGGTCGGTCCGTCTTCAATGCTTACGGCGCCGATAAAGTACGGACTGCCCCCAACCGCACGACCTAAGGCGGTCCAGCTCCAAAAGGGCACCGACACATCCAAATCATTGTCGGTAGCTTCAAACACTCGACCCATGGAGGAGGACGTTCTGTTCCAGCCGCCATCCTATGATAATCAGTTGAAATTATTCATCGACTCCGATTCCGGAAGACTCACAATTTATAAAAGGAAAATCAGACCGGAAACTCCTATGGAGTCCTACAAAATACCACTCAAAAAGAAGAGGGACTCTGCCACCTCACCTACTCTTTTTGAGCCTTTACAGTCCTATGGACAGGAATGTGCCTATTCTCCCACACATGCCACTGAGGAGGTACAGGAAGGGTACAATGAAGAACAGTTTAATTATCCCATGGACACGGATCAAGAGGAGTCCCAACCATGGACTGACCCTGTTGACCCTGATGAGCCACACACCACGCCTGACACTCTATCCTATGCAGTCAAAACATCACCTAATGAGGATACTGCTGCGTTTAACGCATTGATTGAGAGGGCAGCCCTTAACCATGATGTGGATATGCACGCTGACCCAGTAGAGGAAGACTTTCTGTTTGATACCTTCTCAACTTCAGAAAGATCAGTGAAGACGTTGCCTATGCTTAAAGGTGTGCTCAAACACGCTGGTTACATTTTCAAAGAACCAACAAAGGCAAGGGTTGTGAACCCCAGGATTGAAAAGAAGTACCGGCCTGCGCCTGTAGACCCTACGTATATCAAAGGCCAGCTCCCGTTAGACTCCTTGGTGGTGGCTAATGCTCGTAAGAGAGCAAACTCTCAGACAAGTGGTGATGCTCCTCCTCCGGACAAAGAATCCAAGATCTTGGAAGCTTCTGGCAAACGGGTAGCAGCTGAAGCGGCTAATATTTGGAGAATCTCAAATACACAAGCCTTATTAGCCAGATATGATAGGGCTCATTACGACACGTTAGAGCAGCTACTGCAACACCTGCCTGATGCTTATAAGGAAGGAGCGGAAATGCTAATACAGGAGGGGAAGCTAATCTCAACCAAATCCATTAAGTGTGCGTTGGATGCAGCGGACACAGCAGCTAGGGCCATCAACACTAGTGTGATGCTCAGAAGACCTGCCTGGCTCCGCATATCTGGTTTCAAGTCAGAAATCCAAACAACTCTGCTTAATCAGCCAGTTAACCCTGACTTTCTATTTGGTCCTGATGTAGACACAACCCTAGAAAAAATTAATAAAAAAGACACGGAAACTGCAAAGTCCATGGGAGCTCTACAGTCACAACAGTTCAGGGGCAGTTCCTTTCGTCGCACCGGTAACGGGAGCTTCTAGGGGCCAAGCATCGCAGCAAGCCCAATACACTAAAGGAGGCACACAAACCACCTATAACAAAAGCAATAGGGGTGGATACCGTGGGAACAGCACCAAAGGCAGAGGACGAGGAAATAATAATGCCAGATCCTCCGCCACCAATAAACAGTGACGTCTTGTCACTGCCCCCGGACCATATAACACCAGTCGGGGGAAGACTTCAGCAGTTCCTGCCAGTCTGGGAAGGCATTACCACAGACAGGTGGGTGTGACAGCTTATACAATACGGATATTGTCTAGAACTAACCTCCACACCACCCAACATACCCCCAAGGCAATGTCCTATGTCCGCAGAGCACATGCACTTATTGCAGCAAGAAGTCATCTCCATGCTTCAAAAAGGGCCCATAGAACTCGTGCCTTTAGAACAACAGGGTACAGGGGTGTACTCTGATTATGATAGTTGGACAGCACCCTTCAAAAGTTATACATTGTTGCAGAACAGTTATTAAAAACATAAATAAACAGAGTTATTAGTTTTCCCAACTATTCAGATAAGACACACAAAAGTAGTGACTTGGATTTTCTTTCTTTTATTCAATTTTTATTCTTTATTTTCTTTTTTTGATAGTTGCAGATAGCCGACGCGTTTCGTCCGTTGCCGGACTTCTTCAGGGCTTGAAACAAACTGTCTGATATCAAGTTTCACATCCGTCTTTGTCAGGCTTTCATGGAGTTTCTTTTGTTGCTTGGAGAGTTGTAAGCAAGGTCACAGATCCTAGTCACGGTCGCTGTCAACACAGAAGCAAAAGTACGCCCACAGAAAAGTCAAGGGGCTGGAACATACAGGAGCATCAAGTTGTGGTCTTCTGGTTCCGGGGTGTACTCTGTCTACTTCTTAATCCCAAAAAAGGACGGGTCTCTCAGGCCCATTCTAGACCTCAGACCCTTGAACCAATACATCCTGTCAGAACATTTTCACATGCTCACTTTGCAGCAAGTCCTACCACTGCTCAGTCAGGGGGATTTCCTGGCAACCCTAGACCTGAAGGATGCATATTTCCACATTCCCATTCACCCCAGTCACAGGAAATATCTCAGGTTCACCATAAACAACCAGCATTACCAGTTCAAGGTCCTGCCTTTCGGGGTCACTACAGCCCCCAGAGTGTTTACCAAGTGCTTAGCGACAGTAGCTGCGCACCTTCGGAGACAACACATCCATGTCTATCCTTATCTGGACGACTGGCTTATCCAAGCAAAGTCGGCCCAGCAATGTGCCAGCCACATGTCCCGCACAATTCACCTCCTACACAGTCTAGGATTTTCACTAAATTACCAAAAATCTTATCTTCAACCCGCACATGTACAACAGTACTTAGGCGCACAAATAAAAACTCTGACAGCAACAGCACAGCCAAACTCAGCGAGAGTCAACAGCATGCAGGTGCTGATTCGAAAATTCACGCCCCAACACTCACTCCCAGCGCAAGTGTTTATGCAGCTGATAGGCATGATGGCCTCCTGCATCTTTATAGTCCCACACGCGAGGCTGCACATGCGTCCGCTTCAGGAGTGCTTAGCGCGACAGTGGAACCAGGCTCAGGGACAACTGCAGGACCTAGTGTTGGTGACCGGTCGTGCATACAACTCTCTGCATTGGTGGAACACACAAAACCTTTGCAGGGGACGACCGTTCCAAGAGCCTGTGCCACAGATAGTGCTGACAGCGGACGCATCTCTCCAGGGCTGGGGAGCGCATGTCCTCCATTACACAGTGCAGGGCCTATGGACGACGCAGCAGCAGAAGATGCACATCAACCTACTGGAACTGATGGCAATCTTCATGGCAATGAAGGCGTTCAAATTGCATTTGTGCAACAAAGTCGTGCAGATCCGAACGGACAACATGACTGCAATGTATTACATCCAGAAGCAGGGAGGGACACACTCTCCACAATTGTCACACCTAGCACAAAGCATGTGGAAGTGGGCCATTCAAAGGAACATGTTCCTCATGGTGGAACACCTCCCAGGCAAGGACAACCAGATGGCGGACCTGCTCAGCAGGCACAGCCATCAAATGCACGAGTGGGAGATACATCCCTCAGTGCTACAACCGTACTTCCAGCAGTGAGGTCATCCAGAGATAGACCTATTCGCCACACAAGAAAACGCAAAATGCCAAACCTTCGCCGCCAGGTTCCCACACCCGCAGTCTCAGGGCAATGCGATATGGATGAACTGGTCAAACAGATTTGCGTACGCTTTTCCTCCAGCACCGCTCATACCGCTGGTAGCGCGCAAACTGCGGCAGCACTCCATGACACTCATCCTAGTTGCTCCAACGTGGGCAAGGCAAGCATGGTACACCACGTTCCTAGAACTTTCTGTGGTGCCCCACCAACGACTGCGACTCACACCCAGTCTCCTCACTCAGAGCCATGGAGACATTCAGCACCCAGATCCGCAACAGTTGAGCCTTGCAATATGGCTCCTGAGGTCATAGAGTTTGGCTACCTGAACCTGCCCCCTGACTGTATGGACATCATCAAGGAGGCTAGGCGGCCTACAACCAGGGCGTGCTATGCGGCAAAATGGAAGCGTTTTGTCATTTATTGTTCCAACAATAACGTAAATCCACTAGATGCATCAACGCAAAACATCATATGTTATTTATTGCACCTATACAGATGCAATCTGGCCTATAGTTCCATCAGGATACATTTAGCTGCAATGGCAGCTTATCTTCAGAACAGACAGCACCTTTCGCTTTTCAAAGTGCCTGCCATTCAAGCTTTTATGGAAGGACTCAAAAGGGTAATTCCTCCAAGGCACCCACATTCGCCTGTCTGGAATCTAAACGTAGTTCTCACCAGACTAATGGGACCACCCTTTGAACCTCTTCATTCTTGTGAAATACAATTTCTAACATGGAAAGTGGCCTTTCTATTAGCGATCACGTCGCTCAGAAGGGTTAGTGAGCTGCAAGCCCTCACTATTCAGGAGCCTTTCATTCAGATTTATGCTAATAGAGTAGTGCTGCATACCAACCCTAAATTTATGCCTAAAGTGGTGTCACAGTTCCACATTAACCAAACAATTGCACTGCCAGTATTCTTCCCAAATCCTGATTCGGTGGCAGACAGAGCACTGCACACACTGGATGTTAGGAGGGCTCTCCTGTAATACATAGACAGAACTAAAGATTTCAGGAAAATTAAGCAACTGTTTGTTGCCTTCTCTCCACAGCACAAAGGCAACCCAATTTCAAAATCAGGTATAGCCAGATGGATTGTTAAGTGCATACAGATCTGTTATCAAAAGGCTAAACGCACATTAACAGTTCCCCCAAGAGCGCATTCCACACGCAAGTTAGGAGCATCCATGGCATTCCTGGGTAACATTCCATTCCTATATGTAGAGTAGCCACATGGACCACCATACACACATTCACCAAACACTACTGCGTGGATGTACACTCCAAACAGCAAGCTGCGGCAGGTCAGGCTGTTCTCAGAACTCTTTTTCAGACTGCTGCAGCTGGCACGGGCAACCGCCGCTAATGAGGATACTGCTATTTATTCTATGCACAGATATAAATTCAGCAGCCCACATGCCTCGAACGGAATATGCTACTTACCAGTATGCATCTGTTCTTGGCATGTAGGGCTGCTGACATTTATATCGCCCGCCCTCCTCCCCGGTGCCTGTCGCAGCTGTAGCACTCAGAATTATTCTCAGACATGGTCATCACTTACTTTATCATACTCCATCTCTGCCACAATGGCGAAAAACAATCTGAGGATGGAGGGGATGCCCATGCGCACTGTAGTCCAGGGGAGGAACCACCTATCTCGTGATACTTCGAAGACTCTTCCAGGACAACAATGTGCAATCATCCGGACCCAACACTAGGCGGCGATCTATGCACAGATATAAATGTCAGCAGCCCTACATGCCAAGAACAGATGCATACTGGTAAGTAGCATATTCCTTTTTTTCTTCCACAAGCCTGGCATTATGGTCGGTGAATTTATGAAAAAATAAAATACCCAGGCAAAACACAAATACTGGCGAAATTCAAGTCACGAAAAATTAGTAAAAGATAATCAGGCACAAAGTTAGCATATGAGAATTTAATGTCATAAGTTTGATAAAAGG
Source organism: Lissotriton helveticus (assembly GCF_964261635.1). Classification (NCBI taxonomy): domain Eukaryota; kingdom Metazoa; phylum Chordata; class Amphibia; order Caudata; family Salamandridae; genus Lissotriton; species Lissotriton helveticus. The sequence goes on along the minus strand of NC_136072.1, from coordinate 1,083,403,038 downwards.
TGTCATGAGGATAATCAATGACGTAAAGACAACTAAAAATAACAATAAAAATTCTTTCAATTAAGATTCGATATATGCAAAATATTGTATGTACAAATATTCCCAATAATATGAAGGAAAGATGGTTTTCGTCTACGCGTTTCGACACGTTGAGAGTGTCTTCCTCAGGACGCTACCATCTTGTAGCATATAGTTAGAAAGTTCTTAGGATGTTTAACGAAGGAACAATGTAGAAAAACGGGTCCAAACGGGGTGACTGCACCAGGCCTTTTTATCTCTATGCGGGTAGTCTTTCGTTACCGATGGATAGGCACTGCGCTGTGCGGGTGAATGGGGCCGAAAAATAACTTAATAGGCCAAGCGGGGGCTTCAAGTATCTTCAGTTGCTGATATAACGCACAGAGGGGCTTATATGGTAATAGAGTGTGAAACTGATAAAAACGTAAGAAACACAGGTCGGATACCTGTCGAGAACTCAGCGTGGTGATAACCGTAACGGCGTGGCGTCTGCTACCTCGTGGGATAGTCGGTGAAGACTGCATGCTTATTGGGCTGTTTCTCCCACTCCCTATGGTAGACGGTTGCGCAAGAGCTGCCACAAGTTAACAGGAGGAGGCCCGGGCCGTGCTTTGTAGGAAAGTAGGATCTGCTTCTTATGGTTACCCCCACTTTTTGCTTGATGTTTCACAATTTTTTCACAATTTTTGACTAGTCTGACTGGGATCCTGCGCCAATCTATCTTCTTTCTCCCTAAAATGTTAGGTCATGTACTTAGGTACACTACAGATTGGACACTGGGGTATCCTTGTCAGTCTCTAGTATATGGTACCCATGGCATAGGTACCGCAGAGGTCTCCCATGGGCCGAAGCATGTATTATGCCACCCATGAGAGGCCATGCAAAATGGAACTACAGACCTGCCATTGCAGCCTGTGTAAGATGGTGCATGCACCACTTACTTTAGATATAGTTTTACTATATCTATAAGTCACTACACTTAAAACCTGTAAGGCACCCATAGAGCAGGCCTTGACAATCCTGAAGGCAGGGTGCAGGGTTTTACGTGAGAGGGTGCCCCTGCAAAGCACTCTGGCAGCCTTCAGAGACCATTCTCCCGGGTTGCTGGTTACGCAGCCATACATATAATGCTATCTCAAAAACGGCTGCAACAAACCATGTTGTGTTTGGTATGAAACACCTTGGAATCGTACCTCCACACTGCTAACCGGTGTGGGAGTTATGATTCCACCCTTCAGAACCAAGCTTCGTGGGGTCCCTGTTCTTCCCGGTACCAGCCTTCTCGACACGGCCAGCACAAAATGGTTGCTGCCGACCAGAGACACATTTCTGCCCTCCTGCTGCTGAGCCAAACTCGAGCAGAGTAAGGCAGCACAGTAGGCATCCTGTTACAGGGATGTGTGACCACCTCCTAGACAGGATTTAGTGTATTGGAGCTGGGAGGGTGCATTTCCAAAGTGCACGAGGGGCACATTTGGTGTCCCTGTTAATAGTCCAGTTTAAACCAGTCCTAGGAGCAATTGGCTCCTGCTCTGGCGTGAAACTGGACAAAGGATATGGGAGTAACCTCCCCACTGTCCGGACCCTCTCCTGGGAGGGTCGCCTGAATCTGTTCAACCCTCTCCTATGGGTACAAAAGGGCTTACCTGGCTGTAGGACCCTAGAGTCGACGTGGACAAGATTCTGATCAAGAAACCTCTGACCTTCGACCGTCTGGACTTCGCTGGACTTCGACTGGGCCCGACTTAGTCTCCCTCTCCGTCCAAAGCATCGTCTGTGCCCGTGCACCATACCGTGCAGGACCTGTGGAGTATCAAGGACAACTGAAGTATCTCCCTTGGGGTGAAGGAGTCACACTCCTGCATTTGCAGGTACCTTAACGAAACTGACCGGTCTCCTGATCCTGAGCTCCTGCGGACTCCAAAGGCTCCAGCAACACAGGAGGTGGGTTCCTACGTTCCTTGAGGTCAAGCTGCCCTCTCAGAGTTTGAGGCCCTGTAGCCCTCGTGGGGACCGCATAACCTGAACCCCTATGCACGGCGTACTTTTGCAAGTGCATATGCTTGTTGGCGTTCCCCAACTAAGTGCATTGGTCTATTGTTAGCCCCAACCTCTGCGCACATTTCGTACAAAGTACTTCGGCCTCCTCGCACTCTGTGCCCTCCAAGCTTTGACTTTGTGACACTGCTAGATATCCCCTCGCGACTCCTGTGCATCCAGCCTGTGGGTCCACTTGAAGGACAACACTGCTTTTCTTGGGCTCCCCTGGTTGCTCCAGGCCTGCCCTGACTCCCCTTGTTGTGGTGAGTCTCCTGGTCCTTGTTGGACCAGACCATAACCTTCTTAGACCTTCTTTTTAAGTTGCCGCTGCCAAGGTTTGTTAGTGCTCCCGCCGGACACCGACCCCTCTTCACTCGACATCCTTCGTGGGACAGCTCGTATCCGGCTCCTGGTCGTCCTCAACTTCTCCTGGTCCCTGCAGCTGTGGAGTCAAGGTCTCCATCTTCACACCTGAAGCACCCGACAGCGGAGGGCATTCATCTACTGAGCCCCTGGTCACTCCTGAGTGACCCAGACTCTGTCCCCTCTGCTTTCAGTTTCCTTCCATCAAGAATACACCTGTGGGTTCCACCTGACACTTTTCTTCTTTCCAGCAGTGGCATTTCTTTGAAGATTCCCATTGAGAATTACAGCGGTTTCTGGGATAGGTAACTCTGGTACTTTGGTATCCACGGGTAGACTGGCTCTCCAACCTTCTATGTTCTAACGGGTTTCCTCGTAATCCACTGGGAAGGGTCCTTAAACGGTAAAACTGCAACCGCGACTCTTCCGTTGTATTGTACGTGATACCAAAGGGGATGATGGACGCAGCGTTTGAGCAAATCAAACACTCACCCCCAGTCAACTGATCTGGGTTTAATCTATCACCATTCTTTAGCTCACTCCACCACCCTAGTTCAGACATGGCCATATGCAAATCAGTCTGACCCTGTGCCTCATGGGAACAGTCCAGCCCGAACTGCCAAGCCATGTCTTCCCTGAACAGTAAACAAGCATCCTGGGACCGGTTTCGGATTCATAATTCTCATCAGCCAGGCTATCTTGAATCCAGTGGTAGAGTGAGCAAGGGACCCACGTCTGGGCATACCCTGCCAACTTAGGGCGAACAAAGCGATACCAAAGGGGATGATGGACGTAGTGTTTGAGCAAATCAAACACTCACCCCAAGTCAACTGATCTGGGTTTAATCCATCACCATTCTTTAGCTCACTCCAACGGCCCAGTTCAGACATGGCCATATGCAAATCAGTCTGACCCTGTGTCTCATGGGAACAGTCCAGCCTGAACTGCTATGCCATGTCTTCCCTGGACCGGAAACAAGCATCCTGGGACCGGTTTCGGATTCATAATCCTCATCAGCCAGGCTATCTGACAATTTCACTCCTCAGGAGTGCATATGCTTGTTGGCGTTCCCCAACTAAGTGCATTGGTCTATTGTTAGCCCCAACCTCTGCGCACATTTCGTACAAAGTACTTCGGCCTCCTCGCACTCTGTGCCCTCCAAGCTTTGACTTTGTGACACTGCTAGATATCCCCTCGCGACTCCTGTGCATCCAGCCTGTGGGTCCACTTGAAGGACAACACTGCTTTTCTTGGGCTCCCCTGGTTGCTCCAGGCCTGCCCTGACTCCCCTTGTTGTGGTGAGTCTCCTGGTCCTTGTTGGACCAGACCATAACCTTCTTAGACCTTCTTTTTAAGTTGCCGCTGCCAAGGTTTGTTAGTGCTCCCGCCGGACACCGACCCCTCTTCACTCGACATCCTTCGTGGGACAGCTCGTATCCGGCTCCTGGTCGTCACTCCTGAGGCGAAAAGCCGGGAGACGCTTTCTGCACACACCTGATTTTAAACTTTGAGTGTCACCTTTATTCTGTGTTGTGTTCTTACCTCTTACTCTGTGTGAAGCATTGGAAACGCGCTCAGCGGATTGTAGCGCTGACGCGCTGCCTCACAGAACCGCCATTCCCGGCCACGAGACAGGCCACGCCCCTTTTTAGGCCACGCCCACCCGCCGCGCTTAAAAGCACCCGCTGACTACGAGCGTGGTTGCTAGACAATTTCACTCCTGAGGCGAAAAGCCGGGAGACGCTTTCTGCACACACCTGATTTTAAACTTTGAGTGTCACCTTTATTCTGTGTTGTGTTCTTACCTCTTACTCTGTGTGAAGCATTGGAAACGCGCTCAGCGGATTGTAGCGCTGACGCGCTGCCTCACAGAACCGCCATTCCCGGCCACGAGACAGGCCACGCCCCTTTTTAGGCCACGCCCACCCGCCGCGCTTAAAAGCACCCGCTGACTACGAGCGTGGTTGCTAGACAATTTCACTCCTGAGGCGAAAAGCCGGGAGACGCTTTCTGCACACACCTGATTTTAAACTTTGAGTGTCACCTTTATTCTGTGTTGTGTTCTTACCTCTTACTCTGTGTGAAGCATTGGAAACGCGCTCAGCGGATTGTAGCGCTGACGCGCTGCCTCACAGAACCGCCATTCCCGGCCACGAGACAGGCCACGCCCCTTTTTAGGCCACGCCCATAGAACTCTTTCATCCAATATAAAAATGTGCACACACCGGAAGCGCAGCGGACGAGCGCAGCGGGAGCGCCGTTTGCGCGCCGAAGGCGCGCTTAAGGCAAGCCCGTCTGCGCCCGTCCGCGCCAGACCGGGCCATGGGACATGGCACTCTGTTCCTTCCATTACCTACTCAGCCCATGCCCTCAGGGATCTTCAATATCCCGCATTCTCTGTTTCTCCCACCGCCATTCGCCGCACCACCGCCCTCGGCATCTCGCGCCATAAACAGTCTTGCTCAGACAGATCTCTACCTTCAAGCACGCCTAGCAAACGTTCCACTTCGATCAGGGTACTTTATTTAAACACTCGCTCGTTAGTAAAACACTCTGAGGACATTTTTGTCCTCCTTTCTAACTCCAACCCCGATTTGCTCCTGCTTACGGAGACCTGGCTGACATCCGAGTCTCTCCCTGATATTCTGGCCGCCCTCCCCCCTGACTATTACATTCTCCATACCAACCGCCCTGACGACCGGCCCGGGGGTGGGGTGGCAGCCATTGTATCAAAACGCCTGACCTCTGTTTCCTCTAACCCCCTTCCTTTATCGGGGGTCGAGAATTTACTCTTCAGTGTACAAACTAACACCGGCCCCCTCACCTTTCTCCTACTATATCGGCCTCCTCACTCCATGCCTCACTTCTCTTCCATCCTGAGTGAACAGCTTTCCGCGCTATTAACTACACACTCTGACTTCGCCATTTTCGGCGACCTAAATTATTGGTTTAACGACCCCAATGCTGGCCCTCACGCCATCGAGCTATTCGAGACTCTTGAGAATCTGAACCTCACCCAGCATGTCTCTCACCCCACCCACATTAAGGGCCATATTTTAGACCAGATCTGGTCCTGTAATCTGGCCCTGTCTCCACCAGTCACTCTTCCTTGTACCTGGTCTGACCACTACTTGGTGGATACTACCATTACAGTTAGTGGCCAAACTTTTACCCCTTTAATGGCCGGGGGACAATCACGGAAATGGAACACCTACGATGCCCAGGGCTTTCTCTCTGCCCTCGCCGCATCCTGCCCCGACCCTCTTCCGTCCAGTAATATCGATCACCTGGAACAAGAAATCGGCTCCTGGCTGGAGTCGGCCAGCGACCAGTTTGCCCCCTTGGTTACCTTCCCTCGTACTAGGCACCGGTACGCTCACAGGTGGTTTTCCGACGATCTCAAGACCTTGAAATTAAAAACACGTCAATCAGAACGTATTTGGAGGCACGACTACTCTGAGCCTGCCAGACAGGTCTACCTGATCACTCGTAATAATTACAAATCCGCTATTAGGTCAGCAAAAATGGAACACTTCTCCAGCAGGATTGTGTCAGCCACTAATAAATCCAAGGAAGTGTTTAGAGTTCTAAACGAGCTAACCACGGATGACAGATCACTCCCAGCTCAGACCCCTACCCAGGACACTTGTGATACTCTGAACTCCTTTTTCCTGGAAAAAGTCATCAAAATTAAAAACTCTATCCCTCCCCCCACCCAGCTTCCCCCTCTTGATCCCTCCCTTGATAATTCGTCGACTTTCACTACCTTTCCTGTTATAGACACGACTTCCTTAGTGGAACTTGCCACCCGTGTGAAATCAGGCTCTCCCAATGACTGCTGCCCTCCCTTTGTGCTGCGCAGTGTCTGCCTCAATCTACCAGACAACATTTTACACTTGCTCAATAGTTCACTTACTAGTGGCAGTGTCCCCACCTCTTTTAAGGAGGCCATCTTGGTGCCCCTTCTTAAGAAGCCTGATGCAGACCCCATTGAGCCATCAAACTACCGTCCTATTTCCCTCCTTCCCTACCTCTCTAAAATCCTGGAGGCTCATGTCACCCGCAGCTTATCAAACTTTGTCGAATCCTCCCAGTACCTTGAGCCCAATCAGGCGGGCTTCCGACCCGCCCACTCGACTGAGGCGGTTATCTTAGCAGTTCTCGATATACTCAGGCACAACGCTGATATCGGGAACCCCCAAGCCCTTGTCCTCTTGGATCTGTCTGCTGCGTTCGACACGGTGGATCATAACATCCTTCTCCACCGTGTCGAACAGGCCGGCATCCGAGGCGTGGCACTTGATTGGGTCAGGTCCTTTCTCACTGGTAGAACACAGGCAGTCCGCTTGGGTCCTTTTACGGCAAAAAAATCTCCCACGGCCTGCGGAGTCCCCCAGGGCTCCTCTCTTTCCCCGCTCCTATTTAATTTGTATCTCCGGCCACTGATTCAATCCCTCCTCAAATGGGACATCACAACCTTTAATTATGCTGATGATTTGCAGCTTGTTTTTTCACTCAATTCCCCTCTGGCCATCAACACGTTCCATGCTGTAATGACTCACATACAACTCTGGATGGACCAGAACCAATTAAAACTCAACCCAGGAAAAACTGAGCTTCTCCTTCCCGGCCTCAGCCATATCCACTGGGGCCCTCAGTTCTGGCCGTCGGAGCTTGGTCCCCCCCCCACCCCAGCTAAAACAATAAAAAGTCTGGGCGTAATTATTGACACCGAACTTACCCTCAAAGCCCAAGTCGGAGCGGTAATTTCATCATGCATGTTCCAGCTTCGAAGGATCCGCAAAGTTCGTCACTTCCTCCCCCCTGCGGCACTCACCCAATCTGTTACTTCACTGGTACTTTCACGTCTTGATTTTTCAAACTCTATTTATCACGGCCTTCCACTTTATCTGCTAAATCGCCTCCAGGTCGTCCAAAACCAGGCAGCTCGCCTGATCCATGGACTACCTCGTTGGCAATCCGCTAAACCTCTGCTTCATAGCCTTCACTGGCTCCCTGTGAATCAAAGGGTCGCCTTTAAGGTGGCTTGCCTCACTTTCAAATGTCTTCACTGCCCTAGTCCTGGGTTTCTCAAGTCCCTCATCCGCCCCTACCGCCCTACACTTAATCTACGTTCTGCCCGTAATGACCTACTAATCACCCCAAAAAATAAAACCAAGAAATTCGGTGGCCGCCGTTTCTCTTATTTAGCCCCCACTTTCTGGAATTCCCTCCCCCTGTCCATCAAATCCTCCCTCTCTCTTCTCTCCTTCAGGAAACTCTTAAAGACCCATCTGTTCCCATCCTTGTGTTAGGTTCTGTGTATTTCTGTCTCCTTCACCTGTCTAGCAGCGCCAGGAAGCTTCGGCGTCAGTGCGCTTTACAAATAGCACTTAACATAACATAACATATCTTGAATCCAGTGGTAGAGTGAGCAAGGGACCCACGTCTGGGCATACCCTGCCAACTTAGGGCGAACAAAGCGATACCAAAAGGGGTGATGGACGGAGCGTTTGAGCAAATCAAACATTCACCCCCAGTCAACTGATCTGGGTTTAATCCATCACCATACTTTAGCTCACTCCACCACCCCAGTTCAGACATGGCCATATGCAAATCAGTCTGACCCTGTGCCTCATGGGAACAGTCCAGCCCGTACTGCCAAGCCATGTCTTCCCTGGACCGGAAACAAGCATCCTGGGACCGGTTGCTGGCTATCAGCCGTCTAAAGCCAGGATAGCTTGACTTCAGTGGCGTAGTGAGCCCGGGACCCACGTCTGGGTATGTCCTGGGGCCTTGGGGTGTTGTTCTTCCTTCTGGCGGCTGTCTTCCGGTGCTGTTCTGGCTGGCAGGCTTCTCTCCTTCTGGAGTGGGTTCACCTTCCTTCCCTCGTTTCCTTGGGCCCTCTAGGCTTCTACTTCTTTCCTGTCTTGGTCTTCAATGGATGTTATGTTGCCTGGTGGAAGAATGGGATGCTTCGGCCATTCCGCCCTTGTCCTTGGTTCCTCCTCTGTGAGTGTACGAGCCTCTTCAGTCTTCTTTTCCTCCTACATCCCCTTGGGGTCGGTAGGTTTCTGCTTGTGGGGGTTCCCCTTACCTGGCAGGGATGAGGTTCTTCCTGGTCCACAGATCTGGTCCCCTGGGGGGGGGCTTCTGTTCTGTATTGGCTGGTGGGGTCCTTTCGCAGACCCTCCTTCCCAGGGTGTATTGCTAGGGTATCTATTCTACATGAAGGAATCTGCGGCTGGTAGTCTCTATCAGATGTACGAGATACTTACTTTCGGTAACAATGTATCTGGTAGAGACGATTCTAGCCGCAGATTGCTTCACGTAGAATTATCCCAAGTAACTCGTACTTCACATCCCCATCCTGCCGGGCCACAGGCGTTACCTACGGTTCAAGGTAGACTATGAGCACTTTCAGTTTACCTTGCTCCCTTTCTGCCTTACCAGTGTCCCTCGGGTGTTCATCATGGTGATGGCAGTGATCGCAGTTTATCTGTGCAGGTTACGGTTGTCAGTCTTCCCATACCTCGACGACTGGCTGTTGAAGGCGTCCTCGACCCATGCTGTCGTCCCTCACCTCCAGACTATGGCGAACCTCCTGCATTTGCTTGGGTTCTCTATAGACGTGCCGAAGTCACACCAAACTCTTTCTCAGGCTCTCTCTTTCATGGGGGCTGGTCTGGACACAGTACAGTTTCGGGCCTATCCGTCTGAGCAGCGAGTCCAGGATATTCAGGTTATTCTGATGTTTCAGCCTCTATCCTGGATTTTGTTGAAACTCACTCTGAGGCTATTGGGCCTCACGGCCTCATGGCCTCCTGCATCCTGTTGGCAAAGCATGGCAGGTGGCGTATGCGGGCTCTGCAGTGGGACCTAACGTTTTAGTGGGTGCATCATTGGGAAAATCTTACCTACGTGGTCCAGATCTTGAAAGGAACTGTGAGATCTGCAGTGGTGCTTAACGAACCGCGATTGGGTCAACGGCATACCCCTTTCCTTTCTCCTACCAGATCTCACAGTCGTGACAGATGCGTCACTTCTGGGATGGGGCTGCCATCTGGGAAAGGTGGAGATCAGGGGACACTGGTTGCATTGAAGGCATTTCTTCTCACGGTCAAGAGGAAGTTAGGGCAAGTGTTCATGGACAACACCACCTCCATGTAGCACGGCAATAAGCAGGGTGGGGTGGGGTCGTGGACCCTTTATCGAAAGGCCCTGCATCTCTGAACATGGCTGTAACAGCACGGCATAACCCTGGTGGTTCAACACCTGGCAAGTCGGACAAACTCAGCCTTCGATGCCTAGTAGATCACGAATGGCGTCTCCAGTCGGAGGTGGCGCAAGGTCTCTTTCAGCACTAGGGAGATCCTTGGTTGGATCTGTTTGCTTCAGAAGAGAACGCGCAGTTTCAGCAATACTGAGAACTGGAGTTCCCAAGGCGACTATCGCTTGGCGACACCTTTCGTCACGAGTGGAACTCAGGCCTGCTGTACGCCTTTCCACCCATACCACTCCTGCCCAGGTTCCTGAAGAAGATCATGCACGACCGGGCCCAAGTAATTCTTGTGGCTCCGGACTGGGTGAGAAGATTCTGGTATCCAGAGCTTCTGAAAATGTGTATCGATCCTCCCATCAGGCTGCCCCTTTGGGAGGATCTTCAGTCACAGCAGCAGGGGAGGATCCTACAGCCGAACCTGTCAACTCTTCGCCACTATGCGTGGAGATTGAGTGGCTGCAGGTGATGGCTTTTGAACTTCTTCCTGAAGTATGCAACTTTATTTTGGCGGTCAGGCGCCCCTTAACTAAGGCGGTATATGGCTGCCGTTAGCAAACGTTTTTTATTATACTCTACAGAAAGGTCTATTGACCCTCTTATTGCTTCTCTTTCCACTGTTCTTCTGTTCATTCTAATCCTTGCCCAGCAGGGCTTTGCTTCGGGCACTCTTTAGGGTTATCTTTGTGCTCTATTCACTTTTTTGTGGCTGCCAGACCAACCCTCTTTCTTTAGGTCTCCAATTGTGAATAGGGTTTTGAAGGAGCTGGTTCACTTGTTAACACTCACGCCCTTTATTATGCCATAGTGGGACCGTAATTTGGTCCTCACTTTCCTTATGTATGCTCCCTTTGAGCCTCTTCAGAGTTGTCCCCTCCGGCTGCTTACCAACAGGACAGCCTTACTAGTGGCTATAAGATCTGCCTGGAGGATGAGTGAGTTGAAGGCTCTAGGTTTACGCCTCCCTATATGATGTATTTTGCAGATAAAGTGGTGCTTCGCAACTGTGCTTTATTCTTGCAGGAGGTGATGACCCCATTCCTTCTGGGTCAGTCTATCACGCTGTCCACCTTCTTTGCTCCCCCGCATTCCTAAAGTAAGAGGACTGTCTCCACTCACTGGACCCAAAAAGAGCATTGTCAATCTACCTTGACCGCACAAAAGTATTCCAGGTGGACAACCAACTTTTTGTGTGGTATGTGGAAGCTAAGAAGGGTCGGGCAGTGCAGAAGCCGTTCTCTGTATTAAGATCTGCTATGCCCTTGCTAGGAAGCAGCACCCAGAGGGATTGAGAGCCCATTCCACCAGGGGAAAGGCTGCAACTAAGGCCTTGGCTCTGGGTGTCCCAGTCCTGGACATCTGTCAGGCAGCAATGTGGGCATCTTTGCACACATTTGCAAGCACTACTGGCTGGACAGTTAGGTCCGCAGAGACTGGTATTTTGCTTGTTCGGTACTGCAGTACATCCTAGTGTGAGGAATTGTGTCAGCAGCCCACCACCCGGAGAGTATGGCTTGGGTATCTAATTCAAAGGTATGGAATCTGCAGCTAGAAGTCTCTGTCAGATAAACAAGGTACTTACCTTTGGTAACACATTATCTGGTAGAGACTTTGTCTAGCTGCAGATTCCTTACATGCCCACCTATGCCTCCCCGCTTTGCGGACTGACGTTGTTAGGGCTAGGGTTACTCCTTTTTTCAGATCCCTAGTTTGCCAGGTTTCCGTCAGTTACTTCGTAGCTCTGCGCTTCTGGTGTGGTAAAAGCGAAAAGTACTGACGTCCGTGCTCCTAGGTGGCGCCTATATAGGTGACAGCGACGTCATAACCGACTCTAACAATGTCCCGCATGGCCGAATGGAGCCACCCGACGGCACGTGCAAGAGGTATTGCTCAAGCAAACGTTTCTGGGTCCAGCCTGCCGCCTGTGAAATTCAAGGTAAGGAATCTGCATCTAGATAGTGTCTACCAGATAATGCGTTACCGAATGTAAGGAACTTGTTCTTCAAAACATATGGTGCCAACTGTGGATTTGTTTGTCTACAGACCATTGTGAAACTCAAAAGCAACCTGTTGCCAGTGACATCCCGGTGATATGATATGTCTTCACCTCCGAGTAAACTGTCAGCTACCTGGGTACTTGCCCAAGAAGGCCAGTTTCAGGACCTTTGGGGAGGGGCCAACCGGTAGGGTGGATGGGAATGCTTTTACGGTGGCTAGGCCTTTGCTGTTTTCCCAGTGGGTCATTTTATGTGTTGAGCAGCAGCTGTGGATGTACTTTGGTGCTGCACGTGTCAATGCAGAGTTTGTCACTACCAGCATCTATAAATGGTATGTAATGACAAGGATGGCAATTTTTATTAGCTTTGTAGAGTTTTTAATAGCAAACACATTTGAACCGTAAAGCAGGTACTGACATTGTCTACTATTGGTTGAAAAAAGGTTGGTTGGTTGAAAGAGTCTTTTAACGATATGAGACTGTAAATGATTATATGATTTACCAATAAACACTTTGCATTACGAGACTTTTATTTCTGCAGGTAGACTAATGGAACTATTAACAAGTGCCTTTGAATTGGGAAAGTCCTTTCACTTTCATTATGCCAAGTAAATACCAAAAAGAGTCAGTAGTCGAATGTCCGTAAACTTGCATCACAAAACAGCAGGCGGCTATGCTTGAGCTTACAGCAAAATTAAACAAAATATTCCACCTGGTGTTCAGCATACCGTCTGGGGGTGGAGTACAGATTTGTTGTTGGTGAGGCTGAGTGTTTCCAAAAATCAAGTGTGAGTAGGATCTATAGTTCAGAGGATCCCTATGAAAAAAGTCTGTGGGACCCTCAACAACTACTTTTGGTCAGTGGTATATGCTTTACGACTAACGTACTAGTAGTTGATTGTGTCATCATTGGGTCTTCCTTCCTCCAACCAAGAGGGGATCTCTTGTAATCAAAGAGATTTTTTGTGTGGATCCACAACAAATTAAGTGCTGTAAATTGACCTCTTATCTATTGTTCAAAATGTAATAAAGGTTAGATAAGTGTAAGGATAAAAGAAAGAGTGGATGTGTGTAATGGATGTGTAATGTACACATCGCATCCTGTAGTGAGGTCCAGGTCTACATGTTTCAACCTCTCTGGGCCCATGGAGGGTCGGCAGCTTTCGGCAGGACTGTTCAAAAAATTGTTTTCGGAGGATCCCTTAATTTTAATAAGGACAGGTGGAACACTGTCCCCTGAGTAGTTACTGAAGAGTACTGTCCCCTAAATTATGTTATGTATAGTACAGCTATTTGCTTCCTACATGGAGAGAACAATGTTCCCATCTAGAAATGGAAGAGAAAGAAAGAATGAAAAATCAGACATTGGTCCAGTGAAAGAATGCAGAATCAATTGCAAGTGTATATGTTTAACCGTGCGTTCATCTACGGATTTCCATCATTGTCACTATTTGTAACATGTACATCTTATGCGGAATAGCGAGAAATGTTCTACTTCGCTTCCCAGCTTTGTCATGGGTTCTTGTTAAAAGCTGTCTCTTAAATGTGTCTTGTATACGTAACTATACTTGCTGATCTTGCCAGGTTAGTAATCTCTTTTCAATACCGCTTGAGAGCGAATAGTGTATGTATTAAAACATTCTTTCTCTGAATTTCTCTTCTAAAGAGAAGAGCTGTTTCTGGGTTCTATATCCTTTACATTGGTTTTATCAGGGTGATATTTCAATACTTTGTTGTGGTGTTTCGTATGTACACACCCATACTTTTACAGGTATTCGTTTGGTGGTGTGGAATTTGTCATTAGCCAAAAGTGAATATCACTAGGCAGATGTAATTGGTCTATGCATGTGGTGTTTCTCAATTGTTGTCTATCGGATCATGAACATTATCCCCGTGGTTGACCATTAGTGCGATCTTTGTCATAGGTTGCTGTTTCTATCCTCCTGGGAAACTCATCTGGGAGGTGGTGCGGTGCAAAACTAACCGTCTGTAGCATTTCCTTTCCCAATTTTTTTTTTTTTTACGGAGTATTATATAGCGCAAACTTGACCCGAAGGTATCGGGTATCAGAACGCTTTACATAGCACCAGTTGCGTTACATGAGGACACATTCATTTTTGTTAGGCACGGGGAGATTAAGAGATTTGCCCAGAATCACAGGATGTTCAGTGTCATTGCCGAGACTCAAACCCGGTTCCCCAGATTCGAGGTCAACCACCCTAGCCTTTTGGCCAACTGCTCTCCCCAATACCTTCGTTATTTTCTATTCGAACCCCATAGGAACAGGAGGAAGATGTGGCTACCGCCCTCCTTGAAAGAGAAAAGGGTAAAATGATTAACCCCTTCTACGCTCATGACAAGGTCAGCTCGTCATGAGCGTTACCTGCGCTACGCGCATGACGAGCTGACCTTGTCACGTAACGCGGGATTTTTTAAATCGCAGCGCGAAAACCGCTAGCACGCATGCGGTTAAGTGCCTCGTTGGATCGGTCTTGGATGCACAGCTGTCCCGACTGACCAACACCCGCTAGGGATTAGGGGGCCCAGCATACTGTCTTCATGTGGCCCCACTTACTTTTTGCGCAGCACCTCCCATTCAACATTGTTCCTCCTGTCCTGGACGTTACTTGGCTCATTCGTCGACATCCCCTCTTAACAGAAGTGTTGCAGCGGTTGGCCTCGGACGGCAGTATAAGCATAGAAAGGATACTACTCTAGGATAGACGTGAGTCTTTCTTCTTATTCTAGGTAACCATCCATAGTAATAAAATACATTGTCAGAAAATGCAGTATTTAAGCCACTGGAGAGATATTTACATCAGTCTTGATACCAAATCAATTTGGAAAATTTGCATTAGAGAGTTATTCATATATAAGCGTGCCTTATTTGGACAAGGGGGTGAAAAGACACTTCCTCTTTGCCGATGGGTTAATAAACGTGACCATCAAGTGTCTCATGTATTTTTTATTTATTCACAAAGTTGTTTTTTCGTATCTAACATTTTTTGAGTCTGTGTGGTAATAGTTTGTGTTCTGTTCCATAATTCTTTCGACATGCCATTGGAGTGAGTAGGAGCTCTTTTCTGCTGGAATTAATCTTAGTAGCTTCTGTGCATTATTAATATTTTGAGAACGAGTATCTTTGTCACTATAGCGATTATTGCCGTTCCTACGATGTTGATACATGGCGTTGTCGGTGGGCTATTTCCCATCATTGTGTTTGTTTATCTGTAAAACAAGTTGGTGTTCTCATAGTTCGAAAGATCCTTACACTTTCAGCTTGTTTTTGTACAACGCTGACTTATTAATTCCATGTGGGCATTCAGTTGTCTTCCAGCTGGTACTCCCAATTTTCCTTGAAGGTCTTCATATGTCTTTGTTTATCTAGATCCAGGGTAATCCCAAAAATTCGAAGCATGCTGATTGTTTATCGGAACTGGCCGTTGGTTTGTTTGCTACTTGTCACTGTCTTATATCTCTGATTATTATCTCTAAGGTAGACCCACAGTCTGATCTCCAGATGTTTCTTTGATTAGTTCAATCAGTTTTGGAGGCTTGTGGCCCTTTCATAAAGCTATTCTCTATCTAGTTACTTGGTTCCAGGGGATGTGGTCCTTAAGCCCGTTGTTGAATGTCCCCAGACGGTAAATCCATCTTTGCTCGTTTTGAAAAAGATTCCTCTCTGCATTGGTGCCGGCATAGTTAAAGCCCTCAAGAACATGTTGTTTGCGCAATGGCCACAGTGAAAAAATGATTACTCATTTTAGTAGTCCCCTTCTTGCAACTGATGTTGATTCTATGTTCACAGATGCAAGTGTTTACCTTCCTGCAGGCCATTCTGATATAGAGTAGTTTTCATGGACATGTTCTATATATGATAACATGTGAGCTATTGCAGTTGGTATGTTTCCTTAAGGTCCACTTGAAATCTCCCTGAAGCTTTTGTGGTCTTTGTTCGATAGCATGCAGAGCAGTTGCCACATGGATGGTGGCCTACTTCAGCAGGAAGGCCCCATATTGAAGTAAAAGTCTCTCATGTCGTACCTTTCTTGGCTGAGCCTGAATGTTTTCCTGAACCCGGTATGAATCATGCATGTTGGATGACTGTCTGCAGAGTCATACCTTGCGAGGTTTGCCTTTTATTCATGAATCATTTCCACTAATGCATTACGTTCTGGTCATTTGGCATAGTTGATGATTATGCTAGATGCCTTATTGAGGGACTCAAGATACCCCAACCAGTATTCCCCTTTGAAAGATTTTTGAATAGAGTTAAAGGGCCATTTACAAATCAGACCTTCACCTACCAGCAGTTGCGTGGAATGACCCATCACCAAGGCAGCTGTATTGCACAAACGCAGCCAGGTGTCCAAGCTCTTTGAGTGTTCATGCTTAACCAGCATGTACAGTATACACATTTACCCACACAAACTTTCTAAGGTGGGGGCGACTCAATCGGTAGTTTGGCACTAAATTGTATTGTCCTAAGGAGGATGTCGGGTTTGTCTAGTCACCTGATAATGAGGTTCCTAGCAGTATAAGGCCTTATGTGTTAGGGTTAGTGTCTTGAATTGTATTTGTTCTGCAACTGAAAATATTGTAAGCCTCTAATGATTAGTGTAATAGGTTTTCTTGTTTTATATCAAGAACTGTCGTACAGGAAAGGATGAGTTCTGGTAAGAAGTTTATGGTTGCATTTTGAGGTACCCACTATTGTATTCTCTTCTGTAACAATCGATGAGGAGAGCAGAAGATGACAAAGATCTTTTAAGCACTTGGAGACCGTGATAGAGTCTTAAGCTGGTATCTGTCGATACAGATGTTTAATTCTCTTTTGCTTGTTAAAGGAAGAGGAAAGTGTGACATTATCTCATTAAGAATGAGCAGATTATTTGTCATTAACATCTGGAATCCAAACCCATAAGATATAGCAGATTCTTTTAACCCTGCCATCTCCAGTCCACCTTCAAATTCAACCTCCTTTCTTTTCCGTGGTTAAGCAAAAGGAACTGTGGTTATAGAAGAGGCTGTACAACGTGATTGGGCCTTTCTCCAGATGAGAGGTGCTGCCATTCAGAGTCCTTAAGGAGGCTTTATTCCTAGAGAAATCCTTCTCATACAGGCTTTATTTGTGCCTCTTGTTGAGGCTGTTCTACACTTCTTCAACTTGATGACGTATTATTCCAAGGTGAAACAAAGTTAAAGATCAAACATGAGTAGTGCTTCTTGAGTGGAGGGTGATCTCAGAAACCAGATTTCCTGTGAAAAACATTGAAATGTCTTATTTGGTGGAAATGTTCTTTCCAAGTGGATGATCCCTTTCGCCATACAGAGTATTTTTTGTCTCCCTGAAACAGAGGTGCGTCCCCACAAGTAACTAGAGATTGCCCCAAACCCTCCTAAAATAATATATGTCCATTTCTTCTGGTATTCCAACTCTTACCCTACCCCCTCACTGACTCCCTGTATTTTATCTTCCAGTTGCTAGTGTGACTCAGTTGTTTTAAACCACCATTGTGGAAGGTGTATCTTTTAGCGGGTCATTTTGTTTACGTGTATCTTTTAGCTGGTCGTTTTGTTTACTTATCCTTTTTGATAAAATTAGAATGCTTGCTCAGTTTATCTTTTTAATTTCAGTTGTGGTTTTTCTCCAAAAGCAGAGTAGCTATACAGTTTTGCTGTCCGTTGGCACATTTTGCTCTCTGCTACAACAAAGGGATCTGTTTTCTGTTTTCACTGCTGTTGTTAATTGAGAGGTTCTTGGATGTTGAACTTATGGTTGCAATTTGTCGCTGGTTAGTGTGTTTTGCTTTTTTTTTTCATCTTGGCTTTGGTTGTCTTATATCTTACAATGAAGATGTACACTGTAGGCCTGGGACAGCTGTCAGCTATTGATTGCCGAGATCCTTCCTTTGGTATATGAAAGAAAGCAGAAGAGGTCAAATACTGTATGTTTCTGCCTCAGTTTTTAAGCCAAACTAGGGACATAAAGTAAAAGTGCGACCCGGCTACACTTCTGTTAATTTGGAGCACAGAGGAGAACCCGAGGTTTGCTGTTCTCTATTGTGTTTCCGGAGGGTCTCTTAGACAATTGTCTATCTTGAATACCAGTGACCAATTTATTTAAGCCAGTCTGTAGTGTGTGTAGTGAGTGGCCTGCTTGCCTCTGTAGGTCTAGCCATTGCGCTAGTAAAAACAGAGGAAAAAGCCCTACGGGTGTGTCTCCCGGTTCCTGACGGTCTAGGTCCAGGCCATCTAGTAGTCCTCTCTTCCGTTTAATGAACAGGGCTGTTTGGGAGGGGGTGTGATTAAGGGAATGCTCAATCTTGGTACTCTGTATAGCACATCCCATCACAAAGGTAACTTCAAAACAATGAAGGGTGCAGATGTGATTGGAAAAAAGACTTGCTTTGAGAGGAAAGGGGGGATAATGGACAGAATGAGGAAGGAGCCTGCTGATGTAATGGCCTTTCCAAAAGCATTGATAACCCACCAAAACATCTAATGGAGTATTGTGAGTAGTTTTAGTCCCTCCTTGCTCATGGTAGAGGGAAGAAACCTTGCAGACGGAATGGCCTTTCCCAGAGCATTGATATCTCACCAGAAAGGAGGATTTGAACAGCTGGCCGTAACCATCTGATCGGCAGGAAGTGGGAGAGTGTGCAGAAGATGTATTAGGAAGAGGGCAGGGGAGATATTGCTGAGTGGGGACTGGGGAGGGCAAGAAGGAACAGAAGAGGGAATCACTTCTCTCCTGGAATCTTTTCCCTTGGCTGACCCTAAGCAGATGTGACTTGCTGGCTGTGGTTGATCCTATACTTTCTGCCCCCAGTTCCATTGCTATACAGTCCTTCTTACTTATTATGGTGTAGTGGTTGCCTTTGATTCAGGCACAGTCATCTTGGCAAATTGCTTTTGGACTTTGCTTGCTTAAAGCTCTTCCGGAAAACCACTGACACTCACACTCTGTAGCCTCTGACACACTTAACCACTGACACTCACTCTCAGCTCTGCTAATCTGGTTTGAATCTGCCGACTTTTGCTTTCTTTGTAGGCATGGTCCGTGCCGGTTTTAGGGGGTACATGGCTCCTACAAAATTGGGTGCCATGTTGAAAGGGTGTATTTCTTGTTTTAATGATTTAGGGCCCGATGTAGGTAGCTAAATACCGGTCGGTAACGGCCGAAATTCGGTAATTTCGGCCCTTACCGACCGGTATTGGGTTTTTGAGATATAGGTGGCACTTTTTAAGGATTCGGTATTTTACCGGATCGGTCATTTAAGGAATCAGTAAATTACCGAATTCTTAAATACCGATTCTGTAAATTACCGAATCCTGATATGTACGGAGCACTCAAATGAGTGATTTTCCCATTTTAGGATTCGTTCTTTACCATCAACTACAAGTTGGCGGTAAATAATGAAAACCTTTGAAAAAGCATTTTTTTTGCTTTTCCAACAGTGCCATGTTGTAGACACACATGCCCTTAGGGCATGTATGTCTGCAACATGTGCACCCATACACAATTGAGGGGTGTAACAGTGTGTCAAAGTGACACCCTGCCACCCTTCAATGTTTCCCCAATTACCGAATCGGTATTTACCGATTCGGTAATTGCCATTCATTCCTATGGGCCTTCAGGCCCATAGGAATGAATGGCAATTACTGAATCGGTAAATACCGATTCAGTAATTACCGAAACTTACCGATTCGGTAATTTTTAAAGAAAAATTACCTACATCCCATTTGCCCGTTCTTAAATACCGAATCGGTATGATTCGGTATTTAAGAATCGGCAATCTGGGATTACCTACATCGGGCCCATAGTGTTATGTTTTTCACTTTTTATTTAGCCTAAATTTGTTTTACCAGTAATTTTCCCTCACAGGGGACCCTGTGAGAAGAGTGCGGGGTTGCTGGATGCTGGTTTGGTCAATTTTATTTCTCCCACCTGTTTTGGACTCATGCGCTGCAAAGTGCCAGTTGCCTGACAAATCTTGCTCGCATGGAGGGATATTTGAATCGCCAGGTAGTGCATTCGTGCAGCTCTGCTAATCGGATTTCAATCTGCCCACTTTTGCTTGCCTTCTAGGCACGTTCCGTGCTTGTTTTAGAAAG
The DNA here is from genome assembly GCF_964261635.1 of Lissotriton helveticus. Lineage (NCBI taxonomy): Eukaryota > Metazoa > Chordata > Amphibia > Caudata > Salamandridae > Lissotriton > Lissotriton helveticus. The sequence continues at coordinate 1,083,383,224 of NC_136072.1, read as the reverse complement.
TACCTGTCTCCTACAAAATCAGATGCCATACTGAAAGGGTGTGTTCCCTGTTTTAATGAGTTTGTGTGTTATGATTTTCACTTTTTATTTAGCTTACATTTGTTTTACCAGTAACTTTTCCTCACAGGGGAGCCTGCTGGAGGACTACAGGGTTGCTGGGCCCTAGTTTGAATAATTGTATTTCTCCTAGTGGAAACATGGCTGGGGGATTGCTCGGAGCCTGACGTTTTGGAGGCTCTACCTCTGGGTTTCAACATTGTGAGATGTGTGACCATGTGGGTCAAAAAATCAGGTGGATTCACAATTATTTTGAAACCAGTCTGGAACTGCTCCCTTGATAAAATAGACTCTCTGGATAGTGAGGCGGCACAATTCTCAATTAATATATCCAGTAATCAATAATTTTTAGCGAGTAGACACTCTTGCCCCTGCAACTGTCACGGGGCTGTGATACCTCCCTTAACCTGAGCGCACTGCTGCAACGAAGAGCTCGGCCACTGTCTGATGGGTGCAGCTTGGGGCGGATAGTGCACAATACGCCTGATAGAAGATGGTGGCAGCCTACGGTGCCATTATTGTTAATATATGTGCCTGAGCACCTGTGTACCCTGCTAAAAATACATCACTACGAGGGGAAACGCCTGAAGATCCTATAAAACACTCCACTCCTCATGTAATAAAGATATATATCACTGGATGCCTGGATTGTGGAGACCCAATCACCCCATCTATGCCGTCTTTCTCACTGGTCTGTCGGCTGGCGGACTCTGTTGTGTAGATGAACCCTGGTTGCTTTACAATAGTCACACTACTGCGCCAAGATTAGCACGTGGGCGCTGGGTGTAGTTGAGGCCGCCCATTGCTCTGCTGCGGCTCTGGCACCTGCAGGCTCACCGGTGTGGTTCTGAGAAGTTGGAGGGACCAGAGGGACACCGCCCGGTACTGGCACCGCTGGCTTAACTCAGAGAAAAACCTACGGAAGTTTAATCAGACGGCAGGGTAGGATGGAGTGTCCAAGAGGGAAAGTAGCGGATGGCAGCCACTTCCAGTACGCAACTATTGGACGATGTGGAAGCCCACTTAATTTACTAACTGTATCCCACCAACTAACCTGGAAGAACCCCAGATAAACTGGGCTTAATCCTACAAAAAGTGAGAGACAGAAGAAAATCTATAGAGCAACAAATATGCACCGTAAATACTGGATTCACTCTTCTAAAGGCGGATCATGCCAAGCTAGCGGACACTGTCAAGGACCACAAGCTTGACCTCACAGAGATCGTGCCACAACACAAAGAACACACAATACAAATCTGGCGCACCATTACATCAGTCAGGTGTCCGGACTCTTAAGACAGAGTGGATGATGCGGAATGGAGGGCCCGAAGGAACAATGTCCCTGCCATAGGTTTACCAGCGCGATCTGAAGGTCCTGACGCAACTAAATGTATGGAACAATGGTTCCGAGACCATGTGGCAATGGAGGGCCTATCGGCGCTCTTCTGCGTGGCGAGAGCAAACAGAATCCCCACAGGCAGGCCCACGGCTGGAGCTCCGCAGCGCCCCATGATCGCAAGAATACTGAACTTCAGGGACCGAGACATGCTATTGCAAGCAGCAAGGGAAAAATCTCAAATCTCCTATGAGAATCACTGAGTGTTTTGTACCCGGATTACACCATGATGCTGCAGCGCAGGCAGTCCCTGTATCAAGACATAAAAAAGAAGCTTAGGGCCCTGGACATTAAATATGCCCTCCTTTTCCCAGCGAGATTGAAGATTATCCATGATCAGAAAAGGTAATTTTTTGATACACTGGAAGAGGCGGAGGAATGGCTGGAGATAATGTTTCCCCCCATCGAATTCTGGATTATCCTCACAAAGCATTCCCGGACACCAAGAAGTACCCGAAATCGTAGGTCTCGCCGTAACAAGTCACCCAGCAAGCAGCAGACCGGGAATCCCACGCCAGAACAAGCTCAAGATGGACGTACGGAGGCGATAGCGGCGGCATCCACCTTTCGTGACTGTAACCGTCCTACAACCTCGGACTCCTTGGATTAGAACACTGTTCACTCTGACTCTAAGGGTAGCCTGGCACTATTCCGATCCGTCACACCACAGACGGCTGATGGTTTCATGGGCTGAGACACCGCTAGATGGACTGATCCGATAAGTATATCCGGACCGTCGTATCAGGTACTCTAAGATTGACAGTATGAACTGTGGACATATTGGTAAGCACCTATGGTCTGAGCTGGCCTGAGCCCCTGGGACATTTCTCTCAAAAGCCAGAGTGGTGGTATACGCACCCCCCACTACGGTCAATGCACAAACGGTCTTGATTTATGTTTACAAAGCTGTGTATTTAGTTTGGACCAGCACAGGTTTGCTGCTGGACCGGGTATTGTTTGTTAATGCTAAGGGAATCTGAAAGAGACACGTTAGTGATAGATTCCGTACCTTAGAATATTCCCAGGCGTCAGACTGGATCCGGAAAGCTTTCGTCAGCAGTGCCCCTGCTCGTCGATAGGCGTCGTCGTATGGCTCCGCGTGCGTAGTTGGCATCGTATTCACTGGAGCTACTTAGACGCGCCCATGTCAGTTCTTTCTTTTTCCGCGCCAGCAAGCGCAGATCCGGAGAGAGCGGTACCCCGTCACTTGTTGACTAAGTATTTTTTGGTTATAATATGTGAGTACACTGTACCCCTGTTGCATAGGGATGTCCGGTTTCAAGCTGTGCGAGGCCTGTCCGTGCACTATGTCGCTGACGAACCCGCACCGTGAGTCTCCCTTCTGCCTGGGGCGCGACCACGACAATGATTCGTGCTCCCACTGCTGGGCCATGAGCCCGAAAACTTTGCAGGAGCGGTCCCGAAAGTGCCTGGAAGCCCGGGAGTCGGCCCCACGTTGTTCCAGGTCCCATGGGAGGTCGAGGACCCGGTCGCGGAGCAAGCACCATCATTCGAAGTCTTCGCACTCAGAGTCGGGTAAGGCGAAGCAAAAAAGTTGAAGAAGCGTCGCCGCTCTTCGTCCTCCCCTCGCCGGTCTCTGGACACGGCTGAGGGGGCAGGTGTCACCACCCCTGCGGCTCCGGCAGAGCCTGAGCAGTTACTGTTGGCTTACCCACCTTTTCCGGGTCCATTGGTGACTCCTATCGAATTGCAAGAGTTTGTGTCTGCTATGGCACTTATGTTCGGCCCGTGCCGCCCCATCTGCACCCCTTGGGGCCCCCCGGGCCCCTCTGTTCCGCGTTCCTTAACGTCGCCGGCTCCAGCCTGACGTTGTCGACGCCCAAAGGCCTCCATGGCTCCGGCCATGGCTCCCCGTTCTTGCTGGTGGACACCGTACGGCCCCCACCGACATCGCCAATGATGATGATGATGCTGGCGGCGACCGACGCTGGCGCCAACTTCTTTTCCGACGCCGGCACGGTGCCGGAGGAGTGTCTCCCGATGCCGATCCAGACGCCGATGGGGATTTTTACCATTTCATTCACCCACATCCTCGTCCACTTGTAGAGGAAGGTGAGGACTGGATGGAAAGGGTTTGAAGACCCTCTAGCGGCACAGTGCGAGTCTGTCCCGACTGGGCCTGGTTCACCATCTCCTTCTTCTACTAGGAGAGTGGTACCTTTTCAACGGTGCTGCGTAGGGCGACCGAGGCTCTTAACCTCGAGCTCCCTACAGTGGCTGTCAGGGCCAACCTACTGACAGAAGTGCTTCGGCCAGCTGCTACTTCTACAGAAACGCTGTTGGCGTTTAATGATGCACTCACTGATATGCTTCTCGGCACTTGGTCCAGGCCCAACACAGGGGCCCCTTTGGACAAGGGTGTGGGCCGACGCCATCGCCGGGGCGACCCCGCCTTCCTCACCCTACACCTGAGAGTTTGGTGGTTCAAACCTCGACGTCCCCGAGCGCATTTCCTTCTGCTCCGCCAGACAAGGAATCCAAGAAACTTGAGCACTTTGGGAAGAAGATTTATTCTTCCACAAGTTCCAGACTGTGATCTGTGAACACTGCCTGTCTCTTGGGCCGCTATTCCCATTCTGTATGGGATGCGGTTGCGCAGGTGCTGCCTCAGTGTCCGGAGAGGGCCCAGATAGTTATCTCCCGCTCTATTGTGGAGGGGAGAAATGCGGCTAAGTTCATGATACGTTGTGGTCCTGATACCGCTGATTCACTGGGTAAGGCGATTTCCACAACTGTGGCGCTACGCCGTCCTGCCTGGTTGAGGACGACTAGTTTTTCTGCGGATGTCCAAAATACTTTGATGGACATGCCTTTCAATGGCACTCGCCTTTTTGGTGATCAGGCGTATTCCACATAGGAGCGTATCGAGGACACTCGAGCCACGACCAAGTCCTTAGGCCTTTTGGCCACACGTACTCCTTCCGCTTCTACCTTTCGTTCCTTTCGTAGCTCCGGTAGGGGCGTCCAAACACGTTAGTTTCAAAACAGGCCTGTTAGACCTGACACCTTTTTGGCGTGGTTCTTCCCCCATCTTTTTGCCTCTGACTCATGTGTTTTGATGCTGTGCTGGATTTCGTTTTTGCTGATTTAGATGTTTTGGACACTCTGCCACTGCTGATCAGTGTCAGAGTGTAAGTGCTCCTTCTGTAAATTGTGATATTGATTGAGTATACCTAATTGGCATATTTGTATCACCACGAAGTCCCTAGTAGAGGGCACTGTGTGTGCCAGGGCTGGTGATGACAAATGCTACTAGTGGGCCTGCAGCGCAGATTGCGCCACCCACATGAGTAGCTTTTAAAAGGTGACTCAGGCCTGCCAGCGCAGGGCCTGTGTGCAGTCAGTGACTGCCATGTCAGCCTGGCCAGTGTCCCCACTGGCTAGGCCTAATCCTTCCCTGTCTGTGCACATCAGTCACCCCTATGGAAGGCTCAAGGTACCCCCCTGGGCAGGGTGCAGTGTATGGATAAGGTAGAGCATGTGCTAGTGCAGGTACTATGCTCTGGTCGTGGGCTACAGCCATGTTGTGTGCTCACTGCTGTAAGGCTATCTTGCTCCATAGAGTAACATGGAGGGGGGCTGGGCCCATGTGATACCAGCCTATCTCCCCATAGGAACAAGATGGGACATAAGTGAAAGATATCCCTGGACTCAGAATTTAATGACACATCTTTTAGTGAAGGGTGTTTTTAAATCCTGGGTTGGAGAATAGCCCTTTTAGAAAGTGGCTGTTCTCTTGTCTAAACCTTTCTGTGTGCCTGGGTTTGTGGAATGTCTGCCTGGTCTGGATGTGACAGGAAGGGGCTGCAGAGCCCCAGAGGAGAGGGTCGGAGCCATCCCGGGGATGAAAGGGCACATCTGCCTGCCTGGGAGGAGGGAGGAAGGAATGCCAGATAAGTGCTGGGCTGTGCCTGCCTACCTCCCCCACATTAGCTCTCTCCTGGTGGTCAACTGACCCCACTGGCCCTGAAGCTGACAGGAAGAAGAAAACCAGAGACACCTCAGTGCTCCGCAACCCCCAGAACTGGTTTAGACTGGACCCAGGGCCTCCCTGCACAAAGAACTTCAAAGACATTGGGGGGTATAAGGAAAGGACCCCTGTCTGCAGAGAATTAGATTCTGAAATTCTGCAAGCAAGAAGGAACCCTCGCTGGAAGGAGGACAGCTAGAGAACTGAAGGAAGACTGCCTTGCTGTGTGCTCTAAGGGCTGACTTGTTCTGCTGTCCACCTGGAAGCTAAGGAGAAGAAAGGGACTTTGCTGTGTGCTGTGACCCTGCCTACTTGAAACTGCCAAGACTCTGCTGTGTGCTGTGTCTACAACTGAATCTCCAAGGGCCTGAGAAGAGCTGGCCTCCTGCTTGGAACCCAGGGCTAAAGGTTCCTAAAGCTATCCCAGGAAACAGCTGCAAAATCGTGCTGTTGAGACCCGGGACGCGTGGTGCTGGACTGCGGAGCGTGAGGAGGAGATCGGTGTGCTCATCGGCACATTAATCGTGAGGGTTGGAGGCTTGTGGAGCCTCCCCTCGTGAAATCTGCTCCCAGGTGGTGGCAAGGTCGAGAGGGGGGTCTAGTTCTGACCAGCGCCATTTAAAACCCTTTGCCGCCAAATCACCGTCGCAGCCCGGGGCCAGGATCACCCCTGGAAGTTGCTGTTCGTGACCAGGAGCGGCCGAGGCGAAGAACGAAGCCGCCGCGACCCCATTGGCTGAGGGAGCCAAGCCCCCTCACTAACGCCGCGACGGGATTGGCCCGCGCGGCGCAGCGTCATCAGCTGTGGTGTGCCGTGATTGGCTGAGCCTGCGGAGCGTCATCGGCGAGGCCGCGCTGCCATTGGTTGGCGGCCTCGCGCTCAGAGGGGCTCGACTGAGGGCCGCGACCGGATTGGCTGCCTCCGCTGAAGCTGCGGGAGGTGCAGAAGAATTGCCCAGAATCACCGCCGGGACCGGGGAAGAGCTCCGACCCCGCTGAGGGACCTGGAAGCGTCCCGCACCCCTGGCCCGCCGTCCCTCCATCAGGTGAGCTTCACCGCCTCCCCCGCCGCTCGTTGGATTGTCGAGAGCGGGCGGGAGAGGAAAGGGGACCGGCCGGGGCGGGGACGCGTGCAGTCTGCACGGCTGGTGCGCAGTGGTGCGCCTGTATCTCAGGAAGACGCGAGGCTGCCCCGGGGACGAGAAAGAGTCCCTGGGCCTCGCGAGGGAGTTGCAACAGCGCATGAAGCCCACGGATATAAGTACACGTGGGCCTTGTTTTCTTTGCGCATGCTGGGAGCATCACAGTATAAATCAGTGGCCATATTCTTTTAAGTGCTGATTTGAGAGACTAGAGACTATTTTTATTGTTATGCTAAGAACTGCCTATTTACAAGACCTACTAAGAATTAAGTGCAACCTTGTTCTAAATGAAGTGTTTAACGTGCAACCTGTAAGTTAGAAATGCTATATGTTCTAAAGAAGTGATTATCATGCAACTGCTTCATTTACATGCTGAAACTAGATACAGTTATATTTTATATATACTTACCTGTGTGGTCTCAGTTTGTGGTGGATTGGGAATTGCTGTTGTGTTAAGTGCAAATGTTATCCACATTGCCTCCGAGTTTAGCCTAGACTGCTCGCGCCATGCTACCTAGAGGGTGAGCAGGGGTTATCTCAGAGGGTTATTCCGTCGCCCTGACCGGAACTAGGGGTCCCTACTTGGGCCAAGGTACTTACCTTTGCCAACCAGAGACTCCCGGTTCTAACATTGGTGGCTCGCGGTGCGGATTTTGAACTAATAATTGCACTTGACCTGCAGTGATTTCTTGTACATCACTAGTCTAGTTTAGCGGAACAGGTTGCGCAGGATTTTTTCTTTTTGGTGAAACCTTTTTAGTTGAAAAGGGTAGGAGGTAACGTGTCTCAGAACGCGCAAAGCATGAATGCAGAAGGGGAAGTGGAATTTGAAATCCAGGAGTTGCTCACCTATAACAAGGAGCAACTGAGAAAATTCTGCAGACAGCTTGAATGCCCAGTAAGGGGCGGCGCAAATAAGGAAGAGCTACAGACCGCTCTGAGGGCCTGGTGGGAGGCCAAACATGGTGACCTGGAAGCTGCTACTGGAGAGGGAGACACACCGGAAAACGGGTTTTTGCCCAGTGAATTGCCAGTGGCGAAGCCAGGGTCTAGGACCGGCAGCGACCACTCCAGTAGGGTTATGTCTCCAGAGGAAATAGAGGAGAATCAGCGAGTCAGGGCCCATGAGATTGAGCTTTTGAAGCTCAGAGCGGAAGCCGATGAGAAGAGACTGCGCCTGGAAGTTGAGAAAGAGGCGCAGGAGAGAGCGGCGCAGGAGAGAAGGCAGGCGCTCGCTCTAGAGGAGAAGAAGCTCCAATTGGCTCATGAGAGGAGCATGAAGGAATTGGATTTCAAATATAAAGAGAGGGGGTCCAGTTCTAATGGTGGCAGCGCACAACCAGTACAGGCGGGTAAGGTATACATACCAAAGGATCTGGTACAGAATTATCAGAGGGGTGAGGATATTTATGCGTGGTTCAGAGCGTATGAACTTGCCTTAAAGATGAATGAGGTGCCTGAGAAGAATTGGGGAGCAGGATTGTGGAAGCATTTTGAGGCCTCTGGGAGGGATGTTTTGGCACCCTTGGAAGCAAAGGATGCTTTGTCCTACTCCGCCATGAAGGAGGCTTTGTGCCTCAGGTATGGGCTCCCTGCTGAACAGTACCGCCAGAAGTTTAGGAACTTCAAGAAGCTTGATTCAAGTACTTGGGTGGAGTGTGTGAGTATGTACACGCGTGCACTGGAAGGTTGGATGAAGGGCAGCAAAGTTACTGATTATGTGGGGTTGTGTCACTTAATTAGTAGGGAGCACTTAAGTAGTTTATGTGTCCCAGAGCTGCGCCAGCATCTTTTGGATAGTAAGTTAACTGATCCCAGTGAGCTTGCTAAAGAGGCGGACCGGTGGACTAGCACCAGGGTCCACAAGGGGGTGGTAGGTACCCCAGCCAAAGGTGGACAGGGTCCCCAGCAGAAGAGTGGGGGGGACACGGGTAATCAAAAGGAGTCTTCTAAAGGGCCCCAAAGTAGTTCCCAAGAGAAGGTGTCTCAACCCCCCAAGTCTAAGAAGTCCTGGCCCCATAAGGGCCCGCAGGACAAGAAGACCCTCACTTGCTATGCATGTAGGGAGGTGGGGCACATTGCTCCAAACTGTCCAAAGAAGAAATCTGCACCCACTGGTGCTCCAGCTCCAGCTCCGGCGATAGCCAGTGTAGCTTTGGGAGGGGATTTGATTTCTAGTGGGGAGGAGGGGTTAGCATTGATGACCCTTGTCTCTCTAGGAGACCAAGAGATGGCCCAGGAAACCTTGCTGCCCCAAAACACTAAGAAATACGGGCAGAAGGTGACCATCAATGGACAGGTGGTGGAGGCTCTGAGAGACACAGGGGCCAGCGTGACATCTGTTAGGTGTCAGTGGGTGTCTGAAGAGCAAATTGTTCCCCAGGTACTCCGGCCTGTGGTGGCAGCTGACAGTTCAGTGCGCTACTGCAGGCTGGCGAAAGTTCCATTTGAATGGGGAGGAGTCTCCGGTATTTTGGAGATTGTAGTAAGTGATGCCTTGCCTGTAGATTGTCTATTAGGTAATGACCTGGAGAGCTCCCCATGGAAAGAGGTGGAGCACCGGACTCACTTGGAGATGTTGGGTTTGCCTGCGTGGATCTGTGTGTCCACCCGTGCAATGACAGCAAGAGAGGGCGGTCTAGCAGAACTGGAGCCTGGAACAATGGCCCAGGGACCTGCCAAGAGAGGACGGGGTAGAGGGCGCGGGAAACCAGCCCCCACTGTTCCCACGGTCCAGGAGGAGGCAGACCCGGAAGGGGATGCCCTGGAACCTACAGGGGAGCAGGTGGCCGAACTAGGGGAATTGCCTGAGCTGTCCCAGTGGCAGCAAGAGGGTGGTCCCTCCAGGGAGGAATTCTGCCAGGCTCAGAAGGAGTGCCCTTCTCTCATTGGTGTGCGGCAGCAGGCTGCCGACCAGGCCGCAGGCCTGGGGTCCAAGGAGCATTTGATCTATTGGGAGGATGACTTACTTTATAGTGAGCCTAAGTTCGCTGAGCCCGGCGCAGCCCGTGTGCTGGTGGTACCGGAGCGCTTCAGGAACTTCCTACTGGGTCTGGCTCATGACGTGCCTCTCGCAGGACATCTGGGGCAAGACAAGACCTATCACAGGCTTGTCACCCATTTCTACTGGCCCCAGATGAAGACGCACGTCTCTGCCTTTTGTAAGTCTTGTCAGACTTGTCAGGCCAGTGGCAAGAGTGGAGGGAAGCGCGTGGCACCCCTCCAACCCTTTCCCGTGGTGAGCACCCCTTTTGAGCGGGTGGGCATTGACATCGTGGGGCCCCTGGATCCCAAGACAGCCCTAGGCAACAGGTTTATCCTGGTCTTGGTGGACCATGCCACTCGGTACCTGGAAGCCCTTCCGCTCAGGACAGTCACCGCCCCAGTGGTGGGCCGTGCCCTGATGGGGATCTTTTCCCGGGTGGGATTTCCGAAGGAGGTCGTTTCGGACCGCGGGACAAACTTCATTTCTAAATATATGAAGTCCCTGTGGAGTGAGTGTGGGGTGACATACAAATTCACCACTCCTTACCACCCTCAAGGAAATGGTTTGGTTGAGAGATTCAACCGCACATTGAAGGACATGATTATGGGCCTGGAAGAGCCCATGAGGCGGAAATGGGATGTCTTGTTGCCATGCCTGTTGTTTGCCTACAGGGAGGTGCCTCAGAAATCCTTAGGGTTCAGTCCCTTTGAGTTGCTGTATGGCCACCCTGTCAGAGGGCCTCTGGCTCTGGTGAAGGAGGGGTGGGAGAAATCCCGTGGGAAACCCCTCAGGATGTGTTCAGCTATGTGCTGGCCATTCGCAACCAGACCAAGCGCTTCAGGAAGCTCGCTCAAGAGAACCTGGAGGCTAGCCAGGAGGAAATGAAGAGGTGGTATGACCAGAACACTTCTCTGGTTGAGTTCCAACCTGGTCAGAAGGTGTGGGTGATGGCGCCAGTGGAGCCTTGTGCGCTCCGTGACAAGTGGTCTGGCCCATATGAGGTGGTGGAGCGCAAGAGCGAGGTTACCTATTTGGTTAACCTGAAGACTCCCAGGCAGCCCCTGAGAGTGCTACATGTTAACCGCCTCAAACCCCACTTTGAAAGAACTGAAGTGACTATGCTCATGGCTACAGATGTTGGAGGGGAGGAGGATAGTGATCCTCTCCCTGACCTCCTGGCAGTCAAGGAGCAAGATGGGTCAGTGGATGGTGTGGTCCTCTCCCCCACCCTGACCCCAAAACAGCGGGAGGACTGTCGCCAAGTGTTGGGTCAGTTCGCCCCACTGTTCTCCCTGACCCCAGGTGTCACCAAGTGGTGCGTCCACGACGTGGACACTGGAGACAGCATGCCTGTGAAACAGAAGTTTTACAGGGTGGCTGACAAGGTCAGAGCTAGCATCAAGGAAGAAGTTTCCAAGATGTTGGCGCTTGGGGTTATTGAGCCCTCCAGCAGCCCCTGGGCTAGCCCAGTGGTCTTAGTGCCTAAGAAAGCTGCTACCCCCGGTGGCCCCCCAGAACTTCGGTTCTGCGTGGACTACTGTGGGCTCAATGCGGTCACGAAGACTGACGCGCACCCCATCCCCAGAGCTGATGAGCTGGTGGATCGGTTGGGAGCTGCCCAGTACCTGAGTACTTTTGATTTGACTTCAGGGTACTGGCAGATTGCCTTAACTGACGGGGCAAAGGAGAGGTCAGCATTTTCAACGCCCGAAGGACACTTCCAGTTTCGGGTCATGCCCTTTGGGTTGAAAAATGCCCCCGCCACATTTCAGAGATTGGTCAACCAGGTACTGGCAGGGCTGGAGCAATTCAGCGCAGCCTACCTGGATGACATTGCGGTGTTCAGCTCCACTTGGGAGGAACACCTGCAACACCTCACTGAAGTGTTGAAGGCTCTGCAGAAGGCAGGCCTCACTATCAAGGCCAGTAAATGCCAGATAGGGCAGGGATCTGTGGTGTACTTGGGACACCAGGTGGGAAGCGGCAAGGTGGCGCCCCTACAGGCAAAAATTGATACCATTCTGGCTTGGGAACCCCCCAAGACCCAGACTGAGGTGAGAGCCTTTCTAGGTCTCACCGGGTATTACAGACGGTTTGTCAAAGGCTATGGCACCATTGTGGCCCCTTTGACAGAGCTGACATCTAGGAATCAGCCCAGGAAAGTGAATTGGACTGAGGCCTGTCAAACTGCTTTTGACACCCTCATAACTGCCATGTGCACAGCACCGGTGCTTAAGGCACCTGACTTTTCAAGTGAGTTCATTGTGCAAACTGACGCTTCAGAGCAAGGCGTGGGAGCAGTGCTCTCACAGATCAATGATGAGGGAGGAGACCAACCTGTGGCTTTCATTAGCCGGAGGCTGATCCCCAGGGAACAAAAATGGAGTGCCATTGAAAGAGAAGCTTTCGCTGTGGTCTGGGCTCTGAAGAAGCTGAGGCCCTACCTGTTTGGGACTCACTTCCGTGTTCAGACCGACCACAGGCCCCTCAGATGGTTAATGCAGATGAGGGGTGAGAATCCAAAATTGTTGAGGTGGTCCATTTCCCTACAGGGGATGGACTTTATGGTGGAGCACCGCCCTGGTACAGAACACGCCAACGCTGACGGTCTGTCCAGATTCTTCCGCCTTAGTGATGAGGACTCCCAAGAGGTTGGGTAGTTCTCCCCACTTTCAGCTGGAGGGGACACGTGTTAGACCTAACACCTTTTTGGCGTGGTTCTTCCCCCATCTTTTTGCCTCTGACTCATGTGTTTTGATGCTGTGCTGGATTTCGTTTTTGCTGATTTAGATGTTTTGGACACTCTGCCACTGCTGATCAGTGTCAGAGTGTAAGTGCTCCTTCTGTAAATTGTGATATTGATTGAGTATACCTAATTGGCATATTTGTATCACCACGAAGTCCCTAGTAGAGGGCACTGTGTGTGCCAGGGCTGGTGATGACAAATGCTACTAGTGGGCCTGCAGCGCAGATTGCGCCACCCACATGAGTAGCTTTTAAAAGGTGACTCAGGCCTGCCAGCGCAGGGCCTGTGTGCAGTCAGTGACTGCCATGTCAGCCTGGCCAGTGTCCCCACTGGCTAGGCCTAATCCTTCCCTGTCTGTGCACATCAGTCACCCCTATGGAAGGCTCAAGGTACCCCCCTGGGCAGGGTGCAGTGTATGGATAAGGTAGAGCATGTGCTAGTGCAGGTACTATGCTCTGGTCGTGGGCTACAGCCATGTTGTGTGCTCACTGCTGTAAGGCTATCTTGCTCCATAGAGTAACATGGAGGGGGGCTGGGCCCATGTGATACCAGCCTATCTCCCCATAGGAACAAGATGGGACATAAGTGAAAGATATCCCTGGACTCAGAATTTAATGACACATCTTTTAGTGAAGGGTGTTTTTAAATCCTGGGTTGGAGAATAGCCCTTTTAGAAAGTGGCTGTTCTCTTGTCTAAACCTTTCTGTGTGCCTGGGTTTGTGGGATGTCTGCCTGGTCTGGATGTGACAGGAAGGGGCTGCAGAGCCCCAGAGGAGAGGGTCGGAGCCATCCCGGGGATGAAAGGGCACATCTGCCTGCCTGGGAGGAGGGAGGAAGGAATGCCAGATAAGTGCTGGGCTGTGCCTGCCTACCTCCCCCACATTAGCTCTCTCCTGGTGGTCAACTGACCCCACTGGCCCTGAAGCTGACAGGAAGAAGAAAACCAGAGACACCTCAGTGCTCCGCAACCCCCAGAACTGGTTTAGACTGGACCCAGGGCCTCCCTGCACAAAGAACTTCAAAGACATTGGGGGGTATAAGGAAAGGACCCCTGTCTGCAGAGAATTAGATTCTGAAATTCTGCAAGCAAGAAGGAACCCTCGCTGGAAGGAGGACAGCTAGAGAACTGAAGGAAGACTGCCTTGCTGTGTGCTCTAAGGGCTGACTTGTTCTGCTGTCCACCTGGAAGCTAAGGAGAAGAAAGGGACTTTGCTGTGTGCTGTGACCCTGCCTACTTGAAACTGCCAAGACTCTGCTGTGTGCTGTGTCTACAACTGAATCTCCAAGGGCCTGAGAAGAGCTGGCCTCCTGCTTGGAACCCAGGGCTAAAGGTTCCTAAAGCTATCCCAGGAAACAGCTGCAAAATCGTGCTGTTGGGACCCGGGACGCGTGGTGCTGGACTGCGGAGCGTGAGGAGGAGATCGGTGTGCTCATCGGCACATTAATCGTGAGGGTTGGAGGCTTGTGGAGCCTCCCCTCGTGAAATCTGCTCCCAGGTGGTGGCAAGGTCGAGAGGGGGGTCTAGTTCTGACCAGCGCCCTTTAAAACCCTTTGCCGCCAAATCACCGTCGCAGCCCGGGGCCAGGATCACCCCTGGAAGTTGCTGTTCGTGACCAGGAGCGGCCGCGGCGAAGAACGAAGCCGCCGCGACCCCATTGGCTGAGGGAGCCGAGCCCCCTCACTAACGCCGCGACGGGATTGGCCCGCGCGGCGCAGCGTCATCAGCTGTGGTGTGCCGTGATTGGCTGAGCCTGCGGAGCGTCATCGGCGAGGCCGCGCTGCCATTGGTTGGCGGCCTCGCGCTCAGAGGGGCTCGACTGAGGGCCGCAACCGGATTGGCTGCCTCCGCTGAAGCTGCGGGAGGTGCCGAAGAATTGCCCAGAATCACCGCCGGGACCGGGGAAGAGCTCCGACCCCGCCGAGGGACCTGGAAGCGTCCCGCACCCCTGGCCCGCCGTCCCTCCATCAGGTGAGCTTCACCGCCTCCCCCGCCGCTCGTTGGATTGTCGAGAGCGGGCGGGAGAGGAAAGGGGACCGGCCGGGGCGGGGACGCGTGCAGTCTGCACGGCTGGTGCGCAGTGGTGCGCCTGTATCTCAGGAAGACGCGAGGCTGCCCCGGGGACGAGAAAGAGTCCCTGGGCCTCGCGAGGGAGTTGCAACAGCGCATGAAGCCCACGGATATAAGTACACGTGGGCCTTGTTTTCTTTGCGCATGCTGGGAGCATCACAGTATAAATCAGTGGCCATATTCTTTTAAGTGCTGATTTGAGAGACTAGAGACTATTTTTATTGTTATGCTAAGAACTGCCTATTTACAAGACCTACTAAGAATTAAGTGCAACCTTGTTCTAAATGAAGTGTTTAACGTGCAACCTGTAAGTTAGAAATGCTATCTGTTCTAAAGAAGTGATTATCATGCAACTGCTTCATTTACATGCTGAAACTAGATAAAGTTATATTTTATATATACTTACCTGTGTGGTCTCAGTTTGTGGTGGATTGGGAATTGCTGTTGTGTTAAGTGCAAATGTTATCCACATTGCCTCCGAGTTTAGCCTAGACTGCTCGCGCCATGCTACCTAGAGGGTGAGCAGGGGTTATCTCAGAGGGTTATTCCGTCGCCCTGACCGGAACTAGGGGTCCCTACTTGGGCCACGGTACTTACCTTTGCCAACCAGAGACTCCCGGTTCTAACAAGGCCTGTGCAGCTTTAGTCCCAGCGCAGTCGCGGACATGAAACGTGCAGAGGCGGGTCACGGGGCCAGCGTGCGGGTCAGTCCACCACCACCCCCGCTGCCAGTGCCTCCTCACCTTCCTAGTCCTGTGTTTCAGACCCACCAGAAGCCAGACGTGGGTGACAGGATTTGTCATCACCTCACCCCCACTGGCTCACCATTACATCAGACAGGTGGGTTCTGGAAATTGTTCGAAGGGGCTAACCCCTTCCCTTCGAGTCTACCTCCCCCCCCCCAGCCCCCCCATGCCATCACAGTTGTAGGGGATCTCTGTGTATAGTCATAATCTAGTGAATTGTCCCGCCCATGTGCGCGGACCCCGGAGCAATCAAAAATAATCTCTTAAATTGTCAAAACATGCAGAACTGCACAGACACTTAAGAGACAATTTAAAGACAGATAATTCAGCCTATATCCACAGGCTACACTGTCCAGTACTTCAACTAGAAAGTCCACCAAAATCCACAAACAGCACAGCCTGTCCAGGGATTTCTACAGAGAAAACCTTGCCTTTGACAGCAAAACCCTCTGGAATGATAGAGAGGAAGAAGTGGACAGACAAGCCCCATAGGCTGTCATTATGTGGCTCAAAACAGGATACTGTGCATTCAAGAGAACTTTCCAGAAGCCTCACAGTATCCCAGAATGCACTGCAGGTCCCTTTTACTTTCAGTTCTTTTTTTCGACTCCTGCTAGCAGGACCCTGGAGCATTAGCTCTTCTTTTTTGAGCTTTTTCTATACAATTTTTATGATAATTTTGGATTTTTGCAGCTTCACTCGACGTCTTTGGCCTTTATCTACATTCTGCTGTATTTTTTTGGCAGAATTTCTGCAGTCTTCTTGTCTTTATACTATTTCTAGTCTGACAAGTGCTTTGTCTGCAGCTGTACTAAAGACCAAAGCTGAAGCTCACAGGGTTTGTATTCTGTGCTTGCCTGTGTCTTTTGACACCTGTCTTCTCTGTAACTTCTTTTCTAGGAGGCTTCGGCTCCCAGGTTTGGAACAGAGGAGTTTAAAGGCATCTTCAGCCTCTGGGTAAGGAGCGGGTAGGTCCTCTACCGAGTCCCATGCTGTGACCTCTGGGGTTCTCCCCAGTAAGGGCACGTCTGAGCTATGACACGGTTCCGGTCAGCATCGAGGACGTCATGGATTGCCTCGACGTCATGGAGTGCCTCGACGTCATAGAGTGCCTCCACGTCATGGAGCAGTGATGCTCGACGTCATGGAGCAGTGATGCTCGACGTCATGGAGCAGTGATGCTCGACGTCATGGGGGGGTGATGCTCGACGTCATGGGGCGGTGATGCTCGACGTCATGGGGCGGTGATGCTCGACGTCATGGAGCAGTGATGCTCGACGTCATGGAGCAGTGATGCTCGACGTCATGGAGCAGTGATGCTCGACGTCATGGAGCAGTGATGCTCGACGTCATGGAGCAGTGATGCTAGACGTCATGAAGCAGTGAGGCTCGACGTCATGGAGCGGTGAGGCTCGACGTCATGGAGCGGTGAGTCTCGACGTCATGGAGCAGTGAGGCTCGACGTCATGGACCAGTGATACTCCTTTTGGAGCGTTGGTCGCTTGGGCTCCGCTATCTTCCGTTGGGTCCAGACGTCACCGTTATGGATGGCTCGGCGTCTCGGTGTTTGACACCGTAGTGACATTTTGACGTCGGAGTGTTGGTTGTCGTAGAGACAGTCACTGTCTTAGTGATGGTGACGTCGTAGTGAGGTCGACGTCATGGGTTACAGCCGCGGAATACTTGCCGGCGCTTGCGGCCTGGGTCTTGTTCCAGGCCTCGCTCCGTGGTGAGCCTCTCTTCGTAGGAGGGGACTTTGTGTTCCCGGCACCGTCCACTCACGACGCCGAGCAGTTGATCAGCGTTGAGAAACCCTTCTGATGGGGAGTCTGTGGCTACTCACCACGTGTAAGCGAGGGATGTTGGTCCTTTTGCTTAGTTTTGAGTATTCGCATACCTACTCATCGGCTAGGTCACCTCCTACTCTGTCACCACTGGTGAGACCACCGGGGATGTTTCGGATTTCTCTCGGTTCCCTCTCCCACCCACCACCCCAGGGGCCTTTGGCCCCATAGTCTGCGAATCCCCGTGCCTTGATGCCAGGGATGCGTCTTCCATTAGTACGGGGAGTCTCTCTCCGACTCTTAAATGGTTGGCGGTACTTAACTTTCGTCCACTACCACCTGCCAGGAGGTTCTGGCGTCGAACGTACTCCTGACTTGGTCGCAGGGGTGGCGGCATGTAGACGTCATGCTGTGGCCCGTTGTTGCTGGGCCGTTGTGGTAAGATCCCTGTGTGGGGTTGTTTTCTTCACCGATTTATGGATCCCCTGCCGAGAGAGAGGAGGGAAGCCTTACAAGAGATAGTCTATGGGCCTGATAGTTTCAGATCTAAGCATCGGTGTCGGAGCGGAGTTTTCTCTCCTGCCGACCCCCAGGTATTGTGGGTTTATCCTACGTTGCCATACTTGTATTCGTCTGACGTCTTTGCAGCCTGCGGCTCAGCAGTGTGCTTCTACTCTCCCGTTCTTTGGGCAACCCTTGGGCTGCCATGAGGGTAGTGAGTGGCCCGCATGAAGTCTGACTCGGAGACTTTTGGAAGGCTGTAGGTTTGGGGCGTGGAGAACGGCTTGAGGCCTTCTTCCCTTTCTAGCGGCGTTTTTCCTCACAGGATTTGTCTGTAGTCCCGGGCCGCCTTTAATACTTCACAAGTATATTGTGCGCATACGCGGGAGAGCTTGATGCTCCTCGGCGAACAAAGGCCGGCCGGGTCTAAGTAAGTCTTCGGTTCATCAGCCCTCCTCCAGCAATTCCTCCGGTCACCTCGCGGTTTCAGCTGCGCGAGCTCCAGGCGGAGGCCGATATCCTGTTAAGGAAAAGGGCGATAGAAGACGTACCTCTGTCTCAAAGGGGAAGAGGTCTGTACTCCCGGTTCTTTCTGGTTTGCAAGAAGGACAAGAACGAGTTCAGGCCCGTTCTGGATTTGCGACAAGCAAACAAGTGGATTCGCAGAGAGAGGAATTTTGCATGCTGTCGTTGCATCAGGTTTATCCTCAGCTGCAACAGGGAGATTGGCTCTGTGCCATAGATCTACAGGATGCGTACTTCCATGTGCCCTTTGCACACAAACACAGGAAGTTCCTGCGATTCCAAGTCGGCGCCAATCATTATCAGTACACAGTACTGCCAGTCGGGCTGACGTCTGCGCCCAGAACATTCTCGAAGTCCATGGCAGTGGTAGCTGCACACCTGAGGATAAACGAGGTGTTTGTCTACCCGTACCTGGACGATTGGTTGATCAAGGCCTCCTTTTCTCGGAAGCTCAAGCACACTTCCAGAAGACGTGCGTTCTTTTGAACAAGCTGGGGTTGCACATCAACATGTCCAAGGCTGTCCCGATTCCGGTCCAGTGCATACAGTACTTGGGAGCCTCCATCAATACGCTGTCAGCAAGCGTGTCTCCTTCGGAGGAGAGACGATTATCACTCCTTAGGAAGACTTAGACTCTTATGACCGCTCCATCTACAACAGTGAGGACGGTGTCTTCTCTACTGAGGTGGATGGCCTCTTATTTCTTCCTCACGCCACACGCACGGCTGCACACGAGACCTTTGCAGGAGTGCTTGGAGGAAAGGATCTTGGACGACAAGATACGACTGTCTCTGCATGCTCTTCAGTCTCTGAAGTGGTGGTGTTCAGCGGAGAATCTCCTCAGAGGGGTTCCCTTCCACAAGGACATTCACACGCAGACTATCGTGACGGATGCGTCGCTCCACAGCTGGGGGGCGCACTCCGGAGACTTACAGATTTAAGGGACGTGGTCCCCGACGGAGTCCACGTACCACATCAATTTCCTGTAACTCAGAGCTGTTCCCTTGGCACTGAAGGCCTTTCATCCGTCCTTCCGGACTAACTCTCTGCTTGTTCAGACGGACAATACGACCACGATGTACTACCTCAACAAGCAAGGGGGGTCGAGATCGCGCACTCGGTCGCAGGAGGCGCAGGCGATCTGGCACTGGCTTCTGGCCAGAGGACTGACGATAACTGCTACCCTTCTGCCAGGTGTGCAGAATGTTCAGGCAGACGCACTGAGCAGGCTGATTCAGGAAAACCACGAATGGGTCATAAACGACGAAGTACTAGGAGAAGTCTTCGCAAGGTGGGGGACTCCAGACGTAGAGCTGTTCGCCAACCCCGAAAACAGCAAATGCCGAGACTTCGCCTCCAGGTACTACCAGCCAGGGACGCTGGGGAATGCGCTATGGATCAACTGGTCTAACAGCTTTCTGTACGCTTTTCCACCCATTCCCCTGATTCCAGCGGTGCTCATCAAACTGTCCCAGTCCAGGGCGCGGATGATCCTGATTGCCCCGGAATGGCCCAGGCAGTGGTGGTTCACGGACCTGCTTCACCGGTCTCTCCTTCCTCACATGCGGCTGCTGTGCAAGCTGGACCTTCTCACGAAGTTCGGGGGGCAGATGTTGCACCCCAACCTCTCGTCTTTGAGTTTGGCGGCATGGCTCCTGAGATAGTGCAATATGGCCATCTGAATCTCCCAGAAGATTGCATGGACATACTGAAGGAGGCTAAGCGACCTTCCAGTAGGACTTCTTATGCTTACAAGTGGAAGAGGTTTTGCATCTAGTGCAAGTCCAAGAACTATGACCCGACGACATGTAAGGAAGATGTCATCTTTCCACATCTGGCGCAGTCTGGCCTTAATGTCCATTCCATTAAGGTTCATTTGGCTGCATTGACTGCCTACAGGAAATTTTCCTTCACAGACTTCCTTCTTTCAGATCCCCGTGATCAAAGATTTTTTGGAAGGCTTGAAGAAAGTGTTCCCTCCTGTCCGGCTTCCTTCGCCTTCATGGGAATTGAACGTGGTGCTGTCCAGATTGGTGAAGGAGCCTTTTGAACCTATTCATAAGGCTTCATTGCAGCACCTGTCCTGGAAGGCGGCGTTCCTCGTGGCCATTACATCGGCCCGCAGGGTGAAGGAAATTCAGGCGTTGTGTTGCCAAGAACCTTATACTGCATTTCATGCTGCTAAGGTTGTTATGCGTACTCACTCTAAATTTCTTCCAAAGGTTATATCTGATTTCCATGTTAACCAGATTATAACTTTGCCTACGTTTTTTCAGAATCCTACATCTCCAGCGGAAAGGTCTCTGCATTCCCTGGATGTTAGGAAGGTGTTGAAATTTTATCTGGATAAAACCGAAGATATTCGTAGGTCAGACCAATTGTTTATCAATTATGGATCATTCAGGACCGGTCTTGCTACCTCTAAACAGTCCATCTCGAGGTGGATTGTGTCCTGTATACAATTGTGTTACCAAAAGGCTGATAAGACCTTAGGGGATAAACCTAAGGCTCATTCCACCAGGGGCAAAGCTGCCACGACTGCTTTGCTCCGTAATGTTCCAATTGCAGAAATCTGCAAGGCGGCCACTTGAAAGTCGGTCCATACCTTTGTTAAGCATTACTGTCTGGACACTGATGCCAGGGCAGATGCTCGGGTTAAGCAGGCTTCGCTGCGAAATCTGTTCGCACAGTAGTGGTGTTATTTCTCTTTTCTCCACTGCCGCTTTGGTGTGGGGATGGGCTTGCCATTCTATTCACTAGATTATGACTATACACAGAGATCCCCTACTACAGAAGGAGTAGTTTCTGTCCTGTAACTCCAGTTCTGTAGTAGGGGTATCTCTGTTATAGTCATAAGCGCCCGCTCTCCTCCCCGGTGGAGAGAGATATTCATGTAAGAAATGCTACAGGTCTGGCGTGTTACGCCTTCAAAAAGAACTGAAAGTAAAAGGGATCTGCAGTGCATTCTGGGATACTGTGAGGCTTCTGGAAAGTTCTCTTAAAGGCACAGTATCCTGTTTTGAGCCACATAATGGCAGCCTATGGGGCTTGTCTGTCCACTTCTTCCTCTCTCTCATTCCAGAGGGTTTGCTGTCACAGGCAAGGTTTTCTCTGTAGAAAACCCTGGACAGGCTGTGCTGTTTGTGGATTTTGGTGGAATTTCTAGTTGAAGTACTGGACAGTGTAGCCTGTGGATATAGGCTGCATTATCTGTCTTTCAATTCTCTCTTAAGTGTCTGTGCAGTTCTGCATGTTTTGACAACTTAAGAGATTATTTTTGATTGCTCCGGGGTCTGCTCACGTGAGCGGGACTTTTCACTAGATTATGACTATAACAGAGATACCCCTACTACAGAACTGGAGTTACAGGACAGAAACTACTCCTTCCACAGAATGTCGGGGGATCATTTGGCACTTCTCCAGCAGGACGTTACGGCCCTCTTGGCCAAGGGGGCCATCGAGCGCGTTCTGACGCCAGAAGTAGGTCGTGGTTGTTACTCCCACTACTTCTTGGTTCCGAAGAAGGACAAGGGTCTACTTCCCATCTTCGACCTTCGGAACGTAAATCGCTTCCTCCGGAAGGAGAAGTTCAAGATGCTCACTCTGGCTCAGGTCTTGTCTGCTCTCGACCCACAAGACTGGATGGTAGGACTGGATCTACAGAACGCTTATTTTCATATCCCTGTCCTGCTGGCCCATCGGTGTTACCTGCGATTCACGGTGGGCCAGGAGCATGTTCAGTTTGCTGTGCTCCCCTTTGGCCTTACAAGCGCCCCAAGGGTGTTCACAAAAGTGATGCTGGTGGTCGCAGCTCATCTGCGCAGATCAAGGGTTTCAGTCTTCCCCTATCTTGACAACTGGTTGTTCAAGGCGGGCTCGCCCCAGACATTAGTCTCCCACCTCCAGACTACGGATGACCTCCTGCATTTGCAGGGGTTCTCCATCAACGTGCTAAAGTCGCACCTGAGCCCCTCCCAGAAGCTCCTCTTTACCGGAGCGGCTCTAGACATGGCGCAGTTTCAATTTTATCCTCCCAGACAGCGAGTCCAGGACATTCAGGCTATGATTCTATCATTCAGCCCTTGTCCTGGGTTTCCGTCAGGACAACCTTGAGGCTGCTGGGACTGATGGCATCCTGCATCCTGCTGACCAACTATGCCAGGTGGCATATGCGGGCTCTGCAGTGGGACCTGAAGTTCCAGTGGACGCAGCACCAGGGAACCTGTCCGACTACGTCCAGATCTCTGAGGGCACTACTCAGCAATTGCAGTGGTGGCTCACGAATCAACATTGGGTCAGCTGCAGATCCCTCTCCCTTCTCCAACCGGAGCACACAGTGGTGATAGATGCGTCCATCCTAGGATGGGATGTCCACATGGGAGAGTCGGTGATCATAGGAATCTGGTCTCCGGCGAAGTCCCGGCTCTATATCAACCTTCTGGAGCTTCGGATGATCCTTCTTGCACTAAAGGCATTCCTTCCCTCTGTCAGGGGGAAGGTGGTGCAGGTGTTCACGGACACCACCACCACCGTGTGGTATTGCAACAAACAGAGCAGGGTGGGGTCGTGGACCCTATGTCAGGAGGCTCTGCGCCTCTGGACATGGCTGGAACGTCAAGGCATTTCCTTGACGTTCAACACCTGGCGGGTACTTTAAACGCCAGGGCGGACAAACTCAGCCTCGGTGTCTGATGGATCACGAATGGCGTCTTCACTCGGAAGTGACGCAAGGTCTCTTAACAGTGGTGAGAGCCTTGGTTAGATCTATTCACCGCAGAAGAGAACGTGCAATGTCTGTAGTTCTGGAATTTCCAAGGCGGCACTCGCTCGGCGACGCATTTCGACGCGAGTGGAGCTGCGGTCTGTTGTACGCCTTTCCACCTATACCTCTTCTACCCAAAGTGCTGAAGAAAATCAGGCACGACCGGGCCTAAGTCATCCTTGTGGCTCTGGACTGGGCTCGAAGAGTTTGGTATCCCGAGCTATTCAGTATGAGCCTGGATCCCCCGATCTGACTGCCTCTGCAGGAGGATCTTCTGTCGCAGCAGCAGGGGACGGTTCTCCTCTCGAACCTGTCCAGCCTCCACCTACATGCGTGAAGATTGATCGGCGACCGTTGATTCCATTTGACTTGCCTCCCAAAGTCTGTGATGTCATTCTGGCAGCCAGGCGTCCCTCCACTAAATCGGTATACGCCTATAGGTGGAACAAATTTGTGGCATGGTGCACAGCCAAGGCTGTGGATCCCCTTTCTGTCTCTCTTTCTGCTGTCCTTTTGTTCCTTCTGTCTCTGGTCCGGAAAGGCTCTGCTCTGGGCACTACCAAGGGCTATCTTTCGGCCATTTCAGCCTTTCTGAGACTTTCAGATCAGCCTTCTCTTTTCAAGTCCCCTGTTGTACAGAGATTCTTAAAAGGCCTTACGCATATGTTCCCACCTGTTCCTTTCATAATGCCTCAGTGGGACTTGAATATTGTTTTAACTTATCTCATGTGTGCTCCCTTTGAGCCGCTTCACTATTGACCTTTACGTCTTCTGACTTTGAAAACTGCCTTCCTGGTGGCTATCACCTCTGCCAGGAGAGTGAGTGAGCTTCAGGCTCTTTCTTGTAAGCCTCCTTTTCTGTCGGTTCATCCAGACAAGGTTGTGCTTCACACTCGTCCTTCCTTCTTGCCAAAGGTTGCCACTGCCTTCCATATCGGGCAGACTATCACCTTGCCCACTTTCTTTCTGCCTCTGCACCCTTCCAGAGAGGAAGAGAGGCTCCACCATCTGGACCCAAAACGTGCGCTCTCCTTTTACCTGAATTGCACACAGGCATTCTGGGTGGATGACCAGCTCTTTGTTGGCTACGCAGGCGCCAAGAAAGGCCGGGCTGTTCACAAGAGGACTATCTCCCACTGGGTCTTCTTGTGTATCAAGGCCTGTTATTCTATGGCTAAAAAGGAACCTCCGGTGGGCCTGTGTGCCCATTCTATCAAGGCGATAGCAGCTACTACTGCATTGGGACGTGGTGTCCCCCTGCAAGACACCTGTCAGGCAGCCACGTGGGCCTGGCTGCACAATTTTACCAAGCAATATTGCCTTGACAGTCAAGTCCGTAGAGACGGCTTCTTTGGTCGTTCTGTTCTCTGTGACTTTCTGGTGTGATCTTGGTTCGCAGACTCACCACCGGGGTTGGTATTGCTGGGGTATCTCTTCTAAGGTAAGGAATCTATCACTAACGTGTCTCTTTGAGATGCACAAGTTACTTACTTTTGTAACGATACGTTAGTTAGTGATAGATTCCTTACCGCCCAACCCATCTTCCCAGCTCTGCGAACTGATTTCTAGGGTTAAGGTCATCCTTTCGGGTCCTAGTTTATATGCACCAGTGGTCCGTCTCTTACGTGGCTCTGCGTTCATGTCGCAGAAAGTTGTGTACAGAACTGTTAGCGCGTCTAAGTAGCTCCAGTGATGTTATCTCTGCGAATACGACACACGCGGAGCCCTACAACAACGCCTATCGACGCACAGGGGTACTGCTGACGAAAGATTTCCAGATCCAGTCTGATGCCTGGGAATATTCTAAGGTAAGGAATCTATCACTAACTAATGTCTCTTACAGATATATTATAAGTAAGTAACTTGTGCTTTAGGACAATGGACTGCCTTGCACACCACACTGTACCTCTCCCACTTTGCCATACCCAGAGCAACTGCGCCACGAACACGACACCAAGACCAAATGCAGGGCACCTATAATATAATTACTTGGAATGTAAGAGGCTTGAGATCAATACATAAACGCCATAAAATATATGCGCAATTGAATCACCGCAAGGCACAGGTGGTGGTCCTACAGGAGTCCCCCCTTGTTGAGGCGGAAATAACTAAGTTGCAGGAAAAGTGAAGAGGACAAATATTTTCTACTTTATATTCAGCATTTGCCAGTGTGGCAACAATCTGGAACATGAATGGAGTCCCTTTTAAAATGATAGAACAGCAGGTGGACCCATCTGGGAGGTAAACACTGGTGCGTAGTATATACTCCCCGAACTTTGATCAGGATAAATTCCTCGGTAGCCTTAATTTGGAGTTGGCCAGAGGGGCAGAATACCCATGGATATTAGGCTGGGATCACAACGCTGTTATGGACATACCCTTAGACCGATCCCATCCACCACTTCAAGGCACTGGGTCATAGTAGAGGCAGAATCATTGCGAGATTGAGTAGACCACTGGACACTGGGGGATTCATGATGCCTGAAACACCCAACAAGTAGGAAATACTCATTCTTTTCTCCTACGTACCAGCTTCATACCCGAATAGATAGATACTCTGCTCGACCCATCTTACTCCACATATTTGTGTAAGACCTTTTCGGATCACAAACCCCTGGAGATCAAACTATCTTGGGGTTGGATCCCCACCTCAGTTCCTACTTGGAAACTATGGCCCCACATGCTGGAAGACTCCGTATTTCGCACTACATTGGTAGAGGGTATCACAAACTACTTCGCTGATAATATGGGTACGGCGTCCACACGACTGGAGCCCGTCAGGAAATACATAATAAACTCAAGGGGGTAGAAAACAACATGTCCAAACTTGAGCCGGAAGCGATAGGAAACCCCACGAAGGAGACGATGCTGCAGGAGGCCCATATACAACATGCAGAGTTACTTGAAACCCTTAGGCAAATAGACTATAAAGCTTATACCCAACAAAATAATACTGAGTAGGACAAAGCGGGCAGGCACGCTCCTTGCACGCAAACTAGGCGACGCACCACCGTCGGTACAAATACATGAGTAAAAACGATAAATGGGGCCACAGTACACACAGAGCAGGAAATCAATGAGGCGTTTTGTGAATATTATGAAACACCATACCACTCCCCCCAACAGGTAGCAGAAGACTCCTACACTACACTTTTTGATGACCTAACATTCCCTTGATTGAACCATGCGGAACAAGAGATTCTGTCTGGCCCCATCACTAGAACAGAAATAAAAGAGGCTATACGGGCCCTGCGGCAAAATAAGGCCCCTGGCCTAGAAGGTCTACCCATATAATTGTTTGATACTTTCTCCTCTGCTCTGACCCCGCAGCTAGAACAGTTTTATATAAAGCAGTAATAGCTACGGGATCATTACCCTCCACTACAATGCAGGCCCTAGTAGTCTCCCTCCCAAAGCTGGGTCGCACGGCTACTGATATTGCAGGGTACAGACCCCTTTCACTCCTTAATACTGAATACAAAATATTAAGTACAATTCTGGCACTACGTCTCTTACCGTACCTAAATAAACAAATTCATTTAGATCAGTGCGGGTTTGTACCAGCACGTAGTACATCACTGAATATTAGACGACTCCATCAGGTCATGACGTCTACTTACTCGACAATCACAATGCCGGCTGCATCACACCAGATTTGCGACTAGCGTTTGACACCCTTAGCTGGGATTATATGACCAAGGCCTTGGAAAAATCTTGAATACCCCCAATATACATGAAGTGGGTACAGCTCTTGTACTCCACCCCCACAGCAAGGTAGTCATATTTCACGTGCCTATTCGGTTGTCAGGGGCACACGTTCACTGTTATATGTACTGGCTTTGGAACCCCTGGCCATAAAATTGATATCCTCGGCTGCACAGATGGGCATTCGGCTAGGTAAAGACACACATGTGATGTCTGCTTGTGCAGACAACATAATTATTTATGCGGAAGACCTGATTGAGGCCCTGGAGCCAGTTCCGGAGATATTCTCGCACTTCAAATCAAATCAGGGACATTTGTTCTGTGCACATATCACTCTGAAGTCTCATGGCGCTTGCGGACAGCTCTGAAACAATTGCTTTATTAGTTGTCAAACAGCCATGATTTTAGCTTCTTGCGAAAGCAATTGTGATCAGTGATTGTACAAAGATTTATGGGTAGTTTGTTCCAGGTAGCGGGGGCAAGGTAAGAAAAGGACCTTCCTCTACTTCTGGCGGCGCAAATTCTGAGGGGTGTGAGTAATGATTCACTGCTGGATCTCAGGGTCCTACAAGGCTGGTACCATCTTAGTTTTTTGGACCAATATACCGGGCCGATTCCGTACATGTTTTTGTGTACTAAACAAAGTATCTTAAATTGAATCCGCTTTCTGACTGGAAGCCAGTGTAGCGATCTTAGCCTGGGGGCCGAAGGGAATCTAGGGGGGAGATTGAGAACCATCCTGACTGGTATTCTGCAATATCTGAAGCCTTGTGAGAAGACCTTCATTGATTGAATACAACAAGGTGTTGCCATAGTCCATGCGGTTTATTATTAGTCCCTGGACTAAGGGTTTCCTGGCCTCGGTAGGGATCAATTTAAAAACCTTTCGCAGACTATGCATCATTCCAAAGCAGGAGCCAATTATCTGGTTAATCTGACTTTGCATTGATAGTTTGTTGTCCATGTGGAATCCTAGATTCCGAACCGTCTGTTTTGGGATTAGACAGGGACACCGGTCAGGGGGCCACCAGTCATGAGACCAGTGTTCTTGAGCCCTGCCAAAGAGCACAATCTCGGACTTGCCTCTGTTTAAATGAAGGTGATTTGTGCTCATCCACCTATCAACATGGGACATGCATTCTTTGAAACGCAGCTTTGTTTCCACTGGATCTGGGCCAAGAGTGACCAAGATCTGTGTATCATCAGCGTATGATACAACACCAAAGCCGTAAGATCTGATCACCTTGGCCAACGGTGTTACGTAAAGATTAAAAACAGTAGGGCTTAGAATGGGGCCCTGTGGCACTCCCATCGTTACTGGTCTGTTACAAAAGACTGTGTTTCCCACCTGTACCGTTGTAGTTCGGTCTGTTAGGTAGCTCTTGAGCCCTTTTAGGGCGTTCCCCCTGACACCAATCTACCAGAGCCGATGTTCTAGAATGCTGTGGGAGAGGGTGTCAAAGGCAGCAGATAAATCAGGCAGGACCAGGATTGACGACTAACCTCTGTCCAGAGCTAGCCTGATATTATCTGTTACCTCGACCAGTACTGTCTCTGTGCTGTGGGCAGCCATGAAGCCCAACTGAGAAGGATCCAGTAGCCCATGGATCTCAAGATGGGTAACGAGCTGTTGGTTTACTAGTGAAGCCAACATCTTCCTAAAATAGCGGAGCAAGAAATGGTACGATAGTTCAAGAGGAGTTTGGGATCGGCTGAGGGTTTTTTTAAAATTGGTCTGACCCTGGCAGCTTTCCACAATTTCGGGAACTCAGCCTGTGATAATGATCTGTTAAATAGATCAGTTAGCCTATCCAATAGTACCGGTGCGATGGTTGGGAAAAATTTTGGTGGCACAGAATCGGTAGGTGAACCTGATTTTATTTTCTGCATAGCTTTTTCCACTCCTTCGATGTTGCATTCAGAAAATTCTACCAAGATATAAAAGGGGGCTGGAGACACACTGGACGTATTTTCTGAGTGGTTGTTACTAACTTGAGATGGAAAGGAGTTAGGGATGGTAATAACTTTGTCATCAAAGAATTTGGAGAGCAAATCAGTCCATTCTTAAGAGTTAGAGGTTAGTGACTGAGTGAGAGGTGTTGTAAATTCTTTTAGGATTTGGAGAGCTCCATACAAGAGTTTGCCGCCTTATCTATCCTGTTTCGGAGAAACAATCTGCCCATATTTCGGGTCTAGCTATAAATGAAACGAAGTCTCAAGCCTTTTTCTTCCATCCTGGCCCACGCCCAGATGTGATAAGATTTGGATATCTGTCCCTGACCGTAGCACAACACACATTCAAATATCTAGGAATACAAATTTACAGGTGCCCACTGGACATTCTTGATGGCAATTTATCCAAAGCCTTAAGAGTGTTATGCTTGCAGACAGCCTTCTGGACGTCATTACCTCTGTCTGTGATGGGTATAGTGGCCATATCTAAAATGGTGGTCCTCCCTCGACTCTTATATTTCTTTGCTAATTTACCAATAGTAATTCCCACCCCCATTTTTAAATTGATGGACACGCTACTATCTGACTTGATTTGGGGAACTGGCTGTAGACGGATCGGACTGTCAAAACTTCAACTAGATAACGGAGGGCTGGGTGCACCTGATCTCCGTGGATACTGCTATGCGAGTCAACTTCAATGGCTGTCATATTGGCTTGCGGGCCGCAATCTACATGAAATAGGTTATACAGCGCGGGATATCAAACAAGGTACGCTGCACACTTTACTGCTGCCCCGATGCCTCAACATGCTCCGACTTTATTACGAACGGCACTTAAATACTGGAGAAGGATACTACAATATACACATCGCTATTCCCCATATGCAGAAAATATCCTGTTAATCGGGATTCCAACGCCAACGGGTCTCATCACTAGACGCAGGATACACACGTGG
Source organism: Lissotriton helveticus (assembly GCF_964261635.1). Taxonomy (NCBI): domain Eukaryota; kingdom Metazoa; phylum Chordata; class Amphibia; order Caudata; family Salamandridae; genus Lissotriton; species Lissotriton helveticus. Next base: position 1,083,353,907 of record NC_136072.1, on the reverse strand, counting down.
ATCGAAGGGGGGGTCTCTACAATGGAAGCACTGTTTAGTAATGGAGCCTTATTAGAACATGAAAACTTTACTAGAGAAAATGGATTACCTGGCAACCTATACCTAACCCATGCTACTATACACAGCTACACTAAAAAACATCGGGCACCACAGCGGGTGGAACGACCACCGCACGCTTTGGTCCAGGCAATGTATCGGATGGGAACAGGATACCACCTTATTAAGTGGTTATATAGAGGTATCCGAGAACGTATTGGGGCCCTTCTTCTTAATGTGCGCAACAAATGGGTGGAAGACTTTGAGAAAGAACTGACAGACAAAGAATGGTCTGGAATGTTAGAGTACCCGAGAACGGTGTCCCTAAATGCAAAATTTAAATGCATTCAATATATGATACTTCACAGAGCCTACCTTACCCCCCACCGCCTGCAACCTAGGTGTAAGGTGGAAGAAGCTGATCTTCTCCATATGCTATGGTCCTGCCCCATGCTCACAGAATTCTCGAACAAGATAATAACTAGAATCAGAGCAGCAACAGGCCAATCTATTAGTGACACTGCCGGCAGCTGTTTAGTTGGTATGTCACGATGCCCGAAAACACAAAAAGTACAAACACGTTTTTCTGACTTGGCGCTACTCATTGCAAAACGCTGCATAACGATGCATTGGAAATCCGCCAGACCCCCAACTAAATACACCTGGCACCAAGAAATGACACGATGGGGTGCCCATACGAAGGGAAGAAGCTTGGGGCCTGCGTAAAAGACCTATCTCAATGTAGTGGGAGCTAATGACGAAGGCATTTAAATCGCTTGTGCCTGACCCCTTCCCCATAGTTCAGGAAGAATAGCTGACAACAGTCGACCTTACCTAGACCATGCATTGTAGACATACGCTAACCTGACTGAGGTATTATTGCACTGCCTTGCATATGTGGTTGACTGCTCATGATAGGGCTGCTGGGAGCAATGGGAAGAGCAAATGTAGAATTGTAGGCAAGTCCAGTGGGAGGGATGGGAGGGCTGGATGGGTTAGTTAAAGGTTTAAAAATGTGTTAATAAAATTGCATATGTATCTAATCATTTGGGAGCAATGACAGACAAACCACTTCTTAAAGGTATATAATGCAACACCCTTATTTTATTGTAGAGATTCCAAAGTTGCACAGATGACTATGTACAATTATTATATGTCTCATTGCTCTAATTATTTTGTGAAATTGCGTCTACATAACGTGCTGTTTGTATACTATGCAAATTGTAAAACCCAATAAAATGTGTTTTAAAAAACAACAATATCTTACAGATCTACTACTGTACCGTGCCCAGGTCCTGCTGCGAATTTTATCTCAAAATTAACGGAATTTTCCACAGAACTAGCTGTGAGGCACAAAAAACTGATCATACTAGGGGATCTTAACCTTCATTTTGAATTTCAAGACTGCCTATCAGTCTTATCTCTGATCAAAGACCTGCAAGCCCTTCAATTAGTCGCCGGCCCAACACACGAGAAAGGCCATACATTAGATCCTATATTCTCAATAATGGAGATTTCTAAAGCACGCGATTACCTGGAGGTGTCCTGGCGCTGGTTACATCTCATGTAGGAGAGCTAGGAAAAGGAGGATTATTTGTCAAAAAGCGAGGTCTTCAGCCCCTGCCTAAAAGCTAGAAGATTGGTGGCGTTTCTCAAGTGGACTGGGAGGCCATTCCAGGCCTTGGCTGCACATAAGGAGAAGCTTCTGCCACTCCACTGGGCTTTTTTTATGGGTGGGACTACGACCAGTTTACCTTCTGATGATCTCAGAGTTCTAGTCGGTCTATACCACTGAAACCGGCGTCTTAAATGATCAGGTCCCCAACCTTGCAAAGCTTTAAAAACTATAAAAAAGGGACTTAAACTGCACCCGGTTCCTCACCGGGAGCCTGTGCAAATTTTGTATCTCTTTTGAAATTGGGGAGACTTTGGATGTGCCCGTAAACTCCCAGATTTTTCACCTGTTTAGAGGGTGAAGGGAGGGATCCCGGTTGGGAGTCCAAAAATTAGGGTAGTTCCCGAACAACATCACTTTAGTTTTATCTGAATTCAATTTTAGGTAGTTGTTTGCCATCCATCTTCCTACTGCTTCCATTCAGGACTGAAAACAATTATCTATTCTCAGTTCTTGGCATGGTAATAGAGACACCACAATGTGTTTGTCACCCGCATAAGATGTGGTCCCAAATCCAATTAGCTCTGATAACAGGAGCCAGAGATGAGACATACACATTAAAGGGTGTTGGGCTCAAAGATGACCCCTGCGTTACCCTGCATGGCACTGTAAAGAAATTTGACTGAAATTACCCCAGGTATATAATCTGACCTCTGTCTGATATAAAGGACTTGAGCAGATCCCAGGCTTTACCCCGTACCCCACATTCCCTGAGACGGTCCATAAGAATCAGATGATGGACCGTATCAAATGCGGCGAAAAGATCTAGTAGGATCAGAGCTGCTCTACCTCCCTGATCCTCTGCTACTCTGATCTCTTCTGTAGCCTTGATGAGAGCCGACGCTGTGCTGGACTCTCTAAAACCATATTGGGAGGGATCCAAAGCTTGGACTTCCTTCAAAAAAGCATTGAGTTGACGATTCATATTTTTCTCAACCATTTTGATAGGGAGAGGAAGATGAGAGCTTGGGCAAAAATAGTTAGGGTCATTAGGGTCCAGGCGTGGCTTCTTTAAAAGGGGGAGTATTCAGGCCACCTTTCACATCTTAGGAAACAGTCCAGTTTCAGACATACCATTAAAAATGGCTGCGGGAGATAAGGCAATTGGACCAGGGTGCAATTTTGTGATCATTACTGGACAAGGGTCGAAAGTTGAGCCCGATTTGGCTACTGTTAGGAGCTCCAACGTGTCTTGCCCAGTCAGTGGTCTAAATTTGTCCAAGGCATGGGGGGAGAACCTTGTGTATTCGGAGGCCTCCTTCGCCGTATTTAAACCATCATCATTAGATCCACTGAAGACTGAAAATATGCTCACCACTTTATTAAGGAAGAATTTGGCAATCTCCTCACATAGGTCTAGACTAAGTTGGACAGTAGCTTGTAGTGTAGTTCCTATATTCCCAATAGGCTTTGCGCATTGGAATAATATATCCTATTGATGTGACGTAGGACTTATGTCTACTAAGTCGCTATCAAATATATTAAACTTAATTGCGAGTTCCAGCTAGCTCATTGGTCACTAGAAACTTTCTCGAATAAACAAGAAGGGATTAGTTTCTGACAACCGCATAAACATGACAACTTTGTTTCCCCAAGATAACAATAGATAGATATTTCACTCAGTCATTCGTGCATGCTTCGTTTCACCAGAGGTGCAGAGAAATAGAGAGACAGGCGTTTTCAATAAAAGTATTTACTGAACAGAATTCTTTCTCATGCAGAAGAAATGAACTGCTACAATCGTAAGACTGGCTGTAAAGTATAATGCGTACAGCAGGAAGAGTATTATAAAATAATCCTGTAAAATCATGGTATGGTTTCTAAGCCATAAAATACATACATAAATAAATAAAGACTAAAAGTACTCAACTGGTGCTTCTAAAATACGCCTACCCTGATGTACCTAACCTAAGTCTAGTACGAGGGAAGAAGTAAGTGTGGTGTAGCATAAGTTTAGTATGCTCTTGCCAAGAATCTATCCAAGATTTCTCTTGGGGTCTAATCAGCTCCATACCTTGGTTTAGAATGAAGGAGGTCTGGTATCTCTCTGTCTCAGGACTCGATTTCCCAACACCCCGCAAAGGGAGCTTGGAAACACTGGAGCTGGATTTCTCTGCAAGAGAAAAGACAGCGTCTCTCTCGGTGCGTCAGCTGGAGGGTCGGCTTCCTTCGGCACTTGCTGTAGCGAGATGCGTCGGGCAAGTAGATAGACGAACTGGTCCAAACCACAGTGTGTTTGCTTGGGTAAGTGTGGGCATATTTATACCTTGAAGGTGCAGAGTTTGACGTAAAGGTGGACAAAACGTCATCAAAGAGTCTCAGTTCTTTGAAAACTCCATGAGTTCTTGGACAAATCAATTTTCAAGCAAGGGGAAGTCCCTAACTGCTGAAGCCGAGTTTTCCAATAAATCGTTGTGGCTTTTCGGAACTAGTGGAAGTAGCCATGCCGTATTTGGACTGCATGGGCTATGTCTAAATATGGTTATGACTTCTATGCCTATATAAGGACAAGGTAAGTTATACCTATATAAGGGCATGAATCGGGAAAATTACACTAGGGTCCTAAAATGCTATACAACAAGCTGACCTCGGGGAAGCTAATTTGGAGACCGTTCAGAAGAGCTCTTGGGGCGAATTCTTTGCCAGTTCGATTTGGGTTGAATAAAATTTTTGTCGAGCGGAGAAGATGGCTTGTTTATAAATTTGAAAGCTAGATTTATACAATTTCTTCTCTGCGTCCATGTAGCCTTTCCTCCAATTACGTTCTAGGCATTTACAATTACATTTAAGAATTTTTATCTCCTCTGTATACCATGGACCATGGGATGTAGTCTTTTTGGGAGGATAGTTTTAAGTGGAGCTAATTCATCACACGCCTGTGCAAGCCAATTGGTGTAGGAGGCAGAAGCCTCCTCTACCCCGTCTGTTAAATGACCTGCTGTCCAAGTTAGGAGCTCCTGAAAAGCAGTCCTGTCGACTCTATTCCAGGCTCTAGTCTCTATCAGTCCTTTGTAATACATACTCCTTGTATGTTGATCTATGTTGATCCGCCACGCTGAGATCAAATTGAACAGCAGCGTGGTCGGACCACACAAGTGGTAGTAGGCCTGTACACGACAAGCCTGGATGGTTTGAAAATATACCATCCAGGGTATGTCCTGCTACATGAGTTGGCCCTCTAACAAGTTGTTTAAGATCAGCACTGTCCATCATGTCCATCAACATAGCTGTGTCAGGGTAATTCGGGAGTTCTAAATAAAAGTTAAAATCTCCCAAGATGGTATAAGTGTTACAACAAAGGCCTTCTTCCAGCATGTTCCCCAGAGGAGCGGCGAACGAGTTTTTGGCCCCTGGGGGCCTATTCAGTAACATGCCCATTAGGATGGCGGGCGGATTGCCCCCGCCAGGCTGGCGGGGCGGAAAAGGTCTAACATGGTTGCTTTGTCTATTTGACACCGCCAGCCATATTTGGATGGCCCAGGATAGATGCCTTTCCAGGCATGCGGTCTTCACTTTGCGGGCCCCCTGGAGTGAAGGAGAGGTGGGGGGTGCACAGGGGGTACCTGTGGTATCCCCCTGCATTTGCCGCGCGGTGCCTGCCGCTTTGTTAATGCAAATGCATTTGTGCATGTTTAGCATTGTGGCGGGCGGGGCTCTCACCACCGCCCGCCACAATGCTAAACATGCAGGATGCGCCTGCCACAGTGGCGGGCGCATCCTAATGCCCCCTAATGCCCCCCACGGGACCCCCGCCCTTATGGCGGGCGGTCCCAAAGACCGATAGGATGGCGGGCGGACTAAGTCCGCCCGCCATCCTAATGACCCCCTTAGTGTTGGCTTTTATCCAGGGAGCTAACTTAGCTCAGCTGCAAGCTTTTACTTTGGTGCTTGGATATTTAAAGTATATTCTCCTTCTCTCTGTCTGATGGAATTATGTTAGATTATATCCAGGTCTCTTCTTGGTTGAAAGTGCAGGTAGGGCTACCAGAGAAAGCTTTTGTTACAGTTATTCCAGGATATTCTGTCTCAGTATCAGGACAAATTGTACACACATAATTTGATTGTGACTACAGGTGAAGTGAGGGTTAGGCTTCTTGATAACACCACTCCAGGCCATGAACCTACTGTCATTGTTCTATGACATATACCTCTGATTTACCCCCACCTGTTTTGCCCCAAAGTGCACTGGTAGACCAAACACATCCTTTGGAAAAGAACTGCAGATGGAGAAAATGACTATGCTGAGCCATCCCCCTAGCATTGGAAGTTTTGGTAGCAGAACATCGTCTGACATATATATTTGGGCATAAATATCATCTGCAAAAATATCACCCAATTGGAATTAATAGCAAAAAAACTAGACCCAAAGGGACAATCATTTTGTAAATTATATTTGGGACCCAATGTACGTCAGGCGATATTTGTATACAATATTCTTACATGCAATCATATTGACATGCTCTGTTAATCAGCCCTTTGCTTTTCTGCTCCCCCAAAGGTTTTTCATGCTCTTTCCTGATAATTCCTAGATAGTTAAATATTGTTATGTCTCTTCTCAATATTGTCTGATTTAATAGTGTTCTCTCTTTCTTGCCATATCCCCTGGTTTGTTTTCAGTCTTTTGCACCAGAGCTCAGTCACTTCTCTTGTCAACTGCAGCAAAGACAGTCTAAGCAGCCTCCAGGCCGAGCTCCAGGCTGGGAACCACACGAATCGCCTGAAGAGCACAGGCATTGTGAAGTACATCTCAGCAGCCCCACATGTTTGCCCTCTTTCTGAATGGTATTTTTAGTCAGCTAGAACACCATACGCTCAATGTCTTAGTCCATGTTCAGTGTTGCATCGTTCTTTTCTAGAGTCTGAATGGTGGCTGGAGAAGTTCCTCTTCGAAGTGAAGTGTGTTGTGACTGAAATATGCAGAGGATAAGTTAAAGCAGAGCCTGCCACTTTCCTTTGAAGATCTAACTTGCAGATGAAAAACCTTGGTTACATGGAGTCCTACTCTTCATTTTCACAATCTTTACAAGAACCGGATGATCTATGTCCATGAAGTAGGCCCCTTCCACGCAAAAAACGTAAAAATAAAAGTATTGCTTTCACTTTAATGGCGTATATGAAAATCTGTCCATCATATAGTGCCTTGACGCTCCTTGTTCTTCCTTTCCTTACAGTATGAAAATACGCTAATACTGTCAAATATTTGATCACCACCAGTGTTCCTTCTGATTACGTTTTCTTTGGCTGCTGCGGAAGAGTGTGTTTGCACCTCATTCAGCTGTGTGTATTTTAGCGATGAGCTACTATAAAGCTATCATAGTGTGCTGAGACCTAAGAAGACCTTGGGCAGCATCTACAGCACCCCCCTCCCCCCCCCAAAAAAAGTGTTGCTCTCTACTGAAGAAGGACAATTATCCTGAAACACGAGTCTACAGATACACAGCACTGGCTGCACCAACAAGGGTGAAAAGCTAAAGCCTGCGCCATAGAAAGTGTTATCATGCACTGCATTGATTATGATGCATCAGGGCAAACAGTGCTGGAGTGTGAGGTAGTGTGCGCCCACCCCCCTCCCACCATCCTTACATAGTTTGTCTCTGAAACTTGGGCTGATCCCTCCTCTGGCCCTGACCTGGTGGCAGGAATCCCTCCTGGCTATTCTATCTATTAATTAGATAGACCCCTTAAACAGGCAGATGGACTAGCTACCATCCACCCGGACAATAGGCCAGCCATTTTCTGCCATGCATTATTGCTAGAATGCAAAGCGCTCTACTTTACCATAGAACTTTCTAACACTCAATCTTTTAATGAATTGTTCATTTATCGCCCTCCCGGCCCGACGAACATCTTCAACCCGACGGTGGGTTCCTTATTGGAGGCCAGTTTATGTGCTAAAGATCTCATGGTTCTAAAAGATTTCAACTTCTATCTAAAAGCTTCAACTGATAAAGATACTGAGGCTTTAATTGTTACCATGGCCAGCTTAGACCTTTCCCAAGTAGTGCACGATCCCACACAACTTACTGGCCACACGCTGGACGGGATTTTTAATAACAACGCCCTATTCATTGACAAAAAGGCTCTGTGACATGGTCAGATCATCACACTGTGATGTTTGAGATAAACTTACCTCACAGAGCGCTGCCCGATATTTCCTCTCATAGTCCTCATCGGTCACATGACTGGAATAGAATTAATACTGATCAATTTAAGCAGATGTTGGCATATTCTCAGCCGAATATTCAGTGGACCTAGATCAGGCCACTCTAAATTATTCTAACTGGTTAATCTCAGCAATTTCCCTCCTAGCTCCTGTCAAGACCTCTCGCCCTCATAGAAATAAAGTGTCTGTGCCATGGTATACGAACATTCTTCGAATGCAGGCACAATGCTGCAGAAGACAAGAACGAAAGTGGAGCAAGGATTACAATAGGGAAGAAAAATAAAAGTATAAACAATGTATGACTGATTATAAGTCCTTACTGACTAAAGAAAAGTCTGCTTATTTTACACAACAAATTGAATCTTCTAAAAGAAATCCTCAACAAAAATAGTCCAGATAGTGACGAAATTGACCTCTGTCCCGTGTAATAATCTGGCAAGCAGTAGTGAACCTTTTTTTGCCATTCTCTTGCAAATTGTTTCCTAGCCAAAGTGGAACAGATATACAGCAACTTTGACTTAAATAAATCATCCCTGAAGGAGCTAAGCACTCCTCTTCATGTCCTGAACAGGCTACCTTCATGGAATTTCCTTCAATTACCACTAACCAGGTAATGATTCAAATTCATTCCTCAAAGTCCGCTTCTCCACTGGACCCAGGCTGCTCATTAGTGATCAAATTAGCACCAGAGATCATTGCTTCCAAATCTCATACGTATTTTTAATTCAGTGTTCAGTATGGGCTACTGTCCCAAACAATGGAAGGTAGCCTCTATACTTCCCCAAAAAGTAACTAGTTTGAATCCGACGTATCCCAATAGCTACCGACCAATCTCTTTCCTTTCAAAAAATATAGAAAAGGCCATGACTCAAAGCTGGCACAGTTCATACAAAATACCATCTTCTGGATACCACTCAGTTCCGATTCAGGAGTGGTTACTGCACCGGAACTGCCCTGATCAAAGCCACATAGGAGATAAGGTCGATCACGATCTGCTGATTGACATCGGGATCAAGGGGGCTGCATTTGCCCAGCTAAGATCCTTTCTCCCCAGCCAAGAGCAAACGGTGGTGCTTGAAGAATCTGTTCCTGAACCCTCCCCCTTGCGTTGTGGGGTCCTCGCTTAGTCCAACATTGTTCAATGTTTATGTAACATCACTGGCAACCTTGATTATCTTTCTTTTTGCTCTAACATCTTATGCCTATGACCTGCAAATTATTGTGTCACTGTCTGACAAGGATAATATTACCAGTTCCGGATTCCATGACTGTATGTTGTCTTTCAGCAACTATATGAGCAAGAATTGCTTGAAACTAAATTCTGAGAAGACCGAGGTCCGAGGTCATTTTTTTTGGCAACAAGACTACTATTTGCTCCCCATCTTTGTGGCCGAAGAAATTAGAAACCCTCCCTATTGCTGTAAGGAAGGCAAGAAACTCAGGAGTATTAATTGATAATAACAACTCGCTTTTAGAGACCGCGTAAATGCAGTTATCTCGTCCTTTTTTTACACATTGAGGATGATAAAGATTCTCCCCTTCATTCCCTCGGACGCACAAAGAAACTGTTGTAACAGCTCTGGCCCTATTAAAATTAGATTATTGTTATTGTCTGTTTTTCAATATGCATCAACAACACTTTAACAAACTTCAAACCATACAAAACGCTGCCGCTCAGCTTTTTTCAAGGACCCCTAAATTGTAATCTGTTTCTCGAGCCATTCAAAAATTGCACTCCCTCCCAGTTAGGCAGGGAATCGGGTTCAAGGTCTTGTGTACTGCCTACAAGGCATTGCACAATGCTGGCCATGATTACTTAAAACAGAAATTCAAGTGGTAAGAACCAAACATTAATTTGTGCTCTTCTGGGGCTAAGAAACTGATAGTCCCTAGGTCCAAACATTCCAACTGGGGAGAAAGAAGCTTTGAAAAATGTGCTGCCAAAGCATGGAACCTCCTACCCTCTCACATTTGATCTATGCCCAATCTGTTATCCTTCCAGAAAGAATAAAAAATGTGGCCTTTCTGTAACTAGCATTTCTCCGATCCTTTTTCAGCAGAGCTAGCTCCAGGACACCCCCTCTGTGTTGTGTGCTTTAAAAGTCACTTTAACATAACACAACATAGCCCATGCTACTGATCTTCAAATTTTTTGCCTCCTGCAAAACCCCTGTGACCTCCAGTCGCACCCTGAACAACCCCCCCCCCCCACCCCCCCCCCCCAGGCTTTGAAATGCTCTGCCTTGACTCAGTTAGTGGTCTCTTTCTAAGCAGAGGACGGCATATGTTTTCACATACCTTCGAATGAATTCAGTGCTTATAAGCTCAAGTGGATCTCTGAACACCTTTGGGCTAACAAAGTTACCAAGATGACTCGCTTCAGATGCCTGACATCCCCAATAAATGTACCACCTGTTCTGATAGGCTAACTCTTGTTTCAGGCTAACTGAGAGACAGTGACCCAAATGATGCTTCACCAAAGGCAGGACACTGATTTTTGGGGTTGCCACTTTAACTGTGATCAACATAATATTAAGTCCACTATCACTACTTTGCTTTCACTTTTCTTTCTCGAAGTTTAATAAAAAGCTTAGTGTTCGCTTTTATCCGGGGAGCTACCTTTAGCTCAGCTGCTAGCTTTTAATTTGGTGCTTTGATATTTAAAGTATATTTTCCGTCTCTCTGGTTGATGGAATGATTTTAGCTTAGGTCCAGGTCTCTTCACGGTTGAAAGTGCAGGTAGGGCTGCCACAGAAAGCTGTTGGTACAGTTCTTCCAGGATAGTCTGTCTCAGTATCAGGACATGTTGAGCACACAAAATGTGATTGTGACTGCAGATGAAGGGAGGGCAAGGCTTCTTGGTCACACCATTCCTGGCCATGAACCTACTGTCATTCTTCTATGACACCACTGATTTAACTTCCACCTGTTTTTCCCAAAATGCACTGGTAGACCAAATCCATCCTTTGGAACAGGACTGCAGACAGAGAAAAATACAATGCTGAGCCTTCCCTCTAGCCTTGGAAGTTTTGGTACCAGAACATTGTATGATATCAATATTTTGGCCTAAATATCATTAGCAAAATTATCCCCCAATTGGAATTAATAGCAAATAATCTACACCCAAAGTGACAATACTTTGGTAAATTATATTTGGGACACAACATTTATGTCAGGTGATATTTGTATACAATATGCCTATATGCAATTTAATTATTTATTTTATTTTAAACGTTTTATATAGCGCTAGGACCCTGAGGTATCAGAGCGCTTTACAAACTCAAGAGCAAGGTAAACATCAAAGATACCAGAAAATACATAAAATATTAAAACAAGAGAAGAAGAATTTTACAGAGGAGCACACAATGAAGTAGACATCAAAACAAATGTAAGGTCAATTAAGAATGAAAATAACTAAAATGTGATCCATTAAAACAAGCACTGGCGTTGCCAATAGGTCTCGCATTTACGCGAGTTTGAGCTATTGGCATTGTAAATGACAATTTTTTTATTTATGTTTTTGTTTTTAAAACGTAAATAAAAGACCTTGTCATTTACAATGCCAATAGATCTAAATCTCGCAATTGCGAGACCTATTGCATTGCAAATGCTTTTTGTTTCTGGCTTCTTTATGGTGTTATCAGTCGTTGGTAGGAGTGCGCTTTACCTCCGAGATGAGCGAGTACTTAAGATGGCCATGATGTATGCCTATGACTATGCTGACTTACTGCAATGTCAATTGAGATGTTGTTGGTGCAACTATGTGGAGGTTACAATGTGACAGAACGCTCTGACCCAGCTGGGTAAATATTATAACCTACAACAGTGACAAGATGTGGATTATATCTGCAAGACGAGAGCAGTCTCCTACAATTCGTGGGTTAAAAAAAAAACAAGCGCCAAAGAAAGCAGGAAACAATTAAAAACAAGGGGGATTGCCTGTTGTAAGCAGAGCCTGGTGGGGGGCGGGAATGCGAGCGAGGGGAGGAGAATGGAGGGGGAGGCAAGACAGAGGCAAGGAGTGTGGCAAATGGCCGGAGGGAAGCCGGAGAGACATGGGAGAAGCTATTAATTAGGGGAGGAGAAGCCGCAGAGCGCACGCTGGGCGAAGCCCTTTGATGTGCTGTGCGGCCGTGAATGCGCGTGCTTGTTTGCTCACGTGATTCACGTGAACTTAATGAAAACCGCACGAACGAAACCCTTGGTTTCACGAGTTTTTTGAGCACTTGAATTCTCGCTCCCTCAATGCGCTTGCGTGCATTGATAGGTCGCGAGACCTAAAAATACTTGGGGCCAAAGGGGAGAGGGACATCATAAGCAACAAGCACTGGCATTGCCAATAGGTCTCGCATTAGGAAAGTTTAACCTATTGGTATTGTAAATGACAAATTTTGTATTTATGTGTTGGTTTTGAAAATAGCAAAATTAATAGCTTTGTCATTTACATGCCAATAGTTTTAACTTTTGCAAATGTGACACCTATAGCATTTGTTATGCAATATGTGTCGTATTTACGTTACTTACATAGTTTTGCAATCAGTCATCCCCTCTGGTAACCTAATTCTCCGACCAGCACATGCCTGCTTACAGTTCAACAGGATTTTACAATATGCGCATTCAGACGTTTTTTTTATTCCATTCCCTCACTGCCTGGACGAGCCCAGAAGTGCTGGGGTCGGAGGCAGAAAATCAAGGAGTGTGGCAAATGGCCAGAGGGAAGCCGGATGGGGGCAGGAGAGCTGAGATAGCGTGTTAGGGGAGGAGAAGCCGCAGAGCGCACGCTGGGCGAAGCCCTTTGATGTGCTGTGCGGCCGGGGGCAGGAGAGCTGAGATAGCGTGTTAGGGGAGGAGAAGCCGCAGAGCGCACGCTGGGCGGAGCCCTTTGATGTGCTGTGCGGCCGTGAATGCGCGTGCTTGTTTGCTCACGTGATTCACGTGAACTTATAGAAAACCACACGAACGAACCCCTTGGTTTCACGAGTTTTTTGAGCACTTGAATTCTCGCTCCCTCAATGCGCTTGCGCGCATCGATAGGTCGCGAGACCTAAAAAGGGTGAACACAGAGAATGAACATAGCAAACAGAGCAGCAGAGGTATGAACTGAACACTTGAACCTAGTTGAACCAGATTTAGATTGATTCATGAGCTCCAGTATTTATTGAGGGGATGGCGTTTCAGGTCTTTTTTGAAGCGAGGGAAGGAGGGGTTGCAACGAAGGTCCCTAGGGAGGGAGTTCCAAATGCTGGGAGCATTACCTGAAACAGAGCGAGTCTGGGTAATTTTCCTTTTTAGTTTTGGTGGCACGAGAAGAAGAGTGGTGGAGCTTCTCAAAGGCCTTGACCTTCCAGCTTTAGTGAGTTTTTTTGTCTAAATAGTTGGGGGAAGGAGAATTAAGTGCTTTATGGGTGATGCAGGCAGTCTTGTAGATGCATCTTCCTTCGATGGGTAGCCAGTTTAAGGACTTGAGGGCCTGTCTGATGTGGTCATACCACTTGAAGTCTGTAATAAGCCGAGCCGCCATGTTAAGTGCTGATCTGAGGGAGACAAGGTGAGTTTTCGGGGTCCCCGTTAGGATAGCATTCCCGTAATCCAGTTTCGAGAGGACTAGAGATTGCACGACCCCTTTGAAATCGTTGGAATGAAAGGTTTACATTTGTGAGGTGTTTAAGTGTGTTAAGCACTCCTTCCGTTGAGTTATTGATATGATCCTTCAGTATCAAATTTTTGTCCAGGGTGAAGCCTAAGGACTTTGCCGAGTGGGATATAGTGAGCGAACAGTTTAGGACCTTTATGTCACTGATCCAGCCTTGGATTGGAAGGTGGTTACTTTAGGGGGACAATAGAATGCCTTCTGCAATCATATTGACTTGCTCTGTTACTCAGCCCTTTGCTTTTCTGCAGTCCGAAAGGTTTTTCATGGGCTTTCCAGGTAATTCCTAGATAGTTGAATATTGTTAGGATATACCTCGTGTACTGTTCGCTTCTCTTTTTTTATGCTATTTAGGACTGTTTATTAAAAAAATATTATTTGTCTCTGTTGTTCATTCATCCCTTTGTTGCGTGGTTTTTGTGCTTCGTTTTATACAGTGGTTCCTTGAGTGCTACTGCATTAATTTGTTTTAGCAGGGAGACCATATCAATTTAGCTTAAAAGGCAAGAGATGAAAAACCTCGCAGATCACTCTGTGAGAGCAGCCGCCCTGGCAACACAGCGGCGGGTATATGACCTTGGCGATAAAGCCAACAAAATGATCGCTTGGCTAGAGAGTAGAGATAGAGACCGTAATTGGGTGGCAGAGATTTGTGACTTGTGGGGGATGGTACAAGTAGTGGGTGAGGGGATGGCAAAAGAATTTGCGAAACACTACGAGGAGGTTTATACCTCAGACCCCATTAGAACGGAGACTGAATGCCGAGAACTGCTGGCTGGCGCCCCTCTGCCTACGCTGTCCAGTGAAGATAGGAAAAGTATGGATTTTACGATGGAGGAAATTAAAGGGGCAATCCAAGACTTAAAAGTCCGGGAAGGCCCCATGGCTGAATGGCCTGCCAGCAGAGCTATTCAAAAATATGACGAGCATTTTGGCGTCGTATATCCTATCTATGTTAGAAGAGGCCAGGGATGCGGGCTGCTTATCAGTTGACCAACATACAGCCACTATCTGGGTTATACCGAAGGCAGGTTAGCCGCCAAACCACTGCAGCTCCCACAGGCCCATATCTTAATTGAATATGGAAGTCAAGGTCCTCGCTAAGGCCTTGATGAGTTGCCTTACAGGAGTGATTACACCATTAATACACCCGACCAGTCTAGTTTTATGCCAAACTGGAGCATCAGATTAAATCTACGTTGTTTGTACGTCGTGATGCACCTGACTGAATCCCAGCCGACAGAGGACACTGCACTCCTGTCCTTAGATGCATGTATGGTGTTCGACAGCATCGAGTGGCACTACCTTTTCGCCGTCTTAGATAGATTTGGGGTTGGCCCCTGATATCAATCCTGGATCAGGCTTTATAACTGCCCTTCCGCCAGAGTACTTGTGATTGGCTCCATCTCCCGCTCCTTCGCCTTGCATAGGCGGATGAGGCAGGGATGTCCACTGTCCCTTGTGCTATTCGCACTGGATCTGGAGTTGCTTTGGGCATGGGTGTAGGCAGACCTAGTGGCCTCTGGAATTATTGGAGGTGGACAATGGGAAGAGAAAATCTCCCTATACGCTGCCGATGTTCTTCTATACGTGACCAGACCCCGCTTTACAATCAGCAGGGTCCTACAAATCTTTCCCTCATTCGTGGGATACTCCGGTTATCAAATGAATTGGGATAAGTCCCTTCTATTCATGCTCTTGGGCTGCCCACAACCTGTTCCCCCCGAGGGGATCCAGCTTCAAGTGCATGACCATTTTAAATATCTGGGCATTGTAGTAACCAAGACCGAGGCAGAATTCATGGCTCGTAATTTGTTACCCCAACTTGAAGGCCTGAAAAGAGACGTGGCGCACCGGCGACGTTGCCAATCTCCCTGATGGGCAGAGCCGTCCTGTTTAAAATTAAAGTTGCTACCTCGAATGGTCTCCATACTCCAGAACACCCTGTATAAGATACCTGACAGATTCTTCAAAGAGGTCGATGGTTAACTCCGGAAGCTACTGTGGGAAGGGGGTGGTGCGAGAATAGCACTAGTCAAACTACAGCATGGCATATATGAGGGGGACCTGACAGTGTCAGACCTTACGAAATCCCATTGGGCATCACAACTGTTAGTGATAAATGTCTGGGTCTTTGGGGCTAGGAACGACCCGGCATATCGTGTTGACCATCTAGTGATGAGCACTGGCGGCTATCCTGCCTGCTTGTCTCGTAAACGAGCTGGGAAGTCCATGCCCCTCCATATAAAAGCAGTGTTGGATGCGTGGAATGGAGATAATAGATTCCTTGGGTGGGTCAACAGATTAATGGAACAAATCCCACTGTGGGAAGTGATATGCTAGAGGAGGTCAGGAAATTTCAGGGCTTTGGCAAATGGAAACTACTGAACATTGTCCACTTAGGGGATGTATGACAGGGCCCGGTGATCATATAGTTTGAAAACTTACAGCCTGAGTTTCAGCTCGCAGAAACAGAACGATATAAGTATATGCAGCTGGGGCATGCACTCCGTACACATATCCGTGAGGGAGAACATATTCCGGAGTACAGCCCCTTGGAAGATCAGCTTCTATTGGATCCTATCTCCGAAAAAGCATGATCCCTAACATACAAGAAGATCGTTAATAATTCACCGAATCCCTTGGGGGCGCTGAGGGAGGCCTGGGAAACTGCCTTTGGGTTGCTAGGAGATGATTATTGGGTAGAAACCGTACAAAGCCTGAGGGAGGTGGCAATCAGAACAAGATTCAGACTAGTACAGTTGCGGATCCTCCATAGGTCCTACTCCACGAGCACCCTCATTAACAAACAAGGACACATACATACAGACACCTGTATTCATTTCTGTGACAGTAAAGGTACCTTTTTTCTTATCCTATGGGAATGCCCTCTTATACACCACTGCTGGGAGAACGTAACACAGGTGATGTCAGAGGTCTTGGGACAAGAACATTTCCATAGACGCCAGATGGCATATACTGTGTGTAACGAAGGAGCAGACCTGGACGAAATACCAGAAACACTGGCTCATGGTGGCTGCACTGGTGGCCAAATTAAATATTCCCCGGGCATGGGGAAGGCTGCCCTGTCACAGAGCATGGGTCAATGGAAGACTAGCTAAGACTGGTGTTGCACAGCAGAAAATGTTGTGTACAAAGGCAGGGACTGCCCTAAGAAATGGGAGAAAGTGTGGCACCAACGGGTCGCTTATTTGGGTCCGTAAAGCAGTGGGGAGGGTTGGGTGGGAGGGGGGATGGTGGGGGGGGGGAGGGGTGTTCACCGGATTGTGCAAGAACTCTTGAGTGAGAGCGGTTAGTGATGAAAGTCCTGCGATCCAAGGAACTAATTGTTTGTGAAGTGGAACTGTATTATACAATGTCTTCGTCATCCATTTCCTTTGGTTACTCTACTGCACACTGCCTACTTTTATATTCAATAAAAAGATTTGTTAAAAAAAATATTGTCTGATTTACTTTTTCTCTCTTTCTTGCCATATCCCCTGGTTTGTTTTCAGTCTTTTGGACCCGTGCCCAGACACTTCTCTCTTCAACGGCAGCATCGACAATCTAAGCAGCCTCCAGGCCGAGCTTCAGGCTGGGAACCACATAAATCGACTGAGGAGCACAAGCATTGTCAGGTACATCTAGCCCGCCCCACATGTTTACCCTCTTTCTGAAGAATGGTATTTCTAATCAGCTACACACCTTAGGCTCAATGTCTTTGTCCATGTTCAGTGTTGCATCAGACTTTTCAAGAGTCTTTGAAGGCTGGCTGGAGAAGTTCCTCTTGGAAGTGAAGTGAAGTGTAGTGTGTTGTGTGATATGCACAGGATAATTTCAAGCAGAGCTTGCCACTTTCCTTAGAAGATCCAACTCGCAAAGGAAAAACCTTAGTTACACAGAGTCCTACTCTTCCTTTTAACAATCTTTACAAGAAGAGGATGATCTGGGTCTCTAAAGTAGGCCCTTCTACAAAAAAATAATAAATAAAAGTACTGCTTTCACTTTCATGGCGTATACGAATATCTGTCCTTCATTTAGTGCCTTGTCGCTCCTCGTTCTTCCTTTCCTTACAGTCTCAGGACACTCTAAAACTGGCAAATATGTGATCACCATCAGTGTTCCTTCTGATTATGTGTGGTTGCACTTCCTTCAGCTGTGTGCATTTTAGCGATGAGCTACTATACGAGCTATCATAGTGAGCTTACTACTGAGGGTATTATGGGTGGGGTGTCCACTGAAGCTTTGTTTTTACCTGCCAAAGGCCTAGATGTAGGTATGTCATTTTCTGTGTTGACTGGTGTGCAGTGTTTTGATGTGAATGCCTTACTCAGACTCATAGACTTCACCGTAAAAATGTCTATTGTTGATGCTTGCCAGCACTGCACTTTAAATAGTTGTGTGCTGACGTTTCTGTTTATGAAGCAGCTTATGCTAATCAGATTTGGATCTTCCCACATTTGCTTTCTTTGTAGGCACGTTCTGTGCTGGTTTTATGAGGTGCCTCGCTCCTACAAAATTGTGCACCATATTGAAATGATTTATTCCCCGTTTTAATGATTTTATGTGTTATGTTTTTCACTTTTTATTTATCAACAATTTGTTTTACCATTAACTTTCCCTCACAAGGGAGCCTGTGAGAGAACTGCGGGGATGCGGGACCCTGGTTTGATTCATTTATTTTCTCCCACCTGTTTTGGACTCACGCTCTGCAAAGCGCTGGTTGCCTGAGGTCCCCCCCTTACATGGAAGGATATTTAAATTGGCAGATAGCACATCCGCACCGCTGGCATGCCAAAGGCAAGCCAGTCTGTCCCTGGATTGTGCCGAGCTCCCGTCCCCCGGCCAGTTTTCACTTAAACCTCCCACTGAGGAGATGCTACACAGGGAAAGAGCTTTGTGCACTTAATAATATGGTCAATGCAGCTAGATGTGTTTATTTGGACCCTGTCTCTCTCCCTCTTGTTACCAACATGATCTGTCAGGAATGCAGTGTTCATATAGTTAACCTCGAGTCACATGTTAGTGCTAGCAAAAACTATGCTTTCAACCAAATTGTTGGGCAAGATTACCAGAATGGCAAAATCCTCTGCGCCCTTATAAACGCTAGATCGCTCGTAAAACAGAATACTGAATTTGCTGACATTTTAGCTAATCACCATCCTTTTTAAAAAAAAATTAATATATTTTTATTGCAGATAGATGAGATATATAATCTTTCTGTTCAACAATCCTACTTCCGACAGTTGCAGTGCTCAGGTCACTAATCCAAACTTTACACGGCCATTTAGCCCACAACCCGGAGGTCGGGCGGCGGTAATCAGAAAAACATTAAAAGCTTAAATGTACCAAGCAGTAGCAACTGTACAGCAAAGAGTTTTGCATCTGCTTTTTATGTTCTCCCTCCTGTCCCATCCCCATCGCAAAGCTGAGACAATCCCTAAGGGGTAGTGGCGAATTGTCAGTGCAATCATAACGCGGTGGATCATATCCAGCCTTACTCATTCCTTTCTATATGCATCCCCACATGCTAATTACGGTATGCATTACCCTAGGTGGCTAACAGGTTGTCCCTTATCTCTCCCTCCTCCCCGGGTCCTCATCCTCTAGGTGCAGGAGACATCAACTCAAATGGTGCGGATGGGCAGGAGTCTCTGGAATGTGTGTCAAGTGATGCAATGTTCCTGGTTTGTTACGGGGAAGCCTCATCTCCTGTTTGCAGGTCTCCCTGATTGCCCTGTCTAGTATAGTCTCACAACGCATGCGTTAGTGCGTCCCATGCCTGGGCAGATTCGAATGCCTTCTCGTTACGTTGGCGCAGCGCAGTTTGGAATCTGACCTTGCTCTCTCCATTTGCCCACTTAATAAACTCGTTTCTCCATCTCATGCTATTCGGGCCTATTGCCGCCTTCCAGTGTCGTGTAATTTCTCGCTTGGCTAATACTAGTCCCATGTCTATAAATTTGCTGGTAACCTTATTTTTAGGAGTGTGGGGGAACCAATGTAGTATACCTACTGCTATGTTAAACGATAAACCCTGGTCTGTGACCGAATTCAGTGTGTCTCCCACCTCTCTCCAATATAGGTCTAGTGCCAGGCACGATCATAGCATGTGGCCCAGTTCCGCTCCGACTAGTGCGCATCTGGGGCAGGCCGCCTCATCTACATTGAAATATTTTTGGACCCTTCCCGGCGTGAGGTACGCCCGGTGAAGGACAAAAAAGTGTACCAGCTGGAATCTAGTGTTGCGTGTGCTTTTCTGGGCTCTCCTCACAATCTGCGCCACGGTTGTCTCAGGTATAGGTCGTTCTATCTCTGTTTCCCACTTCTCTTTGAGCGTCGCTAAAGGCGGTAGATTCTCGTTAACCATTCTGGTGTAAAGACAAGTGATTGCCTTGTAAGTTCCAGCAGAACTCATGGCATATTGACAAACCATGGTTGTTTTTGGTTCAATGAGGCCTTCCTTCCAGTGCATTTGTATCGCTTGTGTTAATGCAGCATGGAGTAAGAAGTCCCCCCTGGGTATG
This sequence comes from Lissotriton helveticus, assembly GCF_964261635.1. Classification (NCBI taxonomy): domain Eukaryota; kingdom Metazoa; phylum Chordata; class Amphibia; order Caudata; family Salamandridae; genus Lissotriton; species Lissotriton helveticus. Next base: position 1,083,333,856 of record NC_136072.1, on the reverse strand, counting down.
TCGTACCGTTCTAGTAGCGTCGGGTAGGGCATCATGGCTCCCTCCTCATATAGGTCACCCACCATCTGTATTCCCGCTTCTTCCCAGATCTGTAGTCTGGACCAGTCTCCGCCATGTGGGAGTGCAGTCAGCATCCCCAATGGCATCTCAGTGGCGTACGGATGTAGCACCCCCGCCTTGCGCTGAGTGCGGTTCCAGCACAGTCTTATCTTTCGTTCCTCAAGGGTTAGTGTGTTTAGCACTAATTTCTGCTGTAGCGCTATCAAGGAGAGAACGTGTCGAAGGATGCCTCGGCCTCTAGATTGGTCTGGGCCTCTGAATTCTCGAGCCACCTCTTGTGTGTAAATCTGAAGCTGCGCTGCTAAGTAATATGATTCCAGGTCAGGGGCCGCCATCCCCCCCTCCAGTTTGGGTCTTACTAGAGTCGTCAACGCCACTCTTCGCCGGCCCGTCCCCCAGAGAAAGGACCCAATCATGGATCTCAGGTGTCGAAAGGTGGCAGCCGGGATCCACACAGGGAGTGTTCTAAAGTAATACAGGAAGCGTGGTAGCGCCACCATTTTCAGTAGTGCTACCCGGCCCGCTACTGATAATGGCAGTGTGGCCCAAAAGGCCATGCTGCTCTTCAGAGCTCTTATTCCGCGTCCTATGTTTCCTTCCAATATATCGGCCGGTGAGTGGTATATATGCACACCCAGGTATTTTAAACAGGTGGGCTCCCAACGCACTGGTCTGGCCGTGAGCGTCTGCGGATCGCCGTGGCAGACCGGGAATAAGCATGTCTTGTCCCAATTTACTCTGAGTCCCGATATTCTGGCAAACCTCTGTAGCAAGCCGTCTGCGCCCTCCAGCGCCCGCTCGGTGTCCTCAAGAAAAAGAAGGAGATCGTCCGCGTATAGTGAAATATAGTGGTGCCCAGTCCTGTCCCTCAATCCGGCATAATGAGCTCCTGTTCTAACCGATATCTCCAACGGCTCTATCGCCAGGGCGAATAGTAACGGTGACAACGAGCATCCCTGCCTCGTGCCCCTGTCGACTGGGCATTGCTGTGATATTAGGGCGCCCGTTTTAACCCTGGCTACCGCCGATGTGTAGAGTACTGAGGTCCATTTCAGAAAGTCTTCGGCTACTCCATCACTGCGTAAAGGTATTCCCACTCGAGACTGTCAAAGGCCTTCTCAATGTCTATTGATAAGATCACTGGGTGACGGGCCTCTGGGTGGTTCTCCCCCAATATTCGGATCAATCGGCGCACGTTCGAGGTCGTGTTTCGCGACGGGATAAACCCAGCTTGGTCCGTGTGCACCAATGTGGTCATGTGGCTCAATAGGCGAGTTGCTAAAATACTGCTCAGTATTTTATAGTCAGTGGTTAGCATTGAAAGCGGCCTGTAAGAGGCTGTGTTCCCGCTCTCCCTACCCGGTTTCAGTAGGGGTATTATTAACGCTTCCCGCATGGAAGGTGGTAGCCGTCCCAGGCATTTCGCCTCTTTGTAGACCTCGAGTAACCGTGGTGTCAAGAGGTCGACATGCTGGCTGTAGAATTCTATTGGTATGCCAGCCAACCCTGGGGTTTTGTTGCGCGCCATGCTTTTAATGGTGCCCCGAATTTCCTCCGCTGTTATATCCCTGCCCAACGCCTTGGCCTGGTCCCGACTCCGGAAACGTCCCTCCAGAAAGGCTTCCACTGCCGGGGCCCCCACCTCCAACCTGCTTCTATAGAGGGACGCGTAATAGTTCTCGAAGCACTGCAGCACTTCTGCCTGAGCGTAAACTTCCCTATCGTCAGGTGTACGGATCAACACTATGGGGGTGCTCCTTTTTGTGGGATTAGCTAGCCAGGCCAGTAAAGTCCCGGCTCGATCGCCCTCTGCATGCGTCCTGGCCGTATATGCCTTGTAGTCGTAACTCCGCAAGCGCTCTGTTTCAACCGCCACCAGTTCTTTGGCCCCGGCGACAATATCTTGTAGTTCCGGATGGCCGGGCCTGGAGAGCTCCGCCTCACGAAGCGCCTTGTCTGCTTTATCCAGGTCATCCAGAAGGACCCTACGCACCCCTGCTCGCGCTCCTATACAAAACCCCCTCAGGACCACCTTGAAGGCATCCCACTCTGTCGCTCGCGCCTCGGTCGTACCGGCATTATCTGCAAAGTATTGCGTGACATGCTCTTTCAATGCTCCCTTAAACACCGGATCATCAAGTAATTTTGGGCGGAGTTTCCAAGTGGGCACACAGGATGCACTGGGGAGCCAACGCAAGACAAGGTAGCTAATCACCATCCTTACATAGTTTGTCTCTGAAACTTGGGCTGATCCCTCCTCTGGCCCTGACTTTGTGGCAGCAATCTCTCCTGGCTATTCGATCTATTGATTAGATTGACCCCTTAAACAGGGTGATGGACTAGCTACCATCTACCTTGACAATGTGCCAGCCATTTTCTGCCCTGTATTATTGCTAGAATGCAAAGCACTCTCCTTTAACATAGACCTTTGTAACATTCAATCCTTTAATGGATTGTATATTTATCGCCCTCCCAGGCTGAGGAACATCTTTACCCCGACGGTGGGCTCCTTATTGGAGGCCAGTTTATGTGCTAAAGATCTCCTGGTTCTAGGAGATTTCAACTTCTATCTAGAAGCTTCAAATGATAAAGGCACTGAGGCTCTCATTGATACCAAGGCCAGCTTAGGCTTTTCCCAAGTAGTGCGCGATCCCACATAACTTGCTGGCCACCTGCTAGATGGGCTTTTCATCAACAACACACTATTAACTGAAAAAGGCTCAGAGACATGGACAGATCATCATACTGTGAAGTTTGAGATGAACTTACCTCACAGAGCGCTGCCCGATATTTCCTCTCAGAGTTCTCATAGGTCACGTACCGGGAATAGAATTAATACTGATCAATTTAACCAGATGCTGGAACATTCTCAGCCCGAATATTCAATAGACCTAGATCAGGCCACTCTAAATTATTCCAACTGGTTAAACTCAGCCACTTCCCTCCTAGCTCCTGTTAAGACCTGTTACTCTCATAGAAATAATGTGTCCGTACCATTCTTAGAATGCAAAAAGAAGGCTGCAGAAGAGAACAACAAAAGTGGAGAAAGGATTACAGTAGGGAAGAAAAAGAAAAATATAAACATTGTATAGCTGTTTATAAGTCCTTACTGACTAAAGAAAAGTCTGCTTATTTTGAACAACAAATTGAATCTTATAACCAATCCTCAAAATAAATATTCCAGATAGTGAAAAAGTTTACCTCTGTCCTGTGTAATAATCTGGCAAGCAGTAAACAATCTTTTTGCCATACTCTTGCAAATTATGTCCTAAACAAAGTGGAACAGGTATACAACAAGTTAGACTTTAATATAGAAATCATCCCTCAAGAAAGTAAGCTTTTCTCTTCAGGTCCTGAACAAACTACGGTCACGGAATTTACTGCAATTCTTACTAACCAGGTAATGATTCAAATGCAATCCTGGAAATCTGGTTCTCCACTTGACCCAGGCCGTTCCTCAGTGATCAAATTATCTCCAGAGATCATGGCTTCTATTCTCACAATTATTTTTAATTCAATGTTCATGGCGTGCTACTTTCCTAAACAATGGAAGGCAGATTCAATACTTCCACTAATAAAAAAAAAATACTAGTTTGAATCCATCGGATCCCAACAGCTACCGCCCAATCTCTCGCCTTCTATTACCTGCACAAATTGTAGAAAAGGCCATGAATCAACAGCTGGCACAGTTAATACAGAATAACCATCCTCTGGATACCACTCAGTTCGGATTCAGAAGTGGCCACAGCATTGGAACTACCCTGATTAAACGCACAGAGGCGATAAGTGCCGCCCTAGATAAAGGAGGGAGTGCAGCCCTTGTCCTACTCGATCTATCGGCAGCCTTTGATACAGTCCATCATGATCTGCTGATTGACAATGTCCATGACATCGGGATCAAAAGGCTTGCATTTGACCCATTAGGATCCTTTTGGTGGGAGAGCAAACAGTAGCGTTTGAACAATTTGTTCCTGAACCCTTCTCCTTGCATTGTGGGGTGTCCCTCAGGGGTCCTCGCTTAGTCCAACATTGTTCAACGTTTATGTAATTTCACTGGCAACCTTGATTATATCTTTCTTTTGCTCTAACACTTTATGCCAATTACCTGCAAATTATTGTGTCACTTTCTGACAAGGATAATAACGCCGGTTCCAGGTTCTATGACTCTGTTTGCTATCAGCAATTGGATGAGCAAGAATTGATTGAAGCTAAATTCTGAGAAGACAGAGGTCATTCTTTTTGGCAACCAGACTTCTTTTTTGTCCCAATCTTGGTAGCCGGAGGAATTAGGAACTCTCCCTATTCCTGTAAGTAAAGCAAGAAACGAAGGAGTACTAATGAATAACAACTCGCTTTTGTAGACCACGTAAATGCAATTATCGCCTCCTTTTTCTACACACAATAGTATGATAAAAAAAATATCCCCTTCTTTCCCGGTACGCACAAAAAATGGTTGTAACAGCTCTTGCCCTCTATCAAATTAGATTTTTGTAATGGTCTATATTTAAATATGCAGCAACAACACTTGAACAAACTTCAAACCTTACAAAACGCTTTTGCTCAACTGCTTTCAAGGACCCCTAAATTTAAATCTGTTTCACAAGCTTGTCGTTAATTACACTGGCTCCCAGTCAGGAAAAAAATCCGGTTCAAGGCATTTTGTACTGCCTACAAGGCATTGCACGATGCTGGTCCTGATTACTTGAAACAGAAATTCAAGTGTCATGAACCAAACATGAATTTGCGCTCTTCTGGGGCTAAGAAACTGATAGTGCCTAGGTTCAAAAGAGTCAACTGGGGAGGAAGAAGCTTTGTAATATGTACATCCAAAGCATGGAACCTCCTACCCTGTCACATTTGATCCATGCCCAATCTGTTATCCTTCAAGAAAGAATTAAAAACTCAGCTTTTCTAGAACTAGCTTTTCTCTGATCCTTTTCAGCAGAGCTAGCACCAGGACACCTCCAGGTAATAGTGTGCTTCAAAAGTCACTTTAACAGAACATAGCCCGTGTTACTGCTCTTCACATGTTTTATCCTAATTCAAAAAACACTGTGACCGCCAGTCGACATCCCCCCTCTTCTCCCCTGCCCCCCCTCCCCGCTACCCCACACTCCCACAAGGCTCTGTAATGCTCTGCCCTGTCTGTTAGTGGTCTCTTTATAAGCAGAGGAAGGCATATGTTTTCGCATACCTGTGAATGAGCTCAGTCTTCATAAACTCAAGTGGATCTCTGAACACCTATGGGCTAAAAATGTTACCAGGATGACTCCCAAAACTCACTTCAGATGCCTGACATCCCCAGTAAATTTACCACCCGTTCTGAGAGGCTACCTCTTGTTTCAAACTAGATTATAGACAGTAAAGTCCACATTTGTAAAGCGCACAATCACCCGTAAGGGTCTCTAGGCGCTGGGGGCCGTCGGGAAGATTAAGCGAGCTATTGCCCAAAGTCACATGGTGCTGGGCTAACCTGCCGCCGGAGCCGGGGATCGAACCGTGGTCCCCAGATTCCAGCGTCAGTCGCCCTGGCCGCGGCGCCACACCTCTTCCTCTACATTTCAGTGACCTGAAATGTAGCTTCACAAAAGGAAATACTCTGATTTTTGGGTTTTTCCACTTAATTTGTGATCTTCATGATATTAAGTCCACTATCACTACTTTACTTTCACTTGTCCTGCTCAAAGTTTGATAACAAGCTTAGTGTTGTTTTACCCCATTTTTCAAGGGAGCTAAATTTATTCCACCGCAAGCCTTTACTTAGGTACTTAGATATTTATGGTTGAAATCTTTTTATTATTGAAAGAGATGCAAAGAACAAAGATGATGTATCATTGCAGGTGTCACCTTTAATCACTAGTGCTAGAGTATATGGTATTGGTCAAAAGAGCAATTGTAAAAGAAAGGAGAGAGAGAAGACGTTTCTATTCAAAAACGGAACAAAGAAAACTTTCCCTTCCTGCACCCTCCCCCACCCACAAAACCCAGGTTCACTTTTGCTCTTGGAGTTGAGAATGAATAGGCCGCACCTCAAATAGTCATAGCCACTTATTCGTCAGAGTTCAATTCTGGGAGCCGTAGAAGTCGTAAATATTTGGGGCATGTCAATTCTCTAAAGTCTTGTGTTAGAAGGGATATATAAGGGCGCCACAATTTCCAGAAGGCCTTGCCTTGGTTTGTTAGTGTCAAGGATATTCTTTCCGTGTCTAGAATATTCCATAGCTTATGTAGCCATCCTGTGTGAGTTGATAGTTGTGACGTGCCTCAGTTCGTTAGGACATTCTGTATCGCTGCCCCAGCACCAGACCTATCTGTCTGCCCCTCCTGAACTTTAAGGGATATGATAAGGGGTTTGGTAACCCTAACAACGTGTAAGCGGGGAATCTAGGTATTTGTGTCTCTAAGTGAGTGTCCATCTCATCAAGTATTTGAGTCCACTATGGCTGGAGTTGGGGGCAGTCCCACAACACATGCATCAAGGTCTCCGGTGCTCCGCAGCCCCTCCAACACACATCACTGCTATTTGGAAACATTTTGTGCAATATAGATTGATTGAGGTACCTCTATGTGGTTATTTTGACAAAGGTTTTGGTGAGGGAGGTATTTGTGGCGGTGTGTCTTGTCTTAAAGTATATATCACTCCACTCTTTCTTGTTTAGCTGTTGCCCCAGTTCCTGCTCCCACCTATGTTGACTGGCTTTGTACGTATGCTTGCGGCGCTGGATCAAAAACTCATAAATCTCAGAGATGAGATATTTACCTGAAGTATGGGAGACAACCAATACTTGTATGCTGTAAGAGGTCTCTGAATGGAGTGTTTATTACCAGGGTGTGTTAACCAGTGGCGGAGTTCTAGATAGTGTAATCTTTCAGATTCGGGAAGGGTAAAGTCCACACTCTGTTACCCAAAAGGAATCACCCCGTCTCGTCTATCATATGCCCCATTGAACGACACTCAGCATCTCCATTCCATGAAAGCCCCGGGGTCAAGCCTTGGGTAAAGTCGGGATTATCGAATAGTGGCGTTAGCGGGAAGGGCAATGAGGTAAGACCACATTTGATGTTTGTTTGATCCCATGCATCCATTATCACTTGTGTGATGGGCGAAGGTATCGGTTCCTTGGTCTATCGGTTTTCTTGAGGAAGGGAATCTTGTACAGAGAAGTACCCGCCACTGCTTTGTCTTGGAAAAGCCCATGCTTCCCTGACTCAGACTGGTGCCATTCCATCAGGTACCGTAGCTGCGCCGCCGGGTAATACAGGTGGAGATCAGGAATGCCCGTGCCTCCATCCTTGGGTGGGATGTAACACAACTTCCTCCACATGCTTGGTTTCTTTCCGAACCAGATGCATTGAATGATTTCAGCCTGTAATGTATTAGGCATTCCTTTGGGTGGGGCTAAAGGCAGAGTTTGGAATACAGAGACGATCTTGGGGAGTATGGTCATTTTGACCGCAGCAATACAGCATAACCAGAATATCTGATTGGTTACCTCGCTCCTAATCTGTCTTAGTGGGGTTTGATAATTTATTGAAGAGGTCTATTGGATGGTAGGTGCTAGTTCAATTCCCAGATATGGGAGTGCAGCAGGTTGCCATTTGATAGGGTATTGTGCTTGTAAGCGTGTCACTTACTCCTGGGGCATTGAGAGGTCTATTGCCTGTGATTTCTCGACATTAACTTTAAAGCCCGATGTCCATCCAAACGCTTCCAGTTCCTATAGAGATAACGGCATTGTGCAGACAGGATTATCCAAAGTGAGCAGAATGTTGTCTGCATACATACTCAGTTTGTGAAGCCCCCCCTCCTGCCCCCATAGATGGCACCAATAATCCAGGGGTTGTCCCTCACTCTTTGGCCATTCACCCGCACTGATGCCATAAGGAGATAGTAACAATTCATAATTCACGTCTTTAATTTGTCACCTAGACCAAAGTGCACTATAACCTGCTCTAGGTAAGGCCAATGTGCCCTATCAAAGGCTTTTTCGGCATCTATTCTGTGTGCTAAAATGCCAGTGAATAGTTTAAAATCTACATTCAGTAGAGAAATGGGTCGATAAGAACTACACTACTGTTTGTCTTTCCCTGGTTTGGGCACTACCTCAATAGAGGCAGCTAGCATTGATGCAGGGATTGCACCAGGTTGTGTGAAGGAGTTAAACAGCTGCGTTGGGGGAGGAGCCAAGATGGCGATCGACACGGACGTGTAAGCTCCCGGCTCCGTATGCCTTTGAGCCCCGCAAGACGATCCTGAGCACGATTTCGGTATTAAATGGCAGCGGGGCGAAGGTGAATGTGCGCAGATGCTGAGTGCACGATTTCGATGTCCCTACCGGCCTCGCAGACGGACATATTGGTGGAGTTCACCGATGGCCTTAAACGACCCTGAGCCTAGCCCTAGACTGCTAAACATGGCCGGGCACTGACTCAGCCAGCGGGACCTGGGCGGAGTCGGCCCACCGGGAAGCGGCAATTCCAGAGCGGTCCTCTCTGAGGGTGCCCCGGCCGTCGCATGGTGCGGCTGGAGTGCGTCCTCGGCATGTTGGCTCGGTGGAACTGATCCTGACTGCGGAGTTCGAGAGGTGAGCCTATCGGCTTTGTTTACTACTCTGCCCGGTTATCACTGGCCGCTCCCATACTTAAGCATGTGGTTGAGTCGGAAAGGAGATGGCCACTGCCACTGATTGCTTTCTGGGTCCACACTTTGGAAGCCCTCGAGACTCCAGCAGCAGTCTGCCTGGACCGGTCTTATCCCCGCCCAGCCTTTGTTCTCCTGTCCAGCTGGATACGCCCGACGGGTGCCTGCATAAGATGGGGTATTACACCTTGTCCACTGAAGTGATGTGTGAGGGCGAGTGTGAGGCACCGAGTGACTCTTCGATGTGGGGGCTCCAGCCTGTGCTGTCCTGCAGCGACATCCTTGCCGCTCTGAATGACTTTCAGTCTGCTTGGAGAGATGGCTACCGGGCGCTTGGTGAACGGCTTGACGATATTGCGATCACACTGGGGCAACTGCGTTCGGATGCCCTCCAGATTCGCGAGGAGTTGCCCCCACCTATGTTTGACGAGGATCCTGTGGTTTTGCTTGGATGCGGAGGGGAATGGACGATCCCGGATAGTGTGGGTGTCTGGGACAGATTGCCTACATGTCTCCATTGTTATGGAGGACGCCTTTCCCAGCATTTGACGGTGGCCCCGTCCGCTACAGCTCCGCTGATGACTCAGACACTGGTTCAGCTACTATTGCCTCTTATGACTGCCGCCTCTTCCCTCGCCCTGTATCTTTGCGGTGGTATGCTTTTTCAGACTTGGAACTGGGAGTGACCATCTACAATGGAGGAGACTCTGTCCGTGCCCGGCGGCGTCCATTTTGTGCTGGCGAGCTGCACCCCGGCCAGGCGTGGACATTTTGTCTTCTTTTGTCTGCTGAGACGGCATCTCCTTTGCGGGCATGGCACGGGGGACTTACAAAAAAAGGCCAGGGCTAAGTGTTTTCCGCTAGTTTTTGATGTCTGTGGGGCTGGAGGAGAAGCGGATTGGCGAATTCCTACGACATGCTTCATGGCGCACTACGTGATGTTTCGCCCCCATTTTTATTGTACTGAGAAACTGTAGTAGTTGATTGTTTCTTCTGGGGTGGCGATTACACTAATGGCAGGGGAGACCGGGAGCCTGTTGGGTTTGCCCTCCTCCGGTATTATATTAACTCTTTTTCTTTTCTCTTTTTCCCTTTTCTGACTCTAAATTTCGGGTTTCGGTTTTTCGGGCGATAGGCACACTGCTAGGGGGGGGAGTAGGCCGTAGCCTCAGCATGCGTGTAGGGTGGGGGGGTGGGGGGTGGGTTTTTTTGTTTCGTTTACGTTTCTATGGGCCTTATTTTTCTTCTCTTTCTCTTGGTTCTTTTTACTTTTTCCTTCTTCTCTTGGGTCAGTATGGTGGCTAGGTGTAGCGCCGCTTATTGTTTCTGTTCTTCGTTTTACTACTAACATTGGTTAGGATGTTCCACGTCCATGGGGCGGGCAATGACCTGTAAGTACTGTGAATATATGCTATCATCCTGATACGTATCCTTTTATGCCGATTTCTCGATTGCCACCCTTCGTTTTGTTGATAATTTGCTGTGATCATTGCCCGCTATGTGCTTTCGGTGGATTGAATGCATCTGATCCTCTTCATCTAAAAACTTTTAAAAATTAACCTAATTTATCCTGTACCCAGCGGTCCCCTTTTCCATACGTCATGTTTCGGTTGCTGCTTTTCGTCTCTGAGACTGTTGGGATGTTTTCACCTTGCTTTTTGTATTATTAATCGACTTCGAGGCCGGCCAGACTGGTTGTGGGCCCGTACCTTTATGCTTATGATGCACAATAAAGGTTTAAAAAAAAAAAAAAAAAAAAACAGCTGCGTTAATACGGGAGCTAAAACATTGCAGAATCTGTTGTAGAAAATAGGAAGGTACCTTTCTGGACCTGGTGACTTGGAGAGTTTTAAGCGAGAAATGGCTGAGATTACCTCCTCAGGTCGTATGTCCTCCTCTAGTGTCTCTAGCTGCACCTGGGTGAGACAGGATGTGTTTGCTCCTTGGAGATAGATAGTGCTATATAGGGGGTCTAGGTCTTGTCTTGTATATAAAGTGTGTAGAACTTCTTAAATGAGTCCGCTATATCTCTGTTGCCAGTAATGAGCCCTTTCTCCTGAGATTGCAGCGCGGCTATTCCTGTTGCTTGATGCACAGTTTGTTGACCAGGATTCAGCCACACCTGTCCCCCCAACATAATATGAGTGTCGTAGGCAGAGCACCGCATACTCGGCTCAATCGAGATTTAGGCCTGCCAGTTGAGCACATAGAGCAGTTAACTGGTGCCGCACCTTTGGCTCACCAATGCGTTGGAGAATGTGTTCTAATTCCTTAACCTGAATAGAGAGATTGTCTCACTGCGAAGGGGAAATGTCTCTTTTTCTTCTTTGCAGTGCTTTATCAGCAGCAGGAGTAGAGTAGTGCCCCCTGCTTACTGCTTTCAATGCCTCCCACAGTGTCGCAATAGATACCTCAGGCGTGTTGTTGAATGCTAGATAGTTTAAGATAGCTGTTTGGATTTGGGATTTCACTGCGGAATCTTTTAGCATAATTTCACGCAGGCATCATGTCCAGTGATGGGCTGTATTGGAGACAAAGATAATGAGTGTTACCGCTGATTGGTTAGAGAGCACTATTGGGAGAATTTCTATGTCTATGGTGGAGCCATGTATGTTTCTTGTGCCCAAGAAATGATCTAGTCTTGCATATGTTTAGTGCTCTGAAGAGTAGAAGGTGTATTCCTGTACCTCTGGTTGGAAATATATGCATATGTCACGAAGCCCTATGTCTCTAACCCACTTATAACAGCTCTTTGATAATGCCCCGGTTTGTCCGTGTCGTTTTGTCGATCTATCTAGGTCTGTTTTAAAAACGAAGGTTTCTTGGCCTTCATTTGGCGTATCCAGTGATCCCACAATGAAAGTCCTGTTTCCTAATGTGAGCTGATATGTGAATAGCCTGCCCCTTAACTCAGTCTCCCTACGTCCAATTGTCCCCTTGGAGGAGCGCGCCACCAGTATAGCCACACCTGCTCCCTTAGAGGGGGTGGAGGAGAAGACTTGATGTGGGAATGCCCGTGAACCAAGTCTATGATAATCCCTGGACAGGAGTTGTGTTTCCTGGAGCAGGCAAATATCTGCCCCAGAGTTCTCAAGGTAGGACAAAACAGCCTTGCGTTTGACTGGACTTTTGAAACTTTTGACATTCAGAGTTAATATTTTGAGGGTCGTGTCTGGCATGTAGTTGTAAGAAAGAGGCGAGTGGCTTTCCTGTGAGCCTGTGCATTACCGTGAAGTGGACTAACCCTCGGGATAGAGGTGTTGTATGAGGTGCAACGTGTGACCATGGTGAACATGAAAATAGTCCCCAATCCCAAAAACCCGAGCAATGTGTAGATTAAGATAGAAAACATTTGATATAGATCTAAGGGCCGCTTGCTGCCCCTCTGCTATCTTGGCTGGGTACGGCCATGTTGGTCCCATATTCACTCCTTGTTGCTCTCTCGGTTTCTGCGAGCTCTCTTGTGTGCAGGAGAGGAGTTTGACAGCTGTCTTTTTGCTCAGGTTCTTTACTGAGGATTTGGCAGATCCCAGTCTTGGAACGTAGCTGGTGGAGCTTGCCCTCTAGGTGAAAGATAATACTGATAGGGTGGCCCCTGGAGTAAGCCACTCCCTTGTCCAATAAGTGCTGTGTGACAAACCTAAACTTGTGCCGTCTTTGTAGTGTAATGGCTGCCAGGTCTTGAAATAGTACAGGTGTCTGGCCTCAGAAGCTGAGGGGGTGTTTCTCACAAGCTTTACGGAGTATTTCCTCCTTCATGGGGAAATAATGTAAACAGACCAAGATGTCCGCTGGGGATGTCCTTCCAGGTCGTGTTCTCCCGGCTTGGTGGGCGAGATCTATTTTTATTACAGTCTCAGGAGGTGGCCCTAGAATATGGCGAAAGAGATCCCCCTACAAAGGCCAACATATCATCTCCTTCGGTTTTAGAAGCCGCTCCCCATATGCGTATGTTGTGGCACCTTGACCTGTTTTCGAGGTCTTCAGTGTGGGCTTGTAGCTCGAGGTGCTCCTCCCGAAGTCTAAGGACCTCCTGCTGTAGGTGTTAATTTTTTCCTGGTGACTGTCTCCACGTTCCTCCAGTGTTGCAACTCGTTCCCCTAGTGAATCCATATCCCTACGGACTTCTCCATGTCCTGCAATAGTTCCCTTTTAACCTCCTGTAGATCATCCCTGAGGGAGCAGAACAAAGATTCTAAAAAGGACCAAGTCACCGGCTCCTCAGGTATGGCTTCATCTCAAGATCATAACAGTTCCGGTCTCCCGTGGCTGCTCCCGTGGGCCCTACGAGCATGCCTCTAATTGTGCGATCTGTTTTGGAGTGGGCGGGTGTCATCTCTGTTGCCAGTCGGGCTGGCCCGTTTTGCTGTGAAGAACCTAATGTGGTATGATCGTTTCTACTGGGCTGCCTATCTTACTCCTTGTGTTCGGATCAACTCCCGTCACATTAAGAGGCTGTGTCCTTATCCCAAGATTTCTGGCCGAACCGTTGCAGCCATTGACTTCATCAGCAGTTTGCTCACAGGGGCCGGCGGATGGGAGTGGTGTGCAGGGGTCCTAATCCTGTGGGGCCACAGTTCAGTTTAATTTGGGCTATTTCCCCAACTCTAGTATGTTGTGGGCCACCGCTGGTAAAGAGCACTTGCCTGATGGCGTCTTAGAATGAGGAATCGGATCTCTTAGAAAGAGTAGCTCGACACTAGTGTGTTTTACAACTGGCCTCCCCTAACTGTCGGTTGGTTCTACTCCTGGAGCCCGGGGTTATATTCCGTTCTAAAGGACCTGCTTGTCCTGGGCCTTCTCGTCTATCCCCTCTCTTCCTCTGGGGCAGGTTCAGCAATATCTGCACTTTCGCGGGTTTCTCTGCCACCGGGCCCCTCAGTTGCCCAGTTTGCGATGTATTGTTGCGTGCTGTGTCTGGGTTAATTGGGCTGGTGGCCGTCTGTTCCCCCCACCTCACCACTCGCTTCGCTCCGATTGCGGCTCAGGAACAGTGCCAGGTCCCGGGCGAACGTACGCCCCACTCCACTGGCCACATCTCCTTCACCCTGGTGCTATTCTCCGGTGGTAAAGAAGTCTCGTCGGTGAGGGAGGCTGGCATCTCCACCTTCCCCATGTTTCTTTACATTCAGCCCGGCAGAGGGGGCCGGGCTCCGCCTCAAAAGCAAACTCAGCCCAACGATGGCAGGCCTCACCTCGTAGGCTCCGGCAGCTTTTGCGTTGCAACCCTCCAGTGTTTAGCTGCAGCGTCAGGCCGTCTCTCATTCGATTTCCTCCTCTCACCGGTCTCTATCAGGTGGCAGGGGGAGGGTCTATTAGTTCAGGCTCAGCCTTGGTCACAGCCGTGCTTGCGGGCCTCACTCCTTCCCCACCGTGTGCACTCTCCGGTCTGCTTAGGACGTCCGTTTTTATTCCTCCTCTGATACCATTTCTGGTGTCCCCGGTACATCCTGAATAGTTTCACAAGTCCCGTTGAGAAGGATATGAGCTATTTGGCGGCCAGGTCGGCTACAGGGATGGAGAGATAGGATCAGGACGTCCTACTTGTCCGCCATCTTGGCCATGGCCCGTACTTGGATATTTAAAGTATATTCTCCGTCCCTCTGGCTGATGGAATGATGTTAGCTTTGGTCCAGGTGTCCTTGCTATTGGAAGTGCAGGTAGGGCTGCCGCAGAAAGCTTTTGTAACTGTTATATTCTGTCTCAGTATGAGGACAAGTTGAGCACACACAATTTGATTGTGACTGCAGGTGAAGTGAGGGTTAGGCTTCTTGGTCACACCATTCCTGGCCATGACCTACTGTCATCCTCTTATGACACATACCTCTGATTTAACTCCCACCTGCTTTGCGTCAAAGTGCACTGGTAGACCAAACCCATCCTTTGGAAAAGGACTGCGGACGGAGAAAATTACAATGCTGAGCCATCCCTCTAGCATTGTAAGTTTTGGTACCAGAACATTGTCTGACATCAATGTTTTGGCCTAAATAGTATCAACAAAAATATCGCCCAATTGGAATTAATAGCAAAATATCTACACCCAAAGGGACAATATTTTTGTAAATTATATTTGGTAAACAACATTTACATCACTCGATATTTGTATACAATATTCTTACATGCAATCATATTGACATGCTCTGTTAATCAGCCCTTTGCTTTTCTGCACTCCCAAAGGGTTTTCATGGTAATTCCTAGGTAGTTAAATATTGTTATGATATACGTCGTATACTGCTCTTTCGTCGCTTTTTATGCTATTTTGGACTGCTTTAAAAAAATATATTGTTCCACACCATTATTAATTTCTCCTTCTGTTACGTGAAGTTTGTGCTACTTTTTTAATAAGATTAGTTCCTTGAGTCCTACTGCATTCATTTGTTTGAACAGGAAGACCATATCAATAGTGTCTCATTTAATAGTGTTCTCTCTTTCTTGACATATCCCCTGGTTTGTTTTCAGTCTTTTGGACCAGAGCCCAGACACTTCTCTCGTCAACTGCAGCAGAAACAGTCTAAGCAGCCTCCAGTCTGAGCTCCAGGCTGGGAACCACACAAATCGACTGAGGAGCACAGGCATTGTCAGGTACATCTCATCTGCCCACATGTTTGCCCTCTTTCTAAAGAATTGTGTTTTAATCAGCAAGAACACCACACGCTCAATGTCATTGTCCATGTTCAGTGTTACATGTTCAAGAGTCTTATAATGGTGGCTAGTGAAGTTTCTCTTTAAAGTGAAGTTGTGAGATATGCAGAGGATAAATGAAAGCAGAGCGTACCTCTTTCCTTTGAAAATCAAATTTGCAGATGAAAAACCTTGGTAACACAGAGTCCTACTCTTCCTTTTCACAATCTTAACAAGAACAGGATGATCTAGGTCCCTAAAGTAGGCTCCTTCTATACTAAAAGCATACAAATAAAAGAATTGCTTTCACTTTCCTGGCTTTTATGAATATCTTATGAGTGCCTTGACGCTCCTTTTTCTTCCTTTCCTTACAGTATGAGGACACGCTAATACTGTCAAGTATTTGAACACCACCAGTGTTCCTTCTGAATATGTTTTCTTTGGGTGCTGCAGAACAGTGTTTTCTTTGGGTGCTGCAGAAGTGTGTGTTTGCAGATCCTTCAGCTGTGTGCATTTTATCAATGAGCTACTTATGAGCTATCATAGTGAGCTTATTACTGAGGGTATTATGGGTGGGTTGTCCACTTAAGCTTTGTTTTTACACATTAATGGCATAGATGTAGGTATATAATTTCCAGTTTTGACCAGTGATGCAGCTGAATGAGGTAAATGCCTAATTCCGACTCATGGACTTGACGTTAAAATTGTCTACTGTTGATACTTGCCAGCACTGCACTTTAATCAGTTTTATGCGGACGTTTCTGTTTAAGAAGCAGGTTATGCTTGTGCCTGTCTGTCATGGGTATATTGGTATGTTGCATCAAGAAGTCAAATACAACTACTTCCGTAGGCACTTTTAATGCGTCAAAGTCTTACTCAGTATTGGGTGCAGGTCGGATGCCGTGGGGAGTGGTGCCAACTTACTCCTATGAGTATCCTGCAGTCCGATATAACAGCCTTTGTCTGGTTCTTCTATCGGTTGTTCTGCTCCCTGACTCTCATCCGTACCCTGTGGTTGATCACTGTTCCTGCTCAAGTGTATGCTCCGGTTGAGATGGAAAAGGCAGCTTTTTAATGTGTTAGGCACCACACAAAACAAGCATTGGCATTGCCAATAGGTCTCGCTTGTGGGACCTTATAAGTATTTAGTTTTGCAGCACAATATCCTTGTTGCACCAAGCGAGACCTATTGGCAATGCCAATGCTTGTTTGGCGTTCTCGCTGTCTGAGGTGTAATTGAATCAACCCCAGTGATACCACGCCGCGTAATTTTACAGAATTCTGTGTAAAAAGCGTAATGCAAAACGCCAGCTAGCAAGTGAATTACGTCGGCCTTTTTACATATTTCGCCAGCGCCTTCTTTCGAAGTGTTGTTTTCATATGCACTGTGCAGACTGCAGAGCACTTCATTTCGCCAAAGTGCCCTGAAGCCAGAGGTCACCCGCACCAGGCGCTGTCTGTCTGGGGCTCTGCTGGGCGGGCTCACCGAGACTCGTCAATTAGAGAAAAGCTCGCGCTGAGTTGAGTAACGTAAACATTTCTAGGCTTTCACGACAGCGTGTTGACAATCTTGTCATTTTAACTTAAACTGTGAAGATTTAGATCACCGAATTAAAGTAACAGCTGTTTTTCTAAAGAAGTGCTGCTGCCGAGGACGTACTTTTTACGCTCTGCCCGTTTGCCGAAAAATGCATACTGATTAAGAACTACGAGTCTGACGTATCAAGCAAGACTTTCAGTTATTTTAAACCTGATTACGCTGCAGACACCAAACAAATAAGCAATATTGCTGTTGTTGACGTCTGATCAGCCAATTGGCAAAAGTTTTCTTATTGCCTCGTCACAATTTTCTCAAGTATCCCAGACCAACTGCGGAGGTGCACGTTGGGTCATCTTCATCGATGTTCTCCCAGGGTCATCAACTGCAATGCAGAAAGTTTTTGTCCTGATGATGGTCTTATGAATCCATTTCCCAAAAGACCGAAACGTCGACCGCTAAGCCTAATTCTGCTTACTACTCATCAGTCATCGTTGATTTCCTCAGACTGAAGTGTAATCAATGTAGTATTATTGATTAGCAGTTTAGACTCTTTTTGTGACTTTAGTTTGGAGCAACCAAATTTCTCCTTCTTTGTCTCAAATGCATCGTTTTGTACCCTGTTTTTACTTTTCCAACTGAATTCCTTCAAAGAAAATAATAACCCTTTGAAATAAATCACCTGGTTTAGTATTTCTTTTCATCATCATGTTAGTGTGGTAACATTGTTGATTTGTTTTTGAACCGATTTACACTCAGCCACTAACCAATGGTAATTGGGTACTTTATTTATGTTGAGTCCCTTTGTGCTGACACTGTGAATGTTGAATGAATTCCCTTGCTGGCCCGTTGTTTCACCAACATGTACTTATAGGCACATTACAGGGGTGCAACAGGTGTCCTTTGGACACCCTGGCACCCTTGGAATTGCGATTCTCAAATTGCGATTTTCTCATAGAAAATCGCAATTTGAGAATGTATCCCCATTCATATTCATTCCTATGGGCCCCTTGGCCCATAGGAATGAATGGGACACTCATTCCTTAATTGCGATTCGCAATTTGCTAATCGCAATTAAGGAATGTTAGAGATTCGCAAAAAAATTGCGAATTATTACCTACATTCCATTTTGCAATTCTCAAATAGCGATTCCTTAAAAATCGCTATTTGAGAATTGCAAAATGGAAATTACCTACATATGCCCCTAAGACTTTAGTGAAAGCACTGGATTTGACTCTGTTTGAAAAGGAGTATGTAATATTGAAAGAATCTAGGGAAGAAGATTGTGATGCCGTTTGAGTCTGTTAAGGAGCAGGAGATACAGGCTATTCCTCTGGCAGAATCGCTGGCATCATCTGTAGCGCCGGTGAAGTCAACTGAAGTGGTGAAGTGATGGTGGGGTCTGGAGCTGAAGGCGAAGATGACTGGAACATTATCGGTTGTGGCTTCGGTTGTGGTTGCCTCTGATGGAATTCCCACGTCGCCACTCAAGAAAAGAGGCTCAACGACTCATGAAAGAGGGCAAGTACTTTTCTGGTGACTCAGATCCTCATGGAGACCTTAGTCCAGATAAAGATGGGTATGGACAGTCCTTTCCCTTGGACCTCGATTTTGTAGGACTTATTGTCTCAGTTGTCTTGATACCTCTCTCGGGAGTGTGAACTGTATTCCCTCCTGAGGTCACATCCTACCACTTGGTAATCAAGAAAGCAGCAGAGATGTTGGACTTCAGCTACCATCCACAGAGATGAAAGACAACATCCTCACTGAGGTACTCAGTACAACTACCCATCGTCGGAGCCCTTACCAACCTTCATGAGGCTTTGATATAGCCTATACATACTTATGGTTTGGGAAAAGCTATCATCTTTCACCATAGTACACACGTCACTAGCAAGGTGCTACAGTGGGCCCCTGGTGATCCAGTATCCTGTCTTCACACCAGCCATCGTAGAGCGGTGTAGTACAAGCCCCTTGTTCCTTCAAACTGTTACCAGGTGCCTTTCACCACCGTGCCCTCAGACAGGGAATCTAAAAAGATGGAACAGTTTGCAAAGAGGGTGTTGTCTGCAGGAAGGATGGCCCTTACAACCCTCAGTTCCATCTGTCTTCTCAGAAAATATCTACATGCTTTCTCGGACACAGCTTAGGCAGTACGCCCAAACCTGCCAGATCTCCTGTAGTCAATTTTTTGGGGCTGGTGGGGAATAGTCAGCCCGCAGCCAAGCAAGTCATGCAGCTGGTCCAGGATACATCGGACTCTGCTGCAAGAGTCATGGAGACCTCTATTTCCCTACGTCGTGTTGCATGGCTACGAAATTCTAGATTCTGCCAGGATAACCAGATGACTCTAATAGACCTCCCGTTCTATGGCTCCCGCATCTTGTGGGCAAAGGCCAACTCAGCCTTGGATTGCTTTGAGGACAACAATGCCCCTGTCAGATCACTCTGCCTCAGACCCAAACCAGAGACTATTGTACATTTTGGAAACTTCAAGGCTTTTCTTTTCA
This sequence comes from Lissotriton helveticus, assembly GCF_964261635.1. Taxonomy (NCBI): domain Eukaryota; kingdom Metazoa; phylum Chordata; class Amphibia; order Caudata; family Salamandridae; genus Lissotriton; species Lissotriton helveticus. Next base: position 1,083,314,487 of record NC_136072.1, on the reverse strand, counting down.
GGGTAACAGCAGCAACAGTTAAACCCTTTCTATAGGCAGTACAGAGTTCAGGACAAAGGACAAACACACGCCCTTCAATTTCTCCTCCCCCCCAAACCTTAGCAGGAAAGCAGCCCTAGTTCCTCCTTGTCAGAAGACAGGCAACTTTTTGGAGGACAGATATCCAACATTCCGCAGGTATGGAGGGCCATCACTTCAGACCTTGCTCTACCCTTTCAACAAAACCTTCCTCCTCTTCTTCCATGTCCCAACACATTTCCTCCAGCCTTGTTCCAAAAGGGTGAAATGGAGTTTGTTCCAGAGAAGGAATGGGATTATCAGGGATACTCCTCTGATAGTCCTAGACCTCAGCGTTCTGAACTGGTTCCTCAAGCAGTAAAAGTTGAAAATGCTATACTTGGCTTACAATATGCTGGAGCTAGGATTGAGAGACTGGATGGTGTCAGTCAAACTGAAGGATGCCTATTTCCACATTCCTATCCTGTGGTCACACATGAAGTATATTTTCTTTACAGTAGGACCCAAATACTACCAGTTTGGGGTCCTCCTGTGTTGGCTGGCTACCGCTCCTCGAGTCTCACGAAGTTGACGATGGTGATAGGGCCTGTCTTATGCGCATGGCAATAAAAATATTCCCTCACCTGGATGACTGACTCATCAAAGTCCGCACTATAAAGATTACTGTTCGATCCTGGCTTTTCCCCCAACAAACTCAAGTCTCACCGGGTCCTTCTCAGCGCATCCTGTTCATAGGGACATTACTGGACACCGCAATGAATCAAGCCTTTCCTCCTCTTCAGAGAGTTCAGGACATCCAAGTGATGATTCAGAGGTTTCAGAATGGAGCGATCGTTCTAGTCCTGGCTGTCTTACATCTACTAGCCTTCTGTTGGTCATCTGTGCACGCTGGCACACGAGGGCCCTCTAAGGCTGCCTCTGCAGGATTTGTTTCCAACATTGTGGAAGCCTCCAAAGCTGTATCAAAATCTCCAGGGACACTGCGGCGGACCACGATGGTGGAGTGTAGAAGGCAACCAGTCCCAAGGGAAGCAGTTATCACTGATGTCTCCTCCCTAAGTTAGGGAGCTCATCTGGAGAAATTGGCAATCAGAGGCCTCTGGTCTCCAGAAGAGCAATTTTTAGAAATTACAGACAGTACATCTGGCTTTCAAGGCTTTTTAGCGGCCAATCTGACCAGATCTTGACGGACATTACGACCACAATGTGGTACATCAAAAAGCTGGGGGGAGTAGGGTTGTATCATCCCTTCTCAGATGCTCTATTCCTGGGCTCAGGACCATTAGATCCGCCTGGTAGCAAATAATCTGGCTGTAGTACTACATGTACGAGTGGACAGTCTCATTTGGCGTCATTTTGCTGATGTTGAGTGGCTAATACAGCCAGAGATAGTCCTGTACATCTTCAAGCTTTAGGGTGCTACTCCAGTGGATCTTGTTTCCACTCACAAGAGTCCTCTGCCCGAAATTCTGTACCCTCCAGTATCATGTGCAGGGAGCTTTAGGGGACTCATTTACTTGGAAGTGGAACTTTCCACTTCGTTACGCATTTTCTCCAACACCCATATGATTCCTCGTGTTTTGAGAAAAATACTTCTTGACTGGGGTCAAGTAATTACCCAACTTCCAGAGCTTTCACCTTAATGCATGGAGATTCAGCGGGGTACTCGGAGATCATTTTTCTTGCCTCGTAAAGGGGTGGATGTTATCTTGTGCTCCTGTACACACACTGCCAACATGGTTTACTCAGGCAGATGGAACAAGTTTGTTAAATGGTCTGCAGAAAACTCAGTAGACTCTCCTGTCAACATTTCGCCCTCTCGCTAGCCCAGTAGAAGTGCTCAGTGGAAAATGTTAAGGGCTACATTTCGGCCTTTTCAGCCTCCTATGCTTGCCTAAATCGCCCATTGTATGAGGTTCTTAAAGAGGTTCACAAACAAGTGTCCACCAATTCCCTTTAAAATGCCTCAATGGGACCTCAAACTTGTTCTTAGGTTTCTTATGTTTTCCAGGGGTGTAACGAGAACTTGAGTTGGCCCCCCTGCAAAGCACATGGAGGGCCCCCCTCGGCAGCCCGGCCCACCACCTACCACTTTGCACCACCACCCACAAATCTGGTATATTTTGATTTGAAACCTCCAACATTTAATACAATGCTTCTATATTGTCTTGACTCAAACTTCTAATGAGAAAGTGGAAAACCCGCAACTTATAAGCTACGCCATTTGTAACAATACTGTCAAGAGCAGATTATTTAACTGAGATAGTAATCAGAACAATGCCAAGGAGAGGTTCTATTGTCCCAGGAACAGTAGCAATCAGAACAATGCCAAGGAGTGATATTCTATTGTCTTTGGAACTGCCTCTTGCTGAAGATCAAAGAACAACTATGAAGGATCTGAATTAGAATTGACATTGATGGACAATAACTTGAAACTTTGAAAGACAAACCCAAACCTGCAATTCCATAGACTTGACTGACTGACAATATACATGAGAAGAACACAAGATATAACTCAGTATCCTCCAAATTCCAAGAGAAATACACTAGTAAATTATCAAAATGCCACACCCTTGCGACTGTCTAGGTCTGTCCATGATAATAACGTCAACTGAGGAAGCAATTTCAATTTATACCATCATGTCTTTATTAGTAAGCAGAACAAAACAGGCAGGCAAACGAGGCTGAGGATGAAAACTGTTTGGATGCTTCAGAACATTGATGCAGATGTTTGTCTGTTTGAATTTATTATTTATGTAGTATAAACAATGCTACATACAAGATTTGAGACACACGTATTACAGACAAGTGCAAGCAACACCATAAATAACACCGCATGTAGAATAAAATCAAACCATATCAGCAAGTACCTAATGACAGAATCTATACAAACTAGTTGTTAAACCAAAAGAAAAGAAAAGTGCAAATACTTCCAAAAGTGCATAATAAAGCAATCACCAGTCCAGCAATATACAAAAATTAAGTATGTTTTGTCAAACATGCCAACTTTCTTGCACCAAGGTGAAAATACTTTCAAATCGCATGATGAAAGTAAGTCCAGCAGTATGCAAAATTGAAGCCAGGTTAGTCAAATAATTCTCCATTTGGTATGTGCATAAAGGCACATATATTTCAAAGCAACTGGTAAACAAGAACAACTACAGCGCCATACAATAATCAAACTGGTTTAGACTAACAATTCCCTTTTTGAAGGCTCAAATATTTCAAAGTGACTGGCAAAACAGTAGCAAGTACAGCAGCATACAAAAATCAAACCACTTTGGTCAACAAATGCCCTTTTAGTTTGTACACGAAAGTGCAAATATTTCAAAGTGACTGGTAAATAAAAAAAATGTAAATACAGTACTTATAGCACACGAATCACCCCCGAAGGGGTAGATCGGCGCTGGGGGCTATTGCCCAAAGTCACATGGTGCTGGGCAGACCCCTGCCGCCGGAGCTGGGGATCGAACGGTAATCCCCAGCGTCAGTTGCCCTGGCCGCGGCGCCACTCCTCTCTATAAATCAAGAACAAGTACAGCAAGCAGCAGCATACCCAAGTCAAACCTATTTAGTAAAACTAATTCCCCTTCTGTTTGTGCATAAACGCATAAATATTTCAAGGTATCTGATAAAGCAATACAATTTAGCAGCATAAACATAAAACCCGTCCAGTCAAACAATGCCCCTTTTAATTTGTGCATAAAGGTGCCAGAGCCCATTTTGCCCATGCCTTAAAATGTCTCTGGATGGCATCTGCCTTTAGTGGTTGCAACAATCTCCCATCCAGTAATGGCAGCTTAAGAGGCAGCAATTGTGACCTGGGAAAGTAGAGGAGGTCCTGGCAAGAGGTGATCCCAAGGATATGGCTCGACAAACATGATACGAGGCAGAGCACTTGGAATTAGGCCTGGGCCCTGGCATGGAACAGGAGCTGAAGGGAAGTGTGAGGGAAGAGAGCAGCCCATCACAAAATGGTGAGCATGTAAATGGAAGTAACAGGGTGGCCAGAGACAGTCCTGCAGGCAAAGGGGCACCAAAACTCACACCTAAATCATTTGAAAAAAATGTCTTTCAGCCCCTCACGTTGGTTCACGAAAAAGCAAATGCATGTACATTTTAGTTAGAAGCATCCAAATCTTGCCTTTCCTGCTTTAGGAGCAGAGACACCTATAGCTGCCATCATGGGAGTGGATATCCGCAACAACAAAGATCGCAAGGTGCAAAGAAAGGATCCCAAAAGTCAGGATATCTACCTAAGGCACTTGGTTAAGCTGTACCGGTTCTTGGCCCGTGGTACAAACTCCAACTTGAACAAGGTTGTTCTGAGGCGCCTTTCTATGAGCCGCGCAAACAGGCCCCCTCTTGCAGTCTCCTGTCTGATCTGCAGGATAAAACTGCAGGGGCGAGACAACAAGACTGCCGTGGTAGTGGGATGCATCACAGATGACGTGGGTAAATCAGGCAGGGTTTTCGTATACAGGAAGTAGTGGTGCTCAGCCAATATTTACATTAAGTTTTTACGTGGAAAAAGTTTGGTATGGTGCTGACAGGGAAGGGAAGACCCTATACCCCCTTAATCTGTGAACCCTAAAACCCCTTAATCTGTGAAGGAGAACCAAACACAAATACATATAGCAACAATCCCGCGCACTCCTATAGAATAAAAATACATCATGTCGGAACCAATCCAAAGTTGAAGTCTTTGATTTCTCTAATCGGTCATCAAACCGAAAACAGCCAGCTAGCCAACATGTGTTTCATCAGAGAAACAGTGTTCTCCAACTCTTCAGGGCTGGGAATTAAACAAAGGATGACCTAAGAACATGGCATAAAAATTACAATGTCTGCAAAGCACATCTTCCCACATTTGTGTAGAGTATAACGTCATCCAACACGCGTGGAAACCAATAAATAAAACATTTTGTAATAAAAAGCCCAACAATTGGTGCAGTAAAGAGACCATTACAGTTTTACACAAGAGGATAATATTCAAATATGAGCAGATAATGTAAAATTAAATGATAGCCCCTCAGCAACAACACTATTGCAATCTATGCGTAAAAATCATGACAGTGAAATTGCGAATAAAATAAGGCAAGACGAATGAATGTAGGTGTACACTGTATATTCAAAGCCATAGCTTGTGTCGTACTAATTTAGTCATAAGATCAAATGAGTGCAGGAATAAAGGGTGTACCTCTATGGCTGAATCCAAATTCAGTAACATCTGATAGAGAAGTAAAAGATCAAGAAATAGGGAGAGTATTATATAATAGCTGACCAATCAAGCAACAAGCGAATTCACATACTAAAGTCAAGGTAAGTAGTGGGAGCGACTAAAGGAATGCCGCATATCCTTACCCCAAAATCGGTGATAATTCCAACCCGGCAGAGTAGGTTAAATCTAGGCGGAACGTTTGCTTTTCAGAATACAAATATGAGCTGTAGGAGTAAAGAGAAGAACAACAGTAAAGATGCGTCACGAGAAATGAAGAGAGCTAGGGCAAGTATACCCTCTACAGAGGCATGCAAAATATCTGTCCAGTGGATGCAAACTAGCGTGTACAGTCAACCAGGAGAGTTGAGGGGGTAAAGGCGAATACTAGATAAAGGGAGAAGTCACAAGATGTAAAGCACACCAAACTTCAATACAAAATATTACCACGTGGGCAAGGCCAAGGTCTTACGTCTCTCAATATAACGTCAAATTGGTGGCTGCAGGTATGCCATTTAGTGGCAACCACCAGGTTTGAATGCTGGATAACTGCAGCAAAGTGTGGCACTGACCCCTAGCCCTTTGAGAAGTTGCCGACCATGTAAGATAGGCAACAAAACATGTTGGCTTCATATAGGTTAGAACGAGGCTCAACAGGACAGAGTTGGTTTTAAGATGAGCAGATACCCAGCAGCAAATAAAGTATATCATTTAGCTAGTGGTAACTAGCTCAGTTTTAGCCGAGTGGAGCATTGAATAGCGGTACTCTTACCCAGGGGGCTGGGCGATTATAGATGTAAGCAGTTAGGATCACATTTGAGTTCTTACGTATCACTTACACATTTTTTCACTATATTTTCGTTTGTGGTTGGAAGGAGCCAATGATGATAAGCGGAACACACTGACGAGTACCAGTCCGCAGTTCCTTGGTGGTTGCTTCCGTGAGGTTCCTTCCTTCCCTACACACATTTTTTCACTACACTCTGAGAATTGTTTGGGAGATAGGAATACATGTAGACACAGCCACGCAGAAGCTTTTTAGTAAGAATAGAGGCGCACACCTTGTTTAGTTACGCAAATGTTTTGCAGACTAGAAATACCTCCACACAGTAGGAGGCAGGTGATGTTTTAGAAGGCCCAGGTTTTATTGTTGAGAACACTTGGATATAGTTTCTACCAGATAAGGTATTACCGAAGGTAAGTAACTTGTTCTTCAGCCTCAGTCCTGAATTTCAGTGAGGTCAGTTCTGAGGCTGCTGGGGACTGATGGTCTCCTGTATTCTGCTGGTTGAGCATGCCAGTGGCATATGAGGGCTCTGCAGTGGTATCTGAAGTCCCAGTGGGGCCAACATAAAGGGGGCCTCTTCGGCCACATCTAGAATTCTGAGGAGACTGTGAAAGATCTGCAGTGGTGGACCGCAATTGGCTCAGCACTCACTCAGAGCTAATAGTAGTGACCATCATGTCACTTTTCTGATGGGGCTTCAACCTGGGAGAGGTGGAGATCAGAGGCCTCTGGTCTCTGTCAGAGTCCTGGCTCCTCATCTGCTTGGCACTTACTGGCATTCATCAAGGGTGGTCTGTTACAGATGCTTGTGAACATTGTCATTGCCATGTGGTACTACAATAAATAATGCGAGGTGGGGGGGTCACAAAACCTGTTCCAGGAGGCTTTGCGGCTCTGGAAATTGCTAGACCGTCAAGTCATCTTCCATGGTGATGAACCACCTGGAAGGCTTATTGAACGTGAGGGTGGACAAATGCGGACAACTTTGCCTGGTGCATCTCAAGAGGCAGTTACACCCAGAAGTGGCTCACAGTCTCTGTTCGCCTAGAACTTGAAATGTCCGTATTTCTGTGTGTTGGAGATTTGAAGGAGTCTCTTGCTCGAAGGCACGTTCCGCCTAGGGTGGATTTCAGGACTCTAGTACGCCTTCCCATTGATACCACTCCACTCCAGCCCTGTGTTCTCAAAAGCAGGACAGATCAGGCCCAATTCATCCTAGTGGCTCTGGACTGGGCGAAGGAGAGTGTGATATCAAGAACTCCTGGGCTAGAGCATCTGTCTTCCAATCAGGCTGTCCCTACGGGAGGATCTTCTATTGCAACAGGAGGGTCTGGTTCACCACCCCAGCCTCCACATCCTCCACCTTCATGCATTCAGATTCAGCAGGGACATCTCAGACCTTCCTCCGGAGGTAGTTCATGTCATCTTGGCAGCCAGGAGTCTCTTGACAAAAACTGCATACACCTGTTGTTGGGACAAATTTCTGGTTTGGTGCGACACTCAACAGATTTACTACCTCCAGGCCAACCTGTCTGATGTTTTGTTATTTTGTTTGCCTCACGTCCGGCAAGGCTTTGTTCTGGGCACAGCTTACGGTAATCTTTTGGCCCTCTATCCCTTCTTACGGATGCTCAATCAACGCTTTGTGTTTAAATCACCAGTTGTGATGTGCTTCTTGAAACAGTTGCAACATGTTTTCTACTTCTCTCTTTGTGATTCCGCAATGGGACCTCAGTCTTGTCCTTACTTATTTAGTGAGTACTACACTTGAGCCGCTCCACATCAAAACCGTGTTCCTCATTGCCATCACCTCAACACAGCGTGTGGCGAGCTTCAGGCTCTTTGTTCTTATACTATACACCACCTTCTTCCCTAATAAGCTGGTTCTGCGAACTAGGGCATCTTTACTAGTAAAAGTTGTGGTGCTGTTCCGTGTCAAGCAAACCATCGACCTCCCTGTATTCTATGCTCCACCTCACTTCTCTAATAAGAAGACAGTCCATTGCTTGGACCCAAAAAGAGCACTCCGCTTCTACATTGATCGTACCAAAGACCATCGGGTGAACGATCAGCTCTTTGTGGGGTTCCCTGGAGCGAAAAAAGCAGGGCAGTGCAGAAGAGTACCTTCTCACGCTAGAGCGTGCTCTGCATTAAGATCTGCTTAGCAATAGCAAAGGAGCAGTCTCCAGAGGACTGCATGCCCATCGGCCAATGTGGTCACCACTCCGTTAGTATGTGGATCCCTGTCCTAGACATCTTGAAGGCAGTTATATGGTTGTCCCTCCATACCAAGCACTGTTGTCTCAATAGCCAAGTCTGCCGGAAAGAGCACTCTGCCCACCCGGTCTTGCAGGACTTCTTGGTTTGAGCACATCCACAGCCCTCCTCCTGTTGGGTACTGCTTTGATATCTATTTAAAAGGGGATGAAGCTACACCTGCCTCAAGAACTTCACCAGGTGACAATTCAGCTTCGGGTCCTCAGGTGCAAAAGAGGCCAACACAGCTTGTCTCCGCATGCAAATGCCTCTTTGATTAAGAAATGGTTTTAAAAGTTGTTTTCATGTGTCAGTTCTTTACAAGTACACACTCAATCTAGCCACAGATTCCTTACCGACCCTCACATCCTACCCATTCTGTGATTGGACTCTGCCCGTTAATAAGATCCCAAGAGTAGGAATCTGCACACTGCTCTATAAATTCACATTTGGGGCACTTTGTCTAGAGGCACAGACATTCTCGAAAGATACTCATGTAGGCGCGTGGGAATGGCACCTATAATAGGCCCCATATGTCACTCACGAAGCAGAGCGGCATCCATGCGGAAGTTTTTGGTGCCACTTTCCAGCACCCTGGGTTCTATGCAAAAGTTTCTGAATCCAGTTTAACGCCTGGGGGATATTCTAAAGGTGAAGAGTCTGCAACTAGATAGTCTGTACCAGAAAGAGCGTTACCAAAGGTAAGTGACTTGTACTTCACAGCAATGATATCACAAGTTCTTTTAGAGTAACTACATGATAAAAGTACTTACATCAAAAGTGTTGGGAGACTCCGTATTGTGAATTTTTCACTTTTCCCCATTTTGAGAGCTTACATAAACCTAATTTATTTTGTCAATGACAGCATGCCTGTACTGTCGTCCCTCCTGCAATGTGGGTTCACTGTCATCTGTGTTATCAGATTGTTGTTTTATTCATGTTCATAGTAACTTAGCATCAAGCTGAGTTTTCAATTGATTTAAAAATGTCCTTATTAGTAGCCTTTTGAGTAATGTACAGACTATTTGTACTTCAGAAGCTTGTGTGTTTCTTCTGTGAAACCAAGTGCCGCTAACCACAAACCCAACCACCATAAGTGTTAAGGATGTTGTAGACTTTAATTTGATTCCAGAAACTGCTTACACAGTTTTATTTTTGAAGCCAAATGAAATCTTTGACAGTTGGGTATGAAGGATTCTGAGACAAGGCATCAGCCATTCTTCTGATGAAGACTCAGGGGCTTTTGTCAATGGAAGGAGCATACCTGGCAGCTGGTCTTCCATATTTCGCTGGCTCGTGTACATCACATTGACTTGGACCATTCCACGGATGCAAGCCGAAGATCTGTGACTTTCCGTAAGCAGATCTGTAGTGCTGTCATGTAGGTTCTTACACAGGAATCTGGAGTAATCATTCAATTCACCATATATTTTCACTGACTGAAAAATCAGATAGGTAGGGGGTATCATAAATGTAATTGAACTATTGAGGTGTGGGAAAGTTCACTTGTTTGGTAAATTAGATAATGGTAAGAAATTATGAAATAAACCAAGTGATAGGCAAAGTTCCCCCTTGTGAAAAATTCAACGAATAATATGTTGTGGCATGCTGTAGAATTATGTTCTGTAAATCTCTAAATCGCATTTCCAGTGCCGATACACTGTTTTTCACAACTTGTTCGGCTGAACCCATTTGCATCTTTGCTAGCAGTGCCTTCCTACCTGCATGATTTTGTGATCTGTCACATAAAGTTATAATACAGACGAGCCAGAAAGTAAGAGTATTGAAATATTAACTTTCCAGTAGTTACTCCAATTTAGCTTCTACTCAGCATAGCTTTCTAAACAAAGGTTGAGATTCACAAGACATGATGCAGGATGCTTGGAATAGCCCGCATGCATAATCCGCCTACCTCACTTTGTCCTTAAAATGTCTTATGGTTTAATAGCCAACTACCATTTGGCACAATTCTTTTCTCAATTGTGGATATGTGAAGAAGCTTAAGGGCTTGCTTTACTATATGTAACTAACATTTGCTTAATTGTGGTTCTTTTTTTGATCCTGTGCAGGTCTCCAGGAGGCACTCCTATGGTGGACTCTAGTTCGACAACCACTCCCTCGCTCAGCTTCAATACATCTCTTTTGGCCAAGTTTCAGAATGTAAACAGCCCAGAAACATCAGACAGTGATAACTCGGGGTTCGAAACACCATCGGGAACACCCACAGGAACACCATAACAGTTCACTTTTCTGCTCTCTATAAGAAACCAATAAAAAATACAGATGCGAGTTATGTGTTAAAAGTAAAGACTGAGACTGCTGGGTTAATATGGCGAATGCGCCACGTGTAGTATAAAATGAAAGTTGCATGTTGAGATGTGTGGCTACTCTGTTGATTCAACCCACAGGTGTGGTGTACGTAATGAAAAGACTATTTTGAATCATTTCTTGAAGGCATCACTTTGCTAGAAAAATTATGAAAATTGAGTGCTAGAAGTATTACCTAAATCCCTTAATCACAGTGTAGGCTTTTTGTAAATAGACTGTTTTATATTTTTTATTGTTTTGGAATGCTGTTCTTATCCATTTTTCACATTTGGTTATGCCCGTATATTCTTCACCTGCAGCTGGACGCAGCTGTGTCTTATTCAGGCCTTACTATAAAATATTTAAACAATGTTACATAGAAGTATGATAATATCCATGTTAACTGTCCAAATGGAATAGCAAATGATTTATTAGAACGTATAACATATAAATAAAGTGGGAGATGCAACAAAAAAGGGGGTGAACAACTTTTAGGACTCAGACATTTTACACATGACTATAATAAAGACAAGGAAATCATGTCACATATTGCAATAAGTACCAATGTTTGCATTTTTACTTCTATATCAATTTTAGGGGTCATAGTACAGTTTGTCAACGATGTTTTCGAGCCCATTGGAGTATTGGGACCATCATCAGGACATAAATGTTATCATACTTCTTTGAAATATGGTCTAAGATAATTATTTGTAAGGGACCCTTGTTCTTTAAAAAAAAATATTCAGGCCATATGTACAAATTCGTAACATACTAATGACCGATTTGTTTTCACAGTCTACTACCTAAAGGTATGTCATAGGAATTGCTTATGAAACAGTACCCTCTACTACTAATAGGTAATGTATAGAATAACCTAATACATAGGTAATGAATTCAGGTTATCACAATCAGCTCAGTCCTAATATAGAAATTGCCGTTGTTCTGTCACCTGCTGTTTATCTGAACAAGCGCAGAATCTCAGCAATAGCATCTTAGTTCTTCTCAATGATTGTTATTCAACATGCGTAGCCTAATGCAAAATAGCACTTTTCTCGTACCTTATGTATTAGCTGTTCTGGTAAAGCCCAATGAATCTTTTTCATATGTGAATTTCAACCACTCAGAGGATTACATTAGCTCTACTTTCTCTATCAGCATTATATGATACTCCAAAGACAGGCATATTCCTGAAACTTGCAAGTCATGGGCATCTTTCACAATCCCTTTCATCTTGAACCTTAATTCATTGACTTGATTTTTGAAGATCTATTCTGTGGAAGGATAGTGTACCCACACAGCAGATTCTGTAGATTTGGTATGCTGTCAATATGCCCGGTTTAAGTGGCAATCCATTGCCGGAAAGTAGTGCTGACCAGTTTCCTCAATAATATATGCATTTAGCGCAGGATATGCAGAATGTGATGTGGGCCTTACCTGGCTCAGTAGTCCCGGTGGAATGAGCCAATGAAATCATGAGCAAGATTTCTCAAAGCACGCTTGGAAAAAACGGGCATCCAGTTCCACGGTTACATTTCCTCTCATTTGTGATTTCTCAATGCACTTAATGTATTCTGTATTGATGTGTTCTCTACATTCAGTTTTTATATGTCCTTACTGGTTGCTTCGAAAGTTTGATGTGCTAGCAGGATGTAACTTTCCATGTGCTTCGTTCAGTCTTTTTACATGTTTTAACATGTTGTCTTATACATGTTGTCTTATACCTAAAACATATATAAAGTTTGCAACATTCCAACGACATGTACAAAATAAATACTTTTATATGACCTGTTTGCTCATTGCTTTTTTAAAAATTCTGAATGGATGAATGACTGATGGTCCTTACGTTACATTAATTCTACCTGCAACCAAGTTGCGTCTGAGCACTTGAAACTTGGATTATAAAAATTTTGGAAGCATGGCCAGGTGTAATTAATTAGTCATTCTTCGAGGCTCTCCTAACGATGGCAGCTTCCAGACCCAGAAGACCGTGGAAAGCACTGTTGGCTGCGGGACCAGTACCTCCATTTTTGTCATTGCACCCTCCTCCTTTCACCTTATTTGCTTTTACATCTCGCAAAACAAATCAAAAGGTGATTTTAAATCAATGGAGGTTCTTATCCACAACAGAGGAGGTCTGGTTATGGTCATGTGTGTATGCCATTATTCACAGGGTGGTTTTGTAAATATATTCCAGAGGTAACAGGAAAGATAAGCAAATAATCTGGATTTGTAACCAATTACTGTTGTAAAACTGTTGTGACAGTTAAGCACTTTTTCTTTTTACTTAATGTCTTTAGCTACAAATGTAAGGATTCCACTTATTTTGCTAGCTTTTTTGCCAGAGTACTAAATGCTCTGGACCATCTTTGGCCGCAGTAACCTTATGTAGCCCTGTCTTTTTCTCATAATTGTGGAACACCCACAGAAACTTCATTAAAAGTCTTGACATTAAGAATTAGTGGAACTTGAACAGATGACTAGCCTTGTCTTGATTCACACACTTAGCGATATGGAAATTCCCATGGATTGTTTTTAAGGGGAATGGCAAGGGGTTCACGCTGTAGCCTTTTAGGGCGATTAGAGGATCGGGGAAATTGTTCTGCTTGATCTTGATTAGGTTTCGGGTAGGGGAGTCTGGTGTCTGGGTCATACCAGTAGTAAGAGAAGTGGCACTGTGAGACCAAATAGTATGAGCGGAGATCTAGCACTCCTAAACTACTCTTAGCATATGGGAGAGTCAGGCTCTACCATCTAATTCTGGGGCGGCAGCCCGCCAATATGAGACTTGTCAGAAGGCTGCGTATCGTGTCAAAAAATGAATTGTTTAATGCAATCAGAATGTTTGGGAACAGATCAAAGAAGCGTGGAAACACCACCATTTTAATGATAGTGATGCGCCCAGAAATAGATAGTGGTTGCCTAATCCACCTGTAAATTTGGGTGGTGAGTTTGTCGACTGCGGGCCCATAGTTATGACATATCACCTCATCTCTTTGTCTTTAAAGAATAACACCAAGGTACTTAGGGCAATCATCACACCAGCGCAGTGGATACTTAGGGCATAAGGGAAGGTGGCATCTACGAGTGGAACTAGTTTTGACCTATTCCAGTTTATCAAAAGACTGGAAAGGTCCCCGTAACTTCTGATTTCCCTAATAATGGGGGGGGGAGGGTATGTGCAAGAGTCCTGGACAAACAAGATAAATCATCGGTATATACAGACGACAGGAGCAAATTCCTTCAGAAGGTAAGGCCCCTGTGAATATGTCGCTCTTATAAACATTGGATTAGGGGGTCTAGGGTTATAAAAAGAGTATAGAAGAGAGGGGACAGATCTTATGAGTGCCTCTACAGATAGGAAAGGCGTCAGTGAGTTGATCGCTTACCCGAAGGGGGCCCATGGGGTCAGCATATAATAACTTGAGGTTAAGAATGGCCACTCCAAGGCGTCAAACGCCTTTTCGGCATCGAGGAGAGTGACTGCAGCTGGAAGGGTTAGGGAGATTTTATCCAGACTGAAAATATAGTATGTAGATTAGTAGTGGTGGAGCGATGTAGCACTGGGAAGGAGAGATTTTGTATCATGAGGAGCCCATGCAAGTTGCAACGACCTTGGCAAGTATTTTGTTGTTATATTTAAGAAGTAACAGGGACCTTTATGAGGTGCAGAGATGGGCGGGCTTGTCAAGTTTGAGCAGGAGAGTAATAACTGCCTCCCGTATGGTGGGGGAAAAATGCAGTTCTCAAGTGCCTCTGCATAGACCTCGGAGAGGTGAGAGACTAGCACACGTTTAAAAGCCTTATAGAAGTGTCCTGTAATACAGCCTTTGCCAGGAGCCTAGGACCCTTCTGTGGCGTCAGCGGCCTGCGAAATCTCCTCTCGTGTGATGGGACCTGCCAAAAATTGTTGCTGCCTGTCCGTCAGCCAGACCATGACTATCTCAGACCGGTAGGTGCCAATCTCATCAGAACTGCCCACGGATTATGTGATATACAGTGATAGGTGGTAAGCAAGCAGTGTTTGGGTGTCATCTGTTAAAGTCATGCTATAATCTGTGAGAAGACTTGTAATGTATGTGTTTCGATAGTCGAGTCACAATATCTGTGCTAGGGTGCGGCCTATTAATCAAGGCAGGTTAACTCTGGGTAAGCCAGGTATCGAAATTCCTGCAGCAGAGTCGAGCGCTTGAGAAATTGAGTGGTCTGGGCACCAGCGGTGGTAGCGGAGTCAATGGCCTGCAATTCCCTCTATTCTCGGGTTAGGTCATCACGGCTACTCATCAAGACCCAAGTGTTTAGTTATACAGACCCCTCTGATATAGGCTTTAAAAGCCTCCCATAATGTAACATGTTTGGGAACTGATCAAGAGTTCAGGGCAAAATACTTGTTAATGGCCCCTGGGGGATTCGAAGACTGCATCATGAAGCATGTGTTCTCCAGTATTCAATCTTTCATGGATTCACATGCTTGTATCTTCCCCGTCGTGATGGTGGGAGTCTCCCGGTAAATGATAACCATAGCAGTAGAAGAAAAAACTGCCTGGAAGCCATAGAGTAGTGAAACCACTAGGCAACCTCTCCTCCTCATTATGTGGCCCAAACTACAGCCAATCAGCTGCCAGCACCAGCCTACACCATTCCCAGCAGAGCCACCATACCTCAGATTTCCAACCACCTTCGTGTGAGAAGGAGTCTCCCTGAGCTCTGCTCAGTTTTTTCTCTCTTCACTGAACTTTTGACCTTCACAGTTGGAAGTCAGGTACTGTTCTTTTCTTGTCAAGCATTATTTCATTCAGAATGTCTGAAAGCTCCAAGAAGAGTCTTTTCAGAGCTTGCAGGTCCTGTGGCAAGGCCAGATTATTTTCTGAGGATCCACACAAGGAGTGCTTGTACTGTCTGTACCCTAAGCATATTCCTAAGGACTGCAAGTATTGCCGGACCTTCTCTGCCAAAACCCTGAAGGATAGAGTGGCGCGCCTCTTATTATGGCTTCAGAAAAGGAAATCTCCAGACTCGGAGTCTGAGGGAGAAGCCAAGGGACACACCTTTAAGAAACAAAAAAGAGGGTCCTCTGAGGAAAAGGTAGATGTGAGGAAACAAAAAGGTGGAAAATCTAAGGCAGGTGAACCTTCTACTTCTCTCCCTCCAACTCCTCTCATTCCTTCCTCAGAAAAGAAGGCTCCGTCGTCGCTTCCGTCAACGAAATCTACTGAAATTCCAGTCAGATCGTCGACAACCTCGACGACGACCATCTCGTCGACGACGACGACAATCTTGACGACGACAGCTTTGTCGACGACGACGACTCCGTCGACGGTGAGTGCCAGACCTTCGTTGACGGCAAGATCTTCGTCGACGATGCGGATGATTGTTCCGTCGACGGCCCCATCGACGACGAAAAAATCGTCGACGATGCTATCTCCCACAAAGATAACTTCAACCTATATTTCCATAAAGAGGATTGATCCGTCGACGGGAGCGTCGACGAGCAAAAAAGGAGAGGTTTCCATTCCGAAGATTTCACCTCTACTGCCCTCTACTATTCTGGATTGCCAGTAATCTGAGGAGGAAGGACCCTATGGTGTTGCTTACAGTCCTTCGCAGCTCCATATTAAACATCAGGATTCCGATGAGGAAGACCTTCAAGGGGCCCAGGAGCATTTCACTTTTACAGATCGGCCGGTCAAAGGCCAGATGAGATATGAATCATTTCACCAGGCTTATCACTATGAGGACGAAGAGGAAGTTGATACGCCTGTGCGGGAAGAGGCTATGTCAGTGCCCGCCTCTTTAATATCAGACCTAAGAAGCATGATTGACAGCTATTACCGTCGCTTTCCAGAAGATAATGCTCCAACCCCTTCCGCGACCACTGGGAAAGTCTCTCAACCTACAAAAGAAACACCCCTGATTCAGCCACCTCCTCCTCCTCGGACGGAGGTCCAAAAGGTTATTACAATTCGTGATGACTTAAATGATTCAGATCAGGACGATCAAGAGGAGGAAGGGGAAATTCCTCAGGATGAGGTGGTTGGGGATGAATGGGACCAATATATTGTTCCAACGTTCCCGGTGTCACCATTGCCTCAATCAAGCTCTCCACCAGAGGACATAGCCAGTTTTCACGATTTGATGGAAAAAGCGGCTAAAAGATTCCAGCTTACTATGCCAGTCAAGGAAAGCGAATGTTTCCTTTACGACTTCAAGAAGTCCTCCAGGAAGTCGGTAAGAGCCATTCCAATTATTCAACATATCTGTGATGAAGGACTCAAACTGATGAAGAATCCAGCCTCAGTCCCAGCATCTATACCCAAGCTGGATAAAAAGTATCGCGCTACAGAGACGGCTCCAGCATGTCCTATTGGTCATCCTCGACCGGACTCGGTTGTGACTCAAGCAGCGCAGAAGCGCTCCAAGAACCCAATGGCTACATGCATGGCACCCCCCGATAAGGAGGGCAAGAAGATGGAGGGCATAGGTAAACACTTTGCAGTCATGGCAGCAGCTTCAATCAAAGCAACCAATGCAATGGCACTTCTGAGCCGGTTTAATAGACAGATGTGGTCTGACATCGCACCAATTCTGTCGCACCTTCCGGAGGACAAGAAAGAGGAGGCGACTACCATCCTACAGGATGGAGCCAGAGCAGCGTCGAGTCCATAGACGTGGCAATGGATATAGCGGCTATAGCTTTCCGCCAGATGGCTGGGGCGGTAGCCCTACGGAGGCAAGGATGGCTCAAAGCTACATCCTTTCGACCGGAGGTCCAGTCTAAAATCTTGGACATGCCATTTGATGGTGAAAGCCTCTTTGGTAAGCAGATTGACGAGGCGTTGCAAGGGATAAAAGCAGATACTGATACTGCTAGATCCTTGGGATCATTACAGCAAAGCCGTTATCAGTCCTTTCGCGGCCGAGGATCCAGAGGACACTTTCAACAGCAACGTTCCTCTTACCAATCTAATCGGTACCAACCTTAAAATCAACAGGTATACCGTCAGTACTCCTCCAACCAGCAATATCGGTCCTCGAACACTTCTTTCCAACAACAAGGAAGAAGAAAGTCCGCCGCCAGAGGGAAGCAAGACTCTGGTCGCAGACAGTGATGTTTCTCCGGCGCCTCCAATACCGCTTCAGATCGACCAGTTCCACTACCTCTCTCAGTTTCTCCCGCATTGGCAGTCCATAACATCGGACAGATGGGTATTAGACATCATTACACAGGGTCACACCCTGGAATTCTCACAAAGGCCTCCAGACCGTCCACCTCTCTGCAGAGTTCACCAGCATCTGCCAGCTCTAAAAGCAGGGATCTTATCCCTCATACTGAAAGGAGCGATAGAGGAAGTCCCATCAGACCAGCGGGGAACAGGTTTTTATTCACACTTCTTCCTTATAAGGAAAAGGCAATCATCAAAATGGAGGCAGGTACTGGACCTCAGAGATCTGAACAAATACATAAAGAAAATTTCTTTCCGTATGCTGTCCTTACAGGAAATTCTTCTGCTGCTCCGCAAGGGAGACTACATGGTCTCTCTAGACGTGTTGGATGCATACTTCCACATTCCGATACACAAAAAACACAAGAAGTATCTGCGATTCATGGTGGCGGGGTGCCATTACCAGTTCAAAGTTTTGCCTTTCGGCCTGAAGTCTGCCCCCAGAGTTTTCACAAAATGCATGGCTCCAATAGCGGCACATTTAAGGCAGCAAGGTCTCCAGGTTTTCCCATACTTGGACGACTGGTTAATAAAAGGTCCATCGTTCCAAGCAACACAGAGATCTCTACGGATGTGCACGGATCTCTTCCAAAGATTAGGCCTTCGGATAAACAGAGAAAAATAATTTTTTCTTCCGACTTGTTCTCTACAATTCCTAGGAGCAATTTTAAAAACACAGGAAGTAAAAGGAAGTAAAAGCGTACCCATCAGAGGAACGAGTAACAAAAATCTTGAATCTGACTGCATCTCTGGCATCAAAAAAGTTCACTTCCATCAGAATATTCAAGTCATTATTGGGAATGATGTCCTCTTGTATCCCATTGATTCCCAAGTGCCGTTTGCAGATGAGACCGCTGCAAGAAGCCCTTGACAAACAATGGGTCCAAGCCCTGGGTTCCTTCGACGACAAGCTGGTCATAACCTGTCAGATCAAACGTGCAATGTCATGGTGGGTATCAGGAGCAACCTAACAAAGGGCCTATTATTCGAACCTCAATTACCGAGCTACTTCATGACATCAGACGCTTCATTACGAAGTTGGGGAGCACATCTGCAAGACCTGGAGATTCAAGGACCTTGGTCTCCTCAAGAGACAAAACTTCACATCAATCTCTTGGAATTGAAAGCCGTCTTCCTGGGCCTTCAGGCTTTTCTTCCCAGAATCCAAGGTTCATCGGTCTTAGTGCGAACAGACAGCACTACAACAATGTTTTACCTGCACAAGCAGGGCGGCACGAGATCAAAACCCCTGTCAATTCAAGCACAAAGGATCTGGAACTGGCTACTGCGTCAAAACATAACGCTGCAAGCGGATCTGTTAAGCAAGTCATCCGACATTTGCCATGAGTGGGAACTATGTCAAGTCCAGCTGAATCGGATTTTCAACGTGTGGGGCAAGCCAAGTCTGGACCTGTTTGCAACTCAGAGCAACAAAAAGTGCAGACATTATGCCAGCAGGTTCCCTCAGCAGGGTTCGAGAGGGAATGCTCTTCACCTCCGATGGACAGGGATGTTTGCCTATGCCTTCCCTCCTTTTCCCCTAATGCCCAGATTACTGAGGAAAATGAGATCAGAACCTTGCCAAATAATACTAATAGCCCCAGCCTGGCCGAGGCAGTTTTGGTATTCAGAGCTTCTACAACTGTCGGTGGAGCCAAGAATACAGCTCCCAATAACCAGGGATTTGATTTCCATGAACAGAGGCCAGGTACTTCATCCGCAATTGACCTCTCTAAAATTGTCGGCTTGGAACCTTTTGAGCACGAATTCCAGTTATTAGATATCACTCTGGAATGTCGTGAAATATTGCAAAGTTATGCAGCGCTGTCTACCAACAAGACATATACTGCAAAATGGAAACGATTCTGTAATTGGTGCCTTGCTCATACAGTGCATCCCTTGACGTCTTGTCCTGAGCAAATTCTTCCTTATTTACTGCATTTAGCCAGATCAGGTCTTGCGCACTCATCTATTAAAGTCCATCTAGCACCAATATCCAGACACAGAAGATCTCCAGATGCCCATCTCTGTGGTCTAACAGATTAATCAAGGAGTGCTTAAAAGGGCTTTTCAGAAAGTTTCCTCCAGTTAAGCGTCCTCCACCTCCATGGCAGCTTAACACAGTCTTGTCACAACTTATGAAAGCTCCGTTCGAGCCGATCCACAAATCTGAGCTGCAATTCGTGTCATGGAAAGTAGCGTTACTTCTGGCACTCACATCAGCCAGGAGAGTCAGCGAGATCCAAGCTTTTTCTATACAGAATCCCTTCATACAATTCAGGCCAGATAAGGTGATGCTAAGGACTAATCCAAAATTTGTGCCTAAAATACCCTCTTCTTTTCATTTAAACGAACCAGTGATCCTGCCTACATATTTTAAAAATCCTTCTACAGCAGCTGAAAAAGCTCTACATACTTTAGACATTGGCAGATGCCTAAAGTTCTACATTGAGAAGACTAAAAACTTTCGCAAATCAAACCAACTGTTTGTCGCTTACTCGGGGCCCAGAAAAGGTCTGGCCCTTTCACGTTCCTCCATCTCCAGATGGATTGCATCCGCCATTGTCTTCTGTCAAGAGAAAGCAGGAAGGCCTCTTGACATGAAAGTCCGTGCCCATGATACACGGAAGATGGCGATGTCTTCTAGCAGGAGTACCCCTTCCAGACATATGCTGAGCAGCAACCTGGTCGAATGTTCATAAATTCACCAAACATTACTGTCTGGACACGGAATGGAAAGCAGATGCGGCAGTGGGACAGGCAGTTCTGCGACATCTCTTTAACTAAGGTACATGTTTATGAATTTTATTCTGCTGTTTTTTCTATATAATGTGGTTTTCTCTTTATGCTAATAACTGTAATAGCAAAGTTTGATTGTTCGTACCTTTTGATTCGTAATGAGTTATTTTTTCTAAATGAATTTATGGCACACAGCCCCGAGAAAAGAGAGGGGTCTAGCCTAGAAACGCTCTAACTACAAGGACTGCTATCTACTCTGATACAAGCATGTGAATCTTTGAAAGATTGAATACTGGAGAAAGAACTAGTTACTTACCTGTACACTATAGTTCTCCAGTACTATCTTTCATAGATTCACATGCGCCCGCCCACCTCCCCGTTTCTATTAGGTAGACCACCTTTTTATCTCTGGTTTCCTGCATAGCTCACTCTTGGGCTGTTGGAAATCTGAGGTATGGTGGCTCTGCTGGGAATGGTGTAGGCTGGTGCTGGCAGATGATTGGCTGTAGTTTGGGCCACATAATGAGAAGGAGAGGTTCCCTAGTGGTTTCACTGCTCTATGGCTTCCAGGCAGTTTTTTCTTCTACTGCTATGGTTATCATTTACCGGGAGACTCCCATCATGACGACGGGGAAGATACAAGCATGTGAATCTATGAAAGATAATACTGGAGAACCATAGTGCACAGGTAAGTAACTAGTTCTTTCTAGGAAGTGCCATTGTCTCGGTGCATTTCCAGGGTGCGTAAGAGCCTGTGTGAGCTGAACAGGAATGTGGTCAAGTACAGTCCAAAGAAGGGCAATGGGTAATATTAAAATACCCTCCCAGCAGAATCAAGTCAATATGCAGGTGACCTATCATTACAGAGAGATTGTGGTAGAAATCAGCGGTGTCAGTGTTAGAGGCAGACAAAATTTACTGGAAGCATTTCCCTGCAAGCCATAGTACCGGAGGCCAGCACATAACCTGCTGTCTGCAAGTAATCAGGGTATATGAATGGGAGGGTTTTATGTATGAGGATACAGACCACACAGGAGTAAGAGCTGTAGTAGGAGAAGTATCAGTTAGCGCCCCATGTGTGAGCGTTCTGGCAACTATCTTGGGGACACAGGTGGGTTTCTTGAAGAAATGCAAATTTTATGTGATGTCTGTTGAGATAGGATAATACCTTTTTCCCTTTCCTGGGGATATTTAGGCCATGGATGTTCCAGGTAAGGTATGTTAAGTCTAGATCTCAAGCAGCCGCAGGGCGCTGGTCAGCGTATAACGCAATGGAATTTCAACATGAGGGTGTAAAGACTGTAGAGCGTTGGGATGTGGTGTAGTAATGGGCAGCAAAAATAACACATTGAAACAATCATAAACAGAAGCCCTTCTCACCCACACCAGAAATAACATCTCACAAATCCCTGTAAAACAGTTAAGAAATCAAGGAAGCGAACATTCAGGTGTACACTTTTGGAGGGGTGACAATTCCTCAAGAAAGCAATGCCTTCAACAAGGTTCAACGATCATTCAGGTCAGCGTACCTTAGCTGGAATGCTGGTAGGGCTGGCAGGTTGGCTACGGTAAGTGCATCAGCAGAGGAGACTCAAGCAGGATGACTCTTAGGCAGTAACGTAGCAGGAGGCTGTGGCGCCAGACATTTTAGTCAAGTGGGTCGTGCAAAGGTGCAGAGACTGAAGAAGTGGGTGATTGCTCCGGCGTCGCATTTCCAGAGAGGCATTGACCCTGCCACGCCGTTTAAAGACCTGGACCACCTCTGCAGGGTTGTTGAAGATCAAGTGTCATCCATCTACCTCAACTCAGAGACACGCCAGTTATAGCATGTTATACTTAAGTCCTTGCTTACGGAGGGTGTTTTTCACTTCAGTCAATTTATGACTGGCCTCTTATATAGCAAGGGGTGACACCTGGAACAATGACAGCAATGAGCCATGATACTGAAGAGGGCCATTCTCCCTGGCCAGGAGCAGTGCATTGTCTCTATCCAGGAAATTGCAGAGATGAGCTAAAATTGGGCATGGAGGCCCCAGCAGGCAGACAAGGACCCATGGACTCTTTACACTACGAAAGTATCTGTGAAAGATTGGCAACTAAAGTTTTGTAAGTAATTTTCTCAACAGAGGTATCCGGGCACATATTGTTTGTTTCA
The DNA here is from genome assembly GCF_964261635.1 of Lissotriton helveticus. NCBI lineage: Eukaryota > Metazoa > Chordata > Amphibia > Caudata > Salamandridae > Lissotriton > Lissotriton helveticus. The sequence continues at coordinate 1,083,291,787 of NC_136072.1, read as the reverse complement.
GCAACTCCAATAATGTGAGGATTGTTCCGCCGTGACCTAGCTTCAAGGTCTTCATTTTTCATCATGGCAGATTTGAAGAGGCCCTCCTATTTTTCTAGACACTTTGTGTTGTTGGAGGAATCATCCTCCATTTCAGAGATTCTGCGTTCTGCTCCCTCAAGGCATGTTGTGTGGCGAACCAGATGATCCCTCATGCGGTCTAGACAGCTGTTGAATGTATCAAAGCGGGTATCGATCGCCTAGGACCCAGCTCGTAATCCTGCCATGATGGTGGTCGTGCCACCGGTTGATAGTTTAGTGAAAGACCTAGTTGGAGGCTCCTCTGTATCCGAGAGTGAGTAATGTTGCCTCGGGCCCCTTACGGAATCAAATGCCAGTTTTCTCTGCTTGGGATCCCCATGCCCCCTTTTTGCTAATGAGAGTCTAGGAGGTATTAATATCGCTGCCAGGGAGTGTTGGCGGTGTAGGCCTATTGAGTGAGAGCACCTCCACACCAGCTGGGTGACGAGCTGTAAAGGGGAGCCGAAAAGAGCAATGCGAGGCCTTGACTTGATATCACAAAGACTTTGGGTAGAGAGCAGTGTGTACAATGTACCATTCTCGGATTAGAGGCAAACCCCAGGAGGCAAATGGGAGCAGGTGGATGTCAGCATTGCCCCCCACCCCCCACTGGCAGAACGTGAGGAAAGAAGTTGTTTTTGCACCTCATTTTGCAGGGTGTTCAAGCGTGGAGCTGCACATGCAATCATGCGGGCATTCTCTGGGATTAGGGTTTATAAAGTAGATGCCGGATGGGTGGCGAGCAGTGGTCTCAGGGCAGAGGGTGACCCACCACCCAGAGGCAGTGATAAATCTGCAGTCCATGGAGGGCCAGTTGACACCCTTGCAGACCGCAGCACAGATCCAAATGGGGCCCGCCCAGGCACGACCGCCCGATTTCCATAGTAGGCGGACCCTGGTGAGGAGGCTAGGTGGGAGGGAACCACATCCAGTAGGCAGAAGCCCGAGGGATGGTGGCCGCCAGCAAAGCTTTAAAGGGGGGAATGAAGGAGGGGGGAGTCTGGGCACCAAGTCAGGCACGCCACATGGCCCGAGCACCAACGCAAAGCCCAACAGCCGCAGGTAGGGCCCAGTCACCACGTTGGCAGCCACTGAGCGCAGATGGCAGTGCTCCCGGAGCCAGTCCGCCAGACAAGCCCCCGAGTCTTCTGCTCTCCTCACCACAACTGTTGAGCAAGACACATCTGGATGATGGGGGTGTAATGGCAGTGGCCCTGCCCCAGGCCCATCTGCAGCCCCTGTCACAGCGGGGCAATAGGGGCTCCATCAGGCAGCGACAGACTGGTGATGCACTGGCACTGCAAGGCAGTCCCTGAAGAGATCACCCATCCAGGAATGGTGGAGGCATCCCACAGGTTACTACATTCCCGATGCCGGCATTATGTGGCAGATTAGGGTGGAACCTCTTCATTTTGGGGCATAAAATTCCAGATCTTCAATGATATGCGGCCATCTTGGTCTCCGGCATGGCCACGCCCAAAATAGGGACATTTCTTAAAAGCTCAATTTGCAGCATTTCCCATGGTTGATTTTACCTTAGGTCTACAAGGTGGGGCTTTATTTGCCAACTGGTAACATTGCTTAATGTAAGAAACTATCCACCTTGAAATGAATTGTCTTGTCCTAGGCAAGCCGGTTTAAGCAGGCCCACAGTATATAAATAAAAATTATTGGAATGCTTTAAATTCTGTCTAGCAAAACAGAACTTCAGTACTCTTTACAACTGACGTGTGAAGAGCTCTTTCTGCTTGAGTAAAAGCGTTCAGAAAGACAGTCAGTAAAGAGATTTACTGATATGCATGTAGGTCTGAGATTACTTCATGGAGAAAATCTGTTCTTATTAAAAACTGCGTAAGGTTCTTGTGAACACAAATTCTGAAATGTACTCTTTCTGAGAGTGTAGGTGATGCCTCCTAAGAAAGCAACATATCAACAAAGAGACTGGGAGGTCTCTTGGACCAATATTCCTGATTCTTTCTGTATCTCAACAGCACGTTAAATAAAGTTGATTTGATTCCCTTGCCCTAATACAATTTTATCAGATTTTACCCTCGTTATACAAACTCCTCTAGGACCATGTTCTTGCAAATAGCCCACTTGCACTAATAAGGTGCTGGTAAAGTAGGCTCCTATGATGAAGAATGTCACCAAGTATGAGTGTGGTGTAATGTTCCTTTTTTTATTTAATTATGATTAAAACTGGAAAGAAGACAAATATGAATGTCTTATTACCTGCTGGCACAGGAGAGTATAAGATACAGAAACAATCTGGAATATTTTTTTTCAACTGATGGTACAAGAGAGCCCCCCCAGCGTTTTTGGTGATAAATGTATGTATTGCTTGGGCGGTGGTGCTAGTGGCCGACTCGTTGATTACACTATCGCCCCAATAAAAACTTTGGTTTACTAAGAAAACAGCCTTCCATGTTAAATGTTGCAGTGTTGTGACCTTTAGCATCAAAGCCTAGAGGACAGTCATCATCTGGAACCCGCCGTGGCCGAAGGCTTAGATTATCCTCAGAATGGCTCTGCCATTTTAAACCAAAAAGGGTCATTAGGCCCTTTGATACACAATATACTCTAACCAAAGAGGTCACTCAAGTGGCCATCCTTTCACTTACTCTGCTCCATCTGAGGTCATGCTTACTTTTTTTTTTCACCAGCACCTCCTATGTCACCAGTGCTTTAGTCATCTCCGCACCTCACAAAGTTGCTAGTGTTGCCATAACCTCCACCTGCACCTTTTAAATTGACAAAGTCAAAGAGTCCACAATGGAATAGAGGACCTCATACCAGAACACGATCTCAAAGCAGGTCTTGGCAATCTAACAGAGGATCTAAGTCGCATGGAAGCTATCTGAGGCCCACACGAGCTACTTTCTGATTGCTGCATTCTTCTGCCCATTCCGCCATCAGGTATTATTCTCCAACGCTGGCTGACTCGCCTCTTGCTCAAGTCGTTCCAGTGGATGGCATTAATTATTTTAGTGACGTCCTGGTAAGGAGTGTAGCCAAGCTGAATATACTAATACCAACACTAACGACTTCTACGTTGGTGATAGTTGTACCACAGAACATCATCCAGACCTCTCTTGGCTTTGGTACCTGTCCTCATAAAATATGTACCTAGTTCCAGTTTCGGTGAATTCTGCCTCACTGGACTTAAAAAAAAAATACACAGGTCCAGACCAGGATCCACTCTTCTCAAGGATGGACCTACTTCCTGACTCGGTTATAGTTTCCTGCTATCCATGCTCCTTTATTAAGCAGTCGGTCATCGGCTGTAAGAGTGCACTTTTTAAGGTCACCCTGAGCCCGAATTTTACTCTATCTAGGCTACTTGTGTACCGACCCCCAGGGCCTTCTCTAGGTTTTAGGGAGGCCCTTGTAGACACGGTCAACACACTGGCAGCCAATACTGCTAACTTTACAGTTCTGGGTGATCTCAATCTCCATCTTGATAATACGGAGGACACTGATATAGTGAGTTTTTGTCACTGACTTTGCAGCATGTCAACTGCTGCAGTTGGTCCTAGGCCCCACGCAGTGCGGGTCATTTTTAGATCCGGTCTTTACTAAAATATCTCAAGTCACAATGTGCACACCCATTAGGATGGGATGGTCTGATCATTTTTTGATCTCTATGGTCCTTCACGGAGTTATCCCTATCCAGTCTGAGGGTCGGTTGACCTTATTGAAACGTCCCTGGTATAAATTGGATTGGGGTCAATTTGAGGTCTGTCTCTTGGCTACCCAGCCAAGTTTACCAGAGGACACCAATGAGGCATATAGGTTATTCTCAGAATAGATAAAGCACCCACTAGACCATTTAATCCCCATAAAAAAGTCAACCAGCCGTAAAACCAAAACAAGACTTTGGTTTAAGGCTGAACTCATGGATATGCGTAAGGGATGCAAGAGACTTGAGAGGATTTGGAGAATAGATTTTAGCTTAGTTGCCAAAGATATATTTATCGGGCTGCAATTAAAAGATATCATAAAGCTATATATCAGGCACAGGCAGCTATTTCTTTCCAACCAAATCCGCGAAAGTACCAATCCCTCTAAGAGTATGTTTGCTATACTTGCTAGTTTACAATCCCATCAAATTAATGCTGGGTCTACCATTAAGTCCAACTAGCAGTGTGAGGAGCTGGCCACCTTCTTTGTGAAAAAGGTGGATGATATTTGTAGATCTTTTCCTATTATTCACAGTAACATGCCAGCGACACCATGCTGTCAACTGACAAATACCCTCCATACTTTTCCACCGATCTCGGAAGATCAGCTGCTAGTACTGTGTAATAGGATTATGTCAGGTTCTCCAGCTGACCCTCTCAAACCTGACCAATTTAAGATGGTACTGCCGACTGTTTGACCCTCTTTGAATCAGGTGATCAATTGCTCCCTTAGCGCAGCTACGGTGCCCAGGGCTTGAAAACAGGCTAAGGTAATTCCGTTACTTAAAAAACCTGCACTAGAGTCAATAAAACCAGAAAGCTATCGTCCCATCTCGCTGCTTCCTTGGGCAGCAAAGATCACAGAGGCATATGTGAATTCCCTCCTGTCAGACTTTCTTACTCTTAATAACATACTGGATCCCTCTCAAAATGGCTTCAGGCCAGGTCACAGCACGGAGTCAGCTCTCCTGGCTGTGACAGAACACCTTTGGTCGACCATGGATGAGGGGCAAACGTCGGCGCTGATCCTGCTGGATCTGAGCGCCACGTTTGACACGGTGTCTCATGAGATTTTGTTGAGTCGACTTGTAGAGATAGGAATTACGGGTCTGGCATGGGAGTGGCTTGCCTCATTGCTTCATGAGAGGTCATCCTCGGTATCTGCCCCTCCGTTTGTTTCTGGTGGATATTACATCAAACAAGGGGTGCCACAGGGTTCCTCCCTTGGCCCCCTATTATTTAACATTTATGTTTAACCTTTAGCTGCTGTAGCCATGAGTAGGGGCTTGACCATGGTGTCATATGCTGACGATACCCAGCTACTGGTGGCACTCTCTAATAACACCAAGCAGGGCGCCCTTAAGTTTCAGGGCAACCTTGCGGCACTGGCCGAGTGGATGACTGCTAACTGCCTCCAACTGATCTCCAACAAGTCGGAGGTATTGTTGGTGGGTAGGGATCATGGTCTGTGGAGTGATCTCTGGTGGCCACCTAGTTTGGGCATGCCCCCTTCCCCGAAACAGGCGGTAAAGAATTTAGGGGTTTGGTTAGACTCTTCTCTAAACTATCGAGTCTAAACCAAAAAAACAGCAGGGGTCTGCTTTGGACTTTTACGGGGGCTCAGACCATTGCTGGTTTTTTTTATGCCTCCACACGTCAGCTCTTCATTCAGGCGATGGTTTTGTCCAGACTCGATTATGCCTGTTCCCTTTATTTAGGGTCTAATAAAGCAGAGGTCCAGAGATTGCAAAGGACACAAAATGCTGCAGCCAGAACACTTCTAGGCTTGCGCAAGTTCTGCCCTGTGTCCGGCGCCATCCGCCGTCTCCACTGGCTACCATTGGCTAGGCGTATTGAATGTAAGGCCCTATGTACCTCTTTTAAAATTCTGAAATCTGGTACTCCCCCTATTCTGGCCATCCTCCTTTCACTATATGTTCCTTCACGGCCCCTCCGTTCGCAGGGGCAGCATTTGGTAGTGGTTCCACGGATACGAAGAGTTCGGGCCGGTGGCCGCTCTTTTCGTTATAAAGCTGGCACTTTATGGAATACACTCCCTGTACAGATTCGTGGTCTTAACAACTATTCTGAATTTAGGAAGGCCATCAAAACTTTTTTATTCCCCTTAAATTAGTTGCTGTCTAACTTTGCTGTTTGTCAGACTTTTCTTGTCAGCGCCGGGACGCCCCTTTGCTGGGGCAGCTGTCGCTCTCTATAAAGTTTTTAACTTAACTTAACTTTCTGCAGCCAGGAAATAACCTAGTGTTGCTTCTTCCTCCACTGTTCCTCATCCAAGGAGAGTAAACAGCTTTTTTTGTGAGTTTAGCATGCTACTAGATAACTCCCTGCCTGCTCTTCAATGTGTAATGAAAGAGTGCAATTTCAGCAGGCGGGTAATAAAAATAAAAGTGGAGGCATTTGGGGGCACCTTTCCTCTCCCTTAACTCTTTTGGTGCTCATGAAAAGCTCAGCTCATCTTGAGGCACAGTGGCGCTGTGCTCATGACAAACTGAGCTCGTCATGACTGCTGCTGACGGCCCACGCGGGGATAATTCCCCTGCTGTGGTGGGTGTTCCATTGTTCTGGGCAAAGTCATGACGAGCTCAGCTCGTCATGAGCACAGCGCCACCGTGCTGCATGACGAGCCAAGCTCGTCACAAGCAACGCGGTGCCGCGTGCGGCCCCCCTCACCCCGCGCCAAGGGGGAATTAGCCCCATGGTGAAGGGGTAAAAACAAAGAAACTAAATAAAAAAGATCTTCACATTTAGACAACTTAAACTAAGGGTTTGGTGTCTAGACTGATTCCAGACACCCCCAAAGGATATGTTAGCCTTTAGACTAGCTAGCTCGCAGTGCCCCCTAACATTACCAAGGAGGTGTCGGACAACTATCTAACATGGCAACCATGGATCCTTCAGGGATCGTGGAAACAGTACAGTACTTTTTGCTCAGTCACTCATGCTCACTTCGTCTCAGAGATATACACAGAATAAACAATGGGGATATTTTCAATAAGCATTTTTTGAACCAGCGTCATTCTAGTATAACACGTTTGCTGCAACAATCATTAAAAAGAAACAGATATATAAGATTACAGGCACCAACAGAGTAAATAAGAGGTAGAATTCTACCATGGTGCTAAAACAGTAAATCTATGCAGGCATATCTATACATGGCAGTAATCAAGCATACCTGGTATGTATGTGGGTATAAAGCCAAGAATCCCCTTGGAAAGAGCTAACCCCATTACTTGATTGAAGAGAACAAAGGATCACGTCTTGGTCTCAAGTTAGACATCCAGCAAGGATGTCAGACCACTGTGTACTGGAGCTACCGCAGGCCGGGACTTCTGCATCTAGTGTCAGCGGGAAAGCTTCTCCTCCGGTTCCACAGCAAAGATGTGGTTCTTTTATACCCACAAAATGCCCTCTGGGGTTCTACCTAGAAATGTAATGGGTTGCCATTATGTATAGGGGAACTGTTGTTTAAGGATTATGTTAGCAGTAAGTTTTGTACAGAGTTATTATACAGACAATGGTAATCCTGCTGTGTATGTCCTGGGCAAGATGGTAATCCTGCTGTGTATGTCCTGGGCAGGGGATTAAGATATGATACTAGGAATCCTCATTCATAATAAATTAGGCCAGTTTCTGAGGAAACTGATCGACATTTATTCGGCACCTAACTAGGTAAAAGGTCAGTGCCAGAACCGTTATGTAGAGCAAGGTAAGACGAATGTAGATAAAAGGTCGTATTTCTACCTAGGCCTATATTGAGGTACATGGGGGTTCATAACACCCACTCCTCATCGTTAAGGTCAACTAATGCGAAAATATGCCTGTCTAAAAAGCATGAAAACATTGTCATAAAAATCAGTGTAAACGTGGGATATGTAAAAATTATGTATAGAAATTAAAAAGCTCTAGAAGTCCACTAAAATAGTCAATATATTGTTAGACCAACTGAGCTCATCAAAAGGCCTGGTGACGAGTGAGAAAAAAATTAAACCAAACAATGTTTTTGAATTCAAATTTGGCCTGTTTTGAAAAAAGGGCAAATTGTTCCCAGCACATGGAGAGTGAAATGTTTGTGTGTCCTGTGTGGGAGACGCAACATCACTGCCACTTGCATTTGCAGACGACGGTCCCTGTAACACCTCTTGTATCAGGTCAACAGGGCAAACGTGATCATCTTCAGTTCCTGCAGCAGCCGTTAAATACTCTGTACCCGTGTGCTTGTTGTAGAGCTGGGATCTGGTCCGACAGGAGTTGAAGCATCCAGTGGAGGCTCTAAGAATGCCGTTATCAACATGGGAATATACGCTGAGGACAGTGTAATACGCGGGCCTTTAAGGGGTCTAGTAGTGTATCCATGTCCAGTAGCACAACTGATAGAAGTGTTAGACATATGTCTAACATGCATTCATATCTGCAGAATAGGCTGCGGTGCACAGACAAGATGCAATCAACCCAGACTGATCTGAACGATCTGAACCAATGTTCGCTTAGCTCTCAAAGCCAAGGTGCACCCAGAAGTAGTAGGACCAGCGGAAGCACTCCAAAAACGTTTCCCATACAGAGTGGATAAATGCTGGAATAACTCAGAAGATTTTCTGAAAGGTGCCTAATAATCCATAACCTATGATCTTAAATAGGTGCATAATCCCTTTTCGTATCAGACATGTTAAAGATATGATGTACCATTTCTCCGAAATGGAGCAGGAAATTAGTTCGGATTAGCCCCTGTAGCTCTGCCAAAGACCTTGCAATCTGGAGATCAAAAGTCTCTCAGGCTGAGGTTCAGCACACACAGGCACTCACCTGCCAGCACGCCGTGAGGGCAACAGCCATCACTTTGCTCCTAGGACCGCCGTGAGGGAAACGGCTCACACTGCAAGCCGGACCCACCAGCAGCAGCGGGAGAACCACAACTCCCAGCTGCCCCGGCTAGCCTGTGACGCGGCAGACGCGCCTGGAGGCGCTTGAAATCAGCGGAGCGCCGAAGCGCTCAGGGGGACACACAGGCACTCACCTGCCAGCACACCGTGAGGGCAACGGCCATCACTTTGCTCCCAGGACCGCCGTGAGGGAAACGGCTCACACTGCACGCCGGACCCACCAGCAGCAGAGGGAGAACCACAACTCCCAGCTGCACCGGCTAGCCTGTGACGCGGCAGACATGCCCAGAGGCGCGTGAAATCAGCGGAACGCCTCTCGCCCCGCGAGTCGCGAGGGGGAGCTGCCCGGGACAAGCCTGGGACAAGGGCGGGGCAGTCTTTGGCAGTCCGAGGCAGAAGGAGGCGGGGCGGGGCTTACCCTCTAACAACCATCACATATGGGTAAGCGCAAGAAAGCAATTAACTGCGAGGAGGAGGGGAAAAATGCCAAAATGCCTAGACATTCGTCTATACTGTCATATTTATCATCTGCGGTGGGGGTTCTTAGCAAAGAAATTGAAAATGCTGAACAAGAACTGGGTCTTTCAGCCCCTTGCTTCGTAGAGTCTCCCTCCATTGAGGCTACATGCACAAGCACCCAGGGTCTTTCATGCGATGCACCCCCCATACCCCTGGAACCCGAGGTGACAATCTTAACTAACCCCACCCCCGCGGCCCCATTGATCACCCTCAGTTATTCTGCTGACGATCCAGCGCAGCGTCCCTAGCCGGCCGCCCAACCTCCGAAGCGGGCTAGGGGGGAAAAAAACAATAATGTAAGCGATTTTATGGCACCCCCTGACCCCCTGGGTGACCAACTGGAGGCCCTCTTCGTGGCCAGAATCGAGCCAATGCTAGCTGGAATAGCAAAGGACATTGTCGACACACTGAACACATGTTTGTCCGGTCTTCTCAAGAAATGTTCACTGTTGGACAAATTAATTAACTCTTATTCGTCACTTCTGGAGATGCCCAAGACATGTCCAGTGACACACAGCCTTGGCAAGACAGAAGGGCCAAGTTTAAGCTCTTCAGCCCCTGGGAAGAGGGGCGAGGGCACAGTCCCTGGTGGGCAGTACCCGTCGGGTGCTCCCTCCTTATGTCCGGAAAGTACTGCATCCCCCCCCCTTTGTTGCATTCTACCACGCCACACAGCAGGAAACCACTACCGAGCAAGTTCAACTTAAGCTTGCCACCGGCAGCCGCTCCACTGGTCGCAGTGTTTATAGGTGTGCCACCGCTCAACGAGGGTGAGAGGGAATCTACCACCGCCCTACTATCTAAACAAAGTCTTGGTGTGCCGACTCATGCAGTGGGAAGAACATTTCAGGCTCACTTATCTTTGCAAGGAGGGTGGGTTGGGTCGGAAAACAACCAAAGACTACTCAGGGGGACTGTGATCATAAATTTCAACAGGGCTAATGTGGCAGACAAACTTTTTGGGGATGGCTCAGCTATAACAGCAAAGGATCACGTGAGACCTGTCCCCTTGGGTTTCTTTTACCCCCCCCCCCCAGAGCGAGTTTACCTCAGTCATCGCCATTCCATCACGGGTTCATCACAGAACCAACTACCGAGGGGGGGCAGTATTGTGGGTCCTCTTCAATCGTGTGTCCAGAGGGCAGAGGTCGCCTCATCGCCAACCCACACCCAGGCGGCGGGCGGTGTAGTAGTGGGTAGTGGGTTAGTCACTAGTAACCGTTTTGCACTCCTATCATGTGAGGAGGTGAGGAGGGCATGGAGGGCATTGATTGACCATTAGCCCACGATCAGACCCCACTCACTGGACCCCTTGATCGGGAGGAGGCCACAGCATGTAAACTCCTTAGTTGGAATGTGGCAGGGATCAAAACCAAAGTTAAGGATGAGGATTGGGTGAGTCTGGTCTCTAAGTATGAAGTTATTGCCCTCCAAGAGACATGGGACACTGCAGACAGATTCTGGTTGGATGGTTTCACTAGTTTTGTCCTAGCTGCTTCCCCAAGTAGAGCGGGCAGAGCTATGGGAGGCCTCATAACCCTTTTCTCCTTAAATCTTAAAGGTTCCCTGAACTTGGTTAAAAACCCCTCCCCAAACATATTAATAGTCGAACGGTCAATCTCCCCTACTAAGAGTACCTTTTATATTAATTTTTATAATTCAAGGAACAAGGATTCTGTAAATAATAGCATAGCTACATTGGACTTCTTTTTATTCTCAGTCAGTCAAAATACACGTCTTAATCATGAATTTATCCTATTGGGGGATTTTAATATTCACGCGTGCAAAGATCTTTGTGGCATAAGTTATAATGAGGGGCAAACAGAGCTAGTGGGTCACACTTTGAACATTCCCCGGCTGGAGAAGAGATAGAAGACCTGTTGGCCTTCTATAACTTTTACGAACCTAACTCCCCTGAAGGGAAACACAGATCCCATACCTATAAAGGATCATTTCCGGGGTCCATTATTTTTTTTTATTTTTTTAAAACCTTTATTATAGCATTCAACACAAGACACAAAAGTAACCCTGCAGCGGCAGGGGCCGGTACCACATGCATGTAACACGGATCAGTAATGCCAATAACACAGCCCTTCAGCCGACAACCCATGGGTCCGGCAGCGGTAAAGGATAGACGATGTATCGGAAACATTTCGAATCAAGGATATGAATAAGGTTTCCTTTTATATTTAACCCCCCCGGAACGAAATGAAGAAGAAGATACAGGATAGCCGGAGCTACACATTCGAAGGTATAAAATATGTGGGTAGGTGGTAAAAGCAGTCGTGGATCAAAATAGGCCAACAGTAAAAACGCAAGCGCCAGTAAGTTCACTAAGGGTAAAGAACTAAGCTACCTATCTATCATCACAGCCACCCACTCCATACCCCGCCCACTCATATACATCAGGATGAAACCGAAAGTTATCGCGACCGGACCCTGCGATAAAAGAAAAAGAAAAGGGGCCATAGAACACAACAAAGGCAAAATAACAAACCCCCCTCACTCCCCCCACCCTGCTGCCCTGCAATGGCTACGGCCTACCCCACTAGCAGCGCGCCTGTCGCCCAGAGGAATACCCGAAAGAGAGAAGAGAAGAAAAAAGGGGGCCATAGAACAAAACAAAGGCAAAATAACAAACCCCCCCACCACCCTGCACCCCTGCAATGGCTACGGCCTAACCCACTAGCAGCGTGCCTGTCGCCCAGAAGCATCCCTAAAAGAAGAAAGCAGCGGAGGAGGAGAAACAAAAACACACACTCCCGGACTCCCCTCCCCCCACCAGATGCGACCCCCCGGAAACAAATTCAAAAGAAAGGGCAGCGAAATACACAATCAATCCGGGGAAGTACCAAACATACCACCCGACTCCCGCAGTTCACAGGTCACAATCCCAGCAACCGATTACATTATTGTCCCGTATCCTGAAAAGCCCCACAAGTTAACCCTGGCCAGTACGAGTGTTCACTGGAGCAATTGTAACCCAGGCCACAGCAGCAGTGAGAGCGGTAAAGCTTTCATGGAAATTCAAGTCAGTACGAACAGGCCAATTAAAGGATAAAAGTTCACAGTCTACACAAAGCAAGCGAGGAAAAGCGTAACAGGATGATAAAACTCTCCAATAGTCACAGGTGATCTTCTGGAGGCAGTCAAGGTTGTCCATAGTGATGTTCGGCGAGATAGGGCTCAAGCAGGGAACGCTGACAATGTTCACGGGCTCGCGATCTGTATTATAGGAATCCGCAGCGCCAAAGGAATCCGGCTCCTGCACAGGTACCTCGAAGTCGGATATACGATGTTCCGTTGGTAGCACCGCTGGCTGCGATGATGGCAAAAAGCCACTGTCCGGTCTCCGGCAAAGACCATCCATCGTTACCGACAGTGCCCGGTAGTTGACGATGATCTGTGAGTGGAACGCTCTAATGGCCGCCATTACGGCGTGCAGCGATGGCTTGTCTTTCGTCCCCTCCATCTCCTCTCGCAAGCAACAGATCAGGATGCAAACCCCCGGAGGCCGGCTTCTCCGGGGTAGCAGGCAAAACTGGAGCGGACACCAACAACGGGCGCTCTCACCTCACGATGTTACTCCTTCGCCGCTGATCAGGGCTCCCGTCCGCACCCCCACGGCAAGCTTACTGTGTCTCCAGGCATCGGATACGGGGCCAGCAAATGACGTGACACGCCGTAGCGTGTGTGTTGCAGGCAGGATACGAAATCGCCGTCAAAAAAACAGGAAGATTATATCTCCGTTCGGGAGACCGGAAAAAGCCCAAGGTTCCAGCCGATGTTGTTCAATTCCAGCCCGGACGGGTTGGAAATCGAGGCCCCGGCTTCAGCTCCGGGGTAGGCCAAGAATGAAACACGGCATATCTCTGTCACCCGGTACGATAAAAAGTACGGGATTGCGCCTTCAGAGTCAGCTACTCCTCACACATACGGGAGTCCGGTGTGAAATCAGGATAACTTGCAGGATATACGAGCTGCTGGCGGAGGTCGGAGGAGCCGGGAGCTTAAGCGGCCATCTTGCTTGCTAGCGTAGCTCCTGTCCCGGGGTCCATTATTGATTATATTTTTACGACCCCAGGGATTCTGAATAGGGTAATTTCGTACTATACAATGGTCTCCGCCCAGAGCAACCATAACCCTGTAGTATTGGAGGTGGCTTGGGGGCAGTACATGGGGCCTAAGCCCCGTTCACCAGAGGCCCGGCCCTTATTACGCCCAGTGGACCAGGGGAGAAGGCTAAAGTGGTCAAGCGTGATGCCCGATAATTTTTATGTAGAAATTCTACCCAAAATTAAAGGACACCTAGAGGTGTGTCAAAACACCATGGCTCCGGCCCAGGAAATAACGGGGGCTTTTGAAGCAATTTGTAGCCAAATCTCGCACGACCTTACGGCCAGCGCGAGGGCAGGAGCCCCCAAGCACTGCCGTTGGTTTGACTCAAATTGTTCCAAAGCACACAAATCCTTGATGCTGGCACTAAAGCACATACCGAGGGACAAAAAGAACATTGCCTCCCAGAGGAAGCTATACAAGCTGGCCCTTAAAACAAGTAGAGAGGGGATCAAGAAGACAGCTTGGGAGAACTTGCTTAGCATGGATGTCCTGAGGGACAGTATCCAGTTTTGGTCCATAATAAACCAGCCCTTTTTCTCCGATTCGACCAATTCAGACATGGATTGTGTGATCTCGGATGAAAAATGGATTACCCACTTTAGCGCTGTATATGAGGGAGGGCCCGCGGACTGCACTTTAAGCTTGCCTGCAGCCCGCGAGACGACCCCCATGATTTTTAATAAGGGAGAGGTGGTAAAAGCCATTCACGAAACTACGAAGAATAAAGCACCAGGCCCTGATGGGGTGCCGGCCGACTTCTATAAACACTCCCCAGGCCTATGGGCGGAAGTCCTGACAAATGTATTTAATGCAGCTACCGGTAACTCCCTTCCAACCTCATGGGCAACTTCCATCATAGTCCCAATCTTTAAGAAAGGCCACCGCGATGATCCTGGATGTTACAGGCCTATATCCCTCTTGGACTCTGCCATTAAGATCCTGGGCAGAGTCCTGTTAACCAAGCTGAGGGAGAGTATGGAGAAATGTGGTGGGCTGGCTAACATTCAATATGGGTTTAGGGAGAAGAGGGGGACAATGGAGCAGTGCTCAAACTTGCACCTCCTGATCGCTAAGTACACGGTGGCCAAGTAGGGGTCCTTATTCCTAGCGTTTATGGACCTCTCCTCGGCCTTCGAACTGGTGAACAGGTCAAAGCTGTGGGCCTCCCTATTGAGGATTGGGATAGATGGGGTCAAGGTTAGGTTCATGGCCTCCCTTCACCAGGACCTTTCCGCTATGGTCAGGGTTACCAGGGAGGGAAGATGCAGTCCCCAGTACAAGTCCATGTGTGGGGTACGGCAGGGCTGCATACTGGCCCCCTTACTGTTTACTATATACATTAACGGATTGGGGAGCCACCTTGAGGAGACAGAGAGGGATGTCCCGCGTGTAGGAGAAGCTAAGATTCCTGCTCTCCTATACGCGGATGACGCAGTCTTCATTGCCCGCACTGGTAATGGACTGCAGAATTTGTTGCATGCATTTGGCGCCTTCATGGACGATTTGGACATGAAGGTTAACGCTGGCAAATCCCACACGATGGTGACCGGAGCCCATAGACGTAAAGGGAAGCAAAAAACATTTAGGTGTAAGGGGCAAGTAGTTTCTAGAACGGCAACCTTCCCATACCTGGGGGTGCTCTTTGACGAGAGGGGTTCGTGGGGCCCCCAGGTGAGGGCAAAAAGCCTATCAGTGGCCAGGTCAGCGGGGGCCCTCATGGCCTTCTCAAAAAGATTTGGGGCCAGGCCAATGGAGGCCCTTCTGAAGGTCTATAGCACTAAATGCATCCCTGTTGCTATGTACAGTGCTCCAATTTGGGGATATGTTCAGCTAGAGTCCATACAGAGGGCAGAAAACAGGTTTTTACGCTCACTACTGACAGTCCCTACTTCTACCCCAACATATTCCATTCATGCGGAGGTGGGCTTGGACTATATCACAGACAGGCTTAGCTTGGCCCCGTTGATCTTTTGGCTAAGGACATGGCTCAACAAGGAGTTATCTCTGAATCATTTAATTATGGAGGATGTTATGTCCTTAGATCACTATAAAAAGATCCCCTGGCTGGATTACCTGAGGAAGTCCTTTGAGCAAATGGGGAGATTTGAACTTTTTCAATTTCCCTCACGCATTCGCAATATGGATGTAGCCTTAGTTAAGAGGCAGTTTCTGACCCTGGCCAGACTAGCTCGTGAGGAAAAAGAACTGCAGAAGCCGATGGTGAGGTCTCATTACATCTTAACTAATTCCATTTCTATGGAACCTTACCTCAGCATTGTCACTAAACCCTTCCACAGATTTCTTTTGACCAAATTTAGATTTAATTTGATTCATTATCATTTGGGTAATTATCAATCCTGGGCAAGACCAGAGTCAGCCCCCCCCCCTGTTCCTGTGACAATTTTTCAACCCAGGACACTATGCATTTTGTTATGTTCTGCTCATTATTTTCAGTTCCCCGTAATAAATATTTGTTACCAATGCTGAGGGAGGCTGGCTTCACACAAGTCAGTCCGGCACTTCTTTATCTTCTGTCCATGACTAATATTCGTAACATGTTTTGCATGGGAAATTACTTGGCAGCAGCTTCACGTATCAAATTGAGCCATGATACATCAGCTAGCATTCAATGAATGTTCACCTCCCGAGGCCCACAATGACATTCCGCCCCGCACTTTGCCTTTTTGCACAATTCGCCCTCATTAATTGTTTTGTTGAATGAACTTGTAAATACTTTCGAAAATATTTTTATCAATTTTACAAAAACCAATGTATTTGAAGCAATTTCTGTAAAGGTATCATCGTATATTAATGTGTATGAAATGTTTGTCTTTTTATGATTTTATCAAAATTGAATAAAAGTATCTTGACTGACTGACACATCCTTCTGTAGCAGCATGGCTTTCAGTCTGCTCGGAGAATCAAACCATATAAAGGAAACATCCAATGAAGGCCACAGCATTGCCTCCCTAACTGTGTGGGTCGGTGGAAACAATACTCTCATACAACAAGTAACCCTGGAACTTACTGTGACCAGATTTGCGATGCCTGATACCATCCATCAACAACCTTGTTCATTCAACATCAAATATCTCCAGTTCAAGGGCAGTTTGAACACCCGATGAATCACGGCAGCTGGGTATCCTTTCAAATGTCATGACAGGTTTCCAACTGAATCATTACAGGCTCCGTGAAGCAAATGATCCTGACAAATTAGAGAACCACTTAAAGAACTCTCGCAGTCTGAACCGCTGAGAAAAACTTCAGTGTCCCCATTCCTGCATCTAAATCTGTACGGCAAATCCCAAGAATCGTGTATGTATCCCTGTCCCAACGCTTCATACCTGCCTACCCGGTGATATTGTAGACAGTATTGAAATTGGTATGTTGTGACCAGCAGTGTAATATGGCCATGGATTAACCATTCAGTGGAAGGCGACTCACCCATGGTAAAAAGTAATTGGTTCAATATTTCAATGTGCAGCATTGTATACTTTGCATTCTCTTCATTCCATTGTTGTCTGTCTTACTGTTAGATTATATGCAGAAAACAGAGTCATACATTTGATATACTGCCAGGGCTCATGACCAGAGCGCAATGACTGTAGCGTCCAGCTTAATAATAGAATGGATCACATTTGTCCATCTTGAAGAATAGACAAATCTTATTCCATCATATTTATTGCAGAAGACACAATGTTGCCCACTGAATAATGCCATTGTCAATCACTGCCAAAGCCTTTTCTAGGTTAACCCTATCAATTTCACGTAGTCTCTCAACAGCTTCCTGTTGAGAGATTTTCCAAACCTTTTTGTGAATAGTGTATAAGAAGAGTTTCTGGGGCCCCTAACAAAAATCCCTGCGATCCATGTCATCTGACAATAAGGACAAGTATGGCTTCACCTTGGACAGTAT